>NW_027362763.1:846475985-847945985 GCF_046119375.1 Phyllobates terribilis
ATGTTTTTGCCTCGAGGCTAAATTTTCTCTTCTGTGAAATATCAGTTTTATTCTGCATCTGACTTAATAACTGGTAAGTTACTCATCAAGAATGTAATCACCTGGAATGCCATCCTGATTATGTGGACAGATTAGGAGAACCTATTCTGTATCAAAATGTAAAACTATATGGTAGTTAATATAGTAACATGTAATAATGTTCCGCAAATGTATCACAAAATAATCAAAAAATTGTGCCATATATATGATGTGTAAAACCTAACCATTACAGTATTTGCAAATGAAGCTTTTAAACCGATTTTTACTAATACTTCTCAGCTTTAATAATTGCAATTTAAACAAGCTAATTAATAATATAGTGGAGTCATAAAGGCAAGATGAAGGAGATGCAGTTAGTTTGAAGTGAACATTACCCAAAATATATTGTGTTTTTTAACCCATTTTTACCTCTACCTTGATAATTTTTGTTATTTTTGGTGTACATGTACATAGGCCATTAAACGGGTAGACTGATACTATATTGTGATGGCCTGTCCTTAGGATACGTCCTCAATATCAGATCAGTGCTAATGCGAAACCTAGTACTCCACCCAATAAGATGCTTTTTGTACCGGCAGCAGCCAGAAGTGATCAGTATCGGAGTGGAATTACACAGCTCTGTCAACTGTATAGTGACCGAAGAGGGGTGCTGCAGATCCACTCCTATGTGTAAGGTAGCGCTATTTATCACTCTGGGGTACTCGCTTCACTGGGTCAATTAAAGCACACATGCAACGTTTTCCAGTAATATGTAGTCCAGCAGTTTATTACACATCATAAGCTGCACATAACATAGTGCATCTCAGTGGCTGGCAGGAATGTTATACATGTATCCTAGAGCCTTCTCAGTGGCAGCTATGCCCGCTTGGTTTCAAATACAGGGACCAGGCCTCTCACCTTCCAAGGCTACTGGCATCTCAAACACAGGGATCCAGCCTCTGCCTTCCAGGCTTCACCAGGCCTCTCTGTCTCTCCACATTTCTAAACCACCAGGATTTATATATCCTTCTGTGCACACAGGACCTGCGATGATGTCACAGTCATGTGATCAGTCACCTGAGCGGGAGGTAAATGGTCAGCCAGAACACACCCCCTGGACATTTTAGCAATGCAGCAAGCCGCTGCATTACATATCCCCCCCTCTGTTCAAACTTGTGGGGTTGAACACATAGTATACACAAACACATTATAACCCACGGTTCACACAGAGACCATGTACTTGTCAATTGTGTTGCTCAGCCCCTGGAACATTAGTCATCAACATTATCCCATTCCTTAGGGATCTACCATCTGTCATTATCACCAACTTCGTCAAGTCACATTTCTGAGTCGTAACCTTGTCAGACCTCCCCCGCTCCCAGCGGTCAGACGTAACCTTATCAGATCTTCCCCGCTCCCAGCAGTCAATACAGCAGTGTGACTTACTTGCCTTTGTATCTACGGTCAGGTCTGACTTCATGCTGTCCCGTACTCTTTTGGGTCGTTTGTATGGGCCTCTCAGACTTGAGTTACTGGAGGTCTCACTACCTCTAAACCCACTCCCACTATCCTCAGGACATCTTGAAAGGTCTCTAACTTCTACTGTAGCCGTCCTATTATTTGAAGGGCCCTTTCTCTGTCTGGTCTCACAATTTGTAGACGGCTGCCATCTTTTGCTGCTCAGACGATGCTGTCTTTCTATTTGCAGTCTGGCGAGTGTTATGCACACGCCCGGACTGACTGGCGTGTGCGGGTGTTGTGGTTCCACTGGACCATGAACCGGAGAGTGCCTGGAGGGGCGTGACTAAGTATCTGGCCGATCCGACCAAGATGGCACGACGGCATACGACGCCAGTGCACCAGGGAGAAACCGGGCAGAGGGACCAAGTGCTACTCCAGGTCAAACTCCGGACACGGGGGTTGACCCACACAGGGATTACTGGAACAGGCTGGTTAGGCTAGCGCACAGACTGGAGGGTATAGGCAGGCACGACTGGTATGCAGGCAGGCGGGTAAAGGCAAGCGCAGCTAGAGTGCAGACAGGGAGGCACTAGCAGGTAGGAACACAGGCGGGATAGGACCCAGTACACACTGGGACTCAGGAACAATACAGGCAGAGGGGTACAGGCAAGCACAGCTAGAGTGCAGACAGGGAGGCACTAGCAGGTAGGAACACAGGCGGGATAGGACCCAGTACAGACTGGGTCACAGAACCGCAGATGCGGTAGACAACCACAGCAGAGAGGGAACGCCCGAAGCGGTGGGCAAGAACAGAGCAGGACAGGGCTGCAGGAGCAGCGAGCACAAGCAGGGCAGGACAGGACTGCCGGAGCAGCGGGCAGAAGCAGGGCAGGACAGGACTGCCGGAGCAGCGGGCAGAAGCAGGGCAGGACAGGACTGCCGGAGCAGCGGGCAGAAGCAGGGCAGGACAGGACTGCCGGAGCAGCGGGCAGAAGCAGGGCAGGACAGGACTGCCGGAGCAGCGGGCAGAAGCAGGACAGGACTGCCGGAGCAGCGGGCAGAAGCAGGGCAGGACAGGACTGCCGGAGCAGTGAGCAAAAGGGTCAGAGCGGAGCAAGGCTGCCGGAGCAGTGAGCAAAAGGGTCAGAGCGGAGCAAGGCTGCGAAGCAGTGAGCAAGGAGTCAGAGCAGGCTAGAACCGCCGGAGCGGTAAGCAAAGGAGTCAGAGCAGACTAGAACCGCCGGAGCGGTGAGCAAAGGAGTCAGAGCAGGCTAGAACCGCCGGAGCGGTGAGCAAAGGAGTCAGAGCAGGCTAGAACCGCCGGAGCGGTGAGCAAAGGAGTCAGAGCAGGCTAGACTGAGTAGGGGGGACAGGGCTCTGTTCACACGGAACAGACAGGAAGGGAAAGGCAGAGCCAGACACCCACAGGGTACTAGCAGAGAAGTAGCGAGTGGACCACAAACTCACAAACGGGAGTACAGAGACAACAAGCAGGAGTTAGGTACGAGTTCAGACTCTGCAGAAAAAGGAAGGGAACGGACATAGAGGCAAAACAGGTAAAGGATAGGAGAGAGTTCAGACTGGAACTGAGTGTACGGAGGAGACCGACACTGCAGCGGAATACAGGAGCGGGTCTGGGAATACGGCCCCCAGAGAGGCAGGACGAACAGGCAAGGAGCGTGTTCAGACAGGACAGACAAGATACAGGAGCGGGTCTAGGTAATCGGCCCCTAGAAGGCGGGAGGAACAGGCTAGGAGCGTGTTCAGAAAGGTCAGACAAGATACAGGAACGGGTCTAGGTAATCGGCCCCTAGAAGGCAGGAGGAACAGGCTAGGAGCGTGTTCAGACAGGCCTGGAAATACAGCCTCCAGGATAGGCAGACAAGAGAACACAGAACGGGACCTGGCACCTTCAGAGTGCAAGCACACACTGAAAGAAACACTATGCTCAGGCAGGAATAGATGGGAGCAGCTGAGCTATATACCAGGTGACAGACAGCAATAGGCTGAGGACGCACAAAGGGTGTGACCCACAGCAGGTACAAAAAGCAGGAAGTGATCGGGCACCGCCCTTAAGCAGCAGAAACAGACACAAACAGACAGCATGGAGGGAAGCCAGAGAGACATTCTGGACTGGAGATCAAGTGCGCGCTCTTGCACAGTGGGAGATGGACCACCATGCAAGGACGCCGCCAGGTATGTTACAGTACCCCCCCCCCCTTACGCCCCCTCTTCTTCAGGCCTGCCAGAATCTTCCGCAGGGAATCCGAGGACCAGTCGTTCACTTCAAGGAGATCACTTCCACTGTCCACAGGAAAAACTGATCTCATCTGGTTAGCTAGGATGCTACCTCCTATCCAGCCATCCTCAGCAACAGACGAAACGGGTGGAGTACCAGGAACAGCACACAAGGAAGTCTCTCTCCACATATTTTCAGGTGGCACCCCAGAGGGTACAGGAGACAACTGGAAGTCCTTCACCGGGTTGGAGGGGGACAGAGACTTGGGGGTAATCTCTGCTTCGAGGTACATCTTGTCAAGCTCACAGGAAGAAATAGACGCGTTATCAGGTACATAATGAGGAAAAGTCACTGTCTCTTTGTTATCTGGTGGTACCCCGGAGGATTCAGGAAACAACTGGAGGTCCTCCGCCGGGTCAGAAGAGTGCAGAGGCTCAGAGAAAACATCTGCTTCAGAGTACACTAGGTCGGACTCACTGGACGAAGCAGGCGAGGTATCGGGTACCGAGTATAGGAAAGTCTCTGTCCATTCACCACCAGGTGGCACCCCGAAGGGTTCTGGAGACAACTGGCGGTCCTCCGCCTGGTCAGAAGGGTGTAGAGACTCACGGGTAACCTCTGCTTCAGAGTAAACTAGGTTGGACTCACTGGACGAAGCGAGCGAGGTATCAGGTACAGAGTAAAGGAGAGTCTCTGTCCTTTCGCTACCAGGTAGCACCCCGAAGGGTTCTGGAGACAACTGGAGGTCCTCCGCCTGGTCGGAGGGGTGTAGAGACTCGGGAGTAACCTCTGCTTCGGAGTACACTAGGTTGGACTCACTGGACGAAGCGAGCGAGGTATCAGGTACAGAGTATAGGAGAGTCTCTGTCCTTTCGCTACCAGGTAGCACCCCGAAGGGTTCTGGAGACAACTGGAGGTCCTCCGCCTGGTCGGAGGGGTGTAGAGACTCGGGGGTAACTACCACTTTGGGGTACCGATTGTCAGGCTCACAGGACGAAGCGGACAAAGTATCGAGTACCGAGTGTAGAGAAGTCTCTCTCCATTTGTCATCGAGTGGTATCCCGGAGGATTCAGGAGGCAACAGGGGGTCCTCCGCCAGGTAGTAGAGGTGCACAGACTCAGAGGTAACCACAGCTTTGGAGCATCCTTGGACATGCACACCGGTTACAGTGGGTGAAGCATCTGATGCCGGGTGCAGGAAGTTCTCCTGTGTGGAGTCTGGATGGGCAGAAGTCTCTTCGGGCAGGAGAACCGGAGCACTACCCACGCACATTACCCGTTGGGGCTTCTCTGGGATACAGGGAGATGAAGCTTCAGTAGGGACTTCAAGGTTGGAGTCAGGAGGTCTCAGGGAGGACAGACCCTGGCGTGACGGCTTGCCTCTACGTCTAGCACGTCTGGACTGCCTCTTGAGGTTGGGAGATGTATTCCGTAAAGCGTAGTCACCCTGTGAAGATTCTGGGTGGACAGTAGTCTCATTGGGCTGGAGGACTATTGCGCTACCCACACACATTACCCATCGGGGCTGCTCCGGGATATTGGGAGGTGAAGCTTCAGCAGGAGCCTCCGGGTTAGGATCATCGAAGACCATTAGAAAGGCCACCAGGAAGGCCATTAGGTCCAGGAGGATCGGATCCTGTGTTTCATATAGGGGGTTGATCCATTCCAAGGCATCACCCGCCAGGTAAGACATAATGAATGCCACCTTAACCCGATCGGTGGGAAAACATAGAGGGTAGAACTTGAAGTGTAGCATGCATTGCTCCACAAATCCACGACTTTGTCTTGGATCCCCATAGTAACGTGGCGGATCCGCAGGAACGAGAGCAGATAGATCCATCTGGACGGGTGCGTAATTCGCCTGGAACTCAGCTGAGAAAAAAAAAAAATATATATTTTATTTATTTATTTTTAATGCATGTATTCGCTGGAAAACTTCTCAGAGAGCGAAGGCCGTGGGGCTCAACGGGAACCATGGCCTGAGCATGCTGTTATGCACACGCCCGGACTGACTGGCGTGTGCGGGTGTTGTGGTTCCACTGGACCATGAACCGGAGAGTGCCTGGAGGGGCGTGACTAAGTATCTGGCCGATCCGACCAAGATGGCACGACGGCATACGACGCCAGTGCACCAGGGAGAAACCGGGCAGAGGGACCAGGTGCTACTCCAGGTCAAACTCCGGACACGGGGGTTGACCCACACAGGGATTACTGGAACAGGCTGGTTAGGCTAGCGCACAGACTGGAGGGTATAGGCAGGCACGACTGGTATGCAGGCAGGCGGGTAAAGGCAAGCGCAGCTAGAGTGCAGACAGGGAGGCACTAGCAGGTAGGAACACAGGCGGGATAGGACCCAGTACACACTGGGACTCAGGAACAATACAAGCAGAGGGGTACAGGCAAGCACAGCTAGAGTGCAGACAGGGAGGCACTAGCAGGTAGGAACACAGGCGGGATAGGACCCAGTACAGACTGGGTCACAGAACCGCAGATGCGGTAGACAACCACAGCAGAGAGGGAACGCCCGAAGCGGTGGGCAAGAACAGAGCAGGACGGGGCTGCAGGAGCAGCGAGCACAAGCAGGGCAGGACAGGACTGCCGGAGCAGCGGGCAGAAGCAGGGCAGGACAGGACTGCCGGAGCAGCGGGCAGAAGCAGGGCAGGACAGGACTGCCGGAGCAGCGGGCAGAAGCAGGGCAGGACAGGACTGCCGGAGCAGCGGGCAGAAGCAGGGCAGGACAGGACTGCCGGAGCAGCGGGCAGAAGCAGGGCAGGACAGGACTGCCGGAGCAGCGGGCAGAAGCAGGGCAGGACAGGACTGCCGGAGCAGCGGGCAGAAGCAGGACAGGACTGCCGGAGCAGCGGGCAGAAGCAGGGCAGGACAGGACTGCCGGAGCAGCGGGCAGAAGCAGGGCAGGACAGGACTGCCGGAGCAGTGAGCAAAAGGGTCAGAGCGGAGCAAGGCTGCCGGAGCAGTGAGCAAAAGGGTCAGAGCGGAGCAAGGCTGCGGAGCAGTGAGCAAGGAGTCAGAGCAGGCTAGAACCGCCGGAGCGGTAAGCAAAGGAGTCAGAGCAGACTAGAACCGCCGGAGCGGTGAGCAAAGGAGTCAGAGCAGGCTAGAACCGCCGGAGCGGTGAGCAAAGGAGTCAGAGCAGGCTAGAACCGCCGGAGCGGTGAGCAAAGGAGTCAGAGCAGGCTAGACTGAGTAGGGGGGACAGGGCTCTGTTCACACGGAACAGACAGGAAGGGAAAGGCAGAGCCAGACACCCACAGGGTACTAGCAGAGAAGTAGCGAGTGGACCACAAACTCACAAACGGGAGTACAGAGACAACAAGCAGGAGTTAGGTACGAGTTCAGACTCTGCAGAAAAAGGAAGGGAACGGACATAGAGGCAAAACAGGTAAAGGATAGGAGAGAGTTCAGACTGGAACTGAGTGTACGGAGGAGACCGACACTGCAGCGGAATACAGGAGCGAGTCTGGGAATACGGCCCCCAGAGAGGCAGGACGAACAGGCAAGGAGCGTGTTCAGACAGGACAGACAAGATACAGGAGCGGGTCTAGGTAATCGGCCCCTAGAAGGCGGGAGGAACAGGCTAGGAGCGTGTTCAGACAGGTCAGACAAGATACAGGAACGGGTCTAGGTAATCGGCCCCTAGAAGGCAGGAGGAACAGGCTAGGAGCGTGTTCAGACAGGCCTGGAAATACAGCCTCCAGGATAGGCAGACAAGAGAACACAGAACAGGACCTGGCACCTTCAGAGTGCAAGCACACACTGAAAGAAACACTATGCTCAGGCAGGAATAGATGGGAGCAGCTGAGCTATATACCAGGTGACAGACAGCAATAGGCTGAGGACGCACAAGGGGTGTGACCCACAGCAGGTACAAAAAGCAGGAAGTGATCGGGCGCCGCCCTTAAGCAGCAGAAACAGACACAAACAGACAGCATGGAGGGAAGCCAGAGAGACATTCTGGACTGGAGATCAAGTGCGCGCTCTTGCACAGTGGGAGATGGACCACCATGCAAGGACGCCGCCAGGTATGTTACAGCGAGATTCACCTGTTCTACCTCTCGCAGGTAGGTCACTCGGTACTCCATCAGCATGCGTATATATACAAGATTTTCTTCCGTTCCTACAGCGGAGAATGACACCATGCTGTCTTTATCTGTTATCCAGTCCTGATGATCACGTGGACTGCTTACTTTCATCACACCAGACTTCTTTACCATCATTTGCATGGCTTGGCCATTTCTCCCAATGAGCTTTCTTACTAAAGCATGAGGCACCCGGATGACTTCTTGACGCAGACTTTGAGCTTTTCTCACAAGCTCCAGGTGTCTAATGGCTTGTTCCGTCTTCAACCGGACAAACCGCTTTGTGCGAATACATCGCCATTGCATGTCACTTAGGATAGCCACCCACTTCACTGTGACTTTGGTTGTGGACAGGATCACCAGCTGTTTAGCTTCTGAGGTCGAGTACACCTTACAGGCTCCCATGGCCTTCTTGAACTCTTCATGCACTGACTCTCTGGTGCATTCTTCTCTCAAATCTTCGGGTACATCTATGAGACACTTGTACAGAGACATTTCTGTCTCACCAGTGGTCTCCAAATGAACATCTGGCTCAGGTTTCAGGGACAACTGACTTTCAGCTTCTTCACCCTGTATGCTTCTCCTGAGCTGACTCACAGCTATGAATTCAAGAATTCTCGTCTTGACCACTTCCATTTCATACTTATCTTCTTTTAACACTCTCTCAGCTCTCCTCAGGTCCACCTTCTCATGGTATAAAGGATTAAGCACAACTTGTTTGCCCTTTTCCTTCTCCAAGGAGTCCTCATTCACTGACTGGTACTTTGCCAGGCGACCCTTGAGCTCGACAACTTCTTCCTCTAGCTCAGATACTCGCCTCTCAGCAACCCATCTCTGAAGCTCTTCCTGCTTCAACTGCTCCTTTATCAGCAGAATTCTCTCAGACCTCTCTGTCTCCAATGCGCCCACTCGGCGCTCGGCAGCCAGTTTCTCAAGCTTCTCTTGCTTCAAATTGGCGTGTAACTTCTCCTTGAGCTTCTTGATCTCGGCTCTTACATCCACCGAATCATCCAAGCTCGCATTATTCGAAGAGGCATTTGCTTCATACCTCCCTTCTCCAATAGACTCCTCCATTCTGCAGATTCTATCCTTAAGGCACGTCTCTGCCCTCTGGAGATCACCACAGAACGTCTGCAGCTACTTCACCTGAGCTTCCAGACCTGGGATCTTTCTGCGGATATCATCATTCTCATCACGGGTGTCCTGTAGAGTAGTCTCAATCACTTGGTGCATGTGCTCTGCATCAGTTTTATCATCCTCTAGTTTTTCCTTAACCTTGAAGAGATCCTCATAGTCTCTCTTGATTTGTTGCAGTTCCCTATTGAACTTTTCATGCCTATTTTCCGCCTCACGGTCGTGACCAAACACTTCATCTTTTATTGCCTCTTTCAGGGCGGATAGCTCCCGGTCTCGCTGGTACAGATCCTCATCCAGCTTTTGCTTCACCTGCATCATCTCTAAGTGTACCAGGGAGAAACGATCTTTCACCTCGCACAGCTCATCTTCAAACTCCGCTTTGTCAAGCTCCAACTGAAAAACCTCCTCTTTATTTTTCTGGAACTTTTCCTTCCAATTATTAACTTCCTTGCTGCTTTACTGCAGCTCTGCTTCTAAAGGAGGATCCACACTCGGAATAAAGGCACACAACATTGCATTTCTTTATTTGCCCTTTCAGCAAAATCTACAGGAGCAACTTTTTTGTGGCCCTTGCGCCGTCGACGATGAGAGGGGGACTTTCTCACCTTGTCTAGCTTCTCCTGACTGAACTCTCTTTCTACTTTCGTAGTGTCACCATCAGCTATGCGGTCTGTGTCACTCCCCATGGTGTTGTGGACCAACAAGTCACCTCCCACTTTGACGTCAACCCCTTCTACTGGAGCTACCCTGTTATCAACGGTCAAATTGTAATTTTTAGGCCGTACCAACTCACAACCAGTAACCAATTTTGGTTTTCTATACTCCACGCTCTTTGGAAACTCTGCCCCCTTTTGAGACCCCGTCCCCTTTTGAGACGCCACCCCCTTTTGTACAACCACACCTGTAGGGGGTACTTTAAAAACAAAAAACGCAACAGTCTTAGGACCCTGTTCACAACATATCTTACTGCCTCCCTGGGCACTCTGTGATAGTACCGGCGCCACAGGAGAACTCAAGGAATGGTCTGCTGCCACCTTTCTGTAAAGGGCCAGCAGCTCCTGCCCTTCCTGTACCAAGATCTGTTGTCATTTCTCAAATGCCTGCTGCGAGTCCTGTTGTCGTTTCTCAAATACCTGCTGTTGTTTCTCAAATGCCTGCTGCTGCGATTTTAACAATCACTTTAATCGTTCAACAGCTTTAGTCTCATTTGCTGCTCCCTTCACAGCCATCTTTATCAGCTCCTGCATTTCTTCAGGAAACTCTATTTTGATGCAGACGGTTTGCAGCCGGTCATCTAACCACTTCTCCATTCTGTCTGGGGATACTGCTCCATTCATAGCCATCGCGGTACATTGTTCACACTAGACACTTCACACCGCTCTCCCCGGAAAATTTTCGTGGCCCCACCAAGCCACAGCAAACCAGGTTTGAGTGCAACGACAATTTTCGTAACCCCACCAAGTTACAGCCAGATTCTTTAATCTTCGTGACCCCGCCGAGCCACAGCAAGATACTTGCAACCACAATCGTCGTCCTGTGCCGTTACCCCTAGCAACCAGGCTGCAGTTGCCTGCATTCTCCAACCACATGTAAGGTAGCGCTATTCATCACCCGCTTCACCGGGTCAATTAAAGTACACATGCAACGTTTTCCGGTAATATGTAGTCCAGCAGTTTATTACACATCATAAACTGCACATAACATAGTCCATCTCAGTGGCTCACAGGAATGTTACACATGTATCCTAGAGCCTTCTCAGTGGCAGCTATGACCGCTTGGCTTCAAATACAGACTTCAGCAAGGTAAAGCAACAAAATTTACTTATAGCGCCGATTTACCTTTGCCGTGTCTCAGCTTCTTCTTTCAGCTCGGTTCTGCCACGGCTGTGACTTTAAGGTTTCCCAGATGTAGTCTCCAAGCCACTTGCCTTCCAAGGCTACTGGTATATCAACCACAAGGGTCCAGCCTCTGCCTTCACGGCTAGTGGAGTCCCACACAGGGACCAGGCCTCTCGCCTTCCAAGGCTACTGGCATCTCAAACACAGGGATCCAGCCTCTGCCTTCCAGGCTTCACCAGGCCTCTATCTCTCTCTCTCTCTCTCTCTCTCTCCACATTTCTAAACCACCAGGATCTATATATCCTTCTGTGCACACAGGACCTGTGATGATGTCACAGTCATGTGACCAGTCACCTGAGGGGGAGGTAAATGGTCAGCCAGAACACACCCCCTGGACATTTTAGCAATGCAGCAAGCCGCTGCATTACATATGCAAATGTAAAAGTGTGCAGTACCCGGCTATGACCACTATACAGTTGACGGAGCTGTGTGGTTCCGCTTAGACATTGATCACATTGGGCAGACACAGGCACCGAGAATAGCAGATCGACGGGGTTGCTGGGTGTCCACTCCCACCAATCTGATGTTGATGACATATCCTTAGGATAAGCCATCAATATAAAAAAGCTGAAATTGTCTGATCGCTGCTATAACATAGTAAAAATGTTAGTCTCCTATGAAGCTCAATTAGAAACATAGCAAAAAGGTTATGGTATTTACCAGCCAAGATCTCAAGGAAAATGCACAACAGGATGCAGCCGACCCCCTTATTAGAAAGAGGTAACACAGGTGCAGAATGCTGATGAACAATCACTTTCAACCTCCATGGAAGGGGTGATTGCCTAGCATTAAAACTGCACACAGATGAAACTTGCAATAGGGCGCAGTTCACACATATGTAGCGCAGTGCTTAGTCAGCAACCTATTACATGCCCCTACTATTCGATTAGGCGGGTTGCCCGGCACCCTATCAGTGCATAACAGAGGTGAAAGCCCCTAACTTACAAGGTCACCGTTGATGGACCTGGCTGCACCCTGTAAGATTAAAAAAGTGTTAAAAAAATATATAACAGAAGGTATTGGTTAATATTTTGGCCAAATAAGCAAGCTCGCAACCTGCGTCAAGGGTCCTCACTTACTTGCGAGTCCCTACACTATCGTAAAATAAAACAACACAGCAACAAAAGGAATTTTTAAAAATTCCACAATAATTCAATTAGAACCACAGCAAAAATATTTACCAGCCAAGATCTCCTATGAAGCTCAACATGCGGCTGAACCTCATAGGAGTATCAATATGGCAGTGACAGGGGTCTTCACCAGGCCCCTGGCTGCTATAACAGTCCATGGGCGCCCTGTGATTTCGTTCCGAGGGGTTGATGGGAGCCATTGTACACGAGCACTCGCTCCACTTAAATTATATTTAAATGGTTAACAGCAGCAATTGGAGCTCAGTTCCGGCTGCTGCTGTTAGACATAGTTGCTGGCTATATAGTATAGCTAGCATCTACTGCATGTGGAGAAAGTTCAGCTCCTGAGCCCTCTTCACACACAAGCACCCCAGCAATAACTAACCTACAGGTGCATTTCACTAAATTAGAATATCATCAAAAAGTTAATTTATTTCAGTTCTTCAATACAAAATGTGAAACTCAAATACATTATATAGAGTCTTTGCAAACAGAGTGATCCATTTCAAGTGTTTATTTCTGTTAATGTTGATGATTATGACTTACAGCCAATGAAAACACAGAAGTCATTATCTTAGTAAATTAAAATAATTAATAAAAAAACACATGCAAAGGCTTCCTAAGCATTTGAAAAGGTCCCATAGTCTGTTTCAGTAGGCTCTACAATCATGGGGAAGACTGCTGACTTGACAGATGTCCAGAAGGCAGTCATTGACACACTCCACAAGGTCCCAGAGTTCCAGTTTTCATTTGGAAATCAAGGTCCCAGAGTCTGGCGGAAGAGTGGAGAGGCACACAATCCAAGCTTCTTGAGGTCTAGTGTGAAGTTTCCACAATCAGTGATGGTTTGGGGAGCCATGTCATCTGCTGGTGTAGGTCCACTGTGTTTTATCA
The DNA here is from genome assembly GCF_046119375.1 of Phyllobates terribilis. NCBI lineage: Eukaryota > Metazoa > Chordata > Amphibia > Anura > Dendrobatidae > Phyllobates > Phyllobates terribilis. The sequence goes on from NW_027362763.1 coordinate 846,488,860, forward strand.
GGACCAAAGTCAGCGCAGCCGTCTACCAGGAAATTTTAGAGCACTTCATGCTTCCCTCTGCAGACAAGCTTTTTGGAGATGGAAATTTCATCCTCCAGCAGGACTTGGCACCTGTCCACACTGCCAAAAGTACCAATATCTGGGTTAAAAACAACAGTATCACTGTGCTTGATTGGCCAGCAAACTCGCCTGACCTTAACCCCATAGAGAAACTATGGGGTATTGACAAGAGGAAGATGAGAGACACCAGAGCCAACAATGCAGACGAGCTGAAGGCTGCTATCAAAGCAACTTGGGCTTCCATAACACCTCGGCAGTGCCACAGGCTGATCGCCTCCATGCCACGCCACATTGATGCAGTAATTGATGCAAAAGGAGCCCCGACCAAGTATTGAGTGCATTTACTGAACATACATTTCAGTAGGCCAACATTTCGGATTTTAAAAACATTTTTCAAGCTGTTGTTATAAAATATTCTAATTTACTGAGATAACGACTTTTGTGTTTTCATTGGCTGTAAGCCATAATCATCAACATTAACAGAAATAAACACTTGAAATAGATCACTCTGTTTGTAATGACTCTATATAATATATGAGTTTCACTTTTTGTATTGAAGAACTGAAATAAATTAACTTTTTGATAATATTCTAATTTAGTGAGATGCACCTGTATATGTCATTTTGCATTAAGGGGTTCAAATCAATTAAAATCCATAGACAACATGCCTCCTATATCTTGCCAGACCAAAGGTTTGGCCTTTCCAGCTTTGTCCAGACATCAAGCATTATCTATCTCACTAGATGGTGGCCCGATTCTAACGCATCGGGTATTCTAGAATAGGTATGCGGCCGACCGGGCGCAATCAGCAAAGCGGTGTTAAAATTTGGCGCCTATATCGCAGATTGGTACGGCGGGCGGTCGCGACTAATCAGAGTGGGGTTTAAATTTGGCGGCAATAATGCTGATTGGTTGCGGCCGGCGGTCGCGACCAATCAGCAGTGCAGTATTTAAATTTGGCGCCAATAATGGTGATTGGTCACGGCCGCGACCAATCAGCAGAGCGGTGTTTAAATTTGTCGCCAATAATGCTGGTTATTCGTGACCGGTAACCGCGACCAATGAGCAGAGTGGTGTTTAAATATGGCGGCAATATCGCTGATTGGTCGCAGCTGGCCACCGCGACCAATCAGCGAAGTGGTGTTTAAATTTGGCGCCAATATCGCTGATTGGTCACGGCCGGTGGTTACGACTAATTAGCAGAGCGCGGTTAAAATTTGGCGTCAATATTGCTGATTGGTCGCGGCCGGAGACCGCAACTAATCAGCAGAGCGGTGTTTAAATTTGTCACCAAAATTGCTGATTGGAGGTGCCCGGCGGCTGCGACCAATCAGCAGAGCAGTGTTTCAATTTGCCACCAAAATCGCTGATTGGTCGGGGCCGGCCACCGCGACCAATCAGCAGAGCGGGGTTTAAATTTGCCGCCCATATCGATGATTGGTCGCGGCCGGCGGCCGCAACCAATCAGCGTCGTATTAGTGAGGACCGGGGAGCGGCGCAGCCTGTGCGGGTACTTCCACTGCGAGCAGCTGGGAGATGAGCGGCTGCTCGCAGCAGAAGCATCCCGACCGGCGGCGCCGCTCCTCGGTCCTCCGTTCACACTTGCCATCGGGAGATCATAGCGCTGTTTAAATTAGGCGCCAATCTCGCTGATTGGTCGCGGTCGGCTGGCGGCCCCAAACAATCAGCAGAGTGTTGTTTAAATTTGGCGCCAATCTCGCTGATTGGTCGCAGTCGGCTGTCATCCGCGACCAATCAGCAAAGCGCTGTTTAAATTTTGCACCAATCTCGCTGATTGGTCACAGCTGGCAACCGCGAACAATCAGCGGAGCGTTGTTTAAATTTGGCGCCAATCTCGCTGATTGGTCGCGTCTGGCGTCTGCGACCAATCAGCAGAGTGTTGTTTAAATTTGGCGCCAAGCTCGCTGATTGATCGCGGCTGGCGTCCGTGACCAATCAGCACAGCAGTGTTTAAATGTGGCGCCAAAATCGCTGATTGGTCGCGGTCGGCTGTCATCCCCGACCAATCAGCAGAACATTGTTTAAATTTGGCGCCAAAATCGCTGATTGGTCGCGGGCAGCGGCCGCGACCAATCAGCACAGCGGTGTTTAACTTTAGCGCCAAGATCACTGGTCGGGTGCGGAGACCGCGACCAATCAGTGAATTGTATTGGTGAGGACTGGGGAGCGCCGCTGCCTGTACCGCTACTTCCGCTGCGAGAAGCCGGGACATGAGCGACTGCTCGCAGCAGAAGTATCCCGACCCTCAGCGCCGCTCCCCGGTCCTCCCTTGACACCCTAGCCGCTGATCTCCCGACAGTAGCCGCATGGTGTTACTAAGGTCCTGACATTTGTGTTCAAAATCGCTGATTGGTCGTGGGCGCTGCCCGCGACCAATCACCGATTTGGACGCCACATTTAAATATCGGCCGCGACCAATCACCGATTTGGGCGCCACATTTAAATAGCGTCCGCGACCAATCAGCACAGCGGTGTTTAAATGTGTCTGCAAGATCGGTGATTGGTCACGTCCGCTATTTAAATGTGGCGCCCAAATCGGTGATTGGTCGCGGGCAGCGTCCGCGACCAATCAGCACAGCAGTGTTTAAATGTGGCGCCCAAATCGGTGATTGGTCGTGGGCAGCGTCCGCGACCAATCAGCACAGCGGTGTTTAACTTTTGCGGCAAGATCAGTGATTGGTCGCGGCCGAAGATCACGACCAATCACCGATTTGTGCGCTACATTTAAATAGCGGCCGCGACCAATCACAGATCTTGCAGAAACATTTAAACACCGCTGTGCTGATTGGTCGCCGACGCTGCCCGCGGCCAATCACCGATTTGGGCGCCATATTTAAATAGCGTCCGCGACCAATCAGCACAGCGGTGTTTAAATGTGTCTGCAAGATCGGTGATTGGTCACGTCCGCTATTTAAATGTGGCGCCCAAATCGGTGATTGGTCGCGGGCAGCGTCCGCGACCAATCAGCACAGCAGTGTTTAAATGTGGCGCCCAAATCGGTGATTGGTCGTGGGCAGCGTCCGCGACCAATCAGCACAGCGGTGTTTAACTTTTGCGGCAAGATCAGTGATTGGTCGCGGCCAAAGATCGCGACCAATCACCGATTTGTGCGCCACATTTAAATAGCGGCCGCGACCAATCACAGATCTTGCAGAAACATTTAAACACCGCTGTGCTGATTGGTCGCCGACGCTGCCCGCGGCCAATCACCGATTTGGGCGCCATATTTAAATAGCGTCCGCGACCAATCAGCACAGCGGTGTTTAAATGTGTCTGCAAGATCGGTCATTGGTCGCGGGCGCTATTTAAATGTGGCGCCCAAATCGGTGATTGGTCGCGGGCAGCGTCCGCGACCAATCATCACAGCAGTGTTTAAATGTGGCGCCCAAATCGGTGATTGGTCGCGGGCAGCGGCCGCGACCAATCAGCACAGCGGTGTTTAACTTTTGGTCCAAGATCAGTGATTGGTCGCGGCGAGAGATCGCGACCAATCAGCAAATCGTATTGGTGAGGACCGGGGAGTGGAATCGTATTGGTGAGGACCGGGGAGCGCCGCTGCCTGTGCGGCTACTTCCGCTGCGAGAACCCGGGACATGAGCGACTACTCGCAGCAGAAGTATCCCGCCCCGCAGTACCGCTCCCCGGTCCTCCCTTGACACCCTAGCCGCATGGATGTCAGCGCCGCTGCCTGTGCGGCTACTTCCGCTGCGAGAACCCGGGACATGAGCGGGCGCTCGCAGCAGAAGTATCCCGACCCGCAGTGCCGCTCCCCGGTCCTCCCTTGACACCCTAGCCGAAAGAGGTCAGCGTCGCCGGTGGTCGGGAGATGAGCGCCTCGCGACGGTCATCTCCAGGCTGCATCGCCGCTGAGCTCCATCCCGCAGATGAGCCGATAACGGCCGCCATCTTTTTTCAGAAATCCCGCGGCGATCATTGGCCGCTGCCGGACCAATGAGCGACGCGGGATTTCCTGGACAGACAGAAAGACAGACAGAAAGACAGACAGAAAGACAGACAGATGGGTTAAGACGATTATATATATAGATGAGGTTCTTGAATGGACTATAAGAAAATCTAATTCAGCTGGTGACTGGATTTCAGTAATTGGTCTATCATGTGCTTACAGTAGTCAGATATTGTGTTTATTGTGACGCTTTCTATGGCTGACTTTTAGGGGTTTCTACTTCGCTGCCATGCACTTGCTCCATAATAGACATTTATATATATATTGAATTATTATGTTTATTGCCCTGTTTATTTTTGAGCACTTTATTCTTTGTTGGTTCCTTGCAAACAATTTTTTAGGTTACTGCTAAGTAGACTATATTTGTAAAGTTAAGATACATATCCCACAGTTTAATCAAATTGCATGAACCCATCTGCCAATGACTTCCATAGATGGGAACCTACACAAACAAATTTGCTTCTCCTGGTCCAAGGTCTACAAATCTAAAAAGGGAGGCAGGATCCAGCTCTGATTGAAAACAGCAGTGGACAAATGGCTGTTAGCATAGGTTTGCATCTAAGGAAGTCATCTTGTCATTGAAGGAAGGGCTCACACAATTTGATCAAACGGTGCACTAAATTTTATACAGTATATTTAGACTCCAATTTATCAAAACATTTATACCAGAAAACTGGCGTAAAGAGCTATGAAAAGTCCTAAAATTTTTGAGCAATGCTAAACTGTGCAAAAAACTTGTCTTTTTCTCAAAATTTTGGCCCAGGTCCAACAAAGTGGGCAGAGCTGGGTCGGGACACAAGCTTGGCTACTCCTGCTCATCAAATTCATGACAAACAGCAGTATTCTTCATGCCACAAATCTTACTAGTTACACACCACTTCACACCTTGCCTGATTGAATAAAAGGCATGCTCCTCATACCCCCAAAACCTGTTTTCACCTTCCTGACCAGGCCAAATTTTACAATTATGACCAGTGTCATTTCATGTGGTAATAACTCTGGAATGCTTCAACGAATCCTAGTGATTCTGAGATTGTTTTTTCATGACACATTGTAATGTATGTTAGTTAAATTTTGCAGTTTTCAAACTTTCAATTTTTATATTCTTAAACCCATATGTCTACTTTACATAATGTCAGGAAATCCCACCACTGCCACCAATTTGTCAGGAATTCCACCCACACACAGTCAGGACGACAACGGGGAGATCACACAATATCTCACCGTGCCGTCACGCTGTCCGTATTTCGTCCGGAGTCACGAGCACGCGATCCCGACTACTCAACACCCTGGGTTCCACAGCCTGGAAACCGTGTTTAACGCCCTCCGTACGGTCACTGTCAGCTTCACGACAGCCCAACTATTAATACTCTCTGCCACCACCGGCCGAGTTTGAAATATAATGCAGGCCTGGCCGGACGCCTGCGTTTTGGTAGCGTATATGGCTTCGGGGAAGGGAACGATTACAGAACAAAAGAAACAGAACTATTAAATTTTATATTTAATCCAAAAGGGAGGCAGTGTTTAGCAAATATATATACAAGGATGTTACAAGAGATAAATTAAAATACATAGGCAGTTACATAAAATAAACAGGGTAAAAAGAAGACAACTTACTCTATACAATCATGGAGATGATTCAATAGAGGTGGAGGAGGGGATCTCCAGATTATGCTGTTATTGAACAGGACCCGTTGCTCATAATTCTTATTTTCCCCTGGCAATGAGTGCTCCTGTCTTCTCCATAGATTCTCTTATACCTAAGGGGAGATCTGGCCACACGCCCCTTGTGGTGACATCATGTGGGCCGGTCTCCAGCCTGTATATTTGTCACGATACTAGTGGATACAACTGGACACCAGTAGCTAGGTCAAAGAGACTGCAGACACAAGGGTTAAACAAGCGATATTGTATTGATGATTTGAATGCAATACAGCATAGAAGTTCAGACGAGTCTTTAGCCAATCCAACAGACAATAGCGGCAGAGCTTACACTCGGCAATATAGCATGCAAAGTCACTGAGCAATAAGAGCACCAAGATGTCTGGCACTGACAGACTATCTTGCAGAGCAAAGGAACACAAGCTGGCGGGAGTTCTTACATAACCGCAGGTGTAGTCAGGTCGGAGATTTCTGAAGTCGGGTGTTAGCAATCACTCGGTCACCAGGCGGGGATCCAGACGTGCAGGTCGGCAGAGGACTCCGCCGTCAGGAAAGGACCAACAGGGATCGTAAGTCCAGGCTTGAGACTGCAGAGGAACAAGGTCCAAAACATAATACACAAGCAAGGAAACAGAACAGGTGCTGACTTTATATATAGCTTTGGCAGGAAGCAAGATGGCCGATGTGAAACATAAAGATCCATGTTAACTAAGGGCAAAAGAAACAGCAGGTTCCAGGCCTAGATCCTGACATTACTCCCACCTCAACAACGGCCTCAGGACGATCCCAGACCAGACTTGCCAGGGTACCTTTGATGGAACTGCTCAATCAATCGGGATGCATTAATATTATCCACGGGTTCCCAGGAATTCTCCTCTGAAGAATAGCCTTGCCATTTAATCAAGTACTGCAATCGATTTCTGTAGATTCTCGAGTCCAGAATCCTCTCAATGATAAACTGTTCTTGACCATCCACGAGAATGGGATTGGGAGGAGGAGATGAACGTCCTGGAAAAGGATTTGGTACTACAGCCTTAAGTAAGGAAGTATGAAAGACAGGATGTATCCTCATAGTTATTGGGAGTTTTAAGCGACATGCAACAGAACCTACCAACCCACTGATCCTATAGGGACCGATGTACTTCGGTCCCAACTTAGGGGAAGGGATCTTCATTTTTCATTTTTAAATTTTTTGCCGACAACCAGACTAAATCTCCTACCTTGAATGTTGGTGTTTGCGAAATCTGTCTGCTGCCTTCTTGTACCTATCTTGTGCGGAAACCAAAGTCTCTTTCAGAAGTTCAAGGTTCTGCTGAAGTGAAGAGATCCTGTCGGCAACTGCTGGTAACGATGTATCTACCGGTAATCTGGGAAGAATGCTAGGGTGATACCCCAAGTTAGCGTAAAATGGTGACTGCTTGGTGGAAGCACTCTGGGCATTATTATACGAAAATTCGGCCAACGGGAGTAGTCTTACCCAATCATCGTGTAAATGGCCAACGTAACAGCGAAGGCATTGCTCCAATGTTTGATTGGTACGTTCTGTCTGCCCGTTGGACTGTAGGTGGAAAGCAGAAGATAAATTAACCTCAATGCCTTATGCCGAACAAAAGCTTCGCCAGAACTTTGAAGTAAATTGCACTCCATGGTCAGAAACAACTTCATCTGGAACCCCGTGTAAACGAAAGATGTTCTGGATGATTAGGTCAGCAGTGTCCTTCGCAGAGGGTAATCCGGAGCAAGGGATGAAATGGGCAGCCTTGGTCAGGCGATCGACCACCACCAAAATCGTACTCTTTCCCTCGGAAGTGGGCAGTTCCACAATAAAGTCCATGGAAATGGACCCCCACGGGCGAGACGGCACCAGCAAAGGCTGTAGCAGACCTGTAGGGGATCTTGAATTTAGCACATACCTCACAAGATGAAACGTACTTCTGAACATCCTTCTGAAAACCTGGCCACCAGAAGAAGAGAGATAAGAATTCTTGAGTCTTCTGAATTCCTCTGTGCCCCGCAACCTTAGAGTCATGAACCAATCTCAATACTCTTAGCCTCACGGTCTGAGGAATGTAGAGGCGCCGTTCCCGGGTCCAAACTCCATTCCTAAAAAGAGGGCTTACTTCATCAGACGGCTGAGGCAGGAAAGAGTCCGAGTTGCAAGCCTCTTTGATGACCTGCAACAAATCTTGATTATGAATAACTCCTACAAAATTGCGATCAGAAAGTATGGTCTTAGGTGGAGCATCTGGAACAGCATCAGTGGCGTACAACCGAGATAAAGCATCTGCTTTTCCATTGCGAGAACCTGGTCTATAAGAGATTGTAAAATTGAATTGGTTAAGGAAAAGACTCCAGCGGGCCTGTCGTGGGGTCAGACATCTTGCTGACCTGATAAACTCGAGGTTGCAATGATCCGTGAGGACAATGATCGGCTGTGAAGCTCCTTGAAGAAGATGTCTCCACTCCTTGAAGGCGGTGATGATAGCTAGTAATTCTTTATTTCCTACATCATAGTTCTTTTCGGCTGGAGACAGTCGCTTGGAAAGGAAAGCACAAGGATGAAGTAAGTTCTTCTCACCTGTTCTTTGGGACAGTATAGCCCCGACGGCACAGTTTGAGGCATCTACTTCAATAATGAAGGCGAGTTCCGGATCAGGGTGGATCAGTACTGGTGCCGATGTGAACCTGATCTTGAGCCGAGAGAATTCTTCTTGGGCTTGAGGGGACTAAATAAACGCTGTCTTCTTCTGTGTCAGCCGGGTGATGGGCGAGATGATGTCAGAGAAGTTCTTGATAAAGCGTCTGTAAAAGTTAGCAAACCCGATGAAATGTTGGACCTCCTTGACGTTCTTGGGGATCGGCCACTCCTGAATCGCCTTGATCTTACTGTTATCCATACTCAGACCCCGTGGAGAAATTACATATCCTAAGAACTGGACCTCAGTCTTGTGAAATTCACATTTCCCCAACTTGATGTATAGATGGTGTTCCCTCAAACGCTGCAGGACAGTCTTGACATGTTGCTGATGTTCCTCCATGGAGCTAGAAAAAATCAGAATGTCATCCAGATAGATTACGACAAAAAGGTCCAGAATATCTCTAAAGACATCGTTTACTAGATGTTGGAAGGTCGCTGGGGCATTACAAAGTCCAAATGGCATGACCAGATACTCAAAGTGTCCATATCGAGACCTAAATGCTGTTTTCCATTCGTCTCCAGGTCTTATACGGACTAGATTATATGCCCCGCGTAGGTCCAATTTTGAAAAGACCTTGGCCTGACGGACTCTCTCGAAAAGCTCCGGAATTAATGGCAGGGGGTAGCGGTTCTTGATGGTCACTTTGTTAATTTCCCGGTAGTCAACACAGGGTCTGAGGGATCCATCCTTCTTTTTAATGAAAAAAATGGGTGCGCTGGCTGGAGAGGTTGAGGGGCGTATGAAACCTTTGGACAGATTCTCATCAATGTATTCTTTGAGGGTCTTGAGCTCAGGACCGGACAAAGGATAAATATTTCCAAAGGGAATGACAGCAGCAGGAGGAGCTCGATTGGACAATCATAAGGGCGATGTGGTGGCAACTTGTCTGCATTCTTTTTATCGCACACATCCGAAAATTCTTTATAAACTGCGGGTAACCTTAAATCCGAAGATGGGTCGTCTGAAGGTGGTCCACTCAAATCCCCAGAAATGACCTCCCTAGCTGGGAAGGGCAATCTCTTGGTCTCCCAGTCAATAATGGGATTCTGAGCCTGCAACCAGGGTAAACCCAAGATAGTAGGGAAGTGTTGGGAGGAAATCAAAAGGAAGGGCAATTTCTCCAGGTGGTCATCTCCCATGAGAATTTTCAGGGGCTCAGTCTGCAGGTCCACTGGCCCTGAGGCCAAAGGAGAGCCATCCACAGTCTCCATCAGAATAGAAGATGCTCTTTTCTGTGATCGGATTCCATATTCATTAGCAAAGGAGGTGTCCATGAAGTTACCGCTGGCCCCAGAATCTATCATGGCGGAACTGTTCACCCAATGTGAGTCAATCCAGATCTTGATAGGGAGATAGCAATGTGAGTCTTTTTTCTTACTGTAGAGGTCTGAAACTGCAGAAGACAAAATAACAGCATTGATAGGTAGCACCGTTTCGGATGTAACAGAGTTCATGTCTGAAAAGTAATAGTCCGGAACAGCTGCTGCAATTCCGGGTGGCCCTGGTTTGGAAACCTCGGAGCGTGAGTCTGAGAAGTCGCGTTCTACCACGGCTGCGGTTATTCTGCGAGAACGGCTGGGACAATTGATAATAAAATGTCCTGACTTTCCACAGTAGAAACATAAATTCTCCTTTAGACGAAATTCCTTCCGTTCATCACTTGCTCGACTTCGTAGGGAATTTACCTGCATTGGTTCGGGTGCGGACTCCTGTGGACCTGGATCCAGAATCTCCTTGGGAAGGAAAGGTAGAAGCGATTTATTGCTGTGGTTCTCAGACCACCTCTCTAGTCTTCATTCAGAGATGCGAGCATCTAGGCGAATACAATGATTGATGAGGTCGCCTAGAGCGGTGGGGGCCTCCGCACGTGCAAGCTCATCCTTGATAGAACTGGACAACCCCTTCTTGAATATTGAGTACTTTGCTGCACTATTCCAGGGGGTATCCTGGGCCCACCTTCTAAAATCCATAGCATACTCAGTCACTGGGCGTTTACCTTGACGCAAGTTCAGCAGGGCCGTCTCCGCTGCAAGGCTACGGTTCGGATCGTCAAACATCTGCCCCATGGCGGTGATAAATATATTGAAGTCATTCAGACATGCATCCTGCGATTCTATCAAGGGGTTTGCCCAGGCAAGAGCCTTGTTAGTCAGCAACATGATGATAGTCAATACTTTGGATCGATCCGTAGGAAACTGTGTGGCATATGCAGCAAAAAAGAAACGACACTGGTTCAGAAATCCACGGTACTTATCTCGGTCGCCACCAAACCTGAATGGCGGTAGTTTGGGGATGGCAGGGACTGAAGTTTGGGGCTGTGCTTCCAGGGCCGCAACCCGGGCACGCAATTCCTGAATGGTCTGACTAAGTACTTGCACATCATGATTTGTTTGACCCTCTAGGCCTTCTATTCTGCTCTTCCATGTCTGCATCTCAGCGTGTACAGCGGCAGTGACATTATTAAGCTTCTTAACACGCAAGTCCAAAGTCTCTGACCCAGCGGCATCCATTTTAGCTGGCTTGTGTATCCTGTCACGATACTAGTGGATACAACTGGACACCAGTAGCTAGGTCAAAGAGACTGCAGACACAATATTGTATTGTAACAAGCGATTGTATTGTAACAAGCGATATTGTATTGATGATTTGAATGCAATACAGCATAGAAGTTCAGATGAGTCTTCAGCCAATCCAACAGACAATAGCGGCAGAGCTTACACTCGGCAATATAGCATACAAAGTGATATTGTATTTATGATTTGAATGCAATACAGCATAGAAGTTCAGATGAGTCTTTAGCCAATCCAACAGACAATAGCGGCAGAGCTTACACTCGGCAATATAGCATGCAAAGTCACTGAGCAATAAGAGCACCAAGATGTCTGGCACTGACAGACTCTCTTGCAGAGCAGAGGAACACAAGCTGGCGGGAGTACTTACATAACCTCAGGTGTAGTCAGGTCGGAGATTTCAGAAGTCGGGTGTTAGCAATCACTCGGTCACCAGGCGGGGATCCAGACGTGCAGGTCGGCAGAGGACTCCGCCGTTAGGAAAGGATCAACAGGGATCGTAAGTCCAGGCTTGAGACTGCAGAGGAACAAGGTCCAAAACATAATACACAAGCAAGGAAACAGAACAGGTGCGGACTTTATATATAGCTTTGGCAGGAAGCAAGATGGCCGATGTGAAACATAAATATCCATGTTAACTAAGGGCAAAAGAAACAGCAGGTTCCAGGCCTAGATCCTGACAACATTTTTATTAAAAACGCTGACTTCTGCGATAACTCATCGCTCGTTGATCGCAGAAGCGTTCAAACTACGCCATTTTTTCCCTTATGATTTTATCTTTATTTAGATATCACAAAATCACATAGCTGCAGTCTGCCATTCTGGTGTTTTTGCACTACAGCTCCCTGATTTTGGTTACAGCCCTGGAAAACTACTTATACATTCCTGGGCTAATTTGGTCACTACACATATGGGTCCCGTTACTGTCGGACCTATGGAACTCACAAGATTTCATATTTCATATCGGAGTCAGTGCGTCTAGAAATTTACCTTTGAGGCTCGGGAAGCAGCTTCAACAGTTACACGCAAATTAGTGCAAACCTGCGTTTTAATTACCTCCTGTGTCTTTCAGAGACAAGATGCTTGCTTCCTAACAAAGTTATAACACTCCTTGGCTAGCCTTGTTTGCATAAACTATTTCCCAGGCGTGTGTTAACTGGGGCTTTTGTGCTGAGCAGAAGGGGAATAAGGGAGGGGGGTGAACAACTATGTCAGGCAGATATGGATGAACATTTCCCTGATATTAATATTTCACAATATTCCTGACATCTTCCCCTCTTTGAGGTGGCATAAGGGGTGATTTACAGATCGCCCCTTGAGCCCACCTCCTGGCCCACCCTTCCTGCTGATCCACTTGCCCACCAATCTGAGGGTCCAGCTTTCCGATCACCCTGACCGGTTTGGGATATATTTTCCCCACACATATGACAGGCTACGGGTACCTTCCTCCTATTCTCCTGACAGACAGGGGGACACACTTTCCTGCTACCTCGCCTGGTTATGTAGCCTACCTTTTTACCTGTCATCATTTTTACCTTGGGAGCTATGCTCTCTAGGGGGGAGCTATGACCGGCCATGTCACAGTCCGTCGTGACACTGGTCGTCGGCACGGGACCACTTTCCCTATGATCCCCGTGTTTCTCCCCATCCTTCCACATCACCTCTGGAGCCGTGCTAGTCATGCGGCAGCTACCATTGACCATGTCACCATCTGGGGTGACACTGGTCACCTGCACGGTACGACCTGCTTCCTGGTGTCCGTGCCTGCTCCCCTTGACCCTAGCACTTATACTGGCTCTCTTTAGGGGATCCTCAGCAGCATCACCCCGCGGGGTGAGGTGGCTGACTTCCCCTTTATCACAACACACACTTTTATTACACAACACATTGACATTGCTGACAGTGGCATTACATGGCATATCAGATCTGGGAGGGTTGTCAGGAATGTATCGGGCAACTAACCGTTCCAGATCAGTTCCCAATAGCACATTAGTGGGGAGATTCTCTGACACCCCCACTTCCCTTAACCCCCTCTCCGCACCCCAGTCCAGGAAAACTCGGGCCATCGGTATGGGATGGCGAACACCCCCAAATCCGGTGACAGTCAGGGTCTTCCCAGGAATGAGTTCCTCTGGTAACACAAACTCAGGGCGGATCAGGGTACATTCTGCGCCAGTGTCCTTAAGGCCAACAGTAACTGTGCTTCCCACGGTAATGGGTTGTAAGTTCTCCCGGGCCCGGCCAACCGCCCCACCCACAAAAAGAATGGCTGCAGTAGGCCCTGGGGCCTCAGGTGTGGGGTTCATCTTCTGCCTCTCCGGGCAGACAAGGCTGATGTGACCCGTTTGGTCACAAGTATAACACTTACGGGAGTCAAATGCAGTCCAGGTGCTGGAAGATGGGGCAGGACCCGCTGAGGGCCGGCTGGCTGGAACACTGGGGGTGGTCGTCGGCTTGCTCCCTTTCCAGCTAGTGGCGGCTGACTTCCACACCTCTGGGGTGCGGTTGGCTTCAAAGGTATCCGCAATCTGGGCTGCTTTGGCAGCTTCCTTCGGCTCCCGGTCACTTCCACTGGGCAAAGATGAAAAAACTGGTCCTTCACCATCAGATCCTTCAGGTCCTCGAAGGTGGTGACTGACAGTCCTCAGTTCCAAAGCTCAAAGATGGTTCTGAGCCCGTCTACCACATCACTGTAGGTGTCATGTGGTCCACGTTGGAGGGCTCTGAACTTTTTTATCAGGGCCTGCTTGACGGCCTTATAGTCTCCATCTTGTTCTCGAGGGAGGGAAGCAAACACCTCCAAGGCTTTTCCTTGGAGCCCTGGAGTTAAGTACCTTCCCCACTGGTCCTTGGGCAGCTGGTACTGTCTGCAGGCCTTATCAAAGCCTTGCAGAAATGTGTCCAAGTCCCCATCCTTTTCCAGCACAGGGAAGTGCTCAGGATGGGGTTTAAACCAGCTGGCACTGTTGGACTCACTGGTCTGCGTAGAGGGTGACTCCTTCTGAATTCGGGCTAGCTCCAGCTGGTGTTGTCGGTCAGCTTGGGCCTGGCGCTCCTCCCGGTCAGCTTGGGCATGGCGCTCAGCAGCCTCTCAGTCAGCTCGGGCCTGGCGCTCCTCTCGGTCAGCTTGTGCCTGGCTCTCAGCAGCCCCTCAGTCGGCTTGGGCCCGTTGCTCTGCTCGCCCCTGGAATTTCAGGATCAGCTGCAGTCGTCCATCACAATCATCTGCGGCGAGCTGCTCCAAGGCCATCTGCAGGTGAGGGTCCACACTACCCTGGTTGCGGGTATGGCTGGCAATCACAGGTGGGACCCCTGCAGCAGCACTATCCGGGCCTTGGCTGGCCGCCCCCTCATCAGGGCTCTGCTGTCGGACAGGCTCTGCATCACCTTGCAATAGTTCAGCAATCATTTGGGCCTTGTTTTTGCCCATGGGGTCAATCTGCCTCAGATCACAGAGGGCAGTGATAGTTGTCTTCATCTGCTGGTGATACCAGGGCTCTCCACGTGTAGCCATTATTGCCAAATAAAAGATAGGATAGAAAAACACGAGAAGGGGGGGATGCAACTACTACACGTACAGTAATGTCCCAGACAAAAAATAATAAAACACTGAGTCTGATTTCTTAAAACTCTGCACAGAATTCTCGTGAGAAACATGGAAGTTTTCAGTGACAGGAATGATTGCTCAATCCAGCCACTGATGTTCTGTAATATCCCACCACTGCCACCAATTTGTCAGGGAATCCCACCGCTGCCACCAATTTGTCAGGAATTCCACCCACACACAGTCAGGACGACACCGGGGAGATCACACAATATCTCACTGTTCTGTCACGCTGTCCGTATTTCGTCCGGAGTCGCGAGCACGCGATCCAGACTACTCTCTACGTAGATATCGGTAAGCGACCAGTAAGCGTATGGCTCAACACCCTGGGCTCCACAGCCTGGAAACTGTGTTTAACGCCCTCCGTACCGTCACTGTCAGCTTCACGATAGCCCAGCTATTACTACTCTCTGCCACCACCGGCCGAGTTTGAAATATAATACAGGCGTGGCTGGACACCTGTGTTTTGGTAGCGTATATGGCTTCGGGGAAGGGAAAGATTACAGAACAAAAGAAATAGAACTATTAAATTTTATATTTAATCCAAAAGGGAGGCAGTGTTTAGGAAAAATATATACAAGGATGTTACAAGGGAGACATTAAAATACATAGGCAGTTACATAAAATAAACAGGGTAAAAAGAAGACAACTTACTCTATACAATCGTGGAGATGATTCAATATAGGTAGAGGAGGGGCTCTCCAGATTATGCTGTTATTGAGCAGGACCCGTTGCTTATAATTCTTATTCCCCCCTGGCAATGAGTGCTCCTGTCTTCTCCATAGATTCTCTTATACCTAAGGGGAGATCTGGCCACACGCCCCTTGTGGTGACATCATGTGGGCCGGTCTACAGCCTGTACATTTTTATTAAAAACGCTGACTTCTGCGATAACTCATTGCTCGTTGATCGCAGAAGCGTGCAAACTATGCCATTTTTTCCCTTATGATTTTATCTTTATTTAGATATCATATCACACATCACATAGCTGCAGTCTGCCATTCTGGTGCTTTTGCACTACAGCTCCCTGATTTTGGTTACAGCCCTGGAAAACTACTTATACATTCCTGGGCTAATTTGGGCACTACACATATGGGTCCCGTTACTGTCGGACCTATGGAACTCACAAGATTTCATATTTCATATCGGAGTCAGTGCGTCTAGAAATTTACCTTTGAGGCTCGGGAAGCAGCTTCAACAGTTACACGCAAATTAGTGCAAGCCTGTGTTTTAATTACCTCCGGCATCTTTCAAAGACAAGATGCTTGCTTCCTAACGAAGTTATAACACTCCTTGGCTAGCCTTGTTTGCATAAACTATTTCCCAGGCGTGTGTTAATTGGGGCTTTTGTGCTGAGCAGAAGGGGAATAAGGGAGGGGGGTGAACATCTATGTCAGGCAGATATGGACGAACATTTCCCTGATATTAATATTTTATAATATTTCTGACACATAAACATCATTTTTGAAACATAATTTTGCTTTGTCAAGACGGGTATAAAGTTTAGCAATTTCTCATTTTTCCAATGAAATTTACAAAACTTTTTTTTAGCGACTTTGAGAGGCCTATATGATTGAAAATACCCAAAACGTAAGCCATTTTAAAAACTGCACCACTCAAAGTGCTCAAAACCACGTTAAATAAGTTTATTAACCCTTTAGGTGCTTCACAGGAATTAAAGAAATGTATCAAAATATGAACATTTTAATTTTTCCCAAAAAATGTTCACTTACCTCCAAATTTTTACAAGGGTAAGAGGAGAAAATTAACTGTACAATTTGTTGTGCAATTTCTCCTGAGTACATCGATACCCCAAATGTGGAGTAAAATGTTTGGGCGTACGGCAGGGCTTATAAGGGAAGGAGAGCCATTTGACTTTTTAAACGCAAAATTGTCTGGAATCGATAGCGGAGGCCATGTCGCATTTGCACAGTCCCTGTTGTGTCTACATAGTGGAAACCTTCCTAAAGTGATATCATTTTGGAAAGTACACCCTTCACAGAATTTTATAACGTTGAGCTGTAAAATGAAAACATTTATTTTTCACGCAAAAATGTTGCTATAGCCCCAAATATTTTATTTTCACAAGGGTAAAAGGAGAAAAAGGACCATACAATTTGTTTTTCAATTTCCCCTGAGTACACCAATACCTCTTATGTGGTGGAAAACTACTGTTTGGGCACACGGCAAGGCTCGGAATGGAAGGAGCACTAGTTGCCTTCTGGAGCACAAAATTGGCTGGAATATATAGCAGTTGCCATGTCTCATTCGCAGGGCACCTAATGTGCCAAAACATTTTTAACCCTCAGGCGATTCATAGAGTTGTATAACATTGGAAAATTACAAGTTTTTTCCACTCGAATGTTACTTTGACACCAAGTTTTCAATTTTCAAAAGGGATAACAGGAGAAAATGGACCACAAAATATGTTATGCATATTCACCTGAGTATGCCAACACCTCATATGTGGTCGAAAACTACTTTTCAAACACAGTGCAAAGCTCAGAAGGGAAGGAGCTCTATATTGTAGTGCACATTTTTTTGGGATGGTTTGAGGGTGCCATGTCACATTGGCAGAGACCCTGAGATTCCAGAACAGCAGAACTCCCCATAAGTGACTTACTTTTGCAAACTACACCTCTCAATGATAACATCTAGGGGTGCAGTGATCATAGTGACACCACGGGTGTGTAACAGAATTTCATACCATTGGGCGGTGTGGTGAAGAAAAAATAATTATATTTTTACCTCAAAAGCTTTGTTTTAGCCACAGATTTTACATTGTCACACTGGGAAATGGGTAAAAATGCCACCAAAATTTGTCACACAATTTCTGCTGAACGTAGCAATACCACATATGAGGCTCTACAGTACTGTTTAGCCACACGGCAGGACTCGTGATTGAAGGAGCGCTATTTAACTTTTGGAGAACAAATTATCGTAGAATAGTTTGTGGACTTCATATACAGAGCACCTAAGTGCCAGAAGAGCAGAACCCCCCTCAAGTGACCCCATTTTGGAAATTAGAACAAGAATTGAGTAAATTATTAAGGGAAGGTATTTATTTAGGCGCAATAGACACCAAACTTTCTGAATATCTTTACGTGGAAAATCCGATAATCCCTATTTACCATGCTCTTCCGAAAGTCCATAAGGGGGTCTTTCCCCCACCTTTTAGGCCAATTATATCAGGCATAGGTTCAATGTTGGAAAGGCTGGAAAAATGGGTAGATCATTATCTACAGCCTCTTATTAGTTTTACCCCCGGTCACATCAAGGATACCAAATCAATTCTCAATGCGCTTTCCAATCAATCATGGAAATCCCAATATAGATGGCTTAGCTGTGATATTGTCAGTTTATATCCTTCAATTCCACATAATATAGCGACCAAATGCTTAGAAATTTTCCTATATAAATACAGTTCATATTCGATTGCTATTCAACAATTTATAACTATGGCTGTCACTTTTCTGTTAAACCATAATTATTTCACTTTTGATAAATTATTTTATCTACAAAAGCAAGGTGTGAGTATGGGGGGTAAATTATCCCTCTCTTTAGCTAATATAGTAGTGGCAATATGGGAAGAAGAATATATTTTTACTGATAGCAATAGTTTTTCAGAGCATATAGTTTTTTATGGAGGCTACATAGACGATACGATACTGATTTGGAATGGAGGGGAAACAGAAATAAATTATTTTATGTCTTACATCAATGACAACAATTATAATTTAAAATTCACTCATTTCTCTGCTGAAACAACAATTCATTTTTTGGATATAACCTTGAGAGGTGATAATTACTACAACAAGGTTTTTACAATGACCTATAGAAAACCATCAGAATCTAACTCTATTTTGGAAGCATATTTCTGTCATCCCATGCAGACAATTAGAAACATCCCCGTCAGGGAACTGGTCAGGATGAAGAGAAACTGCACAACCAGAGATTTATATGAAACTGAACTCCACACGACTAAAAACAGACTGAGGGAACGTGGTTACCCAGAATGGACTCTCCTACGAGCTGAGTCAATTGTGAATAACATGAAAAGGGATGATCTTTTGAATACTAATAGAACTATTAATAAAAACAAGGATAAATATAAAAATAACAAGAAAAATAAGAATGGAGCAGAACTTATGGAGTATCCGAAACAACATGATTATATTACATTCTCCAAGCAATATAGCACTGAATTCCATAAAATAGTTTCGATTATTAAAAGATTCCTTAATATGCTGAATCATGATATTAAACTGGCACAAATTTTACAGAACACGGATATAAGATTAGTAGCTAAAAAAGCCTGTACTTTGGGTAATATTCTTTCACCCAGCTATTATCTGGATAAATCATTGCCTGCCAGTAATACAGGCACATGGTTATCTACAAAAGGCTTTTTTAGATGTGGTCATAATATTTGTAAGTCCTTCAATTATGCAAATGTTTCCCCAACCTTCGTATCTTCAACCAATGGACGTGAATATTCTATTAAGAGTTTCATAAACTGCAATACGACTTCTGTGGTTTATTTAATAGATTGTGTGATATGTAAAATCCAATATGTAGGATGTACTACAGATCCTCTTAAAAAACGCATTCGTAGACATATTTCTGACACTACTAGCACCTCTGCGACTAATATCTCTGCGGTTTCAAAGCACTTTGCCGCTAAACACGGGGGAGATACTCGATATCTAAAATACATGGGTATAGAAAAAGTTTTTAAACCCGTCAGAGGTGGTGACCTCAGGAGAAAAATTCTGAATAGAGAGAGTTTTTGGATTTTTAAATTACAAACCCGTATCCCTTAAGGTTTAAGCACTCGCCAGGATTTAATTCTATATAATAGTATATAGTGCCTATAATATTGTATGGAGGACTATGTGATGCCCATAATACTGTATGTAGGACTATATAGTGCCTATAATATTGTATGGAGAACTATGTGGTGCCCATAAGACTGTATGGAGGACTATACTGTCCAGTCTAAAATGAAAAGTCTGCAGTCACTCTGTATGACTGCAGACTTTTGAATCCCCCCAGCGCATGCACTGTGCATTGCGAGGATTCGCCAGTTTCTGAGCTATTTTAGAATTTCAATAGATATCACTTGTAATGTAAGAAGTAAGTGTAATCTTTGGCATTGTACTATACCTATATTTCTAATTTGTGCATCATGAATCGTGGTATGTGTTAAAGAGGCCCACTGAGACTCTTTCGCCCGGGGTCCACAAAAACCTGGAACTGGCCCGGATGGTAACACTTAACAGCAGCCAGCCAATCAGAGGCTGGCAGCTGACGTCGGCGTGCACATCGCCGGCGTATGACATCACTGCCATGTGCCGGCGTGTCCGCACCTCAAATGGATGAGGAAGAGGACACCACTGGTCCGCGGCCAGGTAAGTAGAATTTTTTTTTCTGTGGGGCCAGGATAGGAGATCATATGGGATCTGGGGGCAGGATGGGAGAACATATGGGGTCTGGGGGCAGGATGGGGCCAGGATGGCTGATCATATGGGGCCTGGGAGCAGGATGGAGACATACGGAGAGATATATGAGGCCAGGATGGGATATTATATGGGGCTTGGGGGCAGGATGGGAGAACATATGGGGCCTGGGGACAGGATGGAGACATATGGTGCCTGGATGGGATATCATATGGGGCCTGGGGGCAGGATGGGAGAACATATGGGGCCGGGATAGGATATATGGGTCCTGGGCCTAGGGGCAGGATGGGAGATAATATGAGGCCAGGATGGGACATCATATGGGGCCTGGGGGCAGGACGGAAACACATGGGGCCAGGATGGGAGAACTTATAGGGCCAGGAATGAGACACAAGGGGGCCAGGAATGAGACACAATGTGGGCCAGGAATGAGACACAATAGGAGGTGCCCGAGCAATAGTTGTTGCACAGTATACTTACTTCTGCTTCAGCCCTCAGGTCCAATTGCCAGCCTGACTACTGTTCCAGTCCGCCAGCCTGACTACTCTCCAGCCCGACAGTCTGTCTTCCGTTCTACCCACCAGTCTGTCTATGGGCAAGTCCGCCTGCTTACCAGGAAGCACCTGCCAGTTACCTGTCTGCTACCTGCCGAGCTTGCTAAGCCCGCTCACCTGGGAGCACTCGCCTGTTACCTGCCTGCTACCTGCCGTGCCTGCTAGCCCGCTCACCTGGGAGCACTTGACTGTTACCTGCTTGTTACCTGATAGCCTACCTGGAGGCTCCTGCTGTCACTTGCCGTGACCACCTGTCTGCTAACCTAGAGACAACTGCCTGCTCTGCCGTCACGTGCCGTGACCACCTGTCAGCTAACCCAGAGACTTCTGCCTGCTTGTTGTGCCCATCCGCTATACTGGTCAGTCCCAGTCATCTGACCTGTGGGAGCCACCTGCTCTCTTACAAGGTCGTCCCCAGAGTAGCACCTGGTCCCTCAGCTCGGTCCCTCCCTGGTCACGGAGTCGTTAGCCGCCGTACGACCAGGGTCGGTCTGAGTTGATACTTAGCTACGCCCCTCTGGGTCCCTCCTTGCACCGCGGCACAGAGGTTCCACCACCCGGATCCGTAACAGTTTGCTCGGGCCATGGAACCCGGTGGCCCCCAAGCCCCCTCGCTTATGGACCTGTACCAGGAGGTTTCCCGTCAGAGATCCCAACAGGAAACCATTCTGAACTACATGGGGAATGTCAACTCCTGACTGGACACGCTGTCTGTCCCACCGGTATCCACCTCGAGTCGTGTGACTTCCGCTCCGGCAGCACCACTGCCCACCTATACCATGGCATCCAGCCCTGGACCCCGACTCTCGGCACCTCCATGTTTTGCAGGAAACCCCGCCTTAGCTTGAGGTTTCATAAACCAGTGCACCCTGCACTTCGAACTCTTGGCACATCAGTTTATCTCCGACCGGGCCAAGGTGTCATTCATCATGTCCCATCTCACTGGGGTAGCACTGGCATGGCTAAATCCCTTGTGGGAGAGAGGTCATCCCCTGGTGTCCGACCTATCGTCTTTCCTCGCTGCTTTCTGGAAAGTCTTCGATGAACCAGGACGAAAATCTTCTTCAGCCTCCTCTCTGCTACGTCTCCGCCAAGAGAGTCTCACCGTGGGCCAATATGCCATACGGTTCCGTACCGTCGCTTCTGAGCTTGCCTGGGACAACGAGGCCCTGGTGTCCATTTTCTGGGAGGGTCTTTCTGGTCGGATTAAGGACGAGTTAGACGGTCGGGACATTCCTACCACGCTGGATGACCTAGTGTCACTAGCTACTCGGATTGACATCCGTTTCCAAGAACGTACCAAAGAGACTACTCGGGAGAGAAAGTTTCCTCACCTTGCTCCTACTTTCCAGAGACCTGCCTCTCAACCAGTCACTCCCAGGGCGTACTCGCCCGAACCTATGCAGATCGACCAGATCAAGATGGTCAAATCTCGCCAAGAGTCACGCCGAGCCGAGGGGAGCTGTTTCTATTGTGGCAGTAAGGAGCACTTCATCCGTTCCTGCCCGGAGAGGCCAGGAAACTCCAGTGTCTAGGACCGCTCAGAGAGGTCATCCTAGGCAAAAGTAAGCCCTCTCCATCCCTGACTTTGTCTGTCTCTATCTGTCATGGGTGTGTCGCCACGAAGATCGTCGCGACTACACAGCCTGACTTCTCGCAGCTGAGTTTTTGGTGCTTTGTGTTTTTTGGTTGTGAGGGAGTTAATTCTCTCTCTCTGTGCTTGACGAGGCTCAGCCTCGCCCAGCTGCAGTTAATGCTGCAGTATTGGGATTCCTTCAAATACCTGCTGGTCTGTTAGGGAAGTTGTCGGTGAAAGCATTTCTTGCAGACCTTCAGAGTGGATCGTTGTTTGGTGGAGTTCGGAGTGAGGAGTATGCGGTGTGGTTTGTTCCCTTCCTCCCTTTATCATTTATCTCCTAACCTGTTGTTGTTCCCTCTGTAATTGTGGTGTTAGTTTTTGTATGCAAGGTGGTTTTTGGTTTTCCCCTTGTACTGTCTCGTTTGTCTAGTACTGTGTTTTGGGCATTTTCTATCCTGTTTCCCATTGTTGTGATCGGGGTCCTTCTCAGGACTAGATTACTTAGGTTCAGGGATATTCAGGAGTTTAGGGTTACGCTGGTGGCCTGGACCTCTCTACCATTAACAGTACCTCCAGGTTGAGGGATTAGTCAGGGCCCCCGTCTAGGGTCAGCTCAGGCCCTTGACCCCCCTGTACGCTGAGACAGCGTGACACTATCTCCTGGGGAGAAAATCGTCACTTTGAAATTGCTCACCTGGATTCTGGAGCTGCAGGAAAGCTCATTTCCCAGTCCCTGGTAGAGAGATACCCGATTCCCACCAAACCTCTGGCTGAACCGTTGTCAGTTGCCTCCGTGGATGGAAGACTCCTTTCGGTGACCATCCTGCTCGTCACTGAACCCGTAACCCTGCAGGTGGGAATGCTGCACTCTGAGAAAATCTCCTTCCATGTGCTTCCCGGACTCTCCCACTCCCTATTGCTAGGTCTACCCTGGCTCCAGACGCATGAACCCGTGCTGAATTGGCAGTCCAGTGAAGTACTACGGTGGGGTCAGGACTGCTACAGGACCTGCCTGGTTCCGGGTGCCCGGATCGTCCACCACCTACCCCAGCTAATTTACCCGGTCTTCCGGCTCCATACTGGTCCTATACAGATGTCTTTGGTAAAAAGGAAGCAGAGACACTGCCACCCCATAGGCCATATGATTGTCCGATCGACCTGGTACCTAGCGCCACTCCCCCCCGTGGGCGTATTTATCCATTGTCGGCGGCCGAAACCCGGGCCATGTCCGAATACATTGAGGAGAATCTGGCTAGGGGATTCATCCGGAAATCTACCTCCCCGGCTGGAGCCGGATTCTTCTTTGTCAAGAAGAAGGATGGCTCGCTATGCCCCTGTATTGATTATAGAGGACTCAATCAGATCACGGTAAAAAACAAATACCCCCTGCCGCTCATCTCCGAGTTGTTTGATCACCTTAAGGGCGCCAGGATCTTTTCCAAGTTGGATCTACAGTACAGACCAAAAGTTTGGACACACCTTCTCATTTAAAGATTTTTCTGTATTCTCATGACTATGAAAATTGTACATTCACACTGAAGGCATCAAAACTATGAATTAACACATGTGGAATTATATACTTAACAAAAAAGTGTGAAACAACTGAAAATATGTCTTATATTCTAGGTTCTTCAAAGCAGCCACCTTTTGCTTTGATGACTGCTTTGCACACTCTTGGCATTCTCTTGATGAGCTTCAAGTGGTAGTCACCGGAAATGGTTTTCTCTTCACAGGTGTGCCCTGTCAGGTTTAATAAGTGGGATTTCTTGCCTTATAAATGGGGTTGGGACCATCAGTTGTGTTGTGCAGAAGTCTGGTGGATACAGAGCTGATAGTTCTACTGAATAGACTGTTAGAATTTGTATTATGGCAAGAAAAAAGCAGCTAAGTAAAGAAAAACGAGTGGCCATCATTACTTTAAGAAATGAAGGTCAGTCAGTGCGAAAAATTGGGCAAACTTTGAAAGTGTCCCCAAGTGCAGTTGCAAAAACCATCAAGCTCTACAAAGAAACTGGCTCACATGAGGACCGCCCCAGGAAAGGAAGCCTAGAGTCATCTCTGCTTCTGAGGATAAGTTTATCCGAGTCATCAGCCTCAGAAATCGCAGGTTAACAGCAGCTCAGATTAGAGACCAGGTCAATGCCACACAGAGTTCTAGCATCAGACACATCTCTTCAACAACTGTTAAGAGGAGACTTTGTGCAGCAGGCCTTCATGGTAAAATAGCTGCTAGGAAACCACTGCTAAGGACAGGCAACAAGCAAAAGAGACTTATTTGGGCTAAAGAACACAAGGAATGGACATTAGACAGTGGAAATCTGTGCTTTGGTCTGATGAGTCCAAATTTGAGATCTTTGGTTCCAACCACCGTGTCTTTGTGCGACGCAGAAAAGGTGAACGGATGGACTCTACATGCCTGGTTCCCACCGTGAAGCATGGAGGAGGAGGTGTGATGGTGTGGGGGTGTTTTGCTGGTGACACTGTTGGGGATTTATTCAAAATTGAAGTCACACTGAACCAGCATGGCTACCACAGCATCTTGCAGCGGCATGCTATTCCATCCGGTTTGCCTTTAGTTGGACCATCATTTATTTTTCAACAGGACAATGACCCCAAACACACCTCCATGCTGTGTAAGGGCTATTTGACCAAGAGTGAGAGTGATGGTGTGTTACGCCAGATGACCTGGCCTCCACAGTCACCAGACCTGAACACAATCGAGATGGTTTGGGGTGAGCTGGACTGCAGAGTGAAGGCAAAAGGGCCAACAAGTGCTAAGCATCTCTGGGAACTCCTTCAAGATTGTTGGAAGACCATTTCCGGTGACTACCTCTTGAAGCTCATCAAGAGAATGCCAAGAGTGTGCAAAGCAGTCATCAAAGCAAAAGGTGGCTACTTTGAAGAACCTAGAATACAAGACATATTTTCAGTTGTTTCACACTTTTTTGTTAAGTATATAATTCCACATGTGTTAATTCATAGTTTTGATGCCTTCAGTGTGAATGTACAATTTTCATAGTTATGAAAATACTGAAAAATCTGTAAATGAGAAGGTGTGTCCAAACTTTTGGTCTGTACTGTACGTGGAGCATATAACCTAGTCTGTATCCGTCAAGGAGACGAGTGGAAGACGGCATTCAATACCCGTGACGGTCACTATGAATACCGTGTGATGCCCTTCGGTCTCTGCAATGCTCCCGCCATCTTCCAAGAATTGGTCAATGACATCTTCCATGATCTTCTCTACTCCTGCGTGGTGGTGTACCTGGACAATATCTTGGTCTTCTCTCCGGATCTTCCCACACACCGGAGGGATGTTCGTCAGGTCCTGCTTAGGCTCAGGCAGAACCACCTCTATGCAAAATACGAGAAGTGCCTCTTTGAGCAGACCTCTCTTCCATTTCTGGGCTATGTCATCTCCCAGACAGGCTTATGAATGGACCCTGAGAAGCTCTCTGCTGTTCTAAAGTGGCCCCGTCAGGAGGGGTTGAACGCGATTCAGCGATTCCTGGGCTTCGCCAACTACTATCGTCTCTTCATTCCGCACTTCTCTTCCCGGACTGCTCCCATATCTGCGCTCACCTGTAAGGGAGCAAATCCCAAAAGTATGGCCGCCCGAAGCTGAGGAGGCCTTCCTTTCCTTAAAGCAAGCCTTCTCCTCTGCCCCAATACTGCACCGTCCAGACTGCAACAAACAGTTCTTCCTGGAGGTTGATGCTTCCTCCTCCGGAGCCGGAGCGGTGCTCACCCAAAAATCTTCATCCGGGAGAGTGGTAATCTGCAGCTTCTTCTCCAAACTCTTCTCCTCGTCTGAGCGCAACTACTCCATTGGAGACAGAGAATTGTTAGCCATCAAGTTGGCACTGGAAGAGTGGCGTTGCCTGCTTGAAGGGGCTCTATACCCGGTGATCATCTATACAGATCACAAAAACCTGGCATATCTCCAAAATGCCCAAAGACTCAATCCGCGTCAGGCCCGGTGGTCTTTGTTCTTCGCCCGCTTCGACTTCGTCCTACATTTCCCCCCGGCGGACAAGAATGTCAAAGCCGACGCCTTGTCCCGATCCTTCCTGTCCTCCGACCAAGAGGAGGAGCCTATGCACATCATTGATCCTTCCAAGGTTATGAATGTGGCCCCCTTGGATCTGACTAGTCTTCCACCCGGTAAGACGTTTGTAGCAGTACCAGATCGAAGAAGGTTCTTCACTGGGGTCATTCATCTAAACTAGCCGGCCATGCTGGCCAGAAAAAGACCTTCCTGCTCATTACCCGACATTACTGGTGGCCTACCCTGCGCAAGGATGTGGTAGACTTTGTCTCAGCCTGCTCGTCTTGTGCCCGCAACAAAGTTCCCAGACATCTACCAGCCGGTCATCTCCTACCTCTTCCCGTACCTGATGCCCCGTGGCAACACATTGCTATGGACTTTATTACAGATCTCCCTGTCTCTGCCGGTTGTACAGTCATTTGTGTGGTCGCCGACCGCTTTTCTAAGATGGCCCACTTCATCCCTCTGCCTGGTCGCCCGTCTGCATCAGAGCTAGCTAAGGACTTCTTCCTTCATATCTTCCGTCTCAATGGTCTACCCCTCCACATCGTGTCGGATCGAGGGGTTCAGTTCACCTCACGTTTCTGGAGAGCTACGTATAAGCTGCTGGATGTCACCCTGGATTTCTCCTCCGCTTACCATCCACAGTCCAATGGTCAAGTGGAGCGGATCAACCAGATCCTTTCCGGCTACCTCCGGCACTTTGTTAATGCTCACCATACTGATTGGGTGGACCTCCTACCATGGGCCGAATTCTCCTATAACAACCGTGAGAGCGAATCGACTTCCAAGTCCCCGTTCTTTATAGTCTATGGTCAACATCCCCGGATTCCGTTTCCCGTCTCCGCTTTTGTTGGCAACCCTGCCGCGGAGTCTCTGGTAAGCGAATTTTCCACCATTTGGGAGAATACTAGGTCTGCACTTCTTCGGTCCTCCGAGCGGATGAAGAGATTTGCTGACAAAAGACGTCTGGATCTGCCTCAATTTCGTCTGGGAGACAAGGCTTGGCTCTCCTCCAAACATGTTCAGCTCAAAATACCCTCTTACAAGTTGGGTCCTCGCCGTCCTAAGGAGTCCCCGGCCAATGGCCGGAGGACCCCCCATATATAAGGCACCTCCTCCAAAATGGAGGTGCCCGAGCAATAGTTGTTGCACAGTATACTTACCTCTGCTTCAGCCCTCAGGTCCAGTTGGCAGCCTGACTACTGTTCCAGTCCGCCAGCCTGACTACTCTCCAGCCCGACAGTCTGTCTTCCGTTCTACCCACCAGTCTGTGTATGGGCAAGTCCGCCTGCTTACCAGGAAGCACCTGCCAGTTACCTGCCTGCTACCTGCCGAGCCTGCTAAGCCCGCTCACCTGGGAGCACTTGCCTGTTACCTGCCTGCTACCTGCCGTGCCTGCTAGCCCGCTCACCTGGGAGCACTCGACTGTTACCTGCTTGTTACCTGATAGCCTACCTGGAGGCTCCTGCTGTCACTTGCCATGACCACCTGTCTGCTAACCTAGAGACTTCAGCCTGCTCTGCCGTCACGTGCCGTGACCACCTGTCAGCTAACCCAGAGACTTCTGCCTGCTTGTTGTGCCCATCCGCTATACCGGTCAGTCCCAGCCATCTGACCCGTGGGAGCCACCTGCTCTCTTACAAGGTCGTCCCCAGAGTAGCACCTGGTCCCTCTGCATGGTCCCTCCCTGGTCACGGAGTCGTTAGCCACCGTACGA
Source organism: Phyllobates terribilis (assembly GCF_046119375.1). NCBI lineage: Eukaryota > Metazoa > Chordata > Amphibia > Anura > Dendrobatidae > Phyllobates > Phyllobates terribilis. The sequence continues at coordinate 846,516,800 of NW_027362763.1, forward strand.
CCAGGGTCGGTCTGAGTTGATACTTAGTCACGCCCCTCTGGGTCCCTCCTTGCACCGCGGCACAGAGGTTCCACCAACCGGATCCGTAACAGTGTGGCAATATTTGTTCCTTGTATCTGGTGTTATTTGGTTACTATGTGGTGGTAATGTGTGGCCTGGTCATGGTTCGGCAGTATTTGTTCCTTGTATGTGGTATTATTTGGTTACTATGTGGTGGTAATATGTGGTCTGGTCATGATGCAGCACTATTTGTTCCTTGTATGTGGTATTATTCGGTTACTATGTGGTGGTAATATGTGGTCTGGTCATGGTGTGGCAGTATTTTTTCCTTGTATATAGTATTATTCGGGCAATATGTGGTGGTAATATGTAGTCCGGCCATTGTGTGGCAGAATTTGTTCCTTGTATGTAGCATTATTGGTCATTTTAAAAAATGTATGTGACACATTCCCTTAAAGAAAAAAAAATAAAAATATACCTGAAAAGAAATTTGGATATTTTAAGACATTTGTAATAGGTTAGATTAGAGAAGGTCTACCTTGTCGTAGTGGAAGGCTTTAAAAAATCTTTTGGCCAAAACAAAAACTGATGGCTATGTATGTGATATGGTGTTCTATGGGAACTGTTAATGTGTGACTGGTGAGGACATGGTGCAGAAGTGGAGTTTTTCCAAGAGTGGGTGTTGAGACTGTAGAAGGTTCTAGGGGAGGCGGCGGACCTGGAGTGGAGGTGGCAGAACTGGGGTGGAGCCTGGGCTGAGCCTCAAGGGGGCCTGAAAATTTTGGCAGTATGGAGCCCTGAACTTCCTGCTGTTAGATCATAAGACAGAGTCCACAAAGGGAATCTTCCACCGGGGCTTTCGTCTGAATCACATATTTCAGAGATTTACATGGGGGAGGCACTAGTCCTCCTGCATGCCGGGTATAGTGACACCTCTCTGCTGCTGGCTTGCTACTATTCATCTACACAGACAACAGACTGGACGCTGCCCTCATTGCACAAGGCACTGGGGAGAAGCCACACAAGGGAAACACACAGGGACACATCAAGAACAGTTCCTCCCCTGAAATGAGCAGTTCTGATGATGCTTCGTTTCAAGGAGGTGGCAGAGGCTGTGACTGTAACCATAGACTCTGCCCCCGGATGAGGGTTCGTTTGAGTATCCCAGCATGCACTGGTGATTAGTGTTGAGCCACCCCCGTAGTGTTCGGGTTCGGTTCGGTTCGTCGAACACCGGGATGTTCGAGGAACTGTTCGTCGAACTGTTCGTCGAACACCTTAGAACACCGTCGAACACCGTTAAAACCAATGGCAGGCAAACAGAAACACATAGAAACACATAGAAAACACCTGCAAAGGTGTCCAAAAGCTGACAAACTGCTCAGAAGACACTCTCTTTAAAAAAGCCGGCCGGCAAATTCAGCAGCGGCATACACCGGTACCCGACAATTTAGACAAAAAGGAATAGAGCATCACACATAGATTAGATAGATAGAAACATGTCAGTCACACATATAAGAAGCACAGTGACAGTGTTGGTTACTGCACTTGTCATTTAGTGTAAAGGATTTATTAAAAAAAATATTAGTGTTTTCATGCACCGTCTCTTTAAAAAAGCCGGCCGGCAATTCAGCATCTGTACCCGACAATTTAGAACAGAAAGAATAGAGCTTCACACATAGATTAGATAGATAGAAACATGTCAGTCACATATATAATAAGTACAGTGATAGTGTTGCTTACTGTACTTGTCATTTAGTGTAAAGGATTTATTTAAAAAAATAATAGTGTTTTCATGCACTGTCTCTTTAAAAAAGCCGGCCGGCAATTCAGCAGCGGTACCCGACAATTTAGAACAGAAAGATAGAGCATCACACATAGATTAGATAGATAGAAACATGTCAGTCACATATATATGAAGTACAGTGATAGTGTTGGTTACTGTACTTGTCATTTAGTATTAAAATAAAGGATTTATTATTAAAAAAATTGGCGTGGGGTTCCCCTTAATTTTAGGCTCTAGCGGAGGTTAAGCAGACGGCTGGGGCAGATGTTTGAAGCCTGGGAAGGGGGTAATACCCACGGAGCTTCCCAGGCTACTAATATCAGCCCCCAGCTGAATACATAGCCTTTACTAGCTATTAAAATGGGGGACCCCCCAAAAAAAATGACGTGGGGTCCCCCCTAATTTAATAGCTAGCAAAGGCTAGGCAGACAGCTGGGGGCTGATATTAATAGCCCAGGAAGGGAGCCATGAATATTGGCCCCCTCCCAGGCTAGAAACACCAGCCGTCAGCCGCCCCAGAAATGGCGCATTCATAGGATGCGCCAATTCTGGCACTTAGCCTCGCTCTTCCACGCTGCCCTGGTGCGGTGGCAGGGGGTAATAGGGTTGGGGTTGATGTCAGCTTATAATGCCAGCTGACATCAAGCCCAGGTTAGTAATGGAGAGGCGTCTATAAGACACCCCCATTACTAACCCCATAGTCAAAGTTAAAAAAAACACAAACACCCAGAATAAAGTCCTTTAATTGAAATAAAGACACAATCCTTTATTGTTCTAAATTAAACCATACTTACCATCACGCCCATTCCAGCTGAAGCCAACGATCTCCTGCAATAAAAGAAAAATAATAAAGCAACCTCATCCTTACCTTTCCATGGTTCCCACGACAGCTTCAGCTCTGCTACATCGAGATGACAGGCTGGACCGCAGCAGAACGCTGCCATCCAGCCTGTCATCCCGCAGACACTGAGAAGCGCAGGCTTGCTTGCGCTGCTCAGCGTCTCTCTGTGACGACATCCAGATGAGCCGAGTTCATGTCCAATGAACTCGGCTCACCTCATGCACGTCACTGACAGCGTGGGAAAATTCTCACGCTGAAGCGCTGATTGCAGGAGAATTTTCCCACGCTGTCAGTGACGTGCAGGAGGTGAGCTGAGTTCATTGGACATGAGCTCACCTCATGCACATCACTGACAGCATGGGAGAATTCTCCTGCACTCAGCACTTCAGCGTGAGAATTTTCCCACGCTGTCAGTGACGTGCATGAGGTGAGCCGAGTTCATTGGACATGACCTCGGCTCATCTGGATGCCGTCACAGCGAGACAGTGAGGAGCGCAAGCATGCCTGCGCTTCTCAGTGTCTGCGGGATGACAGACTGGATGGCAGCGTTCTGCTGCGGTCCAGCCAGTCATCTCGATGTAGCAGAGCTGAAGCTGTCGTGGGAACCATGGAAAGGTAAGGATGAGGTTGGTTTATTATTTTTCTTTTATTGCAGGAGATCGTTGGCTTCAGCTGGAATGGGTGTGATGGTAAGTATGGTTTAATTTAGAACAATAAAGAATTGTGTCTTTATTTCAATTAAAGGACTTTATTCTGGGTGTTGTGTTTTTTTTAAATACTTTACTAGAAATTCATGGCGGTCATGTCTAATACTGGCGTGACCCCATGAATTTTGGGCTTGGGGCCAGCTGATAATACCAAGCTGGCCCTAACCCCTTTATTACCCAGTGAGCCACCGCACCAGGGCCCTGGATGAGTTGGGTACAGCGCCAGAAGATGGCGCTTCTATGAACGCGCCATTTTCCGGGGTGGCTGCGGACTGCAATTTGTAGCGGGGGGGGGCCCAGAAAGCTTGGGCCTCCCTGCGCTGCAGATTCCAGCCCCCAGCTGCCTAGTTGTACCTGGCTGGACACAAAAATAGGGCGAAGCCCCACGTACTTTTTTTTTAATTATTTCATGAAATTCATGAAATAATTAAGAAAAAAAGGCCTTCCCTATATTGTTGTGTCCGGCCAGGTACAAATAGGCAGCTGGTGGTTGGGGGCAGCCCGTTCCTGCCTGCTGTACCTGGCTGGACACAAATATAGTGCGAAGCCCCACTTCAATTTTTTTTAATTATTTCATGAAATTCATGAAATAATTAAGAAAAAAAGGGCTTCCCTATATTGTTGTGTCCGGCCAGGTACAAATAGGCAGCTGGTGGATGGGGGCAGCCCGTTCCTGCCTGCTGTACCTGGCTGGACACAAATATAGTGCGAAGCCCCACTTCAATTTTTTTTAATTATTTCATGAAATTCATGAAATAATTAAGAAAAAAAGGGCTTCCCTATATTGTTGTGTCCGGCCAGGTACAAATAGGCAGCTGGTGGATGGGGGCAACCCGTTCCTGCCTGCTGTACCTGGCTGGACACAAATATAGTGCGAAGCCCCACTTCAATTTTTTTAAATTATTTCAGGAAATTCATGAAATAATTTAAAAAAAATTGACGTGGGGCTTCGCACTATATTTGTGTCCAGCCAGGTACAGCAGGCAGGAACGGGCTGCCCCCAACCACCAGCTGCCTATTTGTACCTGGCCGGACACAACAATATAGGGAAGCCCTTTTTTTCTTAATTATTTCATGAAATAATTTAAAGAAAATTGACGTGGGGCTTCGCCCTGTTTTTGTGTCCAGCCAGGTACAACTAGGCAGCTGGGGGCTGGAATCCGCAGCGCAGGGAGGCCCAAGCTTTCTGGGCCACCCCCGCTGCAAATTGCAGTCCGCAGCCACCCCGGAAAATGGCGCGTTCATAGAAGCGCCATCTTCTGGCGCTGTACCCAACTCATCCAGGGTCCTGATGCGGTGGCTCACTGGGTAATAAAGGGGTTAGGGCCAGCTTGGCATTATCAGCTGGCCCTAAGCCCGAAATTCATGGGGTCACGCCAATATTAGACATGACCACCATGAATTTCTAGTAAAGTATTTAAAAAAAACACAACACCCAGAAAAAAGTCCTTTAATTGAAATAAACACACAATTCTTTATTGTTCTAAATTAAACCATACTTACCATCACGCCCATTCCAGCTGAAGCCAACGATCTCCTGAAATAAAAGAAAAATAATAAAGCAACATCATCCTTACCTTTCCATGGTTCCCATGACAGCTTCAGCTCTGCTACATTGAGATGACAGGCTGGACCGCAGCAGAACGCTGCCATCCAGCCTGTCATCCCGCAGACACTGAGAAGCGCAGGCTTGCTTGCGCTCCACAGTGTCTCTCTGTGAGGGCATCCAGATGAGCCGAGTTAATGTCCAATGAACTCGGCTCACCTCATGCACGTCACTGACAGCGTGGGAAAATTCTCCTGCACTCAGCGCTTCAGCGTGGGAGAATTCTCACACTGAAGCGCTGAGTGCAGGAGAATTCTCCCACGCTGTCAGTGACGTGCAGGAGGTGAGCTGAGTTCATTGGACATGAGCTCACCTTATGCACGTCACTGACAGCGTGGGAAAATTCTCCTGCACTCAGCGCTTCAGCGTGGGAGAATTCTCACGCTGAAGCGCTGAGTGCAGGAGAATTCTCCCACGCTGTCAGTGACGTGCAGGAGGTGAGCTGAGTTCATTGGACATGAGCTCACCTTATGCACGTCACTGACAGCGTGGGAGAATTCTCCTGCACTCACCGCTTCAGCGTGAGAATTTTCCCACGCTGTCAGTGACGTGCATGAGGTGAGCCGAGTTCATTGGACATGAACTCGGCTCATCTGGATGTCGTCACAGAGAGACGCTGAGCAGCGCAAGCAAGCCTGCGCTTCTCAGTGTCTGCGGGATGAGAGGCTGGATGGCAGCGTTCTGCTGCGGTCCAGCCTGTCATCTCGATGTAGCAGAGCTGAAGCTGTCGTGGGAACCATGGAAAGGTAAGGATGAGGTTGCTTTATTATTTTTCTTTTATTGCAGGAGATCGTTGGCTTCAGCTGGAATGGGCGTGACGGTAAGTATGGTTTAATTTAGAACAATAAAGGATTGTGTCTTTATTTCAATTAAAGGACTTTATTCTGGGTGTTTGTGTTTTTTTTTAACTTTGACTATGGGGTTAGTAATGGGGGTGTCTTATAGACGCCTCTCCATTACTAACCTGGGCTTGATGTCAGCTGGCATTATAAGCTGACATCAACCCCAACCCTATTACCCCCTGCCACCACACCAGGGCAGCGTGGAAGAGCGAGGCTAAGTGCCAGAATTGGCGCATCCTATGAATGCGCCATTTCTGGGGCGGCTGACGGCTGGTGTTTCTAGCCTGGGAGGGGGCCAATATTCATGGCTCCCTTCCTGGGCTATTAATATCAGCCCCCAGCTGTCTGCCTAGCCTTTGCTAGCTATTAAATTAGGGGGGACCCCACGTCATTTTTTTTGGGGGGTCCCCCATTTTAATAGCTAGTAAAGGCTATGTATTCAGCTGGGGGCTGATATTAGTAGCCTGGGAAGCTCCGTGGGTATTACCCCCTTCCCAGGCTTCAAACATCTGCCCCAGCCGTCTGCTTAACCTCCGCTAGAGCCTAAAATTAAGGGGAACCCCACGCCAATTTTTTTAATAATAAATCCTTTATTTTAATACTAAATGACAAGTACAGTAACCAACACTATCACTGTACTTCATATATATGTGACTGACATGTTTCTATCTATCTAATCTATGTGTGAAGCTCTATTCTGTCTGTTATAAATTGTCGGGTACCGCTGCTGAATTGCCGGCCGGCTTTTTTAAAGAGACGGTGCATGAAAACACTATTATTTTTTTTGATAAATCCTTTACGCTAAATGACAAGTACAGTAAGCAACACTGTCACTGTACTTCGTATATATGTGGCTGACATGTTTCTATCTATCTAATCTATGTGTGAAGCTCTATTCTGTCTGTTATAAATTGTCGGGTACCGCTGCTGAATTGCCGGCCGGCTTTTTTAAAGAGACGGTGCATGAAAACACTATTATTTTTTTTGATAAATCCTTTACGCTAAATGACAAGTACAGTAAGCAGCACTTTCACTGTACTTCGTATATATGTGGCTGACATGTTTATATCTATCTAATCTATGTGTGAAGCTCTATTCTTTCGGTTCTAAATTGTCGGGTACAGGTGTATGCCGCTGCTGAATTGCCGGCTTTTCATGTTTCACTGTTGGCACTGTTCCCATCGATTTGGGCAATCACTGTAATGCCACAACCACCATGGCTGTGGCATTACAGTGAGTGGCAGACAATCCCTGCATGATTGGTGCTCTAAATAGCGCCAGACATGCAGGACACGCTTTTGGTGCACGAACAGTTATCGAACATATCCTCGAACAGCCGAATTTTTTGCAAATCGTTCGGGTTCGTTGAACAACTCGAACACCGCCCAAAACAGCTCGAATTTGAGATTGGCGAACAGTTCTAGTCGAACACCGCTCATCTCTACTGGTGATGCTAAAACTAATCGCCATCAGACAGGAAATAAGAAAAAAATCCAAATAGATAGATAGTGTAGTTAGGGAGTGGTAGGTCATTTTTAAAGCAAGTACATTAGAAAATAGCTTAGAAGTATGGGACTAAATAGATAAGGAGTTAGAAGAAAAATACTTTACCTTCGAACCATCCCTTTAAAATTCATAATAAAATTAAAAAGATCTTCCAATTTTCCTTTTTTCCCTGAACTAAATATAAGACTACAATAACTACAAGATGAGTCAATAATGTTGCTATACTAAATATTGATGCAGCCCTTGAAATGATTGTACAGTGTATGAGCACTATGTGAAAACTGCTTCCCAAGCTGTGTCTCCCCAACATGTAGCTGGCGCCACATATCATTGTGCAAGGTGCTACAATAGCTCTTTTGTTTCCCTGCATACAACCCCTGGCAAAAATTATGTAAACCACCGGGCTCGGAGGATGATCATTCAGTTGTTTAATCTTGTTGAAAAAAGGCAGATCACTGACATGGCACAAAACTAAAGTAATTTCAAATGGCAACTATAGGGCTTTAAGAAACACTAAAATAAATCAAGATTAAAAATGTGGTACTCATTAAGGGTATTTTTTTTCAGACCAATCAGAGGGAAAAAATTATGGAATCACTCAATTCTGAGGAAAAAATTATGGAATCACCCTGTAAATTTTAATTTCCAAAACTAACACCTGCATCAAATTAGATCTGCTCTAAAAAGGAGTGATCACACCTTGGAGAGCTGTTGCACAAAGTGGACTGACATGAATCATGGCTCCAACATGAGAGATGTTAATTGAAACAAAGGATAGGACTATCAAACTCTTAAAAGAAGGTAAATCATCACGCAATGTTGCAAAAGATGTTGGTTGTTCACAGTCAGCTGTGTCTAAAATCTGGACCAAATACAAACAACATGGGAAGGTTGTTAAAGGCAAACATACTGGTAGACCAAGGAAGACATCAAAGCATCAAGACCGGAAACTTAAAGCAATATGTCTCCAAAACAGGAAATGCACAACAAAACAAATGAGGAACGAATGGTAGGAAACGGGAGTCAATGTCTGTGACCGAACTGTAAGAAACCGCCTAAAGGAAATGGGATTTACATACAGAAAAGCTAAACAAAAGCCATCATAAACAGAAAAAAACAAGATTACAATGGGCTAAGGAAAAGCAATCGTGGACTGTGGATGACTGGATGAAAGTCATATTCAGTGATGAATCGCGAATCCACATTGGGCCAGGTGATGATGTTGAAACTTTTGTTTGGTGCCGATCCAATGAGATTTATAAAGATGACTGCATGAAGAGAACATGCAAATTTCCACAGTCATTGATGATATGGGGCTGCACGTCAGGTAAAGGCACAGGGAGATGGCTGTCATTACATCTTCAATAAATGCCCAAGTTTACATTGATATTTTGGACAGTTTTCTTATCCCATCAATTGAAAGGATGTTTGGGGATGATGACATCATTTTTCAAGATGATAATGCATCCTGCCATAGAGCAAAAACTGTGAAAACATTCCTTGAAAGAAGACACATAAGGTCAATGTCATGGCCTGCAAATAGTCCGGATCTCAATCCAATTGAAAATCTTTGGTGGAAGTAGAAGAAAATGGTCCATGACAAGGCTCCAACCTGCAAAGCTTATCTGGCAACAGCAATCAGAGAAAGTTGGAGCCAGATTGATGAAGAGTATTGTTTGTCACTCATTAAGTCCATGCCTCAGAGACTGCAAGCTGTTATTAATGTCAGAGGTGGTTCAACAAAATACTAGTGATGTATTGGAATGTTCTTTTGTGTTTGATTCCATAATTTTTTCCTCAGAATTGAGTGATTCCATAATTTTTTCCCTCTGCTTGGTCTGAAAAAAATTACCCTTACTGAGTACCACATTTTTTATCTTGATTTCTTTTAGTGTTTCTTAAAGCCCTAAAGTTGCCATTTGAAATGACTTTAGTTTTGTGCCATGTCTGTGATCTGCTTTTTTTCAACAACATTAAACAACTGAATGAACATCCTCCGAGCCCGGTGATTCCATAATTTTTGCCAGGGGTTGTAGAATCATCCTCTTGCATATTCACTTATGGTTGTAACATTTTTGATTGGTCAGTAATTTTTTGCATTTCCACCAGGTCTGGAGATTAAAGACTTCCTATTTTCCTTACCTTTTTAACTATTTTATTGCACATTTTAAATTAATGATGCTGTTTGTTTTCTTTGGCAAATTCATTTAGAAAATTTACTGTTTATTTGAAGTTTTCGGTGACAACTGAACACATTTCAAATATTTTAAAGGAGATGAAAAAGCAAAAATAATAATCCAGTCTTCATGAATAAGAAGTGTATTCACATTATTAATATTTGACAGGTGCCAGATCGTTTCAGAACTAGTGACTGACTTAGCGATATATTGCTAAATTACAGCTAAAGGTAGTTATGCTAGTAACAAAAAAGTCTAAATTCTTAAAGCTGCCAAGCTTTGTCGATAAAACTAATGAACAGTTATAGTGATTACACTGTTCAACAAGGTTTTAAGTGCTGTATATTATAATAAAGAGAGTTCATATTATGAATTTCATTGGTTATTTTTACCAAAATTACACTTCTGAAATAAAAAGTTTAATATAAGTGCCAATTTATTATGCACTATGTTACGATTTCATTAAAATCGCAAAATGAAAATATCTCGGAAATGGTACGTGCTACAGAAATTCTGATTGCATTTCCTCAAAATACATAAAGATAACATATTTTAAAACAGGAAACAGAAAAAAAGTTAAAATTTGTTGACCAGTGTTACATACGACTATGTGACTCCAAAGTTACAGGATGAGGATACGCTCACATCAGCGTTTAACCTGGCCGAGTGCTATCTGATGTTTTATCGGATAGCTCTCTGCCCAATTTTATACTATGGGGCAGTGCAGATCTGCGACTTATTTCTCATGCCGATCCATCATGAAAAAACAATCACAGCATGGTGTGAGTGCATCAGAAAATCGGATCCTACGCACCCTTACAAGTCTATGGGTGCGTGTGAAACATCGGACTGCACTTGGATGTCATCCGAGTACAGTCCTATGTATGCTCTGTAAGGTTGTAACCGGACAGGGCATGGACGGGAGGTATGTGTCCCCGAGGTGCCAAGCTTCGGTGATGTAGGACTCGGAAAAGCAGGCTCCAGCACACATAGTGCTGAGAGGTGTTTAATGGGCTCGGATTATGGGGTCGGGTTTTACGAGCAGCTGAAAGAGCCGGGTGGGATCAGCTGTTCACTTACCTCCAGTCCAGGTCTTGGAATGTCCTGATTTAAGACAGCTGCGCCTGTCTCAGTCTGTCTGTGTGTTGTGCAAGGAGAGCAGACCTTGCATGTGCTACTTAGACCCTGCTGAAGGAAAGGAAAAGCACTTCATTTAAACGTCTGGGGCCGTACTATATGGACTGTTTATTTTTCTGCTTTGTTATTTTTTGCCGGAGAAGGCTGTGTTTTGTTTGCTTTGAAAGTGCGGTTTATGAAGTCTGAATAAACCTGCCTTGGACATTTTAAAGAGACAGTATCCTGTGCCTACCTCTAACGCGGCTGAGTGAGTACAAAACCTTAAAGCGCACAGAGACAATGGAGAAGATGGAGAAATTAATTTATCCATCTTCTCTACACTTGTGCTACATATCACCACTTATGGATCAGGGAGGTTAACCTCCCTGATGAAGCTGTGTTACACAGCGATACGTGTGGGGCTTATCAATCGATCCACACATGATCCATAAGTGGTGATATGGCTATGTATATGCAATGATTGGTTTTACCAATCAACCCTCATCTGGTTATTGGGCAGTGATATAATTACTTATATGCATTTGATTTGACTGTGGTATTGTTTATTTGGACTATACTTAAGGGACACAGATTCATTCAATTGCTATATGCAAGGTTTGTCCACGGTTTGGGCTGATATATAATGAGGGCTTACAGTGTATATTGAGTAATATTGGAGTACTGTGATATGTGATTATTATATGAATTTAAGTTATTTATTATATCTATATTCTGTATACTGCCAATCATGCATTGTGGTATTTGGGTGTTGTTAATTATGTGTGCTGTGTTTTAGTGTTTTTAAAAGTGTATAATAAAGCTTGTATATGTTTTTACTTAATATGTATTGAGGTGTGCGCATTTCTACATATGTACCTTCCTGTTTCTCTTGGTTTTAGTTTAAATGTTTGGGTACATCATGACGCACCCTAAATTTGTGATAGGGGCTGTGCATCCTTTTCTTTAGTTTTTGATGCTGATGACAGTAGGCTAACAGCTGTCTATCTGCTGGAAGCCGGCTGTCAATCAGCATGATGCTGACAGTCACGGCCTGTTGACAGTACAGCATGGAAGAAGAGATGCTACGTTGATGTTAAGCAGCAGAATCACCGGAATTGGTGGTCTGACAGCTCTGAGCCGGTGCTAGGCTGCACAGGCAGGTAGTTAGTGCACTGCCTGTTACTTCTTAACCCCATAATAAAAGTATTTTAAGTCCTGGAAAAGACCTTTAAGGCTCACCTTGTGAGTTAGACTCATTGAGCTGTAGGTCTGAATGAACAGAACAGAGAGATGCAGAGATGTTGATGCAATCAGATACAGCACAGTTGGAAAGGCTTGATGGCACCTAGGACAGCAGAGCTGAACATGCAGGTCAGCACCTGGAGCAGTGTTGAACAATGGAGCTGAATATACTGGCCAGCGCGAGGAACAGAATGGAAGAATTGAACTGGATTGGCTGGATGGCACATGGAAAATTGTGTTACAGTGGAGCTGCATATGCTGGATGGCACATGGAACAGTCAAGCTGGAAGGCAAGTGGAACACCATGGAGTAGTTGAGCTGGATATGCAGACAAGTAGCTTGATGCAATACAGTTGAGTATACAAATAGCAAGTTGAACAGCAAAGCTTGGTAGGCAGACAGGCTCAACTCGCACAAGAGCCGAGGTAGTTGGCCACTAGGGAAGGAAGACGCAGAGTCTGGAGTTGGAACCCCAACAGAAGAGTAACAATACTCTCCCCTTTTAAGGCCCCTCCCTAAAGAGTCCATAAAAGAAGAGAGAGGAGCAAACAAAATTGGAGCACTAATCTTATTCTTATAGACCCAGCATCTCTCATGGGGACCGTATCCTTTTCAGTGAATCACGTAGAGAAGATTTCTGCAAACTTTTTTATAGTCCAGAATTTGGTTCATTTCGTTCTCCTCCTGCTGCTTCCTCTATAGATCCTGATTTGAATGCAGAAGATTTGAGTGCAAAGAAGAATGTATTGAGGGCCAGTAAGCAAAGTAAAGACGTATAGAAACCATTTGTGTATCTTCAAGGTGGAAGGCAGTTTTACAGTGGTGTTCAAAAGTCCTGCATAGGATAAATTGATTTTTCAAGTTTTAAACATTTTCTGTCGAATATCTTCGATGCTAATATGACATATTATATATGGTTTTGTTCAGAATACAATTTTGCATTCTCTCCCTGTAATATTTTTAGCTTTTGAAGCAGTTTTGCCTGAAATTATTGCAACAATATGGAAATTGAAAGCACAACTAAATATTGTACAGCTTCAGATCCAAAATTAGCCAATCACAGATGAAGTTCTTGTGACCAGTCATAACCTGGATATGACAGCCAATCACATTCCATTACATTGCATCACATCTGCTGCTTTGTTTGTTTGTTTTATCTGTTGGTCTATCTAGTGAATCATATTGTAGAGCTTTATGATGGGAGCCTTCAGATTTTTGTCAGCGGAGGATCGTGTACGAGTTGTGGTGCTACATGAAGAGGGTTATACTGGCCCCCAGATCGCATGGAAGGTCAGCTGTAATCAGAGTACAGTCGTAAGAATTTTGCAGAAACATTGGAATTACCCAAGACAGGCCCAGATCTGGTCGGCCCAGAAAGTCAACTAAAAGGGAGGATAGAGTACTGATAAAAGCATCCCTTGCCAATCGAAAGCTCACCTCTCCTCAGCTTCTGCGAGAATGGCAAGAAAAGTGCAATATTAAGGTATCAACATCAACTGTTAGGAAGAGATGTTTGTGACGCGCCCCCTGGGCCATATTCTTTAGGGGAATACCCGGAGCCGGATCAGATGGGGGTTGTAGTCTTCCGAGTGGCTGTGACCCGGTCCGTGCCCAGGGTGTCAAGCTCAGAGTATGTGGCAGTCCTACAGATGTTATAAAGTTCTTAATGTCGACTACGCCACCCGTTGTATTGCGGTCACTACGGCCGCCGCTGCAGCAGGGTCCGCTGAGGCTGATGGTGTTGGTGCAGCTTTTGATAGTATAACCCCCAACGGGTGGGGTATAGCCTCAGGGGGTCAGGTGCAGAGGATGGGGGTTGTGGTGGTGCAGCATAGATGTTAAATGAAGACAGAGTCGGGTTGTGCAGTTTAGGGTATTTACTCACTGCTGATGTTCCGGTCACTCCAGCTTCAAGTGACCACCCGAGCCGTGCTGCGTCCACCAGGTCCTGGATTCAGCCAACCCCCAAACAAGTCCGGAGCGTGACCCTGAGCTCTCCTTCTGTCCTTTCCTCTGGCCGTCCCCACTAGTGATCCACCTAGGTCCAGCTCCCTCGGGCCTTCTGTTGGGAGACCCTCGGCCTTGGGTTCCCTGACCCTCCACGTGGTTTGCCTTCGGGGTGGATGTGGTGGGTGGCCGTGGCAGATCCTGCCCACGGCCTCCGGTCTCTGGCTAGGGTGTGCTTTTGCCCCCACCAGTTTGGGATCCGGTACCCTATTGCCGACTCTTCACCCGGAGATTGAATTTGGGTTCTCAGAGTCCTTTCTTTGTCCCCTCTCTGGGTCTTTCTTTCTCTGCTCCACTCTCTCTCTGCAGGCTCATCTGGACCTCTGCTTCTTACTCTGACAGACTGACCCTGATCTTTGATGGTGCCCACCTTATATACACCCTCTATGTGTGAGCTCAGGTGACCAGCACCCAATGAGCTCCTATCTTTACCCAGGCTGCTCCCCCTATCTGCCCCTACACTACTTGGGATGTACCACCCCCCTCCCACTCCAGCCAGGAACAGACTCGGTCGTACCTGCACATTTCTAAGTGGGAGTACCGTTGGTCTGCTCCTCGGAAATGGGATGTGTGTAGTGCATGCAGCCTACCGAGCTCAGTTCCACACTCCATCCTTACCCGGGAGTGGAATATCACACCTCTGGCTGAGGTGCAATACCCCTGTAGCAGCCGAATCCTCAGGGTGCTACATTTGGAAGCAGGATTGAGAGGGTGCAAGGCCTGAAAGAAGCCATTGATGACAGCCATACAAAGACAAAGGCGAAAACTGTGGGCATTGAAATATTCAAAATGGAGGAAAGAGGAGTGGGAAAAAGTGCTATTTAGTGATGAAAGCACTTTTTGCATTTTAGGAAATGATGGCAAGTCTTATGTGAGAAGGTTTCCACATGAAGAGTAAAAGCCAGAGTGTTTGAGCTTCTCTGTGAAACATCCGATGAAAGTAATGGTCTGGGGCTGTATGGCAGCCAATGGTGTTGGAAGGGTTCATATTGTGGAGGGTATGGTTAATGCAAAAAAATACATAGACATCCTTAATAAGAAAATGCTGCCTTCTGCTCAACACCTGTTTTCAGGGGATTATATCTTCCAGGATGATAATGCTCCTTGTCACAGAGCTAAGACAGTAACGGAATGGAAAAAAAAGAACAAGGTGGCTACTATTGACTGGCCAGCCCAGTCCCCGGACCTCAATCCAATTGAAAATTTGTGGCAAAAGGTATCAATAGAAATATCTAAAAAACAGCCAAGGACCAAGAGAGAGTTGATTGAGTCTCTGATACAGGCCTGGTACCACATCATCACTCGTGAACATCTGCAGAAGCTTGTTCACTCAATGCCACAGAGATGCAAGTTGGTGCTCAAGAGCAAAGGCTGACCAATAAAGTATTAGAAGCTAAAGATGCACTCAAAAGGCCCTTTTCAGGACTCTGAATTAAATAAAAAATAATAAATCTTAAAAAGTAAAATTTAAGTCTGTGTGAACTTGCATTGGAAGTTAATGAACTTAGAAACCTGTTCACCATTCTACACACTGTACTGGTGTAGGTATGGTTATGCTGTAAAAAAAATTATCAAAAATGCGCATACCATAACAATTTATACACTTGGGACATTCAAAAATGAGCATGGCATACAATGAGGGATTACAAAAACCTATATGTTCCACCAGTTTCACTGTAGAGATGCAGAAGTATGAAATATATAGTTTTCTTCACGCCTATGCAGGACTTTTGAACACCACTTGTAAGTGGAAAGTGACCTGGCTGATTTACTCTAGAATTTCAAATAGGTCGATGAACATTGGAACAAGCTTTCAGTAGGCAAAACAATTTTGAGCCAAATTTTATCACCCGAAGATTTTAAGATTAGGTTGCATGTGCTTATCTGCAATTATTCAGCAGCAGAATGGTTAATACCTAAACGGAAATGTCTTGACAAAGTCTGTATGATGCAGAAAGGTGATTTTCAGAGGATATTTGCAAAGAAAGCTAACTGCTTTATTTTTTTACCTACTTTCTGTTTGATAACGCTTTGTTTCAGAGCCACTAGTGCATACTGGGATACCCAATCGAGACTTCATCAGAGGGCAGACTTTGTAATCGCTGCAACAGTATCTCCCGCCACCCTGAAATAAAGCATCATCAGTTACGTCTGTTACAGGAGCGGAGCTAACGTTGGTTGTCAATTTCGACTGTGATCAGTAGGATCTTGTTACCGTGCAATATTCTTTTTAATGTTGAATGACAATGCACTCCCTCACCCGCTCTGATGAGAAGTGACGAGTTGGCAAGACAGCGCACTGTAAGGAGAAAAACTTGCACCAGCCCTGCCCCCGCAAGTGATGTCACATGAAAGGCTGTTTCTTCAGAGACGTCACACAGATCACACAGTCTAGGATAGGGAACATTATACGAGAAAGGGGCCCAGGATGGAGTAAGTTGATATAGCATGAGGCCCAGGATGGGGGGCATTATTATAGGGAGGGTCCAGGATGAGGAACATTATTACTGGACGGGACCAGAATGGGAGAATATTACTGGAAGTTGCCCAGGATGGGGGGCATTATTATAGGAAGGGTCCAGGATAAGAAACATTATTACTGGACGGAACCAGGATGGGAGAATATTACTGGAAGTTGCCCAGGATGGAGGGCATTATTATAGGAAGGTGTCAAGGATGGGGGACATTATTAAATAGAGCACACAGGATGTGGTATTACATGATGGGGAACATTACACTAGGAAGGGGCCCAGGATGGTGGACATTATACTAGGAAGGGGCTCATGATGAGGAACATTATTATATCTTGGGGCCCAGGATGGGGGTATTATTATTTAAAGGGCCCAGGATGGTGGGCATTATTACTGTAAGGAGGACAGGATGGGGGATCTTATTACAGGAAGGGGACAGGTGGGGGCCCAGGTTCAAAATTTGTATCAGGGCCCATCGGACTCTAGCTACACCACTGGACATGGACACTTCGCCACCTTTCCAGTCACAGCAGCTTAAGGTAGACAAGAAGGTCTAGGAAACACCGATTTAGACAAAGATTCCGGTCCTAAAGGTGGAAGAGTGAGGAAGAGTGAGCTGCAAAATATTTTGGCATTATATGGGCAACAGAAATCAATGAATGTTTAGGATGAGAATACCCCTTTAAGAATCCATTTAATTTCACACTATGTGTGTTGAGCTTTGCTGTAAAAGGTTTTTGTTCTCTATTTATTTTTACTTGGTATTGTATCAATGTTTTATTCTCATGGCCCAGATCATGCAGCAAGTGACACCCAGACTGGATGCATTTTTAATACACTTTCATGGGATATTGAGCTTCTTATTTGGAAACATTGTCAGCTTTCTGGACTTCAGTCAGATTACATGTCCAGTCAAGCTTGCAAACAGCAGACATTTCATTTAAATGACAGATTTTTATTTACTTTGAATAACCTTGCCTGACTTGAGATCTGCAGCAACTTCAGATGTGATAAATCCAAGAAAGTCCAAGTACAACTCCAATATAATTTCATTTTGCAGAATCTCTTTATTACTATATTATGCATTAGACTTGAGGAAAAAAAATTATAGCACGCTGGACCATCAGCCATGTCAGTAGCCTGTTACTGCCGGAACAGACCCCAGGGAACTACCTTTACCCTGTTAGCATCCCCAACTCCTCTTCTCATCATTAGCCCGGCACCATGTCATCATTATGCAGGTAGACGAGGTTTGCAGGGTTCTTGTCTGGTGGCTACCAACATGGCCGCTAAACCAGGACTCTGCAATTCTCTTTACTCAATTCTAATATGCATTATAAATAGACACCATCTTGTATTAGACCTACTAATTCTTTTACTTATGTATTAATATAATGTATATCTAATTATGCTGTTATTCTGTGGCCTGCACAAACCTTCATGCTGTCATTTTTGCTTCAATATATTATTCTGATAAACAAGTAACGTTGTAAATAAATAACACAAAAATCTAAATATATTTTATTTATTTTTAGTTTTTATTTAATTTGTAATTATATTAGTAATGGAGAGATGCAAATTTACTATTATTCTATACTATTAAAACTGACTGTCAGATCTATTTTCAGTGCTCCAGACCCAGACCCTAACAGACCCCTCTGCTTACTGTATTATTTCCCCATAAGTCACAATTTCCTAATGAAAGGATTGGTACTCTCCAGAAACACGTCACATACAGATGGCAAATTTTATTTAACAATGAATACGAGGTGCCCATCATTCATCGCAATTCTTTCTTTGTGAATACGAGTATACACTACCAGGAGTCCTTGTTTCGAGGCTACTCCTCATTCAACTAGTGAGACATAAGTGGATGATACTTTGTGGATAAAGAGAGTTTTGCCTACGATTAGCTTAACCCAGCATTATACCTAGTAAAAGGTTTAAGATCATCTGCAAAAGAGAATTAACTAAGCGCCTCTTACAAGTTATAGGACCCAATGTCTTACATCAAGGTTGAGCTTTATCCTTCCGTTAGAGGAGAATAAATCTTTTTCTCAATCCTTGTAGTTCAAGAAGAAGCAATTGAGTTTGTGATGAAAGAGATTCTGTTAATATTACATTATGGATTGTACAAGGTCAGATATAAACAGATAGAAAGGCCAATCTTCCCATTGGCTAAATAAAGTAGCTGTAGATTAGAAAAAACGGCACTGATATTGTATTATAGAAAAAACTATTGGGACAACTGGAATATTTGCAAATTGATTTAATCTTTATTAGTGTATAATCATATTAATACAACTATTGCATAAAATTGGGAGAACTAAACAACTTAAGTGGTTTACAGTACAGACCAAAAGTTTGGACACACTTCATTTAAAGATTTTTCTGTATTTTCATGACTTTGAAAATTGTACATTCTCAATGAAGGCATCAAAACTATGAATTAACACATGTGGAATTATATACTTAACAAAAAAGTGTGAAACAACTGAAAATATGTCTTATATTCTAGGTTCTTCAAAGTAGCCACCTTTTGCTTTGATGACTGCTTTGCACACTCTTGGCATTCTCTTGATGAGCTTCAAGAGGTAGTCACCGGAAATGGTTTTCACTTCACAGGTGTGCCCTGTCAGGTTTAATAAGTGGGATTTCTTGCCTTATAAATGGGGTTGGGACCATCAGTTGTGTTGTGCAGAAGTCTGGTGGAGACACAGCTGATAGTCCTACAGAATAGACTGTTAGAATTTGTATTATGGCAAGAAAAAAGCAGCTAAGTAAAGAAAAACGAGTGGCCATCATTACTTTAAGAAATGAAGGTCAGTCAGTCCAAAAAATTGGGCAAACTTTGAAAGTGTCCCCAAGTGCAGTTGCAAAAACCATCAAGCACTACAAAGAAACTGGCTCACATGAGGACCGCCGCAGGAAAGGAAGACCAAGAGTCACCTCTGCTTCTAAGGATAAGTTTATCGAGTCACCAGCCTCAGAAATCGCAGGTTAACAGCAGCTCAGATTAGAGACCAGGTCAATGCCACACAGGGTTCTAGCAACAGACACATCTCTACAACAACTGTTAACAGGAGACTTTGTGCAGCAGGCCTTCATGGTAAAATAGCTGCTAGGAAACCACTGCTAAGGACAGGCAACAATCAGAAGAGACTTGTTTGGGCTAAAGAACACAAGGAATGGACATTAGACCAGTGGAAATATGTGCTTTGGTCTGATGAGTCTAAATTTGAGATCTTTGGTTCCAACCACCATGTCTTTGTGTGACGCAGAAAAGGTGAACGGATGGACTCTACATGCCTGGTTCCCACCGTGAAGCATGGAGGAGGGAGTGAGATGGTGTGGGGGTGCTTTGCTGGTGACACTGTTGGGGATTTATTCAAAATTGAGGGCATACTGAACCAGCATGGCTACCACAACATCTTGCAGCGGCATGCTATTCCATCCAATTTGCGTTTAGTTGGACCATCATTTATTTTTCAACAGGACAATGACCCCAAACACACCTCCAGGCTGTGTAAGGGCTATTTGACCAAGAAGGAGAGTGATGGGGTGCTACGCTAGATGACCTGGCCTCCACAGTCACCAGACGTGACCCCAATCGAGATGGTTTGGGGTGAGCAGGACAGCATCTCTGGGAACTCCTTCAAGATTGTTGGAAGACCATTTCCGGTGACTACCTCTTGAAGCTAATCAAGAGAATGCCAAGAGCGTGCAAAGCAGTCATCAAAGCAAAAGGTGGCTACTTTGAAGAACCTAGAATATAAGACATATTTTCAGTTGTTTCACACTTTTTGTTAAGTATATAATTCCACATGTGTTAATTCATAGCTTTGATGTCTTCAGTGTGAATGTACAATTTTCATAGTCAAGAAAATACACAAAAATCTTTAAATGAGAAGGTGTGTCCAAACTTTTGGTCTGTACTGTATTTTGTGTAATATTCCCAATTTTATGTATGCAAATTGCCTCTTCAGAGAAAAAGAGGACATGAACTCTATAGCGCCACCTATTGGAAGCAGCAATCCTACAAGTCACAATTTTATGTAGTCGTTTTATTGTCTGCTAATAGAGATGAAATCAGTTTGTATGTATTCCAGTTATCCAAATAGTTATTATGCTATACAAAGAAAAACAATACATAAATATGGCGCTCACCGTACTAAATAGATGCCTTCTATTTTATTTTGCCGGGTGCCACTCCATCTGCAGACCAGCAGAAAAAAAACAAATGAAAGAAAGGAGAGGACGGCACATCTAGTTTTAAGTAAAAATCTTTATTTATAATTTATGTCATTCTACATCAACTAAGGAATGTGCCCCTCAGACTTGTGAGGCTATCATAACACTGGACCTAGTCACATGACAATAAAACCTTCACACTCCTTATCTATTAACTGCTAAAATATTTATAGCCAGAACGGTTTATCTCTTCCATAATAACTCTGCTTTCCATCACCTGTCTTATTTATTGCATTACTTTTGTGTCTTATTGTGTATAAATATGTGCCTCTTCAGATTTTGTGGTATACTAGCCTGATGAAGAGACCTGAGTAGTCTCGAAAGCTTGCAATTTGTTACCATCTTTTAAGTTAGCCATTAAAAGGTATCAACCACTGAGGACTCTCAAATCTAAATATTTTTCTATCTACTGGCTAACACGGTACAAGAATATATATTTTCCCTATATCAAAATGGAGGATACCAGAATGTATGGCATCTTCATGGAACTCAAGCCACTGCTGAAGAAACGTGCACAATTAGACAGCGACATTTTTTTCTTATCTAAATGCAAAAAGGAGAATCTGATTCCTAAAGGACTCTGGATTACAAACCCAATTCTTCATACCTACAATACTCATTATGCACAAAACCTTTATCACAGGACTTCTGAGAGACTAAGGAACCACCTTTTGCATATCTTCTACAGCATCAAGAGTAAAGTCCAAGGGCAATTTGAAATTCGGAGGAAAACATTTACAGAAAACACAGAGCAAAAATTACAGCAATACTACAACAAACTACAGACCCTTCTGATTCCTAACAAGGAAAAGAAGCTGCACAGATTGCGCCTAAACTCAGGACGCTATACAAACAGTTACAAAACAAAGCCAAAACCTGACAATTTGGACAACCACTCCATTCCAGACACAGAAGCATCTAACTGTATCATCAATCTCTCAGATTATACACCCAACAAAGCGGAGCTGGCTGTGCTTTCTAGGGGATTCTCATTTTATCCTACTAAGGCCCTAGATAAAACTGAACTCTGTAGTGATATGGAAAATTATTTCAAGAGTCTGCGCCTGAGGGAATACTTCAATGCTACAAAAGATTCAGAACCCACCCGAACTGAAGGAAAAGGGATCTTGACAACAAAGAAGAGGTCAGATTGGACACCTCCACTTGGACTAAACCCTCATTTGGATACATATATAGACTCCTTCAGACGTGATAAAATCCACCATCCTAGACACAAACAGGAGACAAGCATCCAACATCAGTGCCCAGGAGAGATAGGCCATCCAATCTTTGAAAACCAACAAAGAAATCATCATTAAACCTGCTGACAAGGGTGGTGCAATAGTGAAGATGAACACATCAGACTACATGAAGGAAGCAAACAGACAACTGATGGACACGCGCTACTACAAAAAACTGGAGTCTGACCCTACACAGGACTATTACAAGGAACTAAACAAGTTGGTATCTTGTCTGCCTGACGAATCCATAAGAGCCGATGACCTGATACCAGAGAGTCCAAGAATAGGGACATTCTATATGCTCCCCAAAATCCACAAATCTGGAAAGCCAGGAAGACCAATTATTTCATGTGTGGGCATCCTTACTGAGCAAGTTTCTGGATGGGTAGAGTGTGTTCTTAAACCACTGGTAAAGATTACACCCAGCTACATTCAGGACACGACAGACCTACTGAATAAACTAGCAGCAATAGGTCTTCTACCAGAAGGAACCATCCTGGCCACCATGGATATAGAATCTTTGTACTCTAATATCCCACACCAGATTGGATTAAATGCCTGCAAAATCTTCATGGAAAATACAGGAATTGTTGCTGATTCTGTGGTCAAACTTCCAGAATTCATCCTCACCCACAAATACTTTGAATTTGATAACAACATATATCTACAGGAAACTGGTACAGCGATGGCAAGTAAAATGGCTCCACAGTACGCAAATCTTTTCATGGCCAAGCTTGAAAGTGACTTTTAGTCCTCATGTCCCATCAGGCCACTGGTCTACTATCGTTGAATTGACGATATTTTAATCATCTGGACGGGGTCTGGGCAACAGCTGAAGACATTCCTTGAACACTTTAACCAATTTCATCCCACCATCAACCTAACACTCAACTACTCCTGTACTGAAATTAACTTTTTGGACACCATCATCAAGCTACAGAACAATGAAATAGAGACATCCTTGTACTGGAAACCAATCGACCGTCCTACATACCTTAAATAGGACAGTTTCCATCAAAAACACATAAAAAACTCTATTGTTTACAGCCAAGCCATCAGATACAATCGGATATGTTCCAACCCTATGGATAGAGACAAACACCTTGATGGCCTCAGAAAGACCTTTTTGAATCAGAGCATCCAAGAACAATTGAGAACCAGATTACAAGAGCCACCAGAATATCAAGGAATCATCTCCTACATTACAACACCAAACAAGAAAGCAACCGGGTGCCTCTAGTAGTCGCCTACAATCCAAATCTGGAGGTGCAACCGAGTGCCTCTAGTAGTCACCTACAATCCAAATCTGGAGGTGCTAAGGAGAGCTGCACGGAAACTACAACCCTTACTGCAAAAAGATGCCCGATTACAATCCATATTTCCAGACCCCCCACTTCTGTGTTTCAGGCAGCCTCCAAATCTAAGAAGCATCATTGTCAGAAGCTCTGTTAGAACCTTGCTCTTAGGTTTTTTTTCCTTTGCTGGTCACATGACCTTGTTGGCCTATTTAAGCCTGCTCCGCCCTTCTGGCTTTGCTGGACTTCATTGTATATCTACTTTCTAGCTAGCCTGTGCTCTGTGTCTTGCTCTGTTAGTTTGCTTGTTCTACTGACCTCTATGTTCTATATATTTTGTTTGTTCGTCTGTCTGCTACTATTTCTGTTAGGAGGTGTCCCATATTCCTCCCAGTCCTTAGTACTTGTAGGGATTCTTTCCCCACATCTATAGGTCTCCGTACAGACTAGCTTAGGACTTTAGCAGGTCTGATCGCAGGATCAGGTCCCCTGTTACATCGTAGGGATTAAGCTGAGTTCTATCGTAGGGACAGATCTCCTCTCTTTCCTTTAGCTCTGGTAGCAGAACACAACAGTAAGTCCAGCCAGCAAATTCTCTAAGGAAAGATTTTTCTGTTCCATCATGGTGTCGGTTCAGGATTTGGTTCATCGCCTGCAGGGACTCTCTCTGGAGGTGGCCGAGCTCCGTCAGCACGTGAGTAACTGTCCTGGAGCACATTTCTTGGAGCCTAAGGTATGTTTGCCGGATTTATTTTTTGGTGAACACCGAGAATTTTTTTCATTTAAAAATGCTTGCTTATTGTATTTTCGTTTGAGACCTAAGTCCTCTGGGGATGAATCCCAGCACGTAGGGTTCATAATGTCACTTTTGTGCAAAGAGCCTCAGGAGTGGGCCTTTTCTTTGCAACCTAGTGATACATGCTTCAGATCAGTGGATAGTTTTTTTTCTGCTTTGGGACTATTATATGATGATCCTGACCGTGTCGCATCAGCTGAGACTGAGTTGAGACGTTTAAAACAGGGATCAGGTAATGTGGAAAAATATTGTACTCATTTCCGTCGTTGGTCTACTCAAACAGGGTGGAACGATTCTGCTCTGAAAAGTCTATTTCTTGCTGGGCTCAGTGAAAGGGTTAAAGACCTGCTAATTGCTTATCCTACACCTGAAGATTTGCAACAGGCTATGCAATTAGCTATACGGGTGGATAGAAGACTGCGTGCAAGGGTTAATGAGAGCAAATCCTCTGCTATGTCAGTTTCTGGTTATGAGAATGTGTGTACTAACAGTGGTGAACCGATGGAGATTGGATCGGTGGCACCTCGCTCTCGAGAAAAAGACCGTCGATTTTCTGAAGGCTTGTGTTTCTATTGCGGAAAATCTGGTCATTTGATTAAAGGTTGTGAGCTTCGTATGAAGAAAGAAAAAAAAAATGGTCAGTCACGCCCGTATTGCCTGTTTAAATTCCAAGGGTATATTTTTAGCTGCTTCCACGATTGCTCAGAAAAAATTAATGGAATTTCGGGTTTTTGTTGATTGCGGGTCTACTCTGAATGTAATTGATGGGGGATTCGTGGAAAGACTCAATTTAAAACCTGAACCTTTATCATCCCCCATTGCTGTGGTTTCTGTGGATGGTTCCCCTTTGAAGAATATTACTCTCAAGGTCTGTGAATTTCCTCTCACTATTAATGGTGTTCACCATGAGAAATTGGATTTGGTAGTGTTGAATAATTTGCCTTCTCCAGTAATATTGGGATTGCCCTGGTTAAAATTTCACAATCCTGTACTGGATTGGTCTACCAGTGAAATTAAATCCTGGAGCCATAAATGTTATGACAAGTGTTGTAACGGGCGTATTGCAGCTTTGGATAGGGGAGAATTGCCTGTTCCTATTCAGGATTTTTGGAGAGTTTTTTCTGAGAAGGAATCGCAGGTTTTGCCTCCCCATAGAGACTATGATTGTTCTATTGAATTTGTCCCTGGAGCGACTCTTCCTAAAAGTCGTTTATTTAACCTTACTATTCCTGAGAGGAAGGCTTTGGAGGAATACATACAGACAAGTTTGGCCGCCGGTCACATTAGGCCCTCTAAGTCTCCTGTGGCGGTTGGATTTTTTTTTGTAAAAAAAAAAAAGGACGGCGGTTTACGTCCTTGTCTGGATTTTCGTGAGATTAACAAAATTACTGTACGCAATCCTTACCCACTGCCATTGATTCCTGATCTGTTTAACCAGTTAATGGGGGCCAAGTGGTTCTCTAAAATTGACCTTAAGGGGGCATACAATCTGTTGCGCATGAAGGAGGGTGACGAATGGAAGACTGCTTTTAACACTCCTGTGGGTCATTTTGAGAATCTGGTTATGCCTTTTGGTCTTACTAATGCTCCTGCATTTTTTCAGAATCTGATTAATGACATCCTTAGACCTTTGATCGGCAAAAATGTGGTTGTGTATTTGGATGACATTTTGATTTATTCGCCGGATCTGGAGTCTCATTGGCGGAGCGTGCGTGAGGTATTACAGTTATTAATGGACAATTCGCTTTTTGCTAAGCTGGAGAAATGTGAGTTCGCTGTACAGAGAATTAGTTTTTTGGGCTACATTATCTCCAGCAAAGGTTTTGAGATGGATCAGGTTAAGGTTCAGGCTGTGCAGGAATGGCCTAGGCCTATTGGTTTGAAATCGATACAGAGGTTTTTGGGTTTCGCCAATTACTACAGAAAATTCATAAAAAATTTTTCTAGTATTGTCAAACCTCTGACTGATCTCACCAGGAAAGGTGCTGATGCGGTTCAATGGTCTTCTGAGGCCATTGAAGCTTTTGTGTATCTCAAGGAGAGGTTCACCTCTGCTCCCATCCTTATGCAGCCTGATGTTACTAGGCCGTTTTTGGTTGAGGTTGATGCTTCCTCTGTGGGGGTTGGCGCAGTATTGTCTCAGGATAACGGGGATGGATTACATCCCTGTGCCTTTTTTTTCAAAAAAATTTTCGGAGACTGAACTGAATTACGATATTGGTAATCGGGAATTATTGGCTATTAAACTCGCATTTGAACACTGGCGCCACTTCTTGGAAGGTGCGGAATTTCCCGTTCAGGTTCTTACGGATCATAAAAATCTGATATATCTTGATGCTGCCAAGCGCCTGAATGCCCGTCAGGCTAGGTGGGCACTGTTTTTCTCGCGGTTTAATTTCTCCGTTACTTACATCCCTGGTACTAAGAATGTTAAGGCGGATGCCTTGTCTCGCAGTTTTTCTCCCATAGTCGGTGCTGAGAAAGAGGAGAACATTTTACAAGAAGGTGTTGTGATAGCTGCTTTGGACTCAGTTTTGGAAGATGAGATTCTTAAAGCACAGGAGAATGCCCCATCTAACACTCCTCATGGGAGGTTGTTTGTGCCTGGGACCTTTAGGAGAGATTTGTTTGTTGAGTGTCACGAGTCTCGGTTGGCAGGTCATCCCGGAATCTCTGAGACCAAGAGACTGGTGGGTCGCAGTTTTTGGTGGCCTGGATGGCAGAAGGAGGTCATTAAGTGGGTGCGTCAATGTACTATATGTGCTAGATCTAAGTCCTCACATACTCCTGCTGCGGGGTTGCTTTGTCCTTTGGAGGTTCCCAGTGCTCCTTGGACACATTTGGCTATGGACTTTATAACTGATCTTCCCCCCTCTGAGGGTTTTACTGTCATCTGGGTGGTCGTGGACCGTTTTAGCAAGATGTGTCACTTGGTTCCCTTTGTCAAACTGCCCTGCGCTAAAACTCTCGCTAAGGCCTTTGTCAAGGAAATTCTCAGACTTCATTGCGTTCCTGCTGACATTGTTTCTGATAGGGGTCCTCAGTTCGTGGCTCGTTTTTGGCGTGCCTTTTGTGACAGGTTGGGAGTTCATTTATCGTTCTCATCCGGATATCATCCTGAATCTAATGGCCAGACAGAAAGGAAAAACCAGGATGTTGAGCAGTTCTTGCGTTGTTTTGTGGCAGACAATCAAGAGGGGTGGTCTGAGTTTCTGCCACTTGCTGAATTTGCTCTGAACAATCATACATCTTCTTCTGCTGGTTGTTCGCCTTTTTTTTGTTGTTCTGGGAGACATCCGTCGTTTGGGTCGTTCTCCAAGTTGGGATCTGCCGTGCCTGAGGAGGAGAATTTTTCCGGTGATTTGGAGAGAGTTTGGACGGATGTGCGTGGTAATCTTCAGGAGGCCAACAGAAAATCTAAAGACTACTTTGATAGAAAACGACAGGAGGTTTTGTTCGCTGTTGGTGACATGGTTTGGTTGTCCTCTAGGAATCTGCGGTTGAGGATTCCTTCTAAGAAATTGGGTCCCAAGTTTGTAGGGCCCTTTAAGGTGCTTCAGGTTGTCAACCAATCTGCTGTTAGGTTGGAGGTTCCTACCTCCTGGAGAATTAATCCGGTATTTCATGTCTCTCTGTTGAAAAAAGCTGTTGTATTGGATTGTGACGCCTCTGCCTCTGTTCCTCCGGTGGTGGAGGACGGGGAATATGAAATTTCTCGCATCCTTAACTCTAGACTGTATAGAGGTAGTTTGCAGTATCTTGTGGCCTGGAAAGGTTTCGGACCCGAGGATAACTCTTGGGTGAGGTCGGATGATGTTTCCGCGTCCAGACTTATCAGAGCGTTTCACAGGAGATTTCCTGATAAGCCTGGTCCTAGGGGATCCGGAGGATCCTCTTAGAAGGGGGGGTACTGTTAGAACCTTGCTCTTAGGTTTTTTTTCCTTTGCTGGTCACATGACCTTGTTGGCCTATTTAAGCCTGCTCCGCCCTTCTGGCTTTGCTGGACTTCATTGTATATCTACTTTCTAGCTAGCCTGTGCTCTGTGTCTTGCTCTGTTAGTTTGCTTGGTCTACTGACCTCTATGTTCTATATATTTTGTTTGTTCGTCTGTCTGCTACTATTTCTGTTAGGAGGTGTCCCATATTCCTCCCAGTCCTTAGTACTTGTAGGGATTCCTTCCCCACATCTATAGGTCTCCGTACAGACTAGCTTAGGACTTTAGCAGGTCTGATCGCAGGATCAGGTCCCCTGTTACATCGTAGGGATTAAGCTGAGTTCTATCGTAGGGACAGATCTCCTCTCTTTCCTTAGCTCTGGTAGCAGAACACAACAAGCTCCCTGTCATCTCCTCCAGCTACAGGTACCTTTCCTTGCAACCAGAAAAAATGTAAAACCTGTCCGTTTATAACGACCACAGACAAGATAAAGATCCCCAATTCACATCAGGACTATAAGATCCCAGGTACTTTCAGCTGTATCACATCTAACGTAGTGTACTTAATTATATGTACCAAATGTCCAGCTGGGGGTCTGTATGTAGGGGAGACTGGGCAAAAACTTAGGACAAGGATGAATCATCATCGCCACACAATAAAAGAAAAAAGAATAGATCTACCTGTAGCCAAGCATTTTTGTTCCCCTGATCACAGCATAAAAAACATGAAATTACTGGTATTAAAAGGTAAGCTCAAATCTCAGAGAGAAAGAGAATCTCAGAATATAAACTGATGATGACCTTTAACACTTTCAGAGCAGGAATGAATGTGTCGCATGGATTTATGTCATTCTACGTCAACTAAGGAATGTGCCCCTCAGACTTGTGAGGCCATCATAACACTGGACCTAGTCACAGGACAATAAAACCTTCACACTCCTTATCTATTAACTGCTAAAATATTTATAGCCAGAACTGTTTATCTCTTCCATAATAACTCTGCTTTCCATCACCTGTCTTATTTATTGCATAACTTTTGTGTCTTATTGTGTATAAATATGTGCCTCTTCAGATTTTGTGGTATACTAGCCTGATGAAGAGACCTGAGTAGTCTCGAAAGCTTGCAATTTGTTACCATCTTTTCAGTTAGCCATTAAAAGGTATCAACCTTTTAATGGACTCTCAAATCTAAGTAAAAATCTTCAAACTTTGGTAGAAGTCCATTTCATTAAAAAGTGTGAACTGGTGAAGGCATAATCACTCTGACGCATTTCTGGAGCACAACGCTCCCTTTGTCATAAAGTCAAGAAATTTTTAATGAAATGGACTTCTAATAAAGTTTGCGGATTTTTTCTTAAAACTGGATGTGCCATGCTTCCCTTCCTTCAATTAGTTATTATGCTGTAGTATAATGGTCCTGAGGAGAACACGGCAACCATTGGCAATCTCTCCTATAGATGTTCAGATATATATGGGTTGTCATTAGTGTTGCGCGAACGTGCTCGGATAAGGTGTTATCGGAGCACGCTCGAGTCCTAACCGGGAGTGACGATACAGCGTAAAATCTTAATAAGCCAGACATTTAGATTCGTTAATCCAAGAGAAATACCCTATTGTGCTTTATTACAGATTGCTGGCTGTGTTTTACTAATGTTCTGCTTGCTCGTCAGTTTATGTACACTAATTTAACTTACAATGCTATTCCCAATTGGAAAACATCACTGTAAAGGATACTCCACAAACTAAATATACTATCCAGTTCCACCAACCATTAAGTTTAGAGGAAGTCAGAGTATTTTGCCCAAAAATATAATCTTTATTGAATATAATTAAAATAATAACACATACAAAAAAAGTGCATACCATAGATGTGAGACATAAATACAGCCATAAATCAAAAAATGACAGTCCCATAATTTAGGTCCCAACTGATGTCACACAGGATCATCCAACTACAATGATAAAATCATTCAAAGTGCAGTGCAGTACAAAGTGCTTTTGTGCAAAAAAAGTCTCTCAAGGTACACCACTACTTCCACTAGGTGGCAGAAGAGCCTTCCTCATAGTATAGTACAGCTCTTAAGGTGTGTAGGTAGTGAGATCTGGTCCTTAGATTAATGCATTAAAGCATTACCTGCTATTGGATGAAATCACTAGCAGACGCTGTATAGTCCCGCTGCCCCAATGCACGTTTCGCCCATATCTTCGTCAGGGAGCAATGTGACGATACAGCGTAAAATCTTAATAAGCCAGACATTTAGATTTGTTAATCCAAGAGAAATACCTTATTGTGTTTTATTAGCGATTGCTGGCTGTGTTTCACTAATGTTCTGCTTGCTCGTCAGTTTATGTACACTAATTTAACTTATAAAGTGTCCAGCATTCCACTAATCTCATTAGTATCTCAGGAACCTCTAACCATTGTTCAAAAATCGTCTAGGCCAATTGTGTAAATGTTGAAAGAATATCCGGCGGAATCTTCACCACAGCGAGTCTCACATGTAGACACAGGTGTGGCGGTCGACCTGAGAAAGATACCTCCAATAATGTACACTTAGTTTTGGTGAAGGAGGGTGAGAGCAGTTCTGCCACTCAGGGGGCTGAGCCCAGAGAAGCAGAAGGAACATGTGTTTTTGTAGCAGTCACAATTGAAACAGACATTGGAGAAAGACTTTACACGGAGAATGAGAGACATCCTTCAGGAAAGTAGATGGATTGCATGGCATTACCCAAAGAGACACATGATTCTAGCCTAAGGGTACGGCCCTGACTGGAAAGATATGGATCAGCTCCATTGACCATCAGAGAGACTATGGATATGTTGTTTGGGGTTGCCAGGAGGGACCCACCGGTCGCCTGCAACCCACGGAGACATTCGGAGAGGCCAGATTGTGACCCACCGGTCATCTGGTCTCATGGTGTCACGCAAGGTGTGGGAAAAACTTAGTGCAACACAAAGGGAAGAGTGAACGGGAGCTCAGACACTAGGGAAAGGGGGAAAGTGGCAACCTCCTAGGTTGATCTAGCGTCACCCTTTCTCCCCTAACGTCCCTGTATTGGCGCTTCACCAATCGCCACACGCGTGCCTCACCCTGTCTTTCCCTGGCATATGGCTAAGGCTAGGGAAGGGAGGAGATGAGCACTAGTCGATCTCCACTAAACACTATAGACAACAAGGGTACACAAACAGGTGGAAATTGCTTAGCTTTAGACGACTCTAGACAAATGCGCACACGTCTTCAAGCTCCAGAGAGGACGAAGTACTTCTCTTGTTAAAGCCTTCACAAGTAGTAATGAATATCGCCGGCACCTCCCTCTGAAACACAGCAGGTATTTATACACCCCGGCAGAGTGTTAATTAGCCAGAGGAAGGTAGCCACTGGGTCATAGAGACAGCCTCTAAGAAGATGTCTGTAATGCCAAATGTAGAGATCTCCTGCAACAAACTGCAGGGCGACTGTCTGTCACTTCTGACACCCGTGACAGTACCCCCCTCTACAAGTGGCCTCTGGACACTCAGGACCAGGTTTCTCAGGATAAGAGGTGTGGAATGAGCGAACCAACCTGGGAGCGTTCACCTCTGATGCTGAAACATCCTCTCCTCTGGATCATAGCCTTTCCATTGCACCAGGTATTGTAGAGTACGATGTTGGAGACGAGAATCTACAATCCTCGAATTCTGGAACTTCAGATTACCATCAACCATTACTGGGGGCGGTGGTAGAGGTGAGGGCTCAAGAGGTTCCACATACTTTTTGAGTAAGGACCTGTGGAACACGTTGTGGTCCTTTAGGGCCTGAGGAAATTCAAGACGAAAGGCTGCTGGGTTAATGACGGCGGTTATTTTATAGGGACCAATAAACCTAGGTCCCAGCTTCCAAGAAGGAACTTTCAATCTCATATTCCAGGTAGACAACCACACAAAGTCATTCACATTCAGGTCTGGATCTGGCAAGCGTTTTCTGTCAGCCATACGTTTTCACCTGTCTCACATGATCTTTAAATTACTCAGAACACCCTGCCATACCGAGGAGAGCGACGAAGCAAACCGTTCGTCCTCAGGAACTCCTGAAGCTCCTCCCCCACTAAAGGTACCAAACTGTGGGTGATAATCATATGCACCGAAGAACTGTGACTTGCCAGCGGATTCTTGACGATGATTATTAATGGCAAATTCTGCCAGCAGTAAGTAGGATGCCCAATCCTCCTGAATTTCAGAGACGAAGCACCTGAGGTAGGTCTCCAAATTCTGGTTGACCCACTCGGTCAGTCCATTCGACTGATGGTGGAAGGCAGAGGAAAAGGACAGCTGCACCCCCAGTTGAGAACAGAATGCCTTCCAGAACTTGGAAACAAACTAGGTCCCTCGATCTGACACCACATCAGAGGGAACCCCGTGAAGCTTCACGATCTCATTTATGAACACCTGAGCAAGTGTCTTGGCATTTGGAAGTGCAGGCAATGCGACGAAGTGAACCATTTTACTGAACCTATATACTACCACCAAAACCACTATTTTGCCTGCAGAAACCAGTAGGTCAGTAATAAAATCCATGGACAAATGTGTCCATGGCCTACTAGGGATAGGTAGCAGAAGAAGAGTACCAGATGGATGGGTATGCGAAACCTTAGAACATGCGCAAATACTACAAGCAGCTACGTGTTCAATCACATCCCTATGCAACCCCAGCCACCAAAAACGATGAGAGAGGAGGTCCGCGGTTGCTTTACCACCTGGATGCCCAGCAAGAACAGAGTTATGATGCTCCTTAATTATTTTGCGGCGCAGATTAGACGGTACAAATAACCTTCCTGAAGGGCAGGAGGCAGGGGCATCCCCCTGAGCCTCCAACACCTAACCCTCCAGTTCAGGATACAGTGCAGAATGATTACCCCTTTCTTTAATAACGGGGCAGGGTTCTCCTGGTCCCCACCACCAGGGAAGCTCCGGGACAAAGCATTAGCATTGACATTTTTGACCCCTGGATGAAAAGTGACAACAAAATTGAACCTAGTAAAAACCAGGGACCATCTGGCTTGCCTAGGGTTGAGACGTTTAGCTGACTAGAGATATGACAGGTTCTTATGGTCAGTAATAACAGTAATAGGATGGACAGCCCCCTCCAACCAATGTTGCCATTCTTCAAACGCCAATTTGATCGCCAAAAGTTCCTTTTACCCACATCATCATTTCTCTCAGCCGAAGACAATTTTTTTTAGAAAAGAAGACGCATGGACGCCATTTACCGGGGGACGAACCCTGAGACAACACAGGCCCAACCCCGACATCTTACGCATCAACCTCCACAATGAAGGGTTGGGAAACATCGGGTTGACTGAGTATAGGTGCAGTGGCAAAATGATTCTTTAAGGAAGAAAAAGCCTGTAGGGAAGCACCCAACCATTTGGAAAAATCAGACCCCTTCTTAGTCATGTCAGTAAAGGGTTTCACAATAGCAGAGTAATTTTGGAAGAATTTCTGGTAAAAATTAGTAAAGCCTAGAAAACATTGTAGAGCCTTCAGGTTCCTGGTCGTTCCCAGTCAAGGACTGCACTGATCTTCTCCGGATCTATCCGAAAACCCTAAGATGACAACAAGTACCCTAAAAACTGCACCTCCTGAACAGCGAAAACACATTTTTTTGTTGGCAGCGGATCATTCAGGATACTCTCAAAACGTGTTGACAACAGAACAAAGCTTTAATTAGCGATAAACAGGTACAGATATGATAGGCTTTGTGGAAACAGGAATATACATATCTTAAGTGTCTCTGTGCAGCATCAGCAGGCTGCTTCTCCTCTCATGCACAGACACAGAAAACTGGATACAGTCACATGGTTTTTTCTGTGTGTGAGCCTCTGTGAGTTTTTTTTTTTTTAACTTTATAGACAATACACAAACCTAGCAATAGAACACTTACATACACAGGAATGGAGTTGTTGCATTAAACATATTCCAACACCCCCACTCAACAACTACTTATCCTGTTAGTCCCATTGTGGTTCTGAAGTCCTCAAACTTGGCTCTTGGCAATGGTTTTGTTCAGACCATATAAGAAAGGCGTCGAGCTGGAATACCTTTGTTTGGTCTATCTGATCTCCTGACTGGAGGTTGACTTGGTTCTTCTGTTTCTTTCTTGCTGGCTTCAGAGTTTATCCAGACTTCAGTGTTTTCTTTTTCAGTGTCTGGGTTTGGTGATTGAGATTCTTGTTCTTGTTTCTTGGCTTGAATGACTGGTGTAACTTCATGGAATTTGAGAGAAACTGAGTTCTCATCAATCACTACGTCTCTGCTGATTGTTACTGTGTTGGTCTCTGGTTGCAAGATTCTGTATCCCTTTTGAGTTTCGCTATAGCCCACCAGGACTCCTTGCTTTGCATGTGATTCTCACTTGGAACGTTTATCTTTGGGAACATATAAAAGTTTTGCTTCCAAATATCCTTAGGTGCTTCAGGTTAGGCTTCTCACAGTTCCATAGCTCATATGGATTTTTATTTGTGGCTTTACCTGGCAGTCTGTTTTGAAGATAGCAAGCTGTTGTGATGGCTTCCCCCCAATACTTTATAGGTAGATTCGCATCAAACAACATACTTCTTCCACTTTCACAGAGAGTGCGGTTCTTTCTCTCTGCAATGTCATTCTGTTCTGGGTTGTACGGGATGGTAGTCTGGAACACGATTCCATTCTTTTTCAAAATGGTTTGCACCTTACTACTTGTATATTCAGTCCCATTATCTGCACGCAGGGCTTTTGGCATTCTTCCAAATTTGTTAAATACTACGGCAAGATATTCTTCAAGTTTCTGTGGAACTTCATCCTTACTGTGAAGCAGGTAGGCGGCGACTGTATATCTGGAGTAGTCTAGTCATCAATAAATGTGAGAAAATATCTCTTCTTGCTTGGAGTTTTGAACACTCATTGGACCGCAAATATCTGTGTGTATTAAATCCAGTGGCTGTGCAGATCTTGTGGTGCTTACTTTCGGAAAGGATTTTCTGGATATTTTCCCTTTAAGACAGCTAGTGCACTTCATCATTTGACTACATTGCTTGATTTCCACACCATTTGCAAGTTGAGCTAGCTTCCTTATTGCTTCTGGGTCTCTGTGCCCAAGACGTCTGTGCCATATATGGATACAGTTCTTATGCAGATCTTGTCTAGCACTGTACACTCTTTCTTTGCATTTTAGCTGATAAAGTTCATTTTGGATTTTTCCTTCTGCAAGAGTTTGACCCTTCTTTGATATAATGCAGCTGTTGTATTTAAAAGTAACTACATTCCCTTTTTGTGTAAGCTTCTTTACTGACAGAAGATTGCTTTCAAGACTGGGAACATAGAGAACATCCTTTACTGGGATCTTTCTGCTTTGTGCTGAGGAAACTGGACAGTGGAGGTAGCCGTCTCCTACTCCTTCTGAAGTCATATATTGACCATTAGCTAAGATGACCTTTTCTGACTTGCTTTCATCAAGGTCAGTGAAGAAATGCTTGTTATTCGTCATATGGCTGCTAGCACCAGAGTCTATACACTACATATGCTTTGCAGATGAGCCTGTACTGATATGAAATGCAGTTTCAACACATGCAGACTTTTCCTCTACAGCTGTTTTCACCGTTAGATCATTGTTCTGCTTTTTAAGCTGACTCATTCATGTTTTCCAAATTCTGCAGTCTGCTTTAAGGTGGCCGGCTTACTACAGACAAAACATTCACGAGTTTCCCTTAGATTGCTCTTATTTTTAGGAAAGTCCTGTGTCTTTAATGCTGTTTCTGCTCTAGATTCATTACTGCTGCTTACATTGTGTGTTTTTCGCTTGAATTCATCTATAAGCTTGTATTTGACATATTCTAGTGTGAGATCATCATCTTGCCGTGCATCTAGTGCAGTGACAAGTGTATCATAACTTTCTGGAAGACCACTTAATAGTAGTGCAGCAACATGAAAGTCTTTAATTTATTCTCCAATGCCCTTGAGACGCTCCACAATCTCTAGAGTGTTTCTTATATAGTCCTGCATATTCTGCCCATCACTTAGCTTAGACTGATACAGTTTTCTCATGAGATAAAGCTTATTGCTGAGATTTGATCTTTCATGCACTTTCTGTAATTCATCCCACATCTCTTTTGCAGTTGCACATTTGCATATATGCACAATCTGATCATCATCTACACTGAGGGAGATAGTGCTTTGTGCTTTCTGATCCTTCTCTAGCCAATCATCTGGTAATGCATGACTCATGAGGAACCAGTTCCTGCGTATATTTCCACGTACTTTCTCTTATGAGAAGCATTTTCACCTTAAATTTCCAAGATTGATAATTCTGATTGGTGAGACTTTGCACTGAGAACTTGCAGTGATCCCTGCTTGTGGACATCTTCTCTGTTGCTCTGTGCTGCTTTTGCTTTGCTCTTCTGTTGCTGTATTACTCTGCTGTGTCACTCCTGGGGTTCTGTATCGCGCTGGAGTTCTGTGTCACGCTGGGCCCATAACCTGTTGGCAGCGGATCATTCAGGATACTCTCAAATCGTGTTGACAACAGAACAAAGCTTTAATTAGCCATAAACAGGTACAGATATGATAGGCTTTATGGAAACAGGAATATACATATCTTAAGTGTCTCTGTGCAGCATCAGCAGGCTGCTTCTCCTCTCATGCACAGACACAGGAAACTGGATACAGTCACATGGTCTTTTCTGTGTGTGAGCCTCTGTGAGGTTTTTTT
The DNA here is from genome assembly GCF_046119375.1 of Phyllobates terribilis. NCBI lineage: Eukaryota > Metazoa > Chordata > Amphibia > Anura > Dendrobatidae > Phyllobates > Phyllobates terribilis. Next base: position 846,553,342 of record NW_027362763.1, read on the forward strand.
TTTTTTTACTTTATAGACAATACACAAACCTAGCAATAGAACACTTACATACACAGGAATGAAGTTGTTGCATTAAACATATTCCAACAAACACATTTTTCCAGTTTAGCATAAAGTTCGTTATCCCTTAATATCTGGAGCACCTGCTTAACATGTCCCCGATGAGTCTAAAAATCAGGTGAGTAAACCAAAATATCATCCAGATAGACCACGACAAACCTCCCCACCAAATGATGGAAAATATCATTAATGAAATGCTGGAATACTGCAGGTGCATTGGTCAAACCAAAAGGCATAACCAAACTCTCGAAATGTCCTTCCGGGGTATTGAATGCTGTTTTCCATTCGTCCCCTTTTCTGATTCTAACCAGGTTGTAGGGTTCCCTTAAATCCAACTTGGAGAATACCTTAGCTCCTACAACCTGGCTGAACAAATCAGGAATCAGAGAAAGAGGGTATGGATCACGGATGGTAATTTGATTTAATTCCCGGAAATATAAACATAAACAGGGACGTAGACCGCCATCTTTTTTCTTCACAAAGAAGAACCCTGCCGCGAAGATGAGGGTCTGATATGTCCCTTCTCCAGACTCTCCGCAATGAAATCCTTCATGGCTTGTCTCTCAGGGTCAGAAAGATTATACACTCTGGATTTCGGTAGTTTAGCTCAGGGGGTCAGGTTAATAGGAGAGTCATAAGCATGATGAGGAGGCAAATCTTGATACCCCCTCTCAGAAAAACATCCTTATAACCAGACAGAAAAGCAGGTAATATTTCCATAGAGACAGTAGCAAGGGAAATATCTAAACAGTTCTCATGGCAGTAATCTCCCCATTCAATAATCTCCCCGGTTTGCCAATCCACCAACGGATTATGTTTAACAAGTCAGGGAATACCCAAAACAATCAGTGTGGGAAGATTGTCCAGGACATAGCAAAGGATTATTTCACAATGAACTGTCTCCATGCTCAGTTTTACATTGTGTACAATCTGAGTAAATGCTTTCTGTGCAAGTGGCACCGACTCAACGGCAAAGATGGAAATAGGTTCAGCTAAAGCACAGCAAGCAAGACCATGAGTTTTCACAAACTCAGCATTAACCATGCTGACTCCGGCTCTACTGTCAACAAACACAAAAATGTTCTCGGTTTTGCTCTCTAGCACCACCTCTGCTGACAGGACAAAGCGGGAACTGCAGGTTGGTAACAAATGCACCCATTGTTTATCCAACTCCAGACTACCAAGAGTTAATTGAGACTTCATTTGTTTAGGAATTGCAGGACAGGTCCCAACAAAATGTCCCTTTTTTCCACAAAAAAAAATATGCCTTTTTCCTGCAAATCTCCGGGGAGATGTATGATGTAGAGACACCCTCTAACTGCATTGGTTTCTCCACCTCCCCCAGTGATGGCTCAGCCCCAGACCACTCCCCCGGCAATGGTACACAACCCTGACAACAAGGCCCCGGACAAGGTGGTCTCACCCGTCTATTCCGAAGGCCTCTGTCAAGACGTATGGCCAACGACATGGCAGCCTCCAAGGACTGAGGGGTTTCATATACTGCCAGAGCATCTTTCAAACTTTCAGTAAGCCCCCCACAAAATTGACTTCTAAGGGCTGAGTCATTCAATTTGGAATCCGTTGCCCATCTACGGAATTCCGAAGTGTACGGCTCCACTGACCGATTCCCCTGCTGAAGGCAACGTAGCCTAGACTCAGCCAAGGCGACTCGGTCAGGGTCATCATAGATGAGGGCTAGAGCCCCGAAAAACCCCTTCACAGACTAGAGACAAACCGAGTCCTGCGGTAAAGAATATGCCCATGACTGAGGATCTCCCTGCAGTAGAGAGATCACAATACCAATCCGTTGCTCCTCATTTCCGGAGGAGTAAGGACGAAGTTTAAAATACAGTTTGCAGGCCTCCTTGAATACAAAAAACTTGTCCCTACCTCCTGAAAACCTGTCCGGGAGGGCAACTTGGGTTCAGGCTGGGCAGACCTATCTACAGAGACCCCACATTAGTGACCTGTAGCCGCTGATGTTGCTGCTGAACCTCACAGCGGAGGTCATTCACCTCCAGGGACAGACAAGGGAGCTTTGCAACAGTACCCATACCAAGGGAGAAGGGAAAAAAAAGTCCACGCCCAAAAACACACAGAAGGGAGAAAAAAAAAAAAGTATCAGTCTGTATTTTTTTTTTTCCCCTTTTCAAAATGTGCTCGGCCGGCGATAATGTCACGCAAGGTGTGGGAAAGACTTAGTGAAACACAAAGGGAAGAGGGAAAGGGAACTCAGACTCTAGGGAAAGGGGGGAAGTGGAGATCTCCTAGATTGATCTAGCGTCACCCTTTCTCCTCTAACGTCCCTGTATGGGCTCTTCACCAATCTCTGCACGCGTGCCTCGCCCTGTCTTTCCCTGGCGTATGGCTAAGGTTAGGGAAGGGAGGAGATGAGAACTAGTCGACCTCCACTAAATACTATAGACAACAAGGGTACACAAACAGGGGGAAATTGCTTAGCTTTAGATGACTCCAGACAAATGCGCATACGTCCTCAAGCTCCAGAGAGGACAAAGTACTTCTCTTGCTAAAGCCTTCACAAGTAGTAATGAATATCACCAGCACCTCCCTCTGAAACACAGCAGGTATTTAAACACCCAGGCAGGGTGTTAATTAGCAAGAGGAAGGTGGCCGCTGGGTCCTAGAGACAGCCTCTAAGAAGATGCCTGTAATGCCAAACATGGAGATCTCCTGCAACCAACTGCAGGGTGACCCTCGGGTCTCCTGGTCCTGTACCTCGATGGACTGCTAGCTTCCTAAGCTTGCCGCTACCTCCTCTCAGTGGGGGCCCGCCAGAAGCAGGGGGCCACTGGTTGAGGTAGTCAACCCTGGAAGTCTCCAACGTCGCAGCTGTTCTATCCCAAGCGGGCGGAGAAGGAATAATGAGACTGTAATCTTGTAACATCTTGGGTATTTGTTGGGACTGTTCTGTGTGTTTTATTGTCTGCTTTGTGGTTCAATAAAGTATTGCCACGCTGTTTTACCATCACCCTGTGTTGTCTGAGTAGCGTTACGCCCATGGAAGACCTCGGGTCTTCACATATTGGTGGCAGCGGTGGGATACTACTTAGCCCAGCAGAGCTGGGGTAGCTGCAGGGGACTAGTGTTAGCACTCACCGTTCAAAGGGCTCCACTACCAGGGAGGCATGTAGATAGACCCAGCAAATCATAGATGAGGCATACACAGTGGGTTTCGGATGCTACCATGTCTAACCCCACCAGTCCGGCCTTGGGAGGAAGACCGGAGAGGATATACAGAGGCAACAAGATACAGCAACTACAGAAGCTGTGCCAGCTTCAACAGATTGAATACCAGGCCACCGACACTCATCGGATTTAATTCAGGAACCACAGGATGCAGAGGATGGCATGTGTGGACACAATGGATACCAGTCTGTTTTCTTCAATTACGTGTGGAGTTTATTTGCAAGGAAGACAAGGAATATGCTAGGAAACTAGATAATGCAAAGTTTTGTTCTCATTAAGGTGAGACCTCTTACATTCATGACTATGCTTAAAGACATGCTGATGGACTGTCTTCAATAGGTGGAGAAGGATGATTGGGATCCTGTCATGTCTAGCTAATTAACATTGGGGGAGCAATGTGACGATACAGTGAAAAATCTTAATAAGCCAGACATTTAAATTTGTTAATCCAAGAGAAATACCTTATTGTGTTTTACTAGAGATTGCTGGCTGTGTTTTACTAATGTTCTGCTTGCTCGTCAGTTTATGTACACTAATTTAACTTGTAAAGTGTCCAGCATTCCACTAATCTCATCAATATCTCAGGAGTCTCTAACCAAAGTTCAAAAATCGTCTAGGCCAATTGTGTAAATGTTGAAAGAAGATTCGGCGGAGCCTTCACCACAGGGAGTCTCACATGTAGACACAGGTGATGCTGTTGATCTGAGAAAGATAGCTCCACTAATGCACATTTAGTTTTGGTGGAGGAGGGTGAGAGCAGTTCTGCCATTCAGGGGGCTGAGCCCAGAGAAGTAGAAGGAACATGTGTTTTTGTAGCAGTCACACTTGAAACAGAGATTGGAGAAAGACTTTACACTGAGAATGAGAGACATCCTTCAGAAAAGTAGATGGATTGCATGGCATTACCCAAAGAGACACAGATTTGAATTCTACATGATTCTAGCCTAAGGGTACAGCCCTGACTAGAAAGATACAGATCTGCTCCATTGACCGTGAAAGAGACTATGGATACGTTGTTTGGGGTTGCCAGGAGGGACCCACCGGTCGCCTGCTACCCACGGAGACATTCAGAAAGGCCAGATTGTGACCCACTGGTCATCTGGCCCCATGGAAACTCTCGGAGAGGCAAGGGTGGGACCCTGGTCTTGTACCTTGATGGACTGCTGGCTTCCTAAGCTTGCCGGTACCTCCTCTCTGTGGGGGCCGCCAGAAGCGGGGGTCACTGGTTGAGGTAGTTGGAGCTGTTCTATCCAAGGCAGGCAGAGAAGGAAGAGTGAGACTGTGTAATGTTGTACCATCTTGGGTATTTGCTAGGACCGTTCTGTGTGTTTATTGTCCGCTATGTGGTTCAATAAAGTATTGCCACGCTGTTTTACCATCACCCTGTGTTGTCTGAGTAGTGTTACCCCCACGGAAGACCCCGGGTCTTCACACCGGGTATCTTCGGCGTGCTGTTAGACAGCCGCAACAGATGCAGGGATTGCCTGTTTGTCAGGCAATCTCTGCATGTGTTGCGGCTAACAACCACGAGACATGCAGCCGCGGCGACGCGAACATATTTTGCGAGCACGCTGAAGATATTTGGTTAGGACTCAAGCGTGCTCGGATAACCCCTTCTCTTATCTGAGTATGTTCACGCAACATTAGTGGTCATATATTCTTATTGGCTGACCTGTACAATGGCATAAATTACTCTGCTTCCTGTGCACAAGAGGTTCTGAGTGGTAGTAATGAACTACTGTTCATGTGTGAGTATGGAAGATATTTGGTGGATGTTCTGATTTGGTGAATGTTCAGCTAAAAACAACATGGGGCATCATACAAGTATGTTACTGACTAAATATAGAAGCGTTTCTTTTAATTATTCCAATTCATGCAAAACACGTACCAAAACTTACTACCTTTTCAGCATTTTTACAACATTATCGACACTCTTAAAAAAAATAAATGAATGGTCTCATTGGAAGGGGCATAGTATACAGCTGGAGTATATTTGCTTTTCTGCCACACAGGCAGGCAAAAAATGCAACAAATTTATTAACAGGCTTATGTTTTGCATTTTATTCCAGTGCTCTTTACTCAAAGGGGTTGTTCCAAGTTTGGAAGCTATCCCCTATGCACAAGATAAGTTATAACTTTCCAATCGCTGGGGGTCCAACCTCTGTGATTTCCACAGGTCTGACTCCTGAGAACTGGGGATTGTGAATGGAGCCATGGTGAATCATATACACCTCCATTCCGGCTATCAACCGGTGATCCCATAGAGAATTAATACAGCAGATGTGTGCATGATTGATCACTGCTCCATTTACATGGGGCTTCTCAGAAGCCCAGTTATCGGGATCCATGGGGTTCCCATTAGTCAGAGCCCAGTAATTGAGAAGTTAGCCCCTGTCCCATGTATACTGGATAACGACCAAACTTGATACAACCCCTTTAAGGAATAATACCCATAGTACTTACTGCTATACTTTGATGATCTGGGAGCTCAGAGGATGTGGGGGTAAGGTTAAATGGGTAGATCTATGGACTAGACAAAGGTAGGGGGGTTCTATTTTAACATAACTGTTGTTTTCTGGATGTTTTACCATGTATTTATTATTTCATACATACTGTACATTCTTCAATTATAAAGAAATGTTAAACTTTATATTCATTTCTGCATTAAAAGCATTGTGAGCACAAGGGCACTTTTCTGAAGCTTTTTAGATGAAAATAAATAGTTTAACCGGAAAGAGAGCAAACAAAGGATCACTAGGAACAAATAATGTCAGCTGCCAGGTACACAGGAAAATATATAGCTCTACATATTCTCTCGCCAAGTCACCTCTTAGGCAACATGAGATTTTGATCCAAGCTGATTTTCTGATTAAAATCTCTTTTCATTTTGCTTGCCCTGATCATTATGCTGACTAATTACCTTTGGCATAAAAGCAAAACAATAGTTATGAAACCAGCCAGCACTTTCTGCAATGGGACAGCATAAAATAATATGAGCAGACAAAAATCATTATTTTATCTTATGCCAGAACTGTAAAAAAAAGGGACATTGACCGCACATTCAAAAATCATACGTCGATCTAATGACGCTAGGCAAAAATTTACAAAACGGAACATAAGGGTCTTAGTTTACCATTCTGTATGAAGCCCACTACCACGTCACGGTGAACCTCTTAGTGGGTCCCTAGCCTGAATGGTGCAGCGTCGTGTGCAAACCACCATCGCAGCAATAATGCACCAACAGGGCGGGCGACATGGTGCCTCAAAGCACCCATGCTGCAAGGCTGAGTCCCCATGACTCCTGGCTGCACGCCCCACAAACACAAAACCACAGCAACAATGGCAGCCATATAATACAAACACCAGGTGAATAGATGTAAAAAAAAACTCTGGACTGAGAGCAAAAATAGGCGGAACCCCTCTTTTAGTCTCCTGGTGATGGTACTGTGTGGCGGCCATTGTTGCTATGGTTTTGTACCTGTGGGCTTGGAGTCATGGGGAATCAGCCTCACAACATAGTGCTGCACCGTTCAGGCTAGGGACCCAATCAGAGGTTCACCATGAAGTGGTAGTGGGCTTCATACAGTCTGATCAGAATGTTAAACTAAAAACCTCATATTCAATTTGTAAAATTTTGGCCTAGCGGCATTAGATCAAGGTATGATTTTAGATGTGCAGTCCATGTCCTTTTTCAACAGTTCTTGCTTTATTTTATATTATATTAATCATCCGGAGACTCCAGCTATTTCTGACAGAATTTTAGGATTTGTAGGCTTGCCCCGTGTTTAGACAAGTTATGTGCTTTACATGAGCTTGGTACATTATGTCCTTGAATGTGTATGAAGTCCATAGATCTTACTATGCAAATGTAATCTAATATATTAATTGTTATACAAATATTAGCAGGTATGATTGCTATAATTGTATGGAGAATTATAACCCATAGGATTCAAAAGAGACTATTCATGAGACTTAATTATATTTGTTATTAGGACTCAACCACAATCTAATTTATATGACGGGACACCCCCCATCCTGTGAATTCAACCAGTAGCAATAGCAGAATTTGTAGTAAAACATGTATACTGGCCTTTTCTGCTACATATTACAACCTTAATATTTTCTTGGAAACAGTATTTCTAGGGTAGATAGAGCACGTAATTATTCTTTAGCGGTATTATTAGTCTGTGAGAATAAGGTCTTACTGTTTTAGATCACTTAATTGTGTATGGTTTTGGATGGTTTGATAATGCCAAACTTGATAGGGCTCATGCTGATATGCAGATATCCGTGCAAATTGGTCTGAGCAAGGAGCGCTAATGCACGGAATGACAGCGGGTCTCCCGACCCGAGCTTAACAGCTTCATGTTATTCTATGAGACTGTCACGTTCAGGTCAGGAGACCCGTGGCCAGTCCGTGCTTTGCTGTCCAACATCGGACGTCTACATGAGCCCTTGTATTGTAAAACATGTGCCCATTATTTGTATATCCAGCAGGTGGCAGCATCACCAGCAGAGTGTTGCTGTATTGGGATCACAGTGAGCGACTATATTCGTGGGCACTGTGACAGGTGGTTTATTGGGGGCACTGTCAGTCCCTTTATTGGGGGCATTGTCAGTCCTTTTATTAGGGGCACTGTGGGTCCCTTTATTAGAAGACACTGTTGAGGTCTCTTTTATAAAGGTCGTTATATCTTTCGCTATACTTTTGGATACCGTCACTATATTCGGGTTCAATGAGGCTGTCAAAGTACATGAGGGCATTGTGACGGGCTCTGTATTTGCACTAATGGACCACCCACCCTTTCAATTCAGGACCCCAATTAAAATTTAAAAAAAAAACTCATACTATCAGCAATGTCGGCACGACTGTTCCCACAGAATGACGTGACTTTTGTTATATGACGGCTGAAGCCAATGAGAGGTCACTGTATGGCTGAAGCCCATTAATATTCTATCAGGGCAGATCCCCACTCTGAAAAGGTTGCAGCTAAACAGTATCTGTGCATTGGTTGCAGCCTGCATGTGACACATCAAGTGACATCACTCTTGGGAACAGCGGCACCAACACGGATGGAATGGCAACACTGCAAGAGATGGGTATAGGGTTTTTTTTGTTTGTTTTTTAAATTGCGGTCCTAAATTGATTAAGCTGGGATTGTCCAGTAGTGGAAAACATCTTACAGGGTATGTGCAGCCAGTCAGCGTTTCACAAGGGTGGATCAGTACCCTGGACCCTGGGCTGTATGGAAAGCGTGGCTTCCTTTGAGTTCAAAGTTTTAAACTTAATAACATGCACATGACGCGCCCAGGGGATGGGGACGACTCGGTATCCGGGCCTTTGCCTGGTTTGGGGTGGTCGGCTCCTGGGCCCGTGCCCTTGGGTCACTCTTGAAAAAGGGGATTGGAACTTGGATAGAAATAAAAATGAAGTAAAGCGTTCGTGACGCCACCTGTGGTTTCTGGTAATGGTTACCAGTGCTGCTGCAGACCTCCGGGGGTGATGGGATGGCAGCTGGGATGTTTCTGCTCCCCACAGGCGGAGCGGGCCCCTGGGCAGGGGGCAGTGTAGGTGCCGATGGTGGTGATGCTGGGCGTTGTAGTGCAGGCAGGATGGCGCAGCAGGAGTAACTGACAGAGACAGGGGATTCACTTCAATACCTTTACTGGTGCGGATGTCATGTACGGTCCAGGGTACTCAGTAGGATGGGTGCACTTCAGGACTTCTCCCCAGTGAGTGGGTATAAGGCCTCCTGGTCCGTGTCTGCCTCTCTGTATGCTCCTGGCCAGCCTGCAACTGGGCCTAGCTTATGTGTCTTGCTGTTCCTTCACCTGTCGCTTGGTAGTAGGACCTTCTGCTGGCAACCACTATCCCTGGTAACGCTGGGGCCTTCATGGTTCCTGGTCCTGTTAAGGGTTTAGCTTCAGGTCTGCCAGGGACTTGTAGTCCTCCTGGTATGCTGGTGATCCCTACTGGGTATAAAGGACCCTGTAGGCGTGGACCCGGTGTCCGGTCTGCATCTTGGGGTGAGCCTATGATGCTCCTCTGCCCCCTCAACTCCTCTCTCCTCTCCTCTTTTCCGTCGGCCACACTCGGGGCCCTCAGAACACAGCAGCAGACGTGCTGCGTCTTCGCTGCTCTCAGCGTCAGCACGCCCTCAGACTCTGACTCTGTCTGACTGACTCTCTTCTGACTGACTGCCTGGCTCCATCCTCCATATATATATATATATATATCCCTAACGTGCTCCCTCTGGTGGTATGAGGTGGAAGGGTGGAGGTGTTTGTATGTAGTGAGGGCCTCTTGTGGAGAAGTCCATCCATGCACCCTGGGTCCTGTGGTACCTGTGAACAGCAGGGTGCCACATTCCCCCCTACTACAATTCAGTACTCCTGGACTGAAGCTTTTTGCAAAACAGGTTAACAACGATAACAATAATAATTACAATAACAATAATAAAGTTACAGTATGTCCAGTAACCAGGTGTCCATTTCACCAATGAAAGTGTAACAGGGTAAAATGAGGGACCCGCCTGAAAACCCTCAACGTAGGCCCTGGGCGTGGCTACAGGGCATAGGTGATCCAGGTGCTGGACCACGTCTTCGGCCACGCCAAACAGGTTTTTGTTCTGTGGTCAAATATGGGGCACTTTGATAAGTGCAAACTATATACAAGGACAGTTTTTGGCTGCTCACAGTCCTCAGCCTGCAAGTCTTTGTACCCTGACGGGTAACTAAATGCACACATATTATTGACAGTTTATACAATAAATAATAGGCAATACCCAACTGGGTAACTATTTACATGGTAGACACTTCATGCTTATTCCCTAAACCGGGTAGGGATTTGTCCTTGTGAGCTGCGTGTGGACCTTCGTAGCACTGGGGTGTCACTAGTGTCTGTGCTTACCCTTTCTGTTAATCTAGCAGGTGTACGTGCTGGTAGATTATAGAACTGCCTTAATCTCTCTATGGGACTGGCAAATACACTGTCCACTGGGCCTTCAGGCTCTGTCTCAACGGGTGATCCTCCTCTTACTGGGGAATCTTCCTGTTCTTGAGCAGGTTCTTCTAGAGCGCTCACAGGTTCTTCTTGTGGCTGATAGAGCAGTGATTATACCCATAATATACTTCTATCAAGTTGAGGCCAGTCCGCAGGGAAATCTCCTAGAACTGTGTGAAGCACGTCTTCCTTGGGTTCTTCTGGTGCTGTAGGAGGTACTTCTTCTTCCATTGTCTTCAGTAGACTTGGGCACACTTTCAGATGGTCTCTTGAGACTGTTGCAGTTGTTTTACCTCCATCTTTGCTAATCAGGCAGGTTTTTCTGTTGTCAAATTTGGAGTTCAGCACTGTGTAGGGTTCTCTTTCTCACCGGTCATCAAGTTTGTGACCTCTTCTCTTCCGCTTTAGCACTATCTCTCCAGGTGCCAAGGGTTCTGCTGGTGCATGTTTATTGTACTGCTCTTCTTGCCTTTCCCTTACTCTGTTCAGACTGTCTTCGACACAGGCCTGTACTCTCCTGTACTGCTCTTGCCGATTTGTATCCCAGTCTTCAGTGGACATATCTGCTTCTGGTTCTACCACTCCGAGTTCCAGGTCCATGGGCAACTTTCCGGGTCTTGCACTCATGACGTACGCCGGGGTACAATTTGCAGAACTCACAGGTATGTGATTGTACAGATCTACCAGGTCAGGTAGCTTGTCTGGCCACTGATTTCTTTCTTCCAAGGGTAAGGTTTTCAGCAAGTCTATGACGATGTTGTTCATTTTCTCACACAAACCATTGGTCAGAGGGTGGTACGGCGTAGTCCGGATCTTTTTGCACCCGTACAGGTGGCAGAATTCTTTAAACAGCTCGGCTTCAAAGGCAGGGCCTTGATCCGTCAGCACTTTGTCCGGGTATCCATGGGGCCTGCAGAAGTATGCTTGGAATGTTCTTGCTGCAGTTTCTGCTGTCAGGTCCTTGACAGGGGCTACCACCAGGAACCGGGAATAATGATCCACCATGGTCAAGGCATAGGAGTAGTCTGACCTGCTGGGTGACAGCTTGACGTGATCCAGAGCGACAATCTCCAGGGGCTGTGTTGTCTTGATGGACTGCAAGGGTGCTTTCTGGCTGCCGTAGTCTTTTCTTCTGAGGCTACAGGGCCCACAATTCCGGCACCACCTCTCTATGGAGCTCCGCATTCCAACCCAGTAGAACCGGTCCTTCAGCAGGGTCCCCAGCTTCTTCCAGCCAAAGTGACCTGCTTGATCGTGGTAGGCTTCCAACACCATCTGGATATCCGTCCTGGGTACAACAATCTGCCACACCATTTCATGGGTCTTGGGGTTGATATATCTTCTGCACAGCTTCTCTCTGTAGATGAACAGCCGGCTTCTTTCATTCCACAGTTGCTTGGCTTGTGGAGGAGCATCCTTCTCCAGGTGAGAACCTTCCTGGGTGATCAGTCTTTTGATAACGCTGACAACCGGGTCACTGTGCTGGGTCTCCTTCCAACTGTGGTGGGGTAGAGGATTCAGCGTCCTTCCATGACATCTTCTGGAGGCGTGTTGCTCGTGGACCACTCCGCTTCGGTGGAAAGCAGGTACTTCAACTTCCTCTAAATCATCCACTTCATCCTCGGTGTCTGACTGGTGAGGCATCCTTGACAGGGCATCAGCATTGGTGTTCTTGTGACCTGCCCGATACTTGATAGTGAACTGATAATTCGACAGTCTGGCCACCCAACGCTGTTCCATGGCTCCCAACCTGGCTGTTTCCAGGTGTGTCAAGGGATTGTTGTCAGTAAAAGCTGTGAATTTTGTTGAGGCTAGGTAATGCTTGAACCTTTCAGTGATAGCCCAGACCAAGGCCAGGAACTCCAGCTTGAAGGAACTGTAGTTCTCCGGGTTCCTCTCGGTAGGGCGTAGCTTCCTACTAATATACGCAATTACCTTTTCTCTTCCATTTTGCTTCTGGGACAACACAGCTCCCAGTCCCTCGTTGCTGGCATCAGTGTACAGCAGGAAAGGCTGGCTGTAGTCAGGGTAAGCCAGGATTTCTTCACCAGTCAGAATTTCCTTCATTACCGCAAAGGATTCAGCCTGTTCTTTGCCCCACTGGAATGGGGGACTTTTTCCTCTTTTGGACTGTCCTACCAGGAGGTCTTGTAGGGGTGCTACCTTTTTGGTATAGTCCTTTATCAACCTCCTGTAGTACCCGACCAGTCCCAGGAATTGCCGTACTTCTTTGATGCTTCTCGGTTCAGGCCACTTATGGATGGCAGTGACCTTCTCCGGGTCTGGTGCTACTCCCTCCGAGCTGACTACGTTCCCCAGGTACTGAACCTTCTGCTTGAGCAAGTGGCATTTAGAAGGCTTTAGTTTCATCCCATACCGGGACAATGCTTCAAATACCTCCGCCAGGTGCTTCAGATGGTCCTCATACATCCTCGAGTACACGATAACGTCATCCAGGTACAGCAGCACTGTCTCGAAGTTCCGATGTCCCAAGCAACACTCCATCAGCCTCTGGAACGTTCCGGGTGCATTGCAGAGTCCAAACGGCATACTGTTGAACTCGCACAGTCCCATTGGGGTGGTGAAGGCCGTCTTTTCCCGGTCTTCCTCAGCAACAGAGACTTGCCAGTATCCGCTAGTGAGATCCAGTATAGAGAAGTAATTGGCAGATTTTAGTGCAGCCAGGGATTCCTCTATAAGGGCAAAGGGTATGCATCTTTATGTGTTATGCGATTAATCTGTCTATAATCTACACACATCCTCATGCTACCATCCTTTTTCCTGACCAGGACTAGGGGAGCTGCCCAAGGGCTACAGCTATCCCATACTACCCCTGCTTTTTTCATGTCATGCAACATTTCCTTGGCTTTCTGATAATGTGCTGGTGGTATGGGTCGGTAACGCTCCTTAATGGGTGGATGGTTACCGGTGGGTATGTGGTGTTGTACCCCTTTAACCCTTCCAAAGTCAATTGGGTATTAACTAAACACTTGTTCATATTCCTGAACCACTCTGTAAACACCGTGTTTCTGATGGACAGGAGTGGCGTCAGTCCCAACATGGAGCTGTAGACACCAATCCTCCAGCTGAGCTTCAGAGTCGTTGTCCTCCACTGCATCTGGTGGGGTCAAGGATTCCACTGTGTGTACGGCATTATCATTCGCAGTATACAATCTAGCAACAGTGGCATACCTTGGCAATTTGACTTCCTTCTCCCCACAATTTAGGAGACGTATGAGAACCCTCCCATTGCGTAGATCAACTACCCCTCTATCAGTTAAGAGTGTAGGTCTATGCTCTGAGATAATGGGCTCCACTACCACCTGGTAGTTCTGTCCCTTGAGACCTATTGCTGCCCTACACCAAATCAGCATCTCACTCATTGGGAGAATCACAATGGGTATCGGGTCTGTCATCCGTACATTACCAATCTGACCACCTGTTAGCTTTACCTTTTGCTGGTACAGGAGGGCTTGAATCTCTCTCTGGAGCACCTTCCTCTGCCCTGGTTTGGCAGTGTCAGCAATCTGTTGGAGCAAAAACAACACTTCTCCCAAACAGTTACCAACAATATTTGTACCAAGTATCATATACAAGTCTGTATCACCAGGGTTAGATTCTATGACAATTAGTCCTTGGTCGTTTAGTTCCACTCTCCCCACCTTCACTGTCACATCCTTAACCCCTACTAGGTTAAGAGGAAGGCCGTTAGAGGCATACACAGAGAGGTTCGGGGCTGGCGGGTGGAGTTCGTCTATGGACCAGTACCTTTTGTAGAGGACATCAGGTATGATGGTTACCTGTGAGCCGGTGTCCAGTAACACAGGTGTTGCTATGCTTTCCGGCATGATGGACAGGAAAGGCCTTCCTCCTACGAACCGGTAGTACCAGCTTGATGGGCCTGGTTGATTTACTCCTGGGTGTCAGCCCTCGGCCCCAGGGTTTGCCCGTTTAAAGGACAGTTCCGCGCGGTGTGGCCTGCCTTGTGGCAGCGGTAGCAGATGAAGTCTCCTGGATGGCGACGTTGGTCGTTGGTCCTCCCACGGGGTGGCGTTGTCCTCCTACGGTGTGGTCTCGTCCACCTACGGGGTGGTGTTGTCCTCCTTCTTCTCCTCATCCAGGGGACATCCTCAGGACTGTCGGCGAGTAGGATCCTTCCTTCCGGCTCAGGCTCCGCCTGTAGCTGTAGGGTGCTCAGGACAGTGGCCAGGGTTTTACTCAGCTGATGCACTTCAAAGCGCAGGTTGTCCAGCTCGCTAGGGGGCACTGTTTGCATCTTTGTTTCAGCTGTCAATGAAGGAGCAGTGGGTGCTGCGGCCACTGGGGTGGCCCCACCCTGGTAACGCTGGATAGCAGTCCCTGATGTTTCCAGGGGCTGAAGGCCCTTAATAGCCATGTCCTTCAGGGTGTCAAAGGTGGCATTTGGATGATCTAAGGCCCACCACCGTACGGTTCTGCTCTCCTCCTGGGACCTCAACCCCCGGATGAATTGTTCTGTCAGCATTTTATTCTCATCTTGTATGTTGGCTGGACTAACCTGTTTCAGGGCCCCCAGGGCTTCCTGTAAGCACCAGGCATAGTCCCGGATACTGTCCTCAGGTTTCTGGGTACAGTGGTAGAACCTCATCCGGAGATCTGTCTCAGTGCGGTTTTCAAAGACAGTTTGCAGTCTCTTAAAGATAATTGATACTGATTTCTGGTCTGCGGCTGGCCAGGTTTCAACTTCCCACTCTGCGGCACCAGTCAATTGTCCCAGCACAACAGCGGCTCTCTGTTTACCAGTCATTGAGCACATATCCAGTACACTGCATATTTTCCTTTTGAATCCAGACAGGGTGTCTGGTTTGCCGTCATACTGGGGAAGCCATTTTGCTCCAGGGATATACGGCAGGGCCATGGGTATCAAGGAGTCACGACCCCTGCTGGTGGGGCGGCCGCTCCGGCCTGTGCGGCGCCGGGCGCAAGTTGGGCATCGGGAGCGTTATCCGGTGCTCTGGCGGCTTGCTGGTCGTCGACCATGCTTGCGCCCCCCTAGTAAACCGTAGCCTACCTCCTGTTTCTTTAATCGGGTAGGCCGCAGCTCCGCAGACGATGGTCTCCTTCCAGGACCTGACGCGTCAGAGCGCGAGGAGGGGCTTGAGCTTTGCACGCTTCTAGCAGTCACGCCTCTCCGATTCCCGCGGTTACGCCCCTCTTCTTCCCGCGCGGCGACGCGGTAATGGCGGTGATGTTCACCACAGTTTAAGCACAGTTCAAATACGGCACACAGTACCCGGTGGCAACAGGCATGAAATCCTGTTCGTTACGCCAGGAAGAGTATGACGCGCCCAGGGGATGGGGACGACTCGGTATCCGGGCCTTTGCCTGGTTTGGGGATGTCGCGGTGGTCGGCTCCCAGGCCCGTACCCTGGGGTAACATAGTTACATAGTAACATAGTTTGTAAAGCCGAATAAAGACTTGCGTCCATCAAGTTCGACCTGTTAGTTCTGTAATTGCTAAAGTTGATCCAGAGGAGGGCAAAAACCCCAAATGATTTAGCCAATCTTCACCTGAGGAAAAATTCCCTCCCGACTCTGAAACCAGCAGTCAGAATAAATCCCTGTATCAACCTACTATTTTATTTTATTTTTAAGTATATGCTGAAATCTGCCTGGTATCTAGAAATGCATCCAGTCCCCGCTTGAACTGGTGTAGTGAATCCGACATTACCGTCTCCTCACTCAGTGAATTCCATATTCTCACTGCTCTTACCGTAAAGAACCCCTTCCTATGCTGGTGCTGAAACCTTTTCTCTTCCAGTCTTAGTGAATGCCCTCTTGTTACCGTAATATCCCTCCTTTTGAACAAATCCCGGGCAAGATCTCTATACTGTCCCCTAACATATTTGTACACATTTATTATGTCCCCCCTCAACCTTCTCTTTTCCAGACTGAATAGTCCTAGTTTTGCCAACCTCTCTGGGTATTGCAGTCCCTCCATTCCCTTTATTAATTGTGTTGCCCTCCTTTGTACCTTTTCAAGCTCATTTATATCCTTTCTATATATTGGGGCCCATAACTGAGCACAGTATTCCAAGTGTGGTCTGACCAGTACTTTGTACAGTGGAAGAACAATGTTCTCATCCTTTGCAGCTATACCTCTTCTGATACATCCCATTACCCTGTTTGCCCTTACAGCAGCGGCCTGATTTTGGGCACTCCAATTTAGTTTGCTATCAATCAAGATGCCCAAGTCCTTCTCCATCTCTGAATTCCCCAATGATTTCCCATTCGGTGAGTACTGGTGACTTCCATTTTTCCTTCCCATATGTATGACCTTACATTTCTCCTCGTTAAACCTCATTTTCCATTTAATGCTCCACCTACCCAGCTTATCCAAATCCCTCTGTAGGTCTGCACTGTCCTCTTTTGTATTAATTGTTTTACATAACTTTGTGTCATCTGCAAATATTGATATTTTACTATTTATCCCGTTGACTATGTCGTTAGTAAAGATATTAAATAACATTGGGCCTAGTACAGACCCCTGTGGTGCCCCACTAGTGACGCTTACTTATTCTGAGTATATTCCATTTATAACCACCCTCTGTCTTCTATCCCTTAGCCAGTTTGCTACCCACTTGCAAACATTTTCCCCCAGCCCCATCATTCTCATTTTGTATACCAACCTATTATGTGGCACGCTATCGAACGCTTTTGAGAAGTCGAGATACATGACATCCACTGGTTCCCCCTAATCTAATCGAGAGCTAACCTCCTCGTAGAAGTCAATCAGGTTTGTTTGGCAGGAGCGATTCCTCATGAATCCATGTTGGTTCGGGATTAAAAGATTATTAGCATCAAGATGCTCCGTAATCGCCTCTTTAATGAAGCTTTCAAAAATTTTGCCCACAACGGACGTCAGACTCACCAGCCGATAGTTTCCGGCATCACTTTTTGCTCCCTTTTTGAATATTGGCACTACATTCGCCTGTCGCCAATCAAGTGATACAGACCCAGTCTCAACAGAGTCCTTAAATATAAGATATAACGGTCTGTCTATCACATTACTTAGTTCCCTTAGTACCCGTGGGTGTATGCCATCAGGTCCTGGTGATTTGTTTATTTTAATGTTACTGAGTCGTTTCTGTACCTCAACTTGGGTTAGATTAGTCATACTTAGTGGAGGATTAAGTTTGTCACTTCTCATTTCTCCTGTTAGTTCTATTTCCTTTGTGAAAGTTGTCAAAAAAAAATTATTTAATAGATTAGCTTTATCCTCATCTTTCTCTATGATTTTGCCTTCCTCACTTTTTATCGGTCCAATATTATCCGGTTTAATCCTTTTACTATTTATATACGTAAAGAACAGTTTGGGATTTGATCTACTTTCCCTAGCAATACGTTTCTCTGTTTCCTCCTTCGCTATTTTTACTGTTTTTTGCAGGTTCTCATTTTTTCCTTGTAACACATTAGTGCCTCCTTACTGTAATCTCTTGAATGCCTCTTTTTTGCTATTTAACGCCCCTTTTACGTTCTTGTTCAACCATATTGGTTTCCTCTTATTTCGGGCTCTTTTATTCCCATACGGTATATACCTCTCACACTGAGTATTCAGAATTCTTTTGAAGGTTTCCCATTTACTATTCGTATTCCTTTGATTAAGTACTTTGTCCCAGTCAATAAGTTGAAGGTTTTCTATCAGCTGATCAAACTTCGCCCTCCTAAAGTTTAATGTTTTTGTTGTTCCCTTATTGATAACCCTACTGAAGGGTCACTCTTGAAAAAGGGGATTGAACTTGGATAGAAATAAAAATAAAGTAAATAGTTTGTGACGCCACCTGTGGTACCTGGTAAGGATTACCAGCGCTGCTACAGACCTCCGGGGGTGATGGGATGGCAGCTGGGATGTTTCTGCTCCCCTCAGGCGGAGCGGGCCCCCGGGGCAGGGGCAGTGTAGGAGCCGATAGTGGTGATGCTGGGCGTTGTAGTCCAGGCAGGATGGCGCAGCAGGAGTAACTGACAGAGACAGGGGATTCACTTCAATACCTTTACTGGTGCGGATGTCAAGTACGGTCCAGGGTACTCAGTAGGATGGGTGCACTTCAGGACTTCTCCCCAGTGAGCGGGTATAAGGCCTTCTGGTCCGTGTCTGCCTCTCTGTATGCTCCTGGCCAGCCTGCAACTGGGCCTAGCTTATGTGTCGTGCTGTTCCTTCACCTGTCGCTTGGTAGTAGGAACTTCTGCTGGCAACCACTATCCCTGGTAACGCTGGGGCCTTCATGGTTCCTGGTCCTGTTAAGGGTTTAGTTTCAGGTCTGCCGGGGACTTCTAGTCCTCCTGGTATGCCGGTGATCCCTACTGGGTATAAAGGACCCTGTAGGCGCGGACCCGGTGTCCAGTCTGCATCTTGGAGTGAGCCTATGATGCTCCTCTGCCCCCTCAACGCCTCTCTCCTCTCCTCTTTGCCGTCGGCCACACTCGGGGCCCCCAGAACTCAGCAGCAGACGTGCTGCGTCTTCACTGCTCTCAGCGTCAGCACGCTCTCAGACTCTCTGACTCTGTCTGACTGACTCTCTTCTGACTGACTGCCTGGCTCCACCCTCCATATATATATATCCCTAACGGGCTCCCTCTGGTGGTATGAGGTGGAAGGGTGGAGGTGTTTGTATGTAGTGAGAGCCTCTTGTGGAGAAGTCCATCCATGCACCTTGGGTCCTGTGGTACCTGTGAACAGCAGGGTGCCACACACCTTCTTCCATAAGGACAATCACTACATAAAACACATTCAACCACTTCTACATTTCCTATGTCCACAAACACTAAACATGTACTATATAAATATATACAGAATGTACACACTGGAAACGGAATAAGGAGTGGATAATGCTTCACATGAAAAAGACCTAAATGTTATGATCCGATGCAAATTCTGAATGTTGAGGTCATGGCTTACAGTTAGTGGTGATGGGAGAGGATCTGACAGGCACAGTGTCTTAAGAGGGTGTGCGCGGCCATTAAGCTTCTCCTCCCTGTCTCCTTTCTACTGACACCACTTGCCACATTAATATACCCAGAAGTGCAGCGAGTGGTGTCAGATAAAAGGAGGCAGATAGGAGAATGTCCCCGGCCACTGCATGCACACGCACCCGTACACATGTCAGACAGTGCTCACTCTGAAAGGTTACAAAGTCAATCAGAAGTGGGAGTGAGGAGTCGTAATGGTGCTCCAAATTCTTGGCCACGCCAAGGGTCCACCAAAGCCTCTCATTTGCATATGAATTAAAACTTTTTTCTCAGTCGCTATTCCAGTAACAGGTCCAGTGCTAGTATGGTTACTATAGGGCTAAGTCCCCTACAACACTGTAGCCCATTTAAAATGCATTATGGGGTGGCAGACTCCCTTTAAGTCAGCACTAACGCCTCCTGTAAGTGGGTTTTCCACTTTCAAAAAAACATGGCCCCTAAAGTTTTCATACTTGTAAAATAACAAATACAGCAGCTACTCACCTTCCCTGGATTGAGCACCAAATCTCCGCCACTGCTCCGGTCTCTATGTACTGGCTGCAGTGGTGAAGTCATGATTACATCACTGCTGCAGTCAATCACTGAGATCATAGGCTTGTGCCGTCTATATCACCAGAGTATGTATAAATGTGTTTGGGGCCATGGTATGAAAGTGGAAAACCCCTTAAAGAAAGATGTTTTTATGATTCAGACATTTTCACTCAATAGAATCTTGTATTAAAAACCCTGAAGATTGTAATCATATAGATTCATCTTATCTTTCAATGACTTGAAAAGAGAGTATAGATAAAAGGTTGATATTTCTAAGGAAGAAGTAGATGTCGATGTCCTGGTTACATCACAATCAAATGAATGCTGTGAAATGTCAAGATCTCAAATTAGGTTCTCTGACATTTTATTACATACCGGCTATTATCTCTTCTGAACACAAAATAGATCTGGGACAGGGTTTAAATCATATTCATGTATTCACCAGATAATCTGTAATGAATTTTTTCATTGTAGACCATTTCTGATCAGGATGTAGAGTACAAAAAAAATCATGCTAGAAAGAAAATTGGTATAAAAGTAAACTGTATACTTAATAAGGTAAAAGATTACAAAAAGTGTACATTGCAGACTTAAAGGGGTTGTCCACTTTCGGGGGTACAATTTTATTTTTAGTTAAATGCATATATTTGGGGCTAGAAATATTTTTTGCAATTGGGTTTGTGGTAGAGTTGCTCGCTGTGCTGCACTCGGAGGTAGATACAGGACACTGTCTCTTTAAATGACTTTGTGGTTTATTATAAGAAGCAGCATAAACCACTGCCAAGTGCATAACATGAACATGGCCTTTCTGGCATAACAGCAAACAAAAAGGAAAAGGGTACAGAACAGTCCTTACTTCGACTGAGGTCTGGCCACTCAGGGTTAGTAATAGTACACGGTCCAGTTTAGCACAAAAACACAAGCTCCTCGCTCTCACGAGCTAGCTTGCACACACTGAACACCACCTGAGTGAAAAGTCTGGCTATTTAAAGCCCCAGACCACACCCTGGGGTGGAGATATGGTGAATGACCTCCCGCCCACACTACGGTCATTCACCTATAAAACATGCCCTTTTAAATGGCTGATTAACCCTCTATGCACCTACTATGCAGGAGAAGACTTCCATGTTTCACATCACTGAAGGTAACAGCCTCAGTGAAACATATCTCCCCTACAGTATTCTACCAGTGACTTTGTCACATATTCTCCCCGCTCTGCCCAAAGCCGGGGGTTTTGGCACCATCACTAGCTAAACATGGCAGTCTGGACTGGGCATCTGAGTTCCCATGTAAATTTCTGGGCCTATGCTCCATCAAAACATTAAAGTCCTGAAGTGCTAGAAACCACCTAGTCACCCGAGCATTCTTCCCCATTCTTTCCCTTATCCATCTCAGGGGAGCATGATCTGACAGTAGCCTGAACTTCCGGCCTAATAAGCAGTATCTCAGGGTGTCAATTGCCCACTTGATGGCCAGACACTCTTCTTCCACAATAGCATCGTTCTTTTCGCAGGCCGAGAGTTTTCTGCTTTGATAAAGAATGGGATGTTCCTCCCCATTTACTTCTTGGGATAAGACTGCTCCTATGCCGACCTCTGAGGCATCCGTCTGGGCCACAAACTCTTTATTGAAGCCAGGCGCTATCAAGTCCGGCTGCTTACACAGGGCAAACTTCAATTCTTGGAACGCCACATCTGCCTCAGAAGACCACTGAGCCATCGCCGTCTTCGTACCTTTAAGCAGGTCGATCAGGGATGCCGCTATCATGGCGAAATTAGGGATAAATCAATTATAGTATCCCACGATTCCCAGAAACGCCCAAACCTGTTTCTTGGAGGCCAGTTGCGAGCAATTTTGGATTGCTTCCACCTTGTTCACTTGCGGCTTCATTTCGCCCCTTCCAACGACGTAGCCCAAGTATTTTGCCTCTTCTTTTCCTATGGGGGATTTTTTTGGGTTTATAGTAAACCCCGCCTTCCTCAGTGCCCCAAGTACCGCCTGTACCTTCAGCAAGTTACTTCCCCAATCTGGGCTGAAAGTCACGATGTCGTCCAGGTAAGCGGCGGCGTACTTCTTGTGCGAGGCCCTCTGGAAGGTAGCTGGGGCTCTCTGCAGACCGAACGGCATCCTGGTATACTGAAAACATCCGTCGGGTGCAGAGAAGGCAGTTTTCTCCTTGGCACCTGGGGACAAGAGAATTTGCCAGTACCCCTTTGTTACGTCCAGGGTAGTGATGTACCTGGCAGGCCCCAGCCTTTCAATAAGTTCATCGACCCGGGGCATCGGATAGGCGTCAAACTTAGACACTTCATTTAGTTTTCTGCAATCGTTACAGAAGCGACCTTCTCCTTCCGGCTTGGGTACAAGAACAATGGGGCTGGACCAGAAGCTCTTAGACTCCTCTGACGCCCAGGCTTAATATTCTCCGCACCTCCTTGGAGATCACCTCGAGGCGGGCTTTGGGGATTCGATATGGCCTCTGGTTCACCCGTACATATGGTTCTGTCAAGATCTCATGCTCCACAACCTGCATACACCTGGGAAACTCTGAGAATAGGTCTCGTTTTCTCTGAAGCAGTTCTTGGCACTGTTGTTTTTGGGCCGGTGATAGTGTGTCTGCCACTGTGACATCCTCGACCCTGGCTTCAGGATTGGCCCCCAGACATGTAGCTTGCACTGGTTTCCTGTCCTGCCATGGCTTAACCAAGTTGAT
The DNA here is from genome assembly GCF_046119375.1 of Phyllobates terribilis. NCBI lineage: Eukaryota > Metazoa > Chordata > Amphibia > Anura > Dendrobatidae > Phyllobates > Phyllobates terribilis. The sequence goes on from NW_027362763.1 coordinate 846,575,862, forward strand.
GTGGTAGATATGGTACAGCTTTCTTCTTCCTGGCTGGTGGATTTTATAATTGACTTCACTCAACTTCTTGACTACCTCGTACGGCCTTTGCCACTTGGCCAGAAATTTACTTTCAACCATGGGTACTAATACTAATACCTGGTCTCCATGGCTGAATTGTCTCAGCCTTGCTGCCTGATCGTAGACCCTTGCCTGGGCTTCTTGTGCCTGTGGAAGGCTCTCCTTCACAATTGGCAACACCCTCGTGATCCGGTCTTGCATTTGTGCCACATGCTCGATGATGCTCCGGTGGGGTGTAATCTCCGCTTCCCATGTCTGCTTCGCTATGTCCAGAAGTCCCTGAGGGTCCGTATAGCAGCTCAAACTGTGAGAATCCCGTAGAGCTCGGGGGAACTTCCCTAATGAAGAACAGCAGGTATGGCAATAGGCAATCCTCGTCTCGCCCATCCATATCCACAACCTTCTTCAGCATAGACTTCAATGTCTTGTTGAATCTCTTCTTGAATCTCTTCAACAGGTCGTCTGTCTGCGGATGGTATACAGACATCCGGAGTTGTGTAATCTGGAGAGCCTTACACAACTCCCTCATCACCTTAGACATAAAAGGAGTTCCCTGGTCTGTCAAGATCTCCTTTGGCAGGCCCTTCAGGGATAAAATATGCACAAGTTCTCTGGTGATACTCCAGGAGGAGGAGTTTCTCAATGGTACCGCCTCCGGATACCGAGTTGCATAGTCCAACACTACCAGGATGTTTTGGTGCCCCATGGCGGACTTGACCAGGTCCATGGCAATCCGGTCAAATGGGACCTCTAATAGGCAACGTTACTAGGGGGCTGCGGAAGTGGGCTATTGGAACAGTTAGCTGACAGGTGGGGCAGGACCGGCAGTAATTCACAATTTCTCGGTGACATACTGGCCAGTAGAACCTCTGCAGCACCCGCTCCCGAGTTTTGTCTACCCCTAGATGCCCACCCAAGATATGAGAATGGGCCTGGTCTAATACCTTATGCGGCACCACCAACTGCTCTATCACTTCCCCTCTTGGCTTAATGACCCGATAAAGAAGTTCTCCATTGAGTGTAAAATATGGGAACCTGGTGCAACCCCATTGATTACAGAAACATTATCAAATGCATTCTTCAAGGTAAGATCCTTCATTTGAGCAGTACCAAAATTCCCCCCAGAAACTCCCAATTCAGGATTCTCGGCCTCTTGGGTCACCGTCTCGTCCTCATCACTGGCAAGGACACACAGGGGGAATTCATCCGCCTCCGACTGCATTGGGAATTCATCATGGTGGAAACGGCTCCTTCCTGAGTCACATGGTACATCTGCTTTCCGCCATAAGTTTCAGAGCAGGCTAAAATCCCGCCCTATGATTATTGGATGTAGCAGGTCCTTAACCACCCAGACCTCATGGGACTCATCCCCACAGTGAGTTTGTATGGTCACCATGGCCACAGGGTAATCCTTAGCATCTCCATGAATACAGCGTACCCCCACATGTTTCCCGGGGATCACAGTAACGGGACATGACTGTGGCCCCTCACCTGGCTTATAGTCCACATTGCAGGCAGGGTTGGCATAATAGGAACAGCGGCGTCCCAGGCTACAGTCCATTTTCTCAGAGGATAGTGGGCAGCGAGCAGTTATATGGCTTGGCCGTGACACCTCCAACATATAACCTCTCCCACAGGGACCTTTGGCATTACCTCTCCCGACCATTTGTACCTTGGATGACCTACCCCTTTTGGGCCTCCGCCCCTGGTTGGGACCCCCAATATAGAGTGGGCTGCTTTCCCAAAGAACCCTTGGCCCCCGATACCTCACGACCAGTCCGACCAGTTCATCCACGTTCCAGGGTTTACCCTGGGCAACCCAAGTGTGTATTCGCCTCGGCAGGGAATGCACAAATCGGTCCATCACCACTCGCTGCACCATCTCTGCCGGGGTAAAGGACTCCGACTGCAGTCATTTCTGGACCAGGTGCAACAAGTCAAACATCTGGGAGCAAGGGGGTTTATCCTGGTAATACACACAGCGGTGGACCCTCTGCGTCCTGACAGTCATCGTCACCCCCAAGCGTGCCAGAATTTCAGTTTTTAGTTTTCTATATTCCTTGGCGTCTTGCAAGGCAAGTCATAGTAAGCCTTCTGGGGCTCCCCCATCAAGTATGGCACCAGCATCTCTGCCCATTGCTCTGGCGGAAGCTTCTCCCTCTCGGTGACCCTCTCAAATACCGTCAGAAAGGCCTCTGAGTGGTCAACCGGGGTCATTTTCTGCAGAGCTCCCCTTACCACCTTCTGGATAGAAAAGTTGTCCACTGACCTTAGAGCTGGAGCTGTCGCCATGCCACGAACTGCCTCAGTGAGCAAATCGATCTGCTGTTGTCGACGCTGGTCCTGTTGCAGTTGCTGCTGTAGCTGGAGCTGCTGCATAAGTAGCTTAGTGGTCTCCTGTTGCACCATCTGCTATTGCTGCGACTGCTCCCTGTGCTGCTGTAGCTGCTGCTGGTGCCGCGCCTGCTAAGCTTGCACCAGATGCTTAATTAGATCCTCCATTTTGTCTGGCATCAATTGCTGGCTTATGGCAGACTTTACCGAGGACATGCAGCACCTCTTGTAACAGTCACATGTGTTTGCTGGGAACTTTGCTCGCATTCTCCACCACCTGTGGTAGAGTTGTTCACTCTGCTGCACTCGGAGGTAGATACAGGACACTGTCTCTTTAAATGACTTTGTGGTTTATTATAAGAAGCAGCATAAACCACGGCCAAGTGTATAGCATGAACATGGCCTTTCTGGCATAACAGGAAACAAAAAGGAAAAAGGTACAGAACAGTCCTTACCTTGTCCGAGGTCCGGCCACTCAGGGTTAGCACACGGACCAGTTTAGCACAAAAACACAAGCTCTTCTCTCTCAGGAGCTAGCTTGCACACACTGAACACCACCTGAGTGAAAAGTCTGGCTATTTAAAGCCCCAGACCACACCCTGGGGTGGAGATATGGTGAATGACCTCCCGCCCACACTACGGTCATTCACCTATAAAACATGCCCTATTAAATGGCCGATTAACCCTCTCTGCACCTACTATGCAGGAGAAGACTTCCATGTTTCACATCACTGAAGCAAACAGCCTCAGTGAAACATATTCCCCCTCCAGTATTCTGCCAGTGACTTTGTCACAGGTTTCATTAAAAAATGTTGCACCGTTTGGCTTTTACAGGTTCTTTGTGTCTCTACACATTCAAATTTGATGTGGTCTGTGGTCTGACAGGAGATCAGAAAAAGACAGATAAAAACATTACAAATTCCCTATTAGATCGTCATAGTGCTTTGACTGACAGATTCTGCAGCCAGCAATAGACAGTGCAACACAGAGACTATAGAAGGCTAATGTAAAATTTTTAATGAAACAAAATTCCTAAAATTATTTTTAGCCTCAATTACATGCATTTCATGAAAAAAGATTCTCCTCAGAGGTGTACAACTCCTTCACATAAATTTTTAATGATTGTTTGTCAAGATAACTCAGTTAGTAGTTAACATAGACAGGTATGGGGTGGGCACGTTTGTTCTGTGACTTTTTAGCATAGTTGGCAAACAGGAAACTTTTGCATCAAAATTCAGGAATGGTGAACTATTGAGCAAGTAGAAGACAACATCGTAAGAAGACTTTTTTTTAACCACCATTTCATAGTGACAATACAGAATGTATGAAACTAGGGAACATGACAATTATTATTGGATGAAACGAACTCTCAGACACTAATCATACTGTTGTACCATGTGAGTTTGTCAGAAGTATCTCTCCCTTGTGATGGAGCATGCACTGTATTCATCAACAGGGCACATGATGATGCTAAGAAATTCCACTCAAAACTCTGTTTATTGTCAGATCCACTCCATGCATTTTTTTTCCAAAACAAATTGGACATTCAGTAACTAGACATAAGCCAATATTTCGAAATTCAAATTTTCTGATTTTGAAGAATTTACCCCAAAACATGTGATTTGTGGTGAATAAATTAGCACAAATCTCAATTCTATAAAGCTTATAAAAGCTCAGAAAATACATGTTAAGGAGAGGAGGAAGAAAGAGAACCCTGCTGACCATAAGAAATGACACTAAGGTGGACTTTACTTTCGACAGCTTCTTACTTTTACAGCTGCTGAGACTCTACAGGCGGTAGAGAGAGAGAGGACCGCAATGATCATAAGAACTTACACTCTACAGAAAAGAGAAAAAAAGAGAGGACACCACTGACTATAAGAGCTTATACTCTACAGGATAGAGAGAAAGGACCCAGCTGACGATAAAAGCTCACACTCTACAAAAAAGAAAGAGACCACTCTGACTATAAGAGCTTTCTCTTTGCAAGCTATAGAGGACCCCACTGATCATAATAGCTTACACTCTACAGGAGAGAGAGAGAAGCCCGCTGACCACAAAAGCTTACACTCTACAGGAAAGTAACAGAAAGAGAAGACCTTGTTGACCTGTTACTGGTGAGCCCTTGTAATTGTTCAGAAAATATATATGGGGGAGAGGAGAGAGTGAGAACCCAGATGACCATAAGAGCTTACACTGTACAGGAGAGAGAGATAGAGAGAGAACCCAGCTGACCATAAGAGCTTACACTTTACAGGCGAGAAAATGAGAGAGGACCCTGCTGACCAACAGAGCTGACACTAGGGTGGTCCTTGCTTTCAACAGCTCCTTACTTTTACAACTGATGAGACTCTACAGGCAGTAGAGAGAGAGAGGACCCCAATGACCATATGAGCTTACACTCTACAAAAATGAGAGAAAAAGAGAGGACCCCACTGACCACAAGAGCTTATACTCTATAGGAGAGAGAAAGCACCCCACTGACCATAAAAGTTCACACTCTACAGAAAAGAAAAATACCACACTGACTGTAAGAGCTTTCTCTTTACAAGCGATAGAGGACCCCACTGATCATAATAGCTTACACTCTACAGGAGAGAGAGAGGACCCCGCTGATCACAAAAGTTTACACTCTATAGGAGAGAAACAGAAAGAAGACCCCGCTGACCTTGTAATTGCTCAGAAAACACATATGGGGAAGAGTAGACAGTGAGAACCCAGCTGACCATAAAAGCTTACACTCTAAAGAAGAGAGTCTTACCCAGTGACTGTGGATATGGAAACGCCATATAAACTGTGCTCCAGTGGGAACCGCTGATCTGTGATGGCCCAGGTACTGACCACCACTGTACAAGGTATGATAATCCTTAAGATGTCATAGCTGCTGGGGAATATGGGTTAAATTCCTGCCAGATCTGGCTGCGCCCTCCTATAGCCATGTAGAAACATCATACAGATGCAGGAGTGCTGCAAGAGATAAAACTCAGTGAGTCGGCCTGACACGACGAGAAGCAGCACGGTGACCAGGCTGAGGAGACATACGAGTTACCATCGTAACAATATGGATTCCAATGATAGAAGAATGAGGGTCTGTCAGGCACTGTCAGTTTGTCTTAACAGAATGTGAAAAACTTGATTCTTTTCTCACAACTTATTTATTATTTGCAAAGAGTAAAACAAGAGAATTCAAGAAACTATACAGTATTCATCAGGTAAAAACACATGGGAATGGTGAATTTCAACTGACATTTAAAGAAGAAAAAGCAGGAAAACCACAGGACAAAGGTTCAGTGAGTCAGCTACAGAGGTCGAAAAATGCACACTGATAGGGTATTTTCGGTGTAGTTCTAATGTAGCCACCACTAGAGGTCTTAGCGTGGTTTACTCTAAGCTGTTCCATTCGATTTGTGTTGTCACTGCGGAACCTTTTTAAGATATAACCAGGTTGCATTTCTAATGCAGTGCCACTAGATGTCCTCATTGTTGTTTCTAATTGGCTCTATTGGATATAATAATTTCTATGGCCACTGGATGTCACTGTGGGACTCTATAAAGGTTATTGGCTGTAATATGTTTTATATAATACAGTAATTATGACATATGACTAATAGTAAAAAAACATGAGGAAAAATAGAAATGGTTCTCGAGACGATATTTATTTATTTTACTCGCTTATATAGCGCCATTAATTTACACAGCGCTTTCCAGACGTCATCCTCACTGTCTCTGCTGGGGCTCACAATCTGTATGTCTTTGAAGTGTTGGAGGAACCGGAGAACCCGAAAGAAACTCACACAAACACAGGGAGAACATACAAACTCCTTGCAGATGTTGTCCTTGGGAGTGGCCCCTAGGACCCCAGCACAGCAAGGCTACAGTGTTGGGCCCCCTTCATACGTCCTGATATTTCCAGTACTGGAAAAAACAGTACCGTGCTATCCTTGTCCGTGTGTCCATGTGTATAATCCATGTGCCATCCGTGTGCACCATCAGTGTGACACGTACTGGAATAGAAATGATGTTTAGGTGTTAGATGTGCAAAAAAAGAGGATAGATATTGGCCCCTTCCCAGCCTAATAACAACAGCCCTCAGCCGCCCCAGAAATGGTGCATCCATTAGAGGCGCTAATTCTTTCACTTAGCCTCGGCTCTTCCCGATTGCCCTGGTGCTGAAGTAATATTAGCGATTCTACTTTTGGGGGCAATTACTTTTTACCCTTCATGACATTGACCAATCATGAGCAGGACACATCACATGGGGAAAGAAAGAATACCCCAAGAAATTTAGACCTGGCTTTCTCCTGTGACACATATAATGACAAATGTTCTCCTCACTGATCACTGCCAGCATCTACTCTGATAACAAGCAGGAGATACAGCAGAGCTGTGAGATGAGAGTTGCAGAAGCAGAGAGCAGTGTTTCTAATGACACCTAATGACATTGAATTATATGGCTCTCACAGAGAAAACTGGGTCTGACATTTTCAGGGGGCGTGTTCTCTTTCTCCCCTAGCATGACGTCTCTTGCTTATGGTTGGTCAGTGTCACACAGGGGAAAAAAATAAACAACCACAGTATGGAATATCTGATAATGCCCCTTTAATCTTAGCAAGTTCAAAGCAAAATTAGCTATGCACTATGTTCACTTTTTGCTGCAGTTTTGTAGAAACCACTTGAAAAAGCTGTCGTATGCACATAACGTCAGAGAGACTGCTGTGCTGCCAACATTGCTTTATGTCTAAAGATGAAGCTTTGCTCAAACAGAAATGTAATTTTTTGGAGTGTCATTATATTTTCCTTTTACCACTAAACTTTATTGTTAGCTGTTAAGGGTACAACTTTAAAAAAATGCTATAAAACAGACAATATAACAGTATTTACTTCTATCTCTCGCCTTTTGAATGTAAACATTCCAAAGTTCTACCTGGCCTTTGTTTGTAAGCTGCCAGTAAGTGACCTCTGCAGTCTATCAGTAGCCGTAAAAGTCACTTGTGCTACTTTACTGGCATCACAGAGGGGTAGGAGAACTGTTTTTTTTTTTTTTTGTTTTTTTTGCATTTTAATTTTTCCTTCCTGTCTTTCAAGAGCCATAACAAAAAGATTTTCCATCAGCAAAGCCATACGTGGGGCAAGTTGTAGTTTTGATTGGCACAATTTACTGGATAATATACTGAAAAAATAGAGAATATTTTATGAAAAAAGTGAAAAGTTAAATTACAGCATTGTTGCTCATGTTTTAATTTTGCAGCATTCACTGTGCAATAACACGTTCACATGATCGCCAATTTCTGTTTTTTTTCTTTTTGTGCCCCTCTACCAGAGCACAATAATTGCCCCTGACCAAATACTGAACGTGTGAATATGGTTTAAGCTAATCACAGGGTTTAACGCTGCTGAAACCATCAGTGATGAGTAGTGTTGAGCATTCCGATAGTGAAATATCGGGTATCGGCCGACATTCGCTGTATCGGAATTCCGATACTTAATTCCAATACTTTTACAATATCGAATGCCGGAATCGGAAGTTCCCATAATGCCTGCGCTCTGCAGTGTCTCTGAAGGATGACAAGCTGGATGGCAGCGCTCAGCTGCGATCCAGCCTGTCATCAGAATGCCATCCCAGCTTGAAAGAATTCTCCTGATTGTTTAAAAGCCGGCGGGCGGTAAAAAGACGCCGGCTTTTAAATCACACAGCCCCATACTGCTTCCCCGCAGCCTCCCACCCCGATCCTGCGCTCCCCCCACCACCTCACATCCCGATCGTAAGTTAGGACCGGGCGGGGAGCACAGCACCAAGGAGCGGGGAGCAAAGGACCCGGGCGGGGAAGCCGGCAGTGAAAAGACTTCACCGCCGGCTTTCCCGTTCTGTGCTGTGCTTTCCCGCCGGTTATTTCAAATGAACAGCTGAGGTATCAGGTGATGCTGATCAGCTGTTCATTTGAAGTAGCCGCGGTGCCCTCAGAGGGTTCATGTGAGTTCATGCTTGACTGCACTGCATGAACTCACATGAACTTTCCCACGGCCGCACAGGTCAGCCTCACCTCCCAGACCATCAGACCCGTCATGATTGGTGTGTGCGGGTGTCTGTGCGATGTCTGCGGATGTGTGCGGGGTGTCTGTGCGATGTCTGTGGGGGTGTGCGGGTGCGCGCGGTGTCTGTGCGATGTCTACGAGTGTGTGCGGGTGCGCGCGGTGTCTGTGCGATGTCTGCGAGTGTGTGCGGGTGTGCGCGGTGTCTGTGTGATGTCTGCGGGTGTGTGCGTGCAGGCAGACATAGGCCGATGTGACACTACTACTCCCATCGGCCTATGTCTGTCCCCCGTCCACTCGTACTAGCAGGATCAGCTCGATGGGAGCAGTAGTTCCTATCAGCCTGATCCTGCTATTTAAACTGCCCCATGTGCTATTTTTGCCCCTATACACGTTTTTTTTGGTCCCCAATAAATTTTAAATACATGTCATTGGTGGCCAGTGGTTACCTACAATAAATTAGTTTATACATTACCTGTCCCCGCCGATAGCCACCTAAAATAAAGTAAAAAATAAAAAACTACACCTATACTCACCTAGACACCTAATTCCCCGAAGCCATCGATCTCCTGTAATAAAATGTAAAATAATAAAGCACAACCTTATCCTTACCCCTCCGTAGTAGTCCACGAGTGTCCCACAATGATCTCCAGTTTAGAGCAACCACATAGAATGTGACCGCTCTGAACCGCTGCCGCCGCTAGAATGACGGGGCCGTAAAGCAGCCCCGTCATTGCATAAGCTTGTTCGCCGGAGTTCAGGCAGCGCTGCTCCAGTGAGCTCCTTTACGGCCCTGCTGTACCGTGAGAAATTCCCACGGTACAGCAGTGCCGTAAAGGAGGTCTCCGGAGCTGCGCTGACTGAATGCACTTCGGTGACCTCAGTCAGTGGCTCCCGCTGCCGGGAGCGGACGTGTTCCCGGCAGTGTGAGCTTACAGCAGCCATGCACAGCTGTCACCATCTCCAGATGTGACAGCTGTGCATGGGAGATCAGCGCAGGAACGTGGACAGGTAACTATTTTTTTTTAGTAAACTAACAATGAAATAAAATGGTGTGTTTTATTTCAAATAAATTATTTTTTTCTGGGTGTAGTGTGTGTTTTCTTTTTAACACTTTGTAGGTTAGTAATGGGGGTGTCTTATAGACGCCCATCATTACTAACCTGGGATTCATGGCAGCTGGCGCTGACATGAACCCCACCACTATTACCCCCTGCCACCGCACCAGGGCAGCGTGGAAGAGCGAGGCTAAGCGCCAGAATTGGCGCATCCTATGGATGCGCCATTTCTGGGGCGGCTGATGGCTGGTGTTTCTAGCCTGGGAGGGGGCCAATATTCATGGAACCCTTCCTGGGCTATTAATATCAGCCCCCAGCTGTCTGCCTAGCCTTTGCTAGCTATTAAAATAGGGGGGACCCCACGTCATTTCTTTGGGGGGGTCCCCCATTTTAATAGCTGGTAAAGGCTGGGTATTCAGCTGGGGGCTGATATTAGTAGCCTGGGAAGCTCTGTGGGTATTACCCCCTTCCCAGGCTTCAAACATCTGCCCCAGCCGTCTGCCTAACCTCCGCTAGAGACTAAAATTATGGGGGATCCCACGCCAATTTTTTTTTTTAATAAATCCTTTATTTTAACACTAAATGACACTTGAGGGGTTAATAAAGATGCAGTCCCTAAATTATTATTTATTTTTTAATTAATTTTTCCCAAAAATTTTGACGTGGGCTTTGCCATATTTTTGTATGCCAGCCAGGTACAGCATCCAGGAACGGGCTGCCCCCAACTCCCAGCTGCCTAATGGTACCTGGCCGGACACAACAATATAGGGAAGCCCTTTTTTTATTATTATTTCATGAATTTCATGAAATAAGTAAAAAAAAAAAATTACGTGGGGCTTCGCCCTATTTTTGTGTCCAGCCAGGTACAACTAAGCAGCTGGGGGCTGGAATCCACAGCGCAGGGAGGCCCAAGCTTTGTGGCCCCCCCCCTGCTGTGAACTGCAGTCCGTATCCACCCCAGAAAATGGCGCGTTCATAGAAGCGCCATCTTCTGGCGCTGTATCCAGCTCATCCAGGGCCCTGGTGCGGTGGCTCACTGGGTAATAAAGGGGTTGGGGCCAGCTTTGTATTATCCGCTGGCCCTAAGCCCGAAATTCATGGGGTCATGCCAATATTAGACATGACCGCCATGAATTTCTAGTAAAGTATTTAAAAAAAACACAACACCCAGAATAAAGTCCTTTAATTGAAATAAACACACAATTCTTTAATGTTCTAAATTAAACCATACTTACCGTCACGCCCATTCCAGCTGAAGCCAACGATCTCCTGCAGTAAAAGTAAAATAATAAAGCAACATCATCCTTACCTTTCCATGGTTCCCAGGACAGCTTCAGCTCTGCTACATCGAGATGACAGGCTGGATCGCAGCAGAAAGCTGCCATCCAGCCTGTCATCCCGCAGACACTGAGAAGCGCAGGCATGCTTGCGCTCCTCAGTGTCTGGCTGTGACGGCATCCAGATGAGCCGACAATGAACTCAGCTCACCTCATGCACGTCACTGACAGCGTGGGAGAATTCTCCTGCGCATGCGGTGAGTGTGAGAGACTCTGCTCATCTGGATGCCGTCACAGCCTGACACTGAGGAGCGCAAGCATGCCTGCGCTTCTCAGTGTCCGCGGGATGACAGGCTGGATGGCATCTTTCTGCTGCGATCCAGCCTGTCATCTCGATGTAGCAGAGCTGGAGCTGTCCTGGGAACCATGGAAAGGTAAGGATGATGTTGGTTTTTTATTATTTTTCTTTTATTGCAGGAGATCATTGGCTTCAGCTGGAATGGGCGTGATGGTAAGTATGGTTTAATTTACAACAATAAAGAATTGTGTGTTTATTTCAATTAAAGGACTTTATTCTGGGTGTTGTGTTTTTTTTAAATACTTTACTAGAAATTCATGGCGGTCATGTCTAATATTGGCGCGACCCCATGAATTTCGGGCTTAGGGCCAGCTGATAATGCCAAGCTGGCCCTAACCCCTTTATTACCCAGTGAGCCACCGCACCAGGGCCCTGGATGAGTTGGGTACAGCGCCAGAAGATGGCGCTTCTATGAACGCGCCATTTTCTGGGGTGGCTGCGGACTGCAATTTGCAGCGGGGGGGGCCCGAGTAAGCTTGGGCCTCCCTGCGCTGCAGATTCCATCCCCCAGCTGCCTAGTTGTACCTGGCTGGACACAAAAATAGGGAGAAGCCCCACGTTTTTTTCTTTTTTTAATTATTTCATGAAATTCATGAAATAATAAAGAAAAAAAGAGCTTCCCTATATTGTTGTGTCCAACCAGGTACAAATAGGCAGCTGGTGGTTGGGGGCAGCCCGTTCCTGCCTGCTGTACCTGGCTGGACACAAATATAGTGCGAAGCCCCACGTCAATTTTTTATAAGCTGACATCAACCCCAACCCTATAACCCCACTGCCACCGCTACAGGGCAGTGGGAAGAGCGAGGCTAAGTGCCAGAATTGGCGCATCCTATGAATGCGCCATTTCTGGGGCGGCTGATGGCTGGTGTTTCTAGCCTGGGAGGGGGCCAATATTCATGGAACCCTTCCTGGGCTATTAATATCAGCCCCCAGCTGTCTGCCTAGCCTTTGCTAGCTATTAAAATAGGGTGGGGGCTGATATTAGTAGCCTGGGAAGCTCCGTGGGTATTACCCCCTTCCCAGGCTTCAAGCATCTGCCCCAGCTGTCTGCTTAACCTCCTCTAGAGACTAAAATTACGGGGAACCCCACGCCAATTTTTTTTTAATAAATCCTTTATTTTAACACTAAATGACAAATACAGTAATCAACACTGTCACTGTACTTCATATATATGTGACTGACCTGTTTCTATCTATCTAATCTATGTGTGATTCTCTATTCTTTCTGTTATAAATTGTCGGGTACCGCTGCTGAATTGCCGGCCAGCTTTCTTAAAGAGACGGTGCATGAAAACACTAATATTTTTTTAAATAAATCCTTTACACTAAATGACAAGTACAGTAAGCAACACTGTCACTGTACTTCATATATATGTGACTGACATGTTTCTATCTATCTAATCTATGTTTGGAGCTCTATTCTTTCTGTTATAAATTGTCGGGTACCGGTATATGCCGCTGCTGAATTGCCGGCTTTTCATGTTTCACTGTGAGCACTGTTCCCATCGATTTGGGCAACCACCTCCCCCAATACATTCTACATTATTGTTGGTTGTTTTCCTTCATGTAGAATTAACCTACAAGGAAAGAAAGGGTTTATTTTCATTCCGATATTTGTGTCCCATTGACTTGCATTGGTTTCCGGTATCGGAATCGGCGATATCTGATACTTTTTGGGTATCGGCCCGATCCAATCCGATCCGATATTTCCTGATATCGGAAGGTATCGCTCAACACTAGTGATGAGCTGTAATCTATAGGAAAACCAACTGCAAGTGGTTTTCCATTCCTCTGAAGCACCAGCACAGTAAAACTGAAAGAAATACCCAGCATACATTGAAATGTTGGAGCTATTCAAAACTTTTTGACCTCTTTAATAAAAAAAAATTATGTGTGGAGATTGCATGGCTGCTTGAATTTTGTTGAAGTACCTGTGGCTTAAAAGGTCAAATGGACCTAAAAAATTTCAGAATTTAGTCAAAAAAGTAGAATATGACGCGACTTGTAATTTTTTAAAAATATTTTAGATATCAGAATGACTGTAGATAACCAAAGAAATATTTTCATATACTGCTGTACACAAATCCATCTGTTACTTTGATTGAAACATTGATACTATTTCTGTGTAATAGGCATTATCTTTTGTTCATCTTTTGATGTCTGGAATCATACAGTACATAATAATCGCTTATTTTCACTGTTATTGAACTGCTAAAAGCTATGAAATCCCACGTCACCTCCCACACTGTGACAAGGTGAATGAGAACGCTGGCTAAATCTTTCGCCTTTTTTCGAAGGCATGGTTCCAAAATTCAGGAAGAGTAATATTGCCCTCTGCAGGTGTTAGGAGCACTAACTGGCTGTATTCATGAAGTCCTCTCTCAAAGTTCTGTTAACATATAATAATAATAATATTAATATTAATTTTTATTTATATAGTGCCAACATATTCTGCAGCACTTTACAATCAAGACTGTAGGTTCTCCCGTTATATGATATTGGGTATCTATGGAGGGAAATAGTTCTTATTTGTTTTATAGGGGTTTTTTTGGTTGCTTTATTCTCCAGCTGAAACAAGGTACAGAAAAGCCCTCAGCCACCTGACTTTATTGACTGTTTTTTAAGCAGAGGTATAATTTGTTCATTGTATTCTAGTACTAGTTGAGTACTACATGGTATTTTGTTGGAGACTGTACAGTACTGTAAGGGCTTGTTCACTTACTGCAGGTTTTTTTCCACATGCGTATTTTCAGGCTACGTTCCTACAATGAGCTGTTGGTGAGTTTGTGATGTTGCAGATTTTCTGCACCTATTATGTAAATTAAGTTACTTGTATTTTTTCATTGCATTTGTGAGTGCATTTTTTACATGCATTTTTGACACTGCGCTTTTTGTCTCTTCTTGGTATGTAATGTATGTAATATGTAATGTTTTAAATAAAGCTGCATAGTTTTTGATACTTACTGGTATTTGGCTTTGACAAAATTTAATTTTTATAATCATGTTCGGACTGCATGTGTTAGTGAAGTATTTCCACTGCGGAAACATATTAAAAGAGCATGTGCGTTTTTTACCTGCGTATTTTTCGCATCTAATGCAAGTCTATGGGGAAAATCCGCACATAAGGCCGCCTTCACACTGATGGCACACTGATGGAAACACTGATGACACACTGATGGAAAACACTGATGACACACTGATGGAAAACACTGATGGCACACTGATGGAAAACACTGATGGCAAACTGATGGAAAACACTGATGACACAGTGATTGAAAACACTGTTGACACACTGATGGAAAACACTGATGACACAGTGATTGAAAACACTGATGACACACTGATGGAAAAAACCCTTGACACACTGATGGAAAACACAAGATGGCATACTAATGGAAAACACTGATGACACACTGATGGAAAAAACTGATGACACACTGATGGAAAACACTGATGACACAGTGATTGAAAACTGCTAACACACTGATGGAAAAAACTCTTGACACACTGATGGAAAACACTAATGGAAAACACTGATGGCACACTGATGGCATTCTGATGGAAAACACTGATGACACACTGATGGAAAAAACTGATGACACACTGATGGAAAACACTGATGACACAGTGATTGAAAACTGCTAACACACTGATGGAAAAAACTCTTGACACACTGATGGAAAACACTAATGGAAAACACTGATGGCACACTGATGGCATTCTGATGGAAAACACTGATGACACACTGATGGAAAACACGGATGGCACACTGATGGAAAACATTGATGGAAAACACTGATGACACACTGATGGAAAAAACTCTTGACACACTGATGGAAAACACAAGATGGCATACTAATGGAAAACACTGATGACACACTGATGGAAAACACTGATGACACAGTGATTGAAAACTGCTAACACACTGATGGAAAAAACTCTTGACACACTGATGGAAAACACTAATGGAATACACTGATGGCACACTGATGGCACTCTGATGGAAAACACTGATGACACACTGATGGAAAACATGGATGGCACACTGATAGAAAACACTGATGACACACTGATGGAAAACATTGATGGAAAACACTGATGACACACTAATGGAAAAAACTCTTGACACACTGATGGAAAACACGAGATGGCATACTAATGGAAAACACTGATGAAACACTGATGACACAATGATGGAAAACACATATGGCACACTGATAGAAAACACTGGTGACACACTGATGGAAAACACTGATGACACACTGATGGAAAACACTGATGACACACTGATGGAAAACACTGATGACACAGTGATTGAAAACACTGATGACACACTGATGGAAAACACAAGATGGCATACTAATGGAAAACACTGATGAAACACTGATGACACACTGATGGAAAACACAAGATGGCATACTAATGGAAAACACTGATGAAACACTGATGACACAATGATTGAAAACACATATGGCACACTGATAGAAAACACTGGTGACACACTGATGGAAAACATTGATGGAAAACACTGATGACACACTGATGGAAAACACTCTTGACACACTGATGGAAAACACTGATGGCACACTGATGGCACACTGATGGAAAACACTGATGACACAGTGATTGAAAACACTGATGACACACTGATGGAAAACACAAGATGGCATACTAAAGGAAAACACTGATGACACACTGATGGAAAACACTGATGGCACACTAATGGAAAACAATGATCACACACTAATGGAAAACACTAGTGGAATACTGATGGAAAACACTGATGACACTGATGGAAAACACTGATGGCACACTGATGGAAATCACTGATGGCACACTAATGGAAAACAATGATCACACACTAATGGAAAACACTAGTGGAATACTGATGGAAAACACTGATGACACTGATGGAAAACACTGATGGCACACTGATGGAAAACACTGATGGAAATCACTGATGGCACACTGATAGAAAACACTGATGACACACTGATGGAAAACACTAATGACACATTGATGGAAAACACTGATGACACACTGTTAGAAAAGACGGATGACACACTGATGGAAAACACTGACACACTGATGGAAAACACTGATGACACAGTGATTGAAAACTGATAACACACTGATGGAAAAAACTAATGGAAAACACTGATGACACACTGATGGAAAACACGGATGGAAAACACTGATGACACACTGATGGAAAACATGGATGGCACACTGATATAAAACACTGATGACACACTGATGGAAAACATTGATGGAAAACACTGATGACACACTGATGGAAAACATTGATGGAAATCACTGATGAAAATCACTGATGACACACTGATGGAAAACACAAGATGGCATACTAATGGAAAACACTGATGACACACTGATGGAAAACATGGATGGCACACTGATGGAAAACACTGATGACACACTGATGGAAACCACTGATGACACAGTGATTGAAAACACTGATGGAAAAAACTCTTGACACACTGATGGAAAACACAAGATGGCATACTAATGGAAAACACTGATGACACACTGATGGAAAACACTGATAGCACACTAATGGAAAACAATGATGACATACTAATGGAAAACACTAATGGCATACTGATGGAAAACACTGATGACACTGATGGAAAACACTGATGGCACACTGATGGAAAACATTGATGGAAATCACTGACGAAAATCACTGATGGCACACTGATGGAAAACACTGATGGCACACTGATGGAAAACACTGATGACACACTAATGGAAAACACTGATGACACACTGATGGAAAACACTAATGACACATTGATGGAAAACACTGATGACACACTGATGGAAAACACTAATGGAAAACACTGATGGCACACTGCTGGAAAACACTGATGGCAGTAGCACCGATTTTTCACTTATGTGTTTAAAGTTTAAACATGGACGTGTGAAAAAGGCCTAAAACTCAGTATACCAGCCAGAGAAATTTACACATTGCGGATTTGAAGTAGACACCGTAGGTCAATTTCTGCTGAGTAAAAAAAAAACTCAGTGGGCATGAGATTTCTATAAATCTCATCCACTACTGGAACTGTAAAACACTCAAAACTCACCAAAAACTCATCACGAGCACACAGACTCATGCGTAAAAGAACGCTGGACTTTACATGACCAAAAAAGCGAATGAGATTTCTGCAGTATTCTGCACACACAATTCTTATTTTTTCCTTACAGATATGAACCACCAAAGCACTTTTCAAACCTGCAGTATGTCAATTCTTTCAGTGTTTTTGCCACTCTTGCACAGGGGCCCACTGGGGAATTCACCTGTTCACCTATTGTCCAGCCTAAGCCTGTTGATGACCTATCCTGAGAATAGGCCATACTAAGTTCTAATTTAAAGTGTAACTCATTTTATTATAAATATTAATAGGACATGTGCAAATAAAAAACTTTGTAATATATCTTATTAGAGAAATCTACCTTTTCTCCTCCAGGAGTGATTAATCACTCTCAAAATTCTCAGTTCACAGGAACAATTCTGTCTTCAGTGAAAACAGATTTTCCCACTGCTGAGATAGGAGATGGCAGCTGGTGCAATAAAATTATATGAAGAACTGTAACGGTCATTTCAGGAGAACTTGCAGCAGAATGTGTTTCTGCCTCCAGCTCCTCCCTCTTCCTCCTTCCCCCTCCCCTCTCCATAGAGTTTTATATGCACCAACTGTCATCTCCTATCTTATTAACAGGATCGAGAGGACAAGATCATTCCAGGAAGTGAAAAAAGAACATTTCTCTGATAAGGTGAAACAAAGTTGTTAATTTTCATGTGTACTATTGATTTATTGAATACAAGTTAAAATGTTTGTTAGTTACTTCTTAAATAAATTAGAACACAATTTTTCTTAAATACACTGGAGCAGCACAGTCTAAGGGCTCATGCAATCATCCGTGAAACTTGATCTGAGCACACAGTGTTTGCGGTTATGCTGCCCCGAACTCGTCAGCCTTATGTTTGCCTATGATGCTGTTGTGCTCAGGTTGGAAGGACCCATTCATTGTGATCTGTTGTCAGACCAAATTTCACAGACATTTGCATGCGCCCTTTTCTTTAAGTTTTCTTCACACTTGACTTCTTTTCCACACACTTTGCACTGCCATCTTCCTGAGTCCGGGACAAACTTTTCCCCCAATAACCTATTTTCTTCAGTGCTGTTCACTAGAACAGGTACAGATGTACACACAGATTCATCAAACAAATTTCACCAGAATTCTGGCTTAAATTGCTTTGAAAAGTCACAAAATTTTGAGGGAACTCAGAAGTGCACAAAAAAATGTACGACTTTTGGTGTTTTCAAACTAGTTTCTCCCAACTCCGCCAAAAATGAGTAGAGCTGGGGCGGGATGAGGGCAAGGCGGTGGCGTGACGCTACAGCTTGTCTAATTCATGATGAGCTATGATGTTCCTTATATCAGAAATCTTACTCCAGGTCAGGGACTAGAGTAAGATGTTGGGGGTAGCGCACACCACTCACCAGAAGCTCCTGATTCATGAAGAATTGTGCGCCTCTTTATGAATCAAGAACGTTTGACTCCACCATGACTACTCATCAAGATCAGTGAAGAAATCATCAGGTTTGATGAATTGGGGCCACAGTGTTTACATACATTATATACAGTATTTCCTATGCAAGCTATCAATTTCTACAAACCCCTGCAATAAGCTATAGTCAGAATTCTTAATGAATGCTTAATGAAATGTACTTATTTATGCTCCGTGTATTGCATTGTGATACTATTTCTTACATCTAATCTATCCCTATAGAAAATCATATTGGATTGTACGAGATATCGTAGATATGCACCTCAATCACAAAGCAGTCGGAGACCTTTGCAAGCAGACTGTTCTCAGCAGTTAACTATTCATTTGATAACTCAATTACTAGTGTCGGCATTAAAGCCCAGCAGGCATTTCATTAACAATTCAATATAAGGGTCATTAGATCCAGCAAAGGCTCGCTTTGACCTATGATAGATCTGTATTACAATTCTAAATTGGAAATTACAGTTTGTGCCAGTTTTCATTTCATGAGTGGATAGAAACGGTGAAGGATCTTTGGCGACGCTGATACACCAGGCCTATAAAGAGAAATCTTTAATTCCCATAAATCAGAAATAGGAGAGTATAAAAAAATAAATTACTTTTTTAACAAGTAGGAGGCCAAAAATGCAATTCTAGAGGTTAAAAAGAGCTGATTCAGAACTTTAAGTGTTATAATCTGAGTACACTGCCTAATGAGCTATTCAAGAAAGCAACCATTGATTGCTGCCACAAAAAAGCGTCTTAACACCTTTATGACCAAGTGATTTTTCCTTTATGTGCTTCTGTTTTTTTCCTCTCCTATCAAGATCTAGAATTATTTTATTTTTAAGTTGACATAGCCAAATGAGGGTTATTTTTTGTAGGACAAGTTGTAGCTTTCAATTATACCATTCATTTTACCATACAATCAGGGTCGGACTGGGGTGTCTGGGGCCCATAAGGGGAATTAACCTTAAAGTTCACCCTACAACTATATGCAAATTAACACACAGTGTCATCAAACAGAATAGCCTCTATAGCAATAATCAATCAACACAATAATAGAACTCCCAATAGTGTCTCCATTAAAATGAGGCATAAATAGATGGTTAAAAATATGATTTTATTAGAAATAAATATAATATATGCATAAAATTAAGCAAATGTAGCAATCAAATAACAAGGCATATGACCAAATAAATTTTTTGTATATCATATTTTCAAATCATCCCTAAATGAGTTATAGTGCCAATAAATATGAATGAGTAAGATAAGAAAATTTGTTGCAAAGTGATTGTGCCTAGATATTAATACTCAACATATAGTAGCAGCAAAATTAAACAAAGTGCAAAATGCTGTAGTGTATCAAAAAAAATAAAATAAATAAGATGCAAGTGCCTGTATTTAATTTATATTAAATACATACTATCAGCTAATCAAGATATTGCACAAAGGGAAAGAGAGAGTAAGTTTATCAAAAGTTAAGCATAGTGCCACTTACATATTGTAGTTAAGGAGCCTTGGGGTGGTGGCTGGATAGCAAGGCTCTTGCATCTTTTTTTTTTTTTTTTTTTATTTATTTGTTAAATTTTGCTGCTACTATATGTTGAGTATTAATATCTAGGCACAATCACTTTGCAACAAATTTTCTTATCTTATTCATTCATATTTATTGGCACTTTAACTCATTTAGGGATGATTTGAAAATATTATATACAAAAAATTAATTTGGTCATATGCCTTGTTATTTGATTGCTACATTTGGATACCTTTGCTTAATTTTATGCATATTTTATATTTATTTCTAATAAAATTATATTTTTAACCATCTATTTACAGTGGTGGCCAAAAGTATTGGCACCCCTGAAATTCTGTCAGATAATACTCAGTTTCTTCCTGAAAATGATTGCAATCACAAATTCTTTGGTATTATTCTCTTCATTTAATTTGCTTGCAAGGAAAAAACACAAAAGAGAATGAAGCAAAAATCAAATCATTGATCATTTCACACAAAACTCAAAAAATGGGCCAGACAAAAGTATTGGCACCCTCAGCCTAATACTTGGTTGCAGGTGTTCTATGGGATTCAGGTCTGACTCCGCCATGTTTGACTGTAGGGACCGTGTTCTTTTCTTTGAATGCCTCTTTTTTTTCCTGTACACTCTATGTTGATGCTTTTTGCCAAAAAGCTCTACTTTTGTCTCATCTGACCAGAGAACATTCTTCCAAAATGTTTTAGGCTTTCTCAGGTAAGTTTTGGCAAACTCCAGCCTGGCTTTTTTATGTCTCGGGGTAAGAAGTGGGGTCTTCCTGGGTATCCTACCATACAGTCCCTTTTCATTCAGACGCCGACGGATAGTACGGGTTGACACTGTTGTACCCTCGGACTGCAGGGCAGCTTGAACTTGTTTGGATGTTAGTCGAGTTCTTTATCCACCATCCGCACAATCTTGCGTTGAAATCTCTCGTCAATTTTTCTTTTCTGTCCACATCTAGGGAGGTTAGCCACAGTGCCATGGGCTTTAAACTTCTTGATGACACTGCGCACGGAAGACACAGGAACATTCAGGTCTTTGGAGATGGACTTGTAGCCTTGAGATTGCTCATGCTTCCTCACAATTTGGTTTCTCAAGTCCTCAGACAGTTCTTTGGTCTTCTTTCTTTTCTCCATGCTCAATGTGGTACACACAAGGACACAGGACAGAGGTTGAGTCAACTTTAATCCATGTTAACTGACTGCAAGTGTGATTTAGTTATTGCAAACACCTGTTAGGTGCCACAGGTAAGTTACAGGTGCTGTTAATTACACGAATTAGAGAAGCATCACATGATTTTTCAAACAGTGCCAATACTTTTGTCCACCTCCTTTTTTAGGTTTGGTGTGGAATTGTATCCAATTTGGCTTTAGGACAATTCTTTTTGTGATTGCAATCATTTTCAGGAAGAAACTGAGTATTATCTGACAGAATTGCAGGGGTGCCAATACTTTTGTCCACCACTGTATGCCTCATTTTAATGGAGACACTATTGGGAACTATATGAAAATGGCTGTTAGCAGTTATAGTGGAGCATCGGCTGTAAAGCACATGCTGCTCCTGCACATCTACTATGCGCACACCATAACTGGGATGTACAATTACGGTAGTTTGCATTAAAGGACTTCTTTAGTTAAAAGAAGCTATAATAATAATGGGCAGCATGGTGGCTCAGTGGATAGCATTGCAGCCTGGCAGCGCTGGGGTCCTGGGTTCAAATCCCACCAGGACCCCAGCAACATCTGCAAGGAGTTTGTATGTTCTCCCTGTGTTTGCATAGGTTTCCGCCTACATTAAAAAGGCATACTGATATGGAATTTAGATTGTGAGCCCCAATGGGGACAGTGCCATAATGTTTGTAAAGCGCTGTGGAATTAATGGCGCTATATAAGTGAGTAAAATAAATAAAAAAATAAATAATAATAATACCACATACAAGGGAGAAATACCACCACACCATGACCAGATTACATATTACCACCACATATTAACCAAATAATAATACATACAAGGAAGAAATACCACCCCACCGTGACCACATTGTGTTCAAATAATACCACGTACAGGGACAAATAATGACACACTGTGACCAGACCACATATTACCACCACATGGTGACCGAATATTACGATACTGATCATGAATAAAAACCACAATACTAACAACACTGTTATTACCACCAGTGACATTATACACAGTAGTGTATAGTGTACAGTATAATATATACTGTTAATGTACAGGTAATACAGTGATCACAAGAGACATTATACACAGGAGCTGTGAATATAATGTATAATGTACATGTAATACAGTGATCACCAGTGAAATACACAGGAGCTTTGTACATAGTATAGTGTCAGTGTACAGATTATACAGTGATCACAAATGACATTATGTGCAGGAGATCTGTATAGAGTGTCAGTGTACAGGTAATACAGCAATCACCGGTGACATTATATACTGGAGCTCTGTGTATAGTGTCAGTGTACAGGTAATACAGGGATCACCAGTGACATTATACACAGGCGCTCTGTAATAGTGTATAGTGTACAGGTAATACACTGATCACTGGTGACATTATTCACAGGAGCTCTGTATATAGAGTAAAATGTGTGTGTGACGCCTCTACTCGAAAGCCCTTTTCTTTACCCTGGGAGATGGGGGACTCAGAGTCGGGTCCTGTCATGGAGAGATGGGGTGCAGCCATGGCCCGGACCCGACTCGTGCTCAGGACCGTCACATTAAAAGGATGGTGTGGGCTTATCCGGGTTGAGCGGCTGATTTACGACTACGCCACCTGTGGCACCTGGTGAAGGCCACCAGCGCCGCTGCAGTCCGCTGAGGCATGGCGTTATGGCGGCCAAAGTTATTACTACTCCCCACAGGCGGAGCAAGGCTTCAGGGCAGAGGGACAGGATGGAGGGGGTAGTAGTAGAGGAGAACGGGTGCCGCGTCGTGCGGTGTAGCGCAGAATAAACAGTCCGGAGGCCATAGGGGTGAACTTCCAAGGCTTTACTCACTTTAGAGATGGCAGAAGGAAGGCGACTCCCTGCTCCCCGTGGAGTCCTGCGGTCACCAGAGACGGGGGTCCGACAACCTGCGAGTAAGTCCAGCATTCAATCGGGACCCTGCACCAGAGTGTTCCTGAACTACAGACCGAATCCTCTCCTGTCTGTGTGTGTGAATAGGCCGGGTCTCCCTCTGAGCTCCTCTCAGAACAAGGGCACGGGAGGCAGCTCCACTCCTTCCGATACCCGGTGGGATCCTCAGGGCCTACCGGGCTTTCCTGACCAGGACATAGAGTAGCAAGGTCGGGTGTCGGGGGCCGGTACCCCTCTTGCAGCCGGACTCCCTCTGAATATATCAGGTGGTGAGGACAGGTGGCGTACACGGCTCCGTCTGCATCGGAGTACACCTCCGATGTACACCTCCCGGCTGCAGAGGTGCACTGTGTATAACCGGAAACCATCTTCTGAACGTCCGGACATGCGCAGTGCACCTCTGAACCCTGTGATAACAAGAAAAAAGGGCTGACTAGTTAGGGTCAACTATTGCCCAACAGCTGCAGCCCTCAGATGTCTGCTTTACCTTGGCTGGTTATCAAAAATAGAGGGGCCATTTTAAAAAATTGTGTGGGATCCCCCTTATTTTTGATAACCAGCCAAGGTAAAGCAGACAGCTGGGGGCTGGTATTCTCAGGCTGGGAAGGTCCATGGATATTTGGTCCTCTCCAACCTAAAAATAGCACCCTGTAGCCGACCCAGAAAAGGCGCATCCATTAGATACACCAATTCTAGCACTTTGCCAGGCTCTTCTCGTTTGCCCTGATGTCTTGGCAAACAGGGTAATATTTTGGGGATGATGTCAGCTGTGTAATGTCCGCTGACATCAATCCCAGAGGCTAGTAATGGGGTGACGTCTATCAGGCACCCCCATTACTAACCCGGTAAGTGAATAGTTAAAGAAACACAGACACACAGGAAAAAAATACTTTACTTGAATAAAGACTCCCCCACACTCTCGTTTACTCATTTATTAATTCAAAATAAATCTAGAAAGTTCCGATGGTTTTCCAAGAACGTATTGTCCCACGACATCCATCGAATCCTATGGAGTCTCGTTGTGAGAAAATTCTCAGAACAAGACTTCATAGCTCACTTGCAGTCAGCGGTAGGCACGGAAATTCTCCTGCTCCTGCTTGCGGATGACTGCGAGTAACCCTATTGAGCTTGTTTCTGAACGAGACTCAAAAAAATGTCACGAGGTCCCCCCAACTTTTAATAACCAGTCAAGGGAAAGCGCACAGCAGTGAGCTGGTCTTATACTATCAACGAGAGCAGGAGTAGTCATCAGCCAGCACCTGACCGGCGGTAACCTTGTCACCGTCGGTCACAGCTGCTGGCTCATATACAGTGGGTACGAAAAGTATTCAGACCCCTTTAAATTTTTCACTCTGTTTCATTGCAGCCATTTGGTAAATTCTAAAAAGTTATTTTTTTTCATTAAAGTACACTCTGCACCCCATCTTGACTGAAAAAAAACAGAAATGTAGAAATTTTTGCAAATTTATTAAAAAAGAAAAACTGAAATATCACATGGTCATAAGTATTCAGACCCTTTGCTCAGACACTCATATTTAAGTCACATGTTGTCCATTTCTTTGTGATCCTCCTTGAGATGGTTCTACTCCTACATTGGAGTCCAATTATGTTTAATTAAACTGATAGGACTTGATTTGGAAAGGCACACACCTGTTTATATAAGACTTCACAGCTCACAGTGCATGTCAGACCAAATAAGAATCATAAGCTCAAAGGAACTGCCCAAGGAGCTCAGAGACTGAATTGTGGCAAGGCACAGATCTGGCCAAGGTTACAAAAGAATTTCTGCATTACTCAAGGTTCCTAAGAGCACAGTGGGCTCCATAATCCTTAAATGGAAGAAGTTTGGGACCACCAGAAGTCTTCCTAGACCTGGCCGTCCAGCGAAACTCAGCAATCGTGGGAGAAGAGCCTTGGTGAGAGAGGTAAAGAAGAACCCCAAGATCACTGTGGTTGAGCTCCAGAGATGCAGTAGGAAGATGGGAGAAAGTTACACAAAGTTAACTATCACTGCAGCCCTCCACCAGTCGGGCCTTTATGGCAGAGTGGCCCCACGGAAGCCTCTCCTCAGTGCAAGACATATGAAAGCCCGCATAGAGTTTGCTCAAAAACACATGAAGGACTCCCAGACTATGAGAAATAAGATTCTCTGGTCTGATGAGATGAAGATAGAACTTTTTGGTGATAATTCTAAGCGGTATGTGTGGAGAAAACCAGGCACTGTAGTGTTGGCGTTTCTGCCTCCTGCCGGGCAGAGACGCCGTTCCCCTCACTGCCACAGTCCCGGTCCAGCGTCCTCCAGCTCCCCTGACAGAGCCCAGGGTGCGCGAATCGCGCACAGCTTCCCGGGCACTGTACTTGGGCGTGCACGCTCCCTCCCTCTTAAAGTCGTCGCACGCGCCGTCCTAAAGAGTCCCCGGCCAATGGCCGGTGAACCATTCCTATTTTTAGCACCTCCTCCAAAATGTTGTTTGTGTGCTAACACTCTCCTCACCCCTCAGGTTCCAGTGCCCGCCAGCCTGTCTTTCAGCTGTGCCTGCCTGCCTGTCTATCAGCCGTGCCCGCCAGCCTTTCTATCAGCCGTGCCTACCAGCCTGTCTACCTGCCGTGCCCGCCGGCTTGCCTACCTGCATCACCTGTCAGTTTACCCGCCATGTCCGCCGGCTTGCCTACCCGGTTCACCTGTCAGGCTACCTGCCGTGCCCGCTTGCTTGCCTACCCACATGTACCTGTCAGCTTCATCCATCTGACCCGTGGGAGTCGCCTGCTCTCACTCAAGGTCAGTCCCAGAGTGGCACCTGGTTCATCTTCCCGGTCCCTCCTTGGTTCGCGGAGTCGACTAAGCCGCTGTGTGGCCAGGGTCGGTGCGGGTTGGCACTTAGTTACGCCCCTCTGGTCCCTCCTTGCATCACAGCACAGAGGTTCCACCACCGGGATCCATAACAGTTTGCACAGGCCATGGAACCCTTGGCTCCCAGGCTCCTTCGCTCTCAGACCTGTACCAAGAGGTTTCTCGCCAGAGATCCCAACAGGATACTATCCTGTCTTATCTGCGGACAGTCAACTCCCGTCTGGATGCGCTGTCCATCCTGACTGTGTCCGCCTCTAACCGAGCGGCACCCTCTT
Source organism: Phyllobates terribilis (assembly GCF_046119375.1). Classification (NCBI taxonomy): domain Eukaryota; kingdom Metazoa; phylum Chordata; class Amphibia; order Anura; family Dendrobatidae; genus Phyllobates; species Phyllobates terribilis. The sequence continues at coordinate 846,602,317 of NW_027362763.1, forward strand.
CGGCGGTACCTCAACCCAGTAGCACTGTGGCACCCGGTTTTGGACCCCAGTTTTCTGCGCCTCCACGTTTTCGTAGTGACCCTGTTCTATGTCAGGGCTTCATAAATCAGTGCACGCTGCACTTTGAACTCCTGCACACCAGTTCACCTCCGACCGGGCCAAGGTGGCATTCATCATGTCTCACCTCACCGGAAAGGCGTTGGCGTGGGTTAACCCTCTGTGGGAGAGAGGTGATCCTCTGGTGTCCGATCTCCAGGCTTTCCTCCGGCTTTCCGGAAGGTGTTCGATGAGCCTGGACGAAAACCTTCAACTGCCTCCTCACTTCTCCAACTCCGCCATGGGAGTCTCTCTGTAGGACAGTATGCCGTACATTTCCGAACCCTCGCATCTGAACTTGCCTGGAACAATGAGGCCCTGGTGTCCACCTTTTGGGAGGGCCTTTCCGGACGGATCAAGGATGAGCTAGCTAGTCGTGACATACCTCCCTCCCTGGATGACCTGGTGTCATTAGCTACCCGGATTGACATCCGTTTTCTGGAACGTACTAAGGAGGAGACCCATGAGAGGAAACCTCTGCGCCTCGCTCCAATTCTCCAAAGTCCAGTCTCGCAACCAGCACTCCCCCGAGTGTCGTCTCCAGAGCCTATGCAAATTGACCAAGTAAAGATGGTCAAGTCTTGCCAGGAGACCCACCGCGCCGAGAGGAGTTGCTTCTACTGTGGCAATGATGAGCATCAGATCCACTCCTGCCCGTTGAGACCGGGAAACTCCAGCGTCTAGGACCGCTCGAAGAGGTCATCCTAAGCAAGAGTTCTTCCTCTCCGCCCTTGACGCTGCCCGTTTCTGCTACCAGTGGTGAGACCCGTTTCTTCGAGACTGCCCACCTGGATTCCGGAGCCGCTGGGAATCTCATTCAATAGGCCGTTGCGTGGGCGTTTTCAGATTCCTACCATATGTCTGGTGAATCCTTTAGCGGTTTCCTCTGTGGATGGAAAGCTTCACCCTGAAACCATCTTGTTGGTCACTGAGCCAGTAACTCTTCAGGTGGGAATGCTGCACTCGGAGAAGATCTCCTTTTACGTACTGTCCGGTCTCTCTCATCCCCTCTTGCTTGGTCTACCTTGGTTACAGAGACATGAGCCCGTCCTGAATTAGAGCTCGGGTGAGGTGCTCCATTGGAAGGCAGGAATGCCATAAGACTAGTGTTGAGCGAGCACTAAAATGCTCGGGTGCTCGAAGCTCGGGCCAAGCTCACCGTGATACTCGGGTGCTCGACCCGAGAAATGAGCCCAATGTTAGTCTATGGGAGACCCGAGAATTTTTGCGGCAGCACCCCCAGCAGTCTGTAGAAAGCCTAAAAAGTGCCCAAAACGATAGTGACAGTGCTCAAATGACATGGGGACAGCATGGGGATCGCTCCAGGAAGCATTTCTGACCTCCAGGTCACTGCTGTCAACAACATGGTCAGAGGTATTAAGCCACTTTTACGGGCGCACAATAAAACGTTCAAAAACAAAACTGAAGCTGTTTTCCTGTGAAATATGTTAAGGAACATCCTTTCCAGGGTAAAGACTTGTGTATAAGGTAAAATAACCAAAAACAAAAATACTCCTCCACACCTTGGGCTATGTTCACAAGTAGCATTTTTTATGCGTTTTTGCACTTTTGTATTGCTTTCAACCATGACAAATGCATTCACCGGGAAATGTCATTTTAACATTTTACAACTTTATCTGGCCATGTGCTGTGTGACACATGCATACAGTGCTGAAAAGACATGGGAATAGCATGGGGAAGACCCCTGGAAGCATCTCTGACACCCAGGTCACTGCCTAAAAGTGTGCCCATCAGAAGTGATCCTTGCCGCATCAGAAGATGCAGACTTGCAAGTACTTATCTATCTGGGATGGATATTAGTACTCAGAAGGACTGTTTGTTTGATTCTGCAGGCTTTAGAGACCCTACACTGCCGATTTCGCAGTATAAATATCTCCCTAGCTCAGCAGCACTCTCCCTACACTGTCTGATCCGGAGCGACTGTGTCCATGATGGCGGCGCCCAGTTTTAAATACTCGAGGTGACGCTGTACGGCCAGCCAATCACTGTAATGCCCACAACCAACATGGCTGCGGCATTACAGTGACTGGCTGGCAATCCCTGCATGTTCATTGGCTCTGTAAAGAGCGCCAAACATGCAGGGCGGAGACCCGAGCTCCCGCCCGAGTAACCCGAAAATGCTCGGTGCTCGCCGAGCATCCCGAGTAGTGAGATGCTCGGGCGAGTACCGAGCAGTGTCGGCTCACTCAACACTACATAAGACCTGTCTGGTTCCGGTTCGTCCTGCTCGACCTCCGTCTACTCCGACTAACCTACCTGGCCTGCCAGCACCCTACTGGTCCTATGCAGATGTCTTTGATAAAAAGGAGGCAGAAACACTACCACCTCATAGGCCGTATGATTGCCCCATCGACCTAATACCTGGTGCTTCACCTCCTCACGGGCGAATCTACCCCTTGTCACTGGCCGAGACCCGTGCCATGTCTGAATACATTGAAGAAAATCTTGCTAGAGGATTTATCCAGAAATCCACCTCTCCGGCTAGAGCAGGATTCTTCTTCGTCAAAAAGAAAGATGGCTCTCTTCATCCTTGTATCGACTCTAGGGGCCTAAACCAGATTACCATCAAAAATAAGTACCCCCTGCCTCTCATCTCAGAGCTGTTTGACTGCCCAAAAGGCGCAAAGATCTTCACTAAGCTCCATCTTCGTGGGGCGTACAATCTTGTCCGGATTTGTCAGGGAGACAAATGGAAGACTGCATTCAGCACTCGGGATGGTCACTACGAATACCGCGTGATGCCCTTAGGTCTCTGTAATGCTCCAGCCGTCTTCCAGGAGTTAGTAAACATCTTCCGAGATCTCCTGTATTCCTGCGTGGTGGTGTACCTGGACAATATCTTGGTGTTCTCCACTGATCTGCCCTCTCACCGGAGGGATGTTCGTCAGGTCCTGCTAAGGCTCCGGAAGAATCGCCTGTATGCTAAGTATGAGTAATGCCTCTTTGAGCCGACTCCCTACCATTTCTTGGGTATATCATCTCTGAGACCGGACTGAAGATGGATCCTGAGGAGGTGTCTGCCATTTTAAAGTGGCCCCAACCTGAGGGGTTGAAGGCTATTCAGCGATTTCTGGGATTCGCTAACTATTACCGCCTCTTCATTCCTCATTCTCCTCCCGCACAGCTCCCATCTCTGCTGTCACCCGTAAGGGAGCAAACCCCAGGGAGTGGACTTCCGAGGCGGAGAATGCCTTTGTCTCTCTTAAACAAGCCTTCTCCTCCGCTCCAGTACTACACCGCCCTGATTGCAATAAACAGTTTTTCCTGGAGGTTGATGCCTCTTCCTCTGGGGCCGGAGCAGTGCTCACCCAGAAATCCTCGTCCGGGCGTATGGTGACCTGCAGTTTCTTCTCCAAACTCTTCTCTCCGTCCAAGCGCAATTACTCCATAGGAGATCGAGAACTGCTGGCCATCAAATTAGCACTGGAGGAGTGGTGCTACTTGCTTGAGGGGGCTCTGCACCCGGTGGTCATCTACACTGACCATAAAAACCTTGCTTATTTGCAGACCGCCCAAAGACTAAACCCGCGTCAGGCCAGATGGTCTTTATTCTTTTCTCGATTCTGATTCACTCTTCATTACCGTCCGGCAGACAATAACATTAAAGCCGACGCTCTTTCCCGTTCATTTCTGTCTACTGACCAAGAGGAGGAGCATCATTGACCCTTCCAGAATAATGACTGTTGCTCCGTTCGACCTGTTCCATCTACTTCCTAGTAAGACCTTTGTAGCGGCTCAGGATCGGAAAAGGGTCTTACTCTGGGTCATTCGTCCAAACTGGCTGGCCATGCCGGCCAGAGGAAGACGCTTCTGCTTATTGCCCGGCATTATTGGTGGCCCACCCTGCGCAAGGATGTTGTGGATTTTGTCGCAGCTTGTCACTCTTGTGCCCGTAACAAGATACCTAGGCACCTTCCAGCCGGTCGTCTTCTTCATCTTCCCATGCCTTTCACTCCGTGGCAACATATTGCAATGAATTTCATCACAGATCTTCCTGTATCGGTCGGTTGTACTGTCATTTGGGTGGTCGTTGACAGCTTCTCCAAGATGGCTCACTTCATCCCTCTGCCTGGTCTTCCATCTGCACCTGTGCAGGCTAAGGACTTCATCCATCACATCTTCCGTCTCCACGGCTTACCCCTCCATATTGTCTCGGACCAAGGAGTTCAGTTCACTTCTCACTTCTGGTCAGCTACGTGCAAGCTGCTGGATGTCTCTTTGGATTTTTCTTAGGCCTATCATCCTCAGTCCAATGGTCAAGTGTAACGTATCAACCAGATCCTTACCAGTTTTCTTCGGCACTTTGTCAACGCTCACCATAGCGATTGGGTAGATTTCCTGCTCTGGGCCGAGTTTTTCTATAACAACCATGTGAGTGAGTCTTCTGCTAAGTCTCAGTTTTTTGTGGTTTACGGTCGACACACCCAGATTCCGTTTCCCGTCTCCTCTTCAGTGGACAATCCTGCCGCAGAGTCTCTCGTCAGTGAATTTTCTGCGATTTGGGAAAACACGATCTGCGCTCCTTCAGTCCTCCGAGCGGATGAAGAAGCATGCTCATAAGAGACGTCTGGATCCGCCTCAATTCCGTCTGGGAGACAAGGTCTGGCTTTCCTCCAAATATGTCCATCTCAAGATACCATCATACAAGTTGAGTCCGCAGTTCATCGGTCCGTTCGAGATTCTGAACCAAATAAATCCAGTGGCTTACAAACTGAAACTCCCGGTCTACTTACGGATTCCCAACTCCTGTCACGTGTCTCTCCTCAAGCCAGTTGTCCTTAATTTTTTCTCTGACGATCCAGGTACCACTCCAGCTCCAGTCTCTGCTGATGATGTCTTTGAGGTAGAAAACATTTTGGCCATCAAGAGGGTAAGAGGAATGACTTTCTTTCTTGTGGATTGGAAGGGGTTTGGTCCTGAGGAGAGGTCTTGGGAGCCCAGGGGGAACATTCATGCCCCTCGCCTTCTAGAAAAATTTCTTGTGGGCCTAAAGAAGAGGGGACGTAAAGGGGGGGTACTGTGGCGTCGGCGTCTCTGCCTCCTGCCACCAGAGACACCATTCCCCTCATCGCTGCGGACCCGGTCCAGCGTCCTCCAGCTTCCCTGCTGCTGCCTGGGGTGCGCGCGTCGCGCACAGCTTCCCAGGCACTGTGCTTAGGCCTGCGTGTGTGCTCCCTCCCTCTTAAAGGGGCCACCCCTATTTTTAGCACCTCCTCCAAAATGGAGGTGCCTTTGCAATGCCCGCCAGCCTGTCTTTCAGCCGTGCTCGCCAGCCTGTCTTTCAGCCGTGCCCGCCTGCCTGTCTATCATCCGTACCCGCCTGACCAACATGCCGTGCCCGCCAGCCTATCTACCTGCCGTGCCCGCTGGCATGCCTACCTGCATCACCTGTCAGTTTACCCACCGTGTCCACCAGCTTGCCTACCCGGTTCACCTGTCAGGCTACCTGCTGTGCCCGCCTGCTTGCCTACCCGGATCACCTGTCCGGCTACCTGCCGTGCCCGCATGCTTGCCTACCCACATTACCTGTCTGTCTACCGGCCGTGTTCATCCACTGTACCTGTCAGCTTCAGCCATCTGACCCGTGGGCGTCGCCTGCTCTCACTTAAGGTCGGTCCCAGAGTGGCACCTGGTTCACCTTCTCGGTCCCTCCTTGGTTCACGGAGTTGACTTAGTTACGCCCCTCTGGCCCCTCCTTGCATCACAGCACAGAGGTTTTACTACCCTGATCTGTAACAGGCACTGCTCATCACCTGCCCAATACAATCCCAACAGTGAAATAGGGTGGTGGCAGCATCATGCTATGGGGGTGTTTTTCAGCTGCAGGGATAGGAAGACTGGTTGCAATTGAAGGAAACATGAATCCGGCCAAGTACAGAGATATCCTGGATGAAAACCTCTTCCAGAGTGCTCTGGACCTCAGACTTGGCCAAAGGTTCACCTTCCAACAAGACAATGACCCTAAGCACAGAGCTAGAATAACAAAGGAGTGGCTTCAGAACAACTCTGAGACCATTGTTGACTGGCCCAGCCAGAGCCCTGACCTAAACCCAATTGAGCATCTCTGGAGAGACCTGAAAATGGCTTTCCACCAACGTTCACCATCCAACCTGACGGAACTGGAGAGGATCTGCAAGGAAGAGTGGCAGAGGATCCCCAAATCCAGGTGTGAAAAACTTGTTGCATCATTCCCAAGAAGACTCATGGCTGTACTAGCTCAAAAGGGTGCTTGTACTCAATACTGAGCAAAGGGTCTGAATACTTATGACCATGTGATATTTCAGTTTTTCTTTTTTAATAAATTTGCAAAAATTTCTACATTTCTGTTTTTTTTCAGTCAAGATGGGGTGCAGAGAGTACTTTAATGAGAAAAAAAAATTAACTTTTTAGAATTTACCAAATGGCTGCAATGAAACAAAGAGTGAAAAATTTAAAGGGGTCTGAATACTTTCCATACTCACTGTACTGTCTTATGTGTGACAGAGTGGGAACTGTGATACCCAGCGGCTCTCACCTGCAGTGACTTCAGTAAGGTTACCGCCAGTAAGAGCCGTTGTTTCCAACGCTATCACACAGAGGACAGTGTGGGAACCGCCGGATGTTCAGACCCCCCATTGACTTGAATGGGGTTCGGGTATGATATCAAGTTCGGGTATCGCTCTGGTACCCAAATCAAACTTTTTAGAAAGTTCGATCGAACCCGACGGACCTAAATGTCCACGGGTACGCCCATCCCTTGTCAAGATGGAACTGCAAGTTTCAGCCTTATTATCATCAAATTATTTGATTACCGTTAGACCTCATTCAGACGTCTGTGTTGCACGTAGGTGCTGTATTTGTTTTCTTCACGGATACAACATGTACCCATCATAATCTACAGTGCTGTTCACATGTCCAGTTTATTCTAGATGAAAAGAGCCAATACAAGTTTCTTGGTCCGTAAAAAATCTGAGTTTAATTTTGCAATGGATAGGAGAAGCTTTGTAATTTATTTATTTCTTTATCCATCCGTGAAAAACACTGATGGCTAAAAACTGATACACTGATGCACAACATCATCATGACACCTGTACCATTTTTTCATAGACATGTGAATGAGGCTTTTGGCTGCGGTCACACATTACAGTCACATTGCTTTTTTTAAGTTGTCCATTTTTCACATACTTATTCTATCCATATTTTTCACTCATAGAACACGTGCCATTATAGTCTATGACAGACCTGGTCAAAGTGCACCCCCAGGCCACATTTGGCCCTTTGGCAGTTCCAGTCCAGCCCCGTCGACCAAGACAGCCGAAGGGCTGAAACAGTGTCCCACAGGCCACACAGTGCCCTCCCCCGCCCACTGTCCATTCGCCGCTGCCATCACTGTTTTCCACATTCTCGGGACGCAGACAGCAGTGAATACATTATATTCATTCCGTATATAGGAGGCTATGTGGGGGCTCATACTGTATATATATATGGGAGGCTATGTGGGGGCTCATACTGTATATTGGAGGCTATGTGAGGTTCATACTGTATATGGGAGGCAATGCGGGGGCTCATGCTATATATAGGAGGCTATGTGGGGGCTCATTCTATATATAGGAGGCTATATGGGGGTTCAAGCCATATATAGGAGAGTATGTGGGGCATCCTACTGTATATAGGAGGCTATGTGGGGGCTCATGCCATATATAGGAGGCTATGTGGGGGCTCATGCCATATATAGGAGGCTATGTGGGTGCTCATGCCATATATAGGAGGGTATGTGGGGCCTCCTCATGTATATTGGAGGCTATGTGGGGCCTCCTTGTATATATAGGAGGCTATGTGGGGCCTCCTCGTATATATAGGAGGCTATGTGGGGCCTTGTCCTGTATATAGGAGGCTATGTGGGGCCTCCTCATGTATATTGGAGGCTATGTGGGGCCTCCTTATGTATATTTGAGGCTATGTGGGGCCTCCTCATGTATATAGGAGGCTATGTGGGGCCTCCTCCTGTATTTAGGAGGCTATGTGGGGCCTCCTCGTGTATATAGGAGGCTATGTGGGGCCTCCTCGTATATATAGGAGGCTATGTGGGGCCTCCTTGTATATATAGGAAGCTATCTGGGGCCCCCTGCTGAATATAGAATGCTATGTGGGACCTCCTGCTGTACATAGGAGGCTATCTGGGGCCTCCTGCTGTATATAGGAGGCTATGTGGGGGCTCATACTGTATATAGGAGGCTATGTGGAGGCTCATTCTATATATAGGAGGCTATGTGGGGGCTCAAGCCATATATAGGAGAGTATGTGGGGGCTCATTCTATATATAGGAGGCTATGTGGGGGCGCAAGCCATATATAGGAGAGTATGTGGGGCCTCCTACTGTATATAGGAGGCTATGGAAGTGCATTGAGCTGTAGGGTGCATTGCTGGAAAAGGGGGGGGGAACTCTTTAAATCTCTTAGTTTGCGAGTGTGAACGAGCTAACTGTGACTGGAGCGTAAGTGCGAACGAAAGTAAGTGTGTGACTTGTTTTTCAGTGACTTTGTATTCAGGGAGTTTGGAAGGGAGGACTTTGGACTGAAATGCTGTCTGTATTTTATTAATTCTTTACTTTTCTTTTTACTTAACATTCTGTCTATTGCAATCCCCATTAGGAAATGAGCTCCATTATTGACAATGCTATCCAATGTACATCTTTCCACATGTATGCATTCCTTGAACAGCCGGTCGGGGTTGCTTACTGCTGCGCGAGATGTGTGCACGTTGTGCGCTTGGAAGCCCAGGTACTGGATCTAAATGAGCAACTGGCAACACTGAGATCCATTGACAATATGGAAAGGAGTCTGCTGCTCACTGAGCAGCAGCTCACTGGGGTAGATGTGGGGGAGGGTGGTAGTCGGGAGCTGCAGGACAGTGAGGCCACTAGTTGGGTGACAGTTAGAAGGGGGGGTAGAGGGAAGAGTGCCAGGGAGGCTAGTCCTGATCTGGCACACCCCAATAAGTTTGCAAAGCTGGCAGATGAGGGGAGTGACGGTACAGGGGTAGCGCTGCTGCAGCAAGGCATGTCCCCTGAAAGCCGGAGGAGTGTCAGCTCCAGTAAAGAGGGAAATAGGAGAGCAGGGCAGGCCAGGCAGGTGCTGGTAGTGGGGGACTCAATTATTAGGGGAACAGATAGGGCAATCTGTCACAAAGACAGGGATGGTCGAACAGTGTGCTGCCTACCTGGCGCTCGAGTCCGCCACATCACTGATCGGGTTGACAGATTACTGGGAGGGGCTGGTGAGGACCCAGCGGTCATGGTGCACATTGGCACAAATGACAAAGTTAGAGGTAGGTGGAAGGTCCTTAAAGATGATTTCAGGGAATTAGGCTGCAAGCTGAAAGCAAGGACCTCCAAGGTGGTATTCTCTGAAATACTACCGGTACCACGTGCCACGCCAGAGAGGCAACGGGAGATTAGGGAGATAAATAAGTGGCTCAAGAACTGGTGTAGGAAGGAGGAATTTGGGTTCCTGGAGAACTGGGCCAACTTCTCAGTTGGCTACAGACTCTACGCTACGGACCGGCTGCACCTCAATGGGGAGGGTGCAGCTGTGCTGGGGGAGAAAATGGCTAGAAGGTTGGAGGAGTGTTTATACTAGGGATTGGGGGGGGGTATTCATTTTATAGGTGGGGAAGATAGTGCAGATAGTGACCTGGGCACAAATAAAGAAATTGGGGGTGGGGTTAGAACAGTCAATAAAGTAAGAAGGAATAGAGGTACAGAGAGATACATAAAATGCATGTACACTAATGCCAGAAGCCTCACCAACAAAATGGAGGAATTAGAATTAATTTTGTTGGAAAATAATTATGACATCGCAGGGATATCTGAGACGTGGCTGGACGAGAGCCATGACTGGGCAGTTAATTTACAGGGCTATAGTCTGTTCAGAAATGACCGTACAAACAAGCGAGGGGGGGGGGTGTTTAGATGTAAAATCATCCTTAAAACCCGTCTTGCGGGAGGATATATGTGAATCTAATGAAAATGTAGAGTCCCTGTGGGTGGAGATAAGGGGAGGGGGAAAAATAATAAATTACTGATAGGGGTTTGTTATAAGTCTCCAAAAATAATGGAAGTAGCGGAGAATATCCTCGTAAAGCAAATAGATGAAGCAGAGACTCAAGGAGAAGTCATTATTATGGGAGACTTCAACTACCCTGAAATACATTGGGGGACAGAAACCTGTAGTTCAAGCAAAGGTAATAGGTTTTTGACAACTATGAGAGACAATTACCTTTCACAACTGGTTCAGGACCCAACAAGAAGGGGGGCACTGCTAGGCCTAATATTAACCAATAGGCCAGACCGCATATCAAATATACGAGTTGGGGGTCACTTGGGTAATAGTGATCACAAAATAATATGCTTTCATGTAACCTTTAATAAGATGTGTAGTAGAGGGGTTACAAGGACACTAAACTTCAGGAAGGCAAATTTCCAACGGTTGAGAGATGATAGTAGTGCAATAAACTGGGACGATATCCTGAGACATAAAGCTACACAAAGCAAATGGGAGACATTTATTAACATCCTGAATAGGACCTGTGCACAATATATACCCATTGGGAATAAACATGCTAGAAATAGGAGGAAACCACTATGGCTAAATAGAGCTGTAAGGGGCGCAATAAGTGACACAAAGAAATCATTTAGAGAACTAAAGCAAGTAGGTAGTGATGAGGCATTAAATAAATATAGAAAATTAAATAAATTATGTAAAAAACAAATCAAGGCAGCAAAGATTGAGGCAGAGAGAATCATTGCCAGAGAAAGTAAAAATAACCCTAAAATATTCTTTAACTACATAAATAGTAAAAAACTAAAAAATGATAGTGTTGGCCCCCTTAAAAATAGTCTGGGTGAAATGGTGGATGAGGATGAGGAAAAAGCCAATATGCTAAATGATTTTTTTTCAACCGTATTTACACAAGAAAATCGCATGACAGAAAACATGTTTAGTGATAACAAAAATTCTCCATTAAATGTCACTTGCTTAACCCAGCAGGAAGTATGGCGGCGTCTAAAAATCACTTAAGTTGACAAATCCCCGGGCCCGGATGGGATACACCCGCGAGTACTGCAGGAATTAAGTAACGTCATAGATACACCATTATTTTTAATCTTTAAAGATTCCATAATAACAGGGTCTGTACCACACGACTGGCGTATAGCAAATGTGGTGCCAATATTCAAAATGGGGACAAAAACTGAAATTATAGGCCTGTAAGCTTATCCTCTACTGTGGTTAAAATCCTGGAGGGTTTTCTAAGAGATGCTATACTAGAGTATCTGAAGAAGAATAACCTCATGACCCAATATCAACATGGGTTTACGAGGGACCGTTCCTGTCAAACTAATCTGATCAGTTTTTATGAGGAGGCAAGTTCTGGACTGGACCAAGGAAATGCAGTGGATGTTGTGTATATGGACTTTTCAAAAGCTTTTGATACGGTTCCACACAAAAGGTTGATACACAAAATGAGAACAATGGGGATAGTGGAAAATATATGTATGTGGGTTAAAAATTGGCTCAGTGATAGGAAACAAAGGGTGGTTATTAATGGAACACACTTAGACTGGGTCTCAGTTAACAGTGGGGTACCACAGGGGTCAGTATTGGGCCCCCTTGTTTTTAACATATTTATTAATGACCTTGTAGGGGGCATACAGAGTAATATTTCAATATTTGCAGATGACACTAAACTCTGCAGGGTAATCAATACAGAGGAGGACAAATTTATATTACAGGAGGATCTATGTAAACTAGAAGCTTGGGCTGATAAATGGCAAATGAGCTTTAATGGGGATAAATGTAAGGTAATGCACTTGTGCAGAGGAAATAAAATGTATAATTATATGCTTAATTGTAAAACACTGGGCAAAACTGTAACTGAAAAAGACCTGGGTGTATTGGTGGACGACAAGCTCACGTTTAGTGGCCCGTGTCAGGCAGCTGCTGCAAAGGCAAATAAAATAATGGGATGTATTAAAAGAGGCATAGATGCTCATGACGAGAACATAATTTTACCTCTATACAAGTCATTAGTGCGACCACACTTAGAATACTGTGTACAGTTTTGGTCTCCGGTGTATAAGAAAGACATAGCTGAACTAGAGAGGGTGCAGAGAAGAGCGACCAAGGTTATTAGAGTACTGGGGGGTCTGCAATACCAACACAGGTTATTATGACGCACCCCCTGGGCCATGTTCAGGGGATACCCGGAGCCGGATCTGGATAGGGGTAGTAGTCCTTGTGGCGGTGACCCGGTCCGTGCCCAGGGTGTCAAACTAAGTGGCAGTCTATGGCAGTAGATGTTAACTTGGATGTCGACTACGCCACCCGTTGAGTGCGGCTTTGCAGCCGCCGCTGCAGAACAGTCCGCTGAGGCCGGTGGTATGGGTGCAGCGATGATGGTATAACCCCCAACGGGAGGGGTATGGCCTCAGGGCAGCAGATGAAGATGATGGGGGTTGTGACGGTCAGTAAGAAGAGTCAGAGTCAGGAGATGCAGTTTCAGGGGTTTTACTCACAAGTGTTCTCTCAGTCACTCTGGCCTTGAGTGACCACCCGAGCCGTGCTGCGTCCACCAGGTCCTGGACTCGGCTAACCCCCAGGCAGTTCTGAAGCGTGGTCCTGAGCTCCCTTCTCTCTCTCTGTCTCTGGCCGTTCCCACCAGGGATCCACCTTTGGCCGGCTCCCTCGGGTCTCTTGGTGGTCAAGCCTCCTCTGGGCTCCCTGACCCTATACTTGGTGTGCCTTTCTGGTGGATTTGGTGAGGGTCGTGGCAAATCTTGACCACGACCTCCGGTTCCTGGCTGAGGATAAGTGGCCTCCACCAGTTCGGGTTCCGGTACCCGTGTCCGCCAACCCTTCACCCTTTCTGGTCTGTTTCTGGGTTCTTGGGGTTCCCTCTGTCTTTCTCTCTGGGTCCTTCTTTCTCCTCTCTCCTCTGCAGGCTTAGCTCTGGAGCTGGGCCCAGCCGGAGCCACAGCTCCCTGTCAGCCCTCCTGGCTGAACTCCTCTGCTCTGCTCCTCAGGCTAAAAAGACCCTGTCCTAAGATGGTGCCCACCATATATACTCCCTCTATGTGTGAGCCCAGGTGACTAGCACCCAATGAGCTCCTAGCTTTACCCAGACTACTCCCCCTATCTGCCCCTACACTACTGGGATGTTCCACCCCCCTCCCACTCCAGCCAGGGACAGACGCTGTCGTACCTGCACATATACTGGTGGGAGTACCGTTGATCTGTCCCCCGGAAATGGGATGTATGTAGTGCATGCAGCCTACTGAGCTCAGTCCCACACTCCATCCTTACCCGGGAGTGGAATACCACACCTCTGGCTTGAGGCGTAATACCCCTGTAGCAGCCGAATCCTCAGGGTGCTACAATTACACTTGGGGTTATTTACTGTGGAAAAAAGAAGGCTTAGGGGTGATCTTATTACTATGTACAAGTATATGAGGGGACAGTACAAAGACCTTTCTACTGATCTTTTTGCTCTGAGGCCAGAGACGGGGACAAGGGGGCATCTTCTAAGTCTGGAGGAAAGAAGGTTTAATCATAATCACAGACGGGGATTCTTTACTGTAAGAGCAGTGAGACTATGGAACTCTCTGCCGTATCATGTTGTAATGAGTGATTCACTATTAAAATTTAAGAAGGGCATGAATGCCTTCTTGAAAAGTATAATATTACAGGTTATATATACTAGATTCCTTGATAGGGCGTTGATCCAGGGAACTAGTCTGATTGTCGTATGGAGTCGGGAAGGAATTTTTTTCCCCAATGTGGAACTTAGTGTTTGCCACATGGGGTTTTTTGCCTTCCTCTGGATCAACATGTTAGGCTATGGGTTGAACTAGATGGACTTAGTCTTCCTTCAACCTTAAAAAAACTATGTGGGGGCTCATGCCATATATAGGAGGCTATGTGGGGGCTCATGCCATATATAGGAGGCTATGTTCGGCTCATGCCGTATATAGGAGGATATGTGGGGGCTCATACTGTATATGGGAGGCTATGTGGGGGCTCATACTGTATATGGGAGGCTATGTGTGGCATATACTGTATACTGGAAGATTTGTGAGGCTCATACTGTATATGGGAGGCAATGTGGGGGTTCATGCTCTATACAGGAGGCTATGTGGAAGCTCATTCTATATATGGGAGGCTATGTGGGGGCTCAAGCCATATATAGGAGAGTATGTGGGGCCTCCTACTGTATATAGGAGGCTATGTGGGGGCTCATGTCATATATAGGAGGCTATGTGGGGCCTCTTCCTGTATTTAGGAGGCTATGTGGAGCCTTGTCCTGTATATAGGAGGCTATGTGGGGCCTCCTCATGTATATTGGAGGCTATGTGGGGCCTCCTCGTGCATATAGAAGGCTATGTGGGGCCTCCTCGTATATATAGGCGGCTATGTGGGGCCTCCTCGTATATATATGAGGCTATGTGGGGCCTCCTCGTATATATAGGAGTCTATGTGGGGCCTCCTCGTATATATAGGAGGCTATCTGGGGCCCCCTGCTGTATATAGAATGCTATGTGGGGCCTCCTGCTGTATATAGGAGGCTATGTGGGGGCTCATGCCATATATAGGAGGCTATGTGGGGGCTCAAACTGTATATAGGAGGCTATGTGGGGCCCCCTGCTGTATATAGAATGCTATGTGGGGCCTCCTGCTGTATATAGGAGGCTATGTGGGGGCTCATGTCATATATAGGAGGCTATGTGGGGGCTCATACTGTATATAGGAGGCTATGTGGGGGCTCATACTGTATATAGGAGGCTATGTGGGGGCTCTTATGGTATATAGGGGGCTGTGTTTGGGCTCTTACTGTATATAGGTTGCTGTGTGCGGGCTCATACGGTAAATAGGGGAATGTCAGCATACTTAATTCTGCTCAATATTAAGTGATGCAATTAATATTAATATAAAATAATTATAATGAATATGTTAATAATATTATTATTGAGCAGAATTAATTTATGCCTATTGGTTTGACCTGTACAACAGTCAACAGTCTCTCATGTGGCCTCTTGGTTAAATTAATTGCCCACCCCTGGTCTATGGGCAAGAGCAATCACTCCGCAAAAAAACCCTGAAAAGTGAATTTTTTTATCTGAATTGTGGATTAAAATCACCCAATTAAATCAATGCATCAGTGGAAAAAAAAAACGGATAGCACATGGATGCCATCAATGTGTCATCTGAGAGCTGTCTCTTTTTATTACTGTTTATTACTGTTGAGTTAATGTGCTATCAGAGCATCCTCGGGCTCTATCCAAGCACTCGTGCTTGGCGTGCTCCGCTAATATGCTTATCTCCCTGCAGCTGTAGACGGACGCAACACATGCGGGGATTGCCTAACAAACAGGCAATCTGTCTACTGCCACAAAACATGGAGCCACAGGGAGACAAACATATTAGCAGATCACGCTGAAGATACTTTAATAACACCTGAGCATGCTCATATAGCATGTTATCCGAGCACGTTCGCTCATCACTAAAAAAGATCCATTTTTTTTTTCTTTTATACAATAAAAATAGATGCCTTAGCAAATAGCAGCCTCTAGTGGTTACAGGTGGGATTAACAGAATAACAGGTTCTGGCAAATAAAAATAAATATAATAGATTTAAGAATAAAAAAAAGCAAATAAAGAGAAACTTCGAAGAGATTCTGCTACCAGACAGCTCTTCATTGCAAGTATCAGTAAGCGGTTGATAATTGTGCAATTTTTATGCACCATGAAAAAGTAGCAATTTCCCATAAGTCAGTGCAGCAGGGGTCTGATAACCTCATCAAGGCAGGAAGTGGTTAACACATACTTGTTTTTTCTATAGGAGGCAGCAGTGAAGTAATTAGCTGAATAGTCATTTCCAACTCAAGGATGTGCAAGATACACAAAAAAGAAATATAATTCAATTTCAAGCTCCTGCTTAGACCAATACATGGTAGTTCCTTTTTAATAAGTCTGACCCAATTATTTAATGGTGTAAATGAGGGCTTATCAGTGTGTGTGGAGCTGCATTGGCAGTGGGCTGAGTGGGTAAGATCTGTGCATTGCAAGTAACAGGAAGACTTCAGGGCAAACCAGTAAGCAGAAAGTTTCCACACAAGCTCATCTTCCTGTGATAAGTGCTGTTCTCCTCTGTCCGCAGCTTTCTCATCATCATCATCATCATCTGCTGCTCTGTCACCTGCAGGACAACATGGCAGCTCCCTGGAGCTTTGTGCTCCTATTCCTAGCAGCCAGTGCTTCGTCTGGGCCGGTCAGTGGTGAGTATACAGCGTATATACCTCTGTCATATCTTGTATAGGACATCTAGCCGGATGAGTAAAAAGTACTGATCGGCTAAATAAAAGCTTCATGTTGTTTGCGAAGGTTTTTATTATTTTCTTTTCCTTTACTTGCCGTGACACACTGTCGTTTTTGTTTTTTTTTATTAGATTTTGATAACGAATGATTTATCATTATAGAAAATCCAACAGCTACAAAATTATAAGGCTACGTTCCCACAATCAATATTTGATGAGTTTTTTTTATGTTGCAGATTATTAGGCAAATTAAGTTACTTAAAGTTTTTATTTTTTTCATTGCATTTTTGACTCTGCAGTTTTTGTTTTTCTGGTAAGTTATATTTTAAATAAAGCTGCTTTGTTTTTGATACTTTGGCTTTGACCAAACTTCATTGATACAGTTATGTTCGGATTAGATGCATTTTTTGGGGGGGGGGGTTTTGTGCGTTTCCACCACACAAACTGCACTAAAAGCGGATGTGTTTTTTACCTGCGGATTTTCCACCTCTAATGTAAGTCTATGGGGAAAATCTGCACAGAAAACTCAGCGTAAACACAAGAGAAACTGACATGTTGTGGATTTGTAACACGGACCGGAGCTCAGTTTACACTAAATAGGAAAAAAAAAACGCTGTGGGCATGAGATTTTTGCTGGAACTTTAGGACGCTGCGTTTTTTTGCTCAGCATCAAAGATTTACCAAAAACTCAGTGTTGGAACTTAAAGAAGTTGCCCACTGCTTTTACATTATTGACCTATCCTTAGGATAGGTCACCAATGTCTTATCAACCAGGGTCCGACACCCGGCACCCCCATCCTCACCAAATACTGAATGTATGCACGTGGCCCAAGAAAGATTAGTGGAAACACGAGCATTGTGGTAATAGAAGACTTATGAATAAGTTGAACTAAAAGGCTTTTCTTTTAAAGATGAAGCATGGCTGAAAATGCTACTTCTCTGTTGTATAGCAGAGCAGGGAGCCTGTACAGCTTCATCTAAGGCCTCATTTAGATGTCCAGTAATTTTTCACAAATATAAAAAAAAAATAATCCGAGAGTCTTCAGTATTTTTCATCTGAGTTTTATCAGTGTTTGATGTGTTTGTCAGTATTTACCATCATGTATGAAAAAAACCTTCTCCTAGTCCCTTCAATTTTAATCATGGGCAGCACGCAGATTGTAGATTGTCCGTGATTTTCACATTTGACACATGCTTGTATGGGTAATGTGTATCTGGATTCTGCCATCAAAAACGGACATGGCGAACATGTGAACAGTCTCATAGATTATAATGGGTATGAGTTCTATCCAGGAAAAACATAGATAGAAAATGTACATGAAAAACTGACGTCTGAATGAGGCCAAACCAGTACTTTTAGGTTATGTGCGCATGACCAGCATTTGCTTGCAGAAATTTCGACAGCGGTTCTGCACCTCTTGGCAGTAAAAACACTGTGGAAATTCCGCCGCATTTTTTCCAATGAATTGTATAGGAAAAACGCACAAAGAATGGACATTCTTTTAACGCACATGAAATTCTGTAAGGAAAAATCCTGATCATGTGCACAGATCTTGCAAAATCTCATATAAAATGCTGGGGTAAGATTTGCAATGCATTTTTGGAGCCAATTCCGCTTGGATTTACCGCATCATAAACGCATAAAAACGCACTGTGTGCACATAGTCTTAGGGGATGTTCACATGTTGCGAATTTGCTGTAAATCTGCAGTGTCCTAGAGTATTAACTAGATATTATATTTCAACAAATCTCATACATATTAACAAGAGATATGGATTTAAAAATCTGCAGGATGTCAATTCTTTGTGCAGGATCATTGTGTTTTTCACTCTTTGCTAAATGTGAAAACTACCAAAAAAAATGCTGCAAAATCCACAACTAGTGCATATAACAATGTGTATATTGAATGATACTATAGTAGTGTTGATGGGAAACACACTGCTCAAAAAAAATAAAGGGAACACTAAAATAACACATCCTAGATCTGAATGAATGAAATATTCTCATTGAATACTTTGTTCTGTACAAAGTTGAATGTGCTGACAACAAAATCACACAAAAATCATCCATGGAAATCAAATTTATTAACCAATGGAGGCCTGGATTTGGAGTCACCCCCAAAATTAAAGTGGAAAAACACACTACAGGCTGATCCAACTTTGGTGTAATGTCCTTAAAACAAGTCAAAATGAGGCTCAGCATTGTGTGTGTGTGTGGCCTCCACGTGCCTGTATGACCACCCTACAATGCCTGGGCATGCTTTTGATGAGGTTGCGGATGGTCTCCTGTGGGATCTCCTCCCAGACCTGGACTAAAGGATCCGCCAACTCCTGGACAGTCTATGGTGCAGCGTGACGTTGGTGGATGGAGCAAGACGTTGTTGGATTGAGTACATCTGGGACATCGTCTCGCTCCATCAGATTCAGGTCTGGGGAACGGGCAGGCCAGTCCATAGCTTCAATGCCTTCATCTTGCAGGAACTGCTGACACACTCCAGCCACAGGAGGTCTGGCATTGTCCTGCATTAGGAGGAACCCAGGGCCAACCGCACCAGCATATGGTCTCACAAGGGGTCTGAGGATCTCATCTTGGTGCCTAACCACAGTCAGGCTACCTCAGGCGAGCACATGGAGGGCTGTGCGGCTCTCCAAAGAAATGCCACCCCACACCATTACTGACCCACTGCCAAACCGGTCATGCTGAAGGATGTTGCAGGTAGCACATCGCTCTCCACGGCGTCTCCAGACTCTGTCACGTCTGTCACATGTGCTCAGTGTGAACCTGCAGGATATTCAGTCTCTGGACAGACTGAACATTGGAGGAGAGATCCAGTAGCTAGGCAGCGGAAACTAGGAGCAGGAGACATCAAGGTGTATGTGTGTGTTAATCTAACTGAACTGTGTGTATTCTTTGAGTTCATCATACTGTGTTAGGATGGGCATCATACTGTATGGGGGGCACTGCGGGGGCCATGAAAAGGGTACCTTACTGTGTGGGAATACTAATGGGCTTCATTAGGAGCAATATGTTTGTGTGGGCGTATATAAAGGATGTTGATGGTGAGGCTAGGTTACTGACAAAAAATAAAAATTGCCATATCGCAGTATGTGTCCCTCTTTCTTTTATTTCATAGTTGAGGTATGTATGTCCCTATACAGTGGGGAAAAAAAGTATTTAGTCAGCCACCAATTGTGCAAGTTGTCCCACTTAAAAAGATGAGAGGCCTGTAATTGACATCATAGGTCGACCTCAACTATGAGAGACAAAATGAGAAAACAAATCCTGAAAATCACATTGTCTGATTTGGAAAGAAATTTTGTTCAAATTTTGGTGGAAAATAAGTATTTGGTTAATTACAAAAGTTCATCTCAATACTTTGTTATATATCCTTTGTTGGCAATGACAGAGGTCAAACGTTTTCTGTAAGTCTTCACAAGGTTGGCACACACTATTGCTGGCTTGTTGGTCCATTCCTCCATGCTGATCTCCTCTAGAGCAGTGATGTTTTGGGGCTGTCGCTGGGCAACACGGACTTTCAACTCTCTCCAAAGGATTTCTATAGGGTTTAGATCTGGAGACTGGTTAAGCCACTCCAGGACCTTCAAAATGCTTCTTACGAAGCCACTCCTTCTTTGCCCTGGCAGTGTGCTTGGGATGATTGTCATGCTGAAAGACCCAACCACATTTCATCTTCAATGCCCTTGCTGATGGAAGGAGGTTTGTGACGCGCCCCCTGGGCCGTGGGGTACTCGGTGCCAGGTCGGTAGATGCTGGGAGATGGCACAGTGGCAGTGACCCGGTCCGTGACCCAGGGCGGTCAATTAAAAAGGGGTTTATTTACAGGGGATTTATGTACAAAGTTCGTGACGCCACCTGTGGTATGCGGCTAAGGGAGCCGCCGCTGCGGAGCAGGTCCTCTGGAGCTGATGTTACTGCAGCAGGGATGATGTGGCTCTCCACAGGTAGAGCTTAGCTCCAGGGCAGTGTAGATGTTATGGGTTGTGCTGGGCGATGTAGTGCAGGGGTGATGGCGCAGATAATAATCACAGAGACAGTGGGGTGCAGTCTTCCGAGTTTACTCACAGTTGTTAAGTTCCCCAGGTTGCACTGTCCAGCTTACAGCCTCCCACGTCGCGCTGCGTTCACCAAGCAGGGGTTCAGCGATCCCCCAGATAATTCAGGAGCACTTAACGGGACCCCTTTCTGTGTGCCTTTCTCAGTCGTCTTCCTGCGCTGGCTCTCACCCTCCTGCCCTGCGCCATGCAACCAGTGTCCCAATCCGGTAGCCTCTGGTTTTGTCGGGCGACCTGCAGTCCCCTGGACCCTCTGTGGCCACCTTCTCGGCAATATAGTTGCGGATGTGGCCACTGCACCTTGCAAGTACAGCAGCCTCCGGTTCCTAGCTGAGCCTTGTAGTTCTCCACTAGTTAAGGGGCCGGTCCCTTCTGCGGCTTGATCCCTCCACCGCCTGGCAGATTCGGGCGTACGGGTGGCCTCCAGCACTTCCCGTACCCCTGGGATCCCTTCTGTTCCTGGATCCTTTCTCCTGCTCCCTCTCCTCTCTCAGTCCTGGGCCTCTCACTAGGCCCGCCTCCGGAGCAGAGCTCTTGCAGAGCCTCTGCTCCCCACACTTTCCTCCTCTGACTGACCTGTCCTTCTAAGATGGCTCCCCTTTTTATACAGCTTCTGAAGTGCTCCCCTAAACTACGTCCCCCCCCCACTCCAGCCAGGAAAGGGGCTCAGCAAGAATCAGAGGCATCTTGCCCCTCCTGCTGGCCTGGAGTGGTGTGTTGGATGCAGGTGTTAGGGTCCCGGGCAGTACTCCATCCTTACCTGAGAGTGAGATACCACACCTCTGGGTGAGATGCAGTACCTCTGTGGCGACTGAACCCTCAAGGGCGCCACATTTGCACTCAAAATCTCACGATACATGGCCCCATTCATTCTTTCATGTACATGCATCAGTCGTCCTGGTCCCTTGGCAGAGAAACAGACACAAAGCATGATGTTGCCACCCCCATGCTTCACAGTAGGTATGGTGTTCTTTGGATGCAACTCAGCATTCTTTCTCCTCCAAACACGCCGAGTTGTGTTTCTACCAAGCAGTTCTACTTTGGTTTCATCTGACCATATGACATTCTCCGAATACTCTTCTGGATCATCTAAATGCTCTCAAGAAAACTTTAGATGGGCCCGGACATCTAATGGCTTAAGCAGGGGAACATGTCTGGCACTGCAGGATCTGAGTCCCTGGCGGCGTAGTGTGTTACTGATGGTAGCCTATGTAACGTTGGTCCCAGTTCTCTGTAGGTCATTCACTAGGACCCCCGTGTGGTTCTGGGATTTTTGCTCACCATTCTTGAGATCATTTTGACCCCACGGGGTGAGATCTTGTGTGGAGCCCCAGATCGAGGGAAATTATCAGTGGTCTTGTATGTCTTCCATTTTCTAATTATTGCTCCCACAGTTGATTTCTTCACACCAAGCTGCTTGCCTATTGCAGATTCAGTCTTCCCAGCCTGGTGCAGGGCTACAATTTTGTTTGTGGTGTCCTTCGACAGCTCTTTGGTCTTCACAATAGTGGAGTTTGGAGTGTGAATGTTTGAGGTTGCGGACAGGTGTCTTTTATACTGATAACACGTTCAAACAGGTGCCAGTACTACAGGTAATGAGTAGTGTTGAGCCACCCCCGTAGTGTTCGAGTTCGGTTCGTCGAACACCCGTGTGTTCGCCGAACTGTTCGTCGAACACCTTCGAACACCGTTAAAACCAATGGCAGGCAAACAAAAACACATAGAAACACATAGAAAACACCTTCAAAGGTGTCCAAAAGCTGACAAACTGCTCTGAAGACACAACTAACACATGGAAAAGTGACAAGTACATATAGTCATGCGAAAAGAAAAGAGGTGGAGGAGTAAAAGGAGGGGGAGACACAGATATAGGCATGTCATGCCCTTCTAAAATCCAAAAAGTGAGAAGCCGACACGTTCAGTCCGCTCCTGCCCGTGCCACCTCCGTGTCGCCGGGTTTGTGCCAGAGCCGCGGTGAACCCTGACGGCCAGCCCCCCTCTCCCAATACTGGTGCCTGTCCGCTGGTGGGTCGAGCGAGCCCCCCTGTGGTGGAGGCAGCTCTAAGCTTTTTAATTTAAATTGTCTCTCTAATTTGAATGAATACACTTTAAATCCATTTACAAGGATCTATTGGAGGGCAAGTCTCATGCCAGCAGCCGCGTAATTCCAGCTCCAGTAGCGTCCACTAAAGCTGCTGCAGTTAAAAAGCTTTTATAAGGATCGAGCTCGGCTGTCCACCGCAAGGCATCCTACTGCCAGTCCCAGCCCCTATGCCTTGGGGTGCCTCCTGATGCTCTTCACTAAGTATCCCATGGTCCCGAAGCATTTCCTTTGAAAAAATTAAGTGTCTAAACTACAGGTGGTGTAGCTTGCTTAACAGCCGGGATAATCCGCTGACTAGCAGACACTGCTACTAGGCACAAAGTATTTCCTGGGCTAGATGCAGTTAAAAATTTGTAATTAGATACTCTCGTTGGATGCTGAGAAAGCATTCCATAGAGTCTCCTGGCACGCCATATATGATTCTCTTAAAAAGCTTGGGGTAGGGGTCTAGGGGACCCTTTTATAGCCAAAATCACGGCCCTGTATCGCAATACGTCACCTAGGCTGAAGATAAATGGAACTGTATTACCCTGAGGGCTCGGTTGCTACAGAGGTATTGCACCTCACCCAGAGGTGTGATATCTCACTCTCAGGTAAGGATGGAGTGTGGATCAGGACCCGACACCTGCATGCATTACACCACATTGCCGTGGGGCAGGGCGACCAATATGCCCCTGAGATGGGCACGACAGTCCCTGTCCCTGGCTGGAGTGGGGGGAGGGAACACTGAGGAAGGGGAACCCTGTAGTGCAGGAGCAGGGAGGAAGCAGTTCCTGGGTGCATTGAGAAGGGAGTATAAAAGGTGGGCACCATCTTAGTTCAGTGCAGAGAAGTCTGAGCAGAAGTGGCAGGGAGCAGGGGCTCTGCATGAGCTCTGCTCCCGAGGCGGGCCTAGTAACAGAGGCCCAGGCCTGGAAGAGGGAGAAGGAAGGAAGAGGAGCGGAGAAGGCTCCAGGAACGAGGAACGAAGGGATCCCAGGGGTGCGGACGGGCGAGTCGCCACCGCACGCCCGAATCCACCTGTGTGGAGGGGTCAGGCCAAAGGGGGAGACCGGTCCCCGAAACTAGAAACAGGAGGCTGTGACATTTTATGTGGCGCAGCCCCTCGCTACACCCGCTAGGAAGGCACCACATAGGGTCAGGGAAACTGGCGCCAAGTTTACCAAGAGGAGGCCCGAGGCAGCCGGACAGAAGGGTTGGTAAGAAAGGCCAGACAAAGGACACACAAAGGGGGTCCTGTGAAGCGCTCCAAAGTTATCTGGGAGTTGTCTGAGCCCCTCACCTGGTGAGCACAGTACGACGTGGGCAGCCGTTACCTGCAGACGTGGTCTGGATAATAAGAACTGTGAGTAAAGGCCCTGGACTGCATCACTGACTCCGTGTCGTTACTGCTGCTGCCCTGCACCATCACCCCCATCCTCTGCATACACTGCCCTGAGGCTATACTCCTCCCGTGGGGAGTTATGCTACACTCTGCTGCACCCACAACACCAGCCTCAGCGGTCTGCCCTGGAGCGGCGGTTCACTCTGACCGCAATCCACGGGTGGCGTAGTCGGACATTTAAACATCAAAACCACATAAATAGTTCCGCCACTGGTTTGACCGCCCTGAGCCACGGAACCGGGTCGCCGCCACGGAGACTACAACCACCAGCATCCACCAAAAAGGGTCCGACTCCGGGTGTCCCAAGGCCCAGGGGGCGCGTCAGAACATTTTCATCACCTTTCACAATCACCAATGGGACAAGGCAGGGATGTTCTCTGTCCCCTCTCTTATACATCCTAGTGACGGAGCACCTGCTCTCATCAATTCGCCATAACCTCAATATTAGGTGGATTGAGGTGGGAGGCACCGAGTACAAGTGCTCTCTATTTGCTGATGATGTCCTAGTATATATCACTCAATCACATATATCCATTCCTGTTGTTATGGCTGAAATAGATCACTTTGTTACATGGTCAAATTTTAAAATCAATGCAGCGAAGTCTGAGGCCCTCGATGTCTCCCTCCCCAAATCCATATAGGATTCCATCCAGTCCAACTTTCCCTTTGCCTGGCCCTCACAGGGTATCAAATACTTAGGAATTCCTATTCATAGAGACCTCTCCCATCTATGTTATCTTAATTTTGGGCCCTTTATTGAACAACTCCATACAGACCACGGTTGGCAAGTTAGAACTGTAAGATTCACTACGTGAACCACTGGTGTTTTGTGGAAAAGCACATGTACACTGTGTTCCAAATTATTATGCAAAAAGTGTTTAGGAGTGATAAGGGAAGAATTTGTTTGTTTGTCAGTTAAACTCATTGATGGTGATGTGTGTCAGGGCTCTTTATATCACTGTAAGCAATTGCAGACACCTGTGCTAATTAGTTTGGCAGGTGTGTCCAATGAAAGGCAAGACTACTTAAGAAGGCTGTCTCACATTATTAAGCAGCCTACATTTTCTGCCAAAATGGGAAAGAAAAAGGATGTGTCGGCTGCTGAGAAGCAACAAATTGTGGAGTGTTTAGGTCAAGGCATGACTACAATCAACATTGTGCGATGATCAGGATGAAGTGTCTTGGCAATCAAGAAGTATGTAGCTGATTCACAGTACACACGTGTGCGTGCTGATAAGGGCAAATTGAGGACTCTTTCCTACAAGCAATTACGTCAGGTTAAAAGAGCAGTGGCAAAAAAGCCTTGTCATAGCAGCAGACAAGTTTTTGAAGCTGCTGGTGCCTCCAACGTCCCCCGAACAACAAGATGCAGGGTCCTTCAGAGGTTTGCAGCTGTGCATACGCCATCCTGTCGACCTCCTCTATCCACTTCACACAAGCAGAAACGGCTTCAGTGGGCCAAACATTACATGAAGACTGATTTCAAAACTGTTTTGTTCACGGATGAGTGCCGTGCAGCGCTCGATGGTCCAGATGGATGGAGTGGAGGATGGCTGGTTGATGGACACCCCACGCAAACACGGCTACAGCGCCAACAAGGAGGAGGTGGAGTAATGTTTTGGGCTGGAATCATGGGGAGAGAGATTGTCGGCCCCTTTAGGATCCCTGAAGGCGCTAAAGATGAACTCCATAATGTATGTGGATTTTCTCAAACAGCACTTCCTGCCATGGTTCAAGAAGAAGAACCGTGTATTTCACAGCAAGATCATTTTTTTGCATCATAATGCACCATCTCATGCTGCACATAAAACATCTGCATCTCTGGCTGATATGGGCATAACAGGGGACAAACTTATGGTGTGACCCCCATGCTCCCCTGACCTCTACCCCATTCAGAACCTCTGGAGCATCATCAAAAGGAGTGTCTATGATGGCGGGAGGCAGTTCACATCTAAGCAACAGTTCTGGGAGGGTATTCTGTCCTCATGCAAAACAATTGAAGCAGAAACCATCCAAAACCTGACAAATTCAATGGACGAGAGAGTTCAGAAACTCCTTTCGAACAAGGGGTCCTATGTGAAAATGTAACATCACCTAGAATAAAGTTTTGAGTTGAAAACTGTTTGATTTCAGTTTCTAATAACCTGCTAATGCTTATAATTTCAAAAATGACCATTTTTTTTGGTCTTTATTAAAATGAAAAGGTTGATCGAAAAGTTTGGCGGATCTAAGAGTGTGGCAACCCAGTAGTCATGATTACTTCGAATTCTGACAATATGAGGGTCATGTTGCAGGTAGTGCAGCAAGAAGGCACTTATGTGTCTTGCGCATCTCGGAGCCCCAAAATTATTTTCCGGGCTAGATGCAGCTAAAAATTATTATTAATTTTAAATCTGGTGAAGCTTAGTATAGATGGCCTAATAGGATCAGTGCTGCACACTGCTACAAAGCCCAAATTATTTTCCAGCCAAGATACAGATAAACATGATTAGTAATTTTAAATCTGGTGGAGCTTATTATAGATGGCCTAATAGAATCAGTGCTGCACACTGCTACAAAGCCCAAATTATTTTCCAGCCAAGATGCAGATAAACATGATTAGTAATTTGAAAGCTTAAAACGGTTGGTAAGGTGATTTTAACCAATCATCCATCTTTTACTCTCCCCAGGATGACACAGGGGTAGAAAAGTCGTTTCGGATCCATGATTTGTTCATCTTTATGAACGTGAGTCTGTCTACATTATCAGTGGAGAGCCGCGTGCGCTTATCTGTCAGCACACCACCAGCAGCGCTGAACACACGTTCAGACAGAACGCTGGCTGCGGGTCATGACAAGATCTCCAAGGCGTAAGTGGCTAGCTCCGGCCATTTATCCAGATTGGAAGCCCAAAAAGAGCAAAGGTCCAGTGACACAGTCATGGCTTCAATGTTTACTTGGAGATACTCCTGTACCATCGTCTCTAGGCGTTGACTATGTGTCAGACTTCTTGTCTCCTGTGGCCTTGCAAAGGATGGGCTAAAAAAGTGGTGAAATGATTCCGCAAAATTGATGTTACCAGAAGATACTGTGGTTCTGTTATGGTTTGAGTGCTGAACACTTGACGGTCCCACGGTTGGCAAGTTGGAACTGTGAGATTCACTACGTGCACCACTGGTGTTTTGTGGAAAAGCACATGTAAGATTCTGCAACAGTCTCTACTGATACTCCTGCATGCGTGCATCCCTTTCTATGGCAGGAATAATTTCTGCAAATTTACTTTTGTACCGGGGATCTAACAGTGTGGCAACCCAGTA
Source organism: Phyllobates terribilis (assembly GCF_046119375.1). Lineage (NCBI taxonomy): Eukaryota > Metazoa > Chordata > Amphibia > Anura > Dendrobatidae > Phyllobates > Phyllobates terribilis. Next base: position 846,629,638 of record NW_027362763.1, read on the forward strand.
GTCAGGATTATTTCTAATTCTCACAATTCGAGGGTCATGTTGCAGGTAGTGCAGCAAGAAGGCACTCATGTGTGTTGCGCATCCAGGAGCACCAAGTCCCTGTTGTGTTGGTGGCGAGGTAACAATCATGCTTCCTTCCTCTGTCCTCTTCCCCCAACCTCGCACAACAGAAATGTGATCAAGGTCTCCCTCATCTGATGAGTCTTCCATCAGTTCGTCCTCCACTTCTTCCTGGGCTCCTGCACCTTCCTCACTAGTTTGACTGCTACCATGCGCCCTGGTAAAACCATCTCCCCCACCCTCACATGCCTGCCGCCTTGGTGCTGCCGACCGTCTGGACCTTGCAGATGTTAGCCCTTCCGCATACAACTCCTCCTCCTCTACTTCCTCCACCTCCTCTTGTGCCACCACCTGACTCCGAATTCTGTTTAACATGTGCTCCAGCATGTAAATCACCGGAATAGTCATGCTGATAATGGCATCGTCAGCACTAAACATCTTCGTCGCCATTTCAAAACTGTGCAGAAGGGTGCATAGGTCCCTGATCTGAGACCACTCCTCCAGCGTGATTTGCCCCACGTCTGGATCTCGTTGGCCCAGGCTATACGTCAGAACGTATTGCACCAGGGCTTGTTGGTGCTGCCACAGTCGCTGCAACATGTGCAGAGTTGAATTCCACCGGGTAGTCACATCGCATTTTAGCCGGTGAAGTGGCAGGCCCAACGACTTCTGTAGAGATGTAAGTCGCTGAGCTGCGGGATGCGAACGGCGGAAGTGAGCACACAGCGACCGTGCCCTCTGCAGAAGGCCATCTAGTCTGGGATAGTGGCTAAAAATTGCTGGACAACCAGGTTCAACACGTGAGCCATACAAGGCACGTGTGTGACATTGCCCCGGCGAAGGGCCGCACCCAGGTTTGCAGCATTGTCGCACACGGCCTTCCCTGGTTTCAGGTCCAGTGGAGACAACCATTCATGAAATTGGTTCTCCAGAGCTGACCACAACTCCTCAGCTGTGTGACTCACATTTCCCAGACATTTCAAAGTAAAAACCGCCTAATGACGTTGAGCCCTACTGCCAGCATGGTAAGGAGGTGTGCAGGATCCCTTCTGCGCAGTTAGAAAGCTTGTGGCATGACCAGACAGGCTTTGGGTGCAGGTGGAAGACCGAGAGGAGGTTGAGGAGGCAGAAGCAGTGGAGGAACTTTGACATAAAGAGGATTGACGCACAACTCGTGGGGACGGCAAGACTTGGACAGTAGCCCCTTGTCCTGCTGTCACCATAGTTACCCAGTGCCCAGTCAGCGACATGTAACTCCCCTGTCCATGCCTACTCGTCCAAGTGTCTGTGGTGAAATGCACCCTGTCACACACACAGTTTCTCAAAGAAGCGGTGATGTTGTGTGCGACATGCTGGTGGAGCGCAGGCACACCTTTCTTTGAGAAGTAGTGCCGACTGGGCATCTGGTACTGGGGCACTGCGACGGACATAAGGTCTCGAAAATCCTCTGTGTCCACCAGGCGGAAAGGCAGCATTTCTGTAGCCAAGAGCTTGCAGATGGTGAAATTCAACCTCTTAGCTTTCTCATGGCTAGGAGGAAATGGTCTTTTACTTGTCCACATCTGAGGGACCGAGGGCTGGCTATTGTGCTTAGACGGGGTTGATAAGGGTGTCCCCGGCAAACTGCCGGTCTGTGAGGAAGATGCAGGCGGACATGTTAGGTTGCCTTGATCCAAAGGTGGTGCTATCGATGTCGGACAGCGCTCAACACCAGCTGGTGTTACCACCTCCAAAGAAAATGATGACCTGCCAATCACGCTGGCTGTTGCGGGTAAAGAGGTGGCAGGTCTGCGCCCCAAACCAGGTGTGACTGCTGTCCCCCCAGTCACAGAGGATGAAGAGGCCGTGGATGCACAAGATATGGCAGACGATGGTTGGCCCGGCCGGCTAGGCCGCATTGTAGCACACTGAGCTTCCCACTGCAACTTATGCTTCATGTCCATGTACCGGTTCATGCATGAAGTACTCAAACTATGTATTTTTTGGCCTCTACTTAGCTTTTGCTGATAAATGTTACAGATAACACGAGTTGGGTCATCTTTATCGATCTGAAAAAATGCCCAGGCTATGCAAGGCTTAGCACCCATGCGACCTGAAGAGCCACCACGACTTGTGGTGAGAGGCAGAGTTGTGTTTGAGGATGCAGTTGTTGACGTGCTTCCAGTACTACGTCTCTGTCCAGGAAGGCGCAACCTGACCTCGTCGTCACTAGCATCTTCCTCCACCTCCTCTGCTGACCTCATCTCTTGGCTGACTGTGGGTTGACAGTAAGTGGGATCTCCAACCTCATCATCATCACCCTGTGCGTTATCACACCCGTCGTCCTCAGAGCCAACCTGTTCCTGCCCTAACAAAAAACTAAAGTTGTCGCTCCAATCAGGTATTTGAGTCTTATCATCGTCTTCCTCATTGTCTCCACCAACAGGAGTTACAGTTTGGGAATGAGGGTCTACATTATGGTCAGAACCTTCTGCGTCTGGTCCTGGATCCGACTCATAAAGATTCTGGGCATCAGTGCAGATCATTTCCTCGTCTGGATTCACAGAAGCGCTGGAGTCGACCTCTGATTCCCAGGCTATAGTATGAGTAAACAGCTCTGCAGACTCAACCATCTGTTCTACCTCATACTCAGACGGGCAGCTGGAGATTTGGGAGCTGTGAGGAAGCAAGTGCGATTGGGGTGACACCTTTGAGGACTGGAGTATTTGTGATGTTGATGTGGAGGAGAGCCCACTTAAAGGAGCACTTGATATCCATTGAAGCACCTGCTGTTTTTGTGCCTCATCTAGAATTTGTAGCGATTGGCGTGGCCGTAAGAAAGGGATCTTATCACATTGTCCGCTAAAAGAAGTAGACATTTTAGTTTGGCTGGAAGATGGTCTTTCTTCTGCAGATGTTACTGTTGCTTTAACACCTACCCCACGGACACAACCTTTTTTCCCCTTCCCAACACGCCTATTCCCCTTTCCACCAGCAGCAGGCCTTTTTCCACTCATTTTGGTGGTTAACTAATTCACAACTCTGGAGTTGTTTGCACAAAAAAACAATGGATGGGAACCGAGCAGAGCTGAGTGGCCAAACTGTGGTATTAGGCCAAAACTATTGGCTGGGTTAGATATAGAAAAAAATTATATTCAATTTGCAACCTGATGGAGGTCAGTATAGATGGACTAAAAGAGAAAGTCCCACACACTGCTAGAAGGAAAAATATTTTTTCAGAGCTAGATGCAGAAAAAAATTATTTTTAATTTGCAACCTGATGGAGGTCAGTATAGATGGACTAATAGAATGATGCTATGCCCAAAAGATTTTACTTCACTAGGTGCAGTAAAAAAATTGGTATTCTATACACAGGTGGTATATCTTGCAACACAGATAGGCTACTCCACTGACTAACACACTCTGCAATAGGCCAAAAAGGATTAGCTTTGCTAGATTCAGCCAAATGCTGTGAAAAAAACTTGCACAGCACTGGCACAGACCTGCCTGGCAAAAACTGATAGGAACTGATGTAACCTAGTCCTGAAAAGGACTCCAATTACAATTAGTCTTTACTCCCACAACCTATCTATTTAAGAGCACAGACCTGCCTGATAAAAGTCGTAGGAAATGCTGTAACCTAGTCCTTAAAAGGTCTGCAATCACAACTATTCCCTACTCCCAAGCTATCTGTAGATTTGTGCGAAAATTGGCTTGAAATTAACAAGGTATAGCGCACACAGCAACAGCGGTGCCGTCTAACACGCAGCTGCAGCAGTGAGAAAATGGTGGCCACGGGGAAAATGGCTTGGTCTTATAGGGCAAGGACATGTGACATACACTGCCAATGACACATGCCCTTGCTTGTGTGAAAAAAAGCACTTCGCTCCGTGTGTGCGCTGCTGATAGGCTGACAGATTGCACCTCCCCACTGTAAATGCGGGAAAGAGAAAAAAAAATGGAGATCTTCATTATCCCTGCAGAGATCCATCCCCTGCCCCTCCCCCCACCCCGCTGTACACTCAAACTGCGTATTAACATTAATTTTTATCATTACTGAGGAAAAAATCCAGTTATGATTTTGGTGCACGAACAGTTATCGATCATAACCTCCAACAGCCGAATTTTTCTCAAATCGTTCGTGTTCGCCGAACGGCTCGAACACCGCCCAAAACAGCTCGAATTTGAGATTGGCGAACAGTTCGAGTAGAACAACGCTCATCTCTAGTAATGAGTGGATGGCAGAGGAGCCTCTTAAAGAAGAAGTTACAGGTCTGTGAGAGCCAGAAATCTTGCTTGTTTGTAGGTGACCAAATACTTATTTTCCAACAAAATTTGAAAACATTTCTTTCCAAATCAGGCAATGTGATTTTCAGGATTTGTTTTCTCACTTTGTCTCTCATAGTTAAGGTCTACCTATGATGTCAATTACAGGCCTCTCTCATCTTTTTAAGTGGGAGAACTTGCACAATTGGTGGCTGACTAAATACTTTTTTCCCCACTGTATAACACTAATGCCAGCACTCCTGCATGATCCCTCTTCCCCCTCCATGCAGGGACGCCAATATACTCACCGCCCCGGCTATGAGCCCCCCATATCCTGCTTTTGTCTTGCTCCTGCGCACACCACACAGGCTTCCCAGCGGCGTGCCTAGTGCACTCTCACTCCCCAGTTCTTAAAGGGGCAGCGTGCATACTTTTCAAATGCCCCATCCAATAGTGAACCTGAAACCATTCTAGCGGTACTTGAACCAGCACCAGTGTCTGTCCTGGTTAGCGTTCCAGAGTCTGTACTGTCGGAGCCTGTTACAGTATAGGAATCCAGCCCTGCCTGTGACTCCGTGACAGTATCTGTTCTTCTCGAGGATCGAGAACCTGTGTAGTCTGAACAGAGTCCAAACTCTGTCCTGACAGTAACTCCGAGCCCAGTCTGTGTCTGCGATCCTGACCTCTGGGGTCAGCAGCTGCAGTATCAGGGACTGCCTATGAGTGATATTTGGCGGCTACCTGCAGCTCAAGTCTAACTCCACAATTAGGAGCTCTAGAAAAGACAGGGTAGCCTCTTAGCCATGCCCCTCCTAGGTAAGCCCAGCCACGTGGCACAGTGGGTCCATGATCCACATGCGCCACACGTGTCCGTGACACCCTATAAGACTTTTAAATTCGGGAGACCCACAGATACTCTATGCATCATGGTACATACTCAGACTAAAACACAGATGGCTGAAGTTGGCAAAATGCCTCAGACTTCCATATATCACAGTCTGAAACTGCCATTTAAGGACTAACAGCGGGTTTTTGACCTGAACTTAACAATCTTATATATGGCTATGTGGCTGTCTAATTTGGGTCAGGAGTCCAGAGGTCAGTCCGAAAAATCATGGGACCGTAATATACATCTGTCTTAATTCAGACTTGAGCTAAGTTAAAACTTTTTTGCGGCCCATGTAGTAAAGGTTAATCTTTGTGCTGTGCAAAAAAATCGCAGAATGCAGTAGTCTGGTCTGATCTACAGGCCAAACTATTGCAAGGAAATTTCAGACGGCTCCTGGACATGTCCACGATGTGGACAATCAGACGGAGCCTCATTCAGAGCAAGTTGGTTTCTAAATTGTGGACATGACAAGCCTAAGTTTTACAACACTTATATCTGAATTTACCATAGGAAAGAGTGGTAGTAACACTCGCCCACTGACACACATTAAGCTGGAAAACCCAGAATAACCCTCTAACGATCCATGATTGGTCGCAATATGGCTTCTATGATTTCTTGGCACAGATTGTGGCTCACGACCATGTCTCAGAGTGGAATGTAGCTCTCTGGGTAAAAAAGGTTGCGGATCAGAGGTTCAAGTCCCCAAGGGGACTAAAAAGTAAGATATTTAAAAAATAAAAAAAAAAAGTATTCAAAAAATTAAAAGGATATAAGAATTCCAATCACCCCTCTTTTCACCCCCCAAAAATAAAAATATAAAAAATACACATTTGGTATCACCGTGCCAGTAAAAGTCAATAGGTAAAAATGGCAGAGAAAAAAATGTAAACACCAGTATGGCGGGGTTTTTTTGTACACTGCAACTCTGTAAAAAAAAAAAAAATTTTTTTTTTTTTATCGCTCAAAATGCTGTATCTACTCCAAAATGGTGTCCGTAAAACCGTCAGTTCGTCACCAAAACAGACCTCCACACAGTTCCATCAACTGGTGGAAAAATAAAAAGTTATGGGTATTGGAAGAAGTGGAGGGAAAAAAAACGAAATGCAAAAATGAAAAGTCTACGGATATTTAACCCCTTTCTGGCCTGGGGCGTATTAGTACAGCCCAGGCCATCAGCCCCAGTTCAGTGAGGGCTCCGGCGATGAGCCCGCACTGAACCGGGCACATGTCAGCTGATTATTACAGCTGACATGTGCCCGCAACAGCCGCAGGTGGAATCGCGATCCACCCGCGGCTGTTAACATGTTAAATGCAGGGTGGACAGCAGTCTGAGCTGCCACATTTTACCTCAACACTCCCTGGTATCTACAGTATTAGATCACGGCAAGAGGATTGACAGCAATGTGAGCAGCCGTTTCTTACCTCAGCACACGTGGTATCTCCAGTATTACATCAGAAAAATATGGTGGACAGCAGTGTGAGCAGCCTCTTCTAACCTCAGCACCCCTGGAGTCTCCAGTATTACATCAGAAAAATATGGTGGACAGCAGTGTGAGCAACCTCTTCTAACCTCAGCACCCCTGGAGTCTCCAGTATTAGATAGATAGGGTGGACAGCAGTGTGAGCAGCTACTTCTTCTCAGTATTAGATCAATGTATCCACTGTGGGCACATCTTGGTGATTACCTCCCTACACAAAATAATTGGCATTTGCTCACTAAATGTATTTTATCATTTTATTTATATTGACATTTCCTATAGTTATTTAAGCTTTTTTTTCCCTATTCCCAGAGAACCTAATTAATGAGAGACTGTGAAATGATACACTTACAGAAAACCATTACATACCCTACATTTACTGTACTTGGTTGAATAAGCAAAACAGCATTCTACAAATCAGGGGTGCCCAACCATTTTTGGTCTGAACTCCACATTGCTGGTTTGACCCAACCCAATGGGCCACAATAAAACTTCATAAACATCTAATAGCTGCTGATTCCATTTTAGGACTCTTATCTATCGTGAGGATAGAGGTCACCGTTTCTCTCGTTCACATTTCCGAAATGCCCAGTCAAGTGTTTCCCTTCTCCCATAAACTACAACGGTTATGGCAGCATTTATATGCAAGGCAACATCTTTACTTCATCTACTCCTTATCTAGATGATGACATGGTCACAGACATTGCTACACAGTGAACCATTAATAGTTACCCTATGGTGCTACCTGACTCTCTCTCCTACTCCCTAACATGGAAACTACTTATGAGTGGCCACCAAACATGGTTAGTTATATCTGTGGCCATGTAGTTGAGGACCACAGAGAAAGGCATTTTTTTCACATTATATAATTAATATAAATGCCAAATATACATATTAAAACTTATCTGTCCATGCATTTTTCTTCAAGCCTTTACTCACTTGGGCATTGAATCAATAAATTCTGCTATCTTGAGGTGTAGAAGGTTTGGCCCACTCTGCATGCTTTACATGGGATCTCACTGCACTATCAAGCATAGCCAAGACGTGTTTTTTATAGGATCCATGTCAGGTGACTGACTAGCCCATGGGTTCTTTTAGATGTTGATTTTTTTTGCCTGACAATCTTGGGTCTTTTAAGCAGTATAACAAGGAGCTTCATCCTCCATGAACAGAGTAGCTATTATGCTAAGCAGCCCACCTAAAAATATTGGAAGAAAACCCTACCCAACATTCCTCTTGACCCCGTAGCCTGTACACTTGTATGTTGTACGCACGTGTTCTAAACAGGGACAGAGAAAAAATACCTCTTTATTTTCCATGAAAACAAAAGGATTGGACATGTTAAAATCCACAGCCTGATCTTTCTTATCTGCCACATATGCCACCCCCATACACATTAAGTCTACTGACCCTGCTGAAATCTATGGGTTTGGCTGACATTAATCTAGCATGTATGGCGACCTTAAAGGAGTTGTCCACTGCTTGAACAACCCCTTTTTATTCCCCATGTTTGGCACCGATAAAATTAAAAATGCCTATACTCCCCTCCGGTGTCGTTAAAATGGTGTTTGCACTCGCATTCCCGGGGCTCACGTGCGGTTAAGACATGTAAACCCTGCGCCCAATCACCGCTGGCGTCCCTGTCCCCATCTTCGGACGTATTATTAATCAGGAGGGAGTTGGAGGGTCGGCCATAGCTCTCACTTACTCTTGATTACTTATATGTTCAAGGAGGGAGGACAGTGACACCAGCGGTGATTGGGTGCTCACCACACGTGAGCTCCAGGAACGCGAATGCCAAGACTGCTGCAACAGCACCAGAGGTGAGTAACTATTTTTAGTTTATCGAGGCCAAACATGGGGAATGAGAAGGGGTTGTCCTAGTAGTGGATAACCCCTTTACGAGCTACACAAAGAAAGCTGTCCCATATGTATTATTTTTATATTTTTGTGGATTATATTGTCCTTTAAAAAGAATTTCATCTGCAAGGAACTATTACTGGGGCACTACATGCCAGTGTTGTCCGAGAGAAGATTTATTAAAACTTTCTGTCTATGGTCATCCAAGGACCTCACTGATTACTACTGTATGAGACAAACGAGTGTTACTCACATCTGGCATTTTATTTTGACATTCACTCGTCCAGTTATTGGTAACATTTTTGTAACATTATGTGGTTTTCTCTTTGGCAATGGGTCCTATATTAGAATGTGTGAATTTTGCATGTTGTTAGTGAACCTGCCTCTAGATAGAAATAGGATTATTGTTAAAGAGGTTGTCCACTATTAGAACAACCCCTTCTCATTCCCCATGTCTGGCCCTGATAAAATAAAAAAGCTTATACTCCCCTCTAGTGCTGGCACTGTCCCAGCTATGTCCGCATTCACTCTCCCAGGGCTCATGTGACGTTATGACATGCGAGCCCTGCGACCATCCCCGCCGGTGTCACTGTCTCCTCCTTCGGACATATAAGTAATCAAGGGGAGGTGAGAGTAGCCACAACTCCCACTATCTCTTGATTACGTATACGTCCAAAGGAGAAGACAGTGACGCCGGCGGGGATGGTCGCAGGGCTAGCATGTCATAACATCACATGAGCCCTGGGAGAGCGAGTGCCGACACCGCTGGAACTGCACCGTCACTGGAGGGGAGACTATAAGCTTTTTTCATTTTATCTTGCCAAATATGGGGCATGAGATGGGGTTGTCCTAGTAGTGTAGTAGATACCCCTTTAAGAGTATCCATAATTAGAAATGTTTCATAAATGGTATGCATCTGTCAAATTAAAAATGATTTGTCTCGTCTTATACAGAGCTCATAACTTTTAAGTGCTTGTATTTCAAATCAGCTAAATTGTTCATTTTGCAATACAAGCCAGAAAACTGGCAACACTTCTTGTAGATAACAAATTAATACTTTTACCGTATTTTTCGGACTATAAGGCGCACCGGATTATAAGGCGCATTAACAAAAAAACTCTGCTGAAACGTTTTGGTCCATATATAAGGCGCACCGGACTATAAGGCGCATTAAATTAAACAAGGCTCAGACCGTAAATCAAATTTTATTTAACTCTTTCACAATAGCTGCAAATCAATACATTTGCTTTTTCAGTTCATTCTTCTACCACAAATCCATCAAACTCTTCATCTTCAGTGTCAGAGTTTAATAGCTGGGCGATTTCGGCATCAAGCATGCTCGGGTCCTCCTCATCATTATCCGAGTCGGTCTCGCCGCTGATGTTTAGCTCTTCTTCAGTGATAATTCCAGACTTCCTGAAAGCTCGGATGACACTGGAGACTGATACCTTCTCCCAGGCATCCACGATCCACTTGCACATAGTGGCATAACTCGCCCGGCGTTGCCTCCCGGTGTTGGTGAATGTGTGGTCCCCTTCTGTCATCCAATGCTCCCATGCAGCTCTCAATTTAACTTTAAAAGACCTGTTGATGCCAATATCTAGTGGCTGGAGCTCCTTGGTTAATCCACCCGGAATGACGGCAAGCTCCGAATTAGTTTTCTTCACTTGGTCTTTGACAGCTTCGGTCAGATGGGCGCGCATAGAGTCACAGACCAATAGGGATGGGGATCTGTGAAAAAAGCCATCCGGTCTCCTGACGTAGACCTCCCTCAGCCACTCACTCATCTTCTCCTCGTCCATCCAGCCTTTTGGATTAGCCTTGATGATGACACCAGCAGGAAACTGTTCCTTTGGCAAAGTCTTCCTCTTGAAAATGACCATGGGTGGTAGTTTCTGGCCATTAGCCTGACAGCCGAGAACTACAGTGAAAGATGACTTCTCGTTTCCTGTGGTACGTATAGATACCGTACTGGTCCCTGTTTTCTCAACAGTACGGTTTACGGGGATGTCAAAAGTGAGGGGGACCTCATCCATGTTAGTGATGTGTTCTGGTTGGATCTTCTTTTCATTTATTTTGGTTATACAGTAGGTGCGGAAAATGGCCAGCTTCTCTTCATAATCCTTTGGCAGTTGCTGGCAGACAGTAGTTCTGGTGCGGATAGAGAGATTACGCCTTTTCATAAAACGAAAGCACCATGAAGGACCTCCTCGAAAGTCCTTGATCTCCATGTCGCGTGCTATCACTGTGGCTTTTAGGCGAATAGAGACAGTGGAGACGCTTCTACCTGCGGCTCTTTGTTCGATAACCCACTGTTCTATTTTTTCCTCCAAATGTGGCCATCTTGCTTTCTTTCCTCGGAAACTCAGTTTGGTCTTCTTTCCCTGGCGTAGGGCATCTTCTTGTTTCCTCCACTTACGCACCATAGATTCATTTATGTTGAATTCTCTTGCAGCTGCTCTATTTCCATGCACTACTGCATGACTTATAGCTTTAAGCTTAAAATCTGCATCATAAGCATGCCTCTTAACAGGAGGCATTTATGGGGTAGTCGGTATAGAAACTTAAGCACGGGGCTCCTGCGCACAGAGCTGTATGTGTCACCGCGCTCAGTGAGGATCCTGACTACGGTGGCCGTATTGCTTAAGCCAGGTGCGGGTCCATATATAAGGCGCACCGGACTATAAGGCGCACTTTTGATTTCTGAGAAAATTCTGAGATTATATGTGCGCCTTATAGTCCGAAAAATACGGTACTTTGCTATATGAAGCTACATGATTTCTTATTGCAGGGGTCTTCCAGATGTTTTTTTTCCTATGGGGCTAAGAACTTACCGGCAGGTAGTTGCCAACTAACTGCCTGTTCTGCCCATGACCTTTCTCCCAACTCAGGCGTCGATTCTATGGTTTTATTTGACCTGACATCAACAAAACAGATTTTTGTCTTTCGTGCTGCTCTGTTGATGGGGCATTACTGATGACATCGCACTGATTGACATCTGGCTACTCGCAGTCAATCGTCATGACATCAGCTGTGATGTCCTGTCAACAGAGCAGAGAAGAAGAGAAGGAGCTGTTCTGTCCGCATAACATCATGGGAAGTAGAAGTCCATGACCTACTCTGAGCCAAAACATATCATCACAGGGCAGAACAGACAGGTAGTTAACAACAACCTGCCGATAAGTTCTTGGCTCCATTGTAATAACCCCTTTAATCCAAAACACATGTCCTTTGCTACTTGATCTCTGTATCTGAAAATCTGACTGTGTAGCTATAGTAACTTGTGCCGCTTCAAGATTTAAAGGGATTGTCAAAACCTCTGATGACAGATTGAAGTCACTCTGTCGTATGTTACTGCAGACTTCTTAATGCTGACAGTGTATGGTGCGAATGCCATCAGGATTCCCCAGTATTATTGGAGAGCGAGCAGTCACGTGTCTGTAAGTATGCGATTTTCATACATGCGGTTATGTGCCAGTTAGACGTGCTCAGCTGCTCTCAATTCATTTGTATTGAGAGAAGGGATCGGAATGTGATCAGATGTATATAAATCACATTCTTACAGTCATATGACTGGCTGCTCTTACTTGAAATACCAGGAAATCCTTAGAGCATGCATGCCAGTGGTGGACATATCATTGGTGCAACCTGTGCGGCCGCGGGGCCCAAGAGATAAGGGAGCCCATTTCTACCTCCGAAGAAGGTGCAATTTTGCATTTTTAGGAACTCTTGGGCTGCCAAGGGCCCATATATTGTTCTTGCACAGGGGCCCTTTTCGGTCTGTACCGCCAGTGATGCACGCTGTCAGGATTCAGATGTCTACAGTCACAGAGCGACTGCAGGTATTTATTAGAAGACCGGACAACCCTTTTAAGTATTTTCTAATACACAGATAAGACTAGTCTGTCTGGTAGAGCATCAATATACAACATAAGCTTATTATGTGCATTAAAGCTTGTCAGCACAAAATGACTGTCCGAACAAAGTAGGAGATCTCTGTGTACCCTTGGTGTGGCCAAACGGTTCAGTGATCTCCTGTAAAAATCCCAAAGGGGAGTTTAGAAGGGAGAAGAGTGTGTATAAAATCTAACTTTTATTACAAGTAATTGTTAAAACAAATGTTATTAAAACAAATTGTATCCACATACATCCTATTACAGATGTAAATAGGAGCACAGTCGTTAATATCTTATAGCTCTGACGACTGCGAGGTCTCGATAAGGTCAAGTTTAGAAACACAAATGAGTGGTATACCTGACTATTGTCCCTCATAAATTGTATCTCCTGTAAAGCCAGACCTGTCAATCAAGGCCAAGAGTGGCAGAGGTAGATGTAAAACGAGTAAGTGGAAAGGTGAACTGTTTGGCCACACCAAGGGTGCACAGCGCACTTGTGCTTGGTTTGAATGGTCATGTTGTGCTTTTATGGTCTTTAGCAAAAGGGGTGGTGATCACAGGATTCTCTGGGGGCGTGTCTTTACACTGTTAAGTATAGCCTACTCAAAAGAAAAAAAAATTGAATAGACACTCAGGGTATTAAATATAAAATATATTTTTTATTAATACAAAAAGATAAAATAGAAACGGGGAGAAAGACATAAAATAGGAAATTTACACAGGAAAAACATAATCCCAAAAATGCATGTGGGGAGTGGGTATGTTAAATAAATGGTGATTTCCCTGAATGAATACAGTATAAATATATGTAGATCTAAATATAGCAGCAAGATACATAAATATATAATACATATAAATAAATAAATCTAAGTGGATAGTTTAGATATAATCATACTGCAATAAATATTAACTGGGAAAAAGAACAATACCATGTAAAGGACACCCCAGAACTCCAACGCACGTTTCGCCAGGTTGCTTTTTCAAAGAGCATGAAAATGTGTGAAATTATATCCCATTTGCCTTTTTTTTCCTCTTTTTTTGTGGTGTTCCACTACACACAAAGGAAATAAACATGTGTATAACACATGTGTAATTGTAGTATTTCTCCCCGAAAATTATTGCATTTTCTGGAACAATTTCAAGGATGCCAAATTATTCGGCCATAACTGTACATGAAAATAAGCAACTTCTGATATATCTTATCAGAAAAATCTGCTTCATTTTTTGCCAGAATTGATCAGTCATTATCAAAATTGTCAATTCTGAGTAGTGTTGAGCGAGTATGTTCGTTTAAACCTTTCGCCGAGTATACTCGGCCGAGCGCCGAGTATTTATAGAATGTTCGGACTTTAAGTTTTTGTTGCTCAGTGAACATGATTTGCGACTGTTTGACAGATTTAATACATGTGAGGAATGCTGGAAAAAACAGGAATTCCTTACATGTATTAAATCTGTCAAACAGTCGCAAATCATGTTAACGGAGCGACGAAAACTTAAAGCCCGAACACGCTATAAATACTCGGTGCTCGGCCGAGTATACTCGGCGAAAGGGTTAACTGAACATACTCGCTCATCACTAATTCTGAGGTAAAATCTGTATTCAATGAAGACAGACTTTCCAATTAGTGAGCTAGGAGATGGCAGCTACTATGGATACAATTCTATGACCAAATGCAGAACTACTGAACGTGTGAACTTGGCCTAACACAAACTGTATTTTTCAGACTATAAGACGCACTTTTTTCCTCCAAAATTCTGGAGGAAAGTGGGGGGTGCGTCTTATAGTTCGAACATATGTTCGGCTGTGGGTGGTCTGGGGCTGGGGGGAGCGGCAGCGGGGGATGAGCGGGACACAGCAGGTAGCAGTCACCTGCTGCAGCCTATCCTGTGCCCACTACTAAAGAAAATGAATAGTTCCATGGGCGTGGGGAGCAGGGAATATTCCTTTTCCTTAATAGCGGGCACACTGTAGCCGCAGCGCGGCTCCTGCTGCTCTCGGCGGTCAGTGTGCCCGCTATTAAAGTCCATGAATATTCGCTACAACCCACTCCCATGGGTTGTAGTGAATATTCATGGTCTTTAATAGCGGGCACACTGACCGCCGAGAGCAGCAGGAGCCGCGTTGTGGGTACAGTGTGCCGGCTATTGAAGAGACTGAATGATCACTGCTCCCCACGCACAGAGTCCCGTCATGGAGAGAAGTGACTATTCCGGCACAGTACTTCACTGTGTAACAGCGCATGGCAGGAATACCATGCGCTCCCTGCCATGCGCGGCTCACACAGAGTGTCCGCAGCAGAGCAGGATACAGCGCTGGAGGAGAGAGGAGGTGAGTATGATTGTTTACATTTTTTTGTGGGCAGCACGATGGGGCTCAGAGGGTGCCAAGCATACCAGGATTAAGGGGTGTTGTGTATACCAGAATGGGGGAATCAAGAGGTATCATATATGCCAGGATGGGGGATCAAGGGGTGCCATGCATACCAGGAAGGGGGATCAAGGGGTGCCATGCATGCCAGGATGGGGATGAGTGCCATGTATACCAGGATGGTGATGGGGGGGGGGCATGTATAACAGGAAGGAGGAGCCATACATACCAGGATATAGGATATTAACAGAATTGGGGGATATTACCCCAATACCGGTGTCAGCAGCAGACTCCCTCCCCCATAACAGGGCATCATGGCCACATTTTTTGCTTACATTTTTTTTTCCATTTTCCTCCTCTAAAACCTAGGTGCATCTAATAGTGCGAAAAATACGGTATGTTATGCTCATACACTCTGATGAAAATCAGATTCAAAACTCTGGTGAAAAACAGTTGGTGTTTTTACATACAAGAAAAGTCGCTGATGTCTGAATGAGGCCTAATGCACTTACTAAGCACACACGCTCTTTACAAATACTTAGCATATTGATGCTCTACTGGTTTCATCACTCGTAGCTTGGAGTGATACCAGAAATCTTTGCAGTCAGCTTTTCGGTTAGATATAAGGTGATGACATGCAGATAAACCGCCACTGTTTATCTCACTTTTCATATCCTTGTAAAAAAAAAAAAAAGTCATATTCTACAAGTCATAAAATAGATAAAATCCTCCGACTGAATGTTCTTTTCTGCTCTATTTCCTGCCAATCTCTGTTTAGGACAAAAAGTATCAGAATATGCTACACACTGTTACATGTGTAAATGGCCATGTCTGACCGCTCCTGCCTAAATTAGTGGTTCAGCTGACTGATAATTTAATTTATATGGGCACCTCTATTATGATATACAATATACAATTGTTGGTAGACTAAGACAGTTTTTGTTCATGTTTGGGCCCTTTGTGAAGCACAATTGCTAAAAAGCTCCTTGTATTATTTGGTCAAACGTAACCACAGAGCTTTATCCAGGTAGATTACATTGGTATATTTACCTTTTATAATGAAATAAATTGTATATTGGCAGTTAATGCTCCTATCGTCTATATAGTGGCATGAGAAGGTAAAGCAGCGCCGTGAAATCCATTGTGGATGAGTGCAGACTCCATCCCCAATGTAACCAACGGATGTGAAAGAGATGAAAGCCGCACTCCAGAAGATTCGAGTGAACAGTGGTGTATTCACCCAAATTCATAAGACATCTGACATTTCATCCCCTCATTTAAGTTATTTTGCAAAATGGCTCCGATGACGGGCTGAAGCGTCGCATGTCTCTGGATTTGGGTGAATAAAACACTGTACACATTGATCTTCTGGAATGCTGCTTTCATCTTTTCTATAGCTATTGGTTGCATTCGCATATGTCGCAGTCTTCCATTGGAGCTGTACATCAGAAAATCCTTTGGACGAATACTGCCGACTGGAAGTTCAAATGTGATGTGAATTAATCTTTAAGGGTGAAAATCAAAGTGAAGCCCCTTTTACTAGATAATTTAGGGTGCTGAAGGGGTTTACACTAGTACCACCCTTGATGGTAAGTGGGTTGATTGTAATCAGTCGGACTGGGTTGCCAAGGGCCCACCAGTAACCAACTCCAGGGTCCCACTTTTCAGCTACATGCAAATGTGACATTATCCTCTATCACAAAAAATTCTATAACAATGATCTGGGTAGATTGGTAAATGAATAAGATGTCGTCTTTGTCTGTATATAGTGATTCAAGAGTATTGTGCCAAGTACTGCTCATATAAGAGGGTGGTTGCCTACTCCTGCACAGGGGCCCATCGGAGGATTCTCCTGTTCTCCTGTGGGCCAGTCCAAGCCTAAATATAATATCCCTGGTACAACTCAGGCTCTCGCATTACAAAACTAAACATCTAATCAGAAGTATTTGAGGGGAACCTGGGACAGATATACTCTGCTTTTACAGTTTTATTTTAGCTTCTAATTGTTTCAAAGCAAAAGTTAATTATTCAAAACGCAAGAAATGTTTAGCAAATCACAATATTTTTAAAAAAAATTACAAGAAGAATATACAAACAGTTGACAAATATGGGCTCTAAAAGCTAAAGAACTTGCATCATTCAAGACTTTTATAAAGCTCCTGAGGTAGTAGCAGTGTGGGCAGACTTTCAGCTGGCTCCAGACCCTAGTGCCTCAGTGAGTCCAAAAAGTCTGCCAATTAAAAAGACAATGTACTTCATGATGGTGGTAAAATTTCTTAGATATGACTTTTGTGAAAAAAACAAATTTGGCAAAAATGTTGCAATTTTTAAACTTTTAACTTTTATGTCCTTAAACCATAGTTATGTCACACAAAATGGTTAATAAATAACATTTCCCAAATGTCTACTTTACATCAGCACAAATTTTGAAACATCATTTTTTTTTTGTTAGGAAGTTATAAGGGTTAAAAGTTGACCAGTGATTTCTCCTTTTTCCAACAAAATTTACAAAACCATTTTTTAGGGACCACATCACATTTAAGCTCACTTTGAGGGGTCTATATGACAGAAAATATTCAAAAGTGACACCATTTTAACCACTTCGCACCAGAGCCTGTTTTTGCTTTCGTGACCAGGCCAATTTTTTTCAATTCTGACCACTGTCACTTTATGAAGTAATTACTCTGGAACGCTTCAACGGATCCCCCTGATTCTGAGACTGTTTTTTCGTGACATATTGTACTTCATGATAGTGGTAAAATTTCTTCGATATCACTTGCGTTTATTTGTGAAAAAAATGGAAATTTGGCGACAATTTAGAACATTTTGCAATTTTCAAATTTTGAATTTCCATGCCCTTAAATCAGAGAGATATGTCACACAAAATAGTTAATAAATAACATTTCCCACATGTCTACTTTACATCAGCACAATTTTGGAACCAAAATTTTTTTTTTGTTAGGAAGCTATAAGGGTTAAAAGTTGACCAGCGATTTCTCATTTTTCCAACAAAATTTACAAAAACATTATTTTAGGGACCACATCTTATTTGAAGTGACTTTGAGGGGCCTTTATGACAGAAAATACCCAAAAGTGACACCATTCTCAAGGTGCTCAAAACCACATTCAAGAAGTTTATTAACCCTTCAGGTGTTTCACGGGAATTTTTGGAATGTGAAAGAAAACAATGAACGTTTAACTTTTTTTCACAAAAATGTTACTTTAGACCCAATTTTTTTATTTTCACAAGGGTAACAGGAAAAAATGGAATACACAATTTGTAGTGCAATTTCTCATGAGGGAAAACCACTATTTGGGTACACTGAAGGGTTCGGAAGGGAAGGAGCGCCATTTGACTTTTTGAATGTAAAATTTGTTTGAATAATTAGCGGACGCCATGTTGCATTTGGGGAGCCCCTAATGTGCCTAAACAGTGGAAACCCCCCACAAGTGACACCATTTTGGAAACTAGACCCCTTAGGGAACTTATCTAGATGTGTGATGAGCACCTTGCACCCCCAGGTGCTTCACAGAAGTTTATAATATTGAGCCGTAAAAATAAAATTTTCACATTTTTCCCACAAAAAATGTTTTTCATCCCCTAATTTTGCATTATCATAAGGATAACAGGAGAAATTGCACCATGAAATTTGTTGTGCTATTTCTCCTGAGTACGCCGATAACCCATATGTGGGGGAAAACCACTGCTTTGGTGTACGGCAGGGTTCGGAAGAGAAAGGAGCGCTATGTTGGCTGGGATAGATGGCAGACACCATGTCACATTTGAAGAGTCGCTGACATGCCGAAACAGCAGAAACCCCCACAAGTGACCCCATTTTGTAAACTACACCTCTCAAGGAATTCATCTAGGGAAGTAGTGAGTATTTTTTAATTTTTAAATTTATACCATTGGGCAGTGAAGAAAACATTTTTATATTTTTACCACAAAAAAATGTTTTACCCTCAGATTTTACATTTTCACACAGGGCAATGGGTTAAAATGGTGCCGAAATCTGTCACACAATTTCTTCTAAAAGTGGCAATGCCCCATTATGTGGCTGTATCGTACCGCTTAGCCATACGGCGAGATCTGGGAGGGACGGAGCGCTATTTGACAATTGGACAACAAATTATTGTAGAATAGGCATTTGGGATTTGGGAGCACAAAATTTTCTGAATTTCTTTTGGGGGGCAAGGGCCATTTCACTTTTCCAGAGCCTTTCTGCTACCAGTAACTTGGAAGTCCCTTATATTTTAAACAGATGACGGACCTGAGTGGGGACTAGCTTTTTTTGAGGACTGAGTTGAAGCTTTTATTGGGAACATTTTGCGTAACATTTATCCGGCGCTCTAGGCTGAGCACTTACATTGGAGTTCCCATCTAAATTTCCAAGTGATGTAATTCAGATGAAACCCCTGCGGGATCCATTCACTGTAATGAGGCAGCAGAGTTACTCTGGACTCCGTCTGGCCTCTGTTTAGCGGTGTCCTTTTTTTCAGAAGTGCACAAAACTGTGGCCAACCGCACTTTTATGCATGCCTAAAAAAACTGACACCGTGGGATCACAGGCCAGACGGCATCCACAGTGGCCTATATCTGCCTCATTACAGGGAATCTTCCGTCATGGGTTCCGTCTGAATCACGTATTTCAGAGATTTACACGGAAACTCTGGTGTAAGTGCTCAGCGCAGAGCGCAGGATAAATGTGAGCAGAGCCTTACTGCAATCTTTGGGAGACATAATAAACAAATCAGTAGCAGGTGAAGAAATGGTTTTATTTATTTTTTACGGCGTTCCTCGTGCGGTATAAGTGATGAGATTACTTTATTCTTCGGGTCGGTGCGATTACAGAGATACCAGATTTATATTGGGTTTTTATGACTGACAGCTGTCACACACTAAAAGACGCTTTTTTTGCAAAATCTAGTTTTTGCATCGCCATATTTTGAGAGCTATAATTTTTCCATATTTCGGCCGATAGTCATGTGATGGCTTGTTTTTTGCAGGAAGAGTTGACATTTTTATTGGTACCATTATTGTGTGCGTGACATTTTTTGATCGCTTTCTATTCCGTTTTTTGGGAGGTAAAATTAACAAAAACCAACAATTCAGGAATTTGTTTTTTGAGGGTTTTTTTTATGCCGTTCTGCATGTGGTAAAAATGATAAGGCAGCATTATTCTTCGGGTCAGTATGTTTACAGGGATACTACACTTGCTGTATATTTTTTTTATGTTTTGGCGCTTTTACACAATAAAACAATTTTATAGAAAAAATATTTTTTTTTGCATCGCTTTATTTTGAGAGCTATAACTTTCTTTTTTATTTTTCGGCTGATGGAGCTGTATGGCGGCTTTTTTGTGTGGAACAAGATGAGGTTTTCAGCGGTACCATGTTTATTTCTATTTCTTTTTTATCGCATTTTTTTTCCACTTTTTGTTTGGCGATATGAAAAAGCATAGTTTTTTGCTCCGTTTTTTATTTATTTTTATTACGGTGTGCACAGAAGGAGTTAATTAGTGTGACAGTTTTATAGATCGGGTTGGCGATACCAAATATGTGTACTTTTTTTGTTTTTGCATAAATATACGGATTTATTGGTTTAATATTTTATTTATTTATTTTTATTTTGTGTGGGTTTTTTTTGTTTGTTTTTTTTAAACATTTTTTAGACTTTTTTTTACATTTTTACCTAGTCCTGTATGGGACATTAATTTTTATTTTTCTAATCACTGTTCTCATGCAATGCAATAGACATGTATTGCATTGCATGAGAGCTTTGCTGACAGTTTCACACTGTCTGTCTCCTGCTAGACTTCAGCGGCAGGCTGAGCCTAGCAGGACACCATACATGGCAGATCCGGAGGCGGTCATGTGACCTCCGGCTGCCATGACAACGGCAGGTCCTGTAAGACATCAGGGGGCTGTCGGAGAGGTAAGTGCACGACCCCCTCTCTCACTATCTTCTAAATGCCGCGATCACTATAGATCGCGGCATATATAAGATAGAAAAGAGTTAACATCATTGGGACCTGATCCAATCAGGTCCCGATGATGTCCCCTGTCAGAGCTGTCGCTCTGCACCACGCTTGCTGAGCGCTGCGGGACCACCGACCGTTCATAAACGTCGGCGCTGCACAAAGCCCAGGCAGCGCCGACGTTTATGTACAGTGGGCGGTCTGGAAGCGGTTAAAAACTGCACCCCTCAAGGTGCTCAAAACCACATTCAATAAGTTTATTAACTTTTCAGGTGCTTCACAGGAATTAATGGAATGTGGAAGAAAAAAATGAACATTTTTAAAATTTTTTCACAAGAACAGCAGAACTCCCCCCCCAACCCCCCCCCCATAAGTGACACTATTTTACAAACTACACCTCGCAATGAGTTCATCTAAGAGTGCAGTGATCATATTGACACCACAGGTGTGTCACAGAATTTTATACCATTGGGCAGTAAAGAAAAAGTAATTGCATTTTTACCACCAAAATTTGGTTTTAGCCCCAAATGTTATATTTTCTCACTGAGAAATGGGTAAAAAATGGTACCAAAATTTGTCCACAATTTCTGCTGAATGTAGAAATATCCTATATGTGGCTGTACAGTACTGCTTAGCCACACGTCGAGACTCGGGAGGGACGGAGCACTATTTGCCTCCTGGAGTGCATATTTTCCTAGAATAGTTTGTGGACTCCATATACAGAGACCCTAGGTACCAGAAGAGCAGAATCCCCCCTCAAGTGACCCCATTTTGGAAATTATACCCCTTTGGAAATTTATCTACAGGTGTGGTGAGGATTTTTACTCCATGGGTGTTTTCCAGAAACAAGCAGCAGTGGATGTTGCTAAGTGAAAGTTGCAAACTGCCATTGTAGTGACTAGTATGTTATCCCCAGCTTGTGGTTCTGGAGACATGCACCCATAAAATAGGGGGGGCTCTCATCGCTACAGAAATGTTAAACATGTGGATGCTAAATGTGGTTTAGGCACACTGCGGCTCAGAAGGGAATGGTGCATTTGGAGCTGGGAGCGCAGAATTTGCTGAATTTCTTCTGGGGGGCGATAAGCCATTTCGCTTTTCCAGAGCCTTTGTACTACCAGTAACCTGAAAGCCCTCTATATTTCCAATAACAAATAATGGACCTGAGGTTTTTTTTTCTGGATTTATTTGAAGCTTTTGTTGGGAACATTTTACATAACATTTTGGATCACATTTATCCTGCGGTCTACGTTGAGCACTTACTTTGGGGTTTCCATCTAAATCTCCAAGGATCCATTCACTATAATGAGGCAGCCAAGTTACTCATGACTCTGTCTGCCCTCTGTTCAGTGTTGTCCTTCTTTTCAGATTTGCACAAAACTGTGGCAGACCGCGCTTTTATGCATGCCTAAAAAGGCGGATGCAGCCAGATGATAGGCCAAAGTGCCTCCTTCTGCCTCGCTATAGGAAATCTTCCACCAGTTCCGTCTGAATAACGTATTTCAGAGACTTACATGGAAACCCTGGCTTAAGTGCTCAGTGCAGAGCGCAGGATAAATGCAGTCTTACTGCGATCTTTGGAAGGTGGAAAGAAAAAATCAACAGCAGGTGAAGAATTAATTTCATTTATTTGTTACACCGTTCCTCGCGTGGTATAAGTGATTAGACAACTTTATTCTTCGGGTGGGTGCTATTACATCAATACCACATTTATATACTTTTTTTATGTTTTGGCGCTTTTACACAATAAAACTATTTTATAGAAAAATATTTATTTTTGCATCGCTTTATTCTGAGAGCTATAACTTTCTTTCCCCACTGATGGAGCTGTATGGTGGCTTGTTTTTTGTAGGACAAGATGTCATTTTCAGCTATACCATTTTTATTTTCGTTCGTCTTTTTGATCGCGTTTTATTCTACTTTTTGTTCTGCGGTATGATGAAAAAGCAACATTTCTTGCCCTGTTTTTTTTCTTTTATGTTTTTATGATGTTCACTGAAGGTGTTAACTAATGACAGTTTTATTGGGCAGGTGTATATACCAATCAGCGATATTGGCGCCAAATTTAAAAACCGCTGTGCTGATTGGTCGCGGCCGCCGGCCACGACCAATCAGCGAATTGTATTAGTGAGGACCGCTCCCCGGTCCTCCCTTCACACTTGCCATGGGGAGATCAGCGGCCCTAGCCGCTGATCTCCCGACGGTAGCCGCATGGAGGTCAGCGGCGCCGCCGGTCGGGGTACTTCGGCTGCATCGCAGCTGACCTCTGTGAAGAGCGGTGTTTAAAGTTGGTGCCAATATCGCTGATTGGTCGCTGCCGGCGTATTAGTGTGGGCCCGGGAGCGGCGCTGCTTCTGCGGGTACTTCCGCTGCGAGAAGCTGGGAGATGACCGGCTGCTCGCAGCAGAAGCATCCCGACCGGTGGTGCCGCTCCCCGGTCCTCCCTTCACACTTACCGTCGGGAGATCAGCGGTCCTAGCCGCTGATCTCCCGACGGTAGCCGCATGGAGGTCAGCGGCGCCGCCGGTCGGGGTAGTTCTGCTGCGATCACCCAGGAGATGACCGGCTGCATCGCCACTGACCTCCGTGCAGCAGATGAGCCGCTAACGGCCGCCATCTTTTTTTCTGAAATCCCACGTCGCTGATTGGTCCGGACGCGGGATTTCCTGGACAGACAGACAGACAGACGGGATAAGACAAATATATATATATATATATATATATATATATATATATATATATATATATATATATATATATATATATATATATAATACACACACATACAGGGTGGTCCAAAAGTAGGTGGACAGAAAGTGTAATAGAATGTTCCTGTGCTGGTATAATCTTATGAGTGTGCCCCTACTGTGTAATGGCTGTGTCTGACCATACAGGAACATGGTCTGATCATTCCACATCTCCTGGGCAGGGGAGGAAGCAAAAGAGTATACAGACAGGACAGCAGGGGATCGCATCTGATTCTTTCTTCTAAGAAAAACATTGTTTAAAAACAGGCAGGGAAATGTTTTACCTCACAAAAAGAATCAGCTGTGATCCCTCTGCTGTAATATCTGCATACTCTTTTGCTTGACCACCCACCCACCCAGGAGATGTGGTATGATCAGACCATGTTCTGTACGGTCAGACACAGCCATTACACAGCACACAGCAGGGACACATTTATAAGATTATCTCAGCACAGGAACATTCTATTACACTTTGTCCACCTACTTTTGGACCACCCTATATATGCACACTGAAGGCATCAAAACTATGAATTAACACATGTGGAATTATATACTTAACAAAAAAGTGTGAAACAACTGAAAATATGTCTTATATTCTAGGTCAGGGGTCTCAAACACATGCGGCCCTTCAGGCTGCTTCATGCGGCCCACAGGCACAATAGACCCCGATCGTGGCCCGATCCAGGAGCTGCCGGCAGCTGCGCTTCAGTTCAGTGTATTGCCGCGCAGAGACCGACTCTCTGCACAGCAATACCAGTGGCAGCCGCCGGCCTATCAGAGGCCAGCAGCTGCCATGTGCGCGTGTCAGTGACATCATACGCTGCTGCGCTGGGACGCAGATGTCAGCTGCTAGCCTCTGATAGGCTGGCACTGGTATTGCTGTGCAGAGAGTCGGTCTTTGCGCGGCAATACACTGAACTGAAGCGCAGCTCCTGGATCGGGCCGCGATCGGGGTCTATGGTGCCTGCGGGCCACAGGTGCAGAAAGGACGCCGAGGGAACGGAGGACAGGTGAGAAGACTCTTTTTTTTTTTTTTTCTCTTGTATGTGTAGAATGGCACAAGGGACAGTCCTCCTAGATGGGGAGCAGGCTGGGGACAGTCCTAAAACATGGAGAGCAGGCTGGGGACAGTCCTAAAACATGGGGAGCAGGCTGGGGACAGTCCTACAAGATGGGGAGCAGGCTGGGGACAGTCCTACAAGATGGGGAGCAGGCTGGGGACAGTCCTACAAGATGGGGAGCAGGCTGGGGACAGTCCTACAAGATGGGGACCAGGATGGAATATTACGACAAGATGGGGATAAAGATGGGGGCATTGCAAGATGCAGACCAGGGTGGGGCACATTACTACAAGATTTTGGCAGAAAAACTTCAAAATACAGCATGAAAAAATATTTTTCCACTAAAAATGCTGCTTTATATCTAAACTAAATTAAACAAAAAAAGTGCATGTTTTATTATCGCCACATCCATAACGACACAAGCTATAAAAAATAAAACAGCAAAAATGTTCAAAAGGTGTATATAAAAAAAAAAATGGTATCACTAAAATTGTCACTTTGTCCTGCAAAGAATGCGGCCCCCCAAATTAATTTTTTTCCGTGTGCGGCCCATATACCCAGCCGAGTTTGAGACCCCTGTTCTAGGTTCTTCAAAGCACACTCTTGGAATTCTCTTGATTAATTAAGTATATAATTCCACATGTGTTAATTCATAGTTTTGATGCCTTCAGTGTGAATGTACAATTTTCATAGTCATGACAATACAGAAAAATCTTTAAATGAGAAGGTGTGTCCAAACTTTTGGTCTGTACTGTATGTATATGTATGAATTATATATATATATATAATATATATATATATATATATATATATGTATGAATTAAATAAATATATATATATATATATATATATATATATATATATATATATATATATATATATATATATACAGTTATATGAAAAAGTTTGAGCACCCCTATTAATCTTAAGCTTAGTGTTTTATAAAAATTGGCGTTTTTGCAACAGCTATTTCAGTTTGATATATGTAATAACTGTTGGACACAGTAATGTTTCTGCCTTGAAATGAGGTTTATTGTACTAACAGAAAATGTGCAATCTGCATTCAAACAAAATTTGACAGGTGCATAAGTATGGGCACCCTTATCATTTTCTGTTTTTAAATACTCCTACCTACTTTTTACTGACTTACTAAAGCACTTTTTTTGGTTTTGTAACCTCATTGAGCTTTGAACTTCATAGCCAGGTGTATGCAATCATGAGAAAAGCTACTTAAAGTGACCACTTGCAAGTTGTTCTCCTGTTTGAATCTCCTCTGAAGAGTGGCATCATGGGCTCCTCAAAACAACTGTCAAATGATCTGAAAACAAAGATTATTCAACATAGTTGTTCAGGGGAAGGATACAAAAAGCGGTCTCAGAGATTTAACCTGTCAGTTTCCACTGTGAGGAACATAGTAAGGAAATGGAAGAACACAGGGACAGTTCTTGTTAAGGCCAGAAGTGGCAGGCCAAGAAAAACATCAGAAAGGCAGAGAAGAAGAATGGTGAGATCAGTCAAGGACAATCCTCAGACCACCTCCAGAGAGCTGCAGCATCAACTTGCTGCAGGTGGTGTCACTGTGCATCGGTCAACTATACAACACACTTTGCACAAGGAGAAGCTGTATGGGAGAGTGATGCGAAAGAAGCCGTTTCTGCAAGCACGCCACAAACAGAGTCGGCTGAGGTATGCAAAAGCACATTTGGAGAAGCCAATTTCTTTTTGGAAGAAGGTCCTGTGGACTGATGAAACCAAGATTGAGTTGTTTGGTCATACAAAAAGGCGCTATGCATGGCGGCAAAAAAACACAGCATTCCAAGAAAAACACTTGCTACCCACAGTAAAATTTGGTGGAGGTTCCATTATGCTTTGGGGCTGTGTGGCCAATGCCGGCACCGGGAATCTTGTTAAAGTTGAGGGGCGCATGGATTCCACTCAGTATCAGCAGATTCTTGACAATAATGTTCAAGAATCAGTGACAAAGTTGAAGTTACGCAGGGGATGGATCTTTCAGCAAGACAATGATCCAAAACACCGCTCCAAATATACTCAGGCATTCATGCAGAGGAACAATTACAATGTTCTGGAATGGCCATCCCAGTCCCCAGACCTGGATATCATTGAACATCAGTGGGATCATTTGAAGAGGGCTGTCCATGCTCGGCGACCATCAAACTTAACTGAACCGGAATTGTTTTGTAAAGAGGAATGGTCAAAAATACCTTCATCCAGGATCCAGGAACTCATTAAAAGCTACAGGAAGCGACTAGAGGCTGTTATTTTTGCAAAAGGAGGATCTACTAAATATTAATGTCACTTTTCTGGTGAGGTGCCCATACTTATGCACCTGTCAAATTTTGTTTGAATGCAGATTGCACATTTTCTGTTAGTACAATAAACCTCATTTCAAGGCAGAAACATTACTGTGTCCAACAGTTATTACATATATCAAACTGAAATAGCTGTTGCAAAAACACCAATTTTTATAAAACAATAAGCTTAAGATTAATAGGGGTGCCCAAACTTTTTCATATAACTGTATATATATCATTCATACATATATATATCATTCATGCATATACATATATATACATATATATCATTCATACATATACATATATATATATCATTCATACATATACATACAGTACAGGCCAAAAGTTTGGACACAACTTTTCATTTAAAGATTTTTCTGTATTCATGACTATGAAAATTGTACATTCACACCGAAGGCATTAAAACATGTGGAATTATATACTTCACAAAAAAGTGTGAAACAACTGAAAATATGTCTTATATTCTAGGTTCTTCAAAGTAGCCACCTTTTGCTTTGATGACTGCTTTGCACACTCTTGGCATTCTCTTGATGAGCTTCAAGAGGTAGTCACCGGAAATGGTCTTCCAACAATCTTGAAGGAGTTCCCAGAGATGCTTAGCACTTGTTGGCCCTTTTGCCTTCACTCTGCGGTCCAGCTCACCCCAAACCATCTCGATTGGGTTCAGGTCTGGTGACTGTGGAGGCCAGGTCATCTGGCGTAGCACCCTATCACTCTCCTTCTTGGTCAAATAGCCCTTACACAGCCTGGAGGTGTGTTTGGGGTCATTGTCCTGTTGAAAAATAAATGATGGTCCAACTAAACGCAAACCAGATGGAATAGCATGCCGCTGCAAGATGCTGTGGTAGCCATGCTGGTTCAGTATGCCTTCAATTTTGAATAAATCCCCAACAGTGTCACCAGCAAAGCACCCCACACCATCACACCTCCTCCTCCATGCTTCATCGTGGGAACCAGGCATGTAGAGTCCATCCGTTCACCTTTTCTGCGTCGCACAAAGACACAGTGGTTGGAACCAAAGATCTCAAATTTGGACTCATCAGACCAAAGCACAGATTTTCCCCTTCTCCCATGACAGCACCACCTGAGAGAGGGTATCCGCCCACCAAGGACAGGAACCTACTGAATAAAAAGGCGGTACCTCTCCTCCGCATCAGTTTTGGTTCCTGTCCCTGATGGGAGCCTCACCAGGTGGTACCTCACGTACCTGGATTATGGACGGTGCGGCCTGGAGGCCGTGGAAGCAGCAGATGGTCCCTGTTCCCAGCCCGTCTGGCTGCTGCCCGGGTCTGCGTGTGGGGAGGAGGTGCTGTTTTTTTTTTTTGGATTCCTCCCCGCGTGCGCCGGGGCCTGCGGCCGGGTCTGCGCCTCGCAAAGATGAACTGAGCGCGCCGGCCGGCAGGTCTTCCGGGCTGCGCACGTGGGGGTCGCGTCGCACCCTGTGATGGAGCGCGCCGGAAGTCCGGGCTGCGCACGCGCGGGGTGCTGACGCGCCCTATTACGGAGTGCGCCGGAAACCGGGTCTGCGCATGCGCGGGTGGGAAGCTGTCATCCCGCTGCAAGCGCGCCGGGTGCCGCTGGGCTGCGCACGCGCAGAGGCAGGTGGATCTGCGGGTAGCGCGCCAGCTGGCTAAAATTTTAAAAAAAAATTTAAAAAAAAGATTTGAGATGAGCACGCTGCCGGAAGGGAGGAGCCTAAAGGAGGTGGAGCCCTACTGCTTTTAAGGATGGGGAGCAATCAGGATGGCGGTGTCTGCATCCCCGCCATGATGGATGAGGAACCGCAGTCACCTGGGCAGCAGCTGTCACCGCCACAGGAAGTACAGCAGCAGCCACCGCCATCAAAGCAGCGCAAGCAGCTCAAACAAATGGAACGGGAATCTTCCCATTGACAAAGTCAC
The DNA here is from genome assembly GCF_046119375.1 of Phyllobates terribilis. NCBI lineage: Eukaryota > Metazoa > Chordata > Amphibia > Anura > Dendrobatidae > Phyllobates > Phyllobates terribilis. The sequence goes on from NW_027362763.1 coordinate 846,658,457, forward strand.
AGCAGTGAGGGGCGTACGAGTTCCGGCAAGACTGGTCAGAAAAGACTTCGTCAGTCCACCTCCGCCAGATGGGAGCCCTCATGTGAACGGCAACCACCGCCTCCGGTACCCTAGTCTGAACAGCAGTGTGGTGAGTGATCTTCGTGAAAGTCTCACCTTGAATAATGTGCTCTTCTCTCTCTCTCTTTTCCTCCTTCTTCTCCTTTTATTTCTTGGGGCAGGAGGCGAAGAAGTGTAGTGCTAAAAGTAAAAACGGGGAGTGTGCTTTATGCAAAATCGGTCTTCCCACCTCCTATGCCAAAAACCTATGCTCGGACTGTATTCAGAAAACCATTGCAGAGGAGTCCCCCAGGTTTTCTTTAGAATTAAAGGATCTAATCCAGACAGAGGTCAGAGAGTCTTTAAGAGGCTTAACCTCACTCAAAAAGAAGAAGCGAAAACTAGTTTCTTCAGAATCAGAGGAATCAGTGGAGTCCCGTTTTACGAGAGAACTGCCTTCCTCCTCTAATCACTCCTCATCGTCATCGGAGTCTTCGGATGATGATGGGGGGGGCAGACCTTGTTTTTCGGTTGATAATACTGAGAGACTAGTTAAAGCCGTCAGAGGGACTATGGGTATTACCGATACCAAAGTGCCCAGAACAGTCCAGGATGTTATGTTCGGGGGCTTAGACCAAAGGAGGAGACGCTCATTCCCGGTCAATGACAGGATTAAATCTCTGATAGAAAGGGAATGGAAGAAACCGGAGAGGAAGGGTCAGCTGCCGTCATCCTCCAAGCGGAGGTACCCCTTTGAGGATGAGGATGCGGCTAAATGGGACAAAACCCCTAAGATTGACGTGGCCATTTCAAAATCTTCAAAAAAATCCACTCTGCCCTTTGAGGATTTAGGAGCCTTAAAAGACCCGCTGGATAAAAAAGCGGAGTCCTTCCTTAAGCAAACCTGGGAGTCGTCAGCAGGGGCCCTTAAACCGGCAGTAGCAGCGACCTGCACTGCTAGATCTATGATGATCTGGCTTCAACAATTGGAAGACCAGATCAGGGGGAATGTGTCCAGGGAGAAAATTCTATCAGACCTTCCTCTTGTGCAGGGAGCGGCTGCATTCCTGGCAGATGCATCGGCAGATTCAGTTAGGCTGGCTGCCCGGTCTGCAAACCTCTCTAATGCAGCCCGTAGGGCGCTATGGCTCAAGAGCTGGCCAGGAGATGTGCAGTCAAAGTCTAAACTGTGCTCAATCCCTTGTGAGGGGGACTTCTTGTTCGGCAAAGGTCTAGATGACATCCTAGATAAAGCCGCAGACAAAAAACATGGATTTCCCACGGTGTCTGGTTCCCGATTTAACAGTTCCTTTCGGAAGAGAAAATACAGCCGCAGTAAAGCTCCCAGAGACCAAGGTAGCTGGAAAGACCGAAAGCCGTATAGCAGAGGCTTCATGTTTGGGGGTCCCTCCTCCGAGAATAAGAAAGCCCCTAAGTGACAGTTCCCCCCAGGTGGGAGGAAGATTGTCCCACTTCCTGCCTGCCTGGAAGGAAATTTCATCCAATTCTTGGATCTTAGGGATAATCAGGAGGGGGTTCACATTAGAGTTCAAAAGCAGGCCCAAGAACACTGTCAAAATATCAGCCCCCAGAGGTTTAGCGGAACAGATAGCCTTACAGCAGGAAGTTCTCTCTCTGCTCATGAAAGGAGTTCTGGTGGAAACACCTGCACCCGAGCAAGGAAGAGGATTCTATTCGACTCTCTTCCTAATAAAGAAGCCGGACGGCTCCTTCAGGACCATTGCGAACTTAAAGAGACTGAACGACCATTTAATCTACAGGCCTTTCAAGATGGAAACAATAAAATCTGCCATAAAGATGTTATTTCCGGACTGTTTTATGTGCGTCCTCGATCTGAAGGACGCCTACTACCACGTCCCGATTTTGCCAGATCATCAACGGTTTCTAAAAGTAGCTGTACAATTCGGCAGGCACGTAAGGCATTTTCAGTTCGCAGCTCTTCCCTTTGGCATTTCCATGGCGCCGAGAGTCTTCACAAAAATCATTCTGGAGGTCACAGCGCACTTGAGGGAAAGAGATATTTTGGTCATCCCTTATCTGGACGACTTCTTAGTAGTGGGCAGATCAAGTCAACTCTGTGCTCTAGCCCTGGCGGACGTCATGGCCAGTCTAAGACGCCTAGGTTGGCTGTTAAATCTGGAGAAGTCAAGGCTGGAACCAAAGAGGGTTCAGTCTTTCCTGGGTCTCATTCTGGACTCAGAAAACCAAACCTGTCTTCTGCCAGAGGAAAAGAAACTGAAGATCAGATCCCTAACATCTCAGGTTGTCAGCAATCCGACCATGACCCTGAGGAGTGCAATGTCTCTGTTGGGTACAATGACGTCTTGCATCCCGGTGGTTCAGTGGGCCCAGCACCATTCCAGATGTCTTCAACAGGAGATTCTGGCAGCGGACAGGCGGCTCAAAGGTCGCCTGAATGGGAAAATATCTCTTCCAGATGTTGTGATCAACTCCCTGGACTGGTGGACATCTCCGGTCAACCTATCTTTGGGGGTTCCTTGGACCTTCCAGGTGTCGGATACAATTACAAAAGACGCAAGTGCGGAAGGTTGGGGAGCTCACCTAAGGGATCGTTCTGTACAAGGCCTCTGGTCGGGCAGCGAGACAAGTCTCTCTTCCAACATGAAAGAGCTGTTGGCAGCCAGAAACACGCTAAAAGAATTCAGTTCTGTTCTTCAGGGTCCTCACGTCAGGATAATGTCAGACAACAGATCAACAGTCGCCTACATCAATCATCAGGGGGGTACCAGGTCTCTCCCTCTGATGTTAATAGCAGATCAGATCTTCAGGTTTGCCGAGAGTCGGCTGGTTACGCTCTCGGCACTGCATATAAAAGGGGAAGAGAACATAAAGGCCGATTTCTTGAGTCGTCACATCTTGAAACAAGGAGAGTGGGAGTTGAATCCAGCCGTTTTTCAGCAGATTGTGGATCGGTGGGGACAGCCCCAGATAGATCTGTTTGCAAACAGACACAATCGGAAGACTGAAACCTTTTGCTCCCTGAATCCAAAAGAGGGGGCGTTTGCGGTGGACGCGCTGCAGATTCAGTGGGATTTCACTCTAGCTTATGCCTTTCCCCCTTTAGTACTGATCCCTACTATCCTGAGGAAGATCCGAGAGGAACGGGCGAGGGTTATATTGATCGCCCCGTTCTGGCCCAAGAGACCATGGTTCACTTGGATGAAGAGAATGTCCCAAGCAGATCCATGGGTTCTTCCGGACATCCCGGATCTCCTCAGGCAGGGCCCAGTCTGTCATCCCCAAAGAGCGGGCCTGCATTTGACGGCTTGGATTTTGAGAGGTCGCTATTGACGCAAAGGGGGTTTTCTCCGGATCTTGTTACTACCCTTCTAGCAAGTAGAAAGCCGATAACAACTAGAATCTATGGTAGAACCTGGGCTAAGTTCTTGTCTACCTCGGGTCAGTCTGCCAAAGGGAGGATTCCTATTGAGGCCATACTAGAATTCCTCCAGAAGGGGTTAAACATGGGACTAGCCACCAGTACTCTTAAGGTACAGGTATCGGCTCTGGGGGCACTGTATAATTATGACTTGGCAGCAAATAGATGGATCATTAGATTTATTAAAGCCTGTCATAGATCCAGACCTATTCCTGTTCCAAGAATGCCTCCTTGGGACCTTAATTTAGTTCTGGAAGCATTAACCAAACCTCCCTTCGAGCCCTTAGAGAAGGTTTCAGAAAAAATCTTAACTTTAAAGACTGCGCTATTGGTGGCCCTGACATCAGCTCGTAGAGTCAGTGACTTACACGCACTATCCGTTAACCATCCATTCACTCAAGTATGTATGGATAGAGTAATCTTAAGACCAGACCTGGCCTATCTTCCAAAGGTAGCCTCCAAGTTCCATAGGACGCAAGTAATCACTCTCCCTTCCTTCTATCCTAATCCTAGGGATTCTGAGGAACATAAGCTTCACACCTTAGATGTTAAGAGGGTGTTAGTCCAGTATTTGGAAGTGACAAAAGCCTGGAGAAAGAGTGACGCTTTATTTATATCCTTTCAGGGGGCTAGGAAAGGACTTAAGGTTACAAGGGGGACCATAGCTAGATGGGTCAGGGATACTATTACCTTAGCCTACTCTTCTAGCAATCTGCCGGTTCCTGAGAACCTGAAGGCCCATTCCACCAGAGCGGTAGCTGCTTCCTGGGCTGAGAAGGCGGATGTGCCCATCGACATTATATGTAAGGCGGCAACTTGGTCATCCCCCGCTACATTTTACAAACATTACCGTCTTGACCTTTCCTCTTCTACTGATCTGTCCTTTGGTAGAAGGGTGTTGCAAGCGGTGATCCCTCCCTCTGGTATTTGATCTCTATAAATCTCTCAGGTGGTGCTGTCATGGGAGAAGGAGAAAAGATCCTAGTTACTTACCGGTAACGGGATTTTACAGAGCCCATGACAGCACCCTATTAATTCCCTCCCCTTTATCACTGTGGTGTGCACTTTTTTTAAGGTGTTTAGTACATATGTTGAGGTGGTGGTTATGTATTAACCTGTCTTCGGAGGCCCTCTCATGCTCTGAAACAAAACTGATGCGGAGGAGAGGTACCGCCTTTTTATTCAGTAGGTTCCTGTCCTTGGTGGGCGGATACCCTCTCTCAGGTGGTGCTGTCATGGGCTCTGTAAAATCCCGTTACCGGTAAGTAACTAGGATCTTTCCACTGGTCTAATGTCCATTCCTTGTGTTCTTTAGCCCAAACAAGTCTCTTCTGCTTGTTGCCTGTCCTTAGCAGTGGTTTCCTAGCAGCTATTTTACCATGAAGGCCTGCTGCACAAAGTCTCCTCTTAACAGTTGTTGTAGAGATGTCTGCTGCTAGAACTCTGTGTGGCATTGACCTGGTCTCTAATCTGAGATGCTGTTAACCTGCGATTTCTGAGGCTAGTGACTCGAATAAACTTATCCTCAGAAGCAGAGGTGACTCTTGGTCTTCCTTTCCTGGGGTGGTCCTCATGTGAGCCAGTTTCTTTGTAGCGCTTGATGGTTTTTGCAACTGCACTTGGGGACACTTTCAAAGTTTTCCCAATTTTTCAGACTGACTGACCTTCATTTCTTAAAGTAATGATGGCCACTCGTTTTTCTTTACTTAGCTGCTTTTTTCTTGCCATAATACAAATTCTAACAGTCTATTCTGTAGGACTATCAGCTGTGTATCCACCTGACTTCTGCACAACACAACTGATGGTTCCAACCCCATTTATAAGGCAAGAAATCCCACTTATTAAACCTGACAGGGCACACCTATGAAGTGAAAACCATTTCCGGTGACTACCTCTTGAAGCTCATGAAGAGAATGCCAAGAGAGTGCAAAGCAGTCATCAAAGCAAAAGGTGGCTACTTTGAAGAACCTAGAATATAAGACATATTTTCAGTTGTTTCACACTTTTTTGTTAAGTATATAATTCCACATGTGTTAATTCATAGTTCTGATGCCTTCAGTGTGAATGTACAATTTTCATAGTCAGGAAAATACAGAAAAATCTTTAAACGAGAAGGTGTCCAAACTTTTGGTCTGTACTGTGTGTGTGTATATATATATATGTATATATGTGTGTGTGTATGTATGTATGTATATGTATATATATATGTATATGTATATATATATATATATATATATATATATATATATATATATATATATATATATATATATATATATATATATATAAATAAATTTCATTCGTACCTATATATTTCATTCATACATATACAGCTCTGGAAAAAATGAAGAGACCACTGAACAGTTTTCTATTGGAAAGCATGGCAAGACGCTTGAAAGCTGTGATTTAAGAATCATGGTTAGTCCACCAAATATTGATTTCTGAACTGTTCCGGAGTTAAAACATGAGTAATTTGAGGTCTGAGAGCACTGTTTCTTTTTTAGTATTTTGACGCTTTATCATTTGCTGCAAATAAATACAAAATTTTTAGCTTTGCATTTTGGAGACATGTTGTCAGTAGTTTATAGACTAAAACAACAATATACATTTTACTCAAAAATATACCTATAAAGAGAAAAACTGAAAATTTTGCAGTGGTCTCTTAATTTTTGCCAGAGATACATACGTATGCATGTATGTATGTGCTTATCACTAAATTAGAAGATCATCAAAAAGTTAATTTAGTTCAGTGCTTCAATCTAAAAAGTGAAACTCATATATTATATAGAGTCATAACAGAGTGATCTATTTCAAGTGTTTTATTTCTATTAATGTTGATGATTATGGATTACAGCCAATGGAAACAAGAAAGTCATTATCTCAGTAAATTAGAATAATTAAAAATAAACACCTGCAAAGACTTCCTACGCATTTAAAAAGGTCCCTTAGTCTGTTTAAGTAGGCTCCACAGTCATGGGGAATACGGCTGACTTGACAGATGTCCAGAAGGCAGTCATTGACACACTCCACAAGGAGGGTAAGCCATAAAAGGTCATTGCTAAAGAAGCTGGCTGTTCAGAGTGCTGTATCCAAGCATAATAATGGAAAGTTGAGTGGAAGGAAAAAGTGTGGTACGAAAAGGTGCACAAGCAACCGGGATAACCGCAGCCTTGAAAGGATTGTTAAGAAAAGGCCATTGAAACATTTGGGGGAGATTCACAAGGAGTGGACTGCTGCTGGAGTCATTGCATCAAGAGACACCACACACAGACGTATCCAGGACATGGGCTACAAATGTCACATTCCTTGTGTCAAGCCACTCATAACCAATAGACAACGCCAGAATCGTCTTACCTGGGCCAAGGAGAAAAAGACCTGGACTGTTACTCAGTGGTCCAAGGTGTTGTTTTCAGATGAAAGTACATTTTGCATTTCATTTGGAAATCAGGGTCCCAGAGTCTGGAGGAAGAGTGGAGAGGCGACAATCCAAGCTGCTTGAGGTCTAGTGTGAAGTTTCCACAATCAGGGATGGTTTGGGGAGCCATGTCATCTGCTGGTGTAGGTCCACTGTGTTTTATCAAGACCAAAGTCAGTGCAGCCGTCTACCAGGAAATTTTAGAGCACTTCATGCTTCCCTCGGCCGACAAGCTTTTTGGAGGTGGAAATTTCATTCTCCAGCAGGACTTGGCACCTGTCCACACTGCCAAAAGTACCAATACTTGGTTTAAAAACAACAGTATCACTGTGCTTCATTGGCCAGCAAACTCACTTGACAATACCCCATAGATTCTCTATAGGGTTAAGGTCAAGAGGAAGATGAGATACACCAGACCCAACAATGCAGATGAGCTGAAGGCTGCTATCAAAGCAACCTGGGCTTCCATAACACCTCCGCAGTGCCACAGGCTGATTGCCTCCATGCCACGCCACATTGATGCAGTAATTGATGCAAATGGAGCCCTGGCTAAGTATTGAGTGCATTTACTGAACATATATTTCAGTAGGTCAAGCTGTTGTTATAAAGTATTCTAATTTACGGAGACAGTGACTTTTGCGTTTTCATTGGATGTAAGCCATAATCATCAACATTAACAGAAATAAACACTTGAAATAGATCACTCTGTTTGTAATGACTCTATATAATGAGTTTCACTTTTTGTATTGAAGAACTGAAATAAATAAACTTTTTGTTGATATTCTAATATTGTGAGAAGCACCTGTATGTATGCATTGCAATGGTTTATAACTGACAGTTCTACTCTGACACAAGTTCTGCACTGGCACAAGTTGGTTAGATCATGCACTGCACATGATCTCATGAACTTGCAAGACCGGATTTCATCATAACAACATCAGGTTGTGGCAACTATCAGGCCCTCGCAATGACGTTGCATGGGCACTGATCGGAATGCAGAGTGAGCCCTCTCTGATATCGATCACAGCATTTGGGGGGTTAACCTGCGGGCACTGCTCCTGGCAGTGAGTGCCGGGTGTCAGCTGTGATATCACTATGGTGCTCTCAGATTGCACAGCAAAACCTGCTGACAGATTACCCAAGCAGGAAGATAAAAATAAATAAAAAGCCAAAGCTTCTCGAAAATGGCTTAAACTGTAATATTAATGTGGCACCCCAGGGGTCTGGTTTTCCACAGTAACAGCAATGTTATGTCTGAGAGCAGGTGGGAGGTCTCTTGGTCAGGGATCCTATGCATGCCACACCTCCTGCCCAGTCCTGGGAGGGGAAGAACTTCCCCTATATAAACCTAGGGCTGAGGCAGGGTGAGTGAGTAGAGAAGAAGCAGAGGAAAGAAGCAAATATAGGAACAAAACAACAGGAGCTCTGTGGGAGCAGTGTTACAAGGAGTCAGGGGCTGGCAGCTGCAGAGCTCGCCCTGACTGAGAAGTGATCACCGGAGTCCGAGGCTGTGGGGACTAACTCCTATCCAGCAGCAGAAACCGACCGGCAGGGGATTGCAGGTCCTCTGGCCCAGAAACCCGAAGGCCCCGAGTCACCGGCCATACGGGTGAGCACCACACGGTACACTCAGGGACGTGGGCTACTTATACCTGCCTCTAGCAAGGTAGCCAGAAGAGTATCGTTAGTTTGGGAGGCCTACAACTCCGCCTGGCCAGGGGAGATCCCATCTGCTCAAGGACTGACCAGGCCCCAATCGCTAGCCAGTACTCCGGGAGGGTCTATCTTTGTGACCAGTAAAGACCCTGAACTACACAGTACCGTCTCCGAGTGGTTCCTGCTACCCCCATCATCCACGTCGGCTGCCCTGAGGCCATACCCCTCCCGTTGGGGGTTATACTATCACGCTGCACAATCCTACCACCGGCCTCAGCGGTCTGCCCTGCAGCAGCAGCTCCCTGGCTGCACTCAACGGGTGGCGTAGTCGTCCAACATCTACCGCTAAAACAGCGCCACTTAGTCTGACTCCCTGGGCACGGACCGGATCACCGCCACGAGACTACAACCCTCAACAGATCCGGCACCGGGTAAGCTCCCGCGTGCGCAACGCAGCGCGACACAGGCCCAGGGGCGCGTCATTAATATCAAGTCAGAATCTGGCTCTAAATTGATCTATAAATGAGTTGGCCAGGTCGGTTATCTGTGGCTACTGGAAGAAGCCCTGAGAACCACTTCTCACCATCTACTTTTCTTGTGACTAGTCGTTCTAATGCAACAACTTCATTGTGGTATGACGCACATGTGACATTGTGCCAAGCTGGCTAATCTAAAGAGCCGTAGGTGGGAGGGGGGTTCCTCGACGCTTTTCCATTAGGTACAGATTACTGACCTAGCCGCTGAATTAGGTCCTAAGAATCAATTCACACCAACGTTCTTGCAAAAGACAATGAAGAACCTTGTATTTTCAGGCTAAGTGCCCACGATGCAGAAATGCTTTATATTTTTTACGCTTCTCCCTGGCAGGAAAAACGCATGCGGATTTTAAATGCGGTTTTCCCGCCAGGTAGAAGCGTTTGTGAAGCGTCTTTGCATGCATTTCTGCATGCGGGTTATCAAGCGCTTTTCCAAGCGATTTTAGCATCACTTGGAAAAGTGCTTGACAACTTGTTCACACTATATAAATCCATGCAACCGGCATGGATTTATAGTAGTGTGACCAAGTTAGTTAAAAAAAAGAATAAGAATGGTGAAAAATAAAAAAAATAAAGTTTATACTCACCTTCTAATGTCTTCCTGGTGTTTTGTCTGCTCCGTCCGGTGTCTTGCACTGCTTGCGGGGGTGTGAAGGACCTGCGGTGACGTCATTGAGCCATGTGATGGGTCACATGACTCAGTGACGTCATGGCAGGTCCTTCACATCAACGCGAACATTGCAAGACACCGGACGGAGCAGACAAAACACCAGGAAGACATCAGAAGGTGAGTATAAACTTTATTTTTTATTTTAAATTCTTTTTTTTACAGTTTCTATGGTACCCAGGTCTGGATGAGAGTCTCCTCTTCTCCAGACTTGGGTACCATCCGCACATTGAACCGTGTGATATCCGCATGTGCAAATGCAGTGATGCGGATGTCACGTGGTCCAATGCAAGTCAATGGCGGCGATTACGCAACATGGGCATTGAAAGTGCGGCTCGTCATTGGGGTCCATGGGGGACGGATTACCAAGTGTTTCCCAAGCATTTATGCTGCGGAAATTCCGCAGCATAAACGCTTGTAAAACGCTTGTAAAACGCTACGTGGGCACCCACTGTGAAGAAGTTAAACAGTTTTGTACAGAAAAATGCTAATAATCTGCAGCGCTCACATGTGCAAAATTGTCAGAGACCTATAAACACATACACAATACTAGAAATGCTGCCGGAAACCATTCTAATCTAAACTGATCTAAAGGTGGTGAGTGGTTTAACATTCAATTATTTTGCTGTATTATAATGCTAATGACTAGAAATGTTTCCTGTAGTTCAGAAAAAAAAAATCTACTTTTCTTATATTTTAGACTTCCACCCGTCCACTGTAAACCCTGGATTTCCCAGAAATGCCAGCACTAATGACCCTGAAGTAAAGAAAGCAATGAGGATAACAGTCTATGCCTTTAATAACATGTCCAATGATGTCTATCTTTCCAAAGAATTAGAAATCCAAAAAGCCATGATTCAGGTGTGAACTGTGTAACATTACTTGTGTAGATACACACTCTGTCCCTGATTACTATCTTCAGCATGTAAATTGTATATTTATTTATTTTTTTACAGATTGTGAAAGGTATCAGATATATGCTAAGTGCAAAGTTGGCAAGAACAGTCTGTAAAAAGAACACCGAATACAATTTGGACAAATGTGACTTTCAAAAAGGGAGTATGAAAAGAGTAAGAAACTTCTATATTATTATGGCTTTATATAGTAATATTTACCGTTTCTGCCTTGTTCTTATTGAAAATGTAATTTTAATAGCGCACAAGATAAGAAACAGCCTTTCTTGACGAATGCCAAGGTGCTTTACACTACTCTATTAGCTTGGCGTCAATTCAGATTTAGACTGGACAGTTTTTTCTAGACTAGATACTAGGGATACAATCTTAGGATATGTTCACATGAAGAAAGTACCAAAGTGGCAGAAGCCGCATTACTACAATAGAGCAAACCTGCAATTAAATTGTTAATAATGTTATGGGAAAGGTTCACATCTGGCATGACACTGAGATTAGTCATTGGTGTACAGTCATACCCAAAAATTTGAGACTAAAAAAAAAAAAAGACCATGAATAAGGTTTACCGCTGAAACGCCTAAATCCATCCAGCTGCCCATTTTATTTTTCTGACCAGTCGTGGGTGTTTTTAATGGTGACAGAAGTAAAGTTTTATACATTTACCTGGAATGATGTCTCATCGCTGGATTCTTTCCCCTTTGTGTACATGAAGCTGTTGCTCTGACACCATCCGTGCGGGTTCATCCAGTCCTGGAACAGCATCCTCTCCCAGTGTGGTGAGCTAACTGGCTTTTTCTAGAAGGAAAAAAGTTGTTGCTTCAGTTTTATAGTAGGAATTTAACTCTAGAGTGTTATGAAGAGTGATCAGATGAATTGGAAAAAAAATGTGTCATTCCTTGCCATGTAAATTAATCACAAAACCCAAATTTCCCTGAATTTCAGCTCTGTCACAAAATGGCCTGTTTACAAAATTTCAGTGATCTTCTTATAGGCTCAGGAGAAAGTGTTAACAAGGACAAGGCATCTGATATCACTCTGTAATGCTAATCAAATTATGGGAGCAGACTGTTGCTTTAAAAAGGGGCAGGTGCATAAAATCATTGTCTTCTTCTGTTAAACATGGGAGCCTCCAAGGAAACACATGCAGTCATCATTGTTTTGCATCAAAAGCGCTGTACAGGCTAGGACATTGCTGCTTATAACATTGCCCCAGATCAACCATTTATCAGATAGTCAAGGACTTCAAAAAGAGGTTAAAATGCTATGAAGAAGGCTTCTGGGCCCCCACGGAAGTCCAGCGTGTGCCTGGACAATCTCATAAAGAGGATTCAACTATGGGATTGTTCAAAACATGGGCAAAGATTGTTCAAGAATGGCATCAGGCAGGTGTATGCATGCACAGTGAGGCAAAGGCTTTTGAAGGGTGGCCTAGTATCAAGAAGGGCAGCAAAGAATCCACTTCTCGCCAAGAAAAACATCAAGTTCAGTATGCCATTTTGCAGGAAGTACAGGGAGTGGACTGTATTGGATTTGAGGAATGGGGTAAAGTTATTTTCTCTGATGAAGACCCCTTCAGACATAAGAATGACTGTTTTGAGAAGAAAAGGTGAATGCCACCATGAGTCCTGTGTCATGCCAACAGTAAAGTGTCCTGAGACCACTATCAGTATGGGGTTGCTTTCATCCAAAGAAGTCGACTTTCTCACAATTTTGCAAGCAGGGGACAATGATGAGAGATTCTTTCAGCACCCGGTGCTTGGGAACAGCTCTAACTGTACCTCTGATTCCCAGGCGCTGGTACGTGTGATACTGATGACACACGGATGTTATCTGTGTGTCATCAGTATGCACGCGTGTGGGGCTTTTTGTGGAGTGCAGAAAAACTGATATGTCAGCGTGTTTTGCGCACAGACAAATGGTCACCCATTCATTTGAATGGTTCTACGTGTGTGTGTCTCCAGCACATTTGCAAACTGTGACCACACTTACTGGAGACACGGACGTGTGAAAGAGGCCTGAAAGTTGCATGAGAAACATACTATGATGTTATATGCACTGACTTTTTCTGTTTTTCTCTTCTTTAGGTGTTCACCTGTTATTCTGAGGTGTGGAAAATCAGCTGGTTGAACTTTGAAAAACTGTCAGTCCTAGAATGCAGTCCGGATCTAGCAACACACAGAACACGAGACTAAAGCAACTTCCTATAGGGCTGGATATCTGCTGAGTACAGATACTACCGAATGGGAGAAATGTAAAAAGAAAACTGTAAATTAAATAACTAAATAAATATTGTTGAAAAGCGTTCATATCTACACAAGTGAAGAAGACACATCCACGTCACCAAAAATGTATTTTAGGATTCAATGGGTTTAACACTGATACGCACCTGCATTTCTCAAGCTAAGATTTACTGACAATAGCACCCAACATCACAGACTATTCAGTGTATTTATCTTTATAAGAAAATAAATAGATCTTATGGTGATTTAAAAATGAAACGTGTGTTCTGAATGCATACAATATGCATTTTTTTTTCAATTTAAAGGAAACACGGAATCCTGTATCAGACACTGGTTTTATGATTTCAGCAATGTGTGTTTGACTCTGAATTGCAGTGGCATTTCAGAAAAGGACATAATTTAAAAGCTGCTGGAGACTAAGCTGCACAGGAGACTAGTCAGGAAGGTAGGTCCCCGCTCCATCCCGCTGCCAGTGACTGACTGGTCTCTCCCTATACATGCACATAGAGCAGCAAGGGAGAAGCCGCTGACTCGGTCCATTTGACTCGGTCCCCAGCAGCTATTTAAAGTATTTTTCTCCGAAACATTGCAGTATTTAGCCCCATCACGACATATCATGTATATTTGTCAGATGCTGTGTCCCTAACTTTGATGCGGGCTCTCACGTTGAGCCCGCATCTTTCCCCGCACATAAGGGCCCATGATGGCTGACTAATTTAGCCATCAACAGCCGCATGCTGTTAAATTCCACTGTCAATCTCTGACAACAGCAGTTAACATGCACCGACAGGGGTGCATGTCATTCTGCACTCCCATCGGCGCCCACATGACGTGATTGCAGGGTGTTTATGGGTTGCCATGACAGCTGGGGGTCTGCTGAAGCACTGCTATGTATAGTACAAGCAATCATACGATTGTAGCTTCAAGTGCCCGAAGGGTACTATTAAATACAGTCCCAAATAGTTTTTTTAAAACTATGAAAAAAAAAAAAAAAAACACAAGTTAAAATAAATAAATAAATCAACTTAAAAAATACACATTTTTGGTATCGCTGCGTTCAGAAATGTCCGTTCTATCAAAATATGCAATAAATTAACCCGATCGGTAAACAGCATAACGGAAAAAAAAATAAAACTCAAGAATTATGTATTTTTTTTGCCTCATTAACAGTGCAATAATGTGCAACAAAAGGCGATCAAAACATCATATGTACTCCAAAAAACAAGCCCTCACACAAACCCATATCCCAAAAAATGAAACCTCTACGGGAAAATGGAGACACAAGGAAAGAAAAAAATATATAAAATTTTGGCGTCTGCGTACTCGTACTGACCTGGAGAATCATGTTGCCAGGTCAGTTTTACAAAAAAAAAAAAAAATTGTGGAATTGCACTTTTTTTTTGCAATTTCACAACACTTGCATTTTTTTCCCGTTTTCAAGTACAATATACAGTAAAATAAATGGTATTGTTCAAAAGTGCAACTCGTCTCACAAAAAATAAGCCCTGATATTGCTATATTGATGGAAAAATAAAAAAGTTATGGCTCTTGGAAGAAGGGGTGGAAAAATAACGGAAAATCGACCAGGGTGAAGGGGTTAAAGAGAACCTGTCAACAGGATTATGCTCAGTAAACTACAGGCATTGTCATGTTGGAGCTGTTACACCGATTAAAATAATACCTGCGGAGAAAAAATAAACTGTTTTGTGGTTCTTGTGTAATCTTTGAAGTTTTCATTTAATCATATGTTCGTGCTTTGGGGTGGGCCTGTGGGCGGGTCTTTTTTTGGTGCTTTGGCCTCATTGTCATCATTCTGGGCTTAAATGACAGGTGACTTAACCTTCAGTGATCGGCCTTCAATTTTAAATATCGCGCCTGCTCAGTCGGTATAGTGGTCTTAAAAAAACGATTGGTCGTCAACAAAATAGTGCCGGAGGCGCATGTGCGGTAACATTTATTGGCAAGCAATGCTCTCAATCTGCGCATGCGCCACCCATTGTGTTCAGAGGACCAGTGCAGGAGCGCACACAAGAAGAGGCTGTCATTGCTGCTGCACCTAGGAGCGCACACAGGATTGCTCCCAACATATTTGATATTACTAGTGTTAAAATAAGTTCAACCTCACTGTGCCACCAATGTATTAAACTATGAGTATTAATTTTCTGGCTGACTACCTAGTTAGATAGGGATAGTATATGTACATACATAGGGATATTGAATATAGATCTTATCAGACAGCAAATAGCATTGTAAAGGCAGTTAGTGAAGATGTAGATAATTTGAGAGGAAATCCAGTTTCCTGTAGGTTAGTTAGGTCTATTTACTTAATCTGTTCCCTATGGTCTTGTTGCTCTCAGACTGGCATTTAAATGGTTGTTTGTGTGCCAAGAATGGAGGCCATATCAGATAGCAAGTTCTGAAGGTGAGCAAGGATTAAGTGGCAGAAGGATTCCAGATCTCGGGCAAGGGCGCCCAACAAAGCCTAAGAGGAGGACGGGTTCCTTATCTCAGGCTGGGAGACCTAAAGCAAGGACAAAGCTGAAGGAAGGATTCCTATACTAGACAAGAAGCTAGAGTGCCACATTACTGGGACACAAGTTCTCCTACGGGGAACTGAAGATACGGTGGCACAGGAAGGAGCATGTGGCCCTCATCAAATGAACATTGATAGTAGAAGTGAGGAGTCATACCGACGCACTCCAGCCAGTGAGGCCCTCACAAATCAACTGGGAGTTGAGACTAGCTGTGAGGTACCGTAGTGACCCTTGTGGTCCTCACACGTATAATGTGAAGCTATGTGTGCTGAAAATACACTCCGTAAAGAAGCCAAGAAGAACGTGTGGGGTTTTGCTTGTATAACACACTGGGCATTCTTCAAACCCTCGTGCACCACTCCAGGGTGGAGTACTAACTGCATCACCATTGACGCTACATTTGGAGATGCCACAATAAAGTAATAATGTCAGAATTTAATAAAGTAAACATTTATTTACATAAAATAAGCAAAACTTTATCTTGATGCCTCAAGGATCTGTTTTGCTTCTGGAATAAGAATCAATAATCTTTACAGAAAAAAAAATAGTTTGAGAAATGGGAAGAAATAGCTAGTGAGAAAAAAAGCTTGTTAAACAATTGTGCAAAATTACACCTGGGTTAACTGCATTGTGCTACATCCTCTTTCTCAAAGACGCAGAGGGCAATTTTCCTGGATAGCTAATAATGACAATAATGCCTGCTTCAAACGTCGGCTTTTTGTGTGTTCTATCCGTGGTTTTCACAGAACATGTATCCATTATAAACTATAGTGATGTTCACATGTCCGTGTGTCCTCAAAAACATCAGGGAGATATGTCAATTTTTGATCCAAGCAGTGATGAAAAAATGACACTGGTCAAACACTGGTCTGTTTTTACGCATGAGAAACCTGAATACAGCAGGCGGAGAGAACAAGAAACAAATAGTTGTTTTCAATAGTTTATTACAAAGTGGTGGTTTAAGGGATTGTCTGGCCTTAAGGTACAAGTCTGCAGTCACTGTGAGGATTCTCCGGCGCCGGGAGCATTATGCACGTGACCGCAAGTATGTGATTTGCATACATACAATCATGTACCGTCTACACATGTGCAGCCTCGCTCTATACAAGTGGCCATACAATTCCACTCAGAATGTGGCCAGAAGTATGCAAATCGCATATTTGCGGACACATGACCACCCGCTCCCAGTGCGCTGTTAGGATTCACAAGTCTGCAGACTTGTACCCTAAGGCCAGACAATCCCATTAATTTGATAAATTGTGGAGGCCTCAAATTGTGCACCAACACAGCATACCTAACCAGGGAAAGCTGCAACAGTAATTTTGCTTTCCCCTCCCCACCCTCATTGAGGCTGTCATCACTAAACCATACTTTTGTTTGATGACAAAGAATTGACACCTACTGATGGAAAATTCTGCTCATTTAAAAAGGTCAATATGGCCAGATTCACACATTTGTGTTTGGTTTTCTGATTACGGACTGTGACACTCAGACCAGCCACAGGTCCCATGATGTGAAATCAACCGCCTCGTAGCCATTTATGAAGCTGTTGAGTCAGGAAATCTGCGGTTGGCTAATACATAGCGAAATACTGATGTATGAATCTGGCCTAATAAGGATGATGAAATTGTGTCAATTTAGAAATTTTTAGGAATTCAAAGAACTGACGAATTAAAACAATTTTGCGTTTACACATTGCAGAAGATGGCATCAGGTTGATAAGGAGCTTATAATCTCAGGTGGGCTATCCCATAATGCCTTGTAGCTATCACCTTACATCATAGCAGGAACTATCGTAGCCCTATATAAAAGCAGAAGCAGAAAAATGCAGCAGCCATTTTCTGGTGACTCTGATTAATAAGAGGACATAACAGCTCAGTTTAACCATTTTACTCCCGAAAGCTGTTTGCATGTTAATGACCAAGCCAATTTTTACAATTCTGACCACTGTCACTTTGAGGTAATAACTCTGGAACGCTTCAACGGATCCCCCTGATTCTAAGATTATTTTTTAGTGACATATTTTAATTTATGATAGTGGTAAAATTGATTTAATATGGCTGGCATTTACTTCTGAAAAAATCGGAAACTTGGCAAAAATTTAGAAAATTTTGCAATTCTCAAACTTTGAATTTTCATGCCCTTAAATCAGAGAGATATGTCACACAAAATAGTTAATAAATAACATTTCCCATATGTCTACTTTTACATCAGCACAATTTTGGAACCAATATTTTTTTTGGTTAGGAAGTTATAAGGGTTAAAAGTTGACCAGCATTTTCTAATTTTTTCAACAAAATTTACAAAACCATTTTTTCAGGGATCACATCACATTTGAAGTGACTTTGGGGGGCCTTTATGACAGAAAATACCCAAAAGAAAACAATGAACATTTAACTTTTTTTTCTCAAAAATTTTACTTTCGATCCAATTTTTTTTATTTTTGCAAGGGTAACAGGAAAAATGGACCCCAAAATTTGTTGTGCAATTTCTCTTGAGCTCACTGATACCCAATATGTGTGGGAAAACCACTGTTTGGGCACACAGCAGGGCGCGGAAGGGAAGAAGTGTCATTTGACTTTTTGAATGTAAAATTTGATTGAATAATTAGCGGACGCCATGTCACGTTTGGAGAGCCACTGATGTGCCTAAACAATGGAAAACCCCCACAAGTGACACCATTTTGGAAACTAGGCCCCTCAGTGAATTTATTTAGATGTTTAGTGAGCACCTTGAACCCCCTCGTGCGTCACAGAAGTTTATAACATTGAGCCGTAAAAATTAAATTTTCACATTTTTCCCACAAAAATGTTTTTTAGCCACCAGTTTTGCATTTTAATAAGGGTAACAGGAGAAATTTCACCATACCATTTGTTGTGCAATTTCTCCTAAGTAAGCCAATACCCCATATGTGGGGAAAAACCACTGTTTGGGTACACGGCAGGGCTCAGAAAGGAAGGAGTGACATTTTGGAATGCCGACTTTGATGGAATGGTCTGCTGGTGTCATATCACGTTTGGAGAGCCCCTGATGTGCCTAAACAGTGGAAACACCCACAAATGACATCATTTTGGAAAATAGACCCCTCAATAAATTTATTTAGATGTTTAGTGAGCACCTTGAACCCACAGGTGCTTCACAGAATTTTGCAACGTGGATCTGTAAAAATGAAAATAATATATTTTTCCCATAAAAATGTTGTTTTAGCCCCAATTTTTTCATTTTCACAAGGATAGCAGGAGAAAATGGACCCAAAATTTTTTGTGCAATTTTTCCTATGTACGCCAATATCCCATATGTGGTCAAAACTACTTTTGATGAACACTGCAAAGCACAGAAGGAAGAAGCACCATATTGAAGTTCAAATTTTGCTGGACTGGTTTGAGGGTGCCATGTCACATTGCCAGAGCCCTTGAGGGACCAGAACAGCAGAACCCCCCCATAAGAGACCCCATTTTACAAACTACAAATCTCAAGTAATTAATCTAGAAGTGCAGTGAGCATATTGACACCACAGGTGGATCACATAATTTTATACCTGTAACGGGTCTGGGAGGCGGAACCTCTGAGCTACTATACAAGGGGGCGGTCCTTGTAAGGGAGCGGGTGGCGACCAGGCAGGCAGTCACAGCAGGTGACCGGGACAGTCTCTGGGTGTACGGGCAGGAGGTCACGGCAAGTGACAGGGACAGTCTCTGGATGAACGGGCTGGAGGTCACGGCAAGTGACCGGGGCAGTCTCTGGGTGAACGGGCTGGAGGTCACGGCAAGTGACCGGGGCAGTCTCTGGGTGAACGGGCTGGAGGTCACGGCAAGTGACCGGGGCAGTCTCTAGGTAAAGGGTAGGTACGACCTGTGATGGCTGAACCTCCAGGTAGGCTAGCAAGGCAGATGGAGGATGTGTGCTCCCAGGTGAGCAAGCGAGAGTCTCTGGAATAGCAGGTGGTCACAGCATGTGACGGCGAAGCCTCCAGGTAGGCAAGCAGGCAGGTAGCGGAGAAGCGCTCCCAGGTGAGCGGGCAAGAGTCTCTGGAATAGCTGGTGGTCACAGCACGTGACGGCGGAGCCTTCGGGCAGGCAAGCAGGCAGGTAGCGGAGAAGCGCTCCCAGGTGAGCGGGCAAGAGTCTCTGGAATAGCTGGTGGTCACAGCACGTGACGGCGGAGCCTCTGGGCAGGCAAGCAGGCAGGTAGCGGAGGAGCGCTCCCAGGTGAGCGGGCAAGCTGGTCCATAGACAGACTGAAAGGAGTAGAAAGGCAGACCGTCGGACCTCAGGCTAGCAAGCAGGCAGGTAGCTGATGTGCGCTCCCAGGTGAGCGGGCAAGCTGGTCCTTAGACAGACTGACAGGAGTTGTAAGGCAGACCATCGGACCTCAGGCTAGCAAGCAGGTAGCAGGAATAACAGGCAGGAAACAGACAGCAAACTGGCAGGACTCTGGCAGGAATCAGGCAGGTAACTGGCAGGTAACTGGCAACGGGACCTGAGGGCTGAAGCAGAGTAGAACAGTGCAACAACATTGCTCGGGCACCTCCATTTTGGAGGAGGTGCCTTATATATGGTGAAGTCCTCCGGCCATTGGCCGGGGACTCCTTAGGACGGCGCGCGCGGCCCCTTTAAGAGGAAGGGAGAGCGCGCGCGCGCGCCCTAAGCACAGTGGCCGGGAAGGAGCGCGCGCTGCCAGCAGAGCGGGAGGAGGACGCCGGGCACGGAGCAGGGAGGTGAGGGGAACAGCGTCCCTGCCTAGCAGAGGGCAGGGACGCCGGCGCTACAGTACCCCCCCCTTTAGGCCCCCCCTTTTTTAGGCCAGACAGAAATTTAACAAGGATAAGAGGGGCATGGATGTTCTCCCGGGGCTCCCACGTTCTCTCCTCAGGACCAAACCCCTTCCAATCTACTAGAAAAAAGGTCTTTCCTCTTACCCTTTTGGTGGCAAGAATGTTCTCTACCTCAAACTCGTCCTCAGCAGAAACCGGAGCAGGAGGCGTACCTGTAGACTTGGAAAAAGAGTTAAGTACCACAGGTTTGAGGAGAGATACATGGAAGGAGTTAGGGATCCGTAAGTTGGCCGGGAGTTTCAATTTATAGGCCACCGGGTTGATCTGACTGATGACCTCCAGGGGGCCGATGAACCGAGGCCCTAACTTGTAAGAAGGTATCTTGAGTCGGACATATTTAGATGAGAGCCAGACTTTATCTCCGGGACGAAATTGTGGAGGATCCAGGCGTTTTTTGTCAGCGTGTCTTTTCATCCGTTTGGACGACTGAAGGAGTGCGGATCGGGTACTCTCCCAAATGGAGGAAAATTTGCCAACGAGAGATTCCGCAGCCGGGTTGTCCACAGAGGTGGAGACAGGAAAAGGAATCCGAGGATGCTGACCGAAGACTACAAAAAACGGGGATTTGGAGGAGGATTCGCTCTCGTGATTGTTATAAGAGAACTCGGCCCATGGTAGGAGATCCACCCAGTCTGAATGATGGGCATTAACGAAGTGCCGGAGGTAACTGGTCAGGTTCTGATTGATCCGCTCCACTTGACCATTGGACTGTGGGTGGTAAGCGGAAGAGAAGTCCAGGGTGACGTCTAGCAGTTTACAAGTGGCTCTCCAGAAGCGTGAGGTGAACTGTACCCCACGATCCGACACGATGTGGAGGGGCAGGCCATGAAGACGGAAGATGTGACGAATAAAGTCTTTAGCTAGCTCGGGTGCAGACGGGAGGCCTGGCAGGGGAACGAAATGAGCCATCTTGGAGAAGCGGTCTGCGACCACCCAAATGACCGTACAACCGGCAGAGACTGGGAGGTCTGTTATAAAGTCCATTGCTATATGCTGCCAGGGGGCAGCAGGTACTGGGAGCGGAAGGAGGCGACCAGCTGGCAGATGTCTCGGAACCTTGTTGCGGGCGCAGGACACACAGGCAGAAACAAAGTCTATTACGTCCTTGTGCAGGGTAGGCCACCAGTAGTGCCGGGTAATAAGCTGGAGGGTCTTTTTCTGACCGGCATGGCCAGCCAGTTTAGACGAGTGACCCCAGTGAAGGATCTTCTCCCGATCAGGTACTGATACGAACGTCTTTCCGGGAGGGAGACGATTTAGACTCACGGGAGCCACCTGCATTACTCTGGCGGGATCGATGATGTGTTTCGGATCTTCCTCGAGATCAGACACCAGAAAGGATCGAGACAAGGCGTCCGCCTTGACGTTTTTGTCAGCCGGGCGAAAATGAAGAACAAAATCAAAGCGAGCAAAAAACAAGGACCACCGGGCTTGGCGCGGGTTAAGTCTCTGGGCATGCTGGAGATAAGCCAAGTTCTTGTGGTCAGTGTAAATTATTACCGGGTGAAGAGCCCCCTCGAGCAGGTAACGCCACTCCTCCAATGCCAGTTTGATGGCCAATAACTCTCGGTCTCCTATGGAATAATTGCGCTCTGAGGAGGAGAAGAGTTTAGAGAAGAAGCCGCAAGTTACCATCCTCCCGGAAGATGATTTTTGAGTAAGTACCGCTCCGGCTCCAGAGGAGGAGGCGTCAACTTCCAGGAAGAACTGCTTGTTGCCGTCCGGGCGATGCAGCACCGGGGCGGAAGAGAAGGCCTGTTTTAAGGAAAGAAAGGCCTCCTCTGCTTCGGGCGGCCACTCTTTGGGATTAGTACCCTTACGGGTGAGCGCGGAAATTGGGGCAGTCCGGGAAGAGAAGTGTGGTATGAAGAGGCGGTAGTAGTTGGCGAAGCCCAGGAACCGCTGAATGGCCTTCAACCCCTCCGGTCGAGGCCATTTCTCGATGGCAGACAGTTTCCCTGGATCCATTCGTAGGCCGGTCTGAGAAATAATGTAGCCCAAAAATGGAAGCGAGGTCTGCTCAAAGAGGCACTTCTCGTATTTAGCGAAGAGGTGATTCTGCCTGAGCCTGAGCAGGACCTGACGAACGTCCCTCCGGTGAGTCTGAAGATCCGGAGAGAAGACCAAGATGTCGTCCAGGTACACCACTACGCAGGAGTAGAGAAGGTCCCGGAAGATGTCATTGACCAACTCTTGAAAGACGGCAGGAGCGTTACAGAGACCAAAGGGCATTACCAGATATTCATAGTGGCCGTCCCGGGTGTTGAATGCCGTCTTCCATTCATCCCCCTGACGGATACGAACCAGGTTGTACGCCCCACGGAGGTCCAGTTTGGTGAAGATTCTAGCCCCTCTCAGACGATCAAATAACTCCGGAATGAGCGGAAGGGGGTACTTATTCTTCACCGTGATTTGGTTAAGGCCTCTATAGTCTATACAGGGACGGAGAGAGCCGTCCTTCTTTTTTACGAAGAAGAAGCCTGCTCCCGCCGGGGAGGTAGATTTCCGGATGAATCCCCTGGCCAGATTCTCCTCAATATATTCGGACATCGACCGGGTCTCAGCAGCGGATAATGGATAAATACGCCCACGGGGAGGAGTAGTACCGGGTAACAGGTCGATAGGGCAGTCGTATGGTCTATGAGGGGGTAGTGTCTCTGCTTCCTTTTTATTAAAGACATCAGCATAAGACCAATAAGGAATCGGAAGTCCAGGTAGATTAGCTGGGGTAGGAGAAGGACGGACGGGATGGACGGGAACCAGACAGGTCTTATGGCAGTCCTGTCCCCAGCGAAGGACTTCTCCGGTCTGCCAGTCAAGCACGGGTGCATGTCTCTGGAGCCAAGGTAGACCTAGCAAGAGGGCGTGAGAGAGTCCAGGCAGAACATGAAAGGAGATACTCTCAGAATGCAGCATTCCCACCTGTAGAGTAATGGATTCGGTGATGAGTTGGATGGGGCGTGGTAAGAGACCCCCATCCACGGCAGCAACAGACAAGGGTACAGCCAGAGGTTTGGTGGGGATGCGGTATTTCTCTACCAGGGACTGTGAAATAAGATTCCCGGCTGCTCCAGAGTCCAGTTGGGCTAGTTCGAAATAACGGTTCTCCCCGCAGACGATTGAAACTGACAGCAGCAGAGATGGAGAGGATTTATTCTTGTCTAGGTCGACCTCTCTGAGCGAACCTAGACACAGGCGTTTCCCGATGTCTCTGGGCAGGCACGGATCCGGTGCTCCTTACTGCCACAGTAGAAGCAGCTCCCCTCGGCACGGCGTAAGTCCTGACGGGTTTTGACCATCTTGGTCTGGTCGACCTGCATAGACTCAGGAGAGTGTACCTGGGGAGAGACGGAGGGAGTGACGGGTTTCTGAAAGGTAGGAGCTAGACGTGGAAACCTCCTCTCACGGGTGACCTCTTTGGCACGCTCCTGGAACCGTAGGTCAATCCGGGTGGCAAGAGTTATTAGGTCATCGAGAGTGGTAGGAATGTCCCGACCGGCAAGTTCATCTTTAATACGGCCGGACAGACCCTCCCAGAAGACGGATACCAGAGCGTCGTTATCCCAGGCCAGCTCCGAGGCAAGGGTATGGAACCGTATGGCATATTGGCCCACGGTGAGACTTCCCTGACGGAGGCGTAGCAGAGATGATGCGGATGAGGTCTTCCGTCCGGGTTCGTCGAAGACTTTCCGGAAAGCCGTGAGGAAGGCAGGCAAGTCGGACACCAGGGGGTCTCCTCTCTCCCATAGAGGATTTAGCCAGGCCAGGGCCTCCCCGGTGAGATGGGACATGATGAAGGCAATTTTGGCCCGGTCGGAGTTAAACTGGTGGGACAATAGTTCAAAGTGCAGGGTGCACTGATTTATGAAGCCCCGAGCCTGGGCGGAGTCGCCTCCGAAGCGAGGAGGTGCAGAAAGCCGGGGTCCGGGGTAGGATACCATGGTATTGGTGGTCAGCGGAGCTGCCGGGTTGCGAGTCATGGCACTGGCGGTGGTTGCTGGTGGAGCAGTCAGAGTATCCAGGCGAGAATTGACATTCCGCAGGTGACCCAGGATGGACTCCTGTTGGGACCTCTGACGGGACAGTTCATGACAGAGGTCCGAGAGCGAGGGAGCTTGGGTGCCACCGGGTTCCATGGCCCGAGCAAACTGTAACGGGTCTGGGAGGCGGAACCTCTGAGCTACTATACAAGGGGGCGGTCCTTGTAAGGGAGCGGGTGGCGACCAGGCAGGCAGTCACAGCAGGTGACCGGGACAGTCTCTGGGTGTACGGGCAGGAGGTCATGGCAAGTGACCGGGACAGTCTCTGGATGAACGGGCTGGAGGTCACGGCAAGTGACCGGGGCAGTCTCTGGGTGAACGGGCTGGAGGTCACGGCAAGTGACCGGGGCAGTCTCTGGGTGAACGGGCTGGAGGTCACGGCAAGTGACCGGGGCAGTCTCTAGGTAAAGGGTAGGTACGACCTGTGATGGCTGAACCTCCAGGTAGGCTAGCAAGGCAGATGGAGGATGTGTGCTCCCAGGTGAGCAAGCGAGAGTCTCTGGAATAGCAGGTGGTCACAGCACGTGACGGCGAAGCCTCCAGGTAGGCAAGCAGGCAGGTAGCGGAGAAGCGCTCCCAGATGAGCGGGCAAGAGTCTCTGGAATAGCTGGTGGTCACAGCACGTGACGGCGGAGCCTCCGGGCAGGCAAGCAGGCAGGTAGCGGAGAAGCGCTCCCAGGTGAGCGGGCAAGAGTCTCTGGAATAGCTGGTGGTCACAGCACGTGACGGCGGAGCCTCCGGGCAGGCAAGCAGGCAGGTAGCGGAGGAGCGCTCCCAGGTGAGCGGGCAAGCTGGTCCATAGACAGACTGACAGGAGTAGAAAGGCAGACCGTCGGACCTCAGGCTAGCAAGCAGGCAGGTAGCTGATGTGCGCTCCCAGGTGAGCGGGCAAGCTGGTCCTTAGACAGACTGACAGGAGTTGTAAGGCAGACCGTCGGACCTCAGGCTAGCAAGCAGGTAGCAGGAATAACAGGCAGGAAACAGACAGCAAACTGGCAGGACTCTGGCAGGAATCAGGCAGGTAACTGGCAGGTAACTGGCAACGGGACCTGAGGGCTGAAGCAGAGTAGAACAGTGCAACAACATTGCTCGGGCACCTCCATTTTGGAGGAGGTGCCTTATATATGGTGAAGTCCTCCGGCCATTGGCCGGGGACTCCTTAGGACGGCGCGCGCGGCCCCTTTAAGAGGAAGGGAGAGCGCGCGCGCCCTAAGCACAGTGGCCGGGAAGGAGAGCGCGCTGCCAGCAGAGCGGGAGGAGGACGCCGGGCACGGAGCAGGGAGGTGAGGGGAACAGCGTCCCTGCCTAGCAGAGGGCAGGGACGCCGGCGCTACAATACCATTGGGCAATGAAGAAAAAAATTACATTTTCACCACCAAAATTTTGTCTTAGCCCCAGATTTTACATTTTCACACTGGGAAATGGGTAAAAATGGCACCAAAATTTGTCCCACAATTTCTGCTGAATGTAGAAATACCCCATATGTGGCTGCGCAGTACTGCTTAGCCATACCCGTTTGGGAAATTATCTACAGGTATAGTGATGATTTTGACTCCATGGGTCTTTTCCAAAAACAAGCAGCAGTGGATGTTGCTGAGTGAAAATTGCAAACTAATGTTGTAGTGACCAGTACGTTGAAGTGACCAGTACGTTGTGCCCAGCTCATGCTTCTGGAGACATGCACCCGTAAATTAGGCAGGCTCTCATCGATACAGAAATGCCAAACATGTGGACGCTAACTGCAGTTTAGGCACACTGTGGGACTCAAAAGGGAGGTGGGCATTTGTATTTGGGGGCACAGAATTTGCTGAATTTCTTTTGGGGGCTAGGGCCATTTCACTTTTCCAGAGCCTTTGTACTACTAGTAACATGGAAGCCCCTAATATTTCCATTAACAGATGATGGACCTGAGTGGGGACTTGCTTTTTTTGTGGACTGAGTCGAAGCTTTTATTGTGATCCAAAATGTTATGTAAAATGTTCCCATTTATCCGGTGCTCTACGCTGAGCTCTGATATTAGCGTTTCCATTTAAATCTCCGAGTGATGTAATTCAGATGAAACCCCCGAGGGATCCATTCACTATAATGAGGCAGCAGAGTTACTCTGGACTCCGTCTGGCCTCAGTTCAGTGGTGTCCTTTTTTTCAGAGGTTCACAAAACTGTGGCCGACAGCACTTCTATGCACGCCTAATAAAAAGACAGACACAGCCGGACCACAGGCCAGATGGCACTCACAGTGTCTCCATCTGCCTCATTATAGGAAATCTTCCGCTGGGGGTTCCATCTGAATCCCATATTTCAGAGATTTACACGGAAACCTTGATGTAAGCGCTCAGAGCAGGGTGCATGATAAATGTGAGCCGAGCCATACTGTGATCTTTGGCAGGCAGAATGAACAAATCAGCAGCAGGTGAAGAATTGGTTTTATTTACCATAAAACACTGAAGAAACTGTATAGATGTGTGACAGCACCACAGTGAAGAAGAGTAGCGTGTGAAGAAAAGGGAAGATTGTCATATGCGTTTTTAATGGAAATTCTAGGCTTTAGAGAGGAAAAACTAGTGAATTAGAGTTTCAAAAGACTCTAGTTAATAAGGTTTTAATAATCGTGATGGCAGTGTGGGTTCTGTGCCAGGCAGATAATTTTTTTCATAATGGAGTTTTCTGGACTCAGGATATTAGTGGCTTATTGTTAGCATAGACAATCAATATTACATTGTGGGGTCCAACTTTCAGCACCCTCTACTTTTATGTTTTAAATAATAATTTGTATGTTGCACTGTATATGGTAGCTAAATGTGAAAAGGTGTTTTCTAAGGGTTAGTGGATTTCACTGAATGTATTGTATTTTAGTAATTGCACTGAATTTGATATAAGATGGATTTGCTTTGTGCATGGTGTTTTCTATACATGGCTCTTAGAGGTAGCAAACTGGCCAGTAGGTAATTAATGGCTGGTTAAGAGTGTTGAGCGAATTTGCTCGGCATTTCAAATTCGGGTTCGTGGTGCAGGCTTGTTCAAAGCAAAAAGTCGGCTCCGCCCACGAACATCCTGATTTGCCACACTGTCACGCAGTTATCTGCGTGACAGTGTGGCAAATCAGGGATGTTCGTGGGCAGAGCCAATTTTTTGGCGCGAACAAGCCGGAACCCCGAATACAAACCTGACTTATTAGCTGCATTCGTGTCCTCCGTGCACAGATACTGCAGAATATAACAGTGGAGCAGGGAGCCGTCAGGTCCTTTTTCCACAGTTCAGTCTATGTAGAGTGAAGGTACTGCAAGGATCTTTAGGCCACATGACAAAGTAGCGGAGAAGTTGAGCAGGACTCAGACAAGTTGTGTGTGCTGATGTAGCAGAGTTGTTCTGTATGGGCTCATATAAAGGACTTGGCGAGGTTAGGGTAGTAGCTTAGTGTAAAATAAAAATTCCCCCGTCTCAAGTGCATGTGCCTCTTTCTAATCTAAAGTTGGGACGTATGGTATCAGTAACAGAGAAGCGACTGCTTTTTACAGAAGCAGAACTGGTAAGGAAAAATTGGAACTTCAAACAGGAGTTACAGTAGAGAGAGAAATACTCTAAGTGTTCCCCAGAATACAGGAAACAGTTCAGCCTTCTAACACCCTAATGAAATAAAAGGATGTTTAAAAAATGATTCTCACATAAATGAGACATTTTGGAAATGTTGTTTTTGACTTTTTGTGTGTGGTTTGACTATCTGGTTTAAGCATGTAATAATTCAGGGTTTGAAAAATGCAAATTTTTCAACATTTTTCACTAAATTTCAGATATTTTCATAAATAAATGCAAAAGTTAATTGTACTTTTAATTGGTATATTTAGGAAATGTGTCACAAAAAATAGTCTCAGAATCTCTGGGACATTAAGAATTTGAAAGTTATTACCCCATAAAGTGATATGTCAGAATTGAAAAATGGGGCTTAGTCGTGAAAGCTAAAATTGCCTCAGTTACTAAGGGGTTAAAGTCCAGAGTGTCTCGTGTTGTTCTTCAACCAAGGTCTCCCAAGATTTCCACCATCTAGAACAACAGAAGGAGACACTGAACACACACTATAGAGTTTTATTTGTGCTGATGTTCTGGGGGTGGTTAGACATCTCAGTCAGGCCGCCTCTTACATAAACACTTAACAGGCTACAGTGCTTGAAGGAGTGATGACGGACCTTCAACAGCTGGTCAACAAGTGTGGATAGACATCCATAAATCGTGTATGGATAAATATTCTGATTCTGGAAAACCTTTTTCAACTTTTACTACTTCCTTCATAATTTACTACTTGGGTCCTCAAGCATGTGGCTCGGGAGCCACGTGTAGCACGGGACTATGATATGTGGCTTAAGGCATGAGCACCAGGAGTAGAAAACAGTTAAGAAGAGGAGGTTTCCAGATGATGACTTTTGTGAGTAACCCTGCATAGAAGAGCAGATCTGGATTTGCATATTCTGGCTGTGGGGCTGGAGTAGTGGTCCCCAACTCTGGTCCTCAAGAACCACCAACAGATCATGTTTTCAGGATTTCCTTAGTATTGCACAGATGATGAAATTATTGCCTGTCAAGTGATGCAATTATCATCTTGGCAATACTAAGGAAATCCTGAAATCATGATCTGTTGGAGGCTCTTGAGGACTGGAGTTGGAGGAACACTGGGCTGGAGCGATAAATATGGCAAGCTGGAGAGGAGGATACTGGCAGTTGGAGAAGGTGCTTGAATCTGGATGCGATAGTCTTGCGAGTGTGCTTGATGCGGGAATACCAAATAGAGGTAAAGTGGGAACCCTTGGATGTAGGTATACTTCCTACACACGTGGTCAATCTATCTATTTATCTACTATCTATCTATTTATTATCTATATACACACGTGGTCAAAATTGTTGGTACCCCTCGTTTAATGAAAGAAAAACCCACAATGGTCACAGAAATAACTTGAATCTGACAAAAGTAATAATAAATTAAAAATCTATGAAAATGAACAAATGAAAGCCAGACATTGCTTTTCAACCCTGCTTCCACAGAATTTTTAAGAAAATTAAACTCATGAAATAGGCCTGGACAGAAATGATGGTACCCTTAACTTAATATTTTGTTGAACAACCTTTTGAGGCAATCACTGCAATCAAACGATTCCTGTAACGGTCAATGAGACTTCTGCACCTCTCGACACGTATTTTGGCCCACTCCTCATGAGCAAACTGCTCCAGTGGTCTCGTGTTTGAAGGTTGCCTTTTCCGGACAGCATGTTTCAGCAGCAGAAGGGAAGGAAGGGAGACACAAATCCATTACTTAGTGGGTAGGCGGAGCCCCATAGGATAGTTCACCTCAGATTAGAAAACGTGACGACCGGCCCCTCCAGTATAAAGGCTCCTCCTACTCCCATGTTCTCCAGTCTTTTATCTGAGGTCTCAGAGGATAGTCGCTGCCTCGGCAGCTCCTCAGAAGAGTTTGTTTTTTTTTGTTTTATATCCAGCGAGACCTGGACCCCCCGTGGTCTAGAGGTCTCAGGGGGTCTCGGCACAACTGAGACCCCTGACCCTCCCCTGGCGGCTCTGTGTACCCCTTGAGGAGGTCCCCACAGAAGCCTGCCGGCCCCGGGGGATACAGGGCGCTCCCTGGCGGAGGCGCACACCACATCTGGGGGTCCCTGCGTGTTCCGCCGTAGGGGGGAGCAAAGGGCCACGGCGCCACACAACCCTGAGGATCTCTGTGGTGTTCAGCCGGGTAAGTGCTCTTTTGCATAAGAGTGCCTTAACGGCTACGGCAGCAGCCGCCGTTTCTATAAGTGTGACTGCCTGTGTGTTTTTGTCTATTGCAGACGCTGCCTTTACTGGGGGGAGCAGAGACGGAGGCCAGTAATGTTTATATGTGGCCCCACATTGCATTTTGTATAAGCGCACATTTTTTTCTTTATTAGCGCACGCTCTTTCTTTTCTTGCTTCCTGCCTTCATAGAGGTAGGAAGCTCTCTGTCTAGCGTTCTTTTTGCTTGAATAGCGCGGGCTCTGTCGGGGGGCGTGGCTTAGCTTCTCCTGGCTTCCTGCCGTCATATCTCAGGCAGGAAGCTCTTGGTTTGGGCGCGCGTTGTGTCAGTCCCTGCTTCTCCTCCGGCTTCCGTGTTCCATCGAGCACCTCCTGCTCTCTGCTCCCCGTCCACCGCCACACACTCAGGAGGAGCGGTCGCCGCGGTATCGGTGAGTTCCCTCTGCCTTTGGCAGAGGTTCCCTGACAGCGTTTTTCACTTTGGCTAACCTGCTAGGGAGACATAGTGAGCGCTACCGCTTCTCTTTTGAAACTATTTACTTCGCTGACCTTAGTAGGCAGTGTAGTATTTTAGTTGCAGTGATATTAACCCCTTCTGAACAGAATGGTTCTTTAGGGTTGTTTTTTCTTTTCCTGGGGAAACACCTTGTGTTTGAGGGCGCTTCTCCCTGTTGATTAAGTTAAATTATTTGCTCTGGAGCTCTGGGGTAGCTCTCTCTAAGGGTGAGCTTTAACCCTTCAGAGCTTGAGGCATACAAAAAAAAAAAAAAAAAAAAAAAGAGTTTTGAAAACAGGCTGTGCAATTTTCACACTTTTATTTGCCATCCTTATTGTAACATCCTGTCATCTGGTGTGGGTGGCATGTCGGATCAGGGGCCTGGGAGTGCTGACCGCTCTCCTGATCCGTTCCAAGTTCGGTCGCACGCTTCTGATACACCCAGGCCTTCCACGACGTCAAGTTCGACCCTTAGTGATGTTAAGGTGGAAGCGCTCACTCGCTCCATTGATAGTCTTTCTAGCCTCCTGAGTCAGTGGGTGTCAGCCAGATCGCATCCGTCGCCATGAGGAAAAAAGCGCCGCAGGACTGTGGCACTATCTCCCTCGCACAGCGCATCAGAGGTTTCGGTTTCACCAACGAGTTCGGTTGAGGAAATCTTTGATTCTGAGGAAGAGGATCGACGAGGTCGCTCTATTTCACTTTCAGGCCGCGTAGATGTGCTTATTAAGGACATGCGGGAAGTGTTACAGCTGTCTGAAGAGCCGGCAAGACCGTCTAAGTCTGCCCGGCTATATCAGGAAACGCGCCGTGCTCGTCCAACGTTGCCTGCGCATGAGGAACTTAACGAGGCAGTGGAGAAGGAGCGCCGGTGTCCGGATAAACGCTTCCAGGGGATGCGGTTTTTTGATGCTCTGTATCCCTGCACTAAGGAGATGGTCACTGATTGGGTTCCTTCTCCCGAGGTGGATATATCCATGTCTCAGTTGAGCAAGTCCTCCTTGCTTCCGGTTAAAGGGAAAGCCAATCTTCAGGATCCTCTGGACAGGAGATCAGAGTCAGCGGCGAAATCCATCTATGAAGCCGCAGGTCATGGTTTCCGAGCGGCCTTAGGGGCCATGTGGGCCGGTGAGGCTTCCCTGCGGTGGTTGGATCAGCTGCGAACGGCATGGCAAGATGGGACTCCGCGGTCAGAAGTGGAAAAGCTTTTTCAGTTGATGGAAGAAGCCATGTGTTATGGCAGGGATGCAGTACTGGACACTACTTCAATTTTGTCCAAAGCTCAAGCTTCGGCCGTCACAGTTAGAAGAGCACTGTGGCTTAAGCAGTGGACCGGAGATACAGTATCCAAGCAAGGTTTGCTTAGTCTTGCATATAGGGGCGGTCAGCTTTTTGGTTCGGACCTTTCAGAGCTGATTGCCAAGGCCAAGAACAAGGATGTTTCCCTGCCTCTAAAGAAGGCAGCAGCATCCACATCTGGCAGGTCAGGGCCCGGTAGAGGTCATCGGTCCTTTCGGACCAGGGGACGATTCGGTCAGCCTTCTTGGAGATCAGGTCGTCCTTCGTCCTCCGGCAGATCCTCCCAGAAATCTCGTACTCCTTGGAAGCAACAGTCCCGTCAGGACAGACGGGAGGTTGACAAAAGATCCGCTAAGGCTAATTGACGCCAGAGATCCCCCCGAGGGTTCTCGGGTGGGAGGTCGTCTGCTACAATTCGGGTCAATTTGGGCATCCCACATATCGGACGCCTGGGTGACGCGGGCTATTTCATAGAGTTTCATTCTCCACCTTCAGACAGGTTTCGTCAGACATGCATTCCATCCGTGCCAAGGCTGGCTGCTGCACTGTTACAGGAGGTTGACTCTCTCCTGCAGCAGGGTGTGGTGGTTCAGGTTCCTCCGGAAGACCAGGGAAGGGGTTTTTACTCCAACCTTTTTGTGGTCCCCAAAAAGGAGGACAAGTTTTGCCCGGTACTGGATCTCAGAGATTTGAACATTTACGTCCGAACACGGAAGTTCCGCATGGAGTCTCTCCGTTCGGTGATAGCGACCCTGTCGCAGTACGATTTCTTGGTGTCTATCGACATCCGCGACGCCTATTTGCATATCCCTATCGGCAGGGCTCACCAGCGTTTTTTGCGTTTCCCCATAGGTCAAACCCATTACCAGTTTGTGGCCCTACCATTCGGGTTGGCCTCGGCACCCAGGGTTTTTACAAAGGTTCTGGCTCCTCTCATGGCGCTTCTTCGAAGACAAGGGGTTACGATCCTCCCCTACCTGGACGACCTGTTCATAGTGTCGCCCACAGCGGAGGAGGCGATAACAGCTCGCGACCTCTCCCTTCAGTACCTGATGGACTTCGGGTGGCTGATCAATTGGAAGAAGTCGTCATTGGAACCAGCGCAGTCCATTCTGTTCCTGGGGATGCATTTCGATACAGTTCGGGCAGTTGTGTCTCAGCCTCCTGTCAAACAGGCGAACCTTCGGCTTCTGGTCCAGGCTATGAGGTCGGCGTTGTCAATGTCCCTTCGGGAATGCATGCGCCTTCTGGGTCAAATGGTGGCAGCTATGGAAGCAGTACCGTTTGCACAATTTCATTCCCGGGATCTCCAAAATCTTATTCTGACACATTGGGATCGATCTCTGACTTCTCTGGATCGCTCGGTCGTTTTCTCCCGCAGGGTGCGAGAGTCTCTTGGATGGTAGTTACGTCCAGAGACTCTATCCCTGGGGAAATCCTTCCTTCTCCCGAGGTGGTCGGTGATTACCACCGACGCCAGCCTGACGGGTTGGGGGGGGAGTTTGGAACGACCTCTGGGTTCAGGGGGTCTGGTCGTCAGAGGAGTTGTCTCTCCCGATCAACATTTTGGAGTTGAGAGCGATATTTTTCTGCCTCCAACATTGGACGGTCCTTTTGAACGGTCTACCGGTCCAGATTCAGTCGGACAATGCGACGGCGGTCGCGTATATCAACCATCAGGGTGGGACGAGAAGTTCCAGACTCATGATGGAGGTCTCTCGGATCTTGGTTTGGGCCGAGTCCAGGATTCCAGCAATCTCTGCGATCCACATCCCAGGTGTGCTGAATATCTCCACGGACTTCCTCAGTCGCGAGCAGGTGGATCCTGGGGAATGGAGTCTCCATCCAGATGTTTTTTCTCTGCTGTGTTCCCATTGGGGGACTCCTCAGGTGGACTTGATGGCGTCCAGGCTGAATGCCAGGGTTCCGACTTTCATGTCCTGGTACAGGGATCCAGAGGCTGTGGCGGTAGATGCTCTAGTAGCCCCGTGGGACCAGTTCGAGCTGGTCTATGTATTTCCGACGATATCCTTACTTCCTCTGGAAATCCGATGGATCAAACTCGAACGAGTATCCGTAATCTTGGTAGCACCGGATTGGCCACAAAGAGCGTGGTATTCGACACTGGTATCTCTTCGAGCGGCGCTTCGGTTTCCACTACCCCTTCGCTCGGACTTGTTAAGCCAGGGGCCCATTCGTCATCCGGACCTGAGGTCACTTTGTTTGACAGCGTGGCTCTTGAGACCGAGATCCTGACCCGTCGCGGGTTTTCGCCCGAGGTCATTGCTACCTTGCGGGCAGCCAGGGGTCCAGCTCCGACTAGGATTTATCACAGAACTTGGGAATCTTTCTATTCATGGTGTTCTGGATCTTCAAGAAACCCGAGGGTTTTTTCCATCCCCAACTTCTTGGCTTTTTTGCAATATAGTTTGGCCAGGGGTCTAGCGGTTAGTACTGTGTGGGGTAAGGTGTCTGCACTTTCCGCACTTTTTAGAAGGGCTATTGCCTCACGCAGGGATGTGCGTTCTTTTTTTCGCGGAGTCGCACGTCAGTTTCCGCCGCGGAGGGCAGTTGTGGCTCCGTGGCGGCTTAATCTAGTCCTGGAAGCCCTTCAGCATAGGCCTTTTGAGCCTATGGATTCTGCTAAACTTTCGTTACTTTCTTGGAAGGCGGCCTTCTTGGTGGCAGTCACCTCTTTGTGAAGGTGTCGGAGTTGGCGGCACTATCTTGCTCGCCTCCGTTTCTGGAATTCCTTCCGGATCGCGTGGTGCTTCGTACCCGTGAAGATTTTTTACCTAAGGTAGTGTCACAATTCCACATTAATCAGGACATTGTGTTGCCTTCTCTTTGTCCAAAACCTAAGAATCCAAGGGAGCGGGCCTTGCACTCGTTGGACTTAGTGCGGGCATTGAAGTTCTATCTTACAATCACACGAGGTTTTCGGAAGTCGGACTCTCTTTTTGTGATTCCGGCTGGTCGTCGGCGTGGTCAACGTGCTTCCAAGGACACGATAGCTCGGTGGATCCGGTCGGCTATCCTGGAAGCGTACCGGCTCAAGGGCGAGCCTTGTCCGGTTAAAGTTCAAGCTCATTCCACGAGAGCCATTGGCTCATCGTGGGCTTTTCGTCAGGGGGCCTCCGCAGCGCAGCTCTGCCGGGCGGCCACCTGGCGCTCTGTTCACACCTTTACTAAGTTTTATAAAGTGGACGTGAGTGCTTCCGTTGATGGGGCCTTGGGACGCAGGGTCCTGCAGGCAGCGATAGTTTAAGTTATCTCTTTATTGTTTATTTTTTCTTTATTCAGCGCGGTTGGCGCTCTTGCCTAAGTTGTTGGGGTGTTGGAGATTCTGCCACTATTTCCCACCCTTAAGTGAGGTACTGCTTTAGGGCGTCCCACTAAGTAATGGATTTGTGTCTCCCTTCCTTCCCTTCTGCTGCTGAAAGTCGGATTTTGGTAAGAACTTACCTGTAAAATCCTTTTCAGCGAAGGAAGGAAGGGAGACTCAGCACCCTCCCATGGCAGAAGAGGTTTTGTTGTGTTTCTAGATGCAGCGCGTCTCCTTCCTGATGACGATCATCTGGACTGGGTTTAGCGCTCTACGGCTCTCCTTCCAGTATCGCCAGCTCTACACAGTTGTCAGGTCCAGTGAGGTATGCCTAGGACTGTGTGTTTCTATTACATAACCTGTTTTCTCTCATTTCTGAACTTTCAGAAGGGGATGTGTTGTTCTGCTGGTGTTGTCTGCTCTTCCTTAGCTTGTGTACGGACTGGAGAACATGGGAGTAGGAGGAGCCTTTATACTGGAGGGGCCGTCCGTCACGTTTTCTAATCTGAGGTGAACTATCCTATGGGGCTCCGCCTACCCACTAAGTAATGGATTTGTGTCTCCCTTCCTTCCTTCGCTGAAAAGGATTTTACAGGTAAGTTCTTACCAAAATCCGACTTTCAGCTCTTTCCAAAGATGCTCAATAGGATTTAGGTCAGGGCTCATAGAAGGCCACTTCAGAATAGTCCAATGTTTTCCTCTTAGCCATTCTTGGGTGTTTTTAGCTGTGTGTTTTGGGTCATTATCCTGTTGCAAGACCCATGACCTGCGACTGAGACCAAGCTTTCTGACACTAGACAGCACATTTCTCTCTAGAATCCCTTGATAGTCTTGAGATTTCATTGTACCCTGCACAGATTCAAGACACCCTGTGCCAGATGCAGCAAAACAGCCCCAGAATATAACAGAGCCTCTTCCATGTTTCACAGTAGGGACAGTGTTCTTTTCTTGATATGCTTAATTTTTCCGTCTGTGAACATAGAGCTGATGTGCCTTGCCAAAAACTTCCATTTTTGTCTCATCTGTCCATAGGACATTCTCCCAGAAGCTTTGTGGCTTGTCAACATGTAGTTTGGCAAATGTCAGTCTCACTTTTTTATGATTTTTTTTCAACAATGGTGTTCTCCTTGGTCGTCTCCCATGAAGTCCACTTTGGATCAAACGACGGATGGTGCGATCTGACACTGATGTTCCTTGAGCTTGAAGTTCACCTTTAATCTCTTTAGAAGTTATCCTGGGCTCTTTTGTTACCATTCTTATTATCCGTCTCTTTACTTTGTCATCAATTTTCCTCCTGCGGCCACGTCCAGGGAGGTTGGCTACAGTCCCATGGATCTTAAATTTCTGGATAATATGTGCAACTGTAGTCACAGGAACATCAAGCTGCTTGGAGATGGTCTTATAACCTTTACCTTTAAGATGCTTGTCTATAATTTTCTTTCTAATCTCCTGAGACAACTCTTTCCTTTGCTTCCTCTGGTCCATGTTGAGTGTGGTACACACCATGTCACTAAACAGCACAGTGAGTATCTGTAGCCCTATATACAGGCCCACTGACTGACTACAAGATTGTTGACACCTGTGATGCTAATTAGTGGACACAACTTGATTTAACATGTCCCTTTTGTCACATTATTCTCAGGGGTGCCATGATTTCTGTCCAGGCTTATTTCACAAGTTAATTTTTTTTTTTAATTCTGTGGAAGCAGAGTTGAAAAGCAATGTCTGACTTTCATTTGTTCATTTTCATAGATCTTTAATTTATTATTACTTTTGTCAGATTCAAAGTTATTTCTGTGGGGGGGGGGGGGCACAATGTCTGTGTTTTTTGTGTGGGTATCTACCACATTGTTACTTACATTAGTAGGGGTTGTCATCTCAGTCGTACTTGTGTCAGTTTAAAAAAAAAAAAAAAAATACCCCATTCACTCAATGGCTGCAATGTGAGCAAAGCATGTGCGTTATTTTCACAATTGCATACAATAGGCTGCACCAGAAATACTCTTATTGGAATCTGACCACATCTCCATTTTTGTGGAGCCTAAGAAATTGCAAATAGTGAAAACTCTGAAATCGTGGGTAAAGATTGCATTATTTCCAGAGGAAACAAATATAGAAACTGCCTTTCAGTTTTGTATGTTTTCTACATAATGGATATGTGATGCCTCACTTCTATATGCGATCTCAAAAACTAGATATATAAAAAAAAAAAATCCCATTAAGCTCCATAATCACAGACTATTAGGCTGCATTCACACAGCAGTTATGCTGCGCTGTGCTGCTGCATTCCTCGTTTTCCTTGCACAATCAATGAATTTTGTAGGGAAACAGCTGCTTGAATCAGGAAAAGGAGATTTTTGTGTACTCACCGTAAAATCTCTCTTAGCCTCTAATTGGGGGACACAGGACAATGGGTGTTATGCTGCTGTCCACTAGGAGGCGACACTATGCATAATCTGAAAAAGATTAACCGTGGCTCCTCCTCTGCAGTATACACCCCTGGACGGCGTCAGCTTCTCCAGTTTTATGCAAAAGCATTAGGAGGAACATAACATGGATAACATAATCATGTCTATAAGAAGGCAACTATGTACGAGCTCAAACAAAGACAATATGAGAACGCAACATAATAACGGCCCGACTGGCGTCAAGGTGGGAGCTGGGTCCCCCAATTAGAGGCTAAGAGAAAGAGATTTTACGGTGAGTACACAAAAATCTCCTTTACTCTGTTGCCTCATTGGGGGGACACAGGACCATGGGAAGTCCCAAAGCAGTCCCTGGGTGGGAAGCAATGGACGAATATTGTGTAGACAGGCCCCTAGAATTGGGGCACCGCCGCCTGCAGAACACATCTACCCAGGCTCGCGTCTGCTGAGGACTGAGTATGAACGCTGTAGTGTTTGGTAAACGTGTGTAGGCTAGTCCAGGTGGCTGCCTTACACACTTGTGCCGAAGCCTGGTGCCGAATGGCCCAGGAGGCCCCTAGCGCACGTGTAGAGTGTGCCGTAATTCCTGCTGGAAGAGGAGAATTTTTGAGGCGGTGGGCCTCTTGTATGGTGGATTTGATCCACTTGGCAAAGGTAGCTTTGGAAGCAGGCAGACCTTTGCGGCCGCCTTCCAGTAGAAGGAAAAGAGAATTAGACTTCCGGAAGGGCGCAGTCCTAGACACATAGATACGCAATGCCCTGACAAGGTCAAGCGTATGCAGAGCCTTCTGCACTCTATGAATCGGGACTGGACAGAGGGATGGCAGTGAAATTTCCTCATTGAGGTGGAAGTTGGACACAACCTTCAGAAGGAAGGATGGGACCGTACGGAGAACTACCTTGTCCTGGTAAAAAAACAGGAAGGGCCGTCTGCAGGAGAGTGCTGTCAGTTCAGACACCCTGCGTAGCGAGGTGATTGCCACCAGGAAAACCACTTTCTGGGATAGAAGGCGGAGTGGGACTTCCCTAAGGAGTTCAAAGGGTGTTTCCTGCAATGCTGTCAGCACAAGGTTGAGGTCCCACGTTTCTAGTGGTCATCTGTAGGGGGGAACCAATCGGGAAACCCCCTGAAGAAATGTCTTTACTTGCGGCTTCTTAGCAATGCACTTCTGAAAAAGCACTGAGAGAGCTGACACCTGGCTCTTAAGGGAGGCCAGGGACAGTCTGGCCTCCAGACCCGATTGGAGAAACCCAAGTACCCTGGGGAGGGAATAAAGGAATGGGGTCTGGCCACGAGATTCGCACCAGGTAAAGAAGGCTTTCCAGGTACGGTAATAAATCTTAGCAGAGGTTGGCTTCCGTGCCCTGATCATGGTTGCAATGAAGTCTGGAGAGAACCCTAACTGGGTTAGAACCCAGGTCTCAATGGCCACGCCGTCAAATTGAGGGCCCCTGGGTTCTGGTGGTAGAACAGGCCTTGTAACAGAAGATCCGGGCGGTCGGGGAGATGCCGGGGGACGTCTGCTGTGAGCTGTACGATGTCGGCGTACCATGTACGTCTGGGCCAGTCCGATTAGGACAGTTGGAACTCCCTCTTGCTTGATCTTCCTCACCACTCTGGATATCAGGGGGAGAGGTGGAAAAATGTACAGGAGCTGGAACTGGGTTCAGTTCTGAACCAGGGCGTCCCCTTCTAGCGCCCGCGGGTCATGTGTTCTGGACATGAAGTTGGAGACCTTGGCATTGAAGTGGGATGCCATTAGGTCCACGTCCGGAGTCCCCCAGCGATGGCAGATCTGGCGAAAAACTTCAGGATGGAGAGACCGCTCTCCCGAGTCCGATGCTTGCCGGCTGAGGAAGTCTGCTTCCCAATTGTCCACACCCGGAATGTGGACCGCAGAGAGAACCGAACCTGTGTCTTCCGTCCAGTGGAGAATGTGTGTCACTTCTCGCATCGCCTGGGCACTGCGGGTCCCCCCATGGTGATTCACATATGCCACAGCCGTGGCATTGTCCGACTGTACTCTGATGTGAGAGGCTGCCAGTAAGTGATGGAAGGCCCTCAACGCCAGGAGGATGGCACGAATTTCTAAGATGTTGATAGGAATGGTCGTTTTCTGGGGACCACTTGCCCTGTGCTCTGTGGTGTAAGTGCACCGCACCCCAACCCATCAGGCTCGCGTCGGTGGTCAGAACCTTCCATTGACCCGTGAGAAAGGATTTCCCCTTTGTTAGTGAGGCTGGCTTGAGCAACCAGTGCAGGGACCTCCTGGTTGACGACGTCAGCTGGAACTCCCTGTCGAGAGAAAAAAGGGGTTCCTGTCCCATGACTTGAGTATGGCTAGTTGGAGAGGCCTGAGGTGAAGCTGGGCAAATGGGACTGCTTCTATTGCCGCCATCATCCTGTCGAGGACTCTCATGGAAAACCGGAGAGATCGAGGGGATTTGCTGAGGAGGGTGTGAACTCCTAGATGGAGAAGCAGTGCCTTGTCCTCGGGAAGGAGCACTAGACCCCTGAAGGTGTTGAATAGCATTCCCAGGAAGATCAGAGACTGATTCGGGGTTGGTGATGACTTTTGTAGGTTGACTAACCAGCCCAGGCGACTCAGAGTGTCGGTTGTGATTGAGACGCTGAGCTCGCAGTCCTTGAAAGTAGGAGCCTTGATAAGGAGATCATCCAGGTATGGAACGACTACTATGCTTCTGGAGAGCAGGACGTCCATGGTGGCTGCCATGACTTTGGTAAACCCTCAGAGCCGTGGCGAGTTTCGAACGGGAGAGCCACTAACTGGTAGTGGTCCTGGTCAATTGCCAACCTGAGAAATCTCTGATGGGCGGGTGCAATTGGTATATGCAGGTATGCGTCTTGTATGTCTATGGAGGCGAGAAATTCTCCCTTCTCCATGGACGCAATGATGGACCGAAGGGACTCCATGCGGAAGTGACGTAACCGTACATATTTGTTGAGCTGTTTTAGGTCCAGTATGGGCCGTACGCCGCCTCCTTTCTTGGGGACTATGAATAAATTGGAGTAGAACCCTCGGAAGCGCTCGGCCGCGGGGACCGGTACTATGACTCCTGCTTGAAGCGAGAAGGCCGCTTGGCGGAAGGCACAAGCCTTGGCTGGCGGTTGAAAGTGAACTGTATCTTGTATCCCGAAGACACTAGTTCCCTGACCCACCTGTCTTCTGTAATAGGCAGCCAGACTTGATGAAAGAGCAAAAGTCGGCCGCCTACAGGTGGGGTCGGTGTCTTTTGGAGTCCGTGAGTCATGATGAGGAGGAAATCTGAGATTTTCCTCCTTTGGACTTTGACTGGCCTGCTTTTGACTGCCAGGTCTTGCCCGACTTTTGCGTCGACCGCGAGTTGTCCCTGCGAGGGGAGCGGTTGCTATTTTGTGCTGGACGCGAGACGGATCAGCCCGAAGAGTTCCGAAAGGATCGGAATAGAGTTTGGTAACGCTTCCTGTAAGTTTGGGTTTCAGTTGGGGGAGAGAGGTACTCATACCCCCCGGTGGCGTTGGATATCATCATGTCCAACTGTTCGCCAAAAAGTCGACCACTGAGGTACGGGAGGTGCGTGAGGGACTTTCTTGAGGCTGCATCTGCTTTCCATTCCCGCAGCCAGAGGATACGCCGAATCGTGACGGCGTTTGATGCTATCCCCGCTGCACCCCTTGCTGAATCCAGAGCTGCATGAAGCATCTAATCTGCTACAACTGCTATTTGAACCGTTTGGTCCGACAGCTTAGGAGCAAATGCTTGGAGGCCAGCTTGTAAATTTTTGGGGCCAAGCCAGGAGGCCTTTGCAGCCCCAAACTGAAGCGAACGCGTGAGCCAGGGAGGCCCCTGCGGCCTTGAAAATTGAACGAGCCTTGCGTTCCACCTGCCTGTCTGCTGCATCCCTGAGGGTTGAGCTATCTGGCAGTGAAAGGGGTGACTGTGGTGCTAGCCTAGAGACTGGGGGATCCACTTTGGGTGGATCTGTCCATTCCTTGGTAACCTCCTGTGGGAAGGGGTACCGCGCCTCCAGATATTTGGATTTAAGGATCAATTTAAACTGTGGGTGGCCAAAGAGATCTTAGGCGGCTTCAGAGCTCCTTCGAAGGAAATGTTCTAGTGCCTCCGGAGGCAGATCAGAAATGTCCAGCACCCGATGGATGGACGAAATTACGTCCTCAACTAGCGTTGTATTGCTAGGGGGGATTGGGATCAGGGACCCTTCAGTTTCCTTGTCAGAGTCGGAATCACCGATGTCTTCCGAATCCTGTGTATCGATAAGGCGTCTCCTGCCGGATGAGCCGGGGTGGAGACCTTCTCTGGTCGGGGATCGCTGCGGAGATCTGCATTGTCTGTCCCTGGTAGGGGACGGTCTAAATGACCTGGGATTACGGTGTCTCTCCCTAGAAGGGGATGACCGTGTGTTATGGGATGATGCAGATGAACGTGACCTGTGGATCCGGTTGCGTCCTAACCTAGACGTGGATGTGCCCGGGTCGTCATGTCCCTGAGTCGAGCTCTCCCTTTGCTGGGTAGCGTTCATAGCCGAGGCATGGCGCTGCAGAGCCTGAAGCAATGTGGAGGTTAGGTTGTCAATAGACTGCGTCATAGATTGCGACATCTGAGTGACCCATTCCTGCGTGACATTAGACCCGAAGCATTGGCAGGGGCTTCTTGGGGCTCTGGCACAGTAGTCTGGATGCAGTCCTGGTAGTGCGGGTACGTGCTACCACAGGGGAGAGTATTACTGCAGGCTGTACAGAGTGCATAATAGCAGTCCTCCCTGGTTCTCTTGGACCTCGAGTCCGGCATAGTGCACAGGGGTGGCTATGCAGAGGAGCTTATAAGAAATAATGGATTCACAGCCGAGGAGGAACTCCAACTGTGATCTTACCCCACCAGTGTGCCCCTAGGTCCAGCGCTGAAGATTCACAGTCCTGTGCCTCCCCGGAGACTGGCAGGCCTGGTCTGTATCTGCCGACCGGTAGCTGCAGGGTTAATTCTTTATCCTGCAGCAGATAATGGCCGCCGGAGTAAAGTTTAAGGAAGAAGGGGGGCGGAGAGCTGAAAAGGGCGGCAGTTGCTGTGTGAAATCGCACCCTTTCAATCTGGATACGCACCCTCTATGACACTGTAGAGTGTCATATTTGTCATCCGGGGGGGGCGGGCCGGGGGGGCGGAGAGGTGGCGGCTTCGGCCTAGCCGAGGCCACGGTCTAAATTAGATGCCTGATGCCCAAAAGGGCTCCAGGCCGGCGCGCAAGTCCGGGAGGGGTCCGGATCAGATCCGGACCCCCCCGGATTTAAAGGCAGGATAGCGGTGGGGGTATAAGCGGAAGGGGGGACCTGAGAAGAGTCCCCGAGGCACCATAGAGCTGGTGCTGCCGCAGAGACAGGGCGCAGGGAGGTCTGTGCCTGTGTGTTGTGCCGTGCCTGCCAGCACTCCCCCCCCGGCCCCGACAGGAGCCCACAGCAGGGCTGGGGTCCCTGGATTCAGCTGCAGTGTGCTGGCTACTGTGAGCTGCAGAGTGCTGCCTGTACAAGCCCTACCTGAAGTGTTTCAACCTAATGCCCCCCAGAGGGGGATTAGGGAGGGTGCTGCTGTCACCATCAGGGGGCTTTATCCTCGCCTCGACCTCAACCCAGAAACCAAAAGGAATTGGGGAAGGAGGGGGGTCTCGACTTCGAACCAGCACCCGAGGGGCTGGGGAAGGAGCGACATGGGGAATAGCCATCTCGACTTCAACTGTGCACCCCGTAATAGGGGGCAGAGGAAGGAGCCATGCCGGGAGTCTCGCAGGAGACCCACTTTTCTTCATCTGTAATCCCGTCGGAGAAAACAGAGTAAAAGTTTTAGGTGTGCCTCCTATGCGACACTAAACAAAAACTGGAGAAGGCTGACGCCGTCCAGGTGTGTATACTGCAGAGGAGGAGCCACGGTTAATCT
Organism: Phyllobates terribilis; assembly: GCF_046119375.1. Lineage (NCBI taxonomy): Eukaryota > Metazoa > Chordata > Amphibia > Anura > Dendrobatidae > Phyllobates > Phyllobates terribilis. Next base: position 846,702,014 of record NW_027362763.1, read on the forward strand.
TTTTCAGATTATGCAGTGTCGCCTCCTACTGGACAGCAGCATAACACCCATGGTCCTGTGTCCCCCAATGAGGCAACAGAGTAAACTGTGTACAACCATTATGATCAGTCGGACTGTCTTGCAGGTGAAAGCAGTTTCCCTGCAAAATTAAGTGATTGTGCAGAGAAACACTGGAAAGACTGCAAGCGACACAGGGTTGCTGTAATTAAAAGTTGCAGCATTACCGCTAAGTGGGAACAGAGTCTAAAAGAATAAGGAGGAAGTTAGGTTTAGAGAGAATGGCCTGGGTTTTCAATGTTTCGTTTTCCTTTAAAGTTACCATCTTAGTTAGCTTAATTTCCCTATGAGCAACTGCAGTATAGAGTAAAAATATGTGGACGAAATGAAATGTGAATAGATTTTCTATCTATCATAACTTACAAACAGCTGCAAAGTTGACAGATGCCGTTCCCAGGAGAACCCTGAACTGCATGTACCCCAAACTATTCCTCTGTATTGCAGCTATAGCTCATTATTAAAAATTTAAACAGCGCAACTAAAAAAAAAAAAAAAAAATAGGTTTCATGTAGCCTAAGACTAGGACCCTGCCCACAAGGAACCAGATAGTGCAGCTGGCACCAATTTAGAAAGGCAATATGTTTAAGAAAAAGCCTACTTAAATAACCAACATGGACACTGCCAACATGGAAGTTCCTACATAAACATGGAGTCAAAAGTCCACCAATATATGTTTCAAAAGTTTAATATATTTATATAAAAAAAATGGAATCAAAGTATACATGTAAAAAAGTCAATAGCAAGCAGACTTGGGTATTTATGGCAAGTAGTCCACACAAATGATAGGGAAGAGTAGATCAAGTTGCAAACGGTAAAAATAGAATAAAGTGCCTGTGCTTAACCTATATTAAAGTATCATAGCAAGTTCATGCAAAAAATGTAATCCAGCCAATAAAGATCATTAAGTATCCAATCCATAAATGGCAGACACTTATGCTCCCATACAAAAATCATTAGAAACGTAATAAGTATGTAGCTACATACAGATCTACAATTGATAACCTAAGCAACAAGATACATTCATCTCTTACACTTATCTTCCCATATGGGACACCATGCTTGCAGCCTTGACGCGCGTTTCGCGTAGTCTTCCTCGGGGGGCTACTCTTCCCTCCCTATCATTTGTGTGTGGACTACATGCCATAAATACCTGAGTCTGTTTGCTACTGATATTTTTATATGTATATATTTGACTTTTTTCTTTAGAAATCTAATAAACTTTTGAAATATATATTTGTGGACTTTTGACACCATGTTTTTATAGGAATTTACAATCCATGGCCAAGTGCGGCGCTTGTTCTTTAAAGAGACCTGTCACCAGGTCAAAAGTGGCCAGCTTTTGCTCCTATTTTATTCCTGCTGCTCTCCTGAGTATTCCAGTTTTTTTTAATAAGTTGCAATACAGTTCAAGAGATATGGGGGCTTTTATTTACTGCTAATATTTATGCTCTTTACGAAGGAAAAAGACCAGAAAATAAAATAGGAGCAAAAACTGGCCACTTCTGACCTGGTGACAGGTCCTCTTTAAGAAACAAAGTTTTTCTAATCCTGTAGAAGACCCTTAAAAAAAAGGCTTATGGACATAGTGTTCAACAGTTTATATTTGGGAGCAGTTTATGCAACTACTACTCCGGGATTATGAGCAACTGATCATTAAATGCAAAACTATTATCAACAACGAATTAAAAAAAAGGAACATTTTATTATATGAACAATGTGCAGACATCTTTACCATGAAGATGACATTGATGCAGTGGTTATTTTCATCATTATTTCATTTCACCTCTTACATAAATGATCATGACAAAAAAAAATCTATTAATAAACAAAAATGTTCAGAGATTATCGCAGGTCTATTAGTGCCATAGGTCTTGCACTGGTAAATTAACAGTCTTGTGTAGGAATGCATGGCTACACTGAGTGTGGACCAACATGAAGAAACCCATGAAGTCTGGACTTTTAGACATCAGCCTCCATTCTTTTGACATTGCGGTCTTGGTCGACTCCTCATAGGATTCTATATAAATATTATGTGAAAGATGAAACATTTTAGCAGCATATTAATTTGATTCCCCAATTATAAATATAATAAGGCTGTCTGAACAAGATGACCCTTCTCCTAATAATGAAATAAAACAAAAAACACGCTGACCATCATATAATTGCTATGGTTTGCTGCATGTTTTCCTTGCAGCAGTCAGCCTGGGAAGTCTAAGCCATGGCCCCTATTCAAATACTTGGGCAACCTTGTGACACAAGGCCGGGCTGAGTTGCTCTCTATCCTAGCTAATGGAGGAGGTCCAAGAAGATGGCAACCAATTCATTGTTTTTTTCCATCATGTCACTGATACAAGCAGATCTGTACCAGCCGATGGGAAATTGCTACTTGTGCTTCTGCACCCCACCCCAAGAAACACTAAAGTAAAGGTCCCCATAAAATGGGACCAAAACTGCCAATATTGACGGGTTTGGACAACAATCTAATGTGTATGGGGGCACCCCCAACAGATGATGTCGAGTGAGATAAGGATCAGACGAGTCTGATTTTGGTCTGCCGATCTTTTGTTTTCTAAGAGATAAGCCACCAACAGAGGAGTCTAGAGGTGGCTTTTTCATAGAGAAAACAGGAGCTCGGCAGAAAGAATGCTCCAGTGTCTGTGAGAGTTGGGGGGGGGATATAGCTGCCGACCAAATGACTAGCGGGACCATAGTTCAGCTGACAACCATGTAAAGTATATTGAAGGTTTCAAATTTTGCTCTACACCTGGCGTAGCACGGGATAGCTGTTTGTTGAGGTTCAGCCAACAGCTCTCTCTCCCAACTCCCCACATGTATGACCTCTCTCAGATCGGCCAAGTGTTCACGCGTTTTCGATTGAGGAAGTTGCTGAGAGACTTTTCTGGTAGCGGCTTATCTCCCTTGAAACCAGATTACAACTGCCTCGACCTTCTGTCCCCAAACATCATCTATCGGAGTAGAGTCTGGAGGCCCCCATACACATCAGATGATCGGCCAGTCCTGCCGAAAATGGCGACATCAGCTCACTTTTATCATATGTGTATAAGGAACTTAAGTGACTGTCTGGTTTGTGCCATCTTGATTAGTTCTAGTACCCATAGACTGAAAAATAAGTGCATTTATCGAATTTATATTGATCCATCACAAATGGAAAATTAATTGACTTTGAAAATAGTTTCGGTTAAAATTATCCTACCGTTTTGTGTATGCAGCTGCTTTGCAGTGGTATGCATCTCCATGGCTACATATAGTCTGATACTGCAGTCTTGTCGGAAGTAATGCACTGAAGGATCAGATTACACCTAGGTGGGTCTGTAACCATGGAGACACAGAGGTCTGCATATGAGATGGAGACCCCAAATGGTAATTTTGAGTAATTTAAATGTCCTTGAGCAAAATAAGTGGTTAAGATTGCACAGCCTTTCATCTGGTGAAACACAAGAACTTGCCGATACCTATGAAACAGAAAAATGCTGCACTTGTCAATCTGAAATATTCGGGCAGCAAAATCTTGGTAAGGTTAAATCCATCCGTCACGTGCTCATTACCCCACATAACGAACACACGAGACCACTCACTTTCCGTGAATGGATTGTTATGTCATAGCATGTATTTATAGCAGAAGTTTGCTGCGTGCACAAACCATATAGATTCATGCAATTACCCATGCATAAAAGGAGATGCGATAGTTATATATAAATATGCCCCATCCTTGCGGGGGGGGGTGGAGGGGGAAACATCTCTTTCAAGTTTCTTTAGGGGCTGAAAAAATGTCATTATAAATTCATTGGTACTATAAAAAAATTAAATCCCAGCGTAATCAGAATATTCCTATTTCAGGGTTATCAATCACAACGATCAGCCCCTGAACTATACTATTAATGAACGCGCACTGCCACTAGTGATGGGATGAATTACATGTCATCACAACGTAGAAAACACAAATGCACAAACTACCCGACCTCCGCTACCGACATATACACTATTGGGATGTGTTCCCAACCCAGAAGAAGCCTTACTGGACACATTCTCTATACAGTAAAGCAAGGCAATGCGTTCATCACCGATTATCTGATAAAATAACAAAAATACATTGGCAGGTTCAGAACCCAAAATACTGATATCGTCCAAAACGTATCACAAAATTAGAGTGTGCTTCTAGGATCCAGAGAAGAGGACGGTCCGGGGCAGCCGCCATGATGACAGCTGGGTTCTGAGGTTCTGGAAGGGGCACGTCCTTCAGTCACAGGTAACCAAAACTTCAAACATCTTTAAGATTCAGTTTACAGATAAATGGGGAACGGAAAGATCCCAAGTACAAGTATCCATCGTGCTCGTGAGCTTCGCTTATGTAGGGCGCCACCTCTCCATTAGGATCGTGGAAGCTTCTCTTGTAAGATCCCTTCTCTCCTAGCTCCAGGACGAGGCTATACCTGGGGACAAACTTCATCACTGTGTCATGGCTGAAGAGCTGGAGATTGAAAAAGAGGCGGAAAATTACTTTATTATGAACGTAATATACTAAAGTTTTCATTAAAGATGTTGGACACATTGCAGGGAATTAAAGGAAAAGTATCCATTATGTTGTCTTCATTAGACCCAATTCACACATCAGCTTTTTTTATTGCTTGTCTTCTTCAATGCGCTGGATCCCTCTATAGTCAGTCAATGTGCCAGTTTTCACTATCCGCAACTAGACAGTGAAAAGCGGACAGCACTCGGTGGACACACAGATAGAATCTAAGTGCAGTTATTTCTCACAGACCCGTTCACTTAAATTGGCTATATTAATCCACAAATAAGATCAAAATAAACCATGTCGCCATTTTTCCCACAACTAGTGGGTACATTACACAGTCTAGTCCTTGTATACATATTGCACAGTTATGACACTGCAAGAATACAAGTGCTGGTCTTATTCTCCTTAAAGTGGTTGTCCCCTTTCAGAAAACTATTGGGTAGATATAAAAAAATAAACTGAGTATTATTTACCCTCCCTTGTTCTGGACTGCTGCCCCGATCTCGTTTGTTTGCAGCACTGGCAACATGTCACCAGCACTACAGCCAATCTGTGAGCTCAGCGGCTCGTGTCATCCACAAAGGCAGGGCAGCTGCTATCCAGATGTCAGCAGTGCTGTTGACATGATGTCAGCGCTGCAGACAAACAAACAGACTACGGCAGAAATGGAGAGCTGGCGCAGAACCATTGGAGAGGGAAGGTAGTCGTCTGGTTTTTGTTTTTTTTCTAAACTACCCAATAGTTTTCTGAAAGAGGACAACCCCTTTAATATATAGAATCCAAGATATAATCGCCCGACAATTATAATCTTATAACGCTCCCCTGCAGACTGGCTCATGACCAGTGTTATTTCCTAGCTCAGGAAGAAGGATAAAAGTGTAGCGAGCGCACAGTCATGCTTACTGTTAGTGATGGTTCCCTTTAATGTGGCATCACTGGTAGGGAATATCATCTATTTAATAAATGAAGATGCTGTACCACCCTATGTACACATACCTTAAAAATTATTTTCTTAATCCATGGTTTGTCTGCCAAGAAATCCATCATGGAAAATCCAGGGTTAAGTCTTACAGCCGACATGGCCACCCAGTATCCTCCTGAACTACTAAGACGGATATTATCAGGGAATCCAGGCAAGTTGTCCACAAACATGTCTACTCCGCCTTTTGTGAGGCCGGACACGTAATATCTCGAAAGAGCAACAAGAATGTACATTAGTAAAAGAAGAATGAAAAACACAATGACATGCTGATCAAGACTTGTGCATTTATAGGGGTTGTCTACTACTCGGACAGCCCCTTCTCAATTGTTAGATTTCCCTGTGTAAAATATAAAACAGCCTATATTCTCCTCCGATGCTGTTCCCGCGATGTGTGCGCCATTCCTGAAATATTGTTATGACACATGAGCCCTGCAGCCAATCAGTGTCTGCTTCACTTCCCTCAAACAAAACTAACTCCCGGCAGAAGTGAGCGCTGCCGCTGCTTTATGACGCCCTCCGAATGACCGTTACATCTGAAGGAAGTGATTGGCTGCAGAGCTGATGTATCATAAAAACCTCAAGGGAAACCAGGTGCCAGCGTTGCTGGAATGGTGCTGGCACATGCTGCTTTTATTTTACACGGGGAATATAGTAATTGAGAAGGGGTTGTCCGAGTTGTGGACAACCCCTCTAAGGCCGGGTTCAAACAAACATATGTAAAATGATCTGTTATTCATCCCCACCACCCCCCCCCCCAAAAAAGGATGATTTTTCATCAGTAAGTCATCTCTGTTTCTTCACCAGTGCCAGGATGTACTTTGTGTGCGGAGTCAGCGAGCAATTTGTACGGCCCCCGAAGGATGGTATAAATATCCAAATGGCCCCTGTTAAAAAAAAAAAAAGAAGATTCCCCACCCCTGTCGTATGGAATCAATAATTTAATATAGAAATAATAGGCCAGATACATTTTTCTGTGCTAATAATTGCATGCAGTGATTTTTTTAAACACATAGACCATCGGTTCACATGTAAAATGTTCATGTGAACTACACCGGTGACTGTGTGCGATCAGTGGACGGCTATATACAGTGCTGGCCAAAAGTATTGGCACCCCTGCAATTCTGTCAGATAATACTCAGTTTCTTCCTGAAAATGATTGCAATCACAAATTCTTTGGTATTATTATCTTCATTTAATTTGCTTGCAAGGAAAAAACACAAAAGAGAATGAAGCAAAAATCAAATCATTGATCATTTCACACAAAACTCCAAAAATGGGCCAGACAAAAGTATTGGCACCCTCAGCCTAATACTTGGTTGCACAACCTTTAGCCAAAATAACTGCGAACAACCGCTTCCGGTAACCATCAATGAGTTTCTTACAATGCTCTGCTGGAATTGTAGACCATTCTTCTTTGGCAAACTGCTCCAGGTCCCTGATATTTGAAGGGTGCCTTCTCCAAACTGCCATTTTGAGATCTCTCCACAGGTGTTCTATGGGATTTAGGTCTGGACTCATTGCTGGCCACCTTAGAAGTCTCCAGTGCTTTCTCTAAAACCATTTTATAGTGCTTTTGGAAGTGTGTTTTGGGTCATTGTCCTGCTGGAAGACCCATGACCTCTCAGGGAGACCCAGCTTTCTCACACTGGGCCCTACATTATGCTGCAAAATTTGTTGGTAGTCTTCAGACTTCATAATGCCATGCACACGGTCAAGCAGTCCAGTACCAGAGGCAGCAAAGCAACCCCAAAACATCAGGGAACCTCCGCCATGTTTGACTGTAGGGACCGTGTTCTTTTCTTTGAATGCCTCTTTTTTTTCCTGTACACTCCATGTTGATGCTTTTTCTCAAAAAGCTCTACTTTTGTCTCATCTGACCAGAGAACATTCTTCCAAAACGTTTTAGGCTTTCTCAGGTAAGTTTTGGCAAACTCCAGCCTGGCTTTTTTATGTCTCGGGGTAAGAAGTGGGGTCTTCCTGGGTATCCTACCATACAGTCCCTTTTCATTCAGTCGTCGACGGATAGTACGGGTTGACACTGTTGTACCCTCGGACTGCAGGGCAGCTTGAACTTGTTTGGATGTTGGTCGAGGTTCTTTATCCACCATCCGCACAATCTTGCGTTGAAATCTCTCTTCAGTTTTTCTTTTCCGTCCACATCTAGGGAAGTTAGCCACAGTGCCATGGGCATTAAACTTCTTGATGACACTGCGCACGGAAGACACAGGAACATTCAGGTCTTTGGAGATGGACTTGTAGCCTTGAGATTGCTCATGCTTCCTCACAATTTGGTTTCTCAAGTCCTCAGACAGTTCTTTGGTCTTCTTTCTTTTCTCCATGCTCAATGTGGTACACACAAGGACACAGTACAGAGGTTGAGTCAACTTTAATCCATGTTAACTGGCTGCAAGTGTGATTTAGTTATTGCCAACACCTGTTAGGTGCCACAGGTAAGTTACAGGTGCTGTTAATTACACGAATTAGAGAAGCATCACATGATTTTTCAAAGGGTGCCAATACTTTTGTCCACCCCCTTTTTTAGGTTTGGTGTGGAATTATATCCAATTTGGCTTTAGGACAATTCTTTTTGTGTTTTTTTTCATTGAAGACAAATTAAATGAAGAGAATAATACTAATGAATTTGTGATTGCAATCATTTTTAGGAAGAAACTGAGTATTATCTGACAGAATTGCAGGGGTGCCAATACTTTTGGCCAGCACTGTACACATATAATACGCTCATCTGAAAGAGCCCAAAGAAGCATTAAAATAAACCTGCTGCCGTTACTACAGGATGCTTGCCAGGTGGCAACCGATCCGGTAAAATAAATCATAATACTACGATACGGGCTGGAAATATCAACGTCCATCAGCCCGGAGAGATATCAGCAGGCTACATAGTGCATACTGGATCAATTTATGAATAACTAGTGGGAATTAAATTGCCCTTTTCTGTATTATCATCCATAAGAATTTATAAAGGAGAAATAGTCAAACTAAGTTGCCATCACAAAAAAAAGGGTTTCTTAATGCAAACAAGTGGACGTCCTTATCAGATCAGGCTCCATCTCACTGTGCAGAAACCAATAAGAGTCCACTTGTGTATAATGGCAGCACTAATGGTGACTTCTACATAGGACTCACTGAGAGTAATGCAAGCAGCCACGTGCCAAGAGACTGCTTGTATATAGCTTCCTGCCAGCAGGGGGCACACTGCAGGAGAATATGGCAACATATAGTAAGTAAACGGGGGAAGCGGAATGGCTCTAACTACTGGGAAGTAGTGTGGATAGAAAAAAAAGCTTCTTGACTGTTACAGGAAAGGGGGACCTGCTGCGATTACAATGAAAAAAAGGGGGCTGCTGTGTACGAGAATCCTTAACAGTCAACCTAAAGGGGTTATCTGGGACTATTCCTTTTTACCTCATGGGGTCAAGAGCCGACAGGCAAGTAGTTGCTCCTGCCTGTTGCCGATCTCTGCGGGCATAGAGTGGTCACGGACCGCTCCTGCGGCATCTGGTGACGTCACGTCGACAGAGCAGCTGTTTCACTTCCGCTCTGCTGTGTTGACGCGAGGTCAAATGAAGCAGCAGAATCTCCGGCAGGAGCGGTCTGTGATCACTCTGTATTGACACCGGGCAGAACAGGAAGGTAGTTAGCAACTACCTGCCTGTCAGTTCTTGGCACCATGAAAAAAAATAAATAAAATTGGCACATCCCTTTAACGTCCCCCTTTAGGTGACATTTAGCATCTTAAAGAAGTCTCAAAGTGTTTATTCCATAATCCGTCCTAATTATGTATGTAAGGGTGGGTACATGGATTAAAATATTTGCCGCTCACATGACAAAAAAAAGACTCACCGGATGGCACAGAAGTCTGTGCATGGAGCGGAAGTCACTTTGTCAATATTTAAGTCTATGAAGCCTTGTCCTGTGTCCCAGACCTTACATTGGGAAAGCAGCACCGCAGTAGGTGCCGTGTGAGATGGCAAAGCCATCATGAGTGACCGCAGCGGCGCTGGAGGCCAGAGAAGACGGCGATCGGTAAGTATTTTAATGCGCTCACTATATAAATAATTATGAGGGGTCACAGACCAGACATTTTGATGTGACGCCTTTCATTTTACAAATGCATACAAGAAGTAGAAGACAGTGAGCCTTTGTTTTCTTCCAGGTTCACCGCTACCTAAAGTTTCCTTGTGGGTAATAATTGGCACTGGGTGACGTAAGGACGAGTGCAAAGAACTCCACGCCGCCAGCACTCACCTCCTCACACGTGCCATTGTGGTTTCTGCAACAAGTACAAAATCTTCCGCTGGAGAAAGCTGCACGCCATTGGCAAATCGCAATCCTCCCATCAAAACCTTCACCTCCTTTGTCAATGTGTCATATTCCAGCAATCTACAAGGAAACATAATGGAAGGATTAAAGGTAATCCCAGGATGTCATGTGGATGAATGGACAGTGCCTCATCAGTGTCAGCAGCATCCGCCACAACAGATTTTCTTACAGCAAACACAATTGCGGATAATCTTCAAAAGTCTTTCCACATTTCTCTACCTTCTGTATGTCTGTCCTACACAGGTTGTCACATGCTAAACCCAGAATTACAAGAGAAGGAGCTGCGTGCGACTATACACGGCTTTATAGCATATCCTGCCCTTTATGCCTCTCCTCTGACTCAGATCAACTGTACAATGGTTGTTACAATTGTATATTTAGCAATGATACATTATTTATCATGCTTACTTATATAACGTCATCATATTACACAGCGCTTTACAGACATTATCATTGCTGTCCCGGTCATAGAAAATATTAAGATTTCTAAAGCCACTGTAGCGAAGGGGCATTCCCTCCTCCCCTTTCACACAGATTTCCAGTAAGGAAATCAAGGTCTGACAGGGAGTCTCCTAGAAATTAGACTAGTACAATGGACATAAAGGAGTAGGAAATTCGTTATAGCTGGATAGTGAACAATCCTAAGTAGAATGAAGGCAGTTCCTTTTAGGACAAAGGACCTTGCAATAGAAAAGAGGATGTCTTTTTTGTGAAAGATTGAGATTTAGAATAGACAGGTAATTAAGACAGGAGAAGTCTTTTCAGAGGGTTGGACAACAAAAAGGTACAGGTGTTTACACATAAATAGCAAAGTGGAAGGGTATTTGTCCCTAAGAAATGCATCTTGAATTCAAGTGACAGTGTGGTTTTCTGCAAGGGAAATGTTACAATAGCCAGCCTAGACGTATGACTCCGAAAGAAAATTATGAATATTGTAGTGTGTATAAATCTGATGAGACATACATTTTCAGCTTCAGGGTAAATAGAGGAAGAATTGCATATTTCTTACTAACTGTGACATCTGCCTATAAAACCCCAAATCAATAGTGACAGATAACTGACACCAGCCATATCATGTTTGGTTTATGGGGAAAGGTAAAATCCTGATAAAAAATATGGCGGCGATCTCGAACTTCTGCGATCGCCTTGAGTGAAGATATATCATAAGTTAAGAATTTCATAAAATCCTGAAGGGCTGAGAACAGAACAAAATACAACACGGGCCACGTGAGGTCATCAAGGGGGGTGTGTGTGCGTGTAACTCCAGTGATGAAAGGTCAAGGCAAATTATGATCTGGGTTTCTGTAGAGAGATACACATCGTGTATGCATGAATCCCATTCACTGAACATCCCCAATTGAAGTGCTCTCCTTCGACTAAGTTGACTCATCTCTGTGAGCGGCGTACTAAGTTTCTTTCGTTATTCCTTTCCATTTTATGTAACTGTATATGCTGTATTGTTTTGTCCCCTTTGTAAAATGTTTTGTATATATATATATATATATATATATATATATATATATATATATATATATATATATATATATATATATATATATATATATATATATATATATATATATATATATATATATATATATTTTTAAACACTGACCATCATTTTGGATTAAATATAAAATGTAATAGTTCTGTTCCTTTTGTTCTGCAACCCGCACCTGAAGCCTTACGCTACCAGAACCAGTACAGGCCTCCAGTCAGCCTGTATAAAACCCGACTGGTGGTGGCAGCAAGTAGTACTTGGGTTATCGCAGAGCTAGCCGTGATCGTACCGGGGGTATATAAATATACTCCCCGAGTTGAAATCGGAGGTTTATATACTATAAGCTCTCTGTTAGTTTCCCGATAACCAGCCTATTAGTGGAAACAGCCTGCGGCCTCCTCAGTTAATCGTTGCCCAATCGTGTAATTGTCCGGACGATAGGGGGCAGCTGTTAACTCCAAAGTTAACAGCGCGGGTGGGTTAACTGACGACCCCCTCCTGGCTGTGATTATCTTGACATTCCCCATTGGGTCACACAATCTAAATTCCCTATCAGTATGTCTTTGTATGTGCACACGTTGAGTATTTGCAGCAGATTTTGTTGGCAGGAAAGATCCTAGTTACTTACCGGTAACGGGATTTTACAGAGCCCATGACAGCACCACCTGAGAGAGGGTATCCGCCCACCAAGGACAGGAACCTACTGAATAAAAAGGCGGTACCTCTCCTCCGCATCAGTTTTTTGTTTCAGAGCATGAGAGGGCCTCCGAAGACAGGTTAATACATAACCACCACCTCAACATATGTACTAAACACCTTAAAAAAAGTGCACACCACAGTGATAAAGGGGAGGGAATTAATAGGGTGCTGTCATGGGCTCTGTAAAATCCCGTTACCGGTAAGTAACTAGGATCTTTTCCCCTTCTCCCATGACAGCACCACCTGAGAGATTTATAGAGATTAAATACCAGAGGGAGGGATCACCGCTTGCAACACCCTTCTACCAAAGGAAAGATCAGTAGAAGAGGAAAGGTCAAGACGGTAATGTTTGTAAAATGTAGCAGGGGATGACCAAGTTGCCGCCTTACATATAATGTCGATGGGCACATCCGCCTTCTCAGCCCAGGAAGCAGCTACCGCTCTGGTGGAATGGGCCTTCAGGTTCTCAGGAACCGGCAGATTGCTAGAAGAGTAGGCTAAGGTAATAGTATCCCTGACCCATCTAGCTATGGTCCCCCTTGTAACCTTAAGTCCTTTCCTATCCCCCTGAAAGGATATAAATAAAGCGTCACTCTTTCTCCAGGCTTTTGTCACTTCCAAATACTGGACTAACACCCTCCTAACATCTAAGGTGTGAAGCTTATATTCCTCAGAATCCCTAGGATTAGGATAGAAGGAAGGGAGAGTGATTACTTGAGTCCTATGGAACTTGGAGGCTACCTTTGGAAGATAGGCCGGGTCTGGTCTTAAGATTACTCTATCCATACATACTTGAGTGAATGGATGGTTAATGGATAGTGCGTGTAAGTCACTGACTCTACGAGCTGATGTCAGGGCCACCAATAGCGCAGTCTTTAAAGTTAAGATTTTTTCTGAAACCTTCTCTAAGGGCTCGAAGGGAGGTTTGGTTAATGCTTCCAGAACTAAATTAAGGTCCCAAGGAGGCATTCTTGGAACAGGAATAGGTCTGGATCTATGACAGGCTTTAATAAATCTAATGATCCATCTATTTGCTGCCAAGTCATAATTATACAGTGCCCCCAGAGCAGATACCTGTACCTTAAGAGTACTGGTGGCTAGTCCCAAGTTTAACCCCTTCTGGAGGAATTCTAGTATGGCCTCAATAGGAACCCTCCCTTTGGCAGACTGACCCGAGGTAGACAAGAACTTAGGTTCTACCATAGATTCTAGTTGTTATCGGCTTTCTACTTGCTAGAAGGGTAGTAACAAGATCTGGAGAAAACCCCCTTTGCGTCAATAGCGACCTCTCAAAATCCAGGCCGTCAAATGCAGGCCCGCTCTTTGGGGATGACAGACTGGGCCCTGCCTGAGGAGATCCGGGATGTCCGGAAGAACCCATGGATCTGCTTGGGACATTCTCTTCATCCAAGTGAACCATGGTCTCTTGGGCCAGAACGGGGCGATCAATATAACCCTCGCCCGTTCCTCTCGGATCTTCCTCAGGATAGTAGGGATCAGTACTAAAGGGGGAAAGGCATAAGCTAGAGTGAAATCCCACTGAATCTGCAGCGCGTCCACCGCAAACGCCCCCTCTTTTGGATTCAGGGAGCAAAAGGTTTCGGTCTTCCGATTGTGTCTGTTTGCAAATAGATCTATCTGGGGCTGTCCCCACCGATCCACAATCTGCTGAAAAACGGCTGGATTCAACTCCCACTCTCCTTGTTTCAAGATGTGACGACTCAAGAAATCGGCCTTTATGTTCTCTTCCCCTTTTATATGCAGTGCCGAGAGCGTAACCAGCCGACTCTCGGCAAAACGGAAGATCTGATCCGCTATTAACATCAGAGGGAGAGACCTGGTACCCCCCTGATGGTTGATGTAGGCGACTGATGATCTGTTGTCTGACATTATCCTGACGTGAGGACCCTGAAGAACAGAACTGAATTCTTTTAGCGCGTTTCTGGCTGCCAACAGCTCTTTCATGTTGGAAGAGAGGCTTGTCTCGCTGTCCGACCAGAGGCCTTGTACAGAACGATCCCTTAGGTGAGCTCCCCAACCTTCCGCACTTGCGTCTGTTGTAATTGTATCCGACACCTGGAAGGTCCAAGGAACCCCCAAAGATAGGTTGACCGGAGATGTCCACCAGTCCAGGGAGTTGATCACAACATCTGGAAGAGATATTTTCCCATTCAGGCGACCTTTGAGCCGCCTGTCCGCTGCCAGAATCTCCTGTTGAAGACATCTGGAATGGTGCTGGGCCCACTGAACCGCCGGAATGCAAGACGTCATTGTACCCAACAGAGACATTGCACTCCTCAGGGTGATGGTCGGATTGCTGACAATCTGAGATGTTAGGGATCTGATCTTCAGTTTCTTTTCCTCTGGCAGAAGACAGGTTTGGTTTTCCGAGTCCAGAATGAGACCCAGGAAAGACTGAACCCTCTTTGGTTCCAGCCTTGACTTCTCCAGATTTAACAGCCAACCTAGGCGTCTTAGACTGGCCATGACGTCCGCCAGGGCTAGAGCACAGAGTTGACTTGATCTGCCCACTACTAAGAAGTCGTCCAGATAAGGGATGACTAAAATATCTCTTTCCCTCAAGTGCGCTGTGACCTCCAGAATGATTTTTGTGAAGACTCTCGGCGCCATGGAAATGCCAAAGGGAAGAGCTGCGAACTGAAAATGCCTTACGTGCCTGCCGAATTGTACAGCTACTCTTAGAAACTGTTGATGATCTGGCAAAATCGGGACGTGGTAGTAGGCGTCCTTCAGATCGAGGACGCACATAAAACAGTCCGGAAATAACATCTTTATGGCTGATCTTATTGTTTCCATCTTGAAAGGCCTGTAGATTAAATGGTCGTTCAGTCTCTTTAAGTTCGCAATGGTCCTGAAGGAGCCGTCCGGCTTCTTTATTAGGAAGAGGGTCGAATAGAATCCTCTTCCTTGCTCGGGTGCAGGTGTTTCCACCAGAACTCCTTTCCTGAGCAGAGAGAGAACTTCCTGCTGTAAGGCTATCTGTTCCACTAAACCTCTGGGGGCTGATATTTTGACAGTGTTCTTGGGCCTGCTCTTGAACTCTAGTGTGAGCCCCCTCCTGATTATCCCTAAGATCCAAGAATTGGATGAAATTTTCTTCCAGGCAGGCAGGAAGTGGGACAATCTTCCTCCCACCTGGGGGGAACTGTCACTTAGGGGCTTTTTTATTCTCGGAGGAGGGACCCCCAAACATGAAGCCTCTGCTATACGGCTTTCGGTCTTTCCAGCTACCTTGGTCTCTGGGAGCTTTACTGCGGCTGTATTTTCTCTTCCGAAAGGAACTGTTAAATCGGGAACCAGACACCGTGGGAAATCCATGTTTTTTGTCTGCGGCTTTATCTAGGATGTCATCTAGACCTTTGCCGAACAAGAAGTCCCCCTCACAAGGGATTGAGCACAGTTTAGACTTTGACTGCACATCTCCTGGCCAGCTCTTGAGCCATAGCGCCCTACGGGCTGCATTAGAGAGGTTTGCAGACCGGGCAGCCAGCCTAACTGAATCTGCCGATGCATCTGCCAGGAATGCAGCCGCTCCCTGCACAAGAGGAAGGTCTGATAGAATTTTCTCCCTGGACACATTCCCCCTGATCTGGTCTTCCAATTGTTGAAGCCAGATCATCATAGATCTAGCAGTGCAGGTCGCTGCTACTGCCGGTTTAAGGGCCCCTGCTGACGACTCCCAGGTTTGCTTAAGGAAGGACTCCGCTTTTTTATCCAGCGGGTCTTTTAAGGCTCCTAAATCCTCAAAGGGCAGAGTGGATTTTTTTGAAGATTTTGAAATGGCCACGTCAATCTTAGGGGTTTTGTCCCATTTAGCCGCATCCTCATCCTCAAAGGGGTACCTCCGCTTGGAGGATGACGGCAGCTGACCCTTCCTCTCCGGTTTCTTCCATTCCCTTTCTATCAGAGATTTAATCCTGTCATTGACCGGGAATGAGCGTCTCCTCCTTTGGTCTAAGCCCCCGAACATAACATCCTGGACTGTTCTGGGCACTTTGGTATCGGTAATACCCATAGTCCCTCTGACGGCTTTAACTAGTCTCTCAGTATTATCAACCGAAAAACAAGGTCTGCCCCCCCCATTATCATCCGAAGACTCCGATGACGATGAGGAGTGATTAGAGGAGGAAGGCAGTTCTCTCGTAAAACGGGACTCCACTGATTCCTCTGATTCTGAAGAAACTAGTTTTCGCTTCTTCTTTTTGAGTGAGGTTAAGCCTCTTAAAGACTCTCTGACCTCTGTCTGGATTAGATCCTTTAATTCTAAAGAAAACCTGGGGGACTCCTCTGCAATGGTTTTCTGAATACAGTCTGAGCATAGGTTTTTGGCATAGGAGGTGGGAAGACCGATTTTGCATAAAGCACACTCCCTGTTTTTATTTTTAGCACTACACTTCTTCGCCTCCTGCCCCAAGAAAATAAAAGGAGAAGAAGGAGGAAAAGAGAGAGAGAGAGAGAGAAGAGCACATTATTCAAGGTGAGACTTTCACGAAGATCACTCACCACACTGCCGTTCAGACTAGGGTACCGGAGGCGGTGGTTGCCGTTCACATGAGGGCTCCCATCTGGCGGAGGTGGACTGACGAAGTCTTTTCTGACCAGTCTTGCCGGAACTCGTACACCCCTCACTGCTGTGACTTTGTCGATGGGAAGATTCCCGTTCCATTTGTTTGAGCTGCTTGCGCTGCTTTGATGGCTGTGGCTGCTGCTGTACTTCCTGTGGCGGTGACAGCTGCTGCCCAGGTGACTGCGGTTCCTCATCCATCATGGCGGGGATGCAGACACCGCCATCCTGATTGCTCCCCATCCTTAAAAGCAGTAGGGCTCCACCTCCTTTAGGCTCCTCCCCTTTTTCTCTTTTTTTTTCTTTTTTTTTTTTTTAATTTTAGCCAGCTGGCGCGCTACCCGCAGATCCACCTGCCTCTGCGCGTGCGCAGCCCAGCGGCACCCGGCGCGCTTGCAGCGGGATGACAGCTTCCCACCCGCGCATGCGCAGACCCGGTTTCCGGCGCACTCCGTGATAGGGCGCGTCAGCACCCCGCGCGTGCGCAGCCCGGACTTCCGGCGCGCTCCGTCACAGGGTGCGACGCGACCCCCACGTGCGCAGCCCGGAAGACCTGCCGGCCGGCGCGCTCAGTTCATCTTTGCGAGGCGCAGACCCGGCCGCAGGCCCCGGCGCACGCGGGGAGGCATCCGAAGGAAACAGCACCTCCTCCCCACACGCAGACCCGGGCAGCAGCCAGACGGGCTGGGAACAGGGACCATCTGCTGCTTCCACGGCCTCCAGGCCGCATCGTCCATAATCCAGGTACGTGAGGTACCACCTGGTGAGGCTCCCATCAGGGACAGGAACCAAAAACTGATGCGGAGGAGAGGTACCGCCTTTTTATTCAGTAGGTTCCTGTCCTTGGTGGGCGGATACCCTCTCTCAGGTGGTGCTGTCATGGGAGAAGGGGAAAAAACGCTCTGTAAAATATGTGCGTTTTTGCTGTATTTTTGAAGCAATTTTTTTCAATTTATTTGAATGAGTGAAAAATGCTGCTAAAATTTTGAAAATTTTGCTTATTCACATGCTGCGTTTTTGTCCGCACATTTTTGCCATAGAAAGAAACAAACAAACAGTGTCTTACTTTACCAGGAAAGCAAATGACAGTTCTGAAATCGAAGATGCTGCTTGCGGATTTGAACTATAAAAGTGTTTTTTTTTTTGCAGAATGTCAATTTGTTCAGCGTTTTAGGTCACTAAAATAAAAAAGACTAGCATCTATTAAAGGAGTTCTACTAAAAGAGCCCACTAAACTAATCGCTGCGGCAGGTAACCATTGCAGCGGTGCCCCCTTTACCTCACCGTCTATGGCTTTTCTTTCTGCATCCGTGTCCCAAATATGACATGGCCGGACCTGGAAATCCTCTCTGCAATGCAGACTTACCCTACACTACCCACAGGTCAATATACAGACCGGCTTGTTTTTTTCAGGACAAGTTCTAGTTTATACTGCTACCATATTTTATCGCTTTATATCCCACTTGTTATAGGAGGAGGTGACCAAAAACACAATATACTGGAGCCATTTTTGGTAATTTTTTACTATAGTTTTTGGGAAGGCGACGTGACTCAGGCTTTTAATTTTTTTCTTTGTAATGATGTAGGATAAAAAAAAGGATATTTTATGAGTTCAGACTATTATAGATGTAGCAATACCAAATTCTACATTGTGGAAGGAGTTCAGCAGGCCCCTAGCAGGCATGATAACCCATGGGCACTCCATGATCACATCACACACCTAAGGGGGGGCTATAGGTCTAACCTTTTAGATGCCACCTGCACAATAACTAAGGGATTTGCATGCTGGCGTTAGCTGTATAATATAATTTGCTCCTTCCATATGTAAAGAAGTTCATTTATATACAGTGGGTATGGAAAGTATTCAGACCCCTTTAAATTTTTCACTCTTTGTTTCATTGCAGCCATTTGGTAAATTCTAAAAAGTTCATATTTTTTCTTATTAAAGTACACTCTGAACCCCCATCTTGACTAAAAAAAAACAGAAATGTAGACATTTTTTGCAAATTTATTAAAAAAGAAAAACTGAAATATCACATGGTGTATTCAGACCCTTGGCTCAGTATTGAGGAGAAGCACCCTTTTGATCTAGTACAGCCATGAGTCTTCTTGGGAATGATGCAACAAGTTTCTCACACCTGGATTTGGGGATCCTCTGCCATTCTTCCTTGCAGATCCTCTCCAGTTCCATCAGGTTGGATGGTGAACGTTGGTGTACAACCATTTTCAGGTCTCTCCAGAGATGCTCAATTGGGTTTAGGTCAGGGCTCTGGCTGGGCCAGTCAACAATGGTCACAGAGTTGTTCTGAAGCCACTCCTTTGTTATTTTAGCTGTGTGCTTAGGGTCATTGTCTTGTTGGAAGTGAACCTTCGGCCAAGTCTGAGGTCCAGAGAACTCTGGAAGAGGTTTTCATCCAGGATATCTCTGTACTTGGCTGCATTCATGTTTCCTTCAATTGCAACCAGTCGTCCTGTCCCGGCAGCTGAAAAATACCCCCATAGCATGATGCTACCACCACCATGTTTCACTGTTGGGATTGTATTGGGCAGGTGATGAGCAGTGCCTGGTTTTCTCCACACGTATCGCTTAGAATTATCTCCAAAAAGTTCTATCTTCGTCCCATCAGACCAGAGAATCTTATTTCTCATAGTCTGGGAGTCCTTCATGTGTTTTTTGAGCAAACTCTATGCGGGCTTTCATATGTCTTGCACCGAGGAGAGGCTTCCATCGGGCCACTCTGCCATAAAGGCCCGACTGGTGGAGGGCTGCAGTGATAGTTGACTTTGTGGAACTTTCTCCCATCTCCCTACTGCATCTCTGGAGCTCAGCCACAGTGATCTTGATGTTCTTCTTTACCTCTCTCACCAAGGCTCTTCTCCCACGATTTCTCAGTTTGGCTGGACGGCCAGGTCTAGGAAGACTTCTGGTGGTTCCAAACTTTTTCCATTTAAGGATTATGGAGGCCACTGTGCTCTTAGGAAACTTGAGTGCTGCAGAAATTCTTTTGTAACCTTGGTCAGATCTGTGCCTTACCACAATTCTGTCTCTGAGCTCCTTGGGCAGTTCCTTTGAGCTCATGATTCTCATTTGGTCTGACATGCGCTGTGAGATCTTATATAGACAGGTGTTTGCCTTTCCAAATCAAGTCCTATCAGTTTAATTAAACATAGCTGGACTCCAATGAAGGAGTGGAACCATCTCAAGGAGGATCACAAGAAAATGGACAGCATGTGACTTAAATATGAGTGTCTGAGCAAAGGGTCTGAATACTTAAGAACATGTGATATTTCAGTTTTTATTTAATAAATTTGCAAAAATTTCTAATTTCTGTTTTTTTCAGTCAAGATGGGGTGCAGAGTGTACATTAATGCAAAAAAAAATGAACTTTTTAGAATTTACCAAATGGCTGCAATAAAACAAAGAGTGAAAAATTTAACAGGGTCTGAATACTTTCCGTACCCACTGTATGTATAAATAGGCTCCGCTCATTAGGCTGCTGCACACATCTATCTTACCTTCACAGTGGTTGTCCCTAAAAGGTTAAAAAGCTTAAGTGTCATTATCATAGGCGACCATTAAAGTGAATCTGTCGGCAGGTTTTAGCTGTGTAATCTGAGAGCAGCATAAGGTAGAGACCCCGATTCCAGCGATGTATCGCTTAGTTTACTGAGTGCAGCAGCGGTAATAGAATCAGTTTTCGCTTATGTAGATGTATCAGTGCTCAGAATGCTGAGCCCTGTATAACCCACCCACACCACTGACGGGCAGCTTTCAGTGTACATTGTATAGTGACCGAAGGCTGCTAGTCAGTTCTGGGGGCGTGACTGGACTAGGAGGCACAAGGCATCTAGTCCTTAAGTGATAATCTCCTGCTGATAAAACACTAATTTTATTGAAACAGCAAAACACAGCCCAGTAAATGACACATCACTGGAATCAGTCTCTGCCTGTACATTGTGCCGCTCTCAGATTACATAACAACCTGCTGACAGATTCCCTTTAAATAAGTAAATTATAAAGGGGTCATGGAACCTGACACTAGCCGCTTTTTATCCAAAAAAGAAAAGAAGTGCAGAGTAGCTACAATGTGCGCTGGAGTCACCTCCAGGGTGGCCTAGTGAGACCATATTATAATGCTGCTGGAATTAGAAAGGAGGACCATCGTCACAATATTGAAAATGTATTTCTTTGTAGGGAACTCAAGGTGAAAAAATGAGCAAGTAAAAAAATATATATATCCACAAAAAAATTGTGCAAATTTGATATTTTTGATATTCATTTCACTAATAAGGTAACATCTTGTTTATGGAAAGCAGAAATACAGGTAATACTTGCCGTCCATCGTCTGTGCCCTCCATGACCAGATAAGGGTAATCCCGTCTCTGCCATTTACTGCTCGAATCGGTGAAGTATATCTTTCTGCCATCGCTGGTCACCGCAAGATCATTGACAAAGGACATTTTCTTTCCCTGAATTGGCGTGGCAGAAGATACCAGCTGCACCACGGCTCCTACACAACAAGAGCCATTATTACAACAGTACAATGCGACCCTCACAGGGGCCAACATTCCCCCGCTACAAACCTGTGGCAGGATTCACTTCAAATATTCCCTGGTAAGCATCGGCAACAAAAAGTGTCCCATTAGGGCCGACTCGGAGTCCAAGGGGTCTTCCACAGGTTGGTTCATTGTCTCGGGTTCCTGTTAATAAAAGCATAATATAAGTAAGACGAGAGCACCAAATCCAAAAAAAGGAGCGCAAAAATGGTAAAGAGATTCATTCAGAACAGGCGATTTTGAAGCTTGGAATACATACAGCCAGGGCTGGGGAGTCGGTAAGCCAAACCTCCGACTCCTCAATTTCCAAGACACTGACTATACGACGCCGACTCCCTCATACATGGCTCATGTTTAAGTGATAAATTTACTGTAGCACAGATTCAGCTAAAAGTCTAGAGCCTTAGATCAGGAATAGGACAGACATTTATAGGACATTTCATAACTTTCCCAAATTCTTATGAAAAAATATTCCCCACAAACTACATTGAACTACTGTACCCAATTTATTATATATTTTAGGAGTTGGAGTCGGTCTATTTTATAACGACTCCACCAAAATGGACACTGACTCAGACTCCAAAGCCCTGTATACAGCATAAAGCTCCTGGTTTATTCACCAAATGTTTACCATCATTTATCTGTCAGAGGCCAAAAGAGAGTCCTCATAGGATCAGCCATGAACATGAAACCCAATACTACATGGATAAAATGGAAGAGCATAATATACCTCAATATGTCATCTGGTACAGAGAACCGGGAAATATTAAAACTAAACAAACTAAAAACAATCTTTGTACAAACATTGGAGGCGGAGAAGCAGACCTATCAATGCCACCCTGCAAACAATCCTAGGTAAACATAGTGTAGTAACCGAAGTGGGAAACAAAGAAGCATATGCTCAATCCAGATTGAAAGATTGAAGTATATAAAGTCCATCACAAAGAATAAGAAAATGCAGTATAGAGCAAATAAGTATGAATATACTGCTTACAGACCCAAATTCATGTAGTCATAAACAAGCTGCTTATCTGCACCCTCACTCCAATACACATTTCGTGACTCGATTTTCTTCAGGGAGTTTAAGGGCAAAAGTATAGTGGTTGCTGTCATGGCTTGGTTTGGCGATTCAATTCACTGACATGTTGCTTCATGATCGGTTCTTCTGCCTGTTGAGCTATGGCTTTTTTCCTTCCGTGTCCAAATGCTGATACTTCCATTGTCCTTATTCTCCCTTGTTGGTTTGCTCCTTTCTAGGTGTTTTCCTTTTTCCCATTTTGGTTTGCCCTATTAGGTTCTGGGTGGGGCTTTATATACTACCCATTCTCTGCACTTCCTTGCTGGCTATATTTCCTGGAGGATGTATACTTAGGAGTTCCAGCTCTATATCTTAGGGTTTTAACTTGCTGGGTAGACTCCAGTTGTATAATTGCTGCAAGTTGGTTTGCTTTCCCTCCCAACACCTTTTCCTTCTACCACTGTTAGGTTCTTGGGAGATCTTTCTTGTTCCTTTTATGTTTGCTACCCCTTAACCTTCACCTTATTTGAATGCGTCTTAGGAGAATCCAAGGTGAAAAACTATCTGTTCTAACACTTTCCTTTCTCCTTGTTGGTAGCGTCTTGCGCGTTTCCCCTCTATTTCCTCAGGAGGTAGAGAAACCCCTCAACGACCTTTTAGGGATCCTGGTCAGAGGTGGTGTTTTATAGTTGTACGGCTAGGGCCTTTCTAGTCTGTACGGGAATTAGTTGGGTGAGCGTGAACACGTTCATAACAGTTGCCTTACAAAGCCCAGTAAAAATACAAACGTCCAATGACTATAAAAAGATATAATTAACACTCTCACTGCTGTACTTTAGATACACTCAAATTCTAATAGCTTCTGGTATACTCTTCCACATGTTTCAATCTCACATATCTTTTTCCTAACACTTTCCATTGATCACTGTATGTATAATTAATACACAGCTCAGTAGGTTTTCTTTTGTACCAATTTATTTTATTTTGTTCATATATTAGGTCTATTGAAATGGCCATACGGAATTGAAACGTACATTATAACTGTTATTCACAATAACAATTATATTGGAGATTCCACTGCCCATTTCCAAGATATCCAGCACACGAGGAGTGTGCATGTTGGAATCTGACAAACTTTGATCTCCAAACCGCTCCCCTCTGACGTCATTGACACCACAACATTGACAGTTAGAATGACCATCATACGACAGAAAAAATTCCAACTCATTCTAGATTTTTTATAGTCTTTGAACACTATCTTTTTACTGGGATTTATAAGACAATCACTATCTCCACTCCTACACCCCCTGAGAAAGCATATCGCGAAACGTGAATTGGAGTGATGGTGCGGAAAAGCGATTTGGTTGTGCCAACATAAATTTGGATCAGTATACAACGCCATAATTCATCCTTATTTTGATCTGTACAACAGTTTCTTATTCTTTCTTATGTATGAAAAGAAGACTATACTATAGTTACGATAATACGATGGATGCAAAGTAATGCCTAATGGTGATTATATAGAATTCCTTAGTTTTTATCAACTTACAAACAGCCCATTATGACAAAGGGCAATCATGTTTGTTCAAATTATGCAAATGTATTAGCCGTTGAGCCGTTTCCTTGGACCCATTAATCTATATAACATCCTATAGCGGTACTGCATGGGACATGTATACAACTGACCTCATCAGCAAAGGTGGAATATCAAGAGAGAGATTTTTATATTTACTCCTGTGCCTCGCACGAGAACACAAAGCTCAGTAAGCGTATGTGCGAGCCAATATTGGATGAAACCAGGATTACAGGAACATAACAATACAAAGAGACACAACATTTCCTGAAGCCTCTAATTATACTGATGGGATCATGTAACAAATAGTAATTTATCAAACTTAAGGATTTTCCCACAATGAGCCTCCGCTGTCAATCATCTATCAACACGACCGCTTTACCCAGTGAGCGGCTGACAGCGCAGACGGATATCCTCCGGCGATGTCTTGTCGAGACCTGTCTGCGATACAAGCTGGGAACACAAGACAGACAGATCCCTCACAGTATTCCTTCCCTTACCACCTTGTGTCTGACACTAACAAGATTTCCCCTATATACCTAAAGTGAGAACTGCAGGGAATCGTATAAATGACAAATAGTAGAAAATTCTTACTATACACATAGGAAAAATGTTATGCAAAAAAATGCAAAGCTATGTGGAATTACAGATCCTCCAGCAGACACAGAAGACTGAACTAGAGGAGCAAACACCAACCGCTGGTATAACTGCAGCAGATTGCAGACCTCCTCATAGTCCGGTATGTCACTAGAAGTATTAACCTGCAGCTAGCACCTGCCTAAAAGGGGTTGTCCACTGCTCGTACAACTTCTTGCTAAAGGGATTTTCCCGTGAATAAAGTTATTTGTAATCAATAGATCTTTGAAAAATAATAAGTTCTACAATTGGATGTGATTAAATAAAATGTTCCTGTGCTGAGATAATCTTATAAATGTGCCCCTGCTGTGTACTGTGTAATGGCTGTGTCTGACCGTGCAGGAACATGGTCTGATCATACCACAGCTCCTGGGCAGCAATAGAGTTTACAAAAATTACAGCAGGGGATCACAGGTGATCTGTGAGGTAAAACATTGCTTAAAAATAGGCAGGGAAATGTTTTACCTCACAAAAAGAATTAGCTGCGATCCCCTGCTGTCCTGTCTGTATACTCTTTTGCTTCCTCCCCTGCCCAGGAGCTGTGGTATGATCAGACCATGTTCTGTACACGGTCAGACACAGCCATTACACAGTACACAGCAGGGGCACATTTATAAGATTGTCTCAGCACAGGAACATTTTATTTAACACATAAAATCGTAGAACTAATTTTTATACAAAGACTTATTAATTAAAATGTACTTTGTTAATGGGAAAATCCCTTTAAATACTATATTCTCAAATGCAACATAAAAATAACAGCCACCGGCATGGATTCATATAGTGTGACCAAGTTATAGTAAAAGAATTGTAAAAAATAAAAAATAAACATTATACTCACCTTCCAATGGTCTCCTCCGGTTTGTTGGGCGGCTCGCGGTGCTCTAAAAGGACCTTCCATGGCGTCATTTAGTCATGTGACAGGTCACGCTGACGTGGTCGCGTGACCTGTCACATGACTAAATGACTTAATGGAAGGTCCTTTTAGACCATCGCGAGCTGCCGGCAAGCCAGGACTGATCGCTATGGAGACCGGGGGCCATCAGAAGGTGAGTATAATGTATTTTTTTTTTTATTTTAAATTCTTTTTTTTAACAAGTACTATGGCACCAGGGTCTGGAAGAGAGTCTAATCTTCTCCAGACCCGGGTACCATCCGCACATTGAATCGCTTAATATCCGCATGTGGACATGTAGTGATGCGTATATCATGCGATTCAATGCAAGTCAATGGTGGCGAAAACGCAGCGATTACGCAAAATAATTGGTAGTGCTGCGTTTTTTTCCGCAATGATAATCCGCAGCGGAAATTTCCGCAGCACATGCGGATTATCATTGGGAAACATGGCAGGCCTTCTACCAAGCGTTTCTGTGGCGGAATTGCCGCTGTGGAAATGCTTAAGAAACGAATAGTGGGCACACAGCCTTATATGAGATCAGTAATCAGAAATGAGCATTACATTCTGTTAAGAAACATGCAGATTATATTTCTCACCACAAGGGGGTTTCCCGAGTCTCGCTATGGTGTGGATTTTGTCATCTTCAATCTTCAGAATTTGGCCATCATCAGTGCCAGTAAACAGGACATCTAGAGAAAATCATAAGTACCAACATAAGGATACGTCACTCACCCGAAATAAGGTCCTGATATGATAATGGAACATATTAATATTAGTTGGGAGAACCCCTTAGAAGGGTTTGTACCAAGTCTTAAAGGGGTTGTCTGGTCTAAAAGGAGACTGCAGTCACGCTATGTGACTGCAGACTTGGGAATCTCCTCATTGTGCGCATTACACACTGTGAGGATTCTCCGATGTCAGCGCCGGGTAACAGCAGTCATGTGACCGCAAGTATATAATATGCATACTTATACTTGCATTGAACGAGGCCGCGTCTAGTCGGATCGTGGCCGGGAATATGCATATGGCATACATGAGGTCACATGAGCGGTTACTGGAGAATCCTCACAGCACGCACGGAGCGCAATTTGAGGATTCACAAGTCTGCAGTCACATAGAGCGACTACAGACTTGTCAATTTAATCCGGACAACCCTTTTAAAGTTAGCAGGTGTCCATAGAACAGATGATAAATTGCTGATTACTGAGGTCTAGCACTCGGCTATCTCCAGCAGCCTCATAGTCAATGAGTAAGGAGGTGTTGTGCATGCTAGACCCCCTACTCCAATTAGACTGTCTAGAATTCGTGTGATCAGCAAGTTATCATCTATCTGTCTATGGCAGAAACCCTTTAACATGTAACTTGCATTTTTCTTCCACAGAGCTCCAAACCCTCTGCTCTCCTCCACACACAGAGCACAGATACAAGTACTGTCGTACCTCCGATGTTTGCCAGTGACTCAGGTCCCACTAATTGGCCTTCATACAATCGCTCAGCTTTTCTAAGTTTCACATTTGGCTCCAGAACACCAGTCATCAAAGGCGGCGGTGAAAAGCTGAAATATACAACACAATGTCAATGTTAGAAGTCTATTATAATACTGTGATCCATAGGTTCCCCGACACGGACAGGATAGTTTCTTACTTATTTGTGCATTTTCATATTTTGCCACTAATTCACTGAAAATCAATTGCTTTTCCTCATCTCCTTTCTGACCACAGTACTGAGTGTCTGTCCTTTACCAAAAATCACTGTCTAGATCCTGGGCCCCTAGCATGGTTATCTTACGTGCTTTAGAAACATGAAGGATGGTTCTCTGACCTCTCCGTCATGGGACGACATCCAGCGTGTGACTGATCTGACTGACAAGGAATGACTTATGGGAGCAGTTTCTAAGCATGCTCTGTGATCTGTGCAGCAGTCACTACGGAGGGAGGGAGGAGGAGGCGAGCTGTAACATATTGTGAATGGTGGATCCTGTGTATATTGTACAGATTACATTTTACTGTAATCCTGCCTGCGATGATAATGAGATAACTACTGAAAAGTGATCTCTACAGAATAACTTAATAGTAAAGGGAACCTGTCAGTATCCCCACTAATCTAATCTGTGTTAGGTCGCTGTACTGCAGATTAATTTCGTAATTTTGGTTTTTTCAATTCTTTATTCCATTCCCAAGTAATTGCTTTTTACTTTTTTCTGTACATGAGCCACACATGCAGGGATCTTAATGAATCAGGACCGTCAGACAAATGGCGTGCACCTCCATGTAGACCACACCACAAATATTGCTCCAATCAGGGACTGGAGTAAGATTTATAGAGTAAGGAATGCTGCCGCTCATCATGAATTTGATAGGTGGTGGTTGCCACGCCACTGTCTTAGCTTCACCCACTTTGTTGGCGCTGATCGAAAATGGTATGAGAACGCCATAAAGCATGAAAATTTTAGCACAGCCTCATGTCGCGTCAAAATTATGCAAGTTTTCATCTGGCCCTCAATCATCCAGACAGAGTGAAAAATTAGCATCCAAATTGTGAATAAATCGTTCCAATTTTTATTTCTTCAGATTAAAATTGTGTTGTATGAATCCACAAGCAGCGGCCTGAAACACGTGCGCTCCTGTGCTACCCATTCACTCTTTGTGGAATTATTCCCACCATGCTTTTAATCTGTACAAATAAAAATTGGAACGATTTAATCACAATTCGATCCTGGTTTTCACTCTGAATCATTTTCGGCCTCAACGACCATCTGATGTCAGGTGACTGATCTATACTAAATCTCTTGATTTAAACCACAGATCATTATCTGATCTCACTCCATTTATCTGATGACATTTCAAAGAAAAAAAAAATAGTTGGCCTCCACAAAGTTTGGCCATGTGTGAGAACAGAACGCAGAAGGATTTACTCTCCTTCCAAATAAAAACAGCCAGGACTTTTCATGGCTAAAAATACAGACACTTGTCCTTGAGCTTTCCTTGTCTACCGCTCCCTTCTGAAGAACCATGAAATTAGTTTTACAGAAAAGTTAATTGTACACGGAAAGTGGGTATTAGGTCGACAGAAACAGAGTGTAACAAGTCTGGCAGGTATGTCTACAGTACCGGATGTTACCCAACTAGTAAGGAGTACACCCCACCAGGACATTTCATTTTTAAGTATTATTTGGAAAGAGAAATGTCTGCACTCTACTACCTAGCAGGTACTCCGAGACCTCTCATCTCAGGATGACAGAGCCACTATGGGTTTGACCTGTGTCATCAAGAGGAGTCATGTGTAGACTTCAGAAATAATCCCTTAGCCTGAAATCATTACTTCT
Source organism: Phyllobates terribilis (assembly GCF_046119375.1). NCBI lineage: Eukaryota > Metazoa > Chordata > Amphibia > Anura > Dendrobatidae > Phyllobates > Phyllobates terribilis. The sequence continues at coordinate 846,730,723 of NW_027362763.1, forward strand.
TCCGACACGTCATCCAAAGCTCCAAGTCTTTACCTATGGCATGTTATCTTATGGCTGCTCCTCAGGCTACCAAAGAGGTTAAGCAAGGGCGCCAAGATATCGCTTCTCTCATGTAAGGAAGATTCTGCAGAAAACATTTACTTTTAAAGGGAATCAGTCAGCAGGTTTTCACTATGTAATCTGATAGCAGCATAATGTAGGGGAAGAGACCCAGATTCCAGTGAGGTGTCACTTACTGAGTTGCTTGTTGTGGTTTCAATAAAATCAGTGTTTTATCAGCAGGAGATAATTTCTACAGGACTAGTTGTCTAGTGCCATGTAGTCCTACTGCTGGGTAACCCCGCCCCCCACCACTGATTGGCAGCCAGTGTACACAACCTGCCAATCAGTGGTGTGGGTGGGGCTACACAGAAAAAAAAAGTGATTTTATAAAAAAATGCAGCAAGCAGCCTAGTAAGTGATACATTGCCGGAAGCAGGGTCTCTATCCACACATCATGCTGCACTCAAATTACATAGCAAAAACCTGCTGACAGAATTTATTTAACATTACATTATTTTTATCCCCAAATACACGCAAATCTTACAGGGCGTGAATAAGGTGTGGACAGCTTTGGGGCTACTAACGACAAAGACCTTCTGACCAGGGCTGTGGAGTCGGAATCGGTATAAAATGGACCGACTCCAACTCCTAAAATATATAATAAATTGGGTACAGTAGTTCAATGCAGTTTGTGGGGAATATTTTTTCATAAGAATTTGGGAAAGTTATGAAATGTCCTATAAATGTCTGTCCTATTCCTGATCTAAGGGTCTAGACTTTTAGCTGAGATGAATCTGTGCTACAGTAAATTTATCACTTAAACATGAGCCATGTATGAGGGAGTCGGAGTCGTGGAGTTGGAATCGGTGACATGGAAATTGAGGAGTCGGAGGTTTGGCTTACCGACTCCACAGCCCTGCTTCTGACAGGTTTCCTTTAAGAATACAAAACCAAAGCAAAAGAAATCTTAGGGGAGACAGAAGCACTTAATTATTTGGCATCAGGCTTTCTGTAGACAAATCTTCACGGGTAGAGAAAACACCATATCACATTTAGACGTACCTTAGAGACTGGGGCTCTATCGGGCTCTCAAGAAGGCACAGGGCTGCCACCAACGGTATCAAGAGTGACAGCGCCAGGCATGTGAATGTGGCACGGAAAACCTTTCCACTGTACGAGCTGAGGAGGAGAGAAGACGGATATATTAGAGATTACCATATAACAGGGGTTAATGACGGACACAAATCACCACCGGGACTCTGAGACCACCATGAAAAACACATCAATCTGACCTGAGTGTATATACAATGCCCAGCATACCGTATATTAGTTATAACTGATTTTTATCACATACGTTTTATCAGTGATAGGACGGCTCACTGACGGAGAAAGAGTTATTGATCTTCTCCACAGTCACAGGTCCAGCCCAGTGATAACACAAGGCTGCGGCTGCCTGACCTCCATCTGCACGAGGTGATACATGGACATGCTCTCCGGCTACAACCCTAGAACAATTCTAAGTTTCGCTTCCTCCCACCCCAAAATCAATTAAGAACATTTTAATGCTACATTAAAACGATGGTATAATATATAGAATATATAGCATGTCCAGAAAGCTACAGCTACAAAACAAAGTCACGACTCGAGGGAACAGAAAAGCAATCCCATATGTCTTTAACGAGTTAAAGGGGTTGTTCCCTTTTCGAAAACTGTTTCCTGCAGGAAGAATTGGCTGTTAAAAAATATATACAATTATATAATGTGTGTGTGTGTGTGTGTGTGTGTGTGTGTGTGTGTGTGTGTGTGTGTGTGTGTGTGTGTGTGTGTGTGTGTCGCAATTTTTTCACCCTCTGAGTTTCAAGTGTTATCCAGATCTGTTTGGCTGCAGTGGTGACAACAGCGCTGCAGCTAATCACTGAGCTCATCAGCTCATGTCATCTACATTCGCTGAGATGCTGAGTTTAGTGATTGGCTGCAGCAGTGATGTCACATCGGGAGCCTATATACAATCACTGGAGTATTGCCATAGACAGAGTGCTGGACACGGGGAAGTTAAGTAAAGTGCAGTGGTTTTTAACAAGAAAATGAGCTAGTTGGTAAAAGTTTTCTGAAGGGGAACAACCCCTTTAAGGATATGACCAAGTCATATGCCTTTACTCTTGTGATAGCTGCCAGTAACATGGTTGTGATCCAGTTACCAAGTCAGGTCCCGGTCCTGCTCCGCTTCCTGTCACATAGTGAGGTGAGGAACTAGAGTTATTAGGGTTGACCTTGTCGTGGTGTGGTGGCTTTTACGCTTTTTTGACCAAAATAGTGTCAACCAAGTACCCTTATGTTATTTACATATAGTATGTATTTACTAATTTACTTGCAGGATATTTTCTCATTTTGTTTTAATCCTAGGTTCTGTCTAATACCATAGCACACCTGGTGCCCCTAGTGTATGCCATCTGCAGATGCTTCACCCAGGGAACCCGAGAGTCTCGTGTGGTGTGATAGGAGATCCATTAGGCAAGTCATGGCTGGTAGTCAGGTTATTGTATGGCATGTTCTGCTTTTACTCAGAATTTTGCTGATCCTGAAACACCCCATAAATAATAAATGGATTTTCAAAAGGAACAAATACTCACCACATTTCCAGCCTGACACGTGCACTGCTCCAGTAATAACCATGGAATGAAGGTGCAGCAAGGTGCTTAGTATTTACACTCGTTCTGTTACCTAATTATTGCAAAAATTATCTGTTCCCGGAAGATTTGCTGACAGCACTGTGCACATATTACACAACTGTGTCGCTTGTAATCATAGGGCTGTTGTGTCATAATGTTACAAGTGATGAAATTCCCCTCATGTCCAACTCTCCCAGTTATTTGCCTCTTTTCATTTGATCCTATTTTGCTGTATAGTACAATAAAAAAACTAAGAAAAATATATTAAAATCTTCTCAGTGTCTCAGGAGCTAAAACCATGTCCTTCCTTCTCCTCCCAATCAGCAGTGATCTCTTATGTGGAAATTCCGTGGCAAAAACGCTTGAAAAACGCATAGTGAGCACGCAGCCTAAATCAAAAATATTGTTAAAGAGCCCCTGTCACTTCTCATAAAAAAATTTATTTCTTTGTTTAAATGCTGCTTATCTTCAGAATCTGGTACTCATATGTTCTTGATATAAGGCTCTTCCTTTTTGCACCTTGTATGTACATCTAGCCTCTTTTTCCAAGGGTGTGGGATTCTCAGTTTTCAGGGTCTTCTTGAGAATAAACTCCCATTGACTAACAAGACTAGCTTTACATACAAGGCACAGAAATGAAAAGGATGCAATCCTTCAGGCACAGGCAAAAAAGAAAACCAGCACCAGACTGAGAAATATAGAGGTATTTATACTGGGTTAAAAAATATAGATATACAGTACAGACCAGAAGTTTGGACACACCTTCTCATTTAAAGAGTTTTCTGTATTTTCATGACTATGAAAATTGTACATTCACACTGAAGGCATCAAAACTATGAATTAACACATGTGGAATTATATAGCTAACAAAAAAGTGTGAAACAACTGAAAATATGTCTTATATTCTAGGTTCTTCAAAGTAGCCACCTTTTGCTTTGATGACTGCTTTGCACACTCTTAGCATTCTCTTGATGAGCTTCAAGAGGTAGTCACCGGAAATGGTTTTCACTTCACAGGTGTGCCCTGTCAGGTTTAATAAGTGGGATTTCTTGCCTTATAAATGGGGTTGGGACCATCAGTTGTGTTGTGCAGAAGTCAGGTGGATACACAGCTAATAGTCCTACTGAATAGACTGTTAGAATTTGTATTATGGCAAGAAAAAAGCAGCTAAGTAAAGAAAAACGAGTGGCCATCATTACTTGAAGAAATGAAGGTCAGTCAGTGTGAAAAATTGGGCAAACTTTGAAAGTGTCCCCAAGTGCAGTTGCAAAAACCATCAAGCGCTACAAAGAAACTGGCTCACAATGAGGACCGCCCCAGGAAAAGAAGACCAAGAGTCACCTCTGCTTCTGAGGATAAGTTTATCCGAGTCACCAGCCTCAGAAATCACAGGTTAACAGCAGCTCAGATTAGAGACAAAGTCAATGCCACACAGAGTTCTAGCAGCAGACACATCTGTTCAACAACTGTTAAGAGGAGACTTTGTGCAGCAGGCCTTCATGGTAAAATAGCTGCTAGGAAACCACTGCTAAGGACAGGCAACAAGCAGAAGAGACTTGTTTGGGCTAAAGAACACAAGGAATGGATATTAGACCAGTGGAAATCTGTGCTTTGGTCTGATGAGTTCAAATTTGAGATCTTTGGTTCCAACCACCGTGTCTTTGTGCGACGCAGAACAGGTGAACGGATGGACTCTACATGCCTGGTTCCCACCGTGAAGCATGGAGGAGGAGGTGTGATGGTGTGGGGGTGCTTTGCTGGTGACACTGTTGGGGATTTATTCAAAATTGAAGGCATACTGAACCAGCATGGCTACCACAGCATCTTGCAGCGGCATGCTATTCCATCCGGTTTGCGTTTAGTTGGACCATCATTTATTTTTCTACAGGACAATGACCCCAAACACACCTCCAGGCTGTGTAAGGGCTATTTGACCAAGAGGGAGAGTGATGGGGTGCTACGCCAGATGACCTGGCCTCCACAGTCACCAGACCTGAACCCAATCGAGATGGTTTGGGGTAAGCTGGACCGCAGAGTGAAGGCAAAAGGGACAACAAGTGCTAAGCATCTCTGGGAACTCCTTCAAGATTGTTGGAAGACCATTTCCGGTGACTACCTCTTGAAGCTCATCAAGAGAATGCCAAGAGTGTGCAAAGCAGTCATCAAAGCAAAAGGTGGCTACTTTGAAGAACCTAGAATATAAGACATATTTTCAGTTGTTTCACACTTTTTTGTTAAGTATATAATTCCACATGTTTTAATTCATAGTTTTGATGCCTTCAGTGTGATTGTACAATTTTCATAGTCAAGAAAATACAGAAAAATCTTTAAATGAGAAGGTGTGTCCAAACTTTTGGTCTGTACTGTAGATTTATAGCCCTTGGCCAAGCTCTGACATTTCAGTCGTAAACAGCCAGAAATAAAGAGCTCAGCCGGAAATTAAAGAGGCTCTGTCACCGGGTCAAGAGCGACCAATTTTTGTTTATTTTATTTCCGCTGCTCCCTTGAGTTTTCTGTTTGTTTTATTAATCCGCCATAATATTCCAAAGATATGGGATTCTTTTGTGCTAATTTTTATGGTCTTTAACAAGGGGGCGTGGCTCACAGGAATCTCTGGGGGCGTGTCTTTAGTCTGCTCTGCTTTATCACCCTGTGAGCCACGCCCCCACAATAAAAACCATTTAAATTATTACAAAATAAAAAGGTCCAGATCTCTGGAACAATATGGTGGATTTAAAAAAAATAAATAAAAAAAAAGTGAAAAACACAAAAAGGAACAGTGGGAATAAAATAAGAGCAGAAAAAGATCACATTTGACGTGGTGACATGTTGTTCTTCTTTAAAGGGCTTGTCCAGGGATTATAAATTATTGATAACAAGGCTAGTACGATCCCGCCCCTACTTTGATAAGCAGCTGTCTATAGCTATGTACATACAGAGCCTGGAGTGGGCGGGGTTAGCTTTCTCAGCTCTGCTACATTGCTAAATCTAAAAGCTCTGATTGTGTCAGAACAGCTGAACCCAGTAAACTCCAGTCATGGCCTAAACTGTTGGCACCCTTGACATTGTTACAGAAAATTAAGTATTTTTTTGCCAGAAAATGATTGCTATTACATATATTTTGTTATACAAGTTTATTTCCTTTGTTATTGAAACAACACAAGAAAAAAAAAAAAACAGTAAAAAAAAACGGAAATTTGACATCATTTCAATCAAAACCCCCAAAATGGGCAGGACAAAATTGATGGCACCTTTCCGAAATTGTAGGTAAACAACTTAGTTTCAAGCAGGTGAGTTTGAACGAGAAAGTAACAGGTGTGAGCAATATGAAAATCACACCTGAAACCAGATAAAAAGGGGAGAAGTTAACTTAATCTTTGCATTGTGTGTCTGTGTGTGCCACGCTAAGCATGGAGAACAGAAAGAGGAGAAGAGAACTGTCTGAGGACTTGAAATTTTTGAAAAATATTAACAATCTCCAGACATCTTGATGTTCCTTTATCCACGGTGCACAACATAATCAAGAAGTTTACAATCCATTTTTACTGTAGCTAATCTCCCTAGACGTGGACGGCAGAGAAAATCTGATGAAAGGTTGCAACGCAGGATAGTCCGGATGGTGGATAAGCAGCCCCAATCAAGTTCCAAAGAAATTCAAGCTGTCCTGCAGGCTCAGGGTGCATCAGTGTCAGCGCAAACTATCAATCGACATTTGAATGAAATGAAACGCTAAGGCAGGAGACCCAGGAGGACCCCACTGCTGACACAGAGACATGAAAATGCTAGACTACAGTTAGCCAAAATGTAGGTAAGCCGAAAACCTTCTGGGAAAGCCTCTGAGGGACAGAGGAGACCAAGATAGAACTTTTTGTTAAAGCACACCATTCTACTGGTTATCACAAATTGAATGAGGCCTACAAAGAAAATAACAGTACCTACAGTCAAATATGGTGAAGTTTATAGGAAGTGATTCATTATAGTTATTTATGCCAAAGGGTGTGCAACCAAATATTAAGTTGAGGGTGCCAACAATTTGATCTGGTCCATTTTGGGGTTGTGTGTGAAATAATGTCCAGTTTGCCTTTTTTTCTGGTTTTTTTTTTAATGTTGGTCCAATACACACAAAGGAAACAAATATGTGTACAATAAAACACGTGTGATTGCAATAATTTTCTGGGAGAAATACTTCCTTTTTGGAACAATTTCAAGGGTGGCAACACTTTCAGCCTTGACTGTAAGTGACATATCGTTGGAGTCAGGGTCTCTTTTCCTACATTATACTGCTTTAGGATGAGGTGGGAAAAACCTGGTGACAGATTCCCTTTAAACCTTTACTCATCCTTCCCAGCCCTGCAATGTCACCACTGATTTATCACAGATCTTACTCCTGGATCAGCCCGGGATGACGGACAGAGCACCGGAGCAGCTCCTCACTATACAGAGTATTAAAACGTCAGTGTAATTATCACATTACAGCAGGTTCCCTCCACTGCCCTCATCCGCCCTGCATGTGTCAGCCCTTAATGACGGAAGCTTCGGCTTACAGCCGAGGAGGAGTCGCAGGCCTCGCACATGTCACACCGTACACACGGATTAGCTTTCTACAGTAAAAAGCCTCAGTGAATGGAAATAGGAGCAGCTCTGCCGTCATGAACGAACGGTCACATGGGAACTCAAAATGTGACAGTGATAACATTCCCAAACTCAGGAAATTAAAGCAACGCGGCGAGGGGGGATTGCAGATTTAGGGTGCTTTCACACGTCAGTGTCTCCGGTACGAGTGATGACCGTTTCCACACGTACCGGAGACACTGACACACACAGACCCATTCAAATCAATGGGTCTGTGCACATCTCAGTCTGTTTTCACGGACCGTGTGTCCATGTGCTCCACATAGAGACAAGTCCGTCTTTTTGCGGATACACGGTCTGCAAAACGTACCACACGGATGACATCCGTGTGGCATGTACCGGCGCCTGGGAATTGCGCTGTTTCCAAGCGCCGGTGCTGAACACTGCCCTCATCATGGTTCCCAGCAGGCGCTGTGATCAGCACCAGCAGGGACAGTGATGAGGGTAGTAGTGTCTGCTCCCAGTGTCCATCTGTGTAAAAATAAGAATAAAATAATAAAATCCATGTACTCACCTCTCCTAGGTGTACCCCACTGTAATCCATGCAATCGCTGCTACAGAGGAGCCAGGGAGAATGAGGCGGAGCTGCGCTCAGCGAGTGACAGGACACCGCTCCTGAGAGGCTCATTCTTCCCGGCTCCTCGGCAGCAGCGGTCGCATGGATTACAGCAGGGGACACCTAGGAGAGGTGAGTACATGGATTTTATTATTTTATTCTTATTTTTACAGGTGGGGACACCGGGAGTAGAGTATCACTACCCTCATCATTGTCCCTGCTGGTGCTGATCGCAGTGCAGGCAGGGAACCATGATGAGGGCAGTGTTCAGCACCCGGTGCTTGGGAACAGCGCCCGTCCCTGTGATCCTGATGCGGTATACGTGTCGCACATGGATGCAACACGTGAAACACACACGGACATCTCCGGAACCGGTTTTCCTGGTACCGGAAATATCCGGACATGTGCAACCGGCCTTACTAAGTGAGAAAGCGTTCAGAACTGATAGGCCGGGTAGACCACCACACTTTGCACACGATGGAGGTGCAGTAAAACAAGAATTCAAGATTTAAAGGGAAGGCGTCACCTGTAAATGAATTGTTTAAATCAGGGGCCCTCAAACTGTGGCCCGCGAGCCACATGCGGCCCGCGGAGGATTTTTATCCGGCCCGCCGGGCTGTGGGCGGAGGGGAGCGGTGTCAGCGCCCGCTCCCTCCCGCTTGCTCAGGGCCCCGGCAGCCGGATACTTACCTCTCCCCATGCCTCTGCAGATCCGTTGTCTTCTTGCTGTGCGCTCCCTGTGATGTCTCAGGTCAGAGGGTGCGGTGACGTCTTTCCACCGCGCCCTCCCCTGAGCCATCACAGGCAGCGCAGAGCGGGAAGAAGCCGGCGACGCTGGAGTCCAGACCTGAGCAGCGGCAGCAGGTGAGAAGTGAGTATTTTTTTTTTTAATGTATGGAGGCATGGGGCATAATATTAGGGGTGACATCCTGCATGGGGCATTATAAAGAGAGGGGGATGATATCCTGCATGGTGCATTATATGGGGGGGGGTGACATCCTGAATGGGGCATTATAACGACAGGGGAGTGATATCCTGCATGGGGCATTATATGGGGGGGGGGGTGACATCCTGAATGGGGCATTATAACGACAGGGGAGTGATATCCTGCATGGGGCATTATATGTGGGGGGTGACATCCTGAATGGGGCATTATATGGGGGGGTGACATCCAGCATGGGGCGTGACATCCAGCATGGAGCATTATATGGGGGGTGACATCCAGCATGGGGCATTATAAAGACAGGGGAGTGATATCCTGCATGGGGCATTATATTGGGGGGTGACATCCTGAATGGGGCATTATAAAGACAGGGGAGTGATATCCTGCATGGGGCATTATATGGGGGGGTGACATCCTGCATGGGGCATTATAAAGACAGGGGAGTGATATCTTGCATGGGGCATTCTCCATCCCTAAAAACCTTGCAAGTCACACTGGTCACTAGGTCGAAATCTTGACTTATACTTCCAGTTCTGCACAGAATAAATTTCAGTAATCCTATTATCTTCAGACAGGATTAAAATGGCAGGTAATACCTCTATATACAGTAGATAACACTGGGTCCACCAATCACAATAGATGTCACAGCTCACCTCCCCCTCCCTGCACAGTGACCTGTCCGGATTATAGGATGCTCAGATGAGAAGCTCGGAGAACTTCTATGTAAACAAGAAAAGTCTGAGTCAGTGCATTACTGCTAACTAATGTCCATGTGAAGAACAGGTAATAGGAGTCCATCATAAGACCTAGGGGCCAGTGTGAAAATTGCAAAATTTTCTAATTTACATTGTGATAGTGGAATGAAAAAGAAAAATACGGTATATAAAAAAATATATACAAACACATAACATAAAAACAATACATCATTTTCTGATGACATATTCCCTTTAATAAAACAGACCAGCCGGGAGAACTGGTGGGTCCTCTTTAAAGCACCACTTCAGCTTTATATTTGTATTGCAGTGCTGTAGTGGCGCCGCTAATTTAAGTTCCCTGTCTCCAGTATTAGGCCGGTTTCACACGTCCGCATATCTCCGGTACTGGAAAAAACAGTACCAGAGATATCCGTGTCCCGGGTGTCCGAGTGTGTCACACATGTGGCAACAGTGTGCCACATCAGGAGCACGCGGACCAGCGCCTGGAAATCAGTGTACAGTTAGCGCTGTTCCCAAGCGCTGGGTGCTGAACACTACCCTCATCATTGCTCCTGCCGGCGCTGAGATCAGCACAGCAGGGACAATGATGAGGGTAGTGGTAGTCTGCTCCCACAGTGTCCCTGTGTAAAAATAAGATAAAAAAAAAATAATAATCATTATACTCGCCTCTCCTAAGTGCCCCTCGCTATAATCCATGCGACTGATCAGCATAGGAGCCGGGGAAAATGACTCGCTCCAGCGAGCGGGCCCAGAGCGGTGTCTCTCAGCGCCGGCAGGGAACCATGATGAGGGCAGTGTTCAGTACTGTACACAGATTCCCAGGCGCTTGTATATGTCACACGGATGGCATCCGTGTGCGGCACATGTTTACACGGACCCATTGCCTTGAATGGGTCCGTGTGATCCATGCTGTCGTCCAAAAACAGACATGTCAGCGTGTGGAGCACAGTGACACACGGTCCGTGGAAACACACTGAGCTGTGAACAGACCCATTCATTTGAATGGGTCCACGTGTGTCAGTGTCTCCAGTACGTGTGGAAACTGTCATCACATGTACCGGAGATACTGATGTGTGAAAGAGCCCTTATACTTACCAGTCACCCTTTTCTTCTGTTATCGGCAAAGCTCCACTTGGTTTTCTATGACCTGCCGGATCGGATCGCTTCAGTGTTTGCTGGGAGATTCGGAAGTCACAACTCCATGTAAAGTATATGAGGCCAGAACAAGGCACCCATAGACTTAGGCTATGTGCCCACGATGCAGAAATGAAGCAGAAAATTTCTGCTTCATTTCTGCAAGTAAAAACGCATGCGGAATTCCACACGCGTTTATCGTGCGATTTCCACATGCGGAATTGCCTTGCGTTTTTTTAATGCATTGAAAAAGGCAATTCCGCTTGCGGAAACGCAAAATTAATGAACATGCTGCGGATTTTTGACCGCAGCATAAACGCTGCGGAAAAATCCACAGCGTGGGCATAGAACTTGCGGAATCCCCTTGGGGACCATGGGGAGCGGATTACCTAGCGTTTAACAAGCGTTTACGCTGCGGAAATTCCGCAGCATAAACGCTTGAAAAACGCTACGTGGGCACGCAGCCTTACACTGAGAGCTTGTGACTATTACCTCCGGTCAGTCAGAAGTTGTAGTCACAAGATGGCGGCACGGGACTGGAGTGGCGCCCGGGAATATGGATTAGTAGCACCACTCCAGCACTGACATAAAAAACCCCACTGGAAATGTGCTTTATACACAGTCCTGCTGCTGCTCCTGTTCTTTGGTTACAAGCCAATTAGTGGTCGCAGCAGTCAAATGCCGTACTGCTGCCACCACTGCTCAGATGTGGGAGCCATGATGTCAGGGGACATGTCAGGGCCACCATGGCCGCTGGTTGGCTGCGGAGGTAACATGCCGAGCGGTAAATTACCAGGTACGGTTTAATTTATTATAAGATTTGCTATTTAAAAACAAATACATTGGCTAATCCCCTTCTACAGTGCTGGCCAAAAGTATTGGCACCCCTGCAATTCTGTCAGATAATACTCAGTTTCTTCCTGAAAATGATTGCAATCACAAATTCTTTGCTATTATTCTCTTCAATTAATTTGTCTTCAATGAAAAAAACATAAAAAGAATTGTCATAAAGCCAAATTGGATATAATTCCACACCAAACCTAAAAAAGGGGGTGGACAAAAGTATTGGCACCCTTTGAAAAATCATGTGATGCTTCTCTAATTCGTGTAATTAACAGCACCTGTAACTTACTTGTGGCACCTAACAGGTGTTGGCAATAACTAAATCACACTTGCAGCCAGTTAACATGGATTAAAGTTGACTCAACCTCTGTCCTGTGTCCTTGTGTGTACTACATTGAGCATGGAGAAAAGAAAGAAGACCAAAGAACTGTCTGAGGACTTGAGAAACCAAATTGTGAGGAAGCATGAGCAATCTCAAGGCTACAAGTCCATCTCCAAAGACCTGAATGTTCCTGTGTCTTCCGTGCGCAGTGTCATCAAGAAGTTTAAAGCCCATGGCACTGTGGCTAACCTCCCTAGATGTGGACGGAAAAGAAAAATTGACGAGAGATTTCAACGCAAGATTGTGCGGATGGTGGATAAAGAACTCGACTAACATCCAAACAAGTTCAAGCTGCCCAGCAGTCCGAGGGTAGAACAGTGTCAACCCGTACTATCCGTCGGCATCTGAATGAAAACGGACTGTATGGTAGGATACCCAGGAAGACCCCACTTCTTACCCCGAGACATAAAAAAGCCAGGCTGGAGTTTGCCAAAACTTACCTGAGAAAGCCTAAAACGTTTTGGAAGAATGTTCTCTAGTCAGATGAGACAAAAGTAGAGCTTTTTGGGAAAAAGCATCAACATACAGTGTACAGGGAAAAAAAAGAGGCATTCAAAGAAAAGAACACGGTCCCTACAGTCAAACATGGCGGAGGTTCCCTGATGTTTTGGGGTTGCTTTGCTGCCTCTGGCACTGGACTGCTTGACCGTGTGCATGGCATTATGAAGTCTGAAGACTACCAACAAATTTTGCAGCATAATGTAGGGCCCAGTGTGAGAAAGCTGGGTCTCCCTCAGAGGTCATTGGTCTTCCAGCAGGACAATGACCCAAAACACACTTCCAAAAGCACTATAAAATGGTTTGAGAGAATGCACTGGAGACTTCTAAGGTGGCCAGCAATGAGTCCAGACCTGAATCCCATAGAACACCTGTGGAGAGATCTCAAAATGGCAGATTGGAGAAGGCACCCTTCAAATATCAGGGACCTGGAGCAGTTTGCCAAAGAAGAATGGTCTACAATTCCAGCAGAGCATTGTAAGAAACTCATTGATGGTTACCGGAAGCGGTTGTTTGCAGTTATTTTGGCTAAAGGTTGTGCAACCAAGTATTAGGCTGAGGGTGCCAATACTTTTGTCCGGCCCTTTTTTGGAGTTGTGTGTGAAATGATCAATGATTTGATTTTTGCTTCATTCTCTTTTGTGTTTTTTCCTTGCAAGCAAATTAAATGAAGATAATAATACCAAAGAATTTGGGATTGCAATCATTTTCAGGAAGAAACTGAGTATTATCTGACAGAACTGCAGGGGTGCCAATACTTTTGGCCACCACTGTATATCTCCCAGTGTCCCAGACGTAAAAGAAATAGACGAATAAGGGTCTGTGAGGCCGCACCCCTTCATTCACGCCCAATGATCTGCATAGGATGCTGGGGAGGATAAAGATTCCAGATAGGTCCCATGGCATATGTGCATGCAGGGCTGCAGGTAATTTACAGCTGCGAGTTATATGCATCCACGTGCGGGGGTGGTGTGGGCGGAATGCGCGCGCATCCACGTGCGGGGCGTGGGTGGAATGCGCGCGCATCCACGTGCGGGGCGTGGGCGGAATGCGCGCGCATCCACGTGCGGGGCGTGGGCGGAATGCGCGCGCATCCACGTGCGGAATGCGCGCGCATCCACGTGCGGGGCGTGGGCGGAATGCGCGCGCATCCACGTGCGGGGCGTGGGCGGAATGCGCGCGCATCCACGTGCGGGGCGTGGGCGGAATGCGCGCGCATCCACGTGCGGGGCGTGGGCGGAATGCGCGCGCATCCACGTGCGGGGCGTGGGCGAAATGCGCGCGCATCCACGTGCGGGGCGTGGGTGGAATGCGCGCGCATCCACGTGCGGGGGTGTGTGTGGAATGCGCACGCATCCATGTGTGATGTATGTATATGCATGCGCAGTATGTATGTGCGGAGTATCTATGCATGCATGGGTGCAGTACACATGTATATGTGGCTGCAGGGTCCTACAGCTGACCCTATAGCGCTAGTTAAGGATTAGAGTCTCGGTGGTGGCAGTTTATCTAATATGGAATATTTGTACCAATTTTGATAATAAGGAGCATAAACACATGATTTTCACGCTGTGTAATGACCCCACCCACAGTATGTCACATACACGCGTGGATCTCACATGCCCAAGACCACCCGCTGCAGCTGATTTTGCCCACCTGGTGTTGTGCGTCTCTTGGATCAGAGTCTCGTCGGTGATGACCTGCGGTCGGATAGGCCTCCGCTGCCGCAGCCCGTCTCCCTCCTCCATGGTCATCAGCTGCCCGTACAGCGCTCACACCAAGGGCACGGTGCACGGGCGCTGTCACAGAGTGAGAGGACGTCTGCGGCAGCCAATCAGCAACCATCTGTCAACACCACGGTCCAATAGGATTACACCGCATTCGGCCAATAGGAAAGCACGAGCTGTAAAGAATTCAGCGCGAGAGACGGGGGTGACCTCTGTGTAACCCGACGTGTGCGCAGGGCGAGGGGGGGAGCTGGGGTCAGCATGCTGGGGCTTGTGGTGCCTCTGCGGGCGCCCATACTAGTATACAGATGCGTGTGTGCGGATATACAGAAATATATATATATATATGCTTCCCGTGGGTAGCAGCTTATTTGCAGGACGTTATTGTTTTGAAGGACACCAATTATTTTACCGTGTAATGTACTGAAAAATGGGGAAGAAATCCACAAACTTGCAGTGTATTGCAATATTCCAGGCTGCACTTCATCAGTGTACAAACTTTGCCGCGATGGGTTTTTCAGGACACCCCTAGCGGGGGGCACAGGTCGGCGGGCTCCATGGAGGGTCTCTCACTGCAGCCTCTGTCATGTGACTTTTCATCTTTGCGATGGAGAAACATGGCTCTTCATAAGTGTCCTCAAGTGTAATACGACCAAACAGAAAGTGGCCCTAAAAATAGTGCAAGTCACTAAGTGCCCCCTAAAGGAGCCTTCATACCCCATGTGCCCCCAGACAGTTGTGCCACACATTACCCCACATTAAATGCTGCAACTAGCTCCATACAAATAGTGGCGCCCCCAAGTGCCGCACATGTAATGATAGCGCCTAACAATAGCGTCATAGAGTTGCGTCTCCCAAAATACCAGCTCTAGATACACTCCTTGGCATTGAAATAGCAAAACTAAGAAGGAGTTGTGGCGTTATGGATTTGACAGGATCTATAGACATGGTAATGATATGGAAATTATTAAAAAAAATGGAAACTAAATTTTCATAACATCTTCATTTATTCAGTATTAGGTGTAAGCACTACATGCAGAATTCCCCGCACTTACACACCTGGCTGCTATCAATGATGTTATTAATGGTGATGAGAGCAAGGGCTCGTTACTTGAGTTTGCCTAGGGTGCTTGGGTATACACAGAGTATCGCGGGTGCCCGAGTGACATGTTGAAGTCCCCACAGCCACATGTTTCGCGGCTGTAAGACAACCACAAAACATGCGGGATTGCCTGACAAACACTGGTAATCTCTGCATGTTTTGTGACTAACAGCCGTGAAACATGCGGGCAGGTGAACTTGAACATGTCACTCAAGCACCCGCGATACTCTGTGCATACCCGAGTCCCCTAGGCAAACTCAAGTATCAAGCATTTGAGCTCATCACTACTTATTAATGGTTGTCTGAGGAATATTCTGAAACGCAGAATGCACTTGGACAAATCATCAAGATCCACTGCTGGCAGCTCCCTTTGCAATTGCCGACCAATTATGTCCCAGATGTGCTCGATCAGAGCCAACTCTGCAGACCATGATAGTATGTTTAGACCATGCAGACCGCACACAGTAGTACAAGCAACATACGGGCTGGCGTCAAGTTGAAAAACGGCTCCTAGGACACTTGGGTAATGGCCGTACCACTAGTTCTTTGACCACATTAATACAATGGCAACCTCTTAGTGTACTTGAAATAAAGAGTAGAGGGGTCAAGCTACCTTAGATTATGCCACTCAACACCATAAACCCGGGAGTAGGACCTTTGTGATGTTCCCTCATGAAGGCCTCTTCATGGCGTTACCTACGTGGTCTGGAGACCAATCTCTGGCTAGCATTTTGTCCATGACAAAAGTGGGATTCATTGCTGAAGGGGATAGACCTCCTTTCCAGCCTCCATTGCCATTTTGCCATGCACCATGATAGCCTTTTAGAGCGGTGACATGAGGTCAATCGAACACCTGTAGCCAGACGTCTTGCTCATAGCCCAGTTTCAAACACAATAGATTGCAATAAAGTCCCGGCACTATCGATCTGGTGAATTAGTTTTTAATTGAATCAACAGATAGGACGTTTCTGCCCACTTCAAGCTTTGATCAACACGTCACTCTCCACAAGGAGAAACGTTACCCCTTGGATCCCTATTGAAATGTAGCACACTATTTCTAGCAGTGGCTTTTTTAAATAGGTCAGTGGATAGCGTGTTTTCCCTATTATTGATAACCATAGTGACTAAAAAAAATGATCTTTTTTAGGTCATAGGAAATATTGAATTTCAGTTCATCCAAAATACTATTAAGAAAATCATGAATTGTCAGGAGTGAATCAAGGGGCTTCTCCCATGTCCAAAAATATCATCTTATAAACCTATTCCAGGTTCTGGCATATTCACAAAATAAAGGGTAGGTATAAACAATTTTTTTTCTAAATATGCCATAAAACCATTTGCATATAGGGGTCCACATTTGCGCCCATTGCCGAGTCAGATTTCAGTAAATAATAGGTATCTTCGAATAAATAATAGTTTTCATTCAGAACCATTTCCAGGAGCTGCAACACAAAATTCATCTGTGTAGGTAGAAACTCATTGAGATCTAATAGCTATTCAATGGCAGATAACTTTTTCGGGTGTTCAATGGAGGTGTATATATTAACTACAGCTATAGTAACCAGTAGGGTCTCTATTTTTACATTTGCAATATTTTTAATATTTCCTAAAAAATGTGTCTAATAAAAATAAATAAAATTTTTTTGAACAATGGTGTTTTTTAAAGTTTTTCTAAGGTTATAGACAAAGGATACAATACTGAATTCTTGGATGCTACTATCGGGCTGCCAGGGGGATTGGCCAAGGTTTTATGAATCTTTGGCAGAATGTAAAAAACTGGTGTAACAGGATCAGTGCTCAACAAATATTCAGAGAGTTTTTTTTTTTATCAATTACTGCCAAATCTCTATATTTAGCGTCAATATTAAATATCTTTATTTAAATATCCGATAGAGGGTTATGTCTTAGTAGCAGATATGCAGCACTATCTGAGAGATGACCTGTACATGATATCAGGGTCGGACTGGCCCTCTGGCAATTCTGGCAAATGCCAGATGGGCTGGTGCCAGCTGTGGGCCTCTCCTTCACTCCAGGGACGCACATGCAAACCTTCCCCCTGACACCCCATTTCTTCTACTTTCTGTGCTGCACAGGGATTAACTCCAGTGGTGACCTGACCTCTGCTTCTTCCTATCTGCATTCAGTACATGAAGGAAGAAGGAGGGCATGACGCCGATGCAGCCAGTCAGCTTAATGGGGTTGTCCGGTCTAAAATGAAAACTCTCCCCTCTTTTGGACAAATACAGACATGCAGAGAAAGTGCTTTTTTTTTTATCTATTTCCTCTTTGATTATGTTCCGTTTGAAAATCCCCATTGCATGCTGGGATACTCAAAGGAGTAATCAACAGGAGGCAGAGGCTGTGGTCAATGCCGCAGCCTCTGTCGCCACCCCAAAACGAAGTGTCATCCATGGGCGGACATATCATTGATGTAACCTGTGGTGCCACACAGGGCCCCAAGAGGTCAGGGTGCTCATTTTCACCTCCAAAACAGGTGGAATTGTGCATTATGATGAGCTATTGGACTACAAAGGGCCCATATACTGTTTTTGCACAAGGGCCCTTTTCTGTTTGTGTCCGCCAATGGCATCATCTTCATCAGTGACGTCCTTTTCAGGTACTGGGCTAGTCCCTGCTCTACTGAGCAACTGAGCATGTATCAGTTGTCAATTCTGTTGTATACT
Source organism: Phyllobates terribilis (assembly GCF_046119375.1). Taxonomy (NCBI): domain Eukaryota; kingdom Metazoa; phylum Chordata; class Amphibia; order Anura; family Dendrobatidae; genus Phyllobates; species Phyllobates terribilis. Next base: position 846,748,651 of record NW_027362763.1, read on the forward strand.
CAGTAGGATCTTGTTACTGTGCAATATTCTTCTCAGTGTAAGGTGCCCCAGCGAGGTAGTCGTGGGCGAGCTGTATCCCTCTCTCGCTCTGGCACCCTACAGACAATTTGTGTCCTCCCTCTGATGTGTGGCTGTGTATGTGGGGCTCTCCACTTACTTCAAACCATCCGATCGCAGCTGTCTCAAGGGATTTCTCTTCTGGGACCAGGGCAACAATAAATTCAGAGGACACGAGGTTCTTAACCATAACTTGGACTTTACTTGGGGAAGAGGAGTATGTACAATATTTACAGGCAGATATAATGGATAAGGCCCGACAGGTTATTATCTCCCTCACAGGCACTGGTAACATCTTCAGCCCTGGTTCCCTCTTTAAGTGAAGCAACTCTGTGACTCTAATCTCTAGCCCAAGAGACTCTTCTGCAATACCAACAGTGTTCCGGATCCAATATCTCCCCCACGTCTTAGCCTGGAGTCCTATTTATCTTCCTCTGCTTGCTGCAGACTAGAAGTGCCCCGGGTCCTCAATACCTCTGTTGAGTTTCTCCGGCCGGCTAACAGGACTCTTCCGTAGGGAGACTTTACACTGGTGATCCCACTGTCTGAGGGTATGGAGCTCCCGTCTACCCTAGCTGCCACCATATAGTCAGGCTGCCCGTACGGTTCACTGTCCTAACTCTTACTGACTCATCACTTCCTGCTCCTGGAAACTAAGTAGGGATTTTCCTAATGTGCCCACCCTCCGTGGGCTGCCATCACACAGCATTAACCCCATTACTGTCTGTAACACTGCTAGCAGACTCAACCTGACATCTGCATCCAGGACAGTGGCATCTTGTGGCTGGTTACAGGTACTGCAGCCCACAAGGAATTATGCCAGGAACAAGCTCTATAACACTCAAGGCTTGATCAGGGCACTAAGTTCCCCCTCTACTCTACTGACTGGACCACTGAAGCTAACCCCTTAGCTTGGCCTACCAACAGTTCAGAGAGGTCTAACTACAGGAACACTTTCTTTAACTACTTCAGTGCCAAAGGAAGGCTGCGTCCTTCCCCACTATTACATCAGTGCACATTGATAGTGCACAACCTCTGCGGCTCTAATGAGAAGTGATGAGCGGGAAAAAGAGCACCCTGTTAGGGCACATTTTAAGGAGCGCAGAGACCAGCCCTGGCCCCGACAGTGAAGTCTCTTTCGTCGGTGGGCCTGGTCCCTGCTTACTGCATTCTTTCCCTGACTGACAGCCAGCTGTGCATCAGTGCACAGCCGGCTGTCAGTCAAAGTGCAGGGGCATGTTTACAGCTGCCGATCTCACTGCTGTGAGTGGTGAATGTAATTGCTCCGGACACGCCTGCATGACTGAAAGCCGCTGGTTCCTCGGAGAAATAAAATGTATTTTGTCCCGGGTGCCGCACTTTCAGTAGAGCGGCTGGGCACCTTCAAAATTCTATTAACCTGCAGATTAACCCTACATCTGCTGATAAATAGAGTTATTTGACCTGACAGGTTCCCTTTAAATTTCACACAGTGTTATTCTGGCTTCACAGCAGTTTGTATTCTGTAAATGTGATATATATCTGGAGTGGCCCACAAAAATTGATTAACATATATCACATTCACTTCATAGGAAGTGGGCCTGTGTGCTTGCAAATGCCAGGGCTGAATTTAAGTTCCAGTCTGATACAGTATAATATTAAAAATATTACAAATGTGAAAACCGTGACCCTATTGGTTACTTTAGCTGTGGTTGGTTTATGTCACTTGTGTCATTAGTTAGTTCGTTTTAACTATGAATTTTTTTAACATGAAGAACAAGGTGCACCGTGTTTTTTTATGTCACGTGTTGAGAAAAGTGGCACAAATCACCCATTAAAAATAGATTAGTAATTTCATGCATCTTTCAATACTATTTATAAATCACCCCTATTATATCAGTCCAAAAATGAGTGTGAACTTGTGCTAATTGTGCAGTATCGCTAGTCATCTTTGCTCAGTCCTGTTTTCCAGCACAGGGTTATTGTCACACAGACTCCACATCTGACTTCATGGCTCGGTCATAGGTGTTGGATCCTGATTCCAAAGAAAATCACAGCAACCCAAGATTGTGAAAGAAACGCACAAAACACTTGTATTGGATGTTAAATAGACCGAGTTTTATTACAGATCACATTACTATTATTTCATTCAGTGTCTGAAATTTAGAATCAGCCAATTACTATGAAAAAGACACTGAAAATGGCAGCAAACCTCTGACTCACAAAGAATCATCCTTCAGCACTCAGGAGAGGAAAAACCCCTTTGGAGGAAACCTCTAGGGAACCATGGCTGGAGGATTGCCCTTCCCTTGGGCTTAGAAGGTTAATGCCAACATGTAACAGCAAATTGTATCAGAATTTGTACGTTGTATCATATTTACAGTGAGACATAATATACATCCACTATAGATATGATAGCAGTGACATCACATAGTCACACAGGTTACACATTGCATCAGCAGAAAACAGACAGTAATGGAGAAGCTCAAAGCAGGTGCCCTGTGCGAGCGACATATGGAGAAGCCTAATGCGACCTCTCCAGGCCGTACACATAAAGGTGAAGGCGGCTACTACTGGACGTGAGGAAGATCTGGCTGCAACCTTTGTCACCCCATTGATCTCTAGGGTTAGGTTGATCTGGCTGGCTAGGCGGTATGGCTGGTCTGGCTGGCTGGGCGATATGGCTGATCTGGCTGACTAGGCGGTATGGCTGATCTGGCTGGCTAGGTGGGATGGCTGATCTGGCTGGCTAGGCGGTATGGCTGATCTGGCTGGCTAGGCGGGATGGCTGATCTGGCTGGCTAGGCCGATGTCCCCTTCCTCCCTTGTATATTGTGGAGTGATGAAGCTCCAGGTCTCCAGACACATCAAGTATGGCGCCTCCTACGGCCGTCTGCCCTTTAGTTTCCAGAATCTTCTTCTATATCATAGATGTATGTGTTTATGACATCAGCAAAGTTGCCGTAGTTGCCACAGGTGTTTATTACTGATGCTTCATTGGCTAGAAAGTCCCTCTCAGTGTTCCATAGTTTTAACCCTTTAATGACTGGCATTGTGTTTTTCTACAGAAACCTGTAAAATAAACTTGTCCCTAGACATTATCATTATGAAATTTACAAGATGCCCCAACAAACATCTAATTAGTGAGCGCATCTACAGATTTGAGGTGTAACATGCACATTAGCGCATACAAGTCTTATAAAGAGCATAAAGGTATTATATAAATATATAGGTGGGTGTCTTGGCCAACGAAAAGTACTGAGAGGTCTCATGTACCAGCTCCACATTCTCTTTGGAAATTGTCTATATGGTCAGAGAAGTTGATGTGTGAGATCATTTGGTGAATGCTTGGACATTTGTAGCTCAATTATTTCATATAACTCTTCAAATCTTGTAGTTTCAGTGGCTAAGGCCGTGTTCACAACTGTGTTGCATGCAGCACTATTTGTACCCAACAAAGAGATCGTCATATTGTCAGTTGTCAATGTTTGTCTCCTAAAATGTATATACATTAGGTCACAACAATTACAAATACTGAATAAAGTCCAAAACCAAACTAGATCAGAGGTGGACATTTAAATTTTCCAAGGAGCCACATGAGAGACTGTGACTGTTATGGATGTCTGAACCAATAGGCTGAACATAATTCTGCTCAATACTAATATTAACATATTGTTTATATTGTTATGTTATATTTATATTAATCTTATCACTTAATATTGAGCAGAATTAAGAATGCTGACATCCACTACATATAGTATGAGCTCACACACAGCCCCCTATATACAGTATAAGCCCCCAAATAGTCCCCTATATACAGTATGAGCTCCCACACAGTCCCCTTATATACAGTATGAGCCCTCTCAGCCTCCCTGTTTACAATATGAGCCCCCACACAGTCATCTATACAGTATGGGCTCACACATAGCCCCTTTATATATGGTACAAGACCTCACACAGTCTCCCTGTGTACACTATGAGCCCACACACACAGCTCCCCATATACAGTATGAGCCTCCACATTGCTCCCTATTTACAATATGAGCCTCCAGATAGCCACTTTATGTGCAATATGAACCCACAAAGATATATACAGTATGAGCCCCCATGTATCCTCTCTGAATAGAGTATGAGCCCTCATATAGTCCTCCTACGTTCAGACAAACATCACAGCAGACGCAGTGTAGTGACGTCATCGCGTCTGCTGTCCCAGTGTCCTGGCTCGGTTTGGTGATTCGATCCGGTGAGCTGTTGTATCATGGACATTTTTCCTGTCTGCTGAGCTTTTGCCTTTTTTTCCCTGTCCAAATACTGATGGTTCCAATTGTCTTTGTTCTCCCTTCTTGGTTTACTCCTCTCCAGGTGCTTTTCATCTTCCTGTTTTGGTCTGACCTATCACATTCTGGGTTGGGTTTTATATGTTCACTGCACTTCCTTGCTAGCTATACCTATAGGTGGACTTGGGTTTAAGAGTTCCAGCCCTTCAGCTAAGGAGTTTTCCTTGAATGGTAAGCACCAGCTGAATTCCTGCAGTTTGTCTGTTTGTTTTCCTGCCCAATTCCTCTGCCTTTCTCCTCTAGGTTTCTGGGAGGTTATACTTATTCAATTTACTTTTGCCTCTCCTTCGCTTTCCCTCTCTACTCTAAATGAACATGTTTTAATTTTTTCATCCTGGGTTTTTGATTGTTACTGCACACTTTCCTCTCCTCTTGATGGCAGTGTGTTGCAGCCTCCCCTCTGGTTCTTCAGGAGGTACGAGAAACCCCTTGATTGCCTTTTAGGAAACCAGGTCTGAGGTGCTGTTTTTGAGTTGTCCGGCTAGGGTCTTTCTAGTCTTTAGAGGGACCAGTTGGGTGTGGGCACAGCGTCTCCCTATAGTAGGTGTTCCCTTTTTTCCATTACCCTTGAGTGAGTGTGTGTTACGTTCATAACACCCAGTTGCACACACTGAATAGTGGAAGAAGGAGCCGGCACATACCTTCTCCACCATTATACTTATGGCTGTTGGCATCCTGAAGGTGCAGATAGCGGTGACTTCTGGACATTTGGGAGGTAGAGGTTGGCCGCATGGTGCGGCCTATGGCTCAATGTTTTCAACTCTTCAGTTGTCTCGGTCCGCGAGCCAGACTGGAACAGCCAGAGGGCCGAATGTGGCCTGTGGGCTGCACTTTGCCCAGGTCTGATCTAGACGATTATATACCACAGTTTATTTCACACAGGTTAATAACCATCAGTGCAATGTACCAGATAATGAGGGCGGTGGAAATTGGTTACCATGATATTGATATATAATGCATACAATGTTGTAAGAAATTAAACAATATCTTCAAAACAGAAAACATATTCAAAAATATAAATGTAATTAGGCCTTAATTAAAGGGGCCTACTCAAAATATCCACATGGACACTCCTACATGGAATGAATACTAGATACATGGAGTACCTGTCCACTAAAACTTCAAAAAGCTTTATTCAAAAATTCACAATACAGCAAGGCATACATATATATATATATATATATATATATATATATAACTCAAGAATCGTGTCATTACAAAGTCAATTAGAACAGAGACTCAGGTACTAAAGCATGTGTATCACACACACATTGCTGGGGCACATACACATAATTATGTAAAGTGCAAATGAATATATAATTCTCATAATCAATTGTGTGATAGGATGCAAAAAGATCATTGTGTTGCTACCGGCTATGCAAATAGTAAGTTTATACTTTGATTATGTATTCCCTGTAATTACTGGAGTAGTAGCACAAATAAAAATCCCGAATCCATACACACTAACATAAAATACTCTTACCCATTGTTACCCCATGTGTGGTACCACGTTGACAGCCCAACGCGCGTTTCGTTTTGGCTTCCTCAGGGGGCAATAGTCTATTGTGTGTCCACGCTCACCTTTATAAAGTCCCCACCACAGGGTATTAGAAAGGGTGCATATATACTGTGTATGCGTTGGAAATTACATCAATTCCAGCAGCTACTCTGCATTTTTTATTTTTACAAGGGAATGCAAAACTTGTACCCACATATTACCATCAAATAGAGTCTGCATACCAAACACAAATCAGGACTACAAAATCATGGATGTCTTTTCATGTACATCCTCAAATGTGGTGTACATGATACAATGTACAAGATGCCATGAAAGAGTTTATATTGGAGAAACTATGCAAAAACTGCAAACGAGAATGAATTTACACAGACACACAAGACAAGAATGAACTGGACACACCTGTGGGAAAACATTTCTCTGGCCCGGGACACTGTATGACAGATCTAAAAGTCTTAATACTGAAAGGTCATTTCAAGGACAACAGAGAGAGAAAAATCTGGGAATTCAAATTAATAATAATGTTCAATTCCTTGACAACAGGACTCAATCTAACACCTGGATTTATGATTCACTACATGGACACAATTCACACTTCCACCAGATGGACTGCAGATAATTAAACATTCCCAGGGCCTCTCCATTTGCAACAAAAAAAACTTATTTGATCTCCTTGATTTATCAGTAGGAGGCATCACCCCTTACACCTCATGAACAAATGTCTTGCTGTAACATCTCTTAAATGTTGCGCCTTTGTAATATTGCCTGAAGAAGGGGCCTCTGTGCTCTGAAAGCTTGCATAGGTATTTTTTTTCTGGTTAGCCAATAAAGGTATCATGCCGAGAATACTTTTGTCATTTTTGGGCATAAAAGTATTTACATCAATTTTTCTGGCTAACATGGTACCACAATATAACTTTGTATTGTACTTCACGACTACGAAATACAGACATTTTTGTCCCTGGTGACAACAGTTTCCATCCTTGCAGCCTTGATCCCAGTAATTCTTCCTGGCTCTTTGATAAGTTCAAATCTCTCACCAGGTCATTCAGATCAGCTTGACACTGGATGTTGATGGTTCGAAGTCTGGATCAGCAGAAGTCTCCTTTTCTGCCGACACCTCTATTGTTGCTTCGTCGTCATCTTCCTCGAGTGTCCATACTTTGGGTGGCTTTGAAACTATGAGACTATCATAATGAAGTACTGGTCGCATGACTGATGGAATATTAGGATAGTCTATAAAGTTCTTAGTCTTTGCTGAAAACCCAAACACATTTGTAATACAGAAGTAACAATCACTAACGTGATCCCTCTGCTCCCTCCATATCATTGGGACAGCTAACGGCATTGAAGATCGCGTTCCCCCATTATCCAGAGTCTTAGATTGGCAGAGCAAGAAGTCCAACATATATGAGGGGCCCAAGACTTATCTTGGTCCTCAATTGCACAACCAAAATATACTTCATGCTTTCTTGATGAATGGACTTATGTTTCTGATTATAGACAGATCTGGGCATGTCTGTTACATGTCCAGACAAGATTTCTTTATTGAATTTGTACTATATACCGTATATTCCGGCGTATAAGACGACCTGGTGTATAAGACGACCCCCCTACTTTCCTGTTAAAATATAGAGTTTAGGATATATTCACCGTATAAGACTACCCCTTTTCCAACGCATAGCAAACACCGGTAAAAATTTAAAAAAAACAGATTTGAATTTAACATGGTCCTTTTTTAATTTAAATTCTTATGACATGCAGGTATATAGCAGGAAAACTGTCACTCATAAACATAAGGCATACAACAACAACATTACTATCATCCATTTTACTGTAAATGTTACCATACTGTACTTTAAGTTTTTTTTAAGCTGTCAACCAAACAAGAACTGATAATGATAGGAGAAAGATATGGTAAAGCAACAAACAAACTACCAACATCTATCATAACCGTCAGCTACAGTATTTTACAGGTTTCCCTTTCTTTAAAAGCCTTCAAAATACTCCTGTTCGTCATCTGATATCATAAGTACATCAATGAGATCTTGTGACACATCTGTAAAGCAGTCATCATATGGATCGAATTCGGTATCAGATGGTGTGGTGTCAGATTCAGCTTCATCTTCATCTTGCCACAAGTAGTCGTCCTCCATACCATCTAAGGAATTAGATATGCCACACTTCTTGAAGGACTTTTTAACTGTTTCTGGATCAATATCATTCCAGGCATTTATGACAAACTGGCACAGAACATCCAGCTGTGGAGCACGCATGTTTCCTCCTTTTGTGAAAGTCTTTTCACCACTAACCATCCATTCATTCCACTGTTGTCGAATGCGATCTTTAAATGGCTTGTTTAGGCACACATCCAGTGGTTGCACCAATGATGTCAATCCTGCAGGAATAACTGCCGCATCTGTGTTTAGCTTTGCAAGTCTTTGCTTGGTGTTAGGCGTTAAATGAGCCCTAAACATATCCCACACCAGTAGACTTCATTTTTGCATAAGTCCACCTGGTCGCTTGCTCCATACATTGTCAAGCCATAGCTTTACCCCCTCTTCATCCATCCAGCCTTTCTCATGCACATGTACAAAACAACCAACAGGAAACTTTAGTTTTGGCATTGTTTTTCTTTTAAAAATAATCATAGGTCTCAGTTTGGCGCCATCAGCTGTGCATCCTAGAACCACCGTAAAACTGGACTTCTCATGTCCTGTTGTTTTAATTAAAATAGTTTTTTCTCCTTTTTGATGGACAGTTTTATTTCCAATCATATCAAAATTCATTGGAGTTTCATCCATATTTCCAATGTTATTTAATGTATAGCCATGTTTAGGGCGCTGTTGTATGACGTAACGATGGAAACTATTGACTTTATTGTCAAGATCTGCAGGTAATTTTTGGGAAATTTTTGTCTTTTGCCTCAGTACCAGATCATGCCTTGCCATAAATCTAGTACACCAGGATGCAGTGGCCCTAAAATTGTTGATATGATCTGGGTTTGATTTTGCCCACTTAAGTGCAAACAAACGTATTGTATTTCGTGTCACTACGTAACCATTTTGGCGATGTTCAGTGACCATATCTGCTACATGTTTTTCTAGTTCTGGCCAATGTGGGGTGCCTTTTCTTAATGCACACTTCCCCCTTGGCATACTTTAATATTTTTTCATTTGCTTTCCAGTCCCGAACCATCTTTTCTGTTACACCATATTGTCTTGCAGCAGCACAGTTGTTATGTTCCATGGCAAAGTTTACAACTGTAAGTTTGAAACTGGCATCATATTTCTTTCTTCTTGATGATGAAGCCATGGCAGGGTTTTCACAGTTGGACATTTTATACTGTATTGTGCTTTACTTAAAGACAGGTACAGTACTAGTGCTGTATTGCATGTGGAATACAGTATACAACAACCAGCCAATCATGGCAAATAATGTTCCAGCCAATGGCTGGTTGTTGTATACAAAACCTGCTCTCATTGGTCTGCCTAGCCCTCCCTGTCTCCATGACATCAGGGAAGACTTTTCTGTCCCACCTTGTAGCCTAATACCGTACCTCCCGTCTGCCTCTCATAAACAGTAGCACTGCATCCTCAGAAGCAAGATCTAAAATGCAGAAAAGGAGGTATAATAATAGGGATACAAGGGTGGGCTGATATCGGCGCTGTGTGGAGGGCTATGTGGAGGGCTGATATCTGCAGGGGCTGGGGATGCGGCCGCGGCTCTCTTAACCCTTTACTGTTACTGTGCTGTCAATTGGAGCAGCGCTACTCCTGTGACAGCATACAGCCTTAGTGAAGGCTGTCAGCTTATAGCCCGCACTATTATGATTATACCGTAATTAATACTGGGAAGTGAAGTCCGGACACAGCGCAGGGCTTCTGTGCCGACAGCTTTCACTTGTCACAGAAGCAATGCGAACTTCCCAGCTCCGGACACAGCGCAGCACTTCTGTGACAAGTGAAAGCTGTCGGCACAGAAGCCCTGCGCTGTGTCCGGAGCTGGGAATACGCAGCGATGTGTCAGTTTCAGCACAGAAGCGCTGACTGTCTGGACCTACCGCCGCCGTATTTTAACTCCCTCCACCTTATATTAACTCCCACATGGCAGGGATACGGCCACGGCAGCTTATTAACACCCCCAGAGTATCCCCGCATGTCAATTTCTGAAAGTTCAAAAACATTACCGGCGTATAAGACGACCCCAGACTAGACAGAAGATTTTTCAGTCTTCAAAAGTCGTCTTATACGCCGGAATATACGGTACATGTTTTAGGGATTGTACTATCTGTGCGATGAGAGGCAAACAGGAGGCAGGTTCCTTTAAGTGTCCATGACGGTTTATTGGCTTCATACACCGGTCAAAAGCAAAAATGCAAACAGCCTTTAGTGCACGCAGAAACAAAGAAAACAGTCCTTTTAGCAAAGTTTCTGGTTAGCCAGCCCTGTGGTCATACAGGCTAGTAGACATCCAGTACACGGCTCAGTCTGGAGGCAACCACACACAGAAGGCCTTCTCCTTCGAGACACACAGACCATGTGCCAAACAACAGCCTCCATTTTATAGGCTGTTAACTACACTCAGAGGTGAGGTATGTGGGTAGCTAGAGCCACCCAACACTCTAAACTGCCCGTAACCCAGCTCCCACGTGCACCAAACGAACCTCTTAGTGCTTATGTGCACTAAAGAAACACTCCGGTTACATCACAGAGACCAGCCATCTCTGTGAGACATATAGTACAGACCAAAAGTTTGGACACACCTTCTCATTTAAAGAGTTTTCTGTATTTTCATGACTTTGAAAATTGTACATTCACACTGAAGGCATCAAAACTATGAATTAACTCATGTGGAATTATATACTTAACAAAAAAGTGTGAAACAACTGAAAATATGTCTTATATTCTAGGTTCTTCAAAGTAGCCACCTTTTGCTTTGATGACTGCTTTGCACACTCTTAGCATTCTCTTGATGAGCTTCAAGAGGTAGTCACCGGAAATGGTTTTCACTTCACAGGTGTGCCCTGTCAGGTTTAATAAGTGGAATTTCTTGCCTTATCAATGGGGTTGGGACCGTCAGTTGTGTTGTACAGAAGTCAGGTGGATACACAGCTGATAGTGCTACTGAAAAGACTGTTAGAATTTGTATTATGGCAAGAAAAAAGCAGCTAAGTAAAGAAAAATGAGTGGCCATCATTACTTTAAGAAATGAAGGTCAGTCAGTGTGAAAAATTGGGCAAAATTTGAATGTGTCCCCAAGTGCAGTTGCAAAAACCATCAAGTGCTACAAAGAAACTGGCTCACATGAGGACCGCCCCAGGAAAGGAAGACCAAGAGTCGCCTCTGCTTCTGAGGATAAGTTTATCCGAGTCACCAGCCTCAGAAATCGCAGGTTAACAGCAGCTCAGATTAGAGACCAGGTCAATGCCACACAGAGTTCTAGCAGCAGACACATCTATACAACAACTGTTAAGAGGAGACTTTGTGTAGCAGGCCTTCATGGTAAAATAGCTGCTAGGAAACCACTGATAAGGACAGGCAACAAGCAGAAGAGACTTGTTTGGGCTAAAGAACACAAGGAATGGACATTAGACCAGTGGAAATCTGTGCTTTGGTCTGATGAGTCCAAATTTGAGATCTTTGGTTCCAACCACCGTGTCTTTGTGCGACGCCGAAAAGGTGAACGGATGGACTCTACATGCCTGGTTCCCACCGTGAAGCATGGAGGAGGAGGTGTGATGGTGTGGGGGTGCTTTGCTGGTGACACTGTTGGGGATTTATTCAAAATTGAAGGCATACTGAACCAGCATGACTGCCACAGCATCTTCAGCAGCATGCTATTCCATCCGGTTTGCGTTTAGTTGGACCATCATTTATTTTTCTACAGGACAATGACCCCAAACACACCTCCAGGCTGTGTAAGGGCTATTTGACCAACAAGGAGAGTGATGGGGTGCTACGCCAGATGACCTGGCCTCCACAGTCACCAGACCTGAACCCAATCGAGATGATTTGGGGTGAGCTGGACCGCAGAGTGAAAGCAAAAGGGCCAACAAGTGCTAAGCATCTCTGGGAACTCCTTCAAGATTGTTGGAAGACCATTTCCGGTGACTACCTCTTGAAGCTCATCAAGAGAATGCCAAGAGTGTGCAAAGCAGTCATCAAAGCAAAAGGTGGCTACTTTGAAGAACCTAGAATATAAGACATATTTTCAGTTGTTTCACACTTTTTTGTTAAGTATATAATTCCACATGTGTTAATTCATAGTTTTGATGCCTTCAGTGTGAATGTACAATTTTCATAGTCATGAAAATACAGAAAAATCTTTAAATGAAAAGGTGTGTCCAAACTTTTGGTCTGTACTGTATGTAAATGAGCTGTTCCAGGCTATGGGCCGGACACTGAGAATGAGAATCTGCCTCCAGAGATTATTTTACACATTTATTTTTTCGTCCCCGTAGCCGTATGAAGACTTGATTTTTGCAGTATTAGTTGTACGTTTGAATTATACCATTCATTTTACAATGTGAGGCACTGGAAAACGGGAAAAAAATTCCAAGTGCATTGAAATTGTAAAAAAAGTGCAATTCCACAATTGTTTTTTGCCTTTTTTATTTACCATAAGTTTTTTTGCTTATGTCACCATTTTCCAAAACCCATGTTTTGATCTTTTGGGTATGTGTTCTGTATTTCTCAATAGAGTATGTACCATTTAGTGAACAAAGCCTGCAATACTGAAAACTATGTATTTCTTAACACTTTTCAAGGACACTGTTCTAAAGCCAGGCATAAAACATTTGATGGCTTTCAGCTAAAAGAAGGTTAGGCCAATGTTCGTTCGGTTGGGAGCAATCTTGGCCAGCTGTCCCATACACAGAAACCCTTGCTACAACGAGAGCTCCTGCATTCTATATCAGGCTCTGGGGAGGATGCTGCCTGGAAGATAACTCCGCCTCCAGACCTTATTTTACATGAGGGGGGAGTTACCAGTGTGAGACAAGGAACTAACACAGAACAGAAGAAATTTAATTTGTCTTCTTGCACACACATATTTTTAGCCACTCTCTGAGCTCTGCTGTATTGCAACAATATTACAACCCTGCCTGCCTGAGAGATGGAAGCTGAGAGGACCCTGCAGATGTGTCAGGTGTACTCACACACAACTCAGCAGTGAGATCAGGAGTATAGATGAGCGTACATTTCAATGTTCGGTTCGGTTTACGATCGTCGAATTTGCAATTTTCGCCGATTAATTAGTCGAACATTCGCCTAACATATCTGAACCCCATTGATTCAATGGGAGGCAAAACAAAACGCATGCACAACACCTTCAAATGGGCTCAAAAGCTGCCAAAACAGATCAAATTAGGGCAGACACCAGGAAAGTGGCCTCCATTGACCCACAGTACAAATTTTTTAATGGCACAGCAGCAATCAGCAATGGGCCATACATGAGGTATCAGGATCTGGCCCAGCATTTACAGCTTTGAATTGAACTTCAAATTAAGATAAGGTGGGTGAGGGATCGGTGTAGGTCTGCTGTGCTGGGAGCCCTGATACCACATGCAACAGCTTAAGCTCCTTTTATGCTCAGCCACACTCAGATGGTGGAAAAATCAGTTTCATAGATTAGTATTGGTAATTTAAGGATAGTAACACGGGTACTTGACGGGTAGGCTTCCCAGACTGCTGGTCTGGGAGGCCTACGGCTACAGGCAACACACATGAAGGAGACTCAACCAGGAGTCTCCCCATTGCCAAAAATTAGAGGCAGACACCACCAGAGTGGCATCAATTTCACCAGAGTAGAAACTGTATACTTAGGATCGACACCTCTTCCACTACAGCCAAACCAGCAGAGGGAGACCCAACCAGGAGTGTTCACATTTCCCTATATTAGGGGCTGACAAAATTAGGGGCTGACCAAAGGGGCATCAATTTCAGTAGAGTAGAACTAGTATAATGGGGACTGACACTTCTTCCACTACAGCCAACCCAGCAGATAGAGACCCATGGAAAAAAAGTGGAAAATCCAGCAACCGCAAAAATCATTAAAACATCACATTTATTTGTAGATTAAAATATGAAAAAGAAAAGTTTAAAAAACATGGTAGTACAACGGTCGACGTGTTTCGAGCTACACTAGCTCTTAATAATTAAGCTAGTGTAGCTCAAAACGCGGTGACCGTTGTACTACCATGTTTTTTAAACTTTTCTTTATCATGTTTTAATCTACAAATAAATGTGATGTTTTAATGATTTTTGCGGTTGCTGGATTTTCCACTTTTTTTCCATGGTTCATTTGCTCAGGAAACCAGTCGGAAGTCTCTGTGCACCGCACCCTTATTCCAGGAATTTCTTATCTCGATGAGCTGATGTTTGCTTCAGATGAAGACCCAACCAGGAGTGTTCACATTTCCCTAAATTAGGGGCTCACACCACCGAAATGTCATCAATTTCAGTAGAGTAGAACTAGTATAATGGGGACCAACATCTCTTCCACTACAGCCAACCCAGCAGATGGAGACCCAATCAGGAGTCTCGACATTTCCAAAAATTAGGGCCTGACACCACCAAAGTGGCATCAATTTCAGTAGAGTAAAACTAGCATAATGGGGACTGACACTTCTTCCAGTACAGCCAACTCAGCAGATGGAGACCCAATCAGGAGTCTCCACATTTCCTAAAATTAGTGGCAGACACCACCAAAGTGGCATTAATTTCCGTAGAGTATAACTAGTATAATGGGGACCGACATCTCTACCACTACAGCCAATCCAGCCTGAAGTCTCCGTGCACCGCACCCTTATTCCAGGAATTTCTCAACCCGGTGAGCTGATGTTAGCTTCAGATGGAGACCCAAGCAGGAGTGTTCACATTTCCCTAAATCAGAGGCTGACACCACTGAAGTGGCATCAATTTCAGTAGAATAGAACTAGTATAATGGGGACCGACACCTCTTCCACTACAACCAACCCAGCAGATGGAGACCCAACCAGGAGTGTTCACATTTCCCTAAATTAAGGGCTGGCACCACCAAAGTGGCATCAATTTCACTAGAGTAGAAATTGTATAATTAGGACCGACACCTCTTTCACTACAGCCAACCCAGCAGATGGAGACCCAAGCAGAAGTGTTCACATTTCCCTACATTAGGGCCTGAAACCTCCGAAGTGGTATCAATTTCAGTAGAGAAGAACTAGTATAATGTGGACCGACACCTCTTCCACTACAGCCAACCCTACAGATGGAGACCCAACCAGGAGTGTTCACATTTCCAAAAATTAGTGTTAACATCTGCTGCAGCAACAGCAGGCAGAGAAGCCACGCTAAAGATATCACAGACTGCAATTACGTGAGATCAATGCAGCACACTAAAAACTAGAACATCGACTAGTCTGTTCAGTCTGCGATTGGGGTGCAAAAGTCCTTGGAGATCCATGACTTTGTTATCTTGATGAAAGTTAAGCAGTCTACACTTTCAGGGGACAGCCGGCTGTGCTTATCCGTCAGGATACCACCAGCAGCGCTGAAGACACGTTCTGAGAGAATGCTGGCTGCTGGGCATGATAAAACCTCCAAGGCGTGACAAGCGAGCGCAGGCCACTCATCTGTTTTTGAAGACCAAAATGTAAAAGGGTCCAAACCCTCCCTGATGGTATTGATATTGAGCTCTAGATACTCCTGCACCATCCTCTCCAGTCGTTCACCACATGTCAGACTTGTACTCTGTTGTGTTGTGCTGGTGCATGAGCTGGTGTAAAAAATGTGTGAAAGGACTCACAGAAATTGCTTCTGCCACTTACACTGCTGCTGCTGCTGCTAATGTTTTGGCGTTGACGAATTGAAGTGCCGGAGGTTGAACGTCTAGAGCTGCGATGTGTGTGCCTCACTGCTGTCTTGGGGAAAACCTCTCTTAAGGCTGTGTAAAAGTGTGTTTCGATTCTCCAGCATTCGCGGGTCCCTTTCCAGGGCGGGAAGCATCTGGCAAAATTTTCTCTTATAACGTGGATCTAACAGTGTTAGAATCTATGTTATTATACTTTTGGCCATCTTTTTGTGGTTTGCTGGCTTCTAATCTTTTCCTCTGGTGCTGGGTGTCTTAGTCACGTGATCTCCTCACTGTTTATTACTCAGCACCTGTCTCCCATTCCTCGCTGGACATCAGTGTTGTTACGCTTGTGCTCTGGCTAAGTTGCCTTGTTAGTTCTTTGTGCTTAGGACAATTGATATCCTAGGACTTCTTGTTCCACCAGTTTTGTTTCCTTAATCTCCATTTTGCAACTGACTTTTCTTTTAGGAGGTCTCCTGTTTTTGCTCCCAGTCCTTAGATCTTTTAAGGACACCCTTCCTCTTCCTTCAGGTCTTCGTTTGAGTTCAGTGCAGGATCGTCGGTGGGGCTATTCACAAGGAATAGGGCACCCACCCCAGCGTGGGGTTTAAGCAGAGTCGCAGTGCAGGGACAGCTTTTCCCTCCTATTCCTTAGTTCTTAGTTGCAGAACATAACAGAGTGACAACCCAGTAGTCAGCACTATTTCGAATCATAACTATACTGGGATCATGTTGCAGAAAGTGCAGCAAGAAGGAACTCATATTTCGGGCTCTTCCATGAGGTCCAAGCCCAAGCCCATGCTGTTTTTGTGGCTGGGCAACAACGATACTTCTTTTCTCCGTCTCCTCCCGCCAACCACGAACAACTGAGAGGGAATAATTATCCTCTTCATCTCCTGACTGTTGCTCGCCCATCACCTCTTCCTCCTCCATTTGTTCCAGGCTCTTTCACCTTCACTAACAATTTGTCTGGTATCACCAGACTACATTCTGGAACTCTGAGACATTCTTATTCCTTCCGCATCCTCCTCTTTCTCTGGGACCACCACCTCCTCCCACAGGCTATTCAAAGTCTGCTCCAACATGTCGATCACTGGTATAGTGATGCTGATGTCGGCATCGTCAGCGCTAACCATCTTAGTAGCCATTTCGAAACTGTGCAGAAGGGTACAAAGGTCCTTAATCTGTGCCCAGTCCGTAAACGTCATATGCCCACGTCCATACTGCCTAGGCCATATGTCAGGATATACTGCATCAGGGCTCATTGTTGCTGCCACAGTCACTGCAACATGTGCAGAGTGGAATTCCACCGTGTCGGCACATCGCATATCAACCAGTTAACTGACATGGAGAAAGACCTCTGTATTGGTGCAAGTCGATGATCTGAGGGGTGTGAATGGCAAAAGTGAGCACGCAGCTTCCGTGCTTTCTGCAGCAGCTGAGCCATGCAAGGCACGTGTGTGAGCTTGCCTCTGCATAGGGCCGCCACCAGGTTCACACCGTTATTGCACACGGCCTTTCCTGGATACAGGTTCAGCGGAGACAGTCATTGCTCAAACTCGGCCTGGAAAGCTGTCCACAACTCTACAGCTGTATGACTGCGATCTCCAAGGCATATTAATTTTAACACTGCTTGATTGCGGTGAGCCCAGGATGCGCAGTACGGAGGTGGTGGGGATTCGGTCTGCACTGTTGGAACACGTGTCTCATTAAGGCAGAGGTTGAGTGCGCAGGTTGAGGCCCTAGAGGAGGTGGAGGAGGTAGAAGCAGTGGAGGAAGTGTGAAATACAGAGGTTTATTCAGCAAGCCTTGGGGATTCCAAGGCTTGTGGAGCAACCCTTTCCCCGCGTGTCCCCACAGCCAACACTGTTAGGCATGCTTCACATGTCCGTCTAAAACGTGTACGTGTTACACCAGTACCGGTGTCATCAGTGTTTTCAATCAGTCTGTCCTCCATGTGCCGTCCGTGTTTTTCCGGTATGGATACTGGAAATGAAATGACAAAGCTTCTCATATGCTTTCAATGGTAAACATGTATAGCACATGGATGGCACACGGATGGCATGTTTGCACAGACCCATAGACTTGTATTGGCCCTTGTCATCCGCTGCCGGAAAAACACGGACATGTGCATAGCAGCATAGGTTAAAATGGGTACATGTGACAACTGTGAAAAAAATGTCACACGTACAGATGCCACCCATAGCGGAAACACAGTCGTGTGAAGGGGGCCATATGTCAAAGAATAGAAAACATTAGCAGAATTGTCGTCTTTTTGTACATCCTACCTCACAAACGGCAGAATGAAAAGCGATTAAAAAAAAAAGTCCTATATGTCCCCCAAACTGCCCTGCTAAATCCCCTCTGGCTTCAGTGCCGATGCTCCGGTGTCCCTGACGGTTATTATTCACTTTGCAGCTATAACAGAAGGTCCAGTCACAAGATCACTACAGCCAAGTGCTAAGAATGGCAGAGACCTCCGGAACATCGGTGCTGGAGCCACAGGGGATTTATCGTTTCATGTTAATTATTTTTACATTGTCAGAAACCCCCTGTAGGGTCTGTTCACGCGCACCGTTTTTTGCTGCGGATTGTTCTGCATCAAACACCAGAGTGTTCGCAGGAAAAATTCAGCGTTTTTGCTGCCTTTTCAATTGCATTTTTGTTTGCCATTCATTTGAATAAGGAAAAAAAATGCTGCAAAAATGCTGAAAGAATTGACATGCAACAGATTTATAAAAGAAAAAGTGTCTTCTGGTCTGTGTTTGTCTGGTGTACTGGGATAGTTTGGAATAGTATAGTAGACAGCACTATTCCATACAATAGTATATTAAGTCCTGTTCACACTGCGCTTCTGCGGTGCGTCTGAGGGTTATGCCTAAATCCGTCTAAAATCGGATTCACACAAATCTCCGACGGGGCCACAGACTGCAATGACACAAGTGGAGTTCAAATGAATTTAATTTGTTTGTTTTTTCTGAAATTGACCGTCTGATTTATTTTCTTAGGCTACTGCCCCACTATCAGTATTCGGTCAGTATTTGGTCAGTATTTTTTCTCAGGAGTGGGAGCCATAACCAGGAGTGGGTGATAAATGCAGAATTGGTGACTTGTTTCTATTATACCTTTTCTCTGATTGTTCATCACCTGGTTTTGGCTCCCACTCCTGAGAAAAAATACTGACCGAATACTGACCAAATACTGATAGTGGGGCTGTGGCCTTAAAGTCTCAGTTTGTGTTTTTTCTTCTAAAAGTGTCCACTTTTCTGTGGCTGTTGGAATTGACGGACTCGCTCAGAAAAAAAATCAAAGATGGAATTCATTTGAACTCAATTCCTGTCATTGCTGTTTATGGCTCCATAGGGGATTCAGGCGGAACCCAATGGGCGCAGTAAAGAAAAACAGTGTGAACAGGCCCTATTGTAAAACGCAAACATGAGACATAAACTGAGCTTAGAGATGATCCCTATTCTGGCAACACTACAAATACTGAACTATATATGCAGAACATAACAGATATACACTCTACAGGTACACACATTTTATATATACACTTTATACATATATAAACATACACTATATACTGTATATAAACAGACACATACAGTATGTACAAACACAGATATCAAGAAATATAGATTCAGTTTATATACAGTTTGCTTACATGCGTATACAGCTTATACCTATATTTACATGATATACTGCATACATGCACACATACAGTATACATATAATATGTATACAGTCACACATATACTATATACTGTATGTACACACATACATGTATATATATATATATATATATATATATATGTATATATATATATATATATATATATATATATACAGTACAGACCAAAAGTTTGGACACACCTTCTCATTTAAAGATTTTTCTGTATTTTCATGACTTTGAAAATTGTACATTCACACTGAAGGCATCAAAACTATGAATTAACACATGTGGAATTATATACTTAACAAAAAAGTGTGAAATAACTGAAAATATGTCTTATATTCTAGGTTCTTCAAAGTAGCCACCTTTTGCTTTGATGACTGCTTTGCACACTCTTGGCATTCTCTTGATGAGCTTCAAGAGGTAGTCACCGGAAATGGTCTTCCAACAATCTTGAAGGAGTTCCCAGAGATGCTTAGCACTTGTTGGCCCTTTTGCCTTCACTCTGCGGTCCAGCTCACCCCAAACCATCTCGATTGGGTTCAGGTCTGGTGACTGTGGAGGCCAGGTCATCTAGCGTAGCACCACATCACTCTCCTTCTTGGTCAAATAGCCCTTACACAGCCTGAAGGTGTGTTTGGGGTCATTGTCCTGTTGAAAAATAAATGATGGTCCAACTAAACGCAAACCGGATGGAATAGCATGCCGCTACAAGATGCTGTGGTAGCCATGCTGGTTCAGTATGCCTTCAATTTTGAATAAATCCCCAACAGTGTCACCAGCAAAGCACCATCACACCTCCTCCTCCATGCTTCACGGTGGGAACCAGGCATGTAGAGTCCATCCCTTCACCTTTTCTGCTTCACACAAAGACATGGTGGTTGGAACCAAAGATCTCAAATTTGGACTCATCTGACTAAAGCACAGATTTCCACTGGTCTAATGTCCATTTCTGGTGTTCTTTAGCCCAAACAAGTCTCTTCTGCTTGTTGTCTGTCCTTAGCAGTGGTTTCCTAGCAGCTATTTTACCATGAAGGCCTGCTGCACAAAGTCTCCTCTTAACAGTTGTTGAAGAGATGTGTCTGCTGCTAGAACTCTGTGTGGCATTGACCTGGTCTCTAATCTGAGCTGCTGTTAACCTGTGATTTCTGAGGCTGGTGACTAGAGATGAGCGTTGTTCTACTCGAACTGTTCGCCAATCTCAAATTCGAGCTGTTTTGAGCGGTGTTCGAGCCGTTCGGCGAACACGAACAATTTGAGAAAAATTCGGCTGTTCGAGGTTATGTTCGATAACTGTTCGTGCACCAAAATCATAACTGGATTTTTTCTCAGTAATGATGAAAATTAATGTTAATACGCAGTTTGAGTGTACAGCGGGGTGGGGGGAGGGGCAGGGGATGGATCTCTGCAGGAACAATGAAGATCTCCATTTTTTTTTCTCTTTCCCTCATTTGCAGTGGGGAGGTGCAATCTGTCAGCCTATCAGCAGCGCACACACGGAGCGAAGTGCTTTTTTTCACACAAGCAAGGGCATGTGTCATTGGCAGTGTATGTCACATGTCCTTGCCCTATAAGACCAAGCCATTTTCCCCGTCGCCACCATTTTCTCACTGCTGCAGCTGCGTGTTAGACGGCACCGCTGTTGCTGTGTGCGCTATACCTTGTTAATTTCAAGCCAATTTTCGCACAAATATACAGATAGCTTGGGAGTAGGGAATAGTTGTGATTGCAGTCCTTTTAAGGACTAGGTTACAGCATTTCCTACGACTTTTATCAGGGAGGTCTGTGCTCTTAAATAGATAGGTTGTGGGAGTAAAGACTAATTGTAATTGCAGTCCTTTTCAGGACTAGGTTACATGAGTTCCTATCAGTTTTTGCCAGGCAGGTCTGTGCCAGTGCTGTGCAAGTTTTTTTCACAGCATTTGGCTGAATCTAGCAAAGCTAATCCTTTTTGGCCTATTGCAGAGTGTGTTAGTCAGTGGAGTAGCCTATCTGTGTTGCAAGATATAACACCTGTGTATAGAATACCAATTTTTTTACTGCACCTAGTGAAGTAAAATCTTTTGGGCATAGCATCATTCTATTAGTCCATCTATACTGACCTCCATCAGGTTGCAAACTGAATATAATTTTTTTCTGCATCTAGCTCTGAAAAAATATTTGGGCTTCTAGCAGTGTGTGGGACTTGGTCTATTAGTCCATCTATACTGACCTCCATCAGGTTGCAAATTAAAAATAATTTTTTTCTGCATCTAGCTCTGAAAAAATATTTGGGCTTCTAGCAGTGTGTGGGACTTGGTCTACTAGTCCATCTATACTGACCTCCATCAGGTTGCAAATTAAAAATATTTTTTTTCTGCATCTAGCTCTGAAAAAATATTTGGGCTTCTAGCAGTGTGTGGGACTTGGTCTATTAGTCCATCTATACTGACCTCCATCAGGTTGCAAATTAAAAATAATTTTTTTCTTCATTTAGCTCTGAAAAAATATTTGGGCTTCTAGCAGTGTGTGGGACTTGTTCTATTAGTCCTTCTATACTGACCTCCAGCAGGTTGCAAATTAAATATAATTTTTTTCTGCATCTAGCTCTGAAAAAATAGTTGGGCTTCTAGCGGTGTGTGGGACTTGGTCTATTAATCCATCTATACTGACCTCCATCAGGTTGCAAATTAAAAATTATTTTTTTCTACATCTAGCTCTGAAAAAATATTTGGGCTTCTAGCAGTGTGTGGGACTTGGTCTATTAGTCCATCTATACTGACCTCCATCAGGTTGCAAATTAAAAATAATTTTTTTCTGCATCTAGCTCTGAAAAAATATTTGGGCTTCTAGCGGTGTGTGGGACTTGGTCTATTAGTCCATCTATACTGACCTCCATCAGGTTGCAAATTAAAAATAATTTTTTTCTTCATCTAGCTCTGAAAAAATATTTGGGCTTCTAGCAGTGTGTGGGACTTGGTCTATTAGTCCATCTATACTGACCTCCATCAGGTTGCAAATTAAAAATAATTTTTTTCTTCATTTAGCTCTGAAAAAATATTTGGGCTTCTAGCAGTGTGTGGGACTTGTTCTATTAGTCCTTCTATACTGACCTCCAGCAGGTTGCAAATTGAATATAATTTTTTTCTGCATCTAGCTCTGAAAAAATAGTTGGGCTTCTAGCGGTGTGTGGGACTTGGTCTATTAGTCCATCTATACTGACCTCCATCAGGTTGCAAATTAAAAATAATTTTTTTCTGCATCTAGCTCTGAAAAAATATTTGGGCTTCTAGCAGTGTGTGGGACTTGGTCTATTAGTCCATCTATACTGACCTCCATCAGGTTGCAAATTAAAAATAATTTTTTTCTGCATCTAGCTCTGAAAAAATATTTGGGCTTCTAGCGGTGTGTGGGACTTGGTCTATTAGTCCATCTATACTGACCTCCATCAGGTTGCAAATTAAAAATATTTTTTTTCTGCATCTAGCTCTGAAAAAATATTTGGGCTTCTAGCAGTGTGTGGGACTTGGTCTATTAGTCCATGTATACTGACCTCCATCAGGTTGCAAATTAAAAATAATTTTTTTCTGCATCTAGCTCTGAAAAAATATTTGGGCTTCTAGCGGTGTGTGGGACTTGGTCTATTAGTCCATCTATACTGACCTCCATCAGGTTGCAAATTAAAAATAATTTTTTTCTGCATCTAGCTCTGAAAAAATATTTGGGCTTCTAGCAGTGTGTGGGACTTGGTCTATTAGTCCATCTATACTGACCTCCATCAGGTTGCAAATTAAAAATAATTTTTTTCTTCATTTAGCTCTGAAAAAATATTTGGGCTTCTAGCAGTGTGTGGGACTTGTTCTATTAGTCCTTCTATACTGACCTCCAGCAGGTTGCAAATTGAATATAATTTTTTTCTGCATCTAGCTCTGAAAAAATAGTTGGGCTTCTAGCGGTGTGTGGGACTTGGTCTATTAGTCCATCTATACTGACCTCCATCAGGTTGCAAATTAAAAATAATTTTTTTCTGCATCTAGCTCTGAAAAAATATTTGGGCTTCTAGCAGTGTGTGGGACTTGGTCTATTAGTCCATCTATACTGACCTCCATCAGGTTGCAAATTAAAAATAATTTTTTTCTGCATCTAGCTCTGAAAAAATATTTGGGCTTCTAGCGGTGTGTGGGACTTGGTCTATTAGTCCATCTATACTGACCTCCATCAGGTTGCAAATTAAAAATAATTTTTTTCTGCATCTAGCTCTGAAAAAATATTTGGGCTTCTAGCAGTGTGTGGGACTTGGTCTATTAGTCCATCTATACTGACCTCCATCAGGTTGCAAATTAAAAATAATTTTTTTCTGCATCTAGCTCTGAAAAAATATTTGGGCTTCTAGCGGTGTGTGGGACTTGGTCTATTAGTCCATCTATACTGACCTCCATCAGGTTGCAAATTAAAAATAATTTTTTTCTGCATCTAGCTCTGAAAAAATATTTGGGCTTCTAGCAGTGTGTGGGACTTGGTCTATTAGTCCATCTATACTGACCTCCATCAGGTTGCAAATTAAAAATAATTTTTTTCTTCATTTAGCTCTGAAAAAATATTTGGGCTTCTAGCAGTGTGTGGGACTTGTTCTATTAGTCCTTCTATACTGACCTCCAGCAGGTTGCAAATTGAATATAATTTTTTTCTGCATCTAGCTCTGAAAAAATAGTTGGGCTTCTAGCAGTGTGTGGGACTTGGTCTATTAGTCCATCTATACTGACCTCCATCAGGTTGCAAATTAAAAATAATTTTTATCTGCATCTACAGTACCTCTGAAAAAATATTTGGGCTTCTAGCAGTGTGTGGGACTATTTGTATTAGTCCATCTATACTGACCTCCATCAGGTTGCAAAT
The DNA here is from genome assembly GCF_046119375.1 of Phyllobates terribilis. NCBI lineage: Eukaryota > Metazoa > Chordata > Amphibia > Anura > Dendrobatidae > Phyllobates > Phyllobates terribilis. The sequence continues at coordinate 846,772,922 of NW_027362763.1, forward strand.
TCAAAATAATTTTTTTCTGCATCTAACCCAGCCAATAGTTTTGGCCTAATACCACAGTTTGGCCACTCAGCTCTGCTCGGTTACCATCCATTGTTTTTTTGTGCAAACAACTCCAGAGTTGTGAATTAGTTAACCACCAAAATGAGTGGAAAAAGGCCTGCTGCTGGTGGAAAGGGGAATAGGCGTGTTGGGAAGGGGAAAAAAGGTTGTGTCCGTGGGGTAGGTGTTAAAGCAACAGTAACATCTGCAGAAGAAAGACCATCTTCCAGCCAAACTAAAATGTCTACTTCTTTTAGCGGACAATGTGATAAGATCCCTTTCTTACGGCCACGCCAATCGCTACAAATTCCAGATGAGGCACAAAAACAGCAGGTGCTTCAACGGATATCAAGTGCTCCTTTAAGTGGGCTCTCCTCCACATCAACTTCAACATCACAAATACTCCAGTCCTCAAAGGTGTCACCCAAATCGCACTTGCTTCCTCACAGCTCCCAAATCTCCAGCTGCCCGTCTGAGTATGAGGTAGAACAGATGGTTGAGTCTGCAGAGCTGTTTACTCATACTATAGCCTGGGAATCAGAGGTCGACTCCAGCGCTTCTGTGAATCCAGACGAGGAAATGATCTGCACTGATGCCCAGAATCTTTATGAGTCGGATCCAGGACCAGACGCAGAAGGTTCTGACCATAATGTAGACCCTCATTCCCAAACTGTAACTCCTGTTGGTGGAGACAATGAGGAAGACGATGATAAGACTCAAATACCTGATTGGAGCGACAACTTTAGTTTTTTGTCAGGGCAGGAACAGGTTGGCTCTGAGGACGACGGGTGTGATAACGCACAGGGTGATGATGATGAGGTCGGAGATCCCACTTACTGTCAACCCACAGTCAGCCAAGAGATGAGGTCAGCAGAGGAGGTGGAGGAAGATGCTAGTGACGACGAGGTCAGGTTGCGCCTTCCTGGACAGAGACGTAGTACTGGAAGCACGTCAACAACTGCATCCTCAAACACAACTCTGCCTCTCACCACAAGTCGTGGTGGCTCTTCAGGTCGCATGGGTGCTAAGCCTTGCATAGCCTGGGCATTTTTTCAGATCGATAAAGATGACCCAACTCGTGTTATCTGTAACATTTGTCAGCAAAAGCTAAGTAGAGGCCAAAAAATACATAGTTTGAGTACTTCATGCATGAACCGGCACATGGACATGAAGCATAAGTTGCAGTGGGAAGCTCAGTGTGCTACAATGCGGCCTAGCCGGCCGGGCCAATCACCGTCTGCCATATCTTGTGCATCCGCGGCCTCTTCATCCTCTGTGACTGGGGGGACAGCAGTCACACCTGTTTTGGGGCGCAGACCTGCCACCTCTTTACCCGCAACAGCCAGCGTGATTGGCAGGTCATCATTTTCTTTTTAGGTGGTAACACCAGCTGGTGTTGAGCGCTGTCCGACATCGATAGCACCACCTTTGGATCAAGGCAACCTAACATGTCCGCCTGCATCTTCCTCACAGACCGGCAGTTTGCCGGGGACACCCTTATCAACCCCGTCTAAGCACAATAGCCAGCCCTCGGTCCCTCAGATGTGGACAAGTAAAAGACCATTTCCTCCTAGCCATGAGAAAGCTAAGAGGTTGAATTTCACCATCTGCAAGCTCTTGGCTACAGAAATGCTGCCTTTCCGCCTGGTGGACACAGAGGATTTTCGAGACCTTATGTCCGTCGCAGTGCCCCAGTACCAGATGCCCAGTCGGCACTACTTCTCAAAGAAAGGTGTGCCTGCGCTCCACCAGCATGTCGCACACAACATCACCGCTTCTTTGAGAAACTCTGTGTGTGACAGGGTGCATTTCACCACAGACACTTGGACGAGTAGGCATGGACAGGGGCGTTACATGTCGCTGACTGGGCACTGGGTAACTATGGTGACAGCAGGACAAGGGGCTGCTGTCCAAGTCTTGCCGTCCCCACGAGTTGTGCGTCAATCCTCTTTATGTCAAAGTTCCTCCACTGCTTCTGCCTCCTCAACCTCCTCTCGGTCTTCCACCTGCACCCAAAGCCTGTCTGGTCATGCCACAAGCTTTCTAACTGCGCAGAAGGGATCCTGCACACCTCCTTACTATGCTGGCAGTAGGGCTCAACGTCATCAGGCGGTTTTTACATTGAAATGTCTGGGAAATGTGAGTCACACAGCTGAGGAGTTGTGGTCAGCTCTGGAGAACCAATTTCATGAATGGTTGTCTCCACTGGACCTGAAACCAGGGAAGGCCGTGTGCGACAATGCTGCAAACCTGGGTGCGGCCCTTCGCCGGGGCAATGTCACACACGTGCCTTGTATGGCTCACGTGTTGAACCTGGTTGTCCAGCAATTTTTAGCCCACTATCCCAGACTAGATGGCCTTCTGCAGAGGGCACGGTCGCTGTGTGCTCACTTCCGCCGTTCGCATCCCGCAGCTCAGCGACTTACATCTCTACAGAAGTCGTTGGGCCTGCCACTTCACCGGCTAAAATGCGATGTGCCTACCCGGTGGAATTCAACTCTGCACATGTTGCAGCGACTGTGGCAGCACCGACAAGCCCTGGTGCAATACGTTCTGACGTATAGCCTGGGCCAACGAGATTCAGAGGTGGGGCAAATCACGCTGGAGGAGTGGTCTCAGATCAGGGACCTATGCACCCTTCTGCACAGTTTTGAAATGGCGACGAAGATGTTTAGTGCTGACGATGCCATTATCAGCATGACTATTCCGGTGATTTACATGCTGGAGCACATGTTAAACAGAATTCGGAGTCAGGTGGTGGCACAAGAGGAGGTGGAGGAAGTAGAGGAGGAGGAGTTGTATGCGGAAGGGCTAACATCTGCAAGGTCCAGACGGTCGGCAGCACCAAGGCGGCAGGCATGTGAGGGTGGGGGAGATGGTTTTACCAGGGCGCATGGTAGCAGCCAAACTAGTGAGGAAGGTGCAGGAGCCCAGGAAGAAGTGGAGGACGAACTGATGGAAGACTCATCAGATGAGGGAGACCTTGATCACATTTCTGTTGTGCGAGGTTGGGGGGAGAGGACAGAGGAAGGAAGCATGATTGTTACCTCGCCACCAACACAACAGGGACTTGGTGCTCCTGGATGCGCAACACACATGAGTGCCTTCTTGCTGCACTACCTGCAACATGACCCTCGAATTGTGAGAATTAGAAATAATCCTGACTACTGGGTTGCCACACTGTTAGATCCCCGGTACAAAAGTAAATTTGCAGAAATTATTCCTGCCATAGAAAGGGATGCACGCATGCAGGAGTATCAGCAGAGACTGTTGCAGAATCTTACATGTGCTTTTCCACAAAATACCAGTGGTGCACGTAGTGAATCTCACAGTTCCAACTCTCCAACCGTGGGACCGTCAAGTGTTCAGCACTCAAACCGTAACAGAACCACAGTATCTGCTGGTAACATCAATTTTGCGGAATCATTTCACCACTTTTTTAGCCCATCCTTTGCAAGGCCACAGGAGACAAGAAGTCTGACACATAGTCAACGCCTAGAGACGATGGTACAGGAGTATCTCCAAGTAAACATTGAAGCCACGACTGTGTCACTGGACCCTTGCTCTTTTTGGGCTTCCAATCTGGATAAATGGCCGGAGCTAGCCACTTACGCCTTGGAGATCTTGTCATGCCCCGCAGCCAGCGTTCTGTCTGAACGTGTGTTCAGCGCTGCTGGTGGTGTGCTGACAGATAAGCGCACGCGGCTCTCCACTGATAATGTAGACAGACTCACGTTCATAAAGATGAACAAATCATGGATCCGAAACGACTTTTCTACCCCTGTGTCATCCTGGGGAGAGTAAAAGCTTGATGATTGGTTAAAATCACCCTACCAACCGTTTTAAGCTTTCAAATTACTAATCATGTTTATCTGTATCTTGACTGGAAAATAATTTGGGCTTTGTAGCAGTGTGCAGCACTGATCCTATTAGGCCATCTATACTAAAGCTTCACCAGATTTAAAATTAAAAATAATTTTTAGCTGCATCTAGCCCGGAAAATAATTTTGGGGCTCCGAGATGCGCAAGGCACATAAGTGCCTTCTTGCTGCACTACCTGCAGCATGACCCTCATATTGTCAGAATTCGAAGTAATCATGACTACTGGGTTGCCACACTCTTAGATCCCCCAAACTTTTCGATCAACCTTTTCATTTTAATAAAGACCAAAAAAATGGTCATTTTTGAAATTATAAGCATTAGCAGGTTGTTAGAAACTGAAATCAAACAGTTTTCAACTCAAAACTTTATTCTAGGTGATGTTACATTTTCACATAGGACCCCTTGTTCGAAAGGAGCTTCTGAACTCTCTCGTCCATTGAATTTGTCAGGTTTTGGATGGTTTCTGCTTCAATTGTTTTGCATGAGGACAGAATACCCTCCCAGAGCTGTTGCTTAGATGTGAACTGCCTCCCGCCATCATAGACACTCCTTTTAATGATGCTCCAAAGGTTCTGAATGGGGTAGAGGTCAGGGGAGCATGGGGGTCACACCATAAGTTTGTCCCCTTTTATGCCCATATCAGCCAGAGATGCAGATGTTTTATGTGCAGCATGAGATGGTGCATTATCATGCAGAAAAATGATCTTGCTGTGAAATACACGGTTCTTCTTCTTGAACCATGGCAGGAAGTGCTGTTTGAGAAAATCCACATACATTATGGAGTTCATCTTTAGCGCCTTCAGGGATCCTAAAGGGGCCGACAATCTCTCTCCCCATGATTCCAGCCCAAAACATTACTCCACCTCCTCCTTGTTGGCGCTGTAGCCGTGTTTGCGTGGGGTGTCCATCAACCAGCCATCCTCCACTCCATCCATCTGGACCATCGAGCGCTGCACGGCACTCATCCGTGAACAAAACAGTTTTGAAATCAGTCTTCATGTAATGTTTGGCCCACTGGAGCCGTTTCTGCTTGTGTGAAGTGGATAGAGGAGGTCGACAGGATGGCGCATGCACAACTGCAAACCTCTGAAGGACCCTGCATCTTGTTGTTCGGGGGACGTTGGAGGCACAAGCAGCTTCAAAAACTTGTCTGCTGCTATGACAAGGCTTTTTTGCCGCTGCTCTTTCAACCTGACGTAATTGCCTGTAGGAAAGAGTCCTCAATTTGCCCTTATCAGCACGCACACGTGTGTACTGTGAATCAGCTACATACTTCTTGATTGCCAAGACACTTCATCCTGATCATCGCACAATGTTGATTGTAGTCATGCCTTGACCTAAACACTCCACAATTTGTTGCTTCTCAGCAGCCGACACATCCTTTTTCTTTCCCATTTTGGCAGAAAATGTAGGCTGCTTAATAATGTGAGAGAGCCTTCTTAAGTAGTCTTGCCTTTCATTGGACACACCTGCCAAACTAATTAGCACAGGTGTCTGCAATTGCTTACAGTGATATAAAGAGCCCTGACACACATCACCATCAATGAGTTTAACTGACAAACAAACAAATTCTTCCCTTATCACTCCTAAACACTTTTTGTATAATAATTTGGAACGCAGTGTACATGTGCTTTTCCACAAAACACCAGTGGTTCACGTAGTGAATCTTACAGTTCTAACTTGCCAACCGTGGTCTGTATGGAGTTGTTCAATAAAGGGCCCAAAATTAAGATAACATAGATGGGAGAGGTCTCTATGAATAGGAATTCCTAAGTATTTGATACCCTGTGAGGGCCAGGCAAAGGGAAAGTTGGACTGGATGGAATCCTATATGGATTTGGGGAGGGAGACATTGAGGGCCTCAGACTTCGCTGCATTGATTTTAAAATTTTACCATGTAACAAAGTGATCTATTTCAGCCATAACAGCATGGATGGATATATGTGATTGAGTGATATATACTAGGACATCATCAGCAAATAGAGAGCACTTGTACTCGGTGCCTCCCACCTCAATCCACCTAATATTGGGGTTATGGCGAATTGATGAGAGCAGGTGCTCCGTCACTAGGATGTATAAGAGAGGGGACAGAGGACATCACTGCCTTGTCCCATTGGTGATTGTGAAAGGTGATGAAAATGTTCTGACGCACCCCCTGGGCCTTGGGACACCCGGAGCCGGACTCTTTTTGGTGGATGCTGGTGGTTGTAGTCTTCGTGGCGGCGACCCAGTTCCGTGGCTCAGGGCGGTCAAACCAGTGGCGGAACTATTTATGTGGTTTTCATGTTTAAATGTCCGACTACGCCACCCGTGGATTGCGGTCAGAGTGAACCGCCGCTACAGGGCAGACCACTGAGGCTGGTGTTGTGGGTACAGCAGAGCGTAGCATAACTCCCCACGGGAGGAGTATAGCCTCAGGGCAGTGTATGCGGAGGATGGGGGTGATGGTGCAGGGCAGCAGCAGTAACGACACGGAGTCAGTGATGCAGTTCAGGGCCTTTACTCACAGTTCTTATTATCCAGACCACGTCTGCAGGTAACGGCTGCCCACGTCGTACTGTGCTCACCAGGTGAGGGGCTCAGACAACTCCCAGATAACTTTGGAGCACTTCACAGGACCCCCTTTGTGTGTCCTTTGTCTGGCCTTTCTTACCAACACTTCTGTCCGGCTGCCTCGGGCCTCCTCTTGGTAAACTTGGCGCCAGTTTCCCTGACCCTATGTGGTGCCTTCCTAGCGGGTGTAGCGAGGGGCTGCGCCACATAAAATGTCAGAGCCTCCGGTTTCTAGCTGAGGGTCGTTTCCTGCCTCCACTAGTTCGGGGACCGGTCTCCCCCTTTGGCCTGACCCCTCCACGCAGGTGGATTCGGGCGTGCGGTGGCGACTCGCCCGTCCGCACCCCTGGGATCCCTTCATTCCTCGTTCCTGGAGCCTTCTCCGCTCCTCTTCCTTCCTTCTCCCTCTTGCAGGCCTGGGCCTCTGTTACTAGGCCCGCCTCCGGAGCAGAGCTCATGCAGAGCCCCTGCTCCCTGCCACTTCTGCTCAGACTTCTCTGCACTGAACTAAGATGGTGCCCACCTTTTATACTCCCTTCTCAATGCACCCAGGAACTGCTTCCTCCCTGCTCCTGCACTACAGGGTTCCCCTTCCTCAGTGTTCCCTCCCCCCACTCCAGCCAGGGACAGGGACTGTCGTGCCCATCTCAGGGACACATTGGTCGCCCTGCCCCACGGCAATGTGGTGTAATGCATGCAGGTGTCGGGTCCTGATCCACACTCCATCCTTACCTGAGAGTGAGATATCACACCTCTGGGTGAGGTGCAATACGTCTGTAGCAACCGAGCCCTCAGGGTGCTACAGTTCCATTTATCTTCAGCCTAGGTGACGTATTGCGATACAGGGCCGTGATTTTGGCTATAAAAGGGTCCCCTAGACCCCTACTCCAAGCTTTTTAAGAGAATCATATATGGCGTGCCAGGAGACTCTATGGAATGCTTTCTCAGCATCCAACGAGAGTATCTAATTACAAATTTTTAACTGCATCTAGCCCAGGAAATACTTTGTGCCTAGTAGCAGTGTCTGCTAGTGAGCGGATTATCCCGGCTGTTAAGCAAGCTGCACCACCTGTAGTTTAGACACTTAATTTTTTCAAAGGAAATGCTTCGGGACCATGGGATACTTAGTGAAGAGCATCAGGAGGCACCCCAAGGCATAGGGGCTGGGACTGGCAGTAGGATGCCTTGCGGTGGACAGCCGAGCTCGATCCTTATAAAAGCTTTTTAACTGCAGCAGCTTTAGTGGACGCTACTGGAGCTGGAATTACCGCGGCTGCTGGCATGAGACTTGCCCTCCAATAGATCCTTGTAAATGGATTTAAAGTGTATTCATTCAAATTAGAGAGACAATTTAAATTAAAAAGCTTAGATCTGCCTCCACCACAGGGGGGCTCGCTCGACCCACCAGCGGACAGGCACCAGTATTGGGAGAGGGGGGCTGGCCGTCAGGGTTCACCGCGGCTCTGGCACAAACCCGGCGACACGGAGGTGGCACGGGCAGGAGCGGACTGGCCGTGTCGGCTTCTCACTTTTTGGATTTTAGAAGGGCATGACATGCCTATATCTGTGTCTCCCCCTCCTTTTACTCCTCCACCTCTTTTATTTTCGCATGACTATATGTACTTGTCACTTTTCCATGTGTTAGTTATGTCTTCTGAGCAGTTTGTCAGCTTTTGGACACCTTTGAAGGTGTTTTCTATGTGTTTCTATGTGTTTTTGTTTGCCTGCCATTGGTTTTAACGGTGTTCGAAGGTGTTCGACGAACAGTTCGACGAACAGTTCGGCGAACACACGGGTGTTCGACGAACCGAACCGAACTCGAACACTACGGGGGTGGCTCAACACTACTGGTGACTCGGATAAACTTATCCTCAGAAACAGAGGTGACACTTGGTCTTCCTTTCTTGGGGCGGTCCTCATGTAAGCCAGTTTCTTTGTAGCGCTTAATGGTTTTTGCAACTGCACTTGGGGACACTTTCAAAGTTTTCCCAATTTTTCAGACTGACTGACCTTCATTTCTTAAAGTAATGATGGCCACTCATTTTTCTTTACTTAGCTGCTTCTTTCTTGCCATAATACAAATTCTAACAGTCTATTCAGTAGGACTATCAGCTGTGTAGCCACCAGACTTCTGCACAACACAACTGATGGTCCCAACCCCATTTATAAGGCAAGAAATCCCACTTATTAAACCTGACAGGGCACACCTGTGAAGTGAAAACCATTTCCGATGACTACCTCTTGAAGCTCATCAAGAGAATGCCAAGAGTGTGCATCAAAGCAAAAGGTGGCTACTTTGAAGAACCTAGAATATAAGACATATTTTCAGTTGTTTCACACTTTTTGTTAAGTATATAATTCCACATGTGTTAATTCATAGTTTTGATGCCTTCAGTGTGAGTTTACAATTTTCATAGTCATGAAAATACAGAAAAATCTTTAAATGAGAAGGTGTGTCCAAACTTTTGGTCTGTACTGTATATATATATATATATATATATATATATATATATATATACAGTGTATATATATATATATATATATATATATATATATATATATATACACAGATATACACACTCATACTATATACTGACAATCCATCTGCTTCATCCACAGGTGTGTATCCTGCATCGAATATCTGCCTCATTCATTGATCCCTGCTTATATCAATCTGTATGTCCTGGGTATGTCTCCTGCATCCAATATCTGCCTCATTCATTCCATCTGTCTGTCCTGGTTTCTGTCTGTTAATTCTTGTAACATCCTTCATAATCATAGCACGGAATTCACACCTGTGTACCTCTCTCTCCCAGTATATTTTCCTAGTTGTAATTTCCTGTATTCCTTTGATCCCCATTCACACCTCACTATCTATCCATTTTGGCCTGTCTTTTTCTATAGCAAGTAATATACCCACATTAGCTCCTCTGTCTTAATTAACCCCTGCTGTGATTCTCTGATCCCTGGCTCTTCCCCTCTGCTCACACCTGGTCTAATCATAGATGTATAAATGTACAGCAACAGGTCTGAAGACTGAGGTCTGTGTATCTGCAGCAAGTGTACTGGCAATAAGTGTCTTATTAAAGGAATAATAAAGAAGGGAAGAGTAAGCACTGCTTATTACATTTCCCAGCTTTTCTTTGAACCTATTCCCATCCTTTCATTTTGCTTACATATGCTTCTACAGTTTTTGCTCCGCTAATCCTCACTCTCCTTAGCTCTCCCAAAACCCCAGCACCCCTTAACCAAATAATCATCTCTCCTTCCCTCTTACCTCCCCACCTAACCTCATCTGCTGACCTGCTCCGCAACCTCAGATCTATCCTACTAAAACATAAAACAAGCCGGCCACTCGCCTTCTCCCACCTCCTCTCCCTATCTCTGTTTCTCCTCACTGCTGGCGACATATCTCCCAATCCCACTTATTCCCCATCCTATCGCTCCAAAACAAAAATTAACTAACGTAACCTCTGCCACCTAAAACCCGTCCCCCTGACGCCCACCCCCCTGCTCCCATTCTCTGGAGCACTCTGGAATGCATGCTGTGTCTTCAATATGCTCCATGTGATTCATGACCTCTTTACTTCCCACAATTTCTCCTTCCTGGACCTCACTGAAACATGACTGAGACCCTCTGACACTGCCTCCCCTGTTGCGCTGTTCTACGGCGGCCTCCACTTCACCCATACTCCTCGCCCTGGCAACAGACATGGTGGAGCAGTGGGTCTTCTCCTTTCTAATAACTGCACCTTTAACCCAATACCAACACTACCCTCCCTTATTCTCCCTTCTTTTGAAGTCCACTCTGTCCACATCTACTCTCCCTCCAACCTCCAAGTGGCTGTCATATATCGACCTCCGGGCCCGGCCACTGCCTTTATTGACCAATTCTCCACCTGGCTTCTTCACTTTCTCTCTGCTGACATTCCCACTATCATCATGGGCGACTTCAACATCACCATTGACACGCACCAGTCAACAGCCTCCAACTCCTGTCACTTAATTCATCTTTTGGACTTACTCAGTTGTCCTCGTCAGCCACCCACACAGACAGACACACACTAGACCTCATCTTCACCCGTCTCTGCGCCCTATCTAACTTCACAACCTCCCCTCTCCCCCTATCTGACCACCATCTACTCACTTATTCATCCCTGTCCTCCTCTCCTGTCACCCATGTCCAGCAACTATCGCACCCCCGCAGAAAACTCGCACATCTAGACACCCACACACTCTCTGACTCTATTCTACCACTGACGTCCATATCTTCACTAGTGATGGGCAAGCACTAAACTGCTCGGGTGCTGGATGCTCTTGTCGAGCACATTGGAATACTCTGGTGCTCGACCCGAGCAATGAGCCCAATGTAATTCTATGGGAAACTCGAGCATTTTTCAGGCGCCTCCCCCAGGCGGTCTGCAGAGGGCCTAAAAATTGCCCAAATCGATGGGAACAGTGCTCAAATGACATGTGAACAACATGGGGAAGCATTCTGGAAGCATTTCTGACTCCCAGGTCACTGCTGTGAACATCGTTGTCAGGGGTATTACGCCACTTTTACGGACTCATAATAAAACATACAAAAACAAAACCAAAATGGATTTTCCTGGGAAATATGTTAAGGAACATCCTTTCCAGGGTAATGACTTGTATATAAAGCAACATAAATAACCAACAACAAAAATACTCCTCCACACCTTGGGCTATGTTCAGACTTAGCGTTTTTGATGCATTTTTGCACTTTTGCATTGCTTTCAACCGTGACAAATGCATTCAACAGGAAATGTAATTTTAACATTTTACAACCTTATCTGGCCATGTGGTGTGTGAAATATCATCAGACACATCGTGTTTCATTTATGAAGGAGGGACTCTGAAAGTCACAAAGCCTATTTTTATAGGGTCATCAGGCGGCCTTTACTATTCTTAAAGGGACAGCAGTCGGCCCTCACTATTCTAAGAGAGCCATCAGCCGGCTATGCTTTATTGTTCCCATTACTAAAGAGTGGGTCTCCTACACTGTTATTGTGTATGCAGTGAGTGGCAGGGCTGCCCAAAATATGGATGCACCCCAATACCACTTTGAAAATTTGGACGCACCCCAATACCCCTTTGAAGAGACTTAGAGGAGGGCCTCCTGAAAATAATGTTCCCATTATTAGTAAGTGGGTCTCCCATTGTGTTTTCCTATGCAGTGAATGCAAGGGTTGCCAAAAATTTGGAGGCACTCCAATGCCCCTTAGAAGAGATCTGGAGGTCAGAGGGCCTCCTGAAAACAATGTTCCCTTTATTAGGAAGTGGTTCTCCCATTGTGTTTGCCTATGCAGTGAATGCAAGGGTTGCCAAAAATTGGAGGCACTCCAGTGCCCCTTGGAAGAGACGTGGAGGTCAGAGGGCCTCCTGAAAACAATGTTCCCTTTATTATGAAGTGGGTCTCCCATTGTGTTTGCCTATGAAGTGAATGCAAGGGTTGCCAAAAATTTGGAGGCACTCCAATGCCCTATGGAAGAGACGTAGAGGGCCTCATGACAAAATGTTCCCATTATTAGGAAGTGGGTCTCCCATAGTGTTGGCCTATGCAGTGAATGCAAGGGCTGCCAAAAATTTGGAGGCACTCCAATGCCCCTTGAAAGAGACGTGGAGGAGGGCCTCATAAAAAATGTTCCCATTAGAAAGGAGCGGGTCTCCTATACTTTTTTTTTTTTACGGGCATCATAAACACCCTTTAAAAAAATTATGTGGGTGTTGCATCACGGACCACGGTCACCCTGGTGATATGGTGGTGGAGGATGAGAAGAAGGAGGTGGACAAGAACAAATAGCCAAAATCAGGAAGCGTATACCCATGTGTGGGTGTGAAAGGGTGCATGGGAATACACCTCCCAAAAAAAGACACTGGATTTGAGTTTATGTTACGCTGCTATCATTCGGTGGTGTTGAGAAGTCTGGCCCAATCCAGACCTTGTTCATTTTTATAAGAGTCAGCCTGTCAGCATTTGCAGTTGACAGACGGATGCGCCTATCAGTTATAATTCCACCAGCGGCAGTAAAAACCCGATCTGATAAAACGCTAGTGGCAGGGCAGGCCAGTACCCCCAAGGCCTAGAGAGCCAGTTCATTCCACATATCCAGCTTGGATACTCAATAATTATAAGGCACAGAGGAATCACGGAGGACGTTGGTACGGTCGGCAAGGTACTCCCTCAGCATCTTTCCATACTTTGCACTCCTTCTGAGAGTACCCCGTGCAGTGTTCCCCTGCCTCTGCTGGATTGGAGTTGTGTCTCTCTCGCCTGTGCTCCTTGGTTGTCCAACAAACTGTGACCTCTGCCGCCAGCGTTTTCAGATGGGAATTTTTTTAATAGTTCCGCAACAAGGGCCTTCTGGTACTGCCCCATTTTTGTAGACCTGTCCGCCTCAGGAATAAGAGATATAAAGTTCTCATTGTAGCGTGGGTCTAGAAGTGTCACCAACCAGTAATGACTGTCACCCAAAATTTTGATAACGCAAGGGTCATGGGAAAGGCAGCGTAACATAAACTCAGCCATGCGTGCCAGACTGCTAACAGGCAAGACTTCCGTGCCCTCACCAAGAGGACGACTGACCATGCTCTCCTCCTCTCTGTCCTCAGGCCATCCAAGCTGAACAGACAGTATGACAGTTGTGCAGGTAGTCCCATCTATAGCGCATGAAACAAGCTCCTGTTCTTCCTCCTCCTCCTGTTCCTCATTGTCACCCAATCCACGTTGGGATGAGATGAGGCTGGGCTGTGTGTAATCACCCTGTATGGTTCCTTGCTCCATCTCATCGTGCTCTGCCTGCAATGCATCCTCTTTGTGAGCAAAGAGCGTTTCAGAAGACAGAGAAGCGGGATGGTGACGTTAATTATGGCGTTATCGCCGCTCTCCATCTTGGTGGAGTCGTCAAAGTTTTGGAGGATGGTACATATATCTGACATCCATGTCCACTCCCGAGGTCTTATGTGTGGAGTCTGAACTGAATATCGACGGCCGTGTTGATGCTGGTACTCAACAACTGCTCTTTTCTGCTCACAAATCCTTCCCAACATCTGCAGTGTAGCGTTCCAACGCGGGGGTACATCACACACCAGTCTGTGAGCCGGAAGCTGCAAATGCTGCTGAAACACGGCAAGGGCGGCGGAAGCTTTAGGTGACTTTCTAAAATGGGCACACAGGCGGCGTACTTTAACAAGCAGATCCGGCAGCTCCGGGTAGGATTTGAGAAATTGCTGAACCACGAGGTTAAGCACATGGGCCAGGCGTGGTATGTGTGTGAGCTCGCCTCAGAGCCGCCACCAGGTTCCGGCCATTGTCACACATGACCATGCCTGGCTGCAGGTACAGCAGTGTGAGCCACAGATGTGACTGCTCTTTCAGAGCTGTCCACAACTCTTCAGCATTGTGCGGTTTGTCACCTAAGCATATTAGCTTCAACACAGCCTGCTGCCGCGTGGCCGAGGCAGCAGGCAGTGTGGTCATTTCGGAGATGGAGGCTGAAGAGGAGGAGGAGGCTGAGGAGGATGAGGGGCTGAAGCTGTAGACTGTGGGGGCAACCCTGATTGACTTAGGGCCTGCAATCCTTGGCGTCGGGAGGACGTGTTCCGTCCCAAGGTCCAACTGGGTCGAGGCTTACACTATGTTAACCCAGTGTGCCGTCAGCGAGATGTACCATCCCTGCCCACAAGCACTTGTCCACGTGTCCGTGGTTAGGTGGACTTTCGCGGTAACTGCGTTGTTGAGGGCACGGCTAATGTTTTGGGACACGTGCTTTTGTAATGCGGGGACGGCACACCGGGAGAAATAGTGGCAGCTGGGGACCGAGTACTGAGGGATGGCCGTCACCATCAGGTTGCGGAATGCTCCCATCTCCACGAGCCTAAAAGGCAACATTTCGAGTGCAAGCAGTCATGAAATATGGGAATTTAGTAGTGTGGCCTGTGGGGCGTTGGCTGCGTATTTGCGCTTGCATTCCAAGGACTGGGGTATGGACAACTGAATGCTGCGCTGGGACAAGGATGTGATTGTGCTTCCTGATGCTGCTACTTGAGAGTGTGCAACGACAGGTGCAGGGCAGGAGGCATCTTCTCATTCACCATGGACAGGGGATTGGCTTTCGTGCACAATATTGGAAGAAGCAGTGGTGCCACCCGCAGACACTGTTCCTGGATGCTGGGGTTCAGCCCACAAAGTCGGGTGCTTTGCTGCCATGTGCCTGATCATGTTGGTGGTGGTCAGGCTGGTAGTTTTGCCACCCCTGCTGATGCTGGCCTGCATGTGGTGCAAATCGGGTTATCGGCAGAGTCTTTAAAAAGCAACCAGACTCGGGAAGACCTAACAGTTTGTAGCGTCGGCGTCCCTGCCTCCTGATAGGCAGGGACGCTGTTCCCCTCACCTCTCCACTCCGTGCCCGGCGTCCTCCTCCCGCTCTGCTGGCAGCGCGCGCTGCTTCCCGGCCACTGTGCTTAGGGCGCGCGCGCTCCCCCTCTCTTAAAGGGGCCGCGCGCGCCGTCCTAAGGAGTCCCCGGCCAATGGCCGGAGGACCTCACCATATATAAGGCACCTCCTCCAAAATGGAGGTGCCCGAGCAATGTTGTTGCAAAGCCTTCACTCTGCTTCAGCCCTCAGGTCCCGTTACCAGTTACCTGCCAGTCACCTGTCAGATTCCTGCTTGATTCCTGCCTGATATCCGTTTACCTGCTTGCAAGCTTGCGGTCCGACGGTCTGCCTTCCGACACCTGTCAGTCTGTCTATGGACCAGCCTGCCCGCTCACCTGGGAGCGCTCACCTGCTACCTGCCTGCTAGCCTACCTGGAGGCTCCGCCGTCACTTGCCGTGACCACCTGCCTGTCCAGAGACTCTTGCCTGCTCACCTGGGAGCGCTCACCTGCTACCTGCCTGCTAGCCTACCTGGAGGCTCCGCCGTCACTTGCCGTGACCACCTGCCTGTCCAGAGACTCTTGCCTGCTCACCTGGGAGCACTTACCTGCTATCTGCCTGCTAGCCTACCTGGAGGCTCTGCCGTCACTTGCCGTGACCACCTGCCTGTCCAAAGACTCTCGCCCGCTCACCTGGGAGCGCTCACCAGCCACCTGCCTGCTGTCCTTCTACCCAGAGACTGTCCCTGTCACTTGCCGTGAGTACCCGTCCTTCTACCCAGAGACTGTCCCTGTCACTTGCCGTGACTACCTGCCCTTCTACCCAGAGACTGTCCCTGTCACTTACCGCGACTACCTGCCCTTCTACCCAGAGACTGTCCCTGTCACTTGCCGTGACTACCTGCCCGTCTTCCCTGGGAGCCACCCGCTTCCTTACAAGGACCGCCCCCTTGTATAGTTGCTCAGAGGTTCCGCCTCCCAGACCCGTTACAGTTTGCTCGGGCAATGGAACCCGGTGGCACCCAAGCTCCCTCGCTCTCGGACCTATGTCATGAACTGTCCCGTCAGACGTCCCAACAGGAGTCCATCCTGAGTCATCTGCGGAATGTCAACTCTCGCCTGGACACTCTGACTGCTCCACCAGCAACCACCGCTAGTGTCATGACTCGCAGCCCGGCAGCGCCGCTGCCCACCAATACCATGGCATCCTGCCCCGGACCCCGGCTTTCTGCACCTCCTCGCTTTGGAGGAGACCCCGCTCAAGCTCGGGGCTTCATAAACCAGTGCAGCCTGCACTTTGAACTCCTGTCCCACCAGTTTATCTCCGACCGGGCCAAAGTAGCCTTCATCATGTCCCATCTCACGGGGAAGGCACTGGCTTGGCTAAATCCTCTATGGGAGAGAGGAGACCCCCTGGTGTCCAACCTGCCAGCCTTTCTCACGGCTTTCCGGAAAGTCTTCGACGAACCCGGACGGAAGACCTCATCCGCATCATCTCTGCTACGCCTCCATCAAGGAAATCTCACCGTGGGCCAATATGCCATACGGTTCCGTACCCTTGCTTCGTTGCTGGCCTGGGATAACGACGCCCTGGTGTCTGTCTTTTGGGAGGGTCTGTCCGGCCGTATTAAAGATGAACTCGCCGGTCGGGACATACCTACTACACTCGACGACTTAATAACTCTTGCCACCCGGATTGACATCCGGTTCCAGGAACGCGCCAAGGAGGTCACCCGTGAGAGGAGGTTTCCACGTCTAGCCCCTACCTTTCAGAAATCTGTCACTTCTCCCGCTACTCCCCAGGCGCACTCACCCGAGCCTATGCAGGTCGACCAGACCAAGATGGTCAAAACCCGTCAAGAGTTACGCCGTGCCGAGGGGAGCTGCTACTACTGTGGCAGTAAGGAGCACCGGATCCGTTCCTGCCCGGAGAGGTCGGGAAATGCCTGTGTCTAGGATCGCTCAGAGAGGTCGTCCTAGACAAGAGTAAACCCTCTCCATCTCTGTTGCTGTCGGTCTCTATCATCTGCGGGGAGAACCGTTATTTTGAACTAGCCCAACTTGACTCTGGAGCTGCCAGAAATCTCATTTCTCAGTCTCTGGTAGAGAAATACCGCATTCCCACCAAACCTCTAGCTGTACCCTTATCTGTCGCTGCCGTGGATGGGGGCCTCTTACCACATCCCATCCAACTCATCACCGAATCCATAACCCTGCAGGTGGGAATGCTGCACTCTGAGAGCATCTTCTTTCATGTTCTGCCTGGACTCTCTCACGCCCTCTTACTAGGCCTACCTTGGCTTCAGAGACATGCACCCGTGCTTGATTGGCAGACCAGAGAGGTCCTTCGCTGGGGACAGGACTGCCATAAGACTTGTTTAGTTCCCGTCCTTCCTGTCCGTCCTTCTCCTACTCCAGCCAATCTACCTGGTCTTCCGGCTCCTTATTGGTCGTATGCGGACGTCTTTAATAAAAAGGAGGCAGAGACATTACCCCCTCATAGACCATACGACTGCCCAATCGACCTGATGCCCGGCGCTACTCCTCCCCGTGGGCGCATTTACCCTTTGTCCGCTGCTGAGACCCGATCCATGTCAGAATATATTGAGGAGAATCTGGCCCGGGGGTTCATCCGGAAATCTACTTCCCCGGCGGGAGCAGGCTTCTTCTTCGTCAAAAAGAAGGACGGCTCACTCCGTCCCTGTATAGACTATAGAGGCCTTAACCAGATCACGGTGAAGAATAAATACCCCCTTCCGCTCATTCCGGAATTATTTGACCGTCTGAGGGGGGCTAGAATCTTCACCAAGCTGGACCTCCGTGGGGCGTATAACCTGGTCCGTATCCGTCAGGGGCATGAATGGAAGACGGCATTCAACACCCGGGACGGCCACTATGAATACCTGGTAATGCCCTTCGGTCTCTGTAACGCTCCTGCCGTCTTTCAAGAGTTGGTCAATGACATCTTCCGGGACCTTCTCTACTCCTGCGTAGTGGTGTACCTGGACGACATCTTGGTCTTCTCTCCGGATCTCCCCACACACCGGAGGGATGTTCGTCAGGTTCTGCTCAGGCTCAGGCAGAACCACCTCTACGCTAAATATGAGAAGTGCCTCTTTGAGCAGACCTCGCTTCCGTTTTTGGGCTACATAATTTCTCAGACCGGCCTACGAATGGATCCTGAGAAACTGTCTGCCATCGAGAAGTGGCCTCGACCAGAGGGGTTGAAGGCTATTCAGCGGTTCCTGGGCTTCGCCAACTACTACCGCCTCTTCATACCGCACTTCTCTTTCCGGACTGCCCCCATCTCTGCGCTCACCCGTAAGGGCACTAATCCCAGAGAATGGCCGCCCGAAGCAGAGGAAGCTTTTCTTTCCTTAAAACAGGCTTTCTCTTCCGCCCCGGTGCTGCATCGCCCGGACGGCAACAAGCAATTCTTCCTGGAAGTTGACGCCTCCACTTCTGGAGCCGGAGCGGTACTTACCCAAAAATCGTCTTCCGGGAGAATGGTAACTTGCGGCTTCTTCTCCAAACTCTTCTCCTCTTCCGAGCGCAACTATTCTATAGGAGACCGAGAGTTATTGGCCATTAAGCTGGCATTGGAGGAGTGGCGCTACCTGCTCGAGGGGGCTCTTCACCTGGTAATAATTTACACGGACCACAAGAACTTGGCTTACCTCCAGAGTGCCCAGAGACTTAACCCGCGCCAAGCCCGGTGGTCCTTGTTTTTTGCTCGCTTTGATTTTGTTCTTCATTTTCGCCCGGCTGACAAAAACATCAAAGCTGATGCCTTGTCCCGATCCTTCCTGGTGTCTGATCTTGAGGAGGAACCTAAACACATCATCGATCCCGCCAGAGTAATGCAGGTGGCCCCCGTGAGTCTAAATCGTCTACCTCCCGGTAAGACGTTCGTAACGGTGCCTGATCGGGAGAAGATCCTACACTGGGGTCACTCGTCTAAGCTTGCTGGCCACGCCGGTCAGAAAAAGACCCTCCAGCTTATCACCCGGCACTACTGGTGGCCTACCCTGCACAAGGACGTAATAGACTTTGTTTCTGCCTGTGTGTCCTGCGCCCGCAACAAGGTTCCGAGACACCTGCCAGCCGGTCGCCTCCTTCCTCTTCCAGTACCTGCTGCCCCCTGGCAGCATATAGCTATGGACTTCATAACAGATCTCCCTGTCTCTGCCGGTTGTACGGTCATTTGGGTGGTCGCTGACCGCTTTTCCAAAATGGCTCATTTCATTCCCCTGCCAGGCCTCCCGTCTGCACCCGAGCTGGCTAAAGACTTTATCTGCCACATCTTCCGTCTCCATGGCCTGCCCCTCCACATCGTGTCGGATCGTGGGGTCCAGTTCACCTCACGCTTCTGGAGAGCCACATGCAAGCTGCTAGACGTCACCCTGGACTTCTCCTCCGCATACCACCCACAGTCCAATGGTCAAGTGGAGCGGATCAATCAGATCCTGACCAGTTACCTCCGGCACTTCGTTAATGCCCACCATTCAGACTGGGTGGATCTCCTGCCATGGGCCGAATTCTCTTGCAATAATCACGAGAGCGAATCTTCCTCCAAGTCCCCGTTTTTTGTAGTCTTCGGTCAGCATCCTCGGATCCCATTTCCCGTCTCCACCTCGGTGGACAATCCGGCTGCGGAATCTCTCGTTAGCAAATTTTCCTCCATTTGGGAGAGTACCCGATCCGCACTCCTTCTGTCGTCCGGGCGGATGAAAAAACACGCTGACAAGAAACGCCTGGATCCTCCACAATTCCGTCCTGGAGATAAAGTCTGGCTGTCATCCAAGTATGTCCGGCTCAAGATTCCTTCCTACAAGTTAGGGCCTCGGTTCATCGGTCCACTGGAAGTTATCAAACAAATCAACCCAGTGGCCTATAAATTGAAACTCCCGGCCAACTTGCGGATCCCTAACTCCTTCCATGTATCTCTCCTCAAACCCGTGGTACTTAACTCTTTTTCCAAGTCTACAGGTACGCCTCCTGCTCCGGTTTCCGCTGAAAACGAGTTTGAGGTAGAGAACATTCTGGCCACCAAAAGGGTAAGAGGAAAAACCTTTTTTCTGGTAGATTGGAAGGGGTTTGGTCCTGAGGAGAGAATGTGGGAGCCCCGGAAGAACATCCATGCCCCTCTCATCCTTGATAAATTTCTGTCTGGCCTAAAAAAGGGGGGGCCTAAAGGGGGGGGTACTGTAGCATCGGCGTCCCTGCCTCCTGCTAGGCAGGGACGCTGTTCCCCTCACCTCTCCACTCCGTGCCCGGCGTCCTCCTCCAGCTCTGCTGGCAGCGCGCGCTGCTTCCCGGCCACTTTGCTTAGGGCGCGCGCGCTCCCCCTCTCTTAAAGGGGCCGCGCGCGCCGTCCTAAGGAGTCCCCGGCCAATGGCCGGAGGACCTCACCATATATAAGGCACCTCCTCCAAAATGGAGGTGCCCGAGCAATGTTGTTGCAAAGCCTTCACTCTGCTTCAGCCCTCAGGTCCCGTTACCAGTTACCTGCCAGTCACCTGTCAGATTCCTGCTTGATTCCTGCCTGATATCCGTTTACCTGCTTGCAAGCCTGCGGTCCGACGGTCTGCCTTCCGACACCTGTCAGTCTGTCTATGGACCAGCCTGCCGCTCACCTGGGAGCGCTCACCTGCTACCTGCCTGCTAGCCTACCTGGAGGCTCCACCGTCACTTGCCGTGACCACCTGCCTGTCCAGAGACTCTTGCCTGCTCACCTGGGAGCGCTCACCTGCTACCTGCCTGCTAGCCTACCTGGAGGCTCCGCCGTCACTTGCCGTGACCACCTGCCTGTCCAGAGACTCTTGCCTGCTCACCTGGGAGCGCTCACCTGCTACCTGTCTGCTAGCCTACCTGGAGGCTCCGCCGTCACTTGCCGTGACCACCTGCCTGTCCAGAGACTCTTGCCTGCTCACCTGGGAGCACTCACCTGCTACCTGCCTGCTAGCCTACCTGGAGGCTCCGCCGTCACTTGCCGTGACCACCTGCCTGTCCAGAGACTCTTGCCTGCTCACCTGGGAGCACTCACCTGCTACCTGCCTGCTAGCCTACCTGGAGGCTCTGCCGTCACTTGCCGTGACCACCTGCCTGTCCAAAGACTCTCGCCCGCTCACCTGGGAGCGCTCACCAGCCACCTGCCTGCTGTCCTTCTACCCAGAGACTGTCCCTGTCACTTGCCGTGAGTACCCGTCCTTCTACCCAGAGACTGTCCCTGTCACTTGCCGTGACTACCTGCCCTTCTACCCAGAGACTGTCCCTGTCACTTGCCGTGACTACCTGCCCGTCTTCCCTGGGAGCCACCCGCTTCCTTACAAGGACCGCCTCCTTGTATAGTTGCTCAGAGGTTCCGCCTCCCAGACCCGTTACACAGTTGTACTGGCAACTTCCTTCACGTTGGTGTTACGGGAAACGGTTGCCTGCCTTCTGTCTGCGTCCACCACACTGCTTCTTCCTTCCTGTTGGGGTGCTCTGCCTCCCTCCCCCTGTGAGCTGCTGTCCTCACTCTGCATGTCCTCCTGCCAGGTTGGGTCAGTTACTATATCATCCACCACCCCGTCTTCCACTTCCGCACCCTGGTCCTCCTCCTGACTTTCTGGCAATTGTGTCTCATCATCGTCCACCTCTTGTGACATTTTCCCACCGTCACCTTCCTGTGACCGTGGCTGCTTAAATATTTGGGCATTGCTATATGCGATCTCCTCTTGCCCCGCTTCAAGTGGACCGGGCAAGAGGCCCAAATCTATAAATGGAAAAGTGAACAGCTCTTCGGAGTGTCCAAGTGTGGGATCAGTTGTCTCCAGGCACTCGGCATGGGGGGAGGAAGGAGGATCAGGGTGAGGAATATGCAGTCCAGACTCACGGCTACTGAGACTTGACCGTGTGGAAGACAGGGTGGTGGTGGTGGTGGCTAATTGACTGGAAGCATTATCTGCTATCCAACCAATAACCTTTTTACACTGCTCTGTGTTCAATAGTGGTGTTCTGCGGTCCCCTATTAATTGGGACAGGAAGGTCAAGCGAGAAGATGTGGGTGTTTGTTGTGGCACAATTTCAGCTTGCCCACGGCCTCGGCCTCTGCATTCTCCATCACCAACACGTCCAGTTCCCCGTCCCTTGCCACTTGCCTTGCCCATTTTAAATGGAGGACAATATTTTCCACGCTCACTACAAATGGCTGAATTTGGAATGAAGTTATATGTAATCCGAGTGACGGAGAAACCACAGTTTTAAATACCTGGCCTGTAGGTAACTATTTTGAACAGCAAAACGGTGTCAAAAACTTTGCTGACACACTGAAAAAAAATTAGAATGGAGGCCAGAAATGGCAGAATTTTCAGAAAATGTATATTTGATCCGTGTGATGGACAAACCACAGTTTTAAATAACTGGCCTATAGTTAACTATTTTGAACAGCAAACCAGTGTCAAAAACTTTCCAGGCACACTGAAAAAGAATTAGAATGGAGGCCAGAAATGGCAGAATTTTCCGAAAACATATATGTGATCCGTGTGACGGAGAAACCACAGTTTTAAATACCTGGCCTGTAGGTAACTATTTTGAACAGCAAACCGATGTCAAAAGCTTTGCTGACACACTGAAAAAAATTTGAATGGAGGCCAGAAATGGAAGTATTTTCAGCGCAATTATATGTGATCTGTGTGACAGACAAACCACAGTTTTAAATAGCTGGATTTTTAGCGCTGTAATATGGAAAGGACCTGGCTGTATTCTGCAGTGCCAACAAGCAAATGGCGCAGTAAAATGGTGTTCTCTGGATTGCTTTTTAAGCAAATAATGAGGATTAAGATCCAAAAAAAAATATTCCTGGCCCCTGAGACCCGGGCCTTTGTCTAGAAATGTCTAACAGCAGCAGAAGGCAGAACTGGAATGGAGCCTCTTGTGCTATATGCACTGTAGTCTGCTATATACACTGACTGCCTGCCTATATACACTGCCTGTCTGATATCTCTGCAGATGGATTAGTCCTCTGAAGGACTGTTTGTTGAGATGGATATGTGTAATGTACTTGTTTTCTCCCTACACTACCTAGTACACAACCAAATCTCTCGCTAGCTCAGCAGCACCTCTCCCTACACTGCCTGATTCCTGGGTAAACTGACGAGCATGGCGTCGCCAGGTCTGATATAGATCTGATGACGCTGTGCGGCCAGCCAATCACTGTAATGCCACAACCAACATGGCTGCGGCATTACAATGAGTGGCAGGCAATCCCTGCATGTTCATTGGCTCTCTAAAGAGCGCCAAACATGCAGGGAGGGGACCCGAGCATCCGCCCGAGCATCTCGCAAGTACTCGGCGAGCACCGAGCATCTCGAGTACTGAGATGCTAGGGCGAGTACCGAGTACTTGCGAGTATGCTCACTCATCACTAATCTTCACTCCATGACACAGACAGTGCCACTTCCTTCTACAATGCCACTCTCGCATTAGCTATTGATGCATTCTCCCCTCTCGTGCATAGCAGAGTGCGACGAATCAATAGTCAAACCTGGAACAATAACCTCACTAAAAAGCTTCTGCAAGTATCCAGGGTTGCAGAGCGGCATTGGAAGGAAACACAATCGCAAGAAGACTTCACTGCATTCAAACAAGCAACATTCACTTTCAAACAGCTTTCACCTCTGCCAAACCGGCCTACTTCACAATCCTCATATCTTCCTTATCCTACAACCCCAAACAGTTATTCAACACTTTTAACTCCCTCCTCCGCCCTCCACTGCCCCCTCCAACCCCCCTCATCTCTGCTGATGACTTTGCCACACACTTCAGAAATAAGATTGACCAATCAAAGAAAGTCTTTATTGTCCGACCACCACAACCCCTTTTTATACCAGACCAATGCCCTTCCCCTATAATCTCCCTCTCCAACATCACTGAAAGAGAGCTTACTCGAATCCTCTCCAAATCAGACCTCACCACTTGTACACTTGACAACATCCCTTCTCACCTCCTCCCCAACCTGACTACCCCACTTATCCCAGCCCTAACCCACCTCTTCAACCTATCACTAACCTCTGGTACCTTCCCTTCTGCTTTCAAAAATGCCACAATCACGCCCATCCTCAAAAAGTCATCCCTAGACCTGACCGCTATGTCAAGCTATCGTCCATTATCGCTGCTCCCATTTGCTTTCAAACTCCTTGAGCAACATGTTCACGCTAAACTTTCTTCCCATCTCTCATCTAACTTGCTCTTCGAAAACCTACAATCTGGTTTCCGTCCCCATCATTCCACTGAAACTGCCCTGATCAAAATTACTAACGACCTACAGTGAAGGAAATAATTATTTGAGCCTGTGGGAAGGGAACACAGAGCCCAGGACGGTCAAGCTTCTGATACACCTTGGAGTGATATGACGGTGAAGTCGCCCCTGGCAATGGTGTTTTGTTGTATCGACTATTGTGGACAAGCCGACTGTAATCTGGAGGATAAAGCTGCCTTCACTGTGTGAGTTTTTGCCAAATAAAGCAGTTTAAGTTGGACTTTCCTTGGGTCACTGCTCATTACTGCACAGTGTGAACACGGCCGCACTACATTACGGTGGAGAATGCGGGCAGTGTGAACTGAGGCATACCCCAAAAGCTGCATGTCCGTGGTCAAGCCTGCAAAGCTACAGCTTGGGCCATCTGGCAACATGGAGGAGCTAGTAAAGCAGTTGGTACTTACCCAACAGCAGCAGGAGCAGCTGCAACAACAGCACAACCAGCAGCAGCAGCTACTGTATCAAAAACAGCAGAAAACTAATGAACTGATTTTACAACAGATTGCTGCTCTGTGAGAGATGCCCCCAGCACCGACTCCGATTCATTCTGAGGCCCGGCACAAAGTCAGGTCAGCACTGAGGAAGATGAGTCCTGATGACGACATGGAAGCTTTCCTCACAGTGTTTGAATGCACTGCGGAGCGGGAGAGCTTGCCAATTGTTCAGTGGGCTGAGGTTGTGGCCACGTTCCTGATGGGAGATGCCCAGAAGGCGGACTTTGACCTCACCCGGGAGGATGCCTTTAACTACGGAAGCTGAAAGGTGAGATCCTTAACACTTATGTGTACCAGTGGTCCTTTGCAGAGTCCCGACCCGCTAGGTCTCAGATGAGCTGATTGAAAGACTGGGGCAGGCAACAGTACTTCACCATGCTCGATCTGACCAAGGGTTACTGGCAGGTGCCTCTGACAGAATCGGCTAAGGAGAAAACCGCCTTTATAACATCGGAGGGCCTCTATCACTATGTCGTCTTGCCTTTTGGGTTACATGGGGCCCCGGTTACATTCCAGAGGCTTATGGACATAGTTTTGGAGCCCCATCAGAAGTACGCGTCCGCATATTTGGATGATATTATCATCTTTAGTACTGATTGGCAGACCGACTTGTCCCAGGTACAAGCAGTACTGGATTCGCTCAGAGTAGCGGGCCTGACGTGATTGGCCGTGCGGTTATCAAACCCCAAATAAACAAGATCGAGGCCATTCAAAACTGGCCCAAGCCTGTGAGTACTAAACAAGTAAGAGCGTTCCTCGGCATCGTCGGGTACTACCTACGATTTATACCTAACTTTGCTGGGAGAACGGCACCCCTGACCGATCTGTTAAAAGGTAAGAAGTCGGTAGTGGTTCGGTGGAACCCTCAAGCAAAGGAAGCGTTCCAGTCCATGAAGTTGGCATTGTGTGGACAGTCAGTCCTCATCAGTCCCAACTTCAAGAAAACCTTCATCGTGCAAACGGATGCCTCAGAGGTAGGCCTAGGTGCTGTACTGTCGCAAGAGGTGAACGGGGATGAACATCCAGCCACCTACTTGAGAAGGAAACTTACCCCGGCAGAGAAAAATTATAGCGTAGTGGAGAAGGAGTGCTTGGCTATTAAATGGGCCTTGGAGTCCCTATCCTATTATTTGCTTGGGCAACAGTTTCGGTTGGTAACGGACCATTCACCCCTCGTCTGGATGAGAAATGCAAAGGACAGGAAAGCACGGGTCACCAGATGGTTCCTGTCCCTACAAAATTTTAGCTTTTCAGTGGAACATCGGGCTGGGAAGTCGCAGGGAAATGCGGATGCCCTATCATGGGCACCCTTTATGGTGACAAGTGTTCAACCTCACAAGTTTGAACAAAGGGGGGGTATGTGAGGTAGTGATGGGAATTGTATATGAGGGACGTTATATATTCCCCAGAATGTGCACCGAAGCATATTGAACCCGCTGGAGTGCACTGCAATTACAGGCAAGCCTGTGGTTGCAGAGCAGAATAAAAGTAAGTTTGGACTTGGTCAAGCTATTTGACCAAGTCAGATTTAGTAAAACCCAGCATGGGCTTTTATTCTTGGAGTGGACTACAGGGTGGCAGTGGGGTGGTCCACTCCCTCCAGCCCGGGTCTTGCATGTGGCTCATGTCCACAGATTTTATTTAAAACCTGCAGCAAAGGTTTGGGTGTGTCAATCTTTGGTTTTGCAAACTGCACAGACAAGGAGGCTCTGCGCTATAGAGGCCTGTGTGAAGGGAACATAGAGCTCAGGACGGCCAAGCTTCTGACACACCTTGTAGTGATACAGCGGTGCAATCACCCCTGGCAACAGTGTTTTGTTGTATGGACTATTGTGGACAACCCCACTGTATATAATTCCACATGTGTTAATTCATAGTTTTGATGCCTTCAGTGTGAATATACAATTTTCATAGTCATGAAAATACAGAAAAATCTTTAAATGAGAAGGTGTGTCCAAACTTTTGGTCTGTACTGTATATACACGTATATACACCATAGATATACGCAGTCATACTATATACTGTATATACATACACACATATACAGACACACACTGTATACTGCATATGTACACACGCAGATACACATATATAAGTATCCTTACCTTACCAGGTCCTGCTGCTTCACTTGTGCAGATCCCAGGACAGTGGTTTAGAGGCAGCCATGATGAGGAGGACAGGCCACAGACACAGGCAGGGCTGCAGGCATCTTCCTGCCCCCGGCGTCTGAACTTTGCTATACTGTGAGATGGCCCCTCCCCCTCACTCTCAACTTCTAACCAGACACCACCATAACCAGAGGTGGAGGAAGAGGAGGAGAGGCCACTTGAAGCAGCGCTTGCCATCCACTGGAGCACCTGCTTTTTCTGGCCCTCATCAACAAGGCGTACCGCTGTGCGGCTGCCAAAGAAAGGGAGTGGAGTAGCTCGTCCAGTAACAGAAGTTGTCAGTTGTGTTTGGATAGGACGAGACGGTGTTGGTTCACTAGTGCTTTCACTAACATTATCACACCACATATACCTTGAACACCAAGCCTATTCCCCCTTCTACCACGACCTCGCTTTTTCCCACTCATGTTGCTTAGATAGTGTGGTAGGAGCAACAAAAAATCTGATTTTTTTACTCTGCATCAGTTCTGCACACAGCTGAACTTCAGCGCCACTAAATGACAAGGTGAGATATGGCTTGCTGTATCACGTTAGCAACTGAAAAATATATCTTTTTTTACTCTGCAACAGCTCTGCACACAGCTGAATTTCAGTGCCACTAAATGACAAAGTGAAATATGGCGTGCTGTATCACGTTAACAACTGAGAAAAATAGATTTTTAAAGGTGTACTCGTGCATGGAGTACAACAGAAGCAGTGCACAACAGACTTCTATGAAATGTGCTCTGCTGTCTTTGTCTGGCACAAGAAAAAAAAATCTACTGGAAGGTTGATTTCACAGCCACACAGGACCCTATCTATCTAAACTGTCTGACTTAGAAGCAACCACCTAGCTAACTAGCTAAAATCTCTTATGAATAGTTTTGAGCATTCCGATACTGAAATATTGGGTATCGGCCGATATTCGCGATATTGGAATTCCGATACTTAATTCCGATACTTTTAGAATATCGTATACCGGAATCGGAAGTTCCCATAATGCAATGAGCCAGTTTCATTTTATTCAGCCAATGAGGATCCTAAGAAGTGTGGGCTCATCCTGTTAGGCATGTAGGCATGTTAACTAATGGCATGGCTGTGATTGGCTGCTGAAATGATGTCATGATGCACTATAAAAGCCGCCGCCGCCATTTTGAGCTCACTCTGCTGTGAATTCAGTTAGGGATAGGACGCTGTTGTTCTGAGGGACAGTTTTAGCTACCTATTTGCTCTATTCTGCTTTACCCAAGCTACTTTATAAATCGCGGTGCCTTGCAGCGCTAGTGCACAGTTCTCTGTGCTGTTCACTGCTGTCTGCAAGGTCTCTGTGTGTGAGTGCAGCTCACGCTGTAGTGTGTGCTTCAGCCAAGTCTGGTTGTAGTGCGCTCAGCGTGCATCACTGCCTCATACATTGTCCTTTATTGCTAATTGATAATTTTTCCTGATTTCTCCTATTAGTGTGGTGGTTCCATCCGTATTCAGCTAAATTGGTTCCAAACACACTATATAGGAGTAGATAGAGCATTTTTTTTTGTCTTGCAGCGCTAGTGCACAGTGCTCTGCACCTGCACTGTTCACGGCTGTCTGCAAGGTCTCTGTGTGTGAGTGCAGCTCACGCTGTAGTGTGTGCTTCAGCCACGTCTGGTTGTAGTGCGCTCAGCGTGCGTCACTGCCTCATACATTGTCCTTTTTTGCTAATTGATCATTTTTCCTGATTTCTCCTATTAGTGTGGTGGTTCCATCCGTATTCAGCTAATTTGGTTCCAAACACAGTACTGTATATAGGAGTAGATAGAGAAGTTTTATTTTTCTTGCAGCGCTAGTGCACAGTGCTCTGCATCTGCACTGTTCACGGCTGTCTGCAAGGTCTCTGTGTGTGAGTGCAGCTCACGCTGTAGTGTGTGCGTCAGCCAAGTCTGGTTGTAGTGCGCTCAGCGTGCGTCACTGCCTCATACATTGTCCTTTTTTGCTAATTGATCATTTTTCCTGATTTCTCCTATTAGTATGGTGGTTCCATCCGTATTCAGCTACATTGGTTCCAAACACACTATATAGGAGTAGATAGAGGAGCCTTTCTGCAGCATTGTGCCCTGCAGCCCCAGCCAGATTAGTATTAGCCTACTTTTTGTAGCCTCATCTATTGCATTGTAGGTTACCTTCCTGCATTGTAATAGCTACAAAAAGTTTGTGATACTATCGGTATTACATCTTTGGGCACATCCAGTGTCTTTTTGTGACATAAAAAACCTAAATAAAGTTCACCAAACACTCCACTTTACAGTTGTGTAGGCCACATTAGCTCATATTAAAGTCTAGTCCACACTTTATAAAATTAGTGTTTCTTATACCTGTTAGCAGCTGTTCAGGAATAAGCACACTAAGCCCTTAGTACTTTTCTGCCTATTGTGACAGTGTCACTGGTTTTATATGTGAGGGGAGGTATGTGTCACTCAGGATGCTCTCCTGGGTGAATTAAGACCTACTTTATTTTTCTGCCAGCATGTTATATACTGGCAGGCTTACTCTGTTAAAGGGTGTGCGGTTTTATGGGAATGGCAAAGAGGGCGGGACGCCATTCCCCCTACCTCCCCTCAGGGTGTGGCTGAGCAATGTGTAAAAGCTCAGTCCCTTTTTTTTTCTCTGGAGTGTGGTCTGGAGAGGGAAGTCTCCAGACAGTATTGTGGAAGCTGCAGAGCTTTTCACATGGACTTTAGAAGTGCAGTTTATGCTACCAAGAGCGGGCGGAACCCGCTCATCTATGGACTGAGTTATACTTTGTTTTTGTTTTTTTTTCGTTTAACCCAGAGGGGTCATGTTTGTTTTTCCTGTGAAACCTGCATGAGTTTATGGCTGATAATAAACCAGCAGAAAGGAAACCTGAGAACGTGTGTCCTGAGTCTGCCTCCAGGAGAGCCGAGCGAGTTGTCTTGCCACAGTTGGTGTGAGAGTGCGTGCAGGATTCTAGGAACACGTGTACCTGCTACAAAGACCGGTGGATGTCCTGGGTGAAGGCCGCCAGCCAGCCAGGGAAGTCCAGCAGCATGGAGGAGCTCGTTAAGCACCTGGTCCAGGCCCAGCAGAGCATGCAGCAGCAGCACCAGGAGACGACCAAACTGTTGCTTCAGCAGATCCAGTTGCAGCAAAAGTCACAGCAGCAGCACCAGCAGGAGGCGCAGCAGCACCAGCAGGAGGCGCAACAGCAGATACAGCTTTTGGGGACGCCATCCAGAGCAGGGCAGCCGCCCCACCCCCAGGGCCGACTGATGATTCTCACGTCTGGAAGGCGGTAAGGCGGGCCATGCAGAAGATGACCCCTGGGGATGATGTAGAAGCATTTCTGACTGTTTTTGAGAGGGTGGCTGATCGTGAGAGACTTCCTCCAGCACAGTGGGCAGAGGTTCTGGCGCCATATTTATCGGGTGAACCCCAGAAGGCATATTTTGACTTGGCGCTGCAAGATGCTAAGGAATATGCCAAACTAAAGACAGAGATCTTAGCACGTCTAGGAGTAAATATGGCGGTAAGAGGCCAGCGAGTTCATCACTGGGCGTATGCTAGCAACAAACCCCCTCGCTCGCAGATGTTTGACCTCCTGCATCTTGTTCAGAAGTGGCTACAACCGGAGTCCTCCACTCCGGCCCAGATGGTTGAGCGGGTGGTGATTGACAGGTTCATGCATTCCCTTCCCAAGCCAGTACAGACCTGGGTTGCCCAGGGTGATCCCCAGAACGCAGATGACTTCATCGGCCTGATAGAGAGGTACCAGGTAGTCGAGAGATCTCTTGGGAAACCGGATGCAGTCACTTCTCCCTACTGGGATACCCAAAAGGGGGCGGGTTCACCACAGAAGGGGTCTAGAGCCACCATTGGGGGACGTCCCACTCCTACTGAAGGTGCCTTTAGAACAGTGGGTAGAGATATAGTTTGCTGGCGATGTCACAACCCTGGACATGTAGCCGCCAGGTGTCAAATATCCCCTGAGTCCATGGACTGCAGCCTAGGCAGACGGGTCTCCTATTATGCCTATCCAGCCTGTAGCGTGGACTGTCAACCCGGCGAGGGGCCGCAGGCGTGTGCAGTGTCCATTAATGGAGTAAAAGTGCTTGGGCTGTTGGACTCCTGGTGACCTTGATCAGAGCATCCCTTCCCCACCAGTTGATCCCTTCCAAAACCCTGGGCGTTCGGTGCATCCATGGTGACGCCAAGGACTATCTCGTGGCCACAGTAACAGTGGGGACAGACTGTGGTGCCCAGTCCCATGAAGTCGGGGTAGTAAAGGACCTGATACATCCCGTCATATTGGGCCACGATTTTTCCTTATTCTGGGACTTGTGGGGGAAGGGAACTGGACTAAATAGTATGGGGCAAAGCCAGGTCTTTGAAGAAGAACCCCCGACGAAGTCTCAGATGGAGGAGTTCCCACTGTGCGTCCTTGTCGGGGATGAGGGTGAGACGGTGACCGAGGAAGCCGACCTCCCTGCGTTAGATATGTCCAAAGAGAACTTTGGGACTGCTCAAGTTCGAGACCTGACCTTAAAAGGGGCGTTTGTCCAGGTTATTGTATGTAATGGGGTTGCCCAAGAGCCGGGGGCCGACACCAGATTCCCCCACTTTGCAGTGCAGGGGGAGTTGCTATATCGGGTGGCCAAACTAAGGGGCGGTGAGATAGTGGAACAGCTGTTAGTGCCGGGGCCATACAGACGGCGGGTGCTAGATATGGCCCATTCACATGTTCTGGGGGGACACCTAGGGGTCGAGAAAACTCAGGAGAGGATATTGAGAAGGTTTTATTGGCCAGGGTGTTATCGAGAAGTTCAAAACTATTGTAGATCCTGCCCCACCTGCCAAATAACCGCTCCCTCCTCCCACTTCCGTAGCCCCTTAGTCCCACTTCCAGTGATAGAGGTTCCCTTTGAGAGGATTACCATGGACCTCTTGGGCCCCTTAGTTAAATCAGCTCGGGACCACCAATATATCCTGGTCATCATGGACTATGCGACTCGGTATCCGGAAGCGGTTCCCCTAAGGAACATGTCCAGTAAAAGTATAGCCCGAGAGCTAGTCCATATTTTTGCTCGGACAGGTCTACCAAAAGAGATTCTGACAGACCAAGGAACCCCCTTCATGAGCAAGGTGATGAAGGAGCTTTGCAGAGTCCTTCAGATAACTCAGCTTCGGACCTCGGTTTATCATCCACAGACGGACGGCCTAGTGGAACGCTTCAACAAGACCTTAAAGGCGATGCTCAAGAAGGTCGTTGAAAAGGATGGGCGAGACTGGGACTACCTGCTCCCATTTCTGCTTTTCTCGGTCAGAGAAGTTCCTCAAGCCTCCACTGGCTTCTCTCCATTTGAGCTCCTATATAGGCGGCATCCAAGAGGTTTCCTAGACATCGCCAAGGAAACTTGGGAGGCTGAAGTCACACCACACCGGAGTATCATCGAACATGTCGCCCAGTTACAGGAGAGAATGTCAAAGGTGATGCCCATCGTGAAGGAACACCTCCTCCAGGTGCAGGAAGCCCAGGCGAGGGTCTATAACCGGTCGGCGAGACTAAGACAGTTCCAGCCCGAGGACCGTGTTTTGGGGCTGATCCCTACCATCGAGAGCAAGTTCCTCGCCAAGTGGCAAGGTCCATACGAGGTGGTGGAGAAAGTCAGCGAGGTTAATTATAAAGTCCATCAGCCTGGCCGAAGAAAGCCGCATCAAATATATCATGTAAATTTGCTCAAGTCGTGGCGGGACCGTGAACCTGTGGAAACTCCTTGCCTGGGAGCCGCACCAGAAGGCAAGGTGGAGGAGGTCACTATTGCAGAGACTCTATCATCGGCCCAGAAGCAACAGTGTCGAGAATTACTACAGCGGAATCGGGAGCTGTTCTCAGAGTTGCCGGGGCATACTCAAGTGGTAGAGCATGATGTGCTGACAGAGCCGCACGTACGAGTGAATCTGAAGCCGTATCGGATTCCGGAAGCACGCCGGGAGGTGATCTCGGCCGAGGTGAAGAGGATGTTAGACCTCGGAGTAATAGAGGAGTCAAAGAGTGGGTGGTCGAGCCCAATCGTCCTCGTGCCAAAACCCAATGGAGAGTGGAGGTTTTGTAATGACTACCGCCGGCTGAATGAGGTATCCAAGTGTGACGCGTACTCGATGCCCCGCGTCGACGAACTCATCGAGAGGCTTGGACCGGCGAGGTACATCACCACTCTCGACCTGACGAAGGGCTACTGGCAGATCCCCATGTCCCAGATGGCTAAGGAGAAGACGGCTTTCTCAACACCTGATGGGTGTTTTCAATACACGCGGATGCCGTTCGGACTACAGGGGGCCCCAGCCACTTTCCAGAGGGCTATGGATCGGATCCTAGCCCCACATAAGAAGTATGCCGCAGCCTACCTCGACGACATTGTGGTCTTTAGCCCAGACTGGGCTAGTCACCTACCTAAACTACAGGCCATTCTGGACGCGCTAAGGAAGGCAGGATTTACCATAAATCCAAGAAAGTGTGCCATCGGGAAGGAGGAGGCCAAGTACCTGGGCTATGTTGTTGGGAGAGGCGAAATAAAGCCGCAAATCAAGAAAGTGGAGGCAATTCAAACCTGGCCGCAACCACTCTCGAAGAAGCAGGTGAGAGCATTCCTAGGAATGGTAGGATACTACCGGCGGTTTATCCCGAATTTTGCCATGATTGCCGGGCCACTAACGGATCTTCTAAAAGGCACCAAATCAACCATGGTGAAATAGACGGAAGAAACGGAGACCGCGTTTCAACAGTTGAAGCTAACATTGTGCAAGCAGCCGGTCCTGGCCGCGCCAGACTTCAAGAATGAATTTGTGGTCCAGACGGACGCTTCAGAGGTTGGTCTAGGGGCTGTACTCTCCCAAGAGATAAATGGGGAAGAACATCCCATTCTCTATCTAAGCCGAAAGCTGTCCTCCTGCGAGAAGAACTACGCCATAGTAGAGAAAGAGTGTTTAGCCATAAAATGGGCCGTGGATACACTGAAATATTACCTACTAGGCCGGAAGTTTAGATTAGTATCAGACCATGCCCCGTTGAGATGGTTGAGAGAGAAGAGGGGTAAAAATGCCAGGGTAACTAGATGGTTCCTAGGACTTCAAGAGTTTAACTTTCACGTGGAGCATAGGCCCGGGAAGTTACATGGGAATGCAGATGCCCTCTCTAGGATTCCCTGCCTGGTGTCAGAAGGTGCCCAAACCCCCGGCTTTGGGCAGAGGGGGGGAATATGTGACAGTGTCACTGGTTTTATATGTTAGGGGAGGTATGTGTCACTCAGGATGCTCTCCTGGGTGAACTAAGACCTACTTTATTTTTCTGCCAGCGTGTTATATGCTGGTAGGCTTACTCTGTTAAAGGGTGTGCGGTTTTATGGGAATGGCAAAGAGGGCGGGACGCCATTCCCCCTACCTCCCCTCAGGGTGTGGCTGAGCAATGTGTATAAACTTGCTCCAATTATACCTCTGGCTCCTCTGTTTTTAGTATTTACCCTGGGCTCCAACACCGCTAGTTGCTGCTCAGAAGTGCCGTCTGCACAGTCAACGCTTGCTCCAGTGTTATTGGGGTTCAGTAACCTCAGCTGATCCCCAGCGGTGTGTCCGGCAAATTCTCCTGCTCTGTCCACATCCACTGTACTACTAATTTAAAACTTGCTCCAATTATACCTCTGGCTCCTCTGATTTTAGTATTTACCCTGGGCTCCAACACCGCTAGTTGCTGCTCAGAAGTGCCGTCTGCACAGTCAACGCTTGCTCCAATGTTATTGGGGTTCAGTAACGTCAGCTGATCCCCAGCTGTGTGTCTGGCAAATTCTCCTGCTCTGTCCACATCCACTGTACTACTAATTTAAAACTTGCTCCAATTATACCTCTGGCTCCTCTGTTTTTAGTATTTACCCTGGGCTCCAACACCGCTAGTTGCTGCTCAGAAGTGCCGTCTGCACAGTCAACGCTTGCTCCAGTGTTTTTGGGGTTCAGTAACGTCAGCTGATCCCCAGCGGTGTGTCCGGCAAATTCTCCTGCTCTGTCCACATCCACTGTACTACTAATTTAAAACTTGCTCCAATTATACCTCTGGCTCCTCTGATTTTAGTATTTAACCTGGGCTCCAACACCGCTAGTTGCTGCTCAGAAGTGCCGTCTGCACAGTCAACGCTTGCTCCAATGTTATTGGGGTTCAGTAACGTCAGCTGATCCCCAGCTGTGTGTCTGGCAAATTCTCCTGCTCTGTCCACATCCACTGTACTACTAATTTAAAACTTGCTCCAATTATACCTCTGGCTCCTCTGTTTTTAGTATTTACCCTGGGCTCCAACACCGCTAGTTGCTGCTCAGAAGTGCCGTCTGCACAGTCAACGCTTGCTCCAGTGTTTTTGGGGTTCAGTAACGTCAGCTGATCCCCAGCGGTGTGTCCGGCAAATTCTCCTGCTCTGTCCACATCCACTGTACTACTAATTTAAAACTTGCTCCAATTATACCTCTGGCTCCTCAGTTTTTAGTATTTACCCTGGGCTCCAACACCGCTAGTTGCTGCTCAGAAGTGCCGTCTGCACAGTCAACGCTTGCTCCAGTGTTATTGGGGTTCGGTAACGTCAGCTGATCCCCAGCTGTGTGTCTGGCAAATTCTTCTGCTCTGTCCACATCCACTGTACTACTAATTTAAAACTTGCTCCAATTATACCTCTGGCTCCTCTGTTTTTAGTATTTACCCTGGGCTCCAACACCGCTAGTTGCTGCTCAGAAGTGCCGTCTGCACAGTCAACGCTTGCTCCAGTGTTATTGGGGTTCAGTAACGTCAGCTGATCCCCAGCTGTGTGTCCGGCAAATTCTCCTGCTCTGTCCACATCCACTGTACTAGTAATTTAAAACTTGCTCCAATTATACCTCTGGCTCCTCTGTTTTTAGTATTTACCCTGGGCTCCAACACCGCTAGTTGCTGCTCAGAAGTGCCGTCTGCACAGTCAACGCTTGCTCCAGTGTTATTGGGGTTCAGTAACGTCAGCTGATCCCCAGCTGTGTGTACGGCAATTTCTCCTGCTCCGTCCACATTCACACTACTACAGATTTTAAAGTTGCTCCAATGACACCTCTGGCTCCTCTGTTTTCAGTATTATCCCTGAGCTCCAACACCGCCAGTTGGCGCTCAGAAGTGCCATCTGCACATTCAACACTTGCTGCCGTGTTCTTGGGGTTCAGTAACGTCAGCTGTTCCCCTGCTGTGTGTCTTCGGTAATTTCTCCTGCTCTGTCCACATTCACACTACTACAGATTTTAAAGTTGCTCCAATGACACCTCTGGCTCCTCTGTTTTCAGTATTATCCCTGAGCTCCAACACCGCCAGTTGGCGCTCAGAAGTGCCGTCTGCACAGTCAACACTTGCTGCCATGTTATTGGGGTTCAGTAACGTCAGCTGTTCCCCTGCTGTGTATACGGCAATTTCTCCTGCTCTGTCCACATTCGCACTACTACTGATTTTAAAGTTGCTCCAATGACACCTCTGTCTCCTCTGTTTTCAGTATTATCCCTGAGCTCCAACACCGCCAGTTGGCGCTCAGAAATGCCGTCTGCACAGTCAACACTTGCTGCCGTGTTATTGGGGTTCAGTAACGTCAGCTGTTCCCCTGCTGTGTGTACGACAATTTCTCCTGCTCTGTCCACATTCACACTACTACAGATTTTAAAGTTGCTCCAATTATACCTCTGGCTCCTCTGTTTTCAGTATTATCCCTGAGCTCCAACACCGCCAGTTGGCGCTCAGAAGTGCCATCTGCACAGTCAACACTTGCTGCCGTGTTATTGGGGTTCAGTAACGTCAGCTGTTCCCCTGCTGTGTGTCTTCGGCAATTTCTCCTGCTCTGTCCACATTCACACTACTACAGATTTTAAAGTTGCTCCAATGACACCTCTGGCTCCTCTGTTTTCAGTATTATCCCTGAGCTCCAACACCGCCAGTTGGCGCTCAGAAGTGCCGTCTGCACAGTCAACACTTGCTACCGTGTTATTGGGGTTCAGTAACGTCAGCTGTTCCCCTGCTGTGTGTACGGCAATTTCTCCTGCTCTGTCCACATTCACACTACTACAGATTTTAAAGTTGCTCCAATTACACCTCTGGCTCCTCTGTTTTCAGTATTATCCCTGAGCTCCAACACCGCCAGTTGGCGCTCAGAAGTGCCATCTGCACAGTCAACACTTGCTGCCGTGTTATTGGGGTTCAGTAACGTCAGCTGTTCCCCTGCTGTGTGTACGGCAATTTCTCCTGCTCTGTCCACATACACTGTACTACTAATTTAAAACTTGCTCCAATTATACTTCTGGCTCCTCTGTTTTTATTATTTACCCTGGGCTCCAACACCGCTAGTTCCTGCTTAGAAGTGCCGTCTGCACAGTCAACGCTTGCTCCAGTGTTATTGGGGTTCAGTAACGTCAGCTGATCCCCAGCTGTGTGTCCGGCAAATTCTCCTGCTCTGTCCACATCCACTGTACTACTAATTTAAAACTTGCTCCAATTATACCTCTGGCTCCTCTGTTTTTGGTATTTACCCTGGGCTCCAACATCGCTAGCTGCTGCTCAGAAGTGCCGTCTGCACAGTCAACGCTTGCTCCAGTGTTATTGGGGTTCAGTAACGTCAGCTGATCCCCTGCTGTGTGTCCGGCAAATTCTCCTGCTCTGTCTACATCCACTGTACTACTAATTTAAAACTTGCTCCAATTATACCTCTGGCTCCTCTCTTTTTAGTATTTACCCTGGACTCCAACACCGCTAGTTGCTGCTCAGAAGTGCCGTCTGCACAGTCAACGCTTGCTCCAGTGTTATTGGGGATCAGCAACGTCAGCTGATCCCCAGCTGTGTGTACGGCAATTTCTCCTGCTCTGTCCACATTCACACTACTACAGATTTTAAAGTTTCTCCAATTACACCTCTGGTTCCTCTGTTTTCAGTATTATCCCTGAGCTCCAACACCACCAGTTAGCGCTCAGAAGTGCCTTCTGCACAGTCAACACTTGCTGCCGTGTTCTTGGGGTTCAGTAACGTCAGTTGTTCCCCTGCTGTTTCTTCGGCAATTTCTCCTGCTCTGTCCACATTCACACTACTATAGATTTTAAAGTTGCTCCAATGACACCTCTGGCTCCTCTGTTTTCAGTATTATCCCTGAGCTCCAACACCGCCAGTTGGCGCTCAGAAGTGCCGTCCGCACATTCAACACTTGCTGCCATGTTATTGGGGTTCAGTAACGTCAGCTGTTCCCTTGCTGTGTGTACGGCAATTTCTCCTGCTCTGTCATTCACACTACTACTGATTTTAACCCCTTAAGCCCCGCGGGTGGTTTGCACGTTAATCACCGGGCCAATTTTTACAATTCTGACCACTGTCACTTTATGAGGTAATTACTCTGGAACGCTTCAACGGATCCCCCTGATTCTGAGATTTGTTTTTTCGTGACATATTGTACTTCATGATTGTGGAAAAATTTCTTCGATATCACTTGCGTTTATTTGTGAAAAAAACGGAAATTTGGCGAAAATTTAGAAAATTTTGCAATTTTCAAAATTTGAATTTTTAAGCCCTGAAATCAGAGCGATATGTCACACAAAAGAGTTAATAAATAACATTTCCCACATGTCTACTTTACATCAGCACAATTTTGGAACCAAAATTTTTTTTTGTTAGGGAGCTAAAAGGGTTAAAATTTGACCAGCGATTTCTCATTTTTCCAACAAAATTTACAAAACCATTTTTTTAGGGACCACATCACATTTGAAGTCACTTTGAGAGGTCTTTATGACAGAAAATACCCAAAAGTGACACCATTCTAAAAACTGCACCCCTCAAGGTGCTCAAAACCACATTCAAGAACTTTATTAACCCTTCAGGTGCTTCACAGGAATTTTTTGCATGTGGAAGAAAAAAATGAACATTTAACTTTTTTCACAAAAATGTTACTTTAGACCCAATTCTTTTTATTTTCACAGGGGTAACAAGAAAAAATGGACCCCAAAATTTGTTGTGCAATTTCCCCTGGGCACGCAGATACCCAATATTTGGGGAAAAAACACTGTTTGGGCGCACTGTAGGGCTCGGAAGGGAAGGAGCGCCATTTGACTTTTTGATTGTAAAATTTGCTTGAATAATTAGCGGACACCATGTTGCGTTTAGAGAGCCCCTGTGTGCCCAAACATTGGAGCTCCCCCACAAGTGACCCCATTTTGGAAACTAGACCCCCCAAGGCACCTATCTAGATGCATAGTGAGCACTTGCAACCCCCAGGTGCTTCACAAATTGATTCGTAAAAATTAAAAAGTGAAAAAAAAAACACTTTTTCATTGTTACGAATCAATTTGTGAAGCACCTAGGGGTTCCAAGTGCTCACTATGCATCTAGATAGGTGCATTGGGGGGTCTAGTTTCCAAAATGGGGTCACTTGTGGGGGAGCTCCAATGTTTGGGCACACAGGGACTCTCTAAACGCAACATGGTATCCGCTAACAAATTGAATGGAAAATCGGCTCAAATTGTTAGCGGACACCACATTGCGTTTGGAGAGCCCCTCTGTGCCCAAACTTTAGAGCTCCCCCACAAGTGACCCCATTTTGGAAACTAGACCCCCCAAGGCACCTTTCTAGATGCATAGTGAGCACTTGGAACCCCCAGGTGCTTCACAAATTGATTCGTAATAATGAAAAAGTGAAAAAAAAAACACTTTTTCATTTTTACGAATCAATTTGTGAAGCACCTAGGGGTTCCAAGTGCTCACTATGCATCTAGATAGGTGCCTTGGGGGGTCTAGTTTCCAAAATGGGGTCACTTGTGGGGGAGCTCCAATGTTTGGGCACACAGGGACTCTCCAAATGCAACATGATATCCGCTAACAATTTGAGCCGACAATTTGTCCACATTCACACTACTAGTCTACTCCTGATTTTAAAGTTGCTCCAATTAGGCCTCTTGCTCCACTCTGTTTTTAGTATTTACCCTGGGT
This sequence comes from Phyllobates terribilis, assembly GCF_046119375.1. Lineage (NCBI taxonomy): Eukaryota > Metazoa > Chordata > Amphibia > Anura > Dendrobatidae > Phyllobates > Phyllobates terribilis. Next base: position 846,812,729 of record NW_027362763.1, read on the forward strand.
TCCACCACCGCCAGCTGTTTCCCAGCAGTGTCTTTGGCACGGGTACTCCCTCCTGCCCAGCCTGGTTCCAGCACGCCAGCTGTTTCCGGGTAGTGTCAACGTCACTTTGCCTCCAATACGTTGTCCTGTCGTGTTGTGGTCGGGTTAGCCGACTCTATGGTGCCTGCAGTTTAGGTGACTCCTATGTGGGCAACGGGATCTGGCAATGAAGGCTGGTTCCATAGTGCCAATAGGACAAGCACCCCCTGTAGGACTGTGGGTTTCGGCAACTGCGGCCGGCTCGCGGCCTTGCAACTTTTTTTTTCATGGGTACCTTCTGCTACCCATCCGATTTCCAGTACCGTCAGCTGGTTTTCGGCAGTGCCTTTGGCTTAGGTGCCTCCTTCTCGGTATCCAAGTTCCACCAACGTCTGCTGGTCCTTGGTAGTGCTTTCTGGCACAGGTACCTCCTGCTTAGTAACCGGGTTCCAGTACCGTCAGCTGGTCCTCGGTAGTTCCATTGGCTCTTGTACCTTCTGCTACCCATCCGGGTTTCAGTACCGTCAGCAGGTTCTCGGCAGTGCCTTTGGCTTAGGTGCCTCATTCTCGGTATCAAAGTTCCACCAACGTCTGCTGGTCCTTGGTAGTGCTTTCTGGCACAGGTACCTCCTGCTTAGTAACCGAGTTCCAGTACCGTCAGCTGGTCCTCGGTAGTTCCATTGGCTCTTGTACCTTCTTCTACCCATCCGGGTTCCTGTACCGTCAGCTGGTTCTCGGCAGTTCCTCAGCCTTCTTGTACCTTCTGCTACATTTCCAAGTTCAAGCTTTTTGAAATGGTTCTTGGTAATCACTCTGGATCTCCCTGACGATGACCCTGAAGATGAAGACCCTGAAGACCACCCCGAAGAAGACGAGGACCCCGAAGACGACGACCCTGAAGCCGAGGACCCTGAAGACCACCCCAAAGAAGACGAGGACCCCGAAGATGACGACCCTGAAGACGACGACCCTGAAGACCACCCTGAAGAAGACGAGGACCCCGAAGACGAGGACCCTGAAGACGAGGACCCTGAAGACCAACCCGAATAAGACAAGGACCCCGAAGACGAGGACCCTGAAGACGAGGACCCTGAAGACCACCCCGAAGAAGACGAGGACCCTGAAGACGAGGACCCTGAAGACCACCCCGAAGAAGACGATGACCCAGAAGACGACGACCCTGAAGACGACGACCCTGAAGACCACCCCGAAGAAGACCAAGAAGATGACCCTGAAGAAGATGACCAAGAGGACAAAGAACAAGAAGACAACCACCAAGATACAGAAGAACAAAAGACAGAAAACCAAGAAGCAGAAGTACAAGAAGCTGCAGAACAAAGAGCGGAAGAATATTAAGCATAAGACTAAAAATCAGAGCAAAAGATATTGTCTAAATTATAAGCAGAAGAAGACTAAGCTGTGTAAGATAGGGGGGAAAAGAAAAAAGATTACAAGCACACGGCTCCTCTGAACTCTACTCACCCCCTCCCCTCATCAAACACGACTCCCCGCTCATCATACACCACCACTATCCTAGCCAAAGTGCTAAAAATGCTTTAGTGGCAATGCAATAATTTCCTGCACTTTTGCCGACTTTTTACTGAATTTAGCCGATTTTAAGAAAAAATGTTCGTGTGTCTGATCACGAATCCGAATGTGCCATATTCGTTACGAATTTTAAATTGGCGATCATTTTTCAAACACATTCGCTCATCTCTAATCAGGAGAGCAGAGAGCGGCCATCACATATCACACTGGTAACTCTCCTTCATCTAAAATAATCTCTGGAGGCAAAGTTATCTTCCAGGCAGCGTCCTCTCCAGAGCCCAGAAGAGGTCATTTATATCAAGTGATAAAACATGATTTCTCAACAACAAGGCATTTGATATAAGGCATACAGTTCCCAAATAAGATGGAAGAAAATACAGCCCAAGTATTTTAAAAAATAACAATCTTTACTTAGAGCAATGCACAAAAATATATAGGAAAAGAATGAGCAGAGAATCCTGTGCAGAGGACAATCACCTCTACATAAATAGGTATAAAAAGAGTAGTAATTAGGGTTGAGCGAGTATGTTCTGTCCGAGTATGCTCGGGCTGAGCTCTGAGTATTTACAGCTGCTCGGCGATATGGTTGAATCGCTCCCTTGTGCATGATTTGCAACTGTGTGACAGCTTTATTACATGTGAGGAATGTGTAAGAAATAGACATTCCTCACATGTAATAAAACTGTCAGTCGCAAATCATGCACACGGGAGCGATTCAACCATATCACCGAGCAGCTATAAATACTTGAAGCTAGGCCCGAGCATACTCGGCGAAAGGGTTAATAGATCATACTCGCTCAACACTAGTAGTAATCAATAATTGCAAATGACTCAAAAAAAGTCCTTATAAGTATATGGTATATATGCTATAGCAGGTATCTAGCGACATCTAGTGGTCTATTCTGTATTCACATACAGCTGCATCAATAATAAACAAGTAATTAAAGATGAAAGGTATAAATACCAAAATGGATTGGAGCAAGCTAGATCCCAAACAAAGTGTTTATAGAAGTTCATCTGCCTTGTAGAAATGAAAATAAAATGATATAATGTACAGTGCCAGTGCATTCAAGTAGGCAAGATGGGTTAGTTTGGTTATTGATGCCTGGTACAAGAAAGTCTACCATACAGGTCAGGTAAAGGAGACATGATATAAGTATAGGAGACTAATTGTGAGAGATCTCTATTTTAGTTCTATGCATCAGTAAATGTCAAAATCATTCATAGATGATAGAAAATAATACAGAGTATACCTGAGTGGGATTGCTGCACAGGGTGAAAAACCATGACGTACGTTTCGCTATATTGCTTCTTGCAGGGTGTGTGTGAGCTGGGCACGAGTGTTCTTTAAATAGGAGCCTGCAACTGATTCTTGGAGCTTGCGGCTGCCATGTCAAGCACCAGAAGCGGCGGATTCGGTGTCTCACGGCATCTGTCGCCACCCACCTCTGATGCGTTAGTAAGTGGGAGGGGAGCAGGGCCAGCTCCAGGTTTTTGTGGGCCCTGGGCGAAATGATGCACAGATACGGCAGAGAAATATATATATAGTACAATGCCAAAGACTTCACTTCTTACATTAGAAAAATATTTAGATTTGAGATTCCTCAGTGGTTGATACCATTTAATGGCTAACTGAAAAGATGGTAACAAATTGCAAACTTTCGAGACTACGCAGGTCTCTTCATCAGGCTGATATACCACAAAATCTGAAGAGTCACATATTTATACACAATAAGACACACAAAAAATACAATAGGTAAGACAGGTGATGGAAAGCAGAGTTATTATGGAAGAGTAAACAGTTCTGGCTATAAATATTTTAGCAGTTAATAGATAAGGAGTGTGAAGGTTTTATTGTCCTGTGACTAGGTCCAGTGTTATGATGGCCTCACAAGTCTGAGGGGCACATTCCGTAGTTGATGTAGAATGACATAAATCCATGCGACACATTCATTCCTGCTCTGAAAGTGTTAAAGGTCATAATCAGTTTATATTCTGAGATTCTTCTTTCTCTTTGAGAGTTGAAGTTACCTTTTAATACCAGTAATTTCATGTATTTTTTGCTGTGATCAGGGGAACAAAAATGCTTGGCTACAGGTAGATCTATTCTTTTTTCTTTTATTGTGTGTCGATGATGATTCATCCTTGTTCTAAGTTTTTGCCCTGTCTCCCCTACATAAAGACCCCCAGCTGGACATTTGGTACATATAATTAAGTACACTACGTTAGATGTGATACAGCTGAAAGTACCTGGGATCTTATAGTCCTGATGTGAATTGGGGATCTTTATCTTGTCTGTGGTCATTATAAATGGACAGGTTTTACATTTTTTCTGGTTGCAAGGAAAGGTACCTGTAGCTGGTGGAGATGACAGGGAGCTTCTGACAATGATGCTTCTTAGATTTGGGGTCTGCCTGAAACACAGAAGTGGGGGGTCTGGAAATATGGATTGTAATCGGGCATCTTTTTGTAGTAAGGGTTGTAGTTTCCGTGCAGCTCTTCTTAGCGCCTCCAGATTTGGATTGTAGGTGACTACTAGACTACTAGAGGCACACGGTTGTTTTCTTGTTTGGTTTTGTAATGTAGGAGATGATTCCTTGATATTCTGGTGGCTCTTGTAATCTGGTTCTCAATTGTTCTTGGATGGTAGCCCTGTTTCAAAAAGGTCTTTCTGAGGCCATCAAGGTGTTTGTCTTTATCCATAGGGTATCCATAGGATACTAGTCCCCTTATAACCTACCATGCAGAATACTGGCCCCCTTATAACAATCCATGCAGGCTGTGCCCCCACATAATGCCTCATGCAGGCTGTTCCCCCCCACAAAATGCCCCACGCAGGCTGTACCCCCCACATAATGCCCCACGCAGGCTGTTCCCCCCATATAATGCCTGATGCAGGATGTCACCTCCCTTATAATGCCCCATGCAGGATGTCACTCCACCCCCCCACCATACAATGCCCCATGTAGGATGTCACTTCCCCCCCATATAATGCCCCATGCAGGATGTCACACACCCCCTTCCCTTATAATGCCCCATGCAGGATGTTACTCCCCCCCCTTTTAATGCCCCATGCAGGATGTCACCTCTCCCCCCCTTATAATGCCCCATGCAGGATGTCACCTCTCCCCCCATTTAATGCCTAATGCAGGATGTCACCTCCCTTATAATACCCCATGCAGGATGTCACTTCCCCCCCACATATAATGCCCCATGCAGGATGTCACTTCCCCCCATATAATGCCCCATGCAGGATGTCACACCCCCTTCCCTTATAATGCCCCATGCAGGATCTCACCCCCCCCTTATAATGCCCCATGCAGGATGTCACCTCTCCCCCCCTCCCTTATAATGCCCCATGCAGGATGTCACCCTCCCCCCTTATAATGACCCATGCAGGATGTCACTCCCCCCTCATAATGCCCCATGCAGGATGTCACCCCCCACTGATAATGCCCCATGCAGGATGTCACTCCCTCACCTCATAATGCCCCATGCAGGATGTCACAACCCCCGCCCCCCCCCCCCCTTATAATGCTCCATGCCTCCATACATTAAAAAAAAATCTAATCAAATATTCACCTCACTTCTCACCTGCTGCCGCTGCTCTGGACTCCTCAGCGTCGCCGGCGTCTTCCCGCTCTGCACTGTGACGGCTCAGGAGAGAGCGCGGTGTAAAGACATCACTGCGCCCTCTGACCTGAGACGTCACAGTGCAGCAGCTGCGAAAGCTACTGGAGCTGCTGCGGAGGCACGGGGAGAGGTAAGTATTGTGCCGGCTGCCTGGGCCGTGAGACATTGGGGGGAGCGGGCGCTGACACCGCTCTCCTCCGCTCACGGGTCCCATAGAGCGGCGGGGAGCCCGACAGCGAGTTGGCCCCCCCGCCTGCACTGGGCCCCGGCACTTGCCCGGGTGCGCTGGGTGCTGACGCCGGCCCTGGAAGGGAGGATGACATCAATGCGAGCTGTGGCAAGAAGGTTTGCTGTGTCTGCCAGCGTAGTGTCCAGAGGCTGGAGGCGCTACCAGGAGACAGGTCAGTACACCAGGAGACGTAGAAGGGGCCGTAGGAGGGCAACAACCCAGCAGCAGGACCGCTATCTCCGCCTTTGTGCAAGGAGGAACAGGAGGAGCACTGCCAGAGCCCTGCAAAATGACCACCAACAGGCCACAAATGTGCATGTGTCTGCACAAATGGTTAGAAACTGACTTCATGAGGGTGGTATGATGGTCCGACTTCCACAGATGGGGGTTGTGCTCACAGCCCAACACCGTGCAGGACGCTTGGCATTTGCCACAGAACACCAGGATTGGCAAAGTCGCCACTGGCGCCCTGTGCTCTTCACAGATGAAAGCAGGTTCACACTGAGCACATGTGACAGACGTGACAGAGTCTGGAGACGCCGTGGAGAGCGATGTGCTGCCTGCAACATCCTTCAGAATGACCGGTTTGGCAGTGGGTCAGTAATGGTGTGGGGTGGCATTTCTTTGGATGGCCGCACAGCCCTCCATGTGCTCGCCAGAGGTAGCCTGACTGCCATTAGGTACCGAGATGAGATCCTCAGACCCCTTGTAAGACCATATGCTGGTGCGGTTGGCCCTGGGTTCCTCCTAATGCAGGACTATGCCAGACCTCATGTGGCTGGAGTGTGTCAGCAGTTCCTGCAAGATGAAGGCATTGAAGCTATGGACTGCCCCCCCCGTTCCCCAGACCTGAATCCGATTGAGCACATCTGGGACATCATGTCTCGCTCCGTCCACCAACGTCACGTTGCACCACAGACTGTCTAGGAGTTGGCGGATGCTTTAGTCCAGGTCTGGGAGGAGATCCCACAGGAGACCATCTGCAACCTCATCAGGAGCATGCCCAGGCATTGTATGGAGGTCATACAGGCACGTGGAGGCCACACACAATACTGAGACTCATTTTGACTTGTTTTAAGGACATTACATCAAAGTTGGATCAGCCTATAGTGTGTTTTTCCACTTTAATTTTGGGGGTGACTACTTTTTTCACTTTTTTACTTAATCCCACTATTGAAATTTCACTTTCTGCAGTCTGATCGCAGTTATAAGGTATAGTAGTGCAGGATCACTGCTATACCTCATAACTGTCAGTGCTGCAGACACAAGATAGTTTGATCATGCACTGCGCATGATCAGACTACCTTGCTTGTGCCTGGTGACCTGGATGTTGTCATGACGACATTGGGTCACAAGGGCAACCATAGGGACTCCACAATGACGTTGCGGGTTTCCAATCGAAGAGCAGAGGGGCTTTTGTCCTTCTGCTCACTCGCTTAATAGCATTTAGGGGGTTAAAGTGCCGGGAACGCTGTGGGCACCGCTCCAGGCACTGATTTCCTGGTGTTAGCTGTCAGAATCAGCTGACACCCGGCGGCAATCACACCCACACAGCCTGTGTGGGTGGCATCAAATGAGACATAATAATACGTACCTGGTCCATAAAGACCAGGGTACAGGGACGTATTATTACGGCTCACGTCAGAAAGGGGTTAAATACTGTGCAACTTATGTTCTATCAATGTCCAAGTATATAAAGCCATCTAGACTGAACAGTAGCCAATTCTGCATTTTGTGTGTGCTATTTTAAATCTTCTTTAATCATATTTTTAACACAATATAAATGTACCCCAATTTACATGTTTGTAAGAAAATATGCTTAGAAGCAGTCATCTGTGTAAAAACTATATGAAACAATCCCTCATCACAGTGCTATGTATATTCTGCTGTATTGTTTAGATCCATAGATGCTCAGATACACTGCTACATACTATTCACTGACTTCTTTATTAACTTCAAGGTGTTTGATGTAAAAGTTCTCATTAGAAGTCAGGGCAATATATTTAAAATGTGGCCCTGATGATCATGATGCTGACAAGGGGCCCTTGACTCACGAAGAGTCAACCTTCAGCACTCAGGAGAGGAAAAACCCCCAGTGGAGGAAACCTCTAGGGAACCATGGCTGGAGGACTGCCTTCCCTTAGGCTATGGATGTCCGTTGATGAGAACAGAGACCTATCCAGGAATCTGCCTCATTGTGCAGTAGGAAACCCACTTGTTCAGTGGGTGCATCTAGCTGCAGAAAGTCCAGTAAATGTCATTTCCAGTGGTAGAGAACAGAGACCGAGCCCGGAATCTGCCTCGTTGTGCAGTAGGAAACCCACAGTTCAGTGAGTACATCTAGCTGCAGAAAGTCCAGTAAATGTCGTATCCAGTGGTAGAGAACAGAGACCGAGACCGGAATCTGCCTCGTTGTGCAGTAGGAAACCCACAGTTGAGTGAGTGCATCTACCTGCAGAAAGTCCAGTAAATGTCGTACCCGGTGGTTAAGAACAGAGAACGAGCCCGGAATCGCCCTCTTTTTCAGATGTAAAGGTGTCATCTCGAGCTGGATCCCATGTTCATTGTGGGTTCACAGCGAGACCCTGCTCTGCCTCACCTACAATATAAATGTCACAAAATTAGCCAAACGGAAAAGATGAATATATGCACATGAAGACAAATTATAATTAGCGAGGCAACTAGACAATTGTATATATCAATCATTATTTCTAGATTATATCATTTGTGGAGAACGACAAGTTGGCATGCAATGTTCCCCTGAGAATTTAAATATGTAAATTGCCTCTTTAGAGAAGAAGAGGAAAAGAACTTTCACAAATTCCCATTGAATGATTGTCCACAAGTAAAAACTTAATTTCTTAAATTCCCTATCAGATGTCTCCCATGCAGGAAAATCAGATCTCCTGCTTGCACTGATGAATGAGCAAACAGCCTGAAACACAAATCTGACAATGGAATTTCTGGTTTGGCTTTTTCTCCCAAATCATGTGAGAAGGCTTTTTAAAGGGTCAATATTGACTCTTAAAGATTGCTACTTCAATAAGTGGCTCTAGTTTTCCTGTCCTCTACCTTTATGAAGAGGCTTCTTAGATTATATTACAGCACTATAGTCTTTGTATCTAGTGAATTGACCCGAGCCTTACAGGCCATCCTCTGGCACTAAACTATATTGTTGATTAGTCTCTTATTGCCACTGCCTTTATTGACCAATTCTCCACCTGGCTTCTTCACTTTCTCTCTGCTGACATTCCCACTATCATCATGGGTGCCTTCAACATCCCTACTGAGACCCTCCAGTCAGCAGCCTCCAAACTCCTGTCTCTTACCTCATCTTTTGGACTCAATGGTCCTCCTGAGCCACCCACACAGACAGACATACATTGGACCTTATCTTCACCCGTCTCTGCTCCCTATCTAACCTTGCAACCTCCCCTCTCCTCCTATCTGACCACCATCTACTCATTTTCTCACCCCTGTCCTCTTCCCCTGTCACCCATATCCAGCAACTAGCACACAACCGCTAAAACCTCGCACATCTAGACACTCACACACTCTGACTATTCTACCACTGGCATCTTTATTTTCACTCCATGACACAGACAGCTCCACTGCTTTCTACAGTGCCACTCTCGCATCAGCTATTGACTGGTTCACGTCTCTCATGCATTTGCAGAGCATGATGAATCAATAGACAACCCTGGCACAATAACCTCACTAAAAAGCTTCGGCAAGTGTCCAGGGTTGCAGAGCGGCGTTGGAAGAAAACACATTCGCAAGATGACTTCACTGTATTCAAACAAGCAACACTCACTTTCAAATAAGCCCTCAACTGCCCCCTCCGACCTCCCTCATCTCTGCTGAGGACTTTGCCACACACTTCAAAAATAAAATCGACCAACAAGAGAAGTCTTTAGTGTTCGACCACCACAACCCCTTTGTATACCAGACCAATGCCCTTCCCCCATAACCTCCCACTCAAACATCACTGAAGGAGAGGTTACTCTACTCATCGCCTCTCCAAATCACACCTCACCACTTATGCACTTGACCCCCTTCTCATGTACAGCACCATGGAATCAATGGTGCTATATAAATAAATAATAAAAATCACGAAATGAACATTGATTCTACTCCATTGTCAGCCTGGGGTTGGAGACCCCTAACATACTAGGAAATTACTTAAAGGGAACCTATCACCATGAAAACACAGTCCAATCTGCAGGCAGCATGTTATAGATCAGGGGGAGATGAGCAGATTGATATGTTGTTTTGTGAGAAAAGATTTAGTATTACCTGTGTTTTTATCATTTATTCCTCTGCTTTTTCTGGGATTTTTGGTCCAGTGTGTGGTCCTATCAGTGACTGACATATTACTTTGTATAAGTGGTGTAAGGTAGCTCTAATGATCATGTTGAGGAGCACTCACTTCACCGGGTCAATTAAAGCACACATGCAACGTTTTCCGGTAATATGAAGTTCAGCAGTTTATTACACATCATAAACTGCTTATAACATAGTCCATCTCAGTGGCTAGCAGGAATGTTACACATGTAATGTCCTAAAGCCTTTTCAGAGGCAGCTATGCCCGCTTGGCTTCAGATACAGACTTCAGCAAGGTACAACATCAATATTCATTTAAAGCACCGATTTACCTTTGCCGGGTCTTAGCTGCTTCTATCAGCTCTGTTCTGCCACAGCTGTGGATTAAGGCTCCCGAGACGTGGTCTCCAGGCCACGTGCCTTCCAGGGCTACTGGTGTCCCAGACACAGGGACCAGGCCTCTTGCCTTCCAAGGCTACTGGTGTCCCAGACACAGGGACCAGGCCTCTTGCCTCTCAAGTCTAATGGTGTCCCAGACACAGGGACCAGGCCTCTTGCCTCTCCAGGCTAATGGTGTCCCAGACACAGGAACCAGGCTTCTCCACTGTTTCACAAACCACCAGGATTTATATATCCTTCTGTGCGCACAGGACCGGTGATGATGTCACAGTCATGTGATCAGTCACCTGAAGGGGGAGTACGTGGTCAGCCAAAACACACCCCCTCTGACATTTTGGCAATACAGCAAACCGCTGCATTACAGTGGGTATACAGAGAAAGCTGTCAGTCACTGATAAAATACCCCACTAGATCGAAAATCTCAGAAAGAGCAGAGGTTTAAATGATTAAAAGATGGGTTTTACTGAACCTTTTCTCACAAAACTATATATGAATCTACTCAGCTTCCCTTGCTCTATAATATGGTACCTGCGATTTAAACTGTATTTTCTTGATGACAGGTTCTCTTTAAAGAGGACTATTCAGCACAAATTTTTCATGTTGAACTCGACACATATTGTAATAATGTAGAGTGGAATAAAACATTTTTGTTTTTCTTAATTTGCCTTTCTTTTACGTAATTATTAGCAATCAAAGTACTTGGCACTTAATGAGTTATCTTTTGTTACGTCGCAGTGAGAATTATCAGAGTTTTCTCTGGGGGCGTGTAGTTGTTTTCCCTGTAAGATGCTGACCAATCATAAGCAGCAGGCAACACAGCAGAAGAAGAACATGCCCCTCAGTAGCTCAGAGCAGGTTTCTCAATATGAGAGATGTGAGGATACAGCCCTGATCTCCTGGCCTAACCTTCTACATGAGTCAGTCTCTGATAGCATAGTCACCTCTGCTGTACTGCCTCTTCCCCACACTGTCTGTCCAGAGATGCATCATTTATCACACTAATGTCTGATGCAAAATTAAAATAATACATAAAAATTTTATTCCACTTTGTAGCCATTGTTACATCATGTGTCCAGTTCAACATGAAAACTTTGGTGAATGGTCCTCTTTAAGCTGCATTTTATGCAAGCAAAGAAAATTAGATTAACAGCTGTTTTTTGGTCTGGAGGGTGGGAGATGTCAGCAATCTTTTCTATCAAGGATAAGACAAAATTAACTTACTGTCAGAGGCGGTGACCGCATCCTCATCTGGGCCCAAATTGATTACTACATCACCGGAGTCAGGCATAGGGATCATGGTGTCTTTGAGGATGTCTCTCTTTTCAACCACGGCTCCATGAGGAGTGTCATCATTTACAATATTTGTTTTTTCCTCATATTTTTCTGTAATGTAGAATATTGAAATTAGTATTAAACGTTTCCCTATCAAAAGCTTCCATAATTTTATTGAAGAAAACATTGAAACATTATTTAAATTTTATAACCTCTAAATTGTACAGTGATGTATGAAAATAGAGGGACCAAACCACGAGTTACCTCTATATCTAGGGTTTATTCACTGACATTTTCCTTTAAGAGACTTTTTTTTTATTAGGCTGTTTTTCCATTCAATTTATGTTTTGAAGCCCTGAGTACTTACTGTCAGAGATGATGAGCACATCCTCATCTGCCCCGAAATCGATGATTACATCACTGGGGCAAGGCGCAGAGATGTTGGTGTTCTCAATGACATCTCTCTTTTTGGCCATGAGTTCATCATTTTAATATTCATTTCATTCTCATATTTTCAAGTTAAAGAGATCAAAGAAATCATAATTTATAAAATAAAATATTGCCTATTTTTTTGATATATTATTATGTCTTCTACTTTTCCTTCACTGACAAGATCCTTTAAGAGACGATTTTTATGATCATGTTTTTCTTCTAATTACATATTAAATATAGAAGTAGACAATGTCCCCAGAATAAGTCATCAATTTCATAATGCGGACTGTTACCAAGTTATAAAAAAAAGCCCAAAATAACTGTTTGTATGTAGATTTCACAGGTTTGTCCAGGGTTAGAAAAACATGACTGGTTTGTTGGAAAAACAGGATCACCCCTGTCTACAGGTTGTGCCTGGTACTGCAGCTCCTCTCCAGTGAGGAGAATGGTATAGAGCTGCAATACCACAAACACTCTGAAGACTTTGATGGCACAGTTTGTTTGTTTGTTTTTTAAAGATGGCAGCCCTGTTTTTCTTATCCTGAAGAACTGCTCAAGGCTATGGACGCACGTTCAGGATTTGATTGCAGAAATTTCTGCAGCATTTCTGCATCTCTTGGCAGGAAAAATGCTGCAGAAAAAAAAGTGTTTTTTGCCACGATTTTGACGAGTTTTTGATGCGTTTTTTGGAAGCATTTTTGTACATCAATGAATGCTTTTTGGAGCTAAATAAAGATATTTGAAAAAACAAATGTGTGACATTGCTTTAACCCTTGGATTACCATCACACCTGCGGTGAGTATATTGGTTAGTTTAAATGATTAAAGAATGTGTCTGTTGTCTTTCAAATAAAGTGTTTTACTCTGTGTGTGTGTTTATTTAACTCTTTACTTTACTTTAATTAGGTTTAGTAATGAAAGGGTCTGATTGACACCTTGTCATCACTAAACAAAAGAGCTAGGTGTCAGCTAATCCCATACACCCAATCTTATTAGCATTTCCATTCAACTCATTTCTGGGGCAGCTGGGAGCTGCTATTTTTAGTCTAGGAAGGTGCCATTAGGCAAACGTGTTCCCTGGCTATTAATAATAGCTCAAAGCTGTTTCGTTAGCAGCTATATACCCACAATCAGCAACCAGCAGCGCTTTGGACACAGCCTATTTCTGCTGCATCCAAAACGCTGTGTTCTAATGCCGCACTTTTGTTGTCAATACATGTGGATCCACCGCATATAATGACATTTCAATCGGTCAAAATCTGCAGCGGAGACTAGCGTGTCCGCTACAGAAATTGATATGCTGCGGGTGAGTTTGGTATGTGCCCATGATCAGGAAATGCTGCGGGTTTGAAGATGCGTGTTTATGCAGCGTCAAACCTGCAACGTCCGGATGTTACAGCATACTGGATGAGATTTCTTGAAATCCCATATCCATTATGCGTGCATCTGAGACTGCGGATCACACACGGACAATAACACGGCGCGTCTTTCAGGACCGCAGCATGTCAAATTCTATTGCAGAGTCGCTAGTCTCCACAACAGCAATTTGACCACTAGAATGTATTGAATGCGTTAAATCTGCATGGTTCAGTGAACACATGTGGATTTACCTGCATTCAGTAGACTGCAATGTTTTGGACACAGCAAAAATATACTGTGTCCAAAGCGCTGCTACGTCCAGATCGTGGGCACAGAGCCTAAAATGTAAAAAAAAAATTGTGTGGGCTCCCGCATCATTTTTATAACCAGCAGAGGGAAAGCTGACCACTGGCATCATTTATCACACTAATGTCTGATGCAAAATTAAAATAATACATAAAAATGTTATTCCACTTTGTAGCCATTGTTACATCATGTGTCCAGTTCAATATGAAAACTTTGGTGAATGGTCCTCTTTAAACTGCATTTTATGCAAGCAAAGAAAATTAGATTAAAAGCTGTTTTTTGGTCTGGAGGGTGGGAGATGTCAGCAATCTTTTCTATCAATGTTAAGACAAAATTAACTTACTGTCAGAGGCGGTGACCGCATCCTCATCTGGGCCCACATTGATTACTACATCACCGGAGTCAGGCATAGGGATCATGGTGTCTTTGAGGATGTCTCTCTTTTCAACCACGGCTCCATGAGGAGTGTCATCATTTACAATATTTGTTTTTTCCTCATATTTTTCTGTAATGTAGAATATTGAAATTTGTATTAAACGTTTCCCTATCAAAAGCTTCCATAATTTTATTGAAGAAAACATTGAAACATTATTTAAATTTTATAACCTCTAAATTGTACAGTGATGTATGAAAATAGAGGGACCAAACCACGAGTTACCTCTATATCTAGGGTTTATTCACCGACATTTTCCTTTAAGAGACTTTTTTTTTATTAGGCTGTTTTTCCATTCAATTTATGTTTTGAAGCCCTGAGTACTTACTGTCAGAGGTGATGAGCACATCCTCATCTGCCCCGAAATCGATGATTACATCACTGGGGCAAGGCGCAGAGATGTTGGTGTTCTCAATGACATCTCTCTTTTTGGCCATGAGTTCATCATTTTAACATTTATTTCATCCTCATGTTTTCAAGTTAACAAGATCAAAGAAATCATAATTTATAAAATAAAATATCTATTTTTTTATATATTATTATGTCTTCGTCTACTTTTCCTTCACTGACAAGATCCTTTAAGAGACGATTTTTATGAGGATGTTTTTCTTCTAATTACATATTAAATATAGAAGTAGACAATGTCCCCAGAAGAAGTCATCTACTTCATAATGCGGACTGTTACCAAGTTATAAAAAAAGCCCAAAATAACTGTTTGTATGTAGATTTCACAGGTTTGTCCAGGGTTAGAAAAACATGACTGGTTTGTTCGAAAAACAGGATCACCCCTGTCTACAGGTTGTGCCTGGTACTGCAGCTCTGCTCCAGGGAGGAGAATGGTATAGAGCTGCAATACCACAAACACTCTGAAGACTTTGATGGCACAGTTTTTTCTTTTTTTTTTTTTCAAAGATGGCAGCCCTGTTTTTCTTATCCTGAAGAACTGCTCTAGGCTATGGGCGCACGTTCAGGATTTGATTGCAGAAACTTCTGCAGCATTTTTGCATCTGTTGGCAGGAAAAATGTTGCAGAAAAAAGCGTGTTTTGCCGCGATTTTGACTGTTTTTTGATGCTTTTTTATGTGTGTTTTTTAGAAGCATTTTTGTACATCAATGAATGCTTTTTGGCGCTAAATAAAGATATTTAAAAAAAGAAATGTGTGACGTTGCTTTAACCCTTGGATTACCGTCACACCTAAGGTGAGTATATTGGTTAATTTAAATGATTAAAGAATGTGTCTGTTGTATTACAAATAAAGTGTTTTACTCTGTTTGTGTGTTTATTTAACTCTTTACTTTAATTAGGTTTAGTAATGAAAGGGTCTGATTGACACCTTGTCATCACTAAACAAAAGAGCTAGGTGTCAGCTAATCCCACACACCCAATCTCATTAGCATTTCCATTCAAGTAATTTCTAGGGCAGCTGGAGTTGCTATTTTTAGTCTAGAAAGATGCCATTAGGCAAACGTGTTCCCTGGCTATTAATAACAGCTCACAGAAGTTTTGTTAGCCCCTACATCCCCACAATCAGCAACCAGCAGCACTTTGGATGCAGCGTATTTTCGCTGCGTCCAAAACACTGTGTTCTAATGCCGGACCTTTGTTGTCAATACATGTGGATCCACTGTATATAATGCCATTTCAATTGGTCAAAATCTGCAGCGGAGACTAGCGTGTCCGCTACAGAAATTTACCTGCTGCGGGTGAGTTTGGGTACGTGCCCATGATCAGGAAATGCTGCGGGTTTGAAGATGCGTGTTTATGCAGCGTCAAACCCGCAGCATCCAGATGTTACAGCATAGTGGATGGGAATTCTAGAAATTCCATGTCCACTATGCGTGCATCTGAGGCTGCGGATCACCCGCGGACAATGACATGTGGCGCGTCTTTCAAGACCGCAGCATGTCAAATTCTCTTGCAAAGTCGCTAGTCTCTGCAACAGAAATTTGACCACTAGAATGTATTGAATGTTGTAAATCCGCATGGTTCAGTGAACACATGTGGATTTACCAGCATTCAATAGAATGCAACGGTTTGGACGCAGCAAAATATGCTGCGTCCAAAGCGTTGCTACGTCCGGATCGTGGGCACATACCCTAAAGTTAAAAAATAAATGGCGTGGGCTCGCGCGCCATTTTTTTAACCAGCAGAGGGAAAGCTGAACACTGGGAGCAGATATTAGTAGCCAGGGAAGGGGCCATTAGCCAAAAATGTTCACTAGCTATTAATAACAACCCATAGTTGTTTGGTTATCCTTTACTGGCTAGATTACAGGGCGCTCCCATCAGTGTACTACCGGCCGCCGGGTGATCGAGTTGCCGGGGGACATCGGGAGGATGCCAGACAGGTGAGAATAGTGTTTTTTTCATTTAAAATAGATTTTTACTTTTTTTTATATACATCGCGCACAGTTGCTAGCTGAGGAAACTACTTCTCCCCTCAGCCGCGCCGCTCTCGCTGTTATCAGCAGGAGCGGCGGTCAGATGATGGAAGAAGTAATCTTCCCTGGCCCGGCTACCATTCTTTCTGCATTTTTGCACTGCAGAAACACTACAAAGAATGGACATGTTGTGGATTTTAATGCAATGACAATCCTGAGCTGAAAATTCCGGATCCTGTGCATAGCACATCAGATTGTCATTGCATTAGCTGGCAAACGGATTACCTAGCGTTTTTGGTGCATTTCCACGTGGAAAAAATGCAGCGAAAACGCATCGAAAACGCACAGTGTGCACATAGCCTTAGTGTCAGATTGGTTAGGCTGTACTTACCAAAAGGTTCAGCAGTAGTCTCTCTATCTCCAACAGTGGAACATTGAGTTTCATTATCTCTCCTGGATTTATTCTTTTTCAGATGTCTTTAAAATAGTAAAATATAACTTATATTATGAATTACAAAGTAATATATCTTTATTCTGCAGAATTAAATATAGGCTTATATGTATCTTCATTCATTTTATCTCTTCCATTCTGTAGAAACGTTGCCAATCAGCCAAATTTTGGAATTTTACAACAATTTTTCAGGTATATGAAAGTCCAATATGTGTCTATCATACTGGATTGTAAGGTAATATGAAGATTAGACATAGGTGGATTTATTCTAATGGAATTTAATTTTACTCAAATTTACAAAAATCTGAATTCTGGAGAACACAGATTTTTAGTAATTTGCTCCACACAAATTCAGCAAAAAGGAGGCTAGCTGCAGCCGCCAGCTGGCTGAACAGTAAGGGCCTAGCAAAAAGTTAAAAAGACAAATAAGCACACCTCACCGCTCAACTCTCTGACCGACTTCCACTGCTTTATACCCGCTGGCCAGTTCTCCACACTACCATCGTGCCGCATCTCTAGCCAGGTGTTCCCTTAGGCCACGGCCCCACTATCAGTATTTGGTCAGTATTCGGTCAGTATTTTTTCTCAGTAGTGGGAGACAAAACCAAGTGAGGAACAATGAGAGAAAAGTATAATAGAAACAAGTCACCAATTCTGCATTTATCACCCACTCCAGGCTTTGGCTCCCACTCCTGAGAAAAAATACTGATCAAATACTGATAGTGGGGCTGTGGCCTCAGGCTGGGACTTTGGCTACAAGAAGTCCCTGCGAGGTCTCTGCGCATGCAAGTCCCATCCAAGAGTCAATACTGGGCCGGAGGTGCGGGCAGGGAGCAGCGCGGGCTGTCAGAGATTGGTTATGTGAGTATGAGGTTTTTTCCTTCTTATATCCTCCATTTATTATACTCTGGGGTCTGGGGAGAACCCAGAGCATAATAGGGAGCATTCAATTTGTGGAGAATAACTTTGCTGTGAATCGAAAATGTAAGTAAAATCCACGCGATTTGGTTAATATGAATTTTGTCAGATCCGCTCATCTCTAGTGAAGATGCGATATTTCTTTACAGACGTCTGTGCACACTATAAATCATCCTTTACAATACTTACCTACATATGATGGTACAGTTGACACCAAAGAATATTCCAGTGAGGAAGCTGATGGTGACAGCTACAAAAAACCAGGTGACTTTATTCCAAGCGTTGTTTGGAGGAAAAATATTATCCACTGAAGAAGAAGAAAGAATGTAAGTATCAGATAACCTGTCTGTAATTCATTAGGCCAATATTATGGAGGCAGTCCTGTAAAGGGAATTGGTCACCAGGCTTTTGCTATGTAATCTGAGAGCATCATAATGTTTCAATACAATCAGTGTTTTATCAGCAGTTGGTTATCACTACAGGACAACTGGTCTCCTGTCTCCTAGTCCAACCCCACCCCCAACCCTTATTAGCCCCTTTCTTTCAATATACAATGTACACAAAAAGCTGTGGTGGGGTTATACACAGCTCAACAACTGAGCTCTGCTAGATCTGCCACAGAGAAAACTGTGATTCTATTATAACTGCTGCACCGAGTAAATTAAGTGGCACATCACTGGAATTAGGGTCTCTGTCCCTACCTCATGCTGCTGTCAGATTACATTACAGAACATGCTGACAGATTCCCTATGGTTATTAGGGATTTGTGTTGTGCCAGTGCTGGTCAGCAGTGATTCAGTATTGGATGTGAATTTCCAGTGGTTGGGTGTATAGACAATATAATTTATTAGACCACACACAATATATTGTCTGCAGAGCATCAGTGTACAAGAGCTATCAGAGCACGTGTAGGTTCAGAAGAGTAACACGTGGAATGGGTGGACTGTAGGACCCAGCAAGACCTTTACAAATAGGGGTTTTTATTTTTGAAAAATAAGGTCTCAGGAATTATCTCAAATCGATATATAATATATATATAATGGACAATGGCAGGGTGAGTATATTTGGCCCGCAACACCAGGCCGGTCCCCCGAGTTTATTTGGCCAGGCGGATCCCCCACCCATCACAGCACTTTCAATTTTCTCTACATTCTGGATACCGATACAATGAAAGCAATGATAGAGGACGCTCCCTCTCCCATCATTCCCCCTCGGCATCTGACATCTCAGCGGAGCAGGCACGATGACGTCATTACAACGCGCAGCTGTGCCGAGGTTAGCAGACGATCTCAAGATACCATGAAGAGACCAGAGCAGCGGAGGAAAGGGCAGAGGTGAGCATTTTTTTTTTATGTGGGGTCTTTATCATATATATATATATATATATATATATATATATATATATATATATACTGTATGAAGCACTACGTCGGGCCATTATACTGTATGGAGCACTATGTGGGGCTATCATACTGTATAGAGGACTATGTGGGGCCATTATACTGTATGGAGGACTATGTGGGGCCATTATTCTGTATGGAGGATTATGTGGGGCCATTATACTGTATGAAGAACTATTTGGGGCCATTATACTCTATGGAGGACTATGTGGGGCTCATTATACTGTATGGAGGACTATGTGGGGCCATAATACTGTATGGAAGACTATGTGGGGCCATAATACTGTATGGAAGACTATGTGGGGCCATTATACTGTATGGAGAACTATGTGGGGCCATTATACTGTATGGACCACTTATTGGGTCCATTATACTATATGGAGCACTATGTGGGGCTATTATACTGTATGGAGCACTATGTGAGGCCATAATACTGTATGGAACACTATATGAGGCCATTATACTGTATGGAGCACTATGTGGAGCCATTATACCGTGTGGAGCACTATGTGGGGACCATTATACTGTAAGGAGCACTTTTTGTGGCCATTATACTGTATGGAGCACTATGTGGGACCATTATACTGTATGGAGCACAATGTAGGGCCATTATACTGTATGGAGCACTATGTGAGACCATTATACTGTATGGAGCACTATGTGAGGCCATAATACTGTATGGAGCACTATATGAGGCCATTATACTGTATGGAGCACTATGTGGAGCCATTATACCGTATGGAGCACTATGTGGGGACCATTATACTGTAAGGAGCACTTTTTGTGGTCATTATACTGTATGGAGCACTATGTGGGACCATTATACTGAATGAAGCACTTTTTGTGGCTATTATACTGTATGGAGCACTATGTGGAGCCATTATACTGTATGACGCACTATGTGAGGCCATTATACTGTATGGAGCACTATGTGGAGCCATTATACTGTATGACGCACTATGTGAGGCCATTATACTGTATGGAGCACTATGTGGGGCCATAATACTGTATGGAGCACTATATGAGGCCATTATACTGTATGGAGCACTATGTGGAGCCATTCTACTGTATGGGTCACTATGTGGGGACCATTATACTGTAAGGAGCACTTTTTGGGGCCATAATACTGTATGGAGCACTATGTGGGGCCATTATACTGTATGAAGCACTTTTTGTGGCCATTATACTGTATGAAGCACTATATGGGGACCATTATACTGTATGGAACACTTTTTGTGGCCATTATACTGTATGGAGCACTATGTGGAGTCATTATACTGTATGGAGCACTTTTTGTGTCCATTATACTGTATGAAGCACTGTGTGGGCCTATTATACTGAATGGAGCACTATGTGGGGTTATTATACTGTATGGAAAGCAATGCAGGGCTCCGTTATACTGTTTGGAGAATTGTGTGGGGCCATTATACTGTATGGAGCACTTTTTGTGGCCATTATACTGTGTGGAGGGCTGTGTGGGGGTTACAGTTGGAGAATCATTCTGTAATGGGGTCATCATTCTTTGTTGGGGGGATTGAGGGAGGGAGGTAGAGAAGGGTCATCATACCGTGCGTGTGGAGGAGTTCACTGTGGGGTATCTTACTGTGCTTGGGGGACACTTTTGTTAGCATCATACTTTATTACATGTATTATTCAAGGTTTTTTATAGTTTGTTATTCCACATTTAAATTAGGCCTTTGGGCCATATGCTTTTTACTTCTCTTACATAACATATTATATCATTCCAATATTTTATTCTAAGATCTATTAATTAAAATGTACTTTGTGGTACAACCCCTTTAAGTTTGTTTCCATGTGAAAAAGTTAATTGTTATAATTTGATGATAAGGAAAAACTTCCTCAATTGTAGACATTTTTTTAATAAATATCAAGGTTGGCCCACGACTTTGTCTAAGCTTTTAATTTTGACCCAGTGTATATTTGAGTTTGACATCCCTGGTCTACAGATGAAAAGTTTCAGAAGGCATCTGGAGACTTCTCCATAAATAGATATTATTCCAAGATATCTGTTCTAGATAACTGGAGAAGAGGGAGGAACATTGCCTACAGAACCCATAGGGGTTAATGCTAATTAACACAGTCAGTTAATAGAAAATTCATAGGTAACCTTTCTATATGAGACTTACATCCACAATCCTTAGGTCCTTTGCACTGCTCCGTGCGAAGAAAACACTTGTCCTGTCCCCTTGGGCAGCCTCTGGTGCGATAGACCACCCTGGTACCAATACCTGACAAAATGAATCATCAATTAGTTTTAGGAAAACACAGGAACTTTTCTCAATGTATCAGTGTAATTCCCTGTAGTCTTCTAGAGGCAGAGAACAGATATTTACAGCTACTAATATATACATCATTCACTGCACCTAATTTACTATTCCAGACCTGGGACCACTTCTTATGAGTAACTCTAGGATTGCACAGATCAGAATTATAGGAAATCCCAACATGTTGGACAAATGGGGAATTAACCATAAAATTGCAATTATCTCCCCAGAGGTAGTGATGAAATCACAGACTCACATGACTCCATTATTTCTTACAGGAAGATCTACATTTACTCTTACAATTTATTTGAGAGCCTGGAATAAGGAATGCAGGATGGGAGAAGACTCCGCCATGAAATGTATCATGTGACTGATTAACAATCTCAGGCCACTCAATAAAAGATACATAACAGCTAATACGGTTTTCTGTAATCAAGCAGAGTCTGACACCCATCACAAGACTCTGGGTCCTAACAGTGGTTGTCAGTAGTTTCCGGTGCCAGATGTGAAATGTTACATGTGAAGGTCATATCGTAATTCTGAATTACTTACCACATGGTTTTGAGCACAGACCAAAGATCAGGGGTTTAGTGTTACCTAGAAAATAAAATAGACATTAAAGATTTCTGCTGACAAAGTGGGAAGTGTCATGTATTTCCTATACTCCCTCATGCTATATGTAGGAGCTATTGTATCCAGCCTGGAGTATTACCCCTCCATGTCTCATCTATGTGTTACTGGACTAAATGCTTGGATCAGTCCTGGCAGTGCATTCAGCATTAACCCCATATTGGGTGACTATTTGGTAAAGCACTTACCTGCAGGTATCATATCCTTGGTCCTGGCATAATGGCGGCGGATGTTGATAGGAGCGCCATCCACAGATGCTAATAGCACACTCACAATTAAAAGAAATTGAAACAGCATTTAAGCCTGGAGGAATATCGCTTATTGTGTAATACACAGTGAGCCTCTCCAGACAAAGCCTCTCCCTGCAGTGTCACTCCTTAAAGCGCCACAGTCAGTGATGTCACAATTGTGACCTCATTGTGGCATCACTGGGGCAACGAGGAGCGCAACACGAGTGATGTCACAATGGGGCCAGATACCTGTAACTACTAAACATGAAGCCTCTCCATCCATCCATCCATATTTCCTAATATTACTAGTCTTTTCTCTGGATCACTGATCAGAATAAAACGTTACACAGGATTCATGCTGAACCGTGACCATGAGGGACATCACTATTGCATGGGCTTTTGGAGGAGCGGAGCCTGTCAATGCCACTGTTATTTTCAATTGGACTAAGTTGTGTCCTCAGACGCATCTCCAAATGAGAACCATTGCAGAGCAGATAGCCACTGGCTTCCTATCCTGCACCTCCTGTCCAGCCACAGGCCTATCAGAGGCTGCAGCTGAGGAGCACGCCAGCGTCACTTTACAGGCGGCTCTTGTGACGTGACGCTAGCGTGATTGATCTCATTGCCTGTGACATGACACTGCCATTCTCTGTAGCTATGGGCCTCTGATAGTCATGCAGCTGTACAAGAAGTGCAGGTGGGGCCAAGGAGAGAAAGGTTTAAGGACAGAGCCACTTGGCATGGGAGCAGGGACAGATTTGGTTGGTTGGTTGGTTTTTTTATAGGGAGACATTATTCTTTAATTGGGCAACACGTGGGCCATTACTACTGACGCGCCCCCTGGGGCCGTGGGGTACTCGGTGCCGGGCTGGTCGGTGCTGGGGATGTCACGGTGGCAGTGACCCGGTCCGTGACCCAGGGCGGTCAATTAAAGGAAAAGTAAAAGGGGAATAAAGTTTTTGGAGATAATGTTCGTGATGCCACCTGTGGTATGCGGCTATATGGGGCCACCGCTGCGGTGCAGATCCACTGGAGCTGATGGTGACGCAGCAGAGTTGGTTCAGCTCTCCACAGGCATAGTTAAGCTCCAGGGCAGTATATGAAGAATTGTGGATGTAGATGTTGTTGGTGCGGTGTAATGCAGGGCTGAGGGCGCAGATATTGACCAGACGACAAATTAATGGCGGTTTCCTCTATCTTTACTTGCGGTGTGTCAGAGCAGACCAGGTGCACTGGTACTAGCTGGTGGTGGAGGTCCGGGCGGCCTAGAAGCAGTTTGGGGATCCACCTCGCCAGGTGGAGTTGTAGGCCTTCCCTCTGCGCTATTCTCTTTGGCCCTGCCGCTTATAGCTATGCTGCGGCCCTCGTTCCTGAGCAAAACGTCTATTCCTCACCCATATGGCAGGCAGCTCGTGCCTTCTTTAAGTGTCGCTCCTTCGTGGCGGCGCTGGGCCCTATGATGCTGCTGAGCCGCCGGGCGTCTGGTGGGGCCAGGAGACCTGATTTAGCTGCCGGGCCTTCAGTGCCCGCACAACCACGGACTCCGGTGTCCGATTCCCTTGCGCTTCTCTCTGGGGCGAGCTTGTACACAGCTCCCTTCCCCAGGTCCTTCCTCGTCGCTATCCTGTCTCCAACTCTCTTCAACTAACTCTTTCTAACCCTGCCTCCGGATTCCAGTTTAAAGGGGAGGAGCTCCCCTTTCTGGTCTGGAGCCAGGAAAGTGTTGGATGCTGGTATACCTGATTAGGGGAACCCTCCTTACTTCTAGGCATGGAATCACCCCCTGTGAGGGAGGCAATGCCACTGTGGCAACCGGACCCCTGGGGTGCCACACTACCATATAGGTTCTCATAGGGTGGCAATATTAATTTATGATGGACACATAGGGGGACATTTTTACCATATGAGTGCCACATAGGGTCCACCATTTATGTATGGGGACATTTTTACTATATGGAGGCAAGATGAGGGGGCATAATACCATATAGTGGCCACATAGGAGGACATGATTAATATATGATGGGCACATAGAGGTATAGTATTAATTTTGGGGGCCATATAAGAGGACATTGTTAATGAATGGGGGCCTCATAGGATGACATTGTTAATGTATGGGGGCCACAATAATAATATTTAATATTACTACTATATTGGGGGTAATTAAGAGAAAGGGTACACCTGTATTGAGACAGAGCCCTTGTGTTACCAGCGTGGAAGCCCCCTATATTTCTGTTAACAGATGACGGACTTGCTTTTATTGTGGATTGAGTTGAAGGTTTTATTGGGAACATTTTACATAAGATTTTGGATCACATTTCTCCTGTGCTCTACGCTGAGCACTTACATTGAGGTTTCCATCTAAATCTCTGTATGACATGATGCAGATGAAATCCCCGAGGGATCCATTCACTATAATGTGGCAGCAAAGTTGCAGAGTTACTCTGGACTCCGTCTGGCCTCTGTTCAGTGTTGTCCTTCTTTTCAGAAGTGCACAAAACTGTGGCCTACCGCACTTTTATGCACGCTTAAAAAGATGGACGCAGCCAGATTATAGGCCAGATGGCATCCACTGTGCCTCCATCTGCCTCATTATAGGGAATTTTCCACCAGGGGTTCTGTCTGAATTATGTATTTCAGAGATTTACACGGAAACCCCGCTGCAAGCGCTCAGCGCAGAGCGCAGGATAAATGAGAGCCGAGTCTTACTGTGCTCCATGTGAGGCAGGAAGAACAAATCAACATCAGGTCAAAAATTGGTTTTATTAATTTTTTATGCCATTCCTCATGCGGTATAAGTGATTAGACGACTTTATTCTTCGATTTGGTGTAATTATGGCGATATCAGATTTATATAGTGTTTTTGTGATTGGCTGCTGTCACACACTGAAAAATGCTTTTTTTGCAAAAACTAGTTTTTCCTTCCCCATATTTTGATAGCTATAATTTTTCTGCTGATAAGAGTCCTGTGAGGGCTTGTTTTTAGTGATAGGCGAACCCGAACAGTAAAGTTCGGGGTCTGTACCGAACACCTACTGTTTGGGCATGGACTTACTATTCAGGTTCAGGTGTTTCCCGCGCTGTTACTTGCGTGACAGCGCAGGAAACACAGGCTCTGATCGGCGGTGATAGCATTACCGCGGTCAGAGTGCTGTGGCATCATGCTGACAGGTGTCAGCATGATCCCACAGCTGTGACAGTGACCCGCGGTAAATAGCTTACCACGGGTCATAGGCGCCGGCTGATGGTACTACTACCACCATCACCCGGCGCCTACTGCCATAGAAAATAACGAGCGCAGACACCGCTGGATGGGAGCAGTAGTCTCTCATCCGCCGGCGCCTGTGCTGAAAGTAAAAAAAAATGTTAAAATGATTAAAAAAATATAAAAAAAAAAATAAAACAAATTATACTCACCTACACCTTGTCCCCAATGTTCTCCACCTCTGCAAAAAAAATAAAAAAACGCCATGTATTCAACTTACAGCTAATCCCCGAAGCCCATGATCACCTGTAATAAAGGTAAAATAATAAACCAACCTCATCCTCACCTGTCCGCCGCAGTCCAAATATCGAGGGTCCCACGATGATCCCATGAATAGAACGGTCTCATTATGAAATGTGACCGCTCTATCCAGCAGCCGGCAATACACTGATGCTCAGTGCCGGCAAATGAGGTCAGCACATGCACTGTGAGTATTTTCCCATGCTTGCGCTGACGTCAATGAGTTGAACTGCGTTCATGTAACATGAACTCAGCTCAGCTCATTGACGGCACTGCGAGTCACTGAGGAATGCAAGCCTGCTTGCGCTCCTCAGTGTCTTTGCAGGATGGCAGCCTGGATGGTCGCATCCAGCTACAATCCAGCCTGCCATCCAGATGTAGCAGAGCTGGCCACATCATGGGAGACATAGATGTTCCTTATTATTTCAAATAAAGTATTTTATTCTGGGTGTGGGTGTCTTTATTTTACATTTCACTTCCACTATGTGGTTAGTAATGGGGGCATCTTCTAGATGACTCTCCATTACTAACCTGAGCTTAATGTCAGCTGGCATTATAAACTGACATCAACTCCAACCCTATACACCCACTACCACCGCTACAGGGCAGTGGGCAGAGCGAGGCTAAGTGCCAGAATTGCCACATCCTATGGATGCGCCATTTCTGGGGTGGCTGAGGGCTGCTGTTTGTAACCTGGGAGGGGGCCCATATTCATGGTCCCTTCCTGGGCTATTAATATCAGTCCCCAGCTGTCTGTCTAGCCTTTCCTGGCTGTTAAAATAGGGGGACCCCACGTCAAATTTTTTTGCAGGTCCTCCATTTTAATAGCCAGTAAAGGCTAAGTATACAGCTGGGGGCTGATCTTAGTAGTCTGGGAAGCTCCACGGGTAATACCCCCTTCCCATGCTAAAAACATCCGCCCTAGCTGTTCGCTTTCCCTCTGCTAGTTAATAAAATTATGGGGGAACCCACGCCATTTTTTTTCCAGAAATGTAATAATTTATTAATAAGTTACATGAACTGTAAGGTACACACGCAAAGCACAGATTATATATCACACAGATTTATATCTATCTGTATATCTATCTATTATCTATCTATTGTCTATTTATCTATCCATATATCTATCCATATATCTATTATCTATCAATATATCTATATAGCCATATATCTATTATCTATCTATCTATTATCTATTTAATGTTTAATTTCTATGTAATTAAAATCGCCTGTGGCATAGAGGGGAGTGCTCAGTCAAAGCTTATACATAGAAATAGAAAAAACTGACCGGCACTTCCAAAACAAGAAATAGGTGTGAACAGGTGCTTACTAGGAGCAGCCATCTCCATATACAACTAACAAACAAAGTAGCACTCTGTAACGCTAAGTATGCGAACATGAAATATATGAAATATGAATAGAATTACTGCTGTAGAAAATAGAAATAAATGATAAATCTTAGTGCATAAACTGGCCAATTCATGTGTACCTGATAGCCGCGATAAGGCGTTTTTTAGGCATGATTTTAATTAAAGCAGGATCTTATTATCCCACACATAAGCAGACAGATGTCTCTTGGAGAGGTATTCACATTGATTGGGTCCTGGTATTTTGAGAAATGCCTTACCGCGGCTACCAGGTACACATGAATTGGCCAATTTATGCGCTGAGATTTCTCATTTATTTTTATTTTCTACAGCAAGAATGCTCTTCATATTTCATATATTTCATGTTCGCATACTTAGCGTTACAGAGTGCTACTTTGTTTGTTAGTTGTATATGGAGATGGCTGCTCCTAGTAAGCACCTGATCACACCTATTTCTTGTTTTGCCAGTGCCTGTCAGTTTTTTCTACTTCTTCCACTTCAGCCAACCCAGCAGATGGAGACCCAATGAGGAGTCTCCACATATCCAAAAAATAGTAGCAGACACCACCAAAGTGGCATCAATTTCACTAGAGTAGAACTAGTATAATGGGGACCAACACCTCTTCCACTACAGCAAACCCAGCAGATGGAGACCCAACCAGGAGTGTTCACATTTCCAAAAATTAGTGTTAACATCTGCAGCAGCAGCAGCAACAGCAGGCAGAGAAGCCACACTGAATATATCACAGACTGCAATTACGAGAAGATCAAGCAGCACACTAAGGCTATGTTCACACATGTTGGGTTTTTCAGCGTTTTTGCTGCAGATTTTTCTGCAGATTTTCAGCTGCGTTTTGCAGTACCAGCAAAGTCTATGAGAAACCAGAATTCTATGTTCACACATCTTGTTTTTTTTTGTTGTTGCGTATTTTGTGCCTTGGTTGGGTTTTTGGGAAATAGAGCATGTCACTTCTTTCAGTGTTTTTTTCAGAAAGTAATGGGTAGTGAAAAAGCGCTGAAAAAAACATGATGTGTGAACATAGCTATCAGGTTTTGCTGCGTTTTTAGTGAAAATAAGCAAGTACAGCAGTATGTGAAACTCATTTATTTTTGTGATTTTACCATCTTGTCTTGGTTACCGAGACAGTTGTTTGTATTAGGAGAGTTTAATTAAATTAGTGATGTGTAAAGTGTAAACATTAGCTGAGCTACGTGTGAGATTGAACAATACCTGTGGCCCAGTGAGGTGTGAAATTGAACAATGCCTGTGCAACTAAATGGCAGACCCCACAGTGTGAAAGTAAATAGCGTCATGCAAACTCAATGCATTGCCATTGTCTAAACTATTCCTGAACAATTCACTAGAATGAGATTTTTTTTCAACTTTATGTATATGCATAAATAGAGGCAGAAGGACAGTGAAAAAAATGCTGAAAAAAACACAGTAAAAAGCACAGCAAAACCTGTGTTTTTGACTCAGCTGATTTCCTGCCAGAGTTGGGTTTTGCTGCAGATTTGTGATGCTGAAAAAACCCAACATGTGTGAATGTAGCCTAAAAACTAGACCATTGCCTAGTCTAGAAATACAAGTCCCATAGGCATAATGAAATGCAAATAATTAGATCAGGGGTCTCAAACACGCAGCCCGCGGGCCGCATGCGGCCCCTGAGGCTGCTTTATGCGGCCCGCAGGCACAGACCCCTTGACGATCCCGACCTGGTCCAGGAGGAGCCGCCGACAGCAGCGCTGAATTGCCACACAGAGACTGTTTCCCAGCACTGCATTTCCAATGCCAGCCGCTGGCCAATCAGAGGCCAGCAGCTGATATCTGCGTGTCGTCGCAGCAAGTATGACGTCATTGCCATATGCAGATGTCAGCTGCTGGCCTCTGATTGGCCAGCGGCTGGCATTGGAAATGCTGTGCTGGGAGACAGTCTCTGTGCGGCAATGCAGCGCTGCTGTCGGCGGCTCCTCCTGGACCAGGTCGGGATCGTCAAGGGGTCGGACTCTGTGGTGCCTGCGGGCCACATCTGCAGGAAGGCCGCAGAGGGAACGGAGGACAGGTGAGAATCATCTTTTTTTTTTTTCTATTTTATGTGTGTGAAGAACAACACAGGGGGCACATAGCCACAAGAGGGGACCTGGATGGGGCACATAGCCACAGGATGGGGACCTGGATGGGGCACATAGCCACAAGATGGGGACCTGGATGGGGCACATAGCCACAAGATGGGGACCTGGATGGGGCACATAGCCACAAGATGGGGACCTGGATGGGGCACATAGCCACAGGATGGGGACCTGGATGGGGCACAGAGCCTCAAGATGTGGACCTGGATGGGGCACAGAGCCTCAAGATGTGGACCTGGATGGGGCACAGAGCCACAAGATGGGGACCAGAGCCACAACATGGGGACCTGGATGGGGCACATAGCCACAAGATGGGGACCTGGATGGGGCACATAGCCACAGGATGGGGACCTGGATGGGGCACATAGCCACAAGAGGGGACCTGGATGGGGCACATAGCCACAAGATGGGGACCTGGATGGGGCACATAGCCACAAGATGGGGACCTGGATGGGGCACATAGCCACAGGATGGGGAACTGGATGGGGCACAGAGCCTCAAGATGTGGACCTGGATGGGGCACAGAGCCTCAAGATGGGGACCTGGATGGGGCACAGAGCCACAAGATGGGGACCAGAGCCACAACATGGGGACCTGGATGGGGCACATAGCCACAAGATGGGGACCTGGATGGGGCACATAGCCACAGGATGGGGACCTGGATGGGGCACATAGCCACAAGAGGGGACCTGGATGGGGCACATAGCCACAAGATGGGGACCTGGATGGGGCACATAGCCACAAGATGGGGACCTGGATGGGGCACAGAGCCACAAGATGGGGACCTGGATGGGGCACAGAGCCACAAGATGGGGACCTGGATGGGGCACAGAGCCACAAGATGGGGACCAGAGCCACAAGATGGGGACCTGGATGGGGAACATTGCCACAGGATGGGGACCTGGATGGGGCACATAGCCCCAAGATGGGGACCTGGATGAGGCACATTAGTACAAGATGGGCGCCAGGATGGGGAACGTTGCTACAGGATGGGGACCTGGATGGGGCACATAGCCACAGGATGGGGACCTGGATGGGGCACATTAGTACAAGATGGGGACTTGGATGGGGAACATTACTACAAGATGTTTTCCATTATTACTATATGATGCTAATTGTAAGACAATATTACTGTATGTGGCCAATTGGGGGAAATAAAATTGTAAAAAAAATAAAAAATAAAATAAAGCATGAAAAAATATTGGGCACTAAAAATGCTGTTTTATATGTAAACTAAAGTAAACACAAAAAAGTGCACGTTTATTATCGCCACATCCATAACGACCCAAGCCATAAAAAAATAAGTACGGCAAAAATGTTCAAAAGGTGTATACAAAAAAAATGGTATCACTAAAAATGTCACGTTGAACAAAGAATGCGGCCCCCCAAATTCAAATTTTTTCCATGTGCGGCCCATATACCCAGCCGAGTTTGAGACCCCTGAATTAGATCATCATAGATCATTCATGCATGCAAAGAAATCTAGAACACTCCTAAATGAATGCTTGAAATGAGGAGAAGCAAAGGGAATGTATATAAAATATAAATTTTTATTAAATACTGGTTAAAAACATTCTTACAAATAACCAGAACAGGCAAAATAGCAACAAGCAAAAACCCTGGGGTAGGGAAAACACATGCAACATGCAAGTATAGAAGGTATTATATTACGACTGATAGGTGAAATCTGGACATGTATACAATCTGTCCTATGTCACACATGTGTAATTGAAAGTATGTAAAAAAAACTACCATCGAATAGTTCAACAAAAAGAGACCTTACCCATGTGGCAGGTGAAGCCCCCCCAGGGAATGCACAAGCAGAAAGTGCAGAGCCCTACGTACACACGTTTCGCGTCTTACCCTTGAGAAAGCGTGTGTTTAACACGCGAAATATGCGTACGCAGGGCTCTGCACTTTCTGCTTGTGCATTCCCTGGGGGGGCTTCATCGGCCACGTGGGTAAGGTTTCTTTTTGTTGAACTATTCGATGGTGGTTTTTCTGACATATTTTCATTTACACATGTGTGACATAGTACAGATTGTATACATGTCAAGATTCCACCTATCAGTCGTAATTAGTGTTGAGCATTCCGATACTGAGTTCCGATACTTTTAGAATATCGAATACCGGAATCGGAAGTTCCCATAATGCCTGTGCTCTGCAGTGTCTCTGAAGGATGACAAGCTGGATGGCAGCGCTCAGCTTACTGTACTTGTCATTTAGTGTTAAAGGATTTATTAAAAAAAATAATAGTGTTTTCATGCACCGTCTCTTTAAAAAAGCCGGCTGGCAATTCAGCAGCGGCATACACTGGTACCCGACAATTTACAACAGAAAGAATAGAGCATCACACATAGATTAGATAGATAGAAACATGTCAGTCACATATATAAGAAGTACAGTGACAGTGTTGCTTACTGTACTTGTCATTTAGTGTTAAAGGATTTATTAAAAAAAATAATAGTGTTTTCATGCACCGTCTCTTTAAAAAAGCCGGCCGGCAATTCAGCAGCGGTACCCGACAATTTAGAATAGAAAGAATAGAGCATCACACATAGATTATCTACATAGAAACATGTCAGTCACATATATAAGAAGTACAGTGATAGTGTTGATTACTGTACTTGTCATTTAGTGTTAAAATAAAGGATTTATTAAAAAAAAAATTGGCGTGGGGTTCCCCGTAATTTTAGTCTCTAGCGGAGGTTAAGCAGACGGCTGGGGCAGATGTTTGAAGCCTGGGAAGGGGGTAATACCCACGGAGCTTCCCAGGCTACTAATATCAGCCCCCAGCTGAATACCTAGCCTTTACTAGCTATTAAAATGGGGGACCCCCCTAAAAAAATGACGTGGGGTCCCCCCTATTTTAATAGCTAGCAAAGGTTAGGCAGACAGCTAGGGGCTGATATTAATAGCCCAGGAAGGGTGCCATGAATATTGGCCCCCTCCCAGGCTAGAAACACCAGCCGTCAGCCGCCCCAGAAATGGCGCATCCATAGGATGCTCCAATTCTGGCACTTAGCCTCTTCCCACTGCCCTGTAGCGGTGGCAGTGGGGTAATAGGGCTGGGGTTGCTGTCAGCTTATAATGCCAGCTGACATCAAGCCCAGGTTAGTAATGGAGAGGCGTCTATAAGACACCCCCATTACTAACCCCATAGTCAAAGTTAAAAAAAAAACACAAACACCCAAAATAAAGTCCTTTAATTGAAATAAACACACAATTCTTTATTGTTCTAAATTAAACCATACTTACCATCACGCCCATTCCAGCTGAAGCCAATGTCTTCTGCAATAAAAGTAAAATAATAAAGCAAAATCATCCTTACCTTTCCATGGTTCCCACGACAGCTTCAGCTCTGCTACATTGACATGACAGGCTGGATCGCAACAGAACGCTGCCATCCAGCTTGCCATGCCGCATACACTGATAAGCTCAGGCATGCTTGCGCTCCTCAGTGTCTCGCTGTGACGGCATAAAGATGAGCCGAGGTCATGTCCAATGAACTCGGCTCACCTCACGCACGTCACTGACAGCATGGGAAAATTCTCCTGCACTCAGCGCTTCAGCAGGAGAATTCTCCCACGCTGGGATGGCATTGAGATGACAGGCTGGATGGCAGCTGAGCGCTGCCATCCAGCATGCCATCCTTCATAGACACTGCAGAGCGCAGGCATGCTTTACACTAAATGACAAGTACAGTAAGCAACACTGTCACTGTACTTCATATATATGTGACTGACATGTTTCTATCTATCTAATCTATGTGTGATATTCTTTCGGTTGTAAATTGTCGGGTACCGGTGTATGCCGCTGCTGAATTGCCGGCTTTTCATGTAATACATTCTACATTATTCTTAGTTGTTTTCCTTCATGTAGAATTAACCTACAAGGAAAGAAAGGGTTTATTTTTATTCCGATATTTGTGTCCCATTGACTTGCATTGGTTTCCGGTATCGGAATCGGCGATATCTGATATATTTTGGGTATCGGTCCGATCCAATCCGATCCGATATTTCCCGATATCGGAAGGTATCGCTCAACACTAGTCGTAATATAATACCTTCTATACTTGCATGTTGCATGTGTTTTCCCTACCCCAGGGTTTTTGCTTGTTGCTATTTTGCCTGTCCTGGTTATTTGTAAGAATGTTTTTAACCAGTATTTAAAAAAAATGTATATTTTATATGCACTCCCTTTACTCCTCCTCTTTTCAACATCGCCTAGTCTGTACAGTCTGCGATTGGGGTGCAAAAGTCCTTGGAGATCCATGACTTGTTTATCTTGATGAAATTTAGGCAGTCTACATTTTCAGAGGACAGCGCTGAAGACACGTTCTGAGAGAACGCTAGCTGCCGGGCATGAGAAAACCTCCAAGGCGTGACAAGTGAGCTCAGGCCATTCATCCATTTTTAAAGACAAAAATGTAAGGGTCCAAACCCTCCCTGGTGGTATTAATATTGAGTTCTAGATACTCCTGCTGTTATGATCTGCTACAGAGACTAAGGAAAGACAGGAGATCTGTCCCTACAATAGAACTAAACTAGATCCCTACGATGTAACGGGGGACCTGATCCTGCGATCAGACCCGCTAAAGTCCTCGGCTAGTCTGTACGAAGACCTATAGATTTGAGGGAGGGATCCCTACAAGAACTAGGGACTGGGATAAGTTGGACACCTCCTAGCAGAAATAGTAGCAGTCAAAGACAAACACACAACAAAAAGCATAGAGGTCAGAAGACCTAGCAAAACTAACAGAGAACGGCAACAGAGCACCAAGCTAGCTCAAGAGTAGTAAATACAATGAAGTCCAGCAAGGCCAGGAGGGCGGACCCGGATTAAATAGGCAAAAATGGTCATGTGACCAGCAAACTAAAAAAAAACTAACAGGAGAGTTCTAACAGTACCCCCTCTTCTAAGAGGATCCTCCGGATCCCCTAGGCCCAGGCTTACCAGGAAACCTCCTGTGAAATGCTCTGACAAGTCTGGAAGCAGAAACATCATCCGCCCTCACCCATGAGTTATCCTCAGGTCCGAAACCCTTCCAAGCGACGAGATACTGCAAACTCCCTCTATACCGTCTAGAATTTAGGATGCGGGAAATTTCATATTCCCCGTCCTCTACCACCGGAGGAACAGTGGCAGAGGCGTCACCATCCGACACATCAGCTTTTTTCAACAGAGAAACATGAAACACTGGGTTAATCTTCCAGGACGTAGGAACCTCCAACCTAACAGCAGATTGGTTAACTATCTGAAGCACCTTAAAGGGCCCTACGAACTTGGGACCCAATTTTTTAGAAGGAATCCTCAATCGCAGATTCTTAGAGGACAACCAAACCATGTCACCAACAGCAAACAAAACCTCTTGCCGTTTCCTATCAAAGTACCTCTTAGATTTTTTGTTAGCCTCCTGAAGATTACCACGCACATCCGTCCAAACTCTCTCCAAATCACCGGAAAAACTCTCCTCCTCAGGCACAGCCGAAACCAATTTGGAGAATGACCCAAAAGATGGATGTCTCCCAGAACAACAAAAAAAAGGCGAACACCCAGCAGAAGAGGATGTATGGTTGTTAAGAGCAAATTCAGCAAGTGGCAGAAACTCAGACCACCCCTCTTGATTGTCTGCCACAAAACAACGCAAGAACTGCTCAACATCCTGGTTCTTCCTTTCTGTCTGGCCATTAGACTCAGGATGATATCCGGATGAAAACGACAAATGAACTCCCAACCTGTCACAAAAGGCACGCCAAAAACGAGCCACGAACTGAGGTCCCCTATCAGAAACAATGTCAGTAGGAACACCATGTAGTCTGACAATTTCCTTGACAAAGGCCTTAGCGAGTGTCTTAGCGCAAGGCAGTTTGATGAAGGGAACCAAGTGACACATCTTGCTAAAACGGTCCACGACCACCCAGATGACCGTGAAACCTTCAGAAGGGGGAAGGTCAGTAATAAAGTCCATAGCCAGATGTGTCCAAGGTGCACTAGGAACCTCCAGAGGGCAAAGCAACCCCGCAGCAGGAGCATGCGAAGACTTGGATCTAGCACACACAGTACATTGGCGCACCCACTTAATGACTTCCTTCTGCCATCCAGGCCACCAAAAACTGCGACCCACAAGTCTCTTGGTCTCAGAAATTCCTGGATGACCTGCCAACCGAGACTCATGACACTCAACAAACAAATCTCTCCTAAAGGTCCTAGGCGCAAACAACCTCCTATGGGGAGTGTTAGATGGGGCATTCTCCTGAGCTTTAAGAATCTCATCCTCCAAAACGGAGTCCCAAGCAGCAATCACAACACCTTCTTGTAAAATGGTCTCCTCTTCCTCCTCAACACCGACCATGGGAGAAAAGCTGCGAGACAAAGCATCCGCTTTAACATTCTTGGTACCCGGGATGTAAGTAACGGAAAAATTAAACCGCGAGAAAAAAAGTGCCCACCTAGCCTGACGGGCATTCAAGCGCTTGGCAGCATCAAGATAGATCAGATTTTTATGATCAGTGAAAACCTGAATGGGAAATTCAGCACCTTCCAAGAGGTGACGCCAGTGTTCAAATGCGAGTTTAATCGCCAGCAATTCCCGATTACCAATATCGTAATTAAGTTCAGTCTCAGAAAATTTTTTTGAAAAAAAGGCACAGGGATGTACTCCATCCTTGTTTTCCTGAGACAACACCGCACCGACCCCCACCGAAGAAGCATCAACCTCAACCAAAAACGGCTTAGTCACATCAGGCTGCATAAGGATAGGAGCAGAGGTGAACCTCTCCTTTAGAAACACAAAAGCTTCAATGGCCTCAGAAGTCCACTGAACCGCATTAGCACCTTTCCTGGTGAGATCGGTCAGCGGTTTGACAATAATAGAAATTTTTTTTATGAATTTTCTGTAATAATTGGCGAAACCCAAAAACCTCTGTATCGATTTCAAACCAATAGGCCTAGGCCATTCCTGCACAGCTTGAACTTTAACCGGGTCCATCTCAAAACCTTCACTGGAGATAATGTAGCCCAAAAAACTAATTCTCTGTACAGCGAACTCACATTTCTCCAGCTTAGCAAAAAGCGAATTGTCCATTAATAACTGTAATACCTCACGTACGCTCCGCCAATGAGACTCCAGATCAGGCGAATAAATCAGAATGTCATCCAAATACACAACCACATTTTTGCCGATTAAAGGTCTAAGGATGTCATTAATAAGATTCTGAAAAAATGCTGGAGCATTGGTAAGACCAAAAGGCATAACCAGGTTCTCAAAATGACCCACAGGAGTGATAAAAGCAGTCTTGCATTCATCACCCTCCTTCATGCGCAACAAATTGTATGCCCCCCAGAGATCAATTTTAGACAACCACTTGGCCCCCACTAACTGGTTAAATAAATCAGGAATCAATGGCAGTGGGTAAGGATTGTGTACAGTAATTTTATTAATCTCACGAAAGTCCAGACAAGGACGTAAACCGCCATCTTTTTTTTTTTACAAAAAAAAATCCAACAGCCACAGGAGACTTGGAAGGCCTAATGTGACCAGCGGCCAAGCTTGTCTGTATGTATTCCTCCAAAGCCTTTCTCTCAGGAATAGTAAGATTAAATAAACGACTTTTAGGAAGAGTCGCTCCAGGGACAAATTCAATGGTACAATCATAGTCTCTATGGGGAGGCAAAATTTGTGACTCCTCCTCAGAAAAAACTCTCCAAAAATCCTGAATAGGTACAGGTAATTCCCCTTTATCCACAGCAGCAATGCGCCCATTACAACACTTGTCATAACATTTAGGGCTCCAGGACTTAATTTCATTGGTAGACCAATCCAGTACAGGATTGTGCAATTTTAACCAGGGTAACCCCAATATTACTGGAGAAGGCAAATTATCCAATACCACCAAATCCAAATTCTCTTGATGAATACCATTAATAGTGAGGGGAAATTCACAGACCTTATGAGTAACACTCTTCAAGGGAGAGCCATCAACAGAAACCACAGCAATAGGGGATGACAAAGTTTTAGGTTCTAATCTAAGTTTTTCCAAGAATCCCCCATCAATCACATTCAGAGTAGAACCACAATCCACAAATACCCGAAATTCAATTAATTCATCCTGAGCAGCAGTAGTGGCAGATAGGAATACTCCCTTAGAATTTAAACAGGGTATACGTGCATGACTGACCATTTTTTTTTCTTTCTTCATACGAAGCACACAGTTCTTAATAAAATGACCAGAATTTCCGCAATAGAAGCACAAGCCTTCAGAAAGCCTGCGGTCTTTTTCCTGAGAGCGGGGTGCCATCGCCCCAATCTCCATCGGCTCTCCATTGTCAGCACAGACCCTCTCAGGACTCGGAGCTGACATAGCAGAGGATTTGCTCTCATTAACCCTTGCACGCAGTCTCCTGTCCACCCGTATAGCTAATTGCATTGCCTCCTGCAAGTTTCCAGGTGTGGGATAAGCAATCAGTAAATCCTTAACCCTTTCACCTAGCCCTGCAAGAAACAAGCTTTTCAAAGCTGAATCGTTCCACCCCACCTGGGCAGACCACCGACGGAAGTGAGAACAATATTTTTCCACATTACCTGATCCCTGCCTCAGATGTCTCAATTCAGACTCAGCAGATGAGACACGATCAGGATCATCGTACAACAAACCCAAAGCAGAAAAAAAACTATCCACTGATCTAAAGCACGGATCACTAGGTTGGAGAGAGAAGGCCCATCCCTGAGGATCTTTGCGCAAAAGTGACATTATGAACCCTATGCGCTGTGATTCATCACCAGAGGATCCGGGTCTCAAACGAAAATACAATAAACAAGCATTTTTAAAAGAAAAAAAATCTTGTTGTTCGCCAAAAAATAGATCAGGCAGACGTACCTTTGGTTCCACAAAATGTGCTCCAGAACAGCTACTCACGTGTTGTTGGAGCTTGGCCACCTCCAGAGAGAGTCCCTGCAAGCGTTGAGCCAAATCTTGAACCGAGACCATGATGGAAAACTGGAGGTCTTTCCTTAGAGAAATTTTTTTTTTTCTTTTAGGGCTGGACTTACTGTTATGATCTGCTACAGAGACTAAGGAAAGACAGGAGATCTGTCCCTACAATAGAACTAAACTAGATCCCTACGATGTAACGGGGGACCTGATCCTGCGATCAGACCCGCTAAAGTCCTCGGCTAGTCTGTACGAAGACCTATAGATGTGAGGGAGGGATCCCTACAAGAACTAGGGACTGGGATAAGTTGGACACCTCCTAGCAGAAATAGTAGCAGTCAAAGACAAACACACAACAAAAAGCATAGAGGTCAGAAGACCTAGCAAAACTAACAGAGAACGGCAACAGAGCACCAAGCTAGCTCAAGAGTAGTAAATACAATGAAGTCCAGCAAGGCCAGGAGGGCGGACCCGGATTAAATAGGCAAAAATGGTCATGTGACCAGCAAACTAAAAAAAACCTAA
This sequence comes from Phyllobates terribilis, assembly GCF_046119375.1. Taxonomy (NCBI): domain Eukaryota; kingdom Metazoa; phylum Chordata; class Amphibia; order Anura; family Dendrobatidae; genus Phyllobates; species Phyllobates terribilis. Next base: position 846,851,431 of record NW_027362763.1, read on the forward strand.
CAGGAGAGTTCTAACACCTGCACCATCCTCTCCAGTCGTTCACCACGTGTCAGACTTGTACTCAGTTGTGCTGGTACACGAGCTGGTGTGAAAGGGCTCACAGAAATTGCTTCTGTCACTTACACTGCTGCTGCTGCTAATGTTTTGGCATTGACGAATTGACGTGTTGGAGGTTGAAATTCTAGAGCTGCGATGCACACTGTGTGCCTCACTGTTGTCTTGGGGAAAACCTCTCTTAAGGTTGTTTAAAAGCGTGTTTCGATACTCCAGCATTCGCGGGTCCCTTTCCAGGGCGAGAAGCATCTGGCAAAATATCCTCTTATAACGTGGATCTAACAGAGTGGCAACTCAGTAGTCAGCAATATTTCAAATCATAACTATATGGAGATCATGTTGCAGATAGTGCAGTAAAAAGGCACTCATATGTTGGGCTCTTCCATGAGGTCCAACTCATGTTGTGTTGGTGGCTGGATAACACTGATGCTTGTTTCCTCCGTCCCCTCCCGCCAACCACGAACAACAGAGAGGGGATGATTATCCTCTTCATTTCCTGACTGTTACTCGCCCATCACCTCCATTTGTTCCTCGGCTCTTGCATTTTCACTAATAGTTTTTCTGGTATCACCAGCCCCCCTCGATCGCAGTATTCCACCCTCCCTTGGCACCCGCCTGTGTGACGACAATCTGGAACTTTGAGACCTTCTTATCCCTTCTGCATCCTCCTCTTCCTCTGGGACCACCACCTCCTCCCGCAGGCTATTCAAATTCTGCTCCAGCATGTAGATGACCAGAATAGTGATGCTGATGATGGCATCATCAGTGCTAACCATCTTACTAGCCATTTCGAAACTGTGCAGAAGGGTGCAGAGGTCCTAAATCTGTGCCCACTCCGTAAACGTCATATGCCCCATGTCCGTACTGCCCAGGCCATACATCATGACATGCTGCGTCAGGGCTAATTGCTGCTGCCACAGTCGCTGCAACATATTCAGAGTGGAATTCCACTGTGTCGGCACATCACATATCAACCTCTTAACTGGCATGGATAAACACCTCTGTATCGATGCAAGTTGATGACCTGAGGGGTGAGAATGGCGGTAGTGAGCCCACAGCTTTCGTGCTTTCTTCAGCAGGCCCGGATAGTGGTGGAGAAATCTCTGTACCACCAGGTTCAGGATGTGAGCAATGCAAGGCACGTGTGGGAGCTTGCCTCAGCGTAGGGCCGCAACCAGGTTCGCACTGTTATCGCACAAGTCCTTTCCAGGATCCAGGTTCAGCGGAGACAGCCATTGCTCAAACTTGGCCTGCAGAGCTGTCCACAACTCTTCAGCTGTATGACTGCGATCTCCAAGGCATATTAGTTTTAATACTGCCTGACTGCGGTGAGCCCTGGTTGCGCAGTACAGAGATGGTGGGGATTTGCTCTGCACTGTTGGAATGCGTGTCTCATTAAGGCAGAGGTTGAGTGCACATGTGGAGGCCCTAGAGGGGGTGGAAGAGGCAGAAGCAGTGGTGGAAGTGTGAAATACAGAGCTTTGTCCTGCAAGCCTTTGGGATTCCAAGACTTGTGGAGCAGTCCCTTCCCCTCCTGCCCCCACAGCCACCAGAGTCACCCAGTGCCCAGTCAGCAAGATATAATGCCCTTGGCCATGCTTACTCGTCCAGGTGTCTGTGGTGAAATGCACCCTTGCAGACATAAATTTAGTCAAGGAACGGGTGATGTTGTCTGCGACATGATGGTGTAGCACAGACACAGCTTTCTTAGAGAAGTAATGGAGACTGGGCAACTGGTACTGGGGGACTGCGACGACCATCAGCTTTCGGAAACCATCTGTATCTGCCAGGCGGAAAGGCAGCAATTCTGTGGCCAACTGATTGGAGATGGTGGAGTTCAACCTCTTAGCTTTGTCATGTGTAGGAGGAAACAATCTTTTACGTGACCACAACGGCGGGACCGAAGGCTGGCTGCAGTGCTGAGAGAGGGTGGAGTATGGTGAACCGGACAAACTGCTGGACCGTGAGTGAGGTGCAGGAGGAGATGTTACGGTGGATTGATAAAGTTGTGGTGTGCTCGTTCTCTGAGATCGGTCAAAAACTGCTGACATGTCCGCTTCCATTACAGCTGAAGGGCTCTCACTCAGCCTGACTGGAGCGAGTAAAGAACCGGAGGTTGGCACGGTAATAGAGGAGGAGGAAGAAGCAGCAGATATGAGGGGTGCGTAGAGAATTCCTATTCCACTACCCTATAGAACTGTTTAGTAACTGTGTGTTGCAGTCATCATAAAATGTGTTATTTATGATATGGCCATCAGATGGTAGCAGGTTGCATGTTGATACTATTGTCTCCTGTATGTTAGTTGGGGTACACAGTGTTAACTATTTGGGTTGCCCTCAGTGACAAGCTAGGGACTGAGGGATCTCTGGGAGTTGGTGTCGGCCATGTTTTTAGTCAGTTAAGTAGTAGCAGTGAGTAAGGAGAGACAGAGAAGAAGAGAGACAGGTGTGTGTGGGAGAAATAAGGAGGATTAACAGGAACGGGCACAACACAGTATAATCCATACTCTAAAGGTCAATTTGTGGATTCTGGCCTCTTCCAGCCGATAGGCAGTAACAGACATGCCAGGACTAGGGAGCCTCAGACGCGAGGTAGTCTCTGTTACAGTCAGATATTTGGAGCCGTGGGGTGAAGCAGGAGCTTCCCCATGAGAAAGTCCAGAGGCAGTTTCCACTAGGGCCGAGTCACACCGTGAATAGCACCGTGTGGGGATTGAGACTGTGTTTTATCATCACGTGAATGCCGTGATTTGCAACAAGTGTTGTATCTGTAATCCACTGTTTCTAAGGCCATGCTGGTGAAGTAAATTGGACTATTTGTCTTTAAAGAACGGTGTCATCTTTTATTCAAAGCGCAGAGGATCTGCACCCGTCAGAACCAAGGATGAAAGTGAGTAAAGACTCCCACAACATACAGCCCAGAGTACAGCACACCACACACACCCAGGTACAAGTGTGGCACCCCAGGGGTCTGGTTTCCACAGTAACGGCAATGTTATGTCTGAGAGCAGGTGGGAGGTCTCTTGGTCAGGGATCCTGTGCATGCCACACCTCCTGCCCAGTCCTGGGAGGGGAAGAACTTCCCCTATATAAACCTAGGGCTGAGGCAGGGTTAGTGAGTAGAGAAGAAGTAGAGACAGAGAAGAGAAGCAGCATAGGAAGAAACAACAGGAGCTCTGTGGGAGCAGTACTACAAAGAGTCAGGGGCTGGCAGCTGCAGAGCTCGCCCTGACTGAGAAGCTATCACCGGACCCGGAGTCCGAGGCTGTGGGGACTAACTCCTATCCAGCAGCAGAAACCGACCGGCAGGGGATTTCAGGTCCTCTGGCCAAGAAACCCGAAGGCACGGTCACACGCGTGGGACCAGCACCGCCGTCGTGGAGCGGAAGCTACTAGAAGGCCCCGAGTCACCGGCCATACGGGTGAGCACCACACGGTACACTCAGGGACGTGGGCTACTTATACCCGCCTCTAGCAAGGTAGCCAGAAGAGTACAGTTAGTTTGGGAGGCCTACAACTCCGCCTGGCCAGGGGAGATCCCATCTGCTCAAGGACTGACTAGGCCCCAATCGCTAGCCAGTACTCCGGGAGGGTCTATCTTTGTCACCAGTAAAGACCCTGAACTACACCGTACCGTCTCCGAGTGGTTCCTGCTACCCCCATCATCCACGTCGGCTGCCCTGAGGCCATACCCCTCCCGTTGGGGGTGATACTATCATGCTGCACAATCCTACCACCGGCCTCAGCGGTCTGCCTTGCAGCGGCAGCTCCTTCGCTGCATTCAACGGGTGGCGTAGTCGTACAACATCTACCACTAATACAGCGCCACTTAGTCTGACTCCCTGGGCACGGACCGGGTCACCGCCACGAGACTACAACCCTCAACAGATCCGGCTCCGGGTAAGCTCCCGCGTGCGCAACGCTGCGCGACACAGGCCCAGGGGTGCGTCACAAGCACGTCCACATATTTCTGTAGCGGGCCGGGGTGATGAAGAAAACACTGCGACACTCACCCATGACTACCACCCTGCCCCCGGTTACAGCAGATGCGATTGATGGGGCGGCTGATGGTTGTTGAGGTCCGCATTTTATCTCAGTGAGATTGCCAGAGTAACGCATGTTGATTGCGCATGTGAAGCTTCATGCATGTAGTAGTCAAATTATTGCACTTTTTCCCTCTACTGAGTTTCTTTGCAAAGTTGGCAGATAATGTGAGTTGGCTCATCCTTTGTGGTGTCAAAAAAGGCCCAGGCTAGGCAACCTTTACAGCCCCTGTGAGCTGCAGACCTGTGACCGCTGCTGGCCACAGTTGTGGCTAAGGATGCAGTGCTCGTCGTGGTTGCATCACTCCGTGTCTGCACGTTAGGGTGCAACGTATCCTCCTCGTCTTCCTCCTACACCTCCTCAGATGACCTGCTCATCTGCGTGCCTCATGTAGCGGGCTCCGGGTAAGCTCCCGCGTGCGCAACGCTGCGCGACACAGGCCCAGGGGTGCGTCACAAGCACGTCCACATATTTCTGTAGCGGGCCGGGGTGATGAAGAAAACACTGCGACACTCACCCATGACTACCACCCTGCCCCCGGTTACAGCAGATGCGATTGATGGGGCGGCTGATGGTTGTTGAGGTCCGCATTTTATCTCAGTGAGATTGCCAGAGTAACGCATGTTGATTGCGCATGTGAAGCTTCATGCATGTAGTAGTCAAATTATTGCACTTTTTCCCTCTACTGAGTTTCTTTGCAAAGTTGGCAGATAATGTGAGTTGGCTCATCCTTTGTGGTGTCAAAAAAGGCCCAGGCTAGGCAACCTTTACAGCCCCTGTGAGCTGCAGACCTGTGACCGCTGCTGGCCACAGTTGTGGCTAAGGATGCAGTGCTCGTCGTGGTTGCATCACTCCGTGTCTGCACGTTAGGGTGCAACGTATCCTCCTCGTCTTCCTCCTACACCTCCTCAGATGACCTGCTCATCTGCGTGCCTCATGGTTCACACCAAGTGGGATTTACAACCTCATCATCATCCTCTGTGTTAGCCGATTCCTCGCCTTAAGAGTCACCCTCCTTCTCTACCTGCCCTGACAGCACAGTACATTCAAAGTGAGCCTCAGGTAGCTGATCTCATCAGGATCATTCCCCCCATGGGGTTAAACTCTGGTGACGAGGGTCAGGATACTGCTGCTCGGACCCTACTTGCATCCTTCCCCAGATCCAACCTTAAAAAATTTTGGGCATCGTGCAGATGATTTCTTCCTCTTGACTCTGAATATTTGGTGTACACTTCAGATGCCCATGGCATAAAATGTGTGAACAGCTCTGCAGACTCACCCATCTGTAGTTCCCTACAGTCAGTTGGGCGGTTGGAGAGTTGTGAAGTGGGGGGAAGCAAGGTTAATTGGGGTGCCAGCCTTGTGGACTGTACTATCTGTGATGTTGAGGTGGAGGAAGAGGAGAGGCCAATTGAAGCAGCGCTTGCCATCCACTGGAGCACATGTACTTTCTGGCCCTGATCAACAAGGCGTACCGCTGTGCGGCTGCCAAAGAAAGGAGTGGAGTAGCCCGTCCAGTAACAAAAGTTGTCAGTTGTGTTTGGATAGGACGTGACGGTGTTGGACTCAATTTATATAGATCACAACTAGTGATGAGCGAGCACTAAAATGCTCGGGTACTCGTTGCTCGGGTCGAGCAAATTGGATTACTAGGGTGCTCGACCCGAGCAACGAGCCCAATGTAAGTCTATGGGAAACTCGAGCATTTTTCAGGCAGCTCCCCCGGCGGTCTGCAGAGGGCCTAAAAATTGACCAAATCAATGGGAACGGTGCTCAAATAACATGGGAACAGCATGGGGAAGACCCCTGGAAGCATTTCTGACTCCCAGGTCACTGCTGTCAACAATGTTGTCAGAGTATTACGCCACTTTTACGGATTCACAATAAAACATACAAAAACAAAATCAATATGGATTTTCCTGGGAAATATATTAAGGAACTTCCTTTCCAGGGTAATGACTTGTATATAAGTCAAAATAAATAACCAAAACCAAAAATAATCCTCCACACCATGGGCTGTTGTTCACACGTAGCGTTTTTGATGCGTTTTTGCACTTTTGCATTGCTTTCAACAAAGACAAATGCATTCACTGGGAAATGTCATTTTAACATTTTACAACCTTATCTGGCCATGTGGTGTGTGACACATTATCAGACACATGCATACAGTGCTGAAAAGACATGGGAACAGCATGGGGTAGACCTCTGGAAGCATTTCTGACTCCCAGGTCACTGCCTAAAAGTGTGCCCATTATAAGTGATCCTTATGCGAAGATGCCTCCCGCCATGAACCTGTCGTTGCAGACTTGCAACAATCACCGTCCACGTCCTTGTCCCAGTGCAACGTTCAGTTGTCCCTACCCCATTCCTTGGAATGCAAGCGCAAGTATGTAGCCACCCACTCACCCACAGGCTGCAATACTATACTGCCAAATTTTTGACAGCTGCTTGCACTTGAAATGTTGCCTTTTAGGCTCGTGGAGGCGGAAGCTTTTCATAACCTCATGCCAGCGGCGGCCGGGTGTCCATACTCGGTCCCCAGCCGCCACTGTTTCTCACGGTGTCGTCTCCGCCTTCCACAAGCACGGGTCTCACAACATTACCCGTGCCCTCCCCAGTGCACTTACTGGGAAGGACCGCCTAACCACAAACATGTGGACAGGTGAATGTGGCCAGGGACAGTACGGAGCCAGTCCACAGCTTTTTTTGCTGAGAGTTGTATTTAGCTCTGTGAAAGGACTGCCATAAAGGGAAACCGTATCTACCCTGGGTGTCATTTCTCCCAGGAAGTCCTCTAATGCAGCTTGTTGCAGAAGCAATGGCAGCCCGTCCAACATAGTTACATAGTTACTTAGTTAGTAAAGCCGAATAAAGACTTGCGTCCATCAAGTTTGACCTGTTAGTTCTGTAATTGCTAAAGTTGATCCAGAGGAGGGCAAAAACCCCAAATGATTTAGCCAATCTTCACCTGAGGAAAAATTCCCTCCCGACTCTGAAACCAGCAGTCAGAATAAATCCCTGTATCAACCTACTATTTTATTCTATTGTTAAGTATATGCAGAAATCTGCCTGGTATCTAGAAAAGCATCCAGTCCCCGCTTGAACTGGTTTAGTGAATCCGACATTACCGTCTCCTCACTCAGTGAATTCCATATTCTCACTGCTCTTACCATAAAGAACCCCTTCCTATGCTGGTGCTGAAACCTTTTCTCTTCCAGTCTTAGTGAATGCCCTCTTGTTACCGTAATATCCCTCCTTTTGAACAAATCCCGGGCAAGGTCTCTATACTGTCCCCTAACATATTTGTACACATTTATTATGTCCCCCCTCAACCTTCTCTTTTCCAGGCTGAATAGTCCTAGTTTTGCCAACCTCTCTGGGTATTGCAGTCCCTCCATTCCCCTTATTAATTTTGTTGCCCTCCTTTGTACCTTTTCAAGCTCATTTATATCCTTTCTATATATTGGGGCCCATAACTGAGCACAGTATTCCAAGTGTGGTCTGACCAGTGCTTTGTACAGTGGAAGAACAATGTTCTCATCCTTTGCAGCTATACCTCTTCTGATACATCCCATTACCCTGTTTGCCCTTACAGCAGCGGCCTGACTTTGGGCACTCCAATTTAGTTTGCTATCAATCAAGATGCCCAAGTCCTTCTCCATCTCTGAATTCCCCAATGATTTCCCATTCAGTGAGTACTGGTGACTTCCATTTTTCCTTCCCATATGTATGACCTTACATTTCTCCTCGTTAAACCTCATTTGCCATTTAATGCTCCACCTACCCAGCTTATCCAAATCCCTCTGTAGGTCTTCACTATCCTCTTTTGTATTAATTGTTTTACATAACTTTGTGTCATCTGCAAATATTGATATTTTACTATTTATCCCATTGACTATGTCGTTAATAAAGATATTAAATAACATTGGGCCTAGTACAGACCCCTGTGGTACCCCACTAGTGACGCTTACCCAATCTGAGTATATTCCATTTATAACCACCCTCTGCCTTCTATCCTTTAGCCAGTTAGCTACCCACTTGCAGACATTTTCCCCCAGCCCCATCATTCTCATTTTGTATACCAACCTATTATGTGGCACGCTATCGAACGCTTTTGAGAAGTCGAGATACACGACATCCACTGGTTCCCCCTGATCTACTCGAGAGCTAACCTCCTCGTAGAAGTCAATCAGGTTTGTTTGGCAGGAGCGATTCCTCATGAATCCATGTTGGTTCGGGGTTAATAGATTATTAGCATCAAGATGCTCCATGATTGCCTCATTAATAAAGCCTTCAAAAATTTTGCCCACAACGGACGTCAGACTCACCGGCCGATAGTTTCCGGTGTTACTTTTTGCTCCCTTTTTGAATATTGGCACTACATTCGCCTGTCGCCAATCAAGTGGTACAGACCCAGTCTCAACAGAGTCCTTAAATATAAGATATAACGGTCTGTCTATCACATTACTTAGTTCCCTTAGTACCCGTGGGTGTATGCCATCAGGTCCTGGTGATTTGTTTATTTTAATGTTACTGAGGCGTTTCTGTACCCCAGCTTGGGTTAGATTAGTCATACTTAGTGGAGGATTAAGTTTGTCACTTCTCATTTCGCCTGTTAGTTCTTTTTCCTTTGTGAAAGTTGACGAAAAAAATTTATTTAATAGATTAGCTTTATCCTCATCTTTCTCTATGATTTTGCCTTCATCACTTTTTATCGGTCCAATATTATTCGATTTAATCCTTTTACTATTTATATACGTAAAGAACAGTTTGGGATTTGATCTACTTTCCCTAGCAATACGTCTCTCTGTTTCCTCCTTTGCTATTTTTATTTGTTTTTTGCAGGTTCTCGTTTTTTCCTTGTAACACATTAGTGCCTCCTTGCTGTTTTCCTGTTTTAATCTCTTGAATGCCTCTTTTTTGCTATTTAACGCCCCTTTTACGTTCTTATTCAACCATATTGGTTTCCTCTTATTTCTGGCCCTTTTATTCCCATACGGTATATACCTCTCGCACTGAGTATTCAGAATTCTTTTGAAGGTTTCCCATTTACTATTCGTATTTCCTTGATTAAGAACTTTGTCCCAGTCTATAAGTTGAAGGTTTTCTTTCAGCTGATCAAACTTCGCCCTCCTAAAGTTTAATGTTTTAGTTGTTCCCTTATTGATAACCCTACTGAAGAGCATTTTGAAATTGATAATATTATGATCGCTATTACCTAGGTGCCCCCCTATCTGTACCTCAGTTATTCTATCAGGCCTATTAGTCAATATTAAGTCCAACACTGCCTTCCCTCTCGTTGGTTCCTGCACTAGTTGGGAGAGATAATTATCCTTGATATTTGTCAAGAACCTTTTTCCTTTCTGCGATCTACAGGTTTCTGTTTCCCAGTCAATATCCGGGTAGTTGAAGTCCCCCATTACAATCACCTCATTATGTTTTGCTACTTTGTCTATTTGTCCTAATAGCAGTTTCTCATTCTCCTCTGTTATATTGGGTGGCTTATAGCAGACCCCCAGTAATATTTTATTATTATTTTTTGCCCCCTCTATCTCTACCCACATGGACTCGACCCCCTCTTCTCCCTCTCCTATATCTTCCCTTAGTCTGGGCTTTAGACGTGACTTTACATATAAGCAGACTCCTCCGCCCTTCCCCTGTTTCCGGTCCCTTCTAAATAAACTATAATCTGTTAAATTTACCGCCCAGTCGTAGCTATCGTCTAGCCAAGTCTCTGTTATACCTACGATGTCATACCTCTCCTCCGATATAAGCGCCCGCAGCTCATCCGCCTTATTGGTCAGGCTTCTTGCGTTGGTCAGCATGCAAGATAAACATCAACTCGCACTTGTCGGTGGTGCTTTGCCACACACACATCTTTGTTTGCGCATTTAATTTCATGAATACAGAGTTGGACAATGGCCTGATCTGCAATGCGGTTTAAGAAATAACATGCATAAGCATGTCTGATCCACATTAAAAAAGCAGCCATAGAGTGACCGGGAACCTTCTCCTACACTTTTCTTAGCCAGGGCTACTTCTCGGCAGGGTTGGACGGGCCCACCAGAGAACCGGAGACTCCTCCGGTGGGCCCTGGCTTTTCCTTCAGGAGAGTTCATAATGCCGAGGTGAGGCCATGATGATGATAGAGGCCACCATCTGCTTAGTTTTCTGTTACTTGGAATGCAAGCGCAAGTATGCAGCTAGCCACCCACCCACAGGCTGCAACACTAAACTGCCAGATTTCTGGGAAGCTTTTTGCACTTGAAATATGGCCTTTTAGGCCTTTTAGGCTCGTGGAGGCGGAAGCTTTTCACAACCTCATGCCGGCGGCGGCTGGGTGTCCATACTCGGTCCCCAGCCGCTACTATTTCTCCCGGTATCGTCTTCGACAAGCACGGGTCCCACAAGATTACCCGTGCCCTCCCCAGTGCACTTACTGGGAAGGACCGCCTAACCACAAACACGTGGACAGGTGAATGTGGCTGTTAGAACCTTGCTCTTAGGTTTTTTTTCCTTTGCTGGTCACATGACCTTGTTGGCCTATTTAATCCTGCTCCGCCCTTCTGGCTTTGCTGGACTTCATTGTATAACTACTTTCTAGCTAGCCTGTGCTCTGTATCTAACTCTGTTAGTTTGCTTGGTCTACGGACCTCTATGTTCCATATATTTTGTTTGTTCGTCTGTCTGCTACTATTTCTGTTAGGAGGTGTCCCATTTTCCTCCCAGTCCTTAGTACTTGTAGGGATTCCTTCCCCACATCTATAGGTCTCCGTACAGACTAACTTAGGACTTTAGCAGGTCTGATCGCAGGATCAGGTCCCCTGTTACATCGTAGGGATTAAGCTGAGTTCTATCGTAGGGACAGATCTCCTCTCTTTCCTTAGCTCTGGTAGCAGAACATAACAGTGGCCAGGGATGGTACGGAGCCAGTCCACAGCTTTTTTTGCTGAGAGTTGTATTTAGCTCGGTGAAAGGACTGGGATAGAGGGAAACCGTATCTATCCTGGGTGTCATTTCTCCCAGGAAGTCCTCTAATGCTGCTTGTTGCAGAAGCAATGGCAGCCCGTCCAACATCAACTCGCATTTGTCGGTGGTGCTTTGCCACACACATATCTTTCTTTGTGCATTTAATTTCATGACTACAGAGTTGAGCAATGCCCTGATCTCCAATGCGATTTGGGAAATAACATGCATAAGCACGTCTGATACGCATTAAAAAAGCAGCCATAGAGTGTCCGGGAACCTTCCCCCACACTTTTCTTAGCCAGGACTGCTTCTCGGCAGGGTTGGACGGTCCCACCAGAGAATCCTCTGGTGTGCCTTGGCTTCTACCTCAGGAGAGTTCATGATAGCGCTAACTTTGCAGCGGCTATCATGAAAAACATTGTGCCCACCAGAGGATTTGATTCTGAGGGCTCTTGAGCGGGGGAGAAAGGTGAGCCCTCAGAATCAAATCCTCTGGTGGGCACAATGTTTTTCAATCTGAAACAGCTTCTCAGTGGAAGTTGTATTTCACCACAGCCATATTCTTTAGCTCAGTGAAAGGACTGGCAAAGAGGGAAACCGTATCTACTCCGGCTGTCATTTCTCCGTCACCAGGTACCGCTCATTGTCACACACGACCATGCCTGGCTGTATGTTCAGCGGTGAGAGCCACAGATCAGGCTGCTGTGTTACAGCTTTCAACAACTCTGCAGCGCTGGGTGGTTTGTCAATTAAGCATTAAGCATGTTATCTTCAGCACAGCCTGTTGCCGCTTGGCCAAGGCAGTGCTGCAGTGCTGTCAGCTTGTGACTGATGTGGTCATTTCAGAGATGGAGGAGGAGGTGCAGGAGCTGAACAATGTGATTACATTGAGGTTAAATTGGTGACACTATTTTTTATATTAAAGAAAGATCCTATTGTTTTGGGGTTTTTTACGTTATTTTTTAAGACAAATGCATTCACTGGGAAATGTCATTTTAACATTTTACAACCATTTCTGGCAATGTAGTGTGTGACACATTATCAGACACATCCTGTTTTATTTATGATGGAGGGACTCTGAAAGTCATAAAGCCTATTTTTAGGCTTTAGGGTATGCAGTGAGTCCAACGGCTGACCAATTTTAGGAAAACCCCCACTAAAAATGTAAAGACACACAGAGCAGGGCCACAGTAACAAGTACGACATGTTCCCATTAGAAAGAAGAGGGTCTACTATACAGTTATAGGGTATGCAGTGAGTCGAACGGCTGGCCAATTTTAGGAAAAAACCCACTGAGAATATAAAGACACACAGAGTAGGGCCACAGTAACAAGTACGACATGTTCCCATTAGAAAGGATAGGGTCTGCTATACAGTTATAGGGTATGCAGTGAGTCCAACGGATGACCAATTTTAGGAAAAAAACCTAAGAATTTAAAGACACATAGAGCAGGGCCACAGTAACAAGTACGATATGTTCCCATTAGAAAGGAGAGGGTCTGCTATACAGTTATAGGGTATGCAGTGAGTCCAACGGCTGACCAATTTTAGGAAAAACCCCACTAAGAATTTAAAGACACACAGAGCAGGGCCACAGTAACAAGTGCGGCATGTTCCCATTAGAAAGGAGAGGGTCTACTATACAGTTATAGGGTATGCAGTGAGTCGAATGGCTGACCAATTTTAGGTAAAACCCCACTGAGAATATAAAGACACACAGAGTAGGGCCACAGTAACAAGTACGACATGTTCCCATTAGAAAGGAGAGGGTCTGCTATACAGTTATAAGGTATGCAGTGAGTCCAACGGCTGACCAAATTTAGGAAAACCCCCACTAATAATTTAAAGACACACAGAACAGGGCCACAGTAACGACAAATTCCCATTAGAAAGGAGAGAGTCTCCCATAGTGTTGGCCTATGCAGTGAATGCAAGGGCTGCCAAAAATTTGGAGGCACTTCAATGCCCCTTGGAAGAGACGTGGAGGAGGGCCTCATAAAAAAATGTTCCCATTAGAAAGCAGTGGGCCACCTATACTTGTAATGCCCATGCATGCACTAAGTGTATGGGCTGACAAACATTTACCCCTGGGGGGTATACATGAACACACTGTATAAAAAAAATTTTTTATGTGCATCATAAACACCCTATAAAAAAATAATGTGGGTGTTGCATCACGGACCACAGTCACCCTGGTGATATGGTGGTGGAGGATGAGGAGAAGGAGGAGGACAAGAGCAAATAGCCAAAATCAGGAAGCATATACCCATGTCTGGGTGTGAAAAGGTGCATGGGAATACACCTCCCAAGAAAAGACACTGGATTTGAGTTTATGTTACGCTGCTATCATTCGGTGGTGTTGAGAAGTCGGGCCCAATCCAGCCCTTGTTCATTTTTATAAGAGTCAGCCTGTCAGCATTTTGAGTTGACAGGCGGATGCGCTTATCAGTTATAATTCCACCAGCGGCAGTAAAAACCCGCTCTAATAAAACGCTGGTGGCAGGGCAGCCCAGGACCTCCAAGGCATAGAGAGCCATTTCATTCCACGTATCCAGCTTGGATACCCAATAATTATAAGGCACAGCGGAATCACGGAGGACGTTGGTACGGTCGGCAAGGTACTCCCTCAGCATCTTCCCAAACTTTGCACTCCTTGTGAGAATACCCCGTGCCTCAGGGCCTGTGCGATGGGAGGGTCTGAGAAAACTCTCCCAGAACTTTGACAGTGTTCCCCTGCCTCTGCTGAATTGAAGTTGTGTCTCTCTTGCCTGTACTCCTTGGTTGTCCAACGAAGTGTGCCCTCTGCCACCAGTGTTTTCAGATGGGAATTTTTTAAATAGTTCCGCAACAAGGGCCTTCTGGTACAGCCCCATTTTTGCAGACCTGTCCGCCTCAGGAATAAGAGATATCAAGTTCTCTTTGTAGCGTGGGTCTAGAAGTGTCACCAACCAGTAATGACTGTCACCCAAAATTTTGAGAACGCGAGGTTCATGGGAAAGGCAGCATAACATAAACTCAGCCATGCGTGCCAGACTACTAACAGGCGAGACTTCCGTGTCCTCACCAAGAGAATGACTGACCATGCTCTCCTCCTCCTCCTCCTCCTCCTCCTCTCTGTTCTCTGGCCATCCACTTTGAACAGACGGTATGACAGCTGTGCAGGTAGTACCATCTATAGTGCATGAAACTAGCTCCTGTCCTTCCTCCTCCTCCTCCTCCTCTTCCTCATTGTCACCCAATCCACGTTGGGATGAGATGAGCGTTTCAGAAGACAGAGAAGCGGGATGGTGACGCTAATTATGGTGTCATCGCTGCTCACCATCTTGGTGGAGTCCTCAAAGTTTTGGAGGATGGTGCATATGTCTGACATCCATGTCCACTCCTGGTTTTATGTGTGGAGTCTGAACAATACCGACAGCCTTGTTGATGCTGGTACTCAACAACTGCAGTCTTCTGCTCACAAATCCTTCCCAACATCTGCAGTGTAGAGTTCCAACACGTGGTGACATCACACACCAGTCTGTGAGCTGGAAGCTGCAAATGCTGCTGAAACACGGCAAGGGCGGCGGAAGCTGTAGCTGACTTTCTAAAATGGGCACACAGGTGGCTTACTTTAACAAGCAGATCCGGCAGCTCCGGGTAGGATTTGAGAAACCGCTGAACCACGAGGTTAAGCACATGGGCCAGGCATGGTACGTGTGTGAGCTCGCCTCGCCTCAGAGCCGCCACCAGGTTCCGGCCATTGTCACACACGACCATGCCTGGCTGTAGGTTCAGCGGTGTGAGCCACAGATCTGCCTGCTCTTTGATAGCTGTCCACAACTCTTCAGCATTGTGCGGTTCGTCACCTAAGCATATTAGCTACAGCACAGCCTGTTGCCCCTTGGCCGGGGCAGTGCTGCAGTGCTTCCAGCTTGTGACTGATGTGGTCATTTTGGAGATGGAGGCTGAAGAGGAGGAGGAGGCTGAAAAGGATGAGGTGCAGGACCTGTAGACCGTGGGGGCAACCCTGATTGACCTAGGGCTCGCAAACCTTGGCGTCGGGAGGACGTGTTCAGTCCCAAGGTCCGACTGGGTCCCGGCTTCCATTATGTTTACCCAGTGTGCCGTCAGCAAGATGTACTGTCCCTGCCCACAAGCACTTGTCCACGTGTCCGTAGTTAGGTGGACTTTCCCGGTAACTACATTGTTGAGGGCACGGTTAATGTTTTGGGACACGTGCTTGTGTAATGCGGGGACGGCACACCGGGAGAAATAGTGGCGGCTGGGGACCGAGTACCGAGGGACGGCCGCCGCTATCGGGTTGCGGAATGCTTCCGTCTCCACGAGCCTAAAAGGCAACATTTCGAGCGCAAGCAGTCGTGAAATGTGAGAATTTAGTAGTGTGGCTGCATATTTGCGCTTGCGTTCCAAGGACTGGGGTATGGACAACTGAACGCTGCGCTGGGACAAGGACATGGACGTGCTTCCTGATGCTGCTACTTGAGAGTGCGCAACAACAGGTGCAGGGCAGGAGGCATCTTCACATGCACCATGGACAGGGGATTGGCTTGCATGCACAACAGCGGAAGAAGCAATGGTGCCACCTGCAGACACTGTTCCTGGACCCTGGGGTTCGGTCAACAAAGTCAGGTGCTTTGCTGCCATGTGCCTGATCATGCTGGTGGTGGTCAGGCTGGTCGTTTTGCCACCCCTGCTGATGCTGGCCAGGCAGGTGGTGCAAATGGCCTTTTTGGGGTTATCGGCAGAGTCTTTAAAAAACAACCAGGAAGACTCGGGAAGACCTAACAGTTGTACTGGCAACTTCCTTCGTGTTGGTGTTACGGGGAACTGTTGCCTGCCTTTTGTCTGAGGCCACCACACTTCTTCTTCCTGTCTGTTAGGGTGCTCTGCCTCCCTCCCCCTGTGTGCTGCTGTCCTCGCTCTGCATACCCTCCTGCCAGGTTGGGTCAGTTACTATATCATCCACCACCTCGTCTTCCACTTCCGCACCTTGGTCCTCCTCCTGACTTTCTGGCAATTGTGTCTCATCATCGTCCACCTCTTGTGACACTTTCCCACCGTTGCCTTCGTGTGACCGTGGCTGCTCAAATATTTGGGCATCGCTACACGCGATTTCCTCTTGCCCGTTTTCAAGAGGCCCGAATCTATAAATGGAAAAGTGAACAGCTCTTCAGAATGTCCAAGTGTGGGATCAGATGTCTCCGGGCACTGGGCATGGAGGGAGGAAGGAGGATCAGGGTGAGGAATATGCGGTCCAGACTCACGAGTAATGACTACTGAGACTTGACCGTATGGAAGACAGGGTGGTGGTAGTGGCTAAGTGACTGTAAGCATTATCCGCTATCCAACCAACAACCTTTTGACACTGCTCTGGGTTCAATAGTGGTCGGCTGCGGTCCCCTAGGAATTGGGACAGGAAGGTCAGGTGAGAAGATGTGGGTGTTTGTTGTGGCACAATTTCAGCTTGCCCACGGCCTTGTCCTCGACCTCTGCATGCACCATCACCATCACGTCCAGTTCCCCATCCCTTGCCACGTGCCTTGCCCATTTTAAATGGAGGACAGTATCTTCCACGCTCAATACAAATGACTGAGTTTGAAACAAACTTATATGTGATGCTTGTGACGGAGAAAACAGAGTTTTAAATACCTGGCCTGTAGGTAAGTAGTTTGAACAGCAAACTGGTGTGAATTGCTTCACTGACACACTAAGTGAAATTTTTAATGGAGGCCAGAATTGGCAGTATTTTCTGACAAAGTATATGTGATCCGTGTGACAGAGAAAACAGAGTTTTAAATACCTGGCCTGTAGGTAAGTAGTTTGAACAGCAAACTGGTGTGAATTGCTTCACTGACACACTGAAAGAAATTTTTAATGGAGGCCATAAATGGCAGTATTTTCTGACAACATATATGTGATCCGTGTGACGGAGAAAACAGAGTTTTAAATACCTGGCCTGTAGGTAAGTAGTTTGAACAGCAAACTGGTGTGAATTGCTTCACTGACACACTAAAGGAAATTTTTAATGGAGGCCAGAAATGGCAGTATTTTCTGACAACGTATATGTGATCCGTTTGACGGAGAAAATACAGTTTTAAATAGCTGGATTTCTAGCGCTGTCATATGGAAAGGACCTGGCTGTATTCTGCAGTGCCAACAAGCAAATGGCGCAGAAAAACGGTGTTCTCTGGATTGCTTTTTAAGCAAATAATGAGGATTAAGATCCAAAAAAAAGTATTCCTGGCCCCTGAGACCTGGGCCTTTGTATAGAAATATCTAACAGCAGCAGAAGGCAGAATTGGAATCGAGCCTCTTGTGCTATATGCATTGCAGTCTGCTATATACCCTGCCTGCCTGCCTATATACACTGCCTTTCTGATATCTCTGCAGATGGATTAGTTAGTCCTCAAAAGGACTGTTTGTTAAGATGGATATGTGTAATGTATGGTTTTTCTCCCTACACTACCTAATACACAAGCAAATCTCTCCCTGACGCAGCAGCACCTCTCCCTACACTGTCTGATTCCGGAGTGACTGTGACGAGCATGGTGGTGCCAGGTCTGATATAGACCTGATGACGCTGTGCGGCCAGCCAATCACTGTTATGCCACAACCAACATGGTTACGGCATTACAGTGAGTGGCAGGCAATCCCTGCATGTTGATTGGCGGTCTAAAGAGCGCCAAGCATGCGGGGAGGGGACCCGAGCTCCTGCGGAGCAACCCCGGAAATACTCGGCGAGCGCCAAGCATCTCGAGCAGTGATATGCTCGGGCGAGCACCGAGCAGTAGCGAGCATGCTCGCTCATCACTAATCACAACATTTAGGAGGCTGGAACTGGGAAGGTGCTCCCTTTCCTGTTCAATCAACGCTCCCATGACGTCATCAAGTCCTGATCGTTGCGATGGTGAACCGAGGTCGTCATGACAACATCTGGGTCACCAGGCTACAGAAAGCCTATTAGACCATGCTCATAGCACAGTCTAAAAGTCTTCTGCCAGTGCAGCACCTACAGGTATAAAGCATTGCAAGTTTAAGTCCCATAGAGGAGTAAGAAAGTAAAAAAAAAATTGTAAATATATATTTTTTAAAAATCATAAAATAATAAAAATTAAAAATATATGTTATACCCATAAATATGTATTTTTATGTAAAAGAAAAAAATAAACAAAAAAGTACACATATTTGGTATCCCCACGTCCGGAACGACCAGACCTATAAAACAATCACGCTAGTTAACCCCTTCAGTGAACACCGTGTAAAAAAAAATGAGGTAAAAAACTATGCTGTTTCATCATACCACCGAACAAAAAGTAGAATAAAATGCAATCAAAATGACGAATATAAATAAAATTGGAATCTCTGAATATGTTATCTTGTTCCGCAAAAAACAAGCAGCAACACAGCTCCATCAGTGGAGAAATAAAAAAGTTATAGCTCTCAGAATAAAGCGATGCAAAAATAATTATTTTTTCAATAAATTAGTTTAAAAGGTGCCAAAACATAAAAAAATTATATAAATGTGGTATCGCTGTAATCGTTCTGACCCGAAGAATGAAGCTGTGTTATCAATTTTACCACACGTGGAACGGAAAAAAAAAAAAAAACAATTCCCGAATTGCTGGCTTATGTTCATTCTGCCTCCCAAAAATCAGAATAGAAAGCGATCAAAAAACGTTATGTGACCAAAAATGGTACCAATAAAAACGTCAACTCTTCTCTCAAACAACAAGCCATCATATGACTGTGTCTGCAAAAATATGGAAAAATTATATCTCTCAAATATGGCGATGTAAAAACTTTTATTGCAAAAAAAAAGTGTCTTTTAGGGTGCAGCCTAACATAAAAAACAATATAAATCTGGAATCGCTGTAATCGCACCGACCAGGAATGGTGTAAAAAAATAAATAAAACCAATTCTGTCTCCTAAAGATCGCAGATTACCACAAATGTCAAACATTAGGTATATCACTCCCAAATTACGTATTTTACACAATACCCATAGACGTATACTCACGGGGAAGAGAGGTGTATAGACCAAATATTAAAATGCAATATTTTATTAGATGCAAAAAGAAAAAATTAAGAAAAGAAATGTAAAAATAAACAGGAGAATACTTTCAGCTAGTCAGGGATTCATTACACAAGCCTATACAGTACAGACCAAAAGTTTGTACACACCTTCTCATTTAAAGATTTTTCTGTATTTTCATAACTATGAAAATTGTACATTCACACTGAAGGCATCAAAACTATGAATTAACACATGTGGAATTAGATACTTAACAAAAAAGTGTGAAAAAAGTGAAAATATGTCTTATATTCTAGGTTCTTCAAAGTAGCCACCTTTTGCTTTGATGACTGCTTTGCACACTCTTGGCATTCTCTTGTGCCTGCTCCGGCACTTGCCCAGGTGCACCGGGTGCTGACGACGGGCCTGATTGGAGGGGTGCGAGAGTGGTAGAAGGGAGGCCACAGAGCAGGAGCTTTCAGTAGTCGAGGCGGGAGATGATGAGGGCATGCACTGTTGATTTTGTAGATTCATGGTTGAGGAATGTGCGGATCCCGGAGATATTTTGGGGTTGCAGTCGGCAGCAAGTGGAAAGGGCTTGGATCTGTAATTTGAAGGACAGATCAGAGTTAAGCTTGCGGGACTGGGGAGAATGGGCGTTGGGTGGGGGTGAATGAGATGGTGAAAAGATGATGAATACGATTTTATCCATGTTAAGTTTTACAAATCTAGCAGAGAAGAAAGACGAAATAGCGGACACACATTGTGGGATTCTGGTTAGTAAGGAGGTCGAGAGAGTTAGATCTGTGTGTCATCAGCATAGAGGTGATACTCAAAGCCGTGAGACTCTATGAGTTGTCCCATGCCGAAGGTGTAGATGGAGAAGAGCAGGGGTCCTGTGGGACACCAACACATAGGAGGCGAGATGAGGAGGTGGTGTGTGAGTGGGAGACACTGAATGTCCATTCGGTTAGGCATGAAGAGATGCAAGATAGGGCCAAGTCTGTGATGCTGAGACAGTGGTACGGTTTGTAGATGAGGGCCAGAAAGAAAGGAGAAGATGGAGAACCAAACTAATATACAACAGGGGTTGGAGAACTAAACTACTAAACAGCTAGGGTTGGAGAACGAAACAAATATACACCAGAACATGGAGAACTAAACTAATAGACAACAGGGGTTGGGAAACTAAACCACTAAACAGCTAGGGTTAGAGAACTAAACTACTACACACCAGGGAATGTAGAACTAAACCACTAGACACCAAGGTGTCACTAGACAGCAAGTCTTGGAATCCACAAGGCTTGCGGGACAAACCTCTGTATCTAACACTTCCTCCAGTGCTTTAGCCTCCTCCACCTCCTCTAGGACCTCCACCAGCGCCCTCAACCTCTGCCTTAATGAGACACACGTTCCAACAGTGCAGATAGAATCCCTCTCACCTCCATACTGCGCAGCCAGGGCTCACCGCAATCAGGCAGTGTTTCAATTACTATGCCTTGGATATCACAGTCAAACTGATCAAGTTGTGGACAGTGTAGTGCAGTGGTCTTCACACTGTGGGGTAATGAGAGAGTGACCCAATGAAAGTTCAACTTAAATGTCTTTATTTGCAAAAACTCATAACTTAAATAAAAATGATGTCCTCCGGATCGCAGCTGGGTGGTCCAAACAGCCGAACAGTCCGTGTAAACTGGTGGCCGTGGGCGACGGCAGCGGCGTTTTGCTCAGGGGTGCACCCATTACGTTGCCTTTACAGGCCTGTGTTATGCCTTCACACAGGCTTGCGGTGCACAGAGCCTCCTGCTCTGCAGCTAGCAAACAAACCACTGACACACCCAAACCTTTGCTGAAGTTTAAATGTGAATCCCGGACGTGAGCCAGTTATAAGATCCGGGCTGGAGGGAGTGACCCGCACCAATACCATCCTGTAGATCACTCAAAAAATAAAAGCCCAGGTCAGGTTTTCTTAAATCCGACTTGGTCAAATAGCTTGACCAAGTCCAAACTTTTATTTTTCACTGCAAGCACAGCTGTTTCTGTGATTGTAATGCAATCCAGTGGATTCAATATGCCTCTATGCGTATCCTGGGGGATATATACCGTTCCTCGCATATGATCCCCCTCACTGTCTAACAACAGCTATCCATGCCGAGTTTGAGCAATTGCTGTCTCCAGTGAACCTGGAGCAAGTAAAGGCCGTGTGCGATAACGGTGCAAACTTGGTGGCGGCCCTACGCTGGGCCAACCTCACACACGTGCCTTGTATGGCTCGCATCCTCAACGTGATGGTACAGCAATTTCTCCGCCACTATCCCAGCCTGGGTGTTCTGCTGCAGAAACCAAGGTCTCTGTGTGCTCACTTAAAACTATAAAAACACAGCAGGATCTTTAGTATAAAAGCCAGACTCACCAATGTAACCTCTTAATCCTTGCAAGCTCCAACACAATGTTCAAAAGACATATCAGAGAGAAAAAAGACGCTAGAAGAACTAGTAATGATTGTAAAAATATACATTTTATTTATTTCATAATTATAAAATCAATTAAGATTAAGTAGAGATAACAGAAAAGTTATGGTGGCTATTGCCAAATAAACAAGGGCACCATGGAATGACACATACACACCACAGAGAGTGCAAGTTAAATGAAATATATACCATAAACCCACAGATGGAATGGGGCTAATTACCAATATTGCCCCAATTGTTAGTACATAGAACTAAAGTGCACAGTGCAAAAGGCTAATCTCATACCAAGGTTACTACCTCAAGCAATCATAGGGTAAGTGTAATAGTTGTAAATAGCAATAACTAGAAAGATGTGCCTTCATCTGGGGGAGTGGCATCATAGTGGCAATGCATTCCTTAAGTATACAGTGCCTACAAGTAGTATTCAACCCCCTGCAGATTTAGCTGGTTGACACATGCAGAATTAACTTGGCATTGTGACATTTGTACTGTAGATCAGCCTGGAAGTGGGAAATGCACTGCAGCAACTTTTTTTTTTTTTTTTTTTTTTTTAAAACGTTAAAAGTTAATTCAGAGTGTCATTTATTATTCAACCCCTCAAACCACAAGAATTCTGTTTGGTCCCCCTAAAGTATTAAGAAGTAGTTCAGGCACCAAGAATAATGAGCTTCACATGTGTGGATTAAAGATCTCTTTTGCCAGCCTTTTCTGACTATTTAAGACCCTCCCCAAACTTGTGAACAGCACTCAGACATGGTCAACATGGGAAAGACAAAGGAGCATTCCAAGGCCATCAGAGACAAGATCGTGGAGGGTCACAAGGCTGGCAAGGGGTACAAGACCCTTTCCAAGGAGTTGGGCATACCTGTCTCCACTGTTGGGAGCATCATCCGTAAGTGGAAGGCTTATGGAACTACTGTTAGCCTTCCACGGCCTGGACAGCCTTTGAAAGTGTCCTCCCGTGCCGAGGCCAGGCTTGTCCGAAGAGTCAAGGCTAACCCAAGGACAACAAGGAAGGAGCTCCGGAAAGATCTCATGGCAGTGGGGACATTGGTTTCAGTCAATACCATAAGTAACGTACTCCACCGCAATGGTCTCCGTTCCAGACGAGCCCGTAAGGTACCTTTACTTTCAAAGCGTCATGTCAAGGCTCGTCTACAGTTTGCTCATGATCACTTGGAGGACTCTGAGACAGACTGGTTCAAGGTTCTATGGTCTGATGAGACCAAGATCGAGATCTTTGGTGCCAACCACACACGTGACGTTTGGAGACTGGATGGCACTGCATACGACCCCAAGAATACCATCCCTACAGTCAAGCATGGTGGTGGCAGCATCATGCTGTGGGGCTGTTTCTCTGCCAAGGGGCCTGGCCATCTGGTCCGCATCCATGGGAAGATGGATAGCACGGCCTACCTGGAGATTTTGGCCAAGAACCTCCGCTCCTCCATCAAGGATCTTAAGATGGGTCGTAATTTCATCTTCCAACAAGACAACGACCCAAAGCACACAGCCAAGAAAACCAAGGCCTGGTTCAATAGGGAAAAAGTCAAGGTGTTGGAGTGGCCTAGTCAGTCTCCTGACCTTAACCCAATTGAAAACTTGTGGAAGGAGCTCAAGAATAAAGTCCACATGAGACACCCAAAGAACCTAGATAACTTGGAGAAGATCTGCATGGAGGAGTGGGCCAAGATAACTCCACAGACCTGTGCCGGCCTGATCAGGTCTTATAAAAGACGATTATTATCTGTAATTGCAAACAAGGGTTATTCCACAAAATATTAAACATAGGGGTTGTATAATAATTGACCCACACTTTTATGTTTAAAATTTAATAAAATTCAACTGAGCAACATAACTTTTTGGTTTGTAAGATTTATGCTTCTGTTCATAAAACCTACTCTCATTTGCAGTTTGAAGGCTCTAACTTATTTGCATCTTATCAAACCAGCTAAATCTGCAGGGGGTTGAATACTACTTGTAGGCACTGTATATTAGTAGCCAATGAAAGAAAGAGACTCGTGTTCTCATCCCGTATACTACTTAAGATGCCATTCATTGGCGCATGACGCGGCGGCACACTCCCGGTCAGAGCGGCCGAGTACGTCAAGGAGAAGCGAGACGAACATGCGAGAGGCCACGCCCACATGATCACATGAGCGCAAGTCTAATCATGTGACGTCCCGCCCTCCCTACAAATATATAGTTTTTTTGCTTTTTCATGCAGTCCTTCAATTTAAAGGATTCAAGGGCACCCTCCAGAGTATAATAGCAGCAAGACGACGTCAAACAACAGGTATATAGAATCGTACTATAAAACAATGGAAATGGAACAGGCATTAGAAAACATAAAAATATAAAAACAATATTAAAAACACCAAATGGTAAATAATTGATGCCAAAATTCTAAGCTGGGAAGAGGAGATCAGAGGAACGGAGAGTAGCTCAAGGTCTCATCGAGACCATGTGGATGTTAACGTTTGCAACGTCCAGATCCATCTGGATTCTTTTTGCCCTAGGCGGCTCATGTTGCCACCTCTCAAGTCTGTATAGATGTGATCTATACCTTTTACCCACAGTCCTGATGGGTCACATGAATGGTAGAGTTTAAAGTGCTTTGGGATCATATGTAGTAATTCCGAATTCTCGGTAGAAGCAGCTATAATTTCACGTTCGTGTTCTCTTGCTCTTATTTTTAACATCCTCGTTGTAAGACCTATATATATAAGAGAGCAAGGGCACGTGGCATGATAAATTACATTCCACGTCAAGCATGTAATAAAATGTGTGATGCATTAGAGGAGAGAAAGTTTTTAGTTTTTTCAATATTGGGGCAGGTGACACAAGTGCCACATGGGGCACATCTCCAATTTTTCTTTTTGACCACTACTCTTGTAGTAGTAATTTACATTGGTTGTTAGGTGTATAATAGCTCCTAACTAGATGGTCTCATAAGTTTAATGAACGCCGAGCTGTAATTGATGGATTTGTAGGTAAATACTGTCTCAATATATGGTCAGCTAGTAAGATGGGCCACTGTTTTCTAAGAATTTCGAACATATTTTGCCATTGTGAATGGTATTGAGTAACCATTTTAATAGGGTTATTCTGAGCTGATTTTTTGCTAGGATAAATCAGTTGTTGCCTAATGGAGTTCTTTGCCCTGTTATAGGCATGCTTTAAACTCCTTCTACTATAGCCCCTATCCAAAAACCTATCTCTCATCTCTCCCACTCTTTCCTCAAAATCCTGATCTGTTGAACATATACGTCTAATGCAAAGAAATTGACTTACAGGAACTGATTTCACCACATGCCCAGGGGGTGATGAGGTGACATGCAATACTGCATTTACCGCTGTCTCCTTTCAAAATGCATCCGTCTGTAAGTATCCGTTTTCATCCATCTTCACGACTACATCCAGAAAGTCAATCTCTTTCTAATCAAATTTATACGTCAAGTTTATATTGAGATCGTTGGAGTTGATTTCCTGAAAAACTCCACTCTTGGGGAAGTGGCACCATCGCCTGGCGCGTCCACACCTCCAGTGAAGGAAATAAGTATTTGATCCCTTGCTGTTTTTGTAAGTTTGCCCACTGACAAAGACATGAACAGTCTATAATTTTAAGGGTAGGTTAATTTTAACATTGAGAGATAGAATATCCAAAAAAAAATCAAGAAAATCACATTGTATAAATTAGATACATTTTTTTGCATTTTGCAGTGAGAAATAAGTATTTAATTCCTCTGGCAAACAACACTTATACTTGGTGGCAAAACCCTTGTTGGCAAGCACAGCAGTCAGGCATTTTTTGTAGTTGATGATGAGGGTTGCGCACATGTCAGGAGGCTGTTGCTGGGCAACTCAGAGCTTCAACTCCCTCCATAAGTTTTCTAGGGGATTAAGGTCTGGAGATTGGCTAGGCCCCTCCATGACCTTAATGTACTTCTTTTTGAGCCACTACTTTATTGCCTTGGCTGTATGTTTTGGGTCATTGTCTTGCTGGAAGACCCTGCCACTACCCATTTTTAATGTCCTGGCGAGGGAAGGAGGTTGTCACTCAGGATTTTACAGTACATGGCTCCAACCATTCTCCCATTGATGCGGTGAAGTAGTCCTGTTCCCTTAGCAGAGAAATACCCCCAAAACATAATGTTTACACCTCCATGCTTGACAGTGGGGACGGTGTTCTTTGGGTCATAGGCAGCATTTCTCTTCCTCCAAACACGGCGAGTTGAGTTAATGCCAAAGAGCTCAAATTTTGTCTCATCTGACCAAAGCACCTTCTCCCAATAACTCACAGAATCATCCAGGTGTTCATTGGCAAACTTCAGACGGGCCTACACATGTACCTTCTTGAGCAGGGGGACCTTGCGGGCACTTCAGGATTTTAAACCTTTAAGGCGTAATGTGTTACCAATGGTTTTCTTGGTGACTGTGGTCCCAGCTGCCTTGAAATCATTAACAAGTCCCCGCTGTGTAGTTTTAGGCTGATCTCTCACCTTCCTCAAGATCAAGGATACCACACGATGTGAGATTTTGCATGGTGCCCCAGATCGATCCCGATTCACAGTCATTTTGTATTTTTTCCAATTTCTTACTATTGCACCAACAGTTGTCTCCTTCTCACCCAGCGTCTTACTTATGGTTTTGTAGCCCATTCCAGCTTTGTGCTGGTCTATGATCTTGTCCCTGACAGCCTTAGAAAGCTCTTTCCTCTTGCCCATGTTGTAGAGGTTAGAGTCTGACTGATTAGTTGAGTCTGTGGACAGGAGTCTTTTATACAGGTGACTATGTAAGACAGCTGTCTTTAATGCAGGTAACGAGTTGATTGGGAGCGTCTAACTGGTCTGTAGGAGCCAGAACTCATAAGGGTTTGTAGGGGATCAAATACTTATTTCTTATTGCAAAATGCAAATAAATTTATCTAATTTATACAATGTGATTTTCTTGATTTTTTTGGATATTCTATCTCTCAATGTTAAAATTAACCTACCCTTAAAATTATAGACTGTTCATGTCTTTGTCAGTGGGCAAACTTACAAAAACAGCAGGGGAACAAATAATTATTTCCTTCACAATATGTAAGTTATTGCTATTTACAACTATTATACTTATCCTATGATGGCTTAAGGTAGTAACCTTGGTATGAGATTAGCCTTTTGCACTATTCACTTTAGCTCTATGTACTAACAATTGGGGTAATATTGGTAATTAGCCCCATCTGTGGGTTTATGGTATATATTGCATTTAACTTGTACTCTCTATGGTGTGTATGTGTCATTCCATAGTGCCCTTGTTTCTTTGGCAATAGCCACCTTAACTTTTCTGTCATCTCTACTTAATCTTAATTGATTTTATAATTCTGAAATAAATAAAATGTATATTTTTACAATCATTACTAGTTCTTCTAGCGTGTTTTTTCTTTCTGATATGTTGTGTAAATTTTGACGTTGAACTGCTTATTATATTATTCTGCTATGGGAGCAGCATATCTGTTAAAGTAATTCCTGTTAGAGATTATTGTAGGTCTAAACAATGTTCACAAGGTAGACAGCAGCGGTGGTTGGTCTCCTAGACAACGAGCTAACTCCTTCATGATGATAGAGAGCACCATCTCCTTAGCTTGCTGGTTGTCACAAATAATTTGGAGATTTGTGGCAGCTCTGGTTATGCTGTAATTTAAATGTAGTTTTTTTCTTTAGGTACAGAAAAGGTTAATGTTAGTCTCTTGCTGGCAGCCTTTTGTTAGTGGTCAGCTGATGTTGGTTGATGCCACTCCCACCTCCCTTTAAACAGCCACATGAGCCATCAGCTGACCACCGGTTATTGTTCATTCCATGCTGACCTCTTTGTAGGAGCCAGTCTTTGGAGAAGCTGTGGTGTCCGTTGCTATTGCAGCGATGGTTTTCTGTTGGAGAGATAAGTGTATTTTATGTTGTTATTTTCCCATTGTTTGTCTTCCCTTCCTTGTGTTGTCCTATTGTAGTGGTGAGACTAGTGTCTTGCTGGCCTGCACACTAGCCAGGTTAAGTGCAGGGCCAGCGAGGGCTTAGGCACATGATTATGCATGGGGGGAAGGACCGATCCAGGACGATAGTGGAGCTTGGGGACAGATACAGGTTGGTTTCAGGAGGTGTCCTTTTCCTTGTTCCCTACCGCTAGGGCCCTCCTTCCCCCTCTATCTCCCATTGCATCCATGCGTTGTGCCATCCACCGGACATCCTTGCGCACCTCAGTGACCTTCAGTGACGGCATCAAGTTAAGCGGGGTTCATGTAATATGAACTCCGTTCACCTCATTGACGTCAGCACAAGTGTGAGAAAGTTCTCACGCTCGCGGTGTCGGTCAATGACGTCAGGGCATGTGCGGTGAGAACTTTCTCACACTCACGTCAATGAGGTGAACGGAGTTCATATGATATGAACCCCTCTCAACTTGATGACGGCACTGTTAGTCACTGAGGTGCGCAAGCATGCGCTCCTCAGTGTCTCTGCAGGATGGCAGGCTGGATAGTCGCATCAAGCTACTATGCTGCCTGCCATCTAGATGTAGCAGAGCTGGACCCGTCGCAGGACAAATGGATTATGTTCTTCACATCGGAGAGGTGAGGATGAGGTTGGTTTATTATTTTATTTTTATTGCAGGCTTCATGGGATGCAATGGAATGGGTGTAATGGTAAGTTGGGGTTAATTTAGAACTATTAAAGGAGTCTGTGTGGTTATTCCAAATAAATTATTTTATTCTGGGTGTGTGTGTTTTATTTCACTATTTGACTATGGGGTTAGTAATGGGGGCATCTTAAAGACGCCTCTCCATTATTAACCCCTGGGCTTGATGTCAGCTGCCAATATAAGCTGACATCAACCCCAAACCTATTACACCACTTGCCACCACCACAGCGCAGTGGGAGAGCAGAGGCTAAGTGCCAGAATTGGCACATCTCAGGGATGTGCCATTTCTGGGTCGGCTGAGAGCTGATGTTTGTAGTCTGGGAGGGGGCCAATATTCATGGCCCCTTCCTAGGCTATTAATATCAGCCCCCAGCTGTCTGCCTATCCTTTGCTGGCCGTTAAAATAGGGGGACCCCACGTCAATTTTTGGGGGGATCCCCCATTTTAATAGACAGTAAAGATTAAGTATACAGCTGGAGGCTGATATTAATAGCCTGGGAAGCTCCATGGGAATTACCCCTTCCCAGGTTATGGGTTTCGGAAAATGGCGACATAAACGAAAAAAAATTTTCATACAAAGTTCCAAATTTTTTTTCACCACTTAGGTAAAAATAAAAATTATACATGTTTGGTATTTGCCTACTTGTACTGACATGCAGAATCATATTGTCAGGTGGTCAGTTTTACCATATAGTGAACATGGTAAATAAAAAAGCCAAGAAACAATTGTGGAATTGCACTTTTTTTGAAATTTCAATGCACTTGGAATTTTTTCCCGCTTTCCAGTGCATCACATGGTATAATAAATGGTGTGATTCAAAAGTACAACTCATACTGCAAAAATTAAGTCTTCATACAGCTACGGGGATGAAAAAATAAAAAAGTTATCGCTCTTGGAATTAGGGGAGGAAAAAACAAAAACTTAAAAATGAAAAATCGCAATGTCATGAAGGGTTTAAAGGTCTATCAGTAGGATCAACCCTCCTAAGCTGTCTATGTGGGCATGGAGTTCATAAGAAGCTGAAGAAAATGATGCCTTGATATCTGCAATCTGATGTTTTATTCCAGAGAAATCCATGTTTTGCTTATATGTAAATGAGCTGTTCCAGGCTATGGGCCGGACACTGATCTGCATGAAACTCCGCCTCAGATTTAATTTTAAATAAAAGGGAGTGTTACCAGTATGAGACATGTAACTAACACAGAACAGTAGAACTGAACTTTGTCTTCTTCCAAACACTCTTTTTACAGCTCTATTGTAACACTTGCTGTCTGTGAGATGGAAGCTAAAGCAGTGAGAGGAACCTGCAAATGTGTTAGTTATAATGACACATAGCTCTGCAGTGAGATCAGGAGAGCAGAGAGCGGCCATTACACATCACACTGGTAACTCCCCCTTCATGTAAAATAATCTCAGATTCTCATGCAGATAAGCGTCCAGCCCATAGCCTGGAACAGCTCATTTACATATAAGAAAAAAATGGATTTCTCTGGAATAAGACATCAGATCACAGATATCAAGATGTCATTTTATTCAGCATCCTATGACCTACATGCCCATATAGATGGCTTAGGAGGTATGATCCTACTAATAAATTCACTTTAGGTAATACGCACTGTATCTAGCGGTGCATTTCAATGAAATTCCCTAAATTTTTCATCCTGCTCAAAGCGAAGTGATGGGTGAGAGAGCAGAATGCTGCAGTTATAAAGCACATAGGTAAAAAAAAGGAAAATGGGCTGATGCATAAGTTTGAGCACCCTGCATGGTTAGTACCTAGTAGCATCTCCTTTTCAAAGTATCACAGCTTGCAAATGCTTTTTGTACACAGACAATAGTCTTTCATTTCTTGTCTGAGGGATTTTCATCAATTCTTCTTTGGAAAATTCTTCCAGTTCTTTGAGATTCCTGGGTCATCTTGCATGCACTACTATTTTGAGGTCTTGCCACAGATTTTCAATGATGTTCAGATCAGGTGCCTGTGAGGGCCATTGAGGGCCATTGTAAAAACTTCAGCTTCCGCCTTTTGAGGTAGTCTATTGTGGATTTTGATGTGTGTTTAGGATCATTATACATATGTAGAAGCCATCCAGCTTTTTTACAGATGGTGGTTGGCGAAATGTTCTTTTCCTGAAATTCTGTGTCCTTGTTATTTTTGTCAGCCATTAAAAGTTAGCATAACTACAAGATTATTATTTTGTTCTTCCCACTGAGAGCAATCTTTTTTGTCCACACATACCTTTGATTATTGTGGCCAAATAGTTCTATTTTAACCTCATCGGTTGCAACAAGACTTGTTTCCAAAATGCATCAGGCTTGTTAAGATGTTATTTTGCATATTTCTGAAACTGAATTTTATGGTGAGGACGCAGGAAAGATTTTCTTCTCATGATTATTCCATAAAGGCCATATCTGTTCAGGTCTCAATGTATCATAACTCCAGGGTCTGCTTAATCTTTCTGCAGGTCTTTTGCAATCAAGCAAGGGTTCTGATTTGCCGCTCTAGCAATCCCACGAGCAGCTCTCACTGAAATTTTGCTTGGTCTTCCAGACCTTATCTTGTCCTCCACTGTTCCTGTTAACTGCCATTCCTTAATTTCATTTCAAACTGAGGAAAGGGCAACTTGAAAATGCCTGCTATCTTCTAATAGACTTTTCTTCTTTTATGGGCCTCCACCATTTTCATTTTCAGATTGCTAGGCATCTGCTTAGAAGAAACCATGCCTGCTGTTTTTTGGCACAAGGTTAGAGGAGGCTGGGTTTTTATAAAGCTGGGAAATTTGCATCACCTGGCCTTTCCTAACGATGATAGTGAACAAGCCATAACCCTAACAATCTAATTATGGTCTGAAACCTTGGTCAAAGTTATCTGAGCACACAAATCTCCAAGTCTGCCCAAACTTTTGCATCGGCCCATTTTCCTTTTTGGAATTTTTAAAATGCAAAAAATTATAATGTTTTTTTCTTAACCCCTTTACCCCAAAAGGTGGTTTGCACATTAATGACCAGGCCAATTTTTACAATTCTGACCACTGTAACTTTATGAGGTAATAACTCTGGAATGCTTCAATGGGTCCCACTGATTCTGAGAAAGTTTTTTTTCTTGACATATTGTACTTCATGATAGTGGTAAAATTTCTTCGATATGACTTGCATTACTTTGTGAAAAAATCGGAAATTTGGCAAAAATTTTGAAAATGTTGCAATTTTCAAACTTTGAATTTTCATGCCCTTAAATTAGAAAGATATGTCACACAAAATAGATAATAAATAACTTTTTCCACATGTCTACTTTACATCACCACAATTTTGGAACCCACATTTTTTTTTATTGGGAAGTTATAAGAGTTAAAAATTGACCAGCGATTTCTCATTTTTCCAGCAAAATTTACAAAACCATTTTTTTTAGGCACCACATCACATTTGAAGTGACTTTGAGGGGCCTTTATGAAAGAAAATACCCAAAAGTGACACTATTCTAAAAACTTCACCCCTCAAGGTGCTCAAAGCCACATTCAAGAAGTTTATTAACCCTTCAGGTGCTTCACAGCAATTTTTGGAATGTGAAAGAAAACAATGAACATTTAACTTTTTTTCTCAAAAATGTTACTTTAGACCCACATTTTTTTTATTTTCACAAGTGTAACAAGAAAAAATGGACCACAAATTTTTTTTGTGCAATTTCTCCTAAGCACGTCAATACCCCATATGTTGGGGAAAACCACTGTTTGGGCACAAGGCAGAGCTCAGAAGGGATGGAGCTCTATTTGACTTTTTGAATGTAAAATTTGCTTGAATAATTAGCGGACGCCATATCTCAGTATCTCCTTACCATTGTTAATGACATACTGGCAGTTTTAGGTACATGTGATGCAAGTGTATATGTGGCTGAACTGACATTGCCGTACTAAGCTTGATTCTGTATTCATGTATTGATGGTGGTTCTAGGGATGTATTCCTGTACTGATGGTGGTTCTAGTAGCGTATTTCTGTAGTGATGGGGGTTCTTGCTATGTATGAATGTACTTATGGGTATTGTGATGCTGTATTTCTGGACTGTTGGTGGTTCTAGTGATGTATTTCGGTATTGATGGGGGTTCTGGTGATGTATTCTGTAACGGGACGGGTGGTGGAACCACTGTGCCGTGGTGCGAGGAGAGTCCAGAGGGGCATAACTAGGGACCTCACCAAATCCGTCTTCAGATGCACTTGGCTAGATGACTCCGTGATCCGAGGAGGGACCGGGAAGGTGGACCAGGTGCTACTCTGGGACTGACCTCGGTTGGATGGCAGCTGACTCCCAAGGGACAGGGGCAGGCATGGGCTGGCATGACAGATGGACAGGCAGACATGGCTGGTAGACAGGCAGGCGGGCACAGCTGGTAGACAGGCAGGCACGGCTGGTAGATAGACAGACGGGCACGGCTTATAGACAGGCTGGCGGGCACAGCTGATAGACAGGCAGGTAAATGGCAATATGTGCACTAGGACCTGAGAACTGACAAGAGTGTTTAGACAACTAACTTCCAGCATTGCACAGGCACCTCCAAGTTGGAGGAGTTGCCTTAAGTTGCTAGTATCCTCCGGCCATTGGTCGGGAACACTTTAGTACGGTGCACGGCCCTTTAAGAGGCAGGGAGCGTGCACGCATGCACCCTAAGCACAGCGCCTGAGGATCTGCATGCAGTGCATGTTACCCGGGCAGAGTCAGCGTGGAGGGAGGTGTAGTATGAACATGAAAAATGGCTATTTTATATTTCAAATCCATATTGAAATAAAATAGGAACCAGACATGTCAGCATTTGTAGGTATCCTACCTCAGTAGACTAGGGGTCATTAGTCCATAAACATAGCTTTAGTTTAAGTTTGCTAACAGTCTGAGGTTTAATCTTTATTACTGAAGGGAATTAGACTTTGTATACACTGTGTTTGCTAGAACCAGAGACAGACGATTGCACAATATTGTAAATAAGACTACAGGCATATGGCTTAAGATGGAGAAGCTTATTGTAGTACCAAACATATAAGTGGCTATCTGAAACCCATTATGATGTATCCAACCTTTAATTAATATTCTGATTATATATTCTGTGTTAAGGTATACTTTATCTGTGAATGTATCTCACTGATACATAGCATCTTAACACAATATACTGTCTGGGAAGAAAACCTTGTTCTGATTTATAACCCGTTGTAGGATTTACACTTCACATATGTAAACATTATGACAGAAGTAGAATGCTCCGTGAACAGGTCTTGTCCGGCATTGCTTATCTGTGATAGCTGGCCACTGTCACAGGATTGGAATGTTGGACAACAACCTATGAACTTTCATGCTTACGTAATATTAGGTTGGGTAAGCCTTTTTCTAAAATGTATAAAGCTGTTGAAGAATTCAGTTATGACAGAAGCATTGTGGACCTGTGAAGAGGACTCTCTTCACAGTGTAGGACCTAGTACACATTCTCTGCCCATCGCTGAACGCTTCTCCAGCTGAAGTTTCCAGACAGATGATGTACATGCTACTAGGGAAATCTTTTTCTTCTTCTATCTAATAGTAAGTATGTAACCTTTATAAGTATTTAACCTTTGTAACCTTTAATCTACAAAAGTGTACGCAATATCATAATATCATACTATTCCTTTGAGTCTGTATTTTATCTTTCAAAATAACTATTATAAATAAAATTGTGTTATATTACAAGTGGTTGCCTTCTTTAAAGCCGTATCCGAACCTTATTGCTAAAAACTTGGCAACACAGGAGGACGGATGAGTGGGACACCCCAGCCGGGGCCACGGTGGTAAGGGGGTCAGTGTCTCTGCCATGGGAGAGGTTCAGGAGACAGAGACGCCGACACTACATATTCCTGTAATGATGGTGGTTCTAGTGATGTATTCCTGTACTGATGGTGGTTGTCATGATGTATTTCTGTACTGATGGTGGTTCTGGTGTTGTATTTCTCTACTGTTGATGGTTCTGCATGCTGCAGTGAGTGCTTTAAGCTCCGCCTCTTGCGCAGAGCAGCTGGAGTGGAGTAGTTCTTGTATTACTGCCTTACCATTGTGGACTACTGTGTACCCGGTGATGAATCGCCCTTGATCACTGTCCCAAGCTCTGGAACCATCTATAAAATACTCAGCATAGGGGTTAGTGAGTGGTATATCAGTAATATTTGCCAAGCCCTTTATTTCAGCTTCCATCAATGTCTGACAATCATGTTCATGTGCTATATCAAACTGAGCTTCCTCATCTGCTAATTTGAAAAACAGGGGCAGGTCTTGGCTCATGGTCCCTCCCTCTTCCCCATCCTGATACTTTCCTCCCTTTTCTAAATCCACTGGAAGTAGTGTAGCTGGATTGAGACTATTACAGCGTTTGATAGTTATTTGGGGGCTGTAAGGAGTGAGACTTCATATTTTGTCAACCTTGATGCTGAGAGGTGGTGGGTCTGAGCCTGTTGAAGTATTTCAGATACAGCATGAGGAACTTGAAGTGTGAGGGGGCTTCCTAACACTATGTCCTCTGTCTTTTTAACGAATTCTGAAGCAGCTGCAACAGTTCTAACACAAGTAGGAGACCCCATAATGACAGGATCTAGGGTTACAGAGTAATACCCTAGAGCAGGGTTCCCCAACTCCAGTCCTCAAGGCCCACCAACAGGCCATGTTTTCAGGATTTCCTCAGTATGGCCAAGGTGATAATTGTATCAGCTGCACAGGCAATAATCCCATCACCTGTGCAATACTAAGGAAATCCTGAAAACATGACCTGTTGGTGGGCCTTGAGGACTGGAGTTGGGGAACACTGCCCTAGAGGGCGCTGCCTACCACCATGTTCTTGGGTAAGGACACCAGACGCATGTCCAGCCTGTTCGTGGCAGTGCAAAGTAAAAAAAAATTGTCATAATTCGGTTTTCCTAGAGCTGGTGAGGCAGTAAGAGTGAGCTTGAGGGTGTGAAATGCATCAATAGCCTCAGAATTGATGGTGAAAGGCTCAGATTTGAGGCTTTGGAACAATGGGGCCATAATACTAGAGGCATTTCATATCCAGAGATGGCAGTACTGGACCAGGCCCAAGAATGCCGAAGGGACTTGGTAGATCTTGGAAGGGGTATTTTTAGTATAGCCTCAATCCTCCCTAGGCTGAGATGCTTAATGCCTGGAGACAGGCAATGCCCAAGGAAAGTGACTGTGGACTTACACAATTGGAGTTTATCTTTTGTAGCTTTGCACCCATGTTCTGCTACGAATATCAGCAGAGATTGAGATTCATTGTGGCATATCTGGTCAGTGGTGCATCCACATATTGTAAGAGTATGGTGGATGAATCAAAGGGGCACCAGTTATCAAGTACAGTCTTTAGGGATGTGGAAAATAAGGAAGGGTAGTTACCAGCTCCCTGAGCATGGACTGCCCATGCATACTGGACACCTCTGTGGGTGAAGGCAAAATAAGAGGTGCACTCCATGGACAAGAAGACAGAGAAAAAAACATTGACCAAATCAATCACTGTGAAACAGGTGGCTGTGGAGGGAACCTGATTCAGGAGAGTATGGGGGTTGGGTACAAGTGGAGCATCCACTATAGTAACTGCATTAACTGCCCTAAGATCATGTACGATACGATAGGCTACTGACTGTCCAGGTGGGGTTTTCTTTTTGACTGGGTAAAGGGGAGTGTTGAATGGGGAGGTTATAGGAATAACTAAACCTCTGAACAAGAGCTCCTGGACATTCTCATGTATTGCCACATCCTGAGTAGCACTTAAAGGATACTGCTTTATACAGGGGGGTTGGGCACCTGATTTAAGTTTTACAGTCACCGGAGGGATGGGTAGTTTTCCCACATCAAGTTTGCTACATGCCCACAATTGACTGGGTATATTCTCAAGCCAAACAGGATGGGAATGAGGTTTAGAGTCTGTATTGTCTAGAACTGTGGGAATTGTTAGGGATAAAAGACTACACAATGTGTCATCATCCAGGGGGGTGGTCATCTTGGGGCCACTTGGAGTGAATTCTATGCAGGCCCCAATTTTCTGCAACAAGTCTGTTCCCAACAAATTAAAGGGCACATCAGGGGAAACTAAAACCTGGGTTACAATTGAAATTGAGTCATGCAAATTTAATCGGAGAGGATGAGTCATTTGTAATTTAGTAAGTCGTCCCTCTACCCCTTCACAAGTCACATAGTCGGGGGACAAAATGTCCTCTGGAACAAGTTCTTGCATTAATACTGTATGGGCTGCTCCAGTGTCTACCATGATTTAAACAGTTTGCCCCTCCTCCAGGGATACGGGGACAGTGAGTGTGGGTCCCTGGTTGGTGACAACGGGGCAGAGGGAGACATCTAGATTGCCAGTTTCCTATGGAGGGGTCTGGGCAGTGGCTGTTGATTTTGCGGGACATTTGATGGATAAATGTTCTTTTTGCCGACAAGACCAACATTCTATATAGCTGTAATCTCTATTTCCTCCTTGGTGGTTACTTCCTCCTCTCCCCCTCCATCTTTTCTTCCTGGGCTGCACAGGAGCCAAGTTAACCCTTTTCGTTGACATGCTTTCTAGTTCAGCACCTCAAGCTATTTCCTTTAAATCAACCCATTGCATATTGCGGCACTCCAGGCGACTAGTGCGTAATTCAGTCTGAACTGTAGGTCTAAGGCCATTCATAAAACACTGCAACAATAATCTGCGATCCTTATCATCATTATGCTCATATCCAAAATCCAACCATGTTTGTTCTAATACAGAGGCATATTCTGAGACTGACTGAGCCTTATCCTGTACTACAGTTTGTAACAGGTCTTGTTTTTTATCCTGCTGTCACGCTGTCTCTGTATACTGGAGGTAGGGGGCCTAAGCTGACCCTAAGCTGGGGCCCTGACTAATCCCTCAACCTGGAGGTACTGTTAAAGGTACAGAGGTCCAGGCCGCCAGCGTAACCCCTACCTCCTGAAGATCCCTGCACCTCAGTAATCTAGTCCTGAGAAGGACCCCGATCACAACCAAAGGGAACAAGAAATAATATGCCCAAACACAGTATTTAGACGAACGAGACAATACAAGGGAAAAACCAAAACCACCTTGCATACAAACAACTTCTCAACTACAACAGAGGGAAAACCAAAGGGAAAGGAGATAAATGATAAAGCGAGGAAAGGGAAAAAAACACTTCCAAGTACACTTATCTCAGCAACTCCAAACACCACGATCCGCTCTGTCAGTCTGAATGAAATGCTTTCACCGACACCTCCCAGACAGACCAGCAGGTATATGAAGGAGTCTCACTACAGAAGTATTGATTGCAGCTGGGCGAGGCTGGACCTCATCTAGCCCAGAGAGAGAGAGAGAATTAACTCCCTCACTGCCGAGAAACACAAAGCACCAACAAGTCAGCTGCGAGAAGTCAGGCTGTGTACTCGTGACGATCTTCGTGGCAACACACCCGTGACAGTACCCCCCCTTCTACGAGGGGCCTCCGGACCCTCAGGGCCAGGTTTATCCGGGTGAGTCATGTGGAAGGCCCGAACTAATCGGTCTGCGTTAATATCCGATGCAGGAACCCACATCCTCTCCTCAGGACCATACCCCTTCCAATGAACCAAGTACTGAAGGGACCGGCGATTAAAGCATGAATCAATGACCCTCGATACCTGGAACTCCAAGTTACCATTGACAACCACTGGAGGGGGAGGTAAAAGTGACGGTACCACCGGCGCCACATACCTCTTAAGCAATGATCTGTGAAACACGTTGTGAATTTTAAACGTAGGGGGGAGGTCAAGACGGAATGCCACCGGATTAATAATAGAACTGATTCTGTACGGCCCGATGAACCTGGGACCCAGTTTCCAGGAGGGAACCTTAAGTTTTATATTCCTGGTAGACAACCATACCCGATCGTTCACACTTAGGTCCGGACCAGACACTCTCCTCCTATCAGCCATACGTTTGTATCGGTTCCCCATAGTATTCAGATTCTTCAGCACCCCTCTCCATACTGAAGCGAGTGATGAGGAAAATCGTTCCTCCTCAGGAACCCCCGAAGAGCCCCCCCCCACTGAAAGTACAAAACTGGGGGTGAAAACCATATGCCCCAAAAAACGGGGACTTACCAGTGGACTCGCTCCGCCTATTATTAAGAGCAAACTCTGCCAGAGGTAAGAAAGAAGCCCAGTCCTCCTGGTTCTCTGACACAAAACACCGGAGATATGTCTCCAAGCTCTGGTTCATACGTTCCGTCTGACCATTGGTCTGAGGATGAAAAGCCGATGAGAATGACAACTGCATCCCCCGCCGTGCACAAAACGCCTTCCAGAACTTAGACACAAACTGAGACCCCCGATCAGACACCACCTCGGAGGGTACCCCGTGAAGCCTCACAATCTCCCCAATGAACACCTGCGCAAGAGTTTTAGCATTAGGGAGAGCCGGAAGAGCGATAAAATGTGCCATCTTGCTGAACCTGTCCACTACAACGAGTATGACCGTTTTACCCGAAGACGGAGGGAGGTCCGTAATAAAGTCCATAGACAGATAAGTCCAAGGACGCTCCGGGATCTTCAAAGGTAAGAGGGCCCCAGACGGACGGGTATGTGAGGTCTTAGAGCGCGCACAAAAGTATTGATTGCAGCTGGGCGAGGCTGGACCTCATCTAGCCCAGAGAGAGAGAGAGAATTAACTCCCTCACTGCCGAGAAACACAAAGCACCAACAAGTCAGCTGCGAGAAGTCAGGCTGTGTACTCGTGACGATCTTCGTGGCAACACACCCGTGACACCTGCTCTGCCCGTGCCCAGTTTTGAATCCTTTGTATAAACACCAGACCCAACTCTGATGTATTTTTAATGGTCTGCCTGGCCTGGCAGCTTCTGAGTAATTTTCATAAGTAAGGGGTCACTGCCTTTCTGCAGAATAACAGAAACTAGATCATCCCATGTGGCCCGATATGCCTCCTGAACACCCTGGAGGCACATTCTAAATGTTAAGGGTTTTTTGGGGGGATCTGGGTAGCGAGGGCAATAAATTCACTGGGGGACCAAGGACGATATGTTTCTATTGGCCATACTTGGGGAGGGATCTTGTACCTGAACATTTTCAACCATCCTAGGAGGTTGAAACTGTACATGACTAGTGGTCTTCATAGGGAACAGAGGCACCCTGGGTGTTGTCCCTGGGTGTGAAGACCCACAGGACCTGCAACAATTAACCCCAGGGGGATTCTGATGACCACAATGTCTGCAAGTCCATCCTATTGACCCAGCATAAGGTGGGGGAGCTGAAGGGGGTGGTGAATTTACATCAGGTACAGAGACTACAGGGGTCTGAGAGTTTTTCAAACTATCATAGATTACATAGACAGTTCCATGCCTGGTTTCTTCTGATTTATGTTCACTCATTGAGAGACGTTTTTTCTGCTTCTAACCACATCCTAGCCTGCTATAGTTTGTTTTTATCTTTCAACCATCCTTCCCAATTGCAGATATATTTCTCCCATTCCTTCTCTTCCAGATTTCCCCACTTTCCCATACCAAATTTCCTCAATATTATTTCACATCCCTCTACTGCTTCTTTCCCTTTCATTCTCTCCACTATCTCACATGCTGGAACTGGGTCCACGCCCTTTGGGTCAGTCAATTCCTTACTGTTGCCAGTCCCCATGACTGCAATCACTGTGCCAGAGTTACCGCAGAAGTCTCTTCAGCACACCAAGAGTCTCTCAGACTCTAAATTTGATCCTGTCCCAGTCTCCTCTGAGCCTCGAAAGACGGATCTTTAAGGAAGCACTAACACCGATTTTCCAGCCCTGTGAGCTAGGGAGATTCTAACACACAACCAAACAAATAACAATACCAAGCCTACTGCTCCAACTACTAATGCAATTATTTCTGCATGATCATATAACATTTCCTGAGGTAATCTGCAATTATTAAATAGCTGCCTCTGCAGTTTCTCTATCAACTGGGTTAGTTCCGGGACAAAAAAAGGAAGTCACCCAGGTGGGGGCTTAGTGGTGTGTTTTTACTACCCAGTTCAAAGGTTTTCCTTCTACACCTTGTAAAGGCACTGCGTGACAATTATATCTGCAATAAGTGTTACTTTTTATACTATATGTTTCCCAGTCTGGGTATACAGGCTGAGCAAGGACTTCAACTATTATGATTTTCCCTCTCTTGAGCTTACACAAAACAGAACACAGACACTGAGGACAACGATTCTGATTCATCAAAAACGATTTGACAATACGTCAGTCACTCAATGCACACTGCACAATCGCTGATATTAATCCCCCTTCTGTATTCACGCTAAAAACTGCATTCAGTTACCCCTTTCTTGAGGGTGCCCTTATCAATTTACAGGGGAATTTAATACCCTCAGAGTACTACCTTACCGTGAAGGATTACTCTGTTATAGGCAATCACACTTCCCTGATCCTCTTACGGACCGATTTTCCTCTCCACCACATGTGAAGGAACACACCTAACGGGCTCCCTTATCAAGCAGAGACAATAGTCCCTTATTGGTCAATCAAAAATCATTCAGTCCCACATTCAAGGATCCTCATACTTTACAATATCATACCAGACATTTATGACGTAGACAAAACAAACAACATAAAACAATCCTCCGACTCCTGAAATATACAGGAGAGCTGCGGAGGTGCCTAATCCCGACACACGGGGCAAGGTTGGTTACTCGTCACTTCATTCAATTATCATTCAACCGTCATTCAATCGTCAATTAGACATCTAAAAACACATTGAAACATATAAGACAACAAATTTTGCACATAAAGATTCAATCTCTGGTAAAGGTTCAAAAATGATTGTCTTGTTAGGACCACCAATTACCCATCCTAAAAACCCTCCATGTAACACTGAATTATTAGTAACACAAGGGGTTACTTACCGTGGATTTATTCAGTGGTTCCCAGAGAGATCCTTGTTGACGGGTGCAGAGGAGGTTCGGTTGTGACAATCCCAGGTTTCAGGCACCATGTACTGATGTGGAAACCCTTCTTCTTTAGGGAGAGCTTTGGAATAGACAGCAAAGGGTCTTTACATTGCCAGTGAGATTCAAATTAAAATAATTCATCGATGAAGGGAGGGAGACAAAATACATGCGACATGCAGTTGTCAGCAGGTAGAGTCTCGTGAGGCGGCTAAGACTCACCATATTTATTAGTTAGAGAAAGCGGAACTACAACCATTACATGCAACTGAAGAGGAAACCAACATAGACTATCAGTGATAACACACTTCCCGTGGCCCAACGTAAAACCTTCTTGTCAGGAAACTCACAGGAAACCAGTATCTTAGTCAGACATTCAATGATGCAAGTTTTAAGCAAAGACTACAGACATAGAAAAGCATATAATTGTTTCTAAATAATAATGAAGCCAGATATAAAATATTAACCATAGCATTGTCAAGTTCACTTTGTTTTTGTAACTGACTGATATTTTTGTGGTTTTAAGTATTTTTATCCTAATTGGAATATTCCTTGTTTTTTTTACATTTAAAGTTGGCTTTCTACTAAAGATGTATGAGGTATGCATTGTGTTTTCTCCTTTAACAACTACGTGGGAGAAGTTGTCATGATGGTCTTGTCTAGATGGAGAACATAAGGAAAAGTAAATGCCTTAATTCAGCAAAGACGCTACTTGTGAGTCACTATATGTATCTGTACTGTATTTATTTATAAAAGGTTTAGGGTGTTATTACACTATGAATATTGCCACTGTTGTATTGGTGTATGATAACTACATGGGTACAGTATAGT
This sequence comes from Phyllobates terribilis, assembly GCF_046119375.1. Taxonomy (NCBI): domain Eukaryota; kingdom Metazoa; phylum Chordata; class Amphibia; order Anura; family Dendrobatidae; genus Phyllobates; species Phyllobates terribilis. The sequence goes on from NW_027362763.1 coordinate 846,893,442, forward strand.
GGTATTATTGGTTATTGTGGTTGATATACTATAAGTGGCCATGGTATGGTTATTACTTGATCATTGTCGATTGGTATCATGTGATAACTATATGAATGTAACAATCAGTCACTATGTAGTAATGATATTTAGTTATGATATACGATAGTAGTATTTTTCACGGACAGCACTCGTACCTAGTATAGTAATATCAAATTCAGAAATGAAAGTCTGTGGGTCCATGAGAAAATCAGACAGCACTTGGATCACATTTGATTGCTGTCCATTTTTCAGTTTTGTTAGATGGGAAAAGGTAAAGAAACTTTTTTTTGTTTTCTCATTCGAGAAACACTGGGATACTCAGACCAAACTAAGATGACTCTGATGAAAATCTCATAAAACAAAATCATTGTTGAAATTAGGACCGTTTTTCTTGTATGTGAAAAAAAACGGCAGTCCAAATGAGCCCTAATACTGTCATACATTAACTAGATATTAACACCACTCATACAGTTCCTGAATAATAAAAAAAAACAGAACGTTACAAACTTTTTTTCTGTTAATGTAACCTTTAGTTCTACACACATGTCATATTACTGAAGCAGGTGCTTTTACTGTATATTTATGCAGGAAGTCCCTGTGCACATCAACATTTTTTAATTCCACTGACATGCCAAACACTAGCGGGTCCCATCAGACCCTATTGCGTGTGTTGTGATTTTACCAGACAAAATAACATAACATGCTGCACTTTTTTGGGGGTTGAATATGGGCTGGATCTGCCACAGATCCTCCACTGCAGATGTTAAAGGGAACCTGTCACGTCCTAGCTGCCCTCTAGACTGCCCCATAGCGTTATTAGTGATGCAATGTGCTGTTTTCATGAAAATTGGTGCAGCTATAATGATTTTATAACATTTAATATACTTAGATCCTACCTGCTCATTCAGTCATAGGGGCATGATTGTCATATTCAGTCATGGGCGGGCGCAGCATTCACTCACTGCTGGCGCCACCCATGTATTTGAATCCTGCTCCCGGCAAGCGCTGATATTGTGGGGCGCAGGCGCACTTGTATATGTCCGGCCGCCTGCGTAGTGAGGCTGTGTGATTACCAGCTTCACTGCGCATGCGCTATGACGCGCTATGTTCCCAGCGCATGCGCAGTGAATCACACAGCCTCACTGCGCAGGCGGCCGGACATATACAAGTGTGCCTGCACCCCACAATATCAGGGCTTGCTGGGAGCAGGATTCAAATACATGGACGGCGCCAGCAGTGAGTGAATGCTGCGCCCACCCATGACTGAATATGACAAGCATGCCCCTATGACTGAAAAGGCAGGTAGGATCTAAGTATATTAAACGTTATAAAATCGTTATAGCTGCACCAATTTTCATGAAAACAGCTTGTTAGTGATGCACATTGCATCACTAATAACGCTATGGGGGCAGTCTAGAGGGCAGCTAGGACGTGACAGGTCCCCTTTAACAAAACTTTAGTATGGTACTGTTATGGCATATGTGTAGTGAGCTTGGTTTCATCTCTTGCAGAAGGGGAAGTGGTGAAAAGGATGACTTTCCTTGCCATGGGTATCTCACAGCTGCTGTTATTTAGAAAACATACTGTATGTGTCATGGCCATAGGCGGATTATAATGAGGACGATCTGGGCTACCGCCCGGGGCCCCGAGCCTCCAGGGGGCCCGGGGCTCCGGGGTGTCTATGGACAGATTGTCCTCATTATATGTGCGGCGCCACGGCACATACCGGCAGACAGTGGCGGGGGGGGCCCCCGGACCGCTCCCCCCATCAGCGGCGCACGGCCGCTGCTTCTTCTTCGGCCGGGCCAGCACTGCAGCAGTTAACTTCCCTGTGCTGGCCCGGCCGCGTCACTGCTAGGTGCAGTGCTGCATCGGAAAAGAGCAGGACTGGAGCCGAGCCGGGGGATGGTGAGTGTGTGTGTGTGTGTATATAGGCAGATATCATTGTATGATGTCTGTTTATATGTATTTTTGTGTTTCAAATGTGTTTATGCGTGTATGTATATATTTGTATATGTTTGTGTGCGTGCGTGACTGTGTGTGGCCTCCTGCTGAGTATAGATGGCGCCGTGCGGCCTCCTGCTGTCTCTGGGGGGGGGGCGCCGTGCAGCCTCCTGCTGTGTATAGATGGCACCGTGCTGCCTCCCGCTGTGTATAGATGGCGCCGTACGGCCTCCCGCTCTGTATAGATGGCGTCGTGCGGCCTCCCGCTGTGTATAGATGGCTATGTGCGGCCTCCCGCTGTGTATAGATGGCTATGTGCGGCCTCCTGCTTTGTATAGATGGCTACGTGCGGCCTCCTGCTGTGTATAGATGGCGCCGTGCAGCCTCCCGCTGTGCATAGATGGCGTAGTGCGGTCTCCCGCTGTGTATAGATGGCGCCGTGCGGCCTCCCGCTGTGTATAGATGGCATCGTGCGGCCTCCCGCTGTGCATAGATGGCGTCGTGCGGCCTCCCGCTGTGTATAGATGGTGCCGTGCGGCCTCCCGCTGTGTATAGATGGCATCGTGCGGCCTCTCGCTGTGTATAGATGGCATCGTGCGGCCTCCCGCTGTGTATAGATGGCATCGTGCGGCCTCCCGCTGTGTATAGATGGCATCGTGTGGCCTCCCGCTGTGTATAGATGGCACCGTGCGGCCCCCTGCTGTGTATAGATGGTGCTGTGTGGCCTCCCGCTGTGTATAGATGGCGCCATGCGGCCTCCTACTGTCTCTGGGGGGTAGGGTGCCGTGCGGCCTCCCGCTGTGTATAGATGGCGCCGTGCGGCCTCCTGCTCTCTCTGGGGGGGGGCGCCATGCAGCCTCCCGCTGTGTATAGATGGCACCGTGCAGCCTCCCGCTGTGTATAGATGGCGCCATGCAGCCTCCTGCTGTGTATAGATGGCTACGTGCGGCCTCCTGCTGTGTATAGATGGCTACGTGCGGCCTCCTGCTGTGTATAGATGGCTACGTGCGGCCTCCTGCTGTGTATAGATGGCTACGTGCGGCCTCCTGCTGTGTATAGATGGCTACGTGCGGCCTCCTGCTGTGTATAGATGGCTATGTGCGACCTCCTGCTGTGTATAGATGGCTATGTGCGGCCTCCCGCTGTGTATAGATGGCTATGTGTGCTCAATATTGAGTCATACAATTAATGTAAGGCTATGTGCCCACGATGCAGAAATGCTCCGGATTTTTTTGAGCTTTTCTGCATCTCCCTGGCAGAAAAAACGCATGCGGATTGTACATGCGGATTGTACATGCGTTTTTCCTGCCAGGGACATGTGGATGTGAAGCGTTCTTCACATGCATTTCCGCATGCGGGTTGACAAGCGCTTTCCAAGCAATTTTAGCATCACTTGGAAAGTGCTTGACAACTTGGTCACACTATATAAATCCATGCAACCGGCATGGATTTATATAGTGTGACCGTAAAAGAATGGTAAAAAATAAGTATATAATTAGCTTCTGATGGCCTGCCGACGTCAGCGGTCGCGTGACCCGTCACATGACTAAATGACGTCACGGCAGGTCCTTTTCAGACCATCGCGAGCTGCCGGCAAGCCAGGACGCATCGGATAAAGACACCGGGGGCCATCAGAAGGTAAGTATAATATTTATTTTTTATTTTATTCTTTTTTTACAGGTTCTATGGTACCCGGGTCCGGAGGAGAGTCTCCTGTCCTCCACACTCGGGTACCATCCGCACATTGAAACGCATGGATTCTGCATGTACAGATGCAGTGATGCGGATTCCATGTGTTCCAATGAAAGTCAATGGCGGCGAAAGCGCCGCGCTTCCGCAAAATAATTGGTAGTGCTGCGGATTTTTCCGCAATGATAATCCGCAGCGGAAATTTCCACAGTATGTGCACAGCACATGCGGATTATCATTGGGGAACATGGCAGACCTTCTACCAAGCGTTTTTAAGTGTTTCTGCAGCGGAATTGCCGCTGCGGAAACGCTTAAAAAACGCATAGTGGGCACACAGCCTAAAAAAAATTATTATAATTAATATTGTGCCAAATTAATTTCATGTGAACTATCACATGATCTATCACAGGGGATCATGTGACATGTCACGTGATACATCAGGTGTGTGTGGGTGTGGGTGGGTGTGGGTGTGTGTGTGTAGGGGGGGGGGCGCGCCTTCTAAACTGCCCGGGGCCCTTGCTACTCTTAATCCACCCCTGGTCATGGCCCTGACATTGCACATGATGATCTTCCACAATCTCCAGTAGTATGAAGGTATAGGTGGAGGTCGGTTTAACAGTTTTCAAAACTCACTACCCTAAAAAAAAACAAATCATTAATAACTGGTTTTGTAATTGAAGGGTCACCTTTGAGTTTGGCTCTGTGCTCTATGTTAAATGCAAATAATCTAACAATAATTCAGCAATAAGCAAAATAGTGGGTATTTAATGCAAACCTTTTTTTCTGAAATTTAACCCATTAAATTATATTATATCAATCTGTTTGGCACCTGCAGCCTACAGATCAGACTGCATGTTCAATGTGACAGGTTCCCTTTAAGTGCAGTAGTGTTCAAAAAAGACACCAGATGGCGCACATGTACTAGTCTACATTGGCAACAAAAAATTTGTCTCAAATCCATGTGCTGCAATAAAGGCATAAATCTGAAAAATATAAATCTAGATTCAATCTAGTGTAAGAGTCACGTCAATTCTGGTAGGTGGTGTAGGGTTTTACTCACTCGGCTGCTTTTGAGCTAGGCAGGTTTAATATAACTGCATAAACCGCACTTTAGAAGTAAACAAAACACAGCCTTGTCTGGCACAGAGTGACAAAACAGAAAATAAACAGTCCATATAATAGTGCAGGTTTGCCCGCTCACGGTCAGTGTCCTTTCGCAAAAACACCCTGGAGGGCTCCACACCTCCAGTTACAGACACTGAATGAGACACTCGGTCTCCATTTTATTCACAAAACCATGCCCCGGGGTGCGGATATGTGAGCAGCCATTCCCTCCCATCTCTTATGACTGCTCATAAAATACGGCCCTGGTACGCCCTATTAACGTTTTCAGCACTATGAGTACATGAGCATGCTTTCCCGGGTTTACATCACGGAAGCTACCAACCTCGATGATACATATCTCCCCTAAAGAACCTATCTGGCAGCCATCTTACAATAGCTAACCTTCACCTTATGTGCAGATGCACTGTTCACTTAGCAATAAGGCTCTTTGCTTCTCCTGTGGAAAGGCATAACTCTCTCACCTCATGCGGCAGTCTGGGGTGTCATAAAGGGGGCAATATTTTGCCGTTAACCAGGAGTGGGATCTGGCTGTTCTCCAAACCAGTTGTTAAACTGACAGCAGGCTCGGAGTACCAATGCATTGCCAGTTCCCTATTGTCAATTGGATTCACAACTTTCAAACATGAATATAATTGAAGGTCTGAGCACCAGAACTGTCAGGGTCAAGGCAACATGCAGCAGCATGATGAGGTCAGGTAATCACGCTACTGATGTTACTACTGCGCCACAGAGGAGGAGAAAATGGCGGGACGGTAAGCACTCCAATGTGGCCGAAGAAACAAGGGTGTTTTGTATTTAGGGAAAATAGCTAGAAGAAACACAACGAGAAGTATAGAGACTAGGCAGTGTTGGACGGACGCAATGTGAAGTGACAGTATGGGGACAGTATTGAGAGGGGGCAGTGTGAAGGGACAGTGAGAGGGCACAGTATGGAGGGGACCATAGGTAGAGGAGAGAAAAGTGTGAGAGGAGAAAACACAGTAAAGAGACTCGGCAGTATCAAGGGGACACAGTCTGAAGCTATAGTTTGAAGAGGGGGCCAGTATGGAAAAGGGGCAACATGGGGGGACACTGAAGATAGGGTCAGTGTGACAGTTATAGCTAATAAGGGCAGACAGTGTATTGCTTATACCTCATAAGGACTGACAGTGTGGCACCTATAGCTTATAAGGGTGGACAAAGGGCAGCGCGATGGCTCAGTAGTTAGCACTGTTGATTTGCAGCGCTGGAGTCCTGGTTTTTACTATGTAAATCAGCATCAGAACAAGGCTCCATAGGTTTACATTGTAAAAGAGACTTACAGCTCACGCATAGAGCATAGAGTGACCCACAGAGTCGAAACAGCCGTGACATCACTGAGAAGAGGAGCAGAATGGCCCTGGATCCCGGAGAAGGCGGCAGTAGGTAAGTATATAAACACATAAACACTACATTACATGCACACATTCACAGATTTAGTAAAAAAATCAATCTGGGAGGGCTAATTTTCACTCCTTAATTTTATAAGAGAATAGGGGACTCCAATTTTAAACCCTCATGCTAGCCAACAAGGAGTACCATATATGCATTTAAGTTAATCTCAGTTTCAAGGCACCTAACCCAACGCATTTACCCTAGTTAGAATGAATGCAGATTTAGTAGATTTACTGAGGACTTTTTTTTTTTTACCGCTTATCCGAAGCAAAATCCGCCACAAAATCAATATGTGTGACATGCTGTGGTTTTGTTGTGAATTTACCACAGATTTCACACTTCATATTTGCACAAATAATTGATGTCCTGCAGATTTCAAAATCCACAACACATGTCAATTTACAAAAAGGAAAATGTAAGTAATGTGCAGATCAGATTTATTGGTATCTTGCTTGTCGGTACTGTATTATGCTGCTTATTTTCTGCACTGAAAATCCACAACAAAAACACATGTGCTTTTACCCTTAGGCCACGGCTCCACTATCAGTATTTGGTCAGTATTCAGTCAGTATTTTTTCTAAGAGTGGGAGCCAAAACAAAGGGATGAACAATCAGAGAAAATGTATAATAGAAACATGTCACCAATTCTGTATTTATCACCCACTCCTGGTTTTGTCTCCCACTCCAGAGAAAAAATACTGACCGACTACTGACCAAATACTGATAGTGGCGCCATGGCCTTAGTCTAAAGCCCCCGTCTCACATAGCGAGATCGCTAGCGAGATCGCTGCTGTGTCACGGTTTTGGTGACGCAACAGCGACCTCAACAGCGATGTCGCTATGTGTGACACTTTGCAGCGATCAGGCCCCTGCTGTGAGGTCGCTAATCGCTGCAAAGTGTCCTGGACCATTTTTTGGTTGTTGCCCTCTCGCTGGTCAGCACACATCGCTGTGTGTGACCAGCGGGAGCAGCGATCAGGCTGGTAACCATGATAAACATCGGGTTACTAGGGGCACACGCGCACCTAGTAACCCGCTGTTTATCATGGTTACGAGCCTGCTAAAGTGAGCGGTAACCTCCCGCTCACTGTAGCAGAGTGGTAACCATGGTAAACATCGGGTTACTAGGTGCGCGTGTGCCCCTAGTAACCCGATGTTTATCATGGTTACCAACCTGCTAAAGTGAGCGGTAACCTCCCGCTCACTGTAGCAGAGTGGTAACCATGGTAAACAACGGGTTACTAGGTGCGTGTGTGCCCCTAGTAACCCGATGTTTACCATGGTTACCAGCCTGCTCCTGCTTCAGCAGCAGGCTGGTAACCAGGAGCAGGACATCGTGGAAAGATTCTTTCCACGATGTCGCTGCTCCCCTGATCGTTGGTGAGCCTGCCTGTTTGACAGCTCACCAGCGACCACATAGCGACGCAGCAACGATCCCTGACAGGTCATATCGTTGTCGGGATCGTTGCAGCGTCGCTAAGTGTGACGGGACCTTAAGGCTGCGTGCCCACTATGCGTCTTTCAAGCATTTTTGCCGCGGAATTTCTGCAGCGAAAATGCTTAAAAAATGCTTGGTAATACGTGCCCCATGGTCCCCAATGATAATCCTCGTGTGCTGTGCACATGCTGCGGAAATTTCCACTGCGGATTATCATTGCGGAAAAATACGCAGCATGTCCATTAATTTTGCGGACACGCAGCGTAATCGCCGCCATTGACTTGCATTGGACCGCGTGACATCCGCATCACTGCATCTGCACAAGCGGATATCGCACGGTTCAATGTGCGGATGGTACCCAGGTCTGGAGGAGAGGAGACTCTCATCCAGACCTGGGTACCAAAGAAACTATAAAAAAAAGAATTTAAAATAAAAAATAAAGATTATACTTACCTTCTGATGTCTTCCCGGTGTTTTCTCCTCTCCATCTGGTCTGCTGGATGAGTCGTGCTGTTGTGAAAGACCTGCCATGACGTCATTGAGTTATGTGACCTATCACATGACTCAATGACGTCACCGCAGGTCCTTCACACCACCGCGAGCCGCCCAAGACACCGGACGAAGTAGAGAAAACACCGGGAGGACATCGGAAGGTGAGTATAATCTTTATTTTTTATTTCTTACCATTCTTATTCTTTTTTTTTAAACTAACTTGGTCACACTACTATAAATCCATGTCGGTTGCATGGATTTATATAGTGTGACCAAGTTTTCAAGCACTTTCCAAGTGATGCTAAAATTGCTTGGAAAAGCGCTTCATTACCCGCATGCAGAAATACATGCAAAAACGCTTGACAAACGCTTCTACCTGGCGGGAAAAACGCATGTAAAAATCGCATGCGTTTTTCCTGCCAGGGAGAAGCAGAAAAAATATGCAGCATTTCTGCATCGTGGGCACATAGCCTTGGGATCATCATGGTACATATAAGGCAGGTCAGGGGAACATGCAGGGTATCAGATCCCTGTGTGTTTTGTGTCCTCAGCCATTATTTCACAATGTATTTAAAGGGACTCTGTCAGCACATAAGGACTGTTCAAACCAAGTGCAGATGCTCGGTGCATCAAGACAGGCCCAAACATTTAAGTTCACCGTCCCACCTACTTGTTTTCCATCTATCTCCACCCTTCTCTGACTGTATGAAGCCAGAGCTGTCAATCAAAGAAGGGAGGGTGGAGATAGAAGAGATAGAAAGGAAATAAGTAGGAGAGAAGCTGGTTGACCATGCCATGAAGCACCAGGCGCCTGTACTTGGTTTGAACAGTCAATCTGTGCTAACTGAATCTCTTTATCAGTACCATTTAATTAAAAAAATACCCGTACAACTTGATATTAATTATAGTATTAATACCTATACAACAAGTGCCACTTGCACCATTCCTAATTTGCAAAGGAAAGGATTCCTGCATATGCGGCTCCTGTGTCCTCTCTGGTAGTGTCTCCATGAAGTTCCTCCAGTTACACCACACACTCTCTTACACTCAGAATCTGTAATTGGTCTTTGACCAGACCGAAGGGCACCTAGTGCTAATATGATACTGAACTTTTGGAGCTTAAAAGATGCCACAAGTCAATACATTCATCTGCCCATCGGCCTCTGTGGCTGTCTTTGAGTCTCTGAATGCCCCATCTGTAGGCTTCCAGTTCCAAGAACCATCTTATTTCCTTTCTCACATTACTCTCACTCAGTGGCCAGCCTTCTGTCAATCTATCTCTCTCTTACAGCCCACTGGCATGCTCGGTGGTAGCATACTAGGCCTAGACTTCTGCTCTCTTTTCCATGAGGTCTTGCTGCTTCTCATGTGCTAACTGGACAAAAATATATCAGAGGTGTCAAATTCATAAAGACACATCTCATCCATTTCTATAGACACTGCAGAGCAACACTGTTGGCGTTGCAAACTCCACTATTAAGTTACCATTAAGTGGGTCTATAATGACTTTCTGACTTGCACCCCCTTCTGCAGCTTGACATTCAGCGATGTAGTTCATGTTGTCGAGAATAGCAATTTTGTTTTGATGAAGATTCTGCAGTTTCTACTGAACACGGCAGGGGGTGCCTGGACGTTGTGGGTACATATAAACAATATGGTATAGTGCAGGGGTGTCCAACCTGCAGCCCGCAGGCCACAAGCGGTCCATGATTACTATGAATGCGGAACAACAGAAAATTTCTTAAAATATTATGACATATTTTTGTTACTTTGAGTAATAGTTCTCGCTATTTGTAAAAAACAGAAAGTGCTAAGCAACATCATCACACAGGTCATCAATACACTTATTAAGCACATTAACATTCTTCACTGTGATTTACACTGAAAATATAACAAAGCAACTCTAAAGCCTGGGCCCACTGCGTTTCAGCCGGGCTTACCCTGGAGGGACATAACTAAGCAGCTACTTGGTATTCACTGGAGCCTCTTATGGTAAGGTCAGGCTTTAGTGTCAGGTAGCTGCCAGGACAATAGCAGCTGGTTTGGATAGGACAGGACGGCCACTGGTACAGGTTCAGAATGTACGGCTGCTAGTTAGCAAACAAGTCAGCCAATGGTATGGATTCAGACTGTGCAGTTTTAGGACAAAAGGCAGGATGGCCACTGGTACTGGTACAGACTGTGCGACACTGGAGAGCAGACAGGACGGCCTCTGGTACGGGTTCAGACTGTGTGGCTTCTGGATAGCAGACAGGTCAGGAATGAAAACAGAATACAGGTTAGACTAAGCAGGTTCAGGATAAGACAAATGGACAAGGGACCTAACAGCAGGCAGGCAAGTACTAACCAACTTTGCACAAATATTGCTTAGGCACCTCCCTACAGGTGGAGGTGCCATAAGTAGTAAGCTATTGGCTGGGGACACTTTAGGAGATTATGCACTGTCTCTTTAAGAGTCAGGGAGAGTGTGCCCTTAGCACGCTGCCACGCGTGCGCAGACTCTGGGGAACGGAAGCAGAGACAGGAGACATGGCCGGGGCAGTGAATAAGTCGGCGTCCCTGCCAGAGGGGTGGCAGAGGCACACAGGGACGTGCAGCAACTATGCACAGGTGACTTATAGTTCACCTCCTTATAACCATCTACAATAAACTTTAAAGCAAAACGTACAAAAGACAAAAAATATATCTCATACCCTACAATCATTATATATAAATGTAAAGCAAAGTTGCATAATAAATATAGGGTACTTAGTGAACTATTTTTGATCAAAAAAAGTATACAAGCCGTCCCACCAGCGGCAAGGTGACCCTAAATTGGGACGGTACCTACACCGTCTATATTAAAAACCTTACTGTATATCAAAGTTGAAGTAATGCATATAAAAGGGTAGACAAATAGGACCGGGTCCCAACTTCAGACCACCAAGGCCCGTGGTAAGCTACATATATACTAATCAGCTCAACAAAGGGGATGCCACACCCTTAAATTGCACAGAATGCAAACAAGACAAAAAACCAAGCAATGTGAACTGAGGTCCAAGATGGTAGACATGCAAGAAATAGGAGCATGTTCACACTAGCAAAAAGAAGCAAAACCTACAAAAGACAAAAAATATATCTCATACCCTACCATCATTATATATAAATGTAAAGCAAAGTTGCATAATAAATATAGGGTACTTAGTGAACTATTTTTGATCAAAAAAAGTATACAAGTCGTCCCACCAGCGGCAAGGTGACCCTAAATTGGGACGGTACCTACACTGTCTATATTAAAAACCTTACTGTATATCAAAGTTGAAGTAATGCATATAAAAGGGTAGACAAATAGGACCGGGTCCCAACTTCAGACCACCTAGGCCCGTGGTAAGCTACATATATACTAATCAGCTCAACAAAGGGGATGCCACACCCTTAAATTGCACAGAATGCAAACAAGACAAAAAACCAAGCAATGTGAACTGAGGTCCAAGATGGTAGACATGCAAGAAATAGGAGCATGTTCACACTAGCAAAAAGAAGCAAAACCTACAAAAGACAAAAAATATATCTCATACCCTACCATCATTATATATAAATGTAAAGCAAATTTGAATAATAAATATAGGGTACTTAGTGAACTATTTTTGATCAAAAAAAGTATACAAGCCGTCCCACCAGCGGCAAGGTGACCCTAAATTGGGACGGTACCTACACTGTCTATATTAAAAACCTTACTGTATATCAAAGTTGAAGTAATGCATATAAAAGGGTAGACAAATAGGACCGGGTCCCAACTTCAGACCACCTAGGCCCGTGGTAAGCTACATATATACTAATCAGCTCAACAAAGGGGATGCCACACCCTTAAATTGCACAGAATGCAAACAAGACAAAAAACCAAGCAATGTGAACTGAGGTCCAAGATGGTAGACATGCAAGAAATAGGAGCATGTTCACACTAGCAAAAAGAAGCAAAACCTACAAAAGACAAAAAATATATCTCATACCCTACCATCATTATATATAAATGTAAAGCAAAGTTGCATAATAAATATATGGTACTTAGTGAACTATTTTTGATCAAAAAAAGTATACAAGCCGTCCAACCAGCGGCAAGGTGACCCTAAATTGGGACGGTACCTACACTGTCTATATTAAAAACCTTACTGTATATCAAAGTTGAAGTAATGCATATAAAAGGGTAGACAAATAGGACCGGGTCCCAACTTCAGACCACCTAGGCCCGTGGTAAGCTACATATATACTAATCAGCTCAACAAAGGGGATGCCACACCCTTAAATTGCACAGAATGCAAACAAGACAAAAAACCAAGCAATGTGAACTGAGGTCCAAGATGGTAGACATGCAAGAAATAGGAGCATGTTCACACTAGCAAAAAGAAGCAAAACCTACAAAAGACAAAAAATATATCTCATACCCTACCATCATTATATATAAATGTAAAGCAAAGTTGCATAATAAATATAGGGTACTTAGTGAACTATTTTTGATCAAAAAAAGTATACAAGCCGTCCCACCAGCGGCAAGGTGACCCTAAATTGGGACGGTACCTACACTGTCTATATTAAAAACCTTACTGTATATCAAAGTTCAAGTAATGCATATAAAAGGGTAGACAAATAGGACCGGGTCCCAACTTCAGACCACCTAGGCCCGTGGTAAGCTACATATATACTAATCAGCTCAACAAAGGGGATGCCACACCCTTAAATTGCACAGAATGCAAACAAGACAAAAAACCAAGCAATGTGAACTGAGGTCCAAGATGGTAGACATGCAAGAAATAGGAGCATGTTCACACTAGCAAAAAGAAGCAAAACCTACAAAAGACAAAAAATATATCTCATACCCTACCATCATTATATATAAATGTAAAGCAAAGTTGCATAATAAATATAGGGTACTTAGTGAACTATTTTTGATCAAAAAAAGTATACAAGCCGTCCCACCAGTGGCAAGGTGACCCTAAATTGGGACGGTACCTACACTGTCTATATTAAAAACCTTACTGTATATCAAAGTTGAAGTAATGCATATAAAAGGGTAGACAAATAGGACCGGGTCCCAACTTCAGACCACCTAGGCCCGTGGTAAGCTACATATATACTAATCAGCTCAACAAAGGGGATGCCACACCCTTAAATTGCACAGAATGCAAACAAGACAAAAACCAAGCAATGTGAACTGAGGACCAAGATGGTAGACATGCAAGAAATAGGAGCATGTTCACACTAGCAAAAAGAAGCAAAACCTACAAAAGACAAAAAATATATCTCATACCCTACCATCATTATATATAAATGTAAAGCAAAGTTGCATAATAAATATAGGGTACTTAGTGAACTATTTTTGATCAAAAAAAGTATACAAGCCGTCCCACCAGCGGCAAGGTGACCCTAAATTGGGACGGTACCTACACTGTCTATATTAAAAACCTTACTGTATATCAAAGTTGAAGTAATGCATATAAAAGGGTAGACAAATAGGACCGGGTCCCAACTTCAGACCACCTAGGCCCGTGGTAAGCTACATATATACTAATCAGCTCAACAAAGGGGATGCCACACCCTTAAATTGCACAGAATGCAAACAAGACAAAAAACCAAGCAATGTGAACTGAGGTCCAAGATTTGTCTACCCTTTTATATGCATTACTTCAACTTTGATATACAGTAAGGTTTTTAATATAGACAGTGTAGGTACCGTCCCAATTTAGGGTCACCTTGCTGCTTGTGGGACGGCTTGTATACTTTTTTTGATCAAAAATAGTTCACTAAGTACCCTATATTTATTATGCAACTTTGCTTTACATTTATATATAATGATGGTAGGGTATGAGATATATTTTTGTCTTTTGTAGGTTTTGTTTCTTTTTTGCTAGTGTGAACATGCTCCTATTTCTTGCATGTCTACCATCTTAGACCTCAGTTCACATTGCTTGGTTTTTTGTCTTGTTTGCATTCTGTGCAATTTAAGGGTGTGGCATCCCCTTTGTTGAGCTGATTAGTATATATGTAGCTTACCACGGGCCTAGGTGGTCTGAAGTTGGGACCCGGTCCTATTTGTCTACCCTTTTATATGCATTACTTCAACTTTGATATACAGTAAGGTTTTTAATATAGACAGTGTAGGTACCGTCCTAATTTAGGGTCACCTTGCCGCTGGTGGGACGGCTTGTATACTTTTTTTGATCAAAAATAGTTCACTAAGTACCCTATATTTATTATGCAACTTTGCTTTACATTTATATATAATGATGGTAGGGTATGAGATATATTTTTTGTCTTTTGTAGGTTTTGCTTCTTTTTGCTAGTGTGAACATGCTCCTATTTCTTGCATGTCTACCATCTTGGACCTCAGTTCACATTGCTTGGTTTTTAATAAACTTTAAAGGAGTTGTCCAGTCTTAAGCTACAAGTCTCTAATCACTCTATGTTACTACAGACTTGTGAATCCTTACATCACCAGCACTGCACTCTGTGAGGCCTCTCTGGTGCAGGTGCCAGATGCGGGTGGTCACTTTACCGCAAGTATGCAATTTGATTATTTCCGGCCACATCCCAACTAGACTGTTTCTGGCCTCGGTCAATACACTTCCATCCAGCAGACTTGCATACTTGCGGTCAAGCTCCCGGCGGCAACACTGGAGAATCCTCAGAGCGCACATTGTGAAGATTTACAAACCTGTAGTCATATAGAGCTTAACATTGGTTGCACACCCTTTGGCATAAATAACTGCAATCAATCTAAAACCATCAACAAGCTTCTTACACCTCTCAACTGGAATTTTGACCGCTCTTCTTTTGCATATTTCATATTTGAAGGGTGCCTTCAACCAATAGCAATTTTAAAATCTCCCCACAGATATAAAATGAGATTTAGATCCGGACTCATTGCTGACCACTTTAAAACACTCCAGCGCTTTGTTTCCATCCATTTCTGGGTGCTTATTGAAGTATGTTTGGGATAATAGTCCTGCTGGAAGACGGATGACCTAGAACGCAAACCCAGTTTTCTGACACAGGACACTACATTGCGGTCCAAAATCCGTTGGTAATCTTCAGATTTCACAAGGCCTTGCACACAGTCAAGGCACCCAGTGCCAGAGGCAGCAAGACAGCTCCAAAACATTTTTGATCCTCCACCATATTTGACTGTATGTACTGTGTTCTTTTCTTTGTAGGCCTCATTCTGTTTTTGGTAAACCCTAGAATGTTGTAGTTTACCAAAAAGCTCTATCTTGGTCTCATCTGTCCACAAGACGCTTTCCCAGAAGGATTTTGACTTACGTACATTTTGGCAAACTGCACTCTAGCTTTTTTATATCTGTGTATCAGCAGTGGAGTCCTCCTGGGTCTCCTGCCATAGCTTTTCATTTAATTTCAATGTCGACGGATAGTTCGCACTGACACTGATGCACACTGAGCCTGCAGGACAGCTTGAATTTCTTTGTAACTTGATTGGGGCTGCTTACTCACCATCCGGACTATCCTGTGTTGCAACCTTTTAATTTTTCTCTGCCACCCATGTCCAAGGAGATTAGCTACAGTGCCATGGGTTGTAAACTTCTTGATTATATTGTCCAACAAGGACAAAGGAACATCAAGATCTCTGGAGATGCACTTGTAACCTTGAGATTGTTGATATTTTTCAACAATTTTGGTTCTCAAGTCCTCAGACAGTTCTCTTCTCCTCTTTCTGTTCTCCATGCTTAGTGTGACAAACACAGACACACAATGCAAAGATTGAGCCAACTTCTCTCCTTTCTATTTGTTTTCAGGTATGATTTTCATATTGCCCACACCTGTTACTTGCCAGAGGTGAGTTTGAAACAAAGTTGTTTACCTATAATTTTGGAAAGGCACCAACAATTTCGTTCTGCCCATTTTGGGGGGAGTTATGTTAAATTATGTCCAATTTGCCTTTTTTTCTGTTTTTTTTGTGTTGTTCCAATACACACAAATTAAATAAACATGTGTATTACAAAAGGTGTAATTGCAATAATTTTCTGGGAGAAATACTTAATTTTCTGGAACATTTTCAAGGGTGCCAACACTTTCAGCCCTGACTATATATAGAAGATGATTTCAAACTCTTGTAGTTGCAGATTTTATTTCATTGCTCTAAAACCTATTTACTTTGTTTACAAATAAACTAATCTATGTACAGTAAATTTAATTTGTGATTGTTTATATGTTATATTAATACGTCTGTACATGTCCGTTACCCGATCTATCCTTCCGGTATTGCAGAACATATGTTTCTTGTTGTATATTATTAATATATTACACTTGACATTCCAAACATTGTAAAACAGGAATATCTAATGTTATGCACACGCCCGGACTGACTAGCGTGTGCGGGAGAAGTGGTTCCACTGGACCATGAACCGGAGAGTGCCTGGAGGGGCGTGACTAAGTATCTGGCCGATCCGACCAAGATGGCACGACGGCATACGACGCCAGTGCACCAGGGAGAAACCGGGCAGAGGGACCAGGTGCTACTCCAGGTCAAACTCCGGACACGGGGGTTGACCCACACAGGGATTACTGGAACAGGCAGGTTAGGCTGGCACAGACTGGTGGATATAAGCGAACCCGGCAGGTATGCAGACGGGTGGATACAGGCGAATATGCAGGCAGGGAGGTACTGGCCGAAAGGACGGGCTGGAGCACAGAGAGAACAAGAGCCAGTACAGACTGGGTCACAGAAACAGAACCGCAGATGCGGTAGCCAAACACAGCAGAGAGGGAACGCCCGAAGCGGTGGGCAAGAGCAGAGCAGGACGGGACTGCCGGAGCAGCGAGCACAAGCAGAGCAGGACAGGACTGCCGGAGCAGCGAGCAGATGCAGAGCAGGACGGGGCTGCCGGAGCAGCGAGCAGAAGCAGAGCAGGACAGGACTGCCGGAGCAGCGAGCAGATGCAGAGCAGAAACCGCAGGAGCGGCAAGCAAGGCAAGAGCAGAGTGGAAACCGCAAGAGCGGTAAACAAGGCAGGAGCAGAGCGGAAACCGCAGAGCGGCTAAGAAGGCCGCAGCAGAGCGGAAACCGCAGAGCGGCAAACAAGGCAGGAGCAGAGCGGAAACCGCAGAGCGGTAAACAAGGCCGCAGCAGAGCGGAAACCGCAGAGCGGCAAACAAGGCAGGAGCAGAGCGGAAACCGCAGAGCGGTAAACAAGGCAGGAGCAGAGCGGAAACCGCAGAGCAGTAAACAAGGCAGGAGCAGAGCGGAAACCGCAGAGCGGTAAACAAGGCAGGAGCAGAGCGGAAACCGCAGAGCGGTAAACAAGGCAGGAGCAGAGCGGAAACCGCAGAGCGGCGAACAAGGCAGGAGCAGAGCGGAAACCGCAGAGCGGCGAACAAGGCAGGAGCAGAGCGGAAACCGCAGAGCGGCAGACAAGGCAGGAGCAGAGCGGAAACCGCAGAGCGGCAGACAAGGCAGGAGCAGAGCGGAAACCGCAGAGCGGTAAACAAGGCAGGAGCAGAGCGGAAACCGCAGAGCGGTAAACAAGGCAGGAGCAGAGCGGAAACCGCAGAGCGGTAAACAAGGCAGGGGGATAGGACTCTGTTCACAAAGAACAGACGGAGAAGGAAAGGCAGAACCAGAAGCACACACAGTACTTACAAAGAAGTAGCGAGCGTACACTAAATTCACAACAGAGGTACAGAGACGACGAGAAGGAATTTAGGAGCAAGTTCAGACTCTGCAGAAAGACGCAGAAAACAGACAAAGAGGGAAAAGGGAGAAAAGGCAAAAGTAGAAACGAGGCACAGACAACTAGGAACCGAGGAACGGGAACAAATACAGCAAGGCTGGGACACAAACAGGACTCTGTTCAGACGGGAACAGATACCGCAAGGCACAGACAGGCAGATCTAGGAATACAGCCCCTAGAAGGCGAAAGAACAGGCAAGAAGAGTGTTCACAAGAACAGACCACAGTTCAGACACAGAACTGGAGAACAGGCAGGAAAACAGGATAGGACCTGGCACGTCAGAGACAAAAAGCCAACTGAAAAGAAACAATGCTCAGGCGCCATCTTGAGGAAGAAGGTGGTATAAATACCCAAAGATGGACAGCAATAGGCTGAAGGTGCAACAGGGGCGTGTCCGCAGCAGGTACAAGAAACAGGAAGTTCAGCGGGCGTCGCCCTATGCAGCCAAAACAGACAAACAGACAGCAAGGAGGGAAGCCAGAGAGACATTCTGGACAGGAGATCAAGTGCGCGCTCTTGCACAGTGGGAGATGGACCACCATGCAAGGACGCCGCCAGGTATGTTACATCTAATATGTAAAACAATCCCTGGATAAAAGTCAAACTTTCCATCTATCTTCCCACAAGCTTCATCTCCATGTCGTGTAGTCTATTAATAGGAGCACAGAGCTTTGTAAAGAATCATTCCACAAACTTGGAGGGAAAATGAAAACTATTTTAAGTCTTGCTTCAGTAAAGCTTGAAGCCAAAGGAGGTGCAGAATGCTCAAAGCTTGCGAATAAAATGCAGGGTATTGTAGGTTAATTGGGCATCCATGGTGCTACCTAGAGTTCCCCATCTAGGAATAAATACTCCTGCTGCCTGACAATGAAAAAATAATGTCCACTGCAGACTCTTTATTAAATGCTTCTATAAAATTATAGGGGTTCTCAGCACAAATAAAAATGACATACATCATCATTATGACATTGTTAGGGTCTGATAGTCGGTACCATCACCGTTAAGCTTCTAGCACATCGGCAATGCAGTGCCGTTAAATGTGGAGCAGAAGTCAACAGGTACTGCAGTTTTACTCCTATTCGCTGGCAGGGGTGGTCCTTTGAGCCAAATAGGAAAAAATAAGCAAAGTCCCAGATAACCCTTTTAAGGCCATGGCCCCACAATCAGTATTTGGTCAGTATTTTTTCTCAGGAGTGGAAGCCAAAACCAGGAGTGGGTGATTAAATGCAGAATTGGTGACTTGTTTCTATTATACCTTTTCTCTGATTATTCCTCACCTGGTTTTAGCTTCCACTCCTGAGAAAAAATACTGACCGAATACTGACCTAATAGTGGGGCTGTGACCTTAATAGTCAAGTCTGATCCACAAAATGGATGAGAAAATGACATGCTCAGAGTCTCACACATCAGAGACATGGATCCATTTTTAAAACTGATGTGTGTATGGCGCAATGAAACTCAATGGTTCAGTGTGCAGCCCCAAAAAAAACTGGACAGCGGACAGTCATGTCAGAGGGATGTGTGAATGCAACCTTAGTGTACGTTCACCCTTATGTATTTTTTGTGCTGTCCATAAAAAAAACTGACCTAACGAGGACAGAACTCAAGTTATGATGTTAAAGTGACCATTTTTCATACGGAATGAATATCTGTGGGAAAAAAATCACGACATACTCTATTCTCTTCCGTATTTTAGGTAACTCTATTAGTGTACAAAAAACAATCGGATCCCAGACAGAACAACCGTATAGCATCCAAATTTTACGGATACATTGCAATTCTTGACATAGGAACCTGTTTTTTGGTTTTGTATATTTTATTAACTACTGATATGTTAAAAAGAATGCCGTACATATCCCATACGGATGGCATACAGATGACAATGCAGATGAAAAATCTTCCAATTATTTTGAGATAAAATCGACAATATTTTTATACGGTCACGTGAACTTAGCCTTGGTTTGATTTTTATGCAGAGGTACAGTCCATATATGTAGTCATGGCCAAAATTGTTGCCATCCTTGAAAATGTTCCAGAAAATTAAGTATTTCTCACAGAAAATTATTGCAATTACACATGTTTTGTTATACACGTTTATTTCCTTCGTATGTATTGGAACAACACAAAAAAGAGAAAAAAAGGCAAATTGGACATAGTTTCACACTAAGGCCACGGCCCCACTAACAGTATTTGGTCAGTATTTTTTCTCAGGAGTGGGAGATAAATAAAGAATTGGTGACTTGTTTCTATTGTTTCTCTGATTGTTCCTCACCTGGTTTTGGCTCCCACCCATGAGAAAAAATACAGACCAAATACTGATAGTGGGGCTGAGGCCTACACCTCAAAATTGAACAAGACAAAATTGTTTGTAACTTTCCAAAGTTGCGGAAAACACCTTTGTTTCAACCATGTGATGCGTTTTCAAACTCACCTGTGGAAAGTAACAGGTGTGGGCAATATGAAAATCACACCTGAAACCATATAAAAAGGAGAGAAGTTGACTCAATCTTTGCTATGTGTGTCTGTGTGTGCCACGCTAAGCATGGAGAACAGAAAGAGGAGAAGAGAACTGTCTGAGTACTTGAGAACCAAAACTGTTGAAAAATATCAACAATCTCAAGGTTACAAGTGCATCTTCAGAGATCTTGATGTTCCTTTGTCCTCGGTGCGCAACATAATCAAGAAGTTTACAACCCATGGTACTGTAGCTTATCTCCTTGGACGTGAACCAAATATTAAGTTGAAGGTGCCAACAATTTTGTCCGGCCCATTTTTGGGGTTTTGTGTGAAATTATGTCCAATTTGCCTTTTTTTCTCTGTTTTTTTATGTTGTTCCAATACACAAAAATGAAATAAACATGTGTATAACAAATCCCGTGTAATTGCAATAATTTTCGTGGGGAAATACTCCATTTTTTGGAACAATGTAAAGGGTGGCAACAATTTCAGCTATGACTCTAGTTAGTAGTGACCAGTTCATTACAGAGAATCTGGCAGTAGGTTATTATTTTTTTAATTTGAAAGCAGCAAAATGTAGGGACAGATTCCAGGAATGCGTCACTTGCTCAGCAACTTGCTGTAGTTTCTGTACAATCAGTGTTTTATCAGAAGAAGATGATCCCTGCAGGACTAAGTGTCTTTTGCCAGGCAGTCCATCTGTATAACCCCACCTCCACCACTGATTGGCAGCTTGCTCTCAATGTACTGTCTGCACAGAAATCTGCCAATCAGGGGTGTGGGCGGGGTTATGCAGAGCTCAGCATTCATAGTACTGCTAAATCTGCAGCACAGAAGTGTTTTTATCAAAACTACAGCAAGCCGTCCAGTAAGTGATACGTCGGTGGAATCAGGTCTCTGCCCCTATATCATGCTGCTTTCAGTTTCCATACCAAAAACCTGATTACAGATTCCCTTTAATTTATAAAATAGGAAGAGAAAAAACAGCAAAACTCATCTCCTTTGTGTTGTTTTTACCTACATTTCATCACAGAAAAGGCACTAATGTAGCTAGAAGTATAACGCATAGAAATAATGACAGTAAATATACTTTAATTAAAATTCATTTTAACTGAACTCTTTGACCTGTCCATCCAATAGAATACCCCATTTGTTGCAATAAAACAGAAATAAACATCTTATTAGCCTGTTATACAAATAAAAAGAGAAAACAAAATGATTGTTTCTCTTTTCAGAAATAATGTGAATTGAGAAGTATTTCTCTAACAGAATATTAGGATATTCGTTTCTATCCAACCCCTGGCATCCTAAATAGTTAGAAGGGGTTGGTTGGATTAAATCCTATTCTTTGTATTGCCCTAGGCAGAGCAAGTTTTATGTATTCACTACAAGTGATTCTATTAGAAATTCTTCTAAATGTGTATCTTTTCTGACGGCATACACTCTTGCTATTATGAATTATCTTGAATATTTCCAACATTTTTATAAATTAAAATAAATAAATAATAAATGACCGCTGTAGACATCATTCAGTAATTATTTCATTATTTTGGGTTTACGTAAAAAGGTATTGTCACTTTTTGATTTGTTGCAGCAGAGATTTTTGCAAAATTTTCTGGGAATGCAGTCATACTGGTTCTTAGTTGTAAATGAACTGCTAAAAAATGATAGAAAAATTGTGCGAAGGACTAATACAAACTTCCAGTTGTCACCTGACTGCAGTAACAAAACAGAAACAAAATCAGTAACTTCGTTAGTAACTTTACCTATCACTTTCAATTCCAGTTTTCCAACTTATGGACATTTTATCTTTTGGATATACATACGTCCTCTTCCGTTTTAAATTATAATTTATTGACCAATATGAAATACAATGTGCATGGTTGAAGGGTTGTGGATATAATTTAATAAAAAGTACTAATATAGAATCAATATTAACACTGCTACTTTCACAATTTCAACGCCAGTCTCAGAGTCTAGGAATTTCCATTTCCACATTTGTTCAGTCTCTCATCTCTCTTTAGGTCGGTGACATGCATAAAGTTGGTTGATAGTCTGTTTCAGTTCAATAGCTAAGCCAGCCTCCTCTATACAACTCTAAATAAAAACAATGTAAGTGAATGTATTATCCTTTGAAGTGACACAGAACAGCCAGCCTCCTTCATCACGTGCTAACAGAGAGAAAAGAGAAGTCCAGCTTCCTTGATCATGAATGGTTCTGAAATTGTGGTAAAAGAACAGTATTCATTCTTAAACTAAACTGTAAGTTTTATTATACTGTATACATTTAGAAACCAACAAAATAACTGTTTTATGTCACTGAACGACCCCTTTAGGGCTCTGTACCTCATGTGACATGACATATTTGGACTGGAAACATTGCGATTTTAGGTGTTCTCACATTTTAAGCAAGGGTGACATGTTCTTGAAACATTGCACAATGTATCCATGGATCTGTGATTTCTACACCCTTTTCCCAAGTTTAGTAAAGACAGTTTAAGAGCTTGTACAAGTTTAAAAAAGGGCCATGAAGCCAGAAATGTGATTAATAATTTATCTAAAATTTAGCTGAAACACCCTCTTTGTTCCTGAGCTATTGCTTCAATGGACCAACTGTTCTTTGTAAATTGTTATGCAGTAATCTTGTGCCGACCATGCTTCGGAGCCAGCTTCATCCAATCATTGGCTTCAGTGGTGATGGTAGCATGTATGGAACAGGACTGCTTAAGCCATCGATTAGCTGCAGCTATCACAAAGGCATATCATCTTTGAAAACCGATCAACAAAGTCTTGTGGGACTACCGGAGCTGCCGCACTGGAATGGTTGAAAAATGGGGGATTTACAAGGTAAGAAATAGTTTTTAGTTGTACCCTACTGTACATCGTGGCCATTTTTTTTACAAATTCTGGACAACCCCATTAAAGGTTCGTTTAGATGAGCAGATAATTGTTTTAATGATGAACAATGAGATCGTAACTCAAGACAAGCAAACGATGTCAGGAAAGTGTTTATATGGGATGAGGATCGTGAATGCAGTGGTTGCATAGCGATTATAACATTGGACATCATGCACTATGTTCACAAAGATAGATGATCTGAAGTGTAAGGGTGTTCATCGTTCAAATCCCATAAGTGATACTAGTTCTGTCAAATACATGAATTCATAAAAAATTATACAAACATTTCCATTGATACTGTACAAAGAAAATTAGAATTAGAGAAGCGAACACTCGTTCCAATGCTCCAACTGATACTGAACTACTGTCTTGGAACACGATCAACCAATCACTGACAGCCTTACTTATTTAAGACTTAAATTTCCATTCCTCCTTTTTGCTGGTCAAATTGTCGAAAGAGCAAATTATCTCCATTTACATTACAGAATTTCAAAAGTTGAATGAGATTTTTTTGCTCTGGTAAACTTAAATGCTTTTTGACTCATCGTTCAGTCGCTCAACCCACTCACATTACACGATTATCATGAAAGATGGGTCGGTAACGTTAGAATGTGACGGATTATCGGCCAGTGGAAATGCAGCGTGACAGCTTTTCTTCAGATGTACATGCCTAAGCGCAGTCCTGCAGTATAAGATACCTGGTCCTCATTGTCAGGGCATGATTATGATTCATACAGTGACTGCTGGTGCATAAATTTCCATGTGATGGTTTCAATTCTTAATTGTACTGCACCCTGGTAAAAATGTGGTTTTCCATGTTACTAGCCAGGGAAAGACAAAGAGAGAAGTAGGATTTGCAGCAATGATATGAGACCACTTTCTGGTGCTGGTTCAGGTCACCATGCCATCCATATAAAAGGCCACTCAGGTAAAACATAAGGCTTTCTACAGGTTCACACTTCTCATCGATAAGAAGTATGGGTACCATGATGTTGGTCTTCTTCTTCCTTAGACCCCATAGCAACTACATGTCTTGCTAACAGCCCCGCTTTGGCGAAGTTTTACCAGATGATGTTTTATGCCTACAGGTTCCAGCGGTTAAAAACCATCACTGTCCCCATTGCCTGTCCTCACTCAGTTAGTTATAAGTGTAGCTGGTGAGAACTGTATACGACATTAGATGGGGCATTTGTTATTGCTGATAAGGCACATGATAACTTTATCCTTATTTTTCTGCTTCTAGGAATAGAGACATTAGTTTGGCACTTTTTACAGAATTCTGCTATAGGTAGCTAATGATCTTTTTATAGATTTTCTGTACTGTACAACTAAAATTCTGCAAAAACTTTGTGACGACGATAATAAAATTGATCTGTTCATTGTTTGGAAGGCGATTTAATGTATATCTCTAATGTTTATTTCCAATGCTAACAGTTATCAGCTTGTTATTTGGCGGTCTCTTCTGTCTTGTGCTTCTCATATGCCTCCAGAATTTCATCGATGATGCTTGAATCCTCCAGTGTGGTTATGTCTCCAAGATCTTCTGTGTGGCCAGTAGCAATTTTTCTCAGCACACGCCGCATTATTTTTCCTGAACGTGTTTTTGGAAGTCGCTTCACCATCTGCCGGAGAGAGAGCATGCATGTTACATATGATTACTAGTCTATTTCATCATACAAAGGCAAAAGAAAAATACTCGTCTTCCGCATTACAGATGAGGAAATGGAAAAGAAAACCAGGAATAAAAGGAAAAAATGTTGAGCAAGACAAGAGGAACTAAAGTGTTGTAATTTGTCATAGAAAATATTGTTTGGTACTTTCTGTACTTTTTGGACTATAAAACCCACATTTTAGGAAGAAAAAAATCTTGCTTAACTGTCTTTGCAACTTATAGTCTAAAGTAAGGGGAACAGGCATTACCAGACCCCCATTACCACTTCATTAATAATTGGGGAATGTTCTGCCTGGCATAGAGAATGAGAACATGTTTACTACAGGTTCCAGCACTTATATTACTCCATCTGATCACCTACAAGATGAACGGCCTCTCACTAAAGTCTGCAACAGAACATCTTCAAGAGCTTTCTACCCCAATGGATGACTGCATTGTCTTTGCCGGGGTAGGCTCTGCTTGCCCCAGCTGGTTCTCCTCCATGGATCTGTAGCCACAGCCAGTGGAAATAATCATGCCTAAGCTAGTAGGCAACCGAACAAGCAGCTGTTTTGAAAGGCTGCTGTGGGGTTTAGCCATATACCCTCATATACCAACCCAGCAGTTGGTGACCCCTCATCCTATACCATACCTTGAAGAAACTTGTAGGCAGCATAGGCCTGCCCCTGTGATGGTAGTGCCTGGGGGGCATTTTTTTAAAGACTCTCCAGTGTTGGGAGACAACATATAAACTGCATGTAGCTTTTGTAGCCCTCAACCCTAGAAGAAATATTAGACCCTACCAGGAGCCCATAGCATTAGCAGGTCAGATAATTAGGTTGTTTGAGCTGTGTATACCAGCCTTTTCCCTGACCCACACACCAATAGTCTGTATCAGAGGTCTGCCTGAAATCATCAGAGGTCTGCCTGAAATGGAGACCATTCCATAAAAGTTATCTACGGGGCTCTCAGCTCTCTAGAATCACCAACAGTTCTTTTCATCGGATCCCTCTAAAGTCTTTTTCTCTTGGTCTCTTCACAAAAATGTACACTACCGCATCATTCTAAGTTTTCCCCTTCAATTATGCTGTTCCCAAAAAAACATAAAACCCACAACCTAACAATCTGATATAAGTCAACATTCCTTAGAATTCAGAATTTTGACCATCTAAACCAGAACTTCATATGCAAATGTAACTTACCAGGATATGATCAGGTATGGCATACTTTGCTATTTTTGTGGCCACTATGGTTTTCAGATCCTCTGTTATAGCTTTTTCACTGACTGTAATACCTTCTTTTAATACAACAAAAGCAAATGCAGCTGAGAAAGAGACAAAAGACACATTAATAGTTAATTGGCATAGGGGAGTATCTATAGGGGCAACATAGAGATACTGCAAGTGAGTATCTCTGGCCGGCGGCTGCCGACACCGATAACAGCTGATCATCGGGGGTGTTGGGTGTTGGTCCTCGACTGATCAGACATTGATGACCTATCCTAGAGATAGGTCATCAATGCTATAGTAGTGGACAACCTCTTTAAAGGTGACAGGAGAAGAAACCATTGTTATAAATAGAGCATGGTAGGTGGGGGCCTCAAGAGCTTCAAATGACACCCCAATTTAACATACATTATAGCACCTCACAATTAGAACTCTCTAAAAATTGTTGGTAATGCAAGGACTGTTTCCATTTCATTCTAGAAGTTTCCTCATACAAAGTCATCATTTTTTAGCTAATAAAGGAATCTGTTTTAAGAAATACATCTTTAAATACATAAAACAGTAAAATGCTTTTATCCTCTTTCTTCACATTTGGCATTTTCGCTTTTTAGCACACTGGTCACTTTTAAAGTGAACCTAACACCTGATACATGCTGTTCAATCTTAGGGCACCATATATCAGGCACTGGCTGAACGATCACAGCCAGGTATGTTGACCAAACTTTAATAGCCACCGGGGTCCAAGACCGAGGTAGAGACTAGTCGGACAGGCGCTTTTCTGCCCAGGACTGACAGGTACGTCAATCCATACATCAATCCATACATCCATGCATACGTGCACATATATGGAGAGACTTCTCACTCCAGGGTAGCGGCTGGGAAAAAGATGCAGGGGACCCGCCTGTCCGACTAGTCTACAGCGCGGTCTTAGTCCCTGGCAGCTATAAAACTATGTTTTTCTCTGAAATGCCGCAATGTTTCAGAGTCAAACATACCTGGCTAAGATCATACAGCCAGTGTCTGATACATGCTGCCCAAAGATTGGCCAGCATGTATCAGGTGCTAGGTTCACTCTATCAGTCCCATCTTAAAGACCCCCATACCTATTGAAGAGAAAAGTTGGCTAAATCGGTTAATTTAAGAGGAACTGACCAACCATTACATCTGTCTGGGGGGCTTCCATCTCTTCTACCATAGATGATGGATGTCAGGGAAAAGTAGGATTGGGCATATTGACTTTCATTGCCTGTTTATTTTGTTTTCCTCAGAGATAAGGCGCTGACTAGAAGTGTCTGATGGTTACTAACGATATAGACTGTTAATGTACTACAGATCATCTATATACAAGACGATGGTCTACTGGCCTGATTACAGAAGCTGACGAAACAGCGATGGGGACAGAACAATCACTAATACGATGTATGACATGTTTTCAACAGCACATGTCCTGATAAAACGGGGCGATGGCTCCTGATAATGATTTTTATACAGTGGTGGCCAAAAGTATTGACACCCCTGCAATTCTGTCAGATAATACTCAGTTTCTTCCTGAAAATGATTGCAATCACAAATTCTTTGGTATTATTATCTTCATTTAATTTGCTTGCAAAGAAAAAACACAAAAGAGAATGAAGCAAAAATCAAATCATTGATCATTTCACACAAATCTCCAAAAATGGGCCAGACAAAAGTATTGGCACCCTCAGCCTAATACTTGGTTGCACAACCTTTAGCCAAAATAACTGCGAACAACCGCTTCCGGTAACCATCAATGAGTTTCTTACAATGCTCTGCTGGAATTGTAGACCATTCTTCTTTGGCAAACTGCTCCAGGTCCCTGATATTTGAAGGGTGCCTTCTCCAAACTGCCATTTTGAGATCTCTCCACAGGTGTTCTATGGGATTCAGGTCTCATTGCTGGCCACCTTAGAAGTCTCCAGTGCTTTCACTCAAACCATTTTATAGTGCTTTTGGAAGTGTGTTTTGGGTCATTGTCCTGCTGGAAGACCCATGACCTCTGATGGAGACCCAGCTTCCTCACACTGGGCCCTACATTATGCTGCAAAATTTGTTGGTAGTCTTCAGACCATGCACACGGTCAAGCAGTCCAGTGCCAGAGGCAGCAAAGCAACCCCAAAACATCAGGGAACCTCCGCCATGTTTGACTGTAGGGACCGTGTTCTTTTCTTTGAATGCCTCTTTTTTTTCCTGTACACTCTATGTTGATGCTTTCTCCCAAAAAGCTCTGCTTTTGTCTCATCTGACCAGAGAACATTCTTCCAAAACGTTTTAGGCTTTCTCAGGTAAGTTTTGGCAAACTCCAGCCTGGCTTTTTTATGTCTCGGGGTAAGAAGTGGGGTCTTCCTGGGTATCCTACCATACAGTCCCTTTTCATTCAGACGTCGACGGATAGTACGGGTTGACACTGTTGTACCCTCGGACTGCAGGGCAGCTTTAACTTGTTTGGATGTTAGTCGAGGTTCTTTATCCACCATCCGCACAATCTTGCGTTGAAATCTCTCGTCAATTTTTCTTTTCCGTCCACATCTAGAGAGGTTAGCCACGGTGCCATGGGCTTTAAACTTCTTGATGACACTGCGCAAGGAAGACACAGGAACATTCAGGTCTTTGGAGATGGACTTGTAGCCTTGAGATTGCTCATGCTTCCTCACAATTTGGTTTCTCAAGTCCTCAGACAGTTCTTTGGTCTTCTTTCTTTTCTCCATGCTCAATGTGGTACACACAAGGACACAGGACAGAGGTTGAGTCAACTTTAATCCATGTTAACTGGCTGCAAGTGTTATTTAGTTATTGCCAACACCTGTTAGGTGCCTCAGGTAAGTTACAGGTGCTGTTAATTACACGAATTAGAGAAGCATCACATGATTTTTCAAACAGTGCCAATACTTTTGTCCACCCCCTTTTTTAGGTTTGGTGTGGAATTATATCCAATTTGGCTTTAGGACAATTATTTTTGTGTTTTTTCATTGAAGACAAATTAAATGAAGAGAATAATACCAATGAATTTGTGATTGCAATCATTTTCAGGAAGAAACTGAGTATTATCTGACAGAATTGCAGGGGTGCCAATACTTTTGGCCACCACTGTACATAGATAAAAGTCATACCACCAAATGAATGAGCATTTTCTTGATTTGTCGGGTGGTTGTTGTCCTGTTTAGATGGGTCAATAATCATCAACCAACACTTCTATGTATACTTAGTCATCAATTATTGGCTCTTAAAGGGCCATTACTCCCAGCACCTCATTGAAAACACATACTCGGCTGAGCTGAGCACTAATGTACTGTATATAGCGGGGTCAGTAAAGATAAATGTCAGGCAAATTATTCAGCCATTAGTTGTCTAATACTAGTGTGTCAAAATAGATAGAACTATTATAGGAGTGATACAGTTATTAGCAAACCAGAAAATATATAGTTGTTAAGTATGGAGCAGAGAAGCCCCTTATCAAGCAAATTTATAAATAAATGGCTGAGAAGTAAGCAAAACATTCAAAAAAATATTACACCAAGTTTGTACCTCATTAACGTAAATCAAAGCAATAAAAGTGAAGCTTTGAAGGTTGTAAAAGTAATTTTTCGGGTACGACTCATATAATAAGTTTGTCTTTTTGACACAAATGTATTTAACATTACATTGATTTTTCTAGCTAACATGCTATTGCACGAGTTTTTGCTGTATATCGGAATCACATAATTAAAATGTGATTGTTAGGCGTTGATTGCCAAGTACAAGGGAGGCTCTGGAATTCTGATGAATTTGTGGCTAGACTCCAAGAGATAGATTAAGACGGACTGAGAAAACGCAATAAACTGAAGTTGGAAGGTGATCAAAACTGATAACCCGCTTATTGATAAATGAATAATCTATGAAAGACTTTGGTCAGAAATTATGCTTATCCTCGGCTCTAGCTGCATGATACGATATATTTACTCAGGAAATTGTAAACTCAACATTCAGAAGAACTGGAAACATTTATTAAATGAAAGACTTCATCATGGTCATGGACAAGTTGGAATGCTGCCAATCATCTAGAACCACGCTTTCATTGTATCACTCAATCTTTTAAAAACTTTCCATTTAGTACATAGTTAGTAAAGCCGAATAAAGACTTGCGTCCATAAAGTTCGACCTGTTAGTTCTGTGATTGCTAAAGTTGATCCAGAGGAGGGCAAAAACCCCAAATGATTTAGCCAATCTTCACCTGAGGAAAAATTCCCTCCCGACTCTGAAACCAGCAGTCAGAATAAATCCCTGTATCAACCTACTATTTTATTTTATTTTTAAGTATATGCAGAAATCTGCCTGGTATCTAGAAATGCATCCAGTCCCCGCTTGAACTGGTTTAGTGAATCCGACATTACCGTCTCCTCACTCAGTGAATTCCATATTCTCACTGCTCTTACCGTAAAGAACCCCTTCCTATGCTGGTGCTGAAACCTTTTCTCTTCCAGTCTTAGTGAATGCCCTCTTGTTACCGTAATATCCCTCCTTTTGAACAAATCCCGGCCAAGGTCTCTATACTGTCCCCTAACATATTTGTACACATTTATTATGTCCCCCCTCAACCTTCTCTTTTCCAGGCTGAATAGTCCTAGTTTTGCCAACCTCTCTGGGTATTGCAGTCCCTCCATTCCCTTTATTAATTTTGTTGCCCTCCTTTGTACCTTTTCAAGCTCATTTATATCCTTTCTATATAGTGGGGCCCATAACTGAGCACAGTATTCCAAGTGTGGTCTGACCAATGCTTTGTACAGTGGAAGAACAATGTTCTCATCCTTTGCAGCTATACCTCTTCTGATACATCCCATTACCCTGTTTGCCCTTACAGCAGCCGCCTGACTTTGGGCACTCCAATTTAGTTTGCTATCAATCAAGATGCCCAAGTCCTTCTCCATCTCTGAATTCCCCAATGATTTCCCATTCAGTGAGTACTGGTGACTTCCATTTTTCCTTCCCATATGTATGACCTTACATTTCTCCTCGTTAAACCTCATTTGCCATTTAATGCTCCACCTACCCAGCTTATCCAAATCCCTCTGTAGGTCTGCACTGTCCTCTTTTGTATTAATTGTTTTACATAACTTTGTGTCATCTGCAAATATTGATATTTTACTATTTATCCTGTTGACTATGTCGTTAATAAAGATATTAAATAACATTGGGCCTAGTACAGACCCCTGTGGTACCCCACTAGTGACGCTTACCCAATCTGAGTATATTCCATTTATAACCACCCTCTGCCTTCTATCCTTTAGCCAGTTAGCTACCCACTTGCAGACATTTTCCCCCAGCCCCATCATTCTCATTTTGTATACCAACCTATTATGTGGCACGCTATCGAACGCTTTTGAGAAGTCGAGATACACGACATCCACTGGTTCCCCCTGATCTACTCGAGAGCTAACCTCCTCGTAGAAGTCAATCAGGTTTGTTTGGCAGGAGCGATTCCTCATGAATCCATGTTGGTTCGGGATTAAAAGATTATTAGCGTCAAGATGCTCCGTAATTGCCTCTTTAATGAAGCTTTCAAAAATTTTGCCCACAACGGACGTCAGACTCACCGGCCGATAGTTTCCGGTGTTACTTTTTGCTCCCTTTTTGAATATTGGCACTACATTCGCCTGTCGCCAATCAAGTGGCACAGACCCAGTCTCAACAGAGTCCTTAAATATAAGATATAAGGGTCTGTCTATCACATTACTTAGTTCCCTTAGTACCCGTGGGTGTATGCCATCAGGTCCTGGTGATTTGTTTATTTTAATGTTACTGAGGCGTTTCTGTACCCCAGCTTGGGTTAGATTTGTCATACTTAGTGGAGGATTAAGTTTGTCACTTCTCATTTCGCCTGTTAGTTCTTTTTCCTTTGTGAAAGTTGATGAAAAAAATTTATTTAATAGATTAGCTTTATCCTCATCTTTCTCTATGATTTTGCCTTCATCACTTTTTATCGGTCCAATATTATTCGATTTAATCCTTTTACTATTTATATACGTAAAGAACAGTTTGGGATTTGATCTACTTTCCCTAGCAATACGTCTCTCTGTTTCCTCCTTTGCTATTTTTATTTGTTTTTTGCAGGTTCTCGTTTTTTCCTTGTAACACATTAGTGCCTCCTTGCTGTTTTCCTGTTTTAATCTCTTGAATGCCTCTTTTTTGCTATTTAACGCCCCTTTTACGTTCTTGTTCAACCATATTGGTTTCCTCTTATTTCTGGCCCTTTTATTCCCATACGGTATATACCTCTCGCACTGAGTATTCAGAATTCTTTTGAAGGTTTCCCATTTACTATTCGTATTTCCTTGATTAAGAACTTTGTCCCAGTCTATAAGTTGAAGGTTTTCTTTCAGCTGATCAAACTTCGCCCTCCTAAAGTTTAATGTTTTAGTTGTTCCCTTATTGATAACCCTACTGCAGGGCATTTTGAAATTGATAATATTATGATCACTATTACCTAGGTGCCCCCCTATCTGTACCTCAGTTATTCTATCAGGCCTATTAGTCAATATTAAGTCCAACACGGCCTTCCCTCTCGTTGGTTCCTGCACTAGTTGGGAGAGATAATTATCCTTGATATTTGTCAAGAACCTTTTTCCTTTCTGCGATCTACAGGTTTCTGTTTCCCAGTCAATATCCGGGTAGTTGAAGTCCCCCATTACAATCACTTCATTATGTTTTGCTACTTTGTCTATTTGTCCTAATAGCAGTTTCTCATTCTCCTCTGTTATATTGGGTGGCTTATAGCAGACCCCCAGTAATATTTTATTATTATTTTTTGCCCCCTCTATCTCTACCCACATGGACTCTACCCCCTCTTCTCCCTCTCCTATTTCTTCCCTTAGTCTGGGCTTTAGACGTGACTTTACATATAAGCAGACTCCTCCGCCCTTCCCCTGTTTCCGGTCCCTTCTAAATAAACTATAATCTGTTAAATTTACCGCCCAGTCGTAGCTATCGTCTAGCCAAGTCTCTGTTATACCTACGATGTCATACCTCTCCTCCGATATAAGCGCCTGCAGCTCATCCGCCTTATTGGTCAGGCTTCTTGCGTTGGTCAGCATGCAAGATAAAACTTTGGGGTTATTTAGCATCCTATTCTTCTCTAACGATCTAACTGTACTATCCCCACCCCCCTCTCCACCCTCATTATATTCACTTCTCCCCTTCCCCCTTGCTTGCCTCACATCCCACCTATTTCCTTGGTTCCCCCCCCCCGTCTCTAGTTTAAAAACTCCTCCAACCTATTAGCCATCTTCTTCTCCAGCACCGCTGCACCCTCCCCATTGAGGTGCAGCCCGTCCCTACGGTAGAGCCTGTAGCCGACAGCGAAGTCGGCCCAGTTCTCCATGAACCCAAACCCTTCTGCCTTGCACCAACTCTTTAGCCACTTATTCACCTCCCTAACCTCCCGTTGGCGCTCCTGTGTGGCTCGCGGGATTGGTAGTATTTCTGAGAAAACTACCTTGGAGGTCCTTGCCCTAAGCTTCCTACCTAGATCCCTGAAATCATTTTTAAGGACCCTCCATCTACCACTCACTTTGTCATTGGTGCCAATGTGGACCATGACCGCTGGGTCTTCGCCAGCCCCACCCAGTAACCTGTCAACCCGATCCGCGATGTACCGGACTCGAGCGCCAGGGAGGCAGCACACCGTTCGGCGATCCCGGTCTTTGTGACAGATTGCCCTGTCTGTCCCCCTAATAATAGAGTCACCCACTACCAGGACCTGTCTAGCCTGCCCTACACTTCCCCCCTCCCCCTCATTACTGGAGCATACACTCCCCCGGCGGTCAGAGGATCTGTCGTGCTCCAATAATGCCGGTTCTGAACCAGCCTTCCTATACTTCTTCCCTCTATCCCTTCTAACTGTTACCCAGCTCCCTGCCTGTTCAACCTGCGCTTCCCCACTAAGCTCCACCCCCAGTGTTGACCCATTGAGTGTCTGCTCGGTGAGCAGCAAACTCCGTTCCATGTTGTCGATGCTCCTCAGTACCGCTATCTGAGCACTTAGATCCAGGATTTGGGCTTCCAAGTGCACGATATGCTCACATCTCTCGCAGCAGTATG
Organism: Phyllobates terribilis; assembly: GCF_046119375.1. Lineage (NCBI taxonomy): Eukaryota > Metazoa > Chordata > Amphibia > Anura > Dendrobatidae > Phyllobates > Phyllobates terribilis. Next base: position 846,927,606 of record NW_027362763.1, read on the forward strand.
GATCCCTGAGCAGTAGCTCAGGGAATGCATACATTGCGCAAGATGTACACTGCATGGCTCCGGCCACTCTATTTGCATGATAGAATACCCCAATATTAACATCATAAGAGGGGATCTCGAGCTACTGCTATAAAACGGGCGTCACTCACAATAGTTTACAGTGGAAAAAAGTTAATAAATGCTTGCTGCTTTTTATTTCTTCAGGTGACAGGAGCATCATGGAAGTGTAAAATGAGAACCTAGTGAGCAAATGATAGAAAGAGGAAAGGGCAGGGAGTATGCATTTATGTGAAGCTTGGGTGAGTCTTTGGATAAAATAGGGCTTCAAGATGGCTAGTCCTTCCTGAAACTACCTAAGAAGAAGGAAAGGTAAAAAGAATATAACTGATCTGCTTATGGCCACCATATGCATTAGAGTAAAAGTCAGCCAACTTCGCCAATTTTGAAAGAACCAGTTGACTATCTAATATGACTGGTGGGCCTCATGACCTTCCCCCAATAGGTGATGTTAGGGAGGAGAAAGTTTGGGCAGTTTATTTGTGTCCTCCTAAAGATAAAGCCCCTACCTGAGGGGTCTGGTAGGGGTTTGCTACACTCTCGAGCCGAGTGTGCATGTGTATGGGAGAGGGGAGAGATAGTCGTTGCCTTAACGAGTGCTCGTCCAGCAGCTATCTGATGTATATGAACACCCTAAAAAATTGACACGGTTCAGCTCAGCAAAGACGTGTTAAATTGACTGTCATGTATATAATGTTCTACTTGGTACAGTCAAAAACATGGATGGTATCGATCTTATATACAGTAATGGCTGAGAATATGTAAAGGGTTACTACGGGAAATAAATATGTATTCCAATTCACAGTCTGTTTAAAACTACAAAGGCTCGAATCTCTCTGCCTGTTCTTATATGTAACTTCATGTGACTCTACTACTTCTCACTGTGTGGGCCTTTAACTGCATTGTAATTGAACCCCTTCCCGCTGCGGCCATTTTTCCTTTTTGTGCCTTAGTTTTTTTCCCCCCTTATTCTAAGAGCCATATATATTTTCCAAGATATAGATAGCCATATGAGGGCTTGTTTTTTGAAGGACGAGGTGCAAATTTGAATGACATCATTCATTTTACCATGTAATGTATTGAAAAGTGAATACAAAATACAAGTGAGATGAAATGTTGAAGAAACATTGCCATGCTTTGTTTTTTTTTGGGGGGGAGGGGGAGTTGATTTTATGGCATTTATTATACCGTAAAAATGACCTGGCAACATGATTCTCCAGATCAGGACAATTACAGTAAAGTAACCTTTTTTCTCTGAGCTTCAAAAAATTCTGAACTTTGGTTCATGTCATTAAATCTGTTAGGCTGTGTGCCCACGATGCGTTTTTTAAGTGTTTCCGCAGCGGCAAAAACGCTGCAGAAACGCTTAAAAAATGCATGGTAGAAGGCCTGCCATGTTCCCCAATGATAATCCGCATGTGCTGTGCACATGCTGCGGAAATTTCCGCTGCGGATTATCATTGCGGAAAAAAACGCAGCAGTACCAATTATTTTGCGGAAGCGCTGCGTTTTCGCCGCCATTGACTTGCAATAGACCGCATGGATTATGCATCACTGGATCTGTACATGCGGAATGCAAACATTTCAATGTGCGGATGGTACCCAGGTCTAGAGGAGAGGAGACTCTCCTCCGGACCCGGGTACCATAGAAACTGTGGAAAAAAGAATAAAATAAAAAATAAATATGATCCTTACCTTCTGGCGGCCCCCGGTGCGCTCCTCCTCTCATGCCGGCAAATCGCAATGGACTGAAGGACCGGCACTGACGTCATAGTCATGTGACGGGTCACATGACGCTGACGTCGGCAGGTCCTTCAGTGCAGTGTACCGCGATCTGCCGGCAGTCAGCACAGAGCGAAGCAAGACACCGGGGGCCATCGGAAGGTAAGTATAGATTTATTTTTTATTTTTATACATTCTTTCGGTCACACTATATAAATCCATGCCATTTGCATGGATTTATATAGTGTGATCAAGTTGACAAGCACTTTCCAAGTGATGCTAAAATCGCTTGGAAAGCGCTTGTCAACCCACGTGCGGAAATGCATGTGAAGAACGCTTCACATCCGCATGTCCCTGGCAGGAAAAACGTATGTACAATCTGCATGCATTTTTTCTGCCAGGGAGATGCAGAAACGCTCAGGAAAAATCCGGAGCATTTCTGCATCGTAGGCACATAGCCTTATTCTTCCATTGATGAACCTGTGTAATGGCTTATTTTTTTTGCATTTCGAACTGTAGTTTTGAATAGTATCATCTTGGGGTGTATAGTACATTTTGATTGCTCTATATTCCATTTTTGACAGAGGCGGCACAAACAGAAAGAGCAAATTTTGGCGGTCTAATGGGTTAAATCATTTTATATTTTAAGAAATCTGACTTTTATCAACGCAGCAATACCAAATATACTTATTTTTAAAAAGAATGTAATTTCTTCATTTTTAACTGGGGAAAAGGGTGTCATTCGAATTTTTTTTAATATACATGAAAACTTTTATTTTTACTTTCCAGTGTATTTTTTAGTCTTCACAGGGAGGGAACTTGAACTTTTAGTCCACATATGGGATTTGAGTGCTTTTACTAAATACTGCAATATTTAAGTCATGATCTTCTATGATGTCAAGCCTATGGTTAGACTTCAAAGGAGTGTAAAGCCGGCAGTGATGAAGGCTTTCAGCAGACCCCTGGCTGAAATGGCAACCCATTAGTCATTATATTGCACGGTGATGGGCATGTAATGTAAATTGTAGTTGGATTTAACGTGCTAAAATCAACAGTATGTCTAAATATTGTAAACATAACCTAAGTCAAACCTGAAACTCTTATTGCTGCATAGATTATGGCTGTTATTGGTAAAAGTAATGCTATGAGTCTCCTACTATTTTTTTTGCCATCTGAGAGAGGTAAGTATACACAGTAGGTAGTTCTCTCTATTGACAGTGGTTTCCGTTGCCTAAAGGGGCTGTTCCATAAAGCACATTTATCACCTATCCCCAGTATATATAATAAATATTTAATTTCTTGGGGTCCAACTGCTGGAACCCGCACCATTGATGAGATTGTGGTCCCAAAGTCCTGCTATTCATCTCTATGGGAGAACTGGTCAACACATGTTCATTACCACTCCCATAGACTCATAGAAGTATTGTACTGCTCTATTAACAGAGGTGACTTTGGTATTCACTTCTAATGAGCAAATACAGTCCCTACAATCGCAATGTCTTATATTATGTACCATTCAATCTGTGAGTTTTTTGAGACACTTCACTACCTCTTGACCCCAATGATGGTCCTGTTCTTGTGGTATTCCTTCTTTCTGTCCTGTGTGTCTTCTTTGGCTAGCTTCTTGTCTGTCCTTCTAGTTGCTTTCTGGGTAAAATTAATGTGAATCGATTCCCAGGACTTAGTCCAGCAGCTAAGTCAGTAATCTGTGGTCACTGGACAGGAGCTTGAAGAACCTCTTTATACTCCCAGCATCCGCAGCTCTTCTTTTGATTAGATTCTCTGGCGCCCATCATCATGTCGTCATGATGAACATTTGATGTTGTGCCAGGTCAGCTAATCAAAAAAAGAGCTACAGATGCCAGGATGTAGGAGGCAGTTATCAGGATGCCACCCTAGCGCCCACACATTACCGACATGGTCGATGGATCGGGTCCTGCAAACTGATTCGCACAAAATCTTTTTATGGGTCATTGGGTTCTGCTTTTGACTCCTGGCTTAATCTCTCACACTGTTCCTGATCTATATTCCACTTCTGTTCTTCCGAGAAACCTCTTCTCTGCTATCTCATTTTAGATACCACTTTCGGGGTACTCTTGGAATTTCATAGCAACAAATTCCACATAACTCTCATAAGACTAAAGATAAATGCCAGAGGAAATGCTTGAAGTATGTTTTGGAAACTTGAAAATTGTTACGTCAAGTTCACTGGCAAATATAAGGTGGGGTAGACAAAATTAGCACCCCTTCATTCTTCTTTTCTACTGAAGGACACATTCCAGGCTTGTAAGGGCACCAGCATTCTCCAATACTGTGTGGCATTCTGGCATGCCATTCTCAGCTGCGTTCACGAGTCCTTAGTGCAATAAACTCTGTGTTAATGGCAGAAAACTATCCACTGTGTAAAGTAAATGGACTGAGCAGTAAATGTGGGTAAATTGTTCAACACATGGATGATTTAGATAAAAGATTAACAGCCTTCTCACCTCAACACACGCTGCTTTCCTAGGCACACACACTTAATTCCTGTTTTAAAAATATATTTTTGTGCATTTTATATATTATAGGGGTTGTTCTAGATTAGAAAAAAAAGGGTTTACTTGTTTTCGAAAAATAGCGCCACAGGTAACCAATGTCTGTGTCTGGTATTGCAGCTCACCTCCAGTAAGGTGTATGAGGCTAAACTCAGTACAAAACAAAAAAAAAGTTGGTGCTGTTCATGGAAGAAAAAAAAATATTTTTCCTAATCCTGGACAATCCTCATAAGGCTGTAATATCTTAACCCCTTTAATAACTACCACTGAAACCTTTTTACTGGCCGTCGAGACGACTTCTTTTGAAGCAGCTATGGAGCTGTGGATCTCCGAAATTCAGCATTTTTAATGTGCAAAATACTAAAAAAACAAAACTATACTTATTTAGTCTAGAATAATGTTAGCTTGCTTTTTCAACCTCATAGTAAACTGCTGAAAAAAATGCTAAGTTAAAGGATAAATGATATGTATGCCAAAATAATGGCACTGAAAAATACAGCTTGCCCCACACAAAAAACAAGCCGCAGGGCTCTTGAAATGCGACAATGAAAATAGCAAAAAACAGGGTTTTTCTTTAAGGGAGCCATTGGTGAGATTGTTTGGAAAGTAGGATCATATTATATGATATATATATGAATTCTTGCTATCAATGCTGCAGTATTACTCACTATTTCATTTGCCAAGTGGTCAGAACAGCTTCCAGTGACGTAGATGTGATAATCATTTATGGCAGTAATTCTGCAGCAGAGACCAGGATTATACACCATAGGTGCTGTAGTTTTATGAGGGTTACTCATTAGCTTAGTCTTCGGTAAGGCGTTTCCATAAATCAGCACCCTACATAACCCCTTATATGAGTCATGCTAAGAACTCTTTGAGCTGTCCTTGAGATTATTTCAGAGGGCCGTGTCTAACATTTCATACATGTTTTGACTGACATGGTTATGATAAGTTGATAAGTGGAGTGTTAAGTGAGGTAGGACATTGAGGAGTTCATGTCTGTCGTCTGCTGCAGAGCTGTGATTTGTGTAAGAAATAATAGACTATTGGTGCCAACGCTTTGGCCTTGTGTTTCTTTTTACTTATTGCTTTCTTTAACAATTACATGCAGGTTGAGGATGGATAATACTAAAATATAGGACACTGGTCGAGTTCCTGTGCCTATTTTAGCTTTTTTGAGACGGTAAAAACGACAAGTTTTTTAGTGGAAACCACTCCTTCTTAATTCAGTTTTTGGAGAAGTCTTTGTTTACGGTTTTGAAGAGATATTCAAGCATTTTTGAAGAATTTGTTCTTGACGCATACAGTATTTTGCAGCCTTTTTGATTGGAATGTGCCTAGTTTAGCGCAATTTCTATACCCTTCTAAGAAGTGACAGATACTTTCTTTTCTCCCACCAGGCTTTTTCAGAAGAAAAAAGCTCAAAAGACTGAATATACAAACAGCAAAGTCTTTTTACAATAGGAATGGATAGGAAGAGGCTTTCAAGCATTATTGGGCAATTTTTCAGGTACCTTTTGGAGTGGGCCTGCTCCTAAAACCCTTAAAAAAAACTCCATGTGTACATATCCTTAAACGGCCCCATGACCATGTAGACTTTTATTTGGGGATTCCAGCAATATATTTATTGTTTTATGGAACTGCATAAAATTGAGGAAAATCAACTTATATACAGAAGCTTGCTGAATGCTAATGAACCAGGACCAGTCTAGTAAAGTATTTATTCACTCAGATTAGTTAGGGTTCATAGGCTGCAGTCATGACCCAAGACATGATTTACAGTCCTCACACTGTCAGTCTCTTCACAGTTTGCGCTCCTCCCGGTATAACAGGCCATAGTATACCCCAAGTCCAGACTATACCTGGGGTTAAAAAGGCCTAGGCTTGATTATACCCTGGGTATATTATGGCCTAAGCCAAGGCTATTTCATACCGCCTCATGCCAGATTATACCCCCCTTGATATCAGCAACGTTGAGTAATAAAGAATCCTACTGCACTTCTCAGTAGTTACACATTAAAAGCTGCTGTGTGTCTGAGTATGATAGAAAGGGATCTGCACACTTTTCGACCAGAGACAGGATGAGAAAGTCAGAAAAATGATAAGATCGAGTTACAATTGCATTCTAAGGTAAAAACACTTATCTTAGTGGACAACAGTGTAATCTCAGATGTAATGACTGTTGTCCGTTACCAGTGATCAATCTTCATCATGTGATTAACAACACAAATACCTTCCCACTACATGTAAGTCAGTTTTATGTTATTAAAAAATGGCATCTAAAATCTATCTCATTTACAAGGGCTCATAAAATAGAGGGGTATATTGTAGCCTGGAGGGCTATAGTTTGGCCTATGCTATTTAACACCCCCGTGTATAGTTTGGCCTAGAACAGTTTATCCCCCGGGGTATACTATGGCCTGGGCGAAACTATACCAGGGTTTAATCTGGACAGGGGTTACTTTGGCCTGTTACTCCAGCATCTACCCTATCACAGATCTGCTCTGCAGTGGGATTGCAGAGTTGTCTGCTTTTGTACCGGCAAGCTATTAGAAGAGCCAGGATGAACACAAATGTGGAAACCCATGCAGTACAGGGACTGATAATCACATCCACAGAGCCTGACTGCAGCTACTGAACCCAGACTGGTGTCAGTAAGCGCCTCACTGGACTAGTCCTTATTCAACATAAAACAGAGAGGTGCTGAATATAAATGTTTTTTCCTAAAATATGTGAAGTTGCATAAAAAAAAAAAAAACAACATAAAATATCTGAAAAAAGTCTTGGGAGGGGGGCAGTTTAAATGCATGTTCAGGCTGAGTTTTTCTGCTAAGTTTTTTGAGCAAAATCTCTCCAAAAACCATGAGGAGTTAAAATACTACAAGTATTGATTGGAGAGTTGAAAAGTTTTCTCAACAACGGCCATTACACAGTAAATGGAGTTGTGTTGATCAGCTCCATACACTGTTTACATCTGGACAACGACAGAGCTAAAAACAGCTGATCATGTGGGATGTGTGGTGTAAGATGCCCACTGATATAATATTGAAGAATTATCCTTAAGGTAGATCATTAATATCAGAAAACCGGACAACCACTTTAAGGAAGCATTAAGGTATGTAGCTAGTGTTGGCTGGCTGGGCACGTGTCCTTGCCCCTTGGGTCTGTGCGCTGCAATATACGCTGCCCGCCAAACAGAGGCCAGCAGCCGACGTTGGCACACACGTGACTGGGGGCGCATGACAGTGACGTCATGCGCTCCCATTGCTGGCACACTGAAGTCAGCTGCTGGCTTCAGAAGAGGACGCCGCACAGCAGAGGGAAGGTGAGTATAATCATTTTTTTTTCTATGCATCAAAGAACAGCTGCAAAACGGGGGACATACACACGTGGCCAAAATTGTTGGTACCCCTCGTTTAATGAAAGAAAAACCCACAATGGTCACAGAAATAACTTGAATCTGACAAAAGTAATAATAAATTAAAAATCTATGAAAATGAACAAATGAAAGTCAGACATTGCTTTTCAACCCTGCTTCCACAGAATTTTTAAAAATATTAAACTCATGAAATAGGGCTGGACAGAAATGATGGTACCCTTAACTTAATATTTTGTTGAATAACCTTTTGAGGCAATCACTGCAATCAAACGATTCCTGTAACTGTCAATGAGACTTCTGCACCTCTCGACAGGTATTTTGGCCCAGTCCTCATGAGCAAACTGCTCCAGTTGACTCGTGTTTAAAGGTTGCCTTTTCCAGACGACATGTTTCAGCTCTTTCCAAAGATGCTCAATAGGAATAAGGTCAGGGCTCATAGAAGGCCACTTCAGAATTGCCCAATGTTTACCTCTTAGCCATTCTTGGGTGTTTTAGCTGTGTGTTTTGGGTCATTATCCTGCTGCAAGACCCATGACCAGCGACTTAGACCAAGCTTTCTAACACTGGGCAGCACATTTCTCTCTTGAATCCCTTGATAGTCTTGAGATTTCATTGTACCCTGAACAGATTCAAGACACCCTGTGCCAGATGCAGCAAAGCAGCCCCAGAACATAACAGAGCCTCCTCCATGTTTCACAGTAGGGACAGTGTTCTGTTCTTGATATGGTTCATTTTTCCGTCTGTGAACATAGAGCTGATGTGCCTTGCCAAAAATTTCCATTTTTGTCTCATCTGTCCATAGGACATTCTCCCAGAAGCTTTGTGGCTTGTCAACATGTAGTTTGGCAACTTCCAGTCTGACTTTCATTTGTTCATTTTCATAGATTTTTTATTTATTATTACTTTTGTCAGATTCAAGTTATTTCTGTGACCATTGTGGGTTTTTCTTTCATTAAACGAGGGGTACCAACAATTTTGGCCACGTGAGTATATACCAGGATGGGGAACATATATACCAGGATGGGGGATATCTATATCAGAATGTGCCCAGGATGGGAAACATACATACAAGGATAATAATCTTTTTATTTATATACCGACAACATATTCCGCAGCGCTTTACAACTCAGACAATTTACAGACATTACATTAGGCACTGTCCCCATTGGGGCTCCTAATCTATATTCCCTATCAGTATGTTTTTGGAGTGTAGGAGGAAACCGGAGAACCTGAGGGAAACCCACGCAAACTCGGGGAGAACATACAAACTCCTTGCAGATGTTGTTCTTGGTGGGATTTGAACCCAGGACTCCAGCGCTGCAAGGTCCCAGGATGGGGAACATACATACTAGGATGGGGAACATATATACCAGGATGGGGAACATATATACCAGGATGGGGGACATATATACCAGGATGGGGGACATATACACCAGGATGGGGGATATATATACCAGAATGTGCCCAGGATGGGAAACATACATACCAGGATGGGCCCAGGATGGGGAACATATATACCAGTATGGGGCCCAGGATAAGGGACATATATACCAAAATGGGAAACATATATATCACAATGGGGAATATATATCAGGATGAGGAACATATATACCAGGATGGGCGCAGGATGGAGAACATCTATACCAGGATGGGGAACATATATACCAGGATGAGCCCAGGATGGAAAACATCTATCTCAGGATGGGGAACATATATACCAGGATGGGCCCAGGATAAGGGACATATATACCAGGATGGGGGGCATATATACCAGGAGGGAGCCAGGATGGGGTACATTACAACATAATGGGGAGGTGGGGCAACTCGTATGTCCTTATAGTAACATAGTCTTCCTTCAACCTTAAAAACTAAGTCCATCTAGTTCAACCAATAGCCTAACATGTTAACCCAGAGGAAGGCAAAAAAAAAACATGTGGCAAACACTAAGCTCCACATTGGGGAAAAAAATTCCTTCCCGACTCCATACGACAATCAGACTAGTTCCCTGGATCAACGCCCTATCAAGGAATCTAGTATATATAACCTGCAATATTATACTTTTCAAGAAAGGCATCCATGCCCTTCTTAAATGTTAGTAGTGAATCACTCATTACAACATCATGCGGCAGAGAGTTCCATAGTCTCACTGCTCTTACAGTAAAGAATCCCTGTCTGTGATTATGATTAAACCTTCTTTCCTCCAGACGTAGAAGATGCCCCCTTGTCCCCATCTCTGGCCTCAGAGTAAAAAGATCAGTAGACAGGTCTTTGTACTGTCCCCTCATATACTTATACATTGTAATAAGATCACCCCTAAGCCTTCGTTTTTCCATAGTAAATAACGCCAAACGTAATAACCTGTCTTGGTATTGCAGACCCCCCAGTCCTCTAATAACCTTGGTCGCTCTTCTCTGCACCCTCTCTAGTTCTTATACACCGGAGACCAGAACTGTACACAGTATTCTATGTATTGTCGCACTAGTGACTTGTATAGAGGTAAAATTATGTTCTCCTCATGAGCATCTATGCCTCTTTTAATGCATCCCATTATTTTGTTTGCCTTTGCAGCAGCTGCCTGACACTGGCCACTAAATGTGAGCTTGTCGTCCACCAATACGCCCAGGTCTTTTTCAGTTACAGTTTTGCCCAGTGTTTTACAATTAAGCATATAATTATACATTTTATTTCCCCTGCCCAAGTGCATTACCTTACATTTAACCCCATTGAAGCTCATTTGCCATTCATCAGCCCAAGCTTCTAGTTTACATAGATCCTCCTGTAATATAAAATTGTAATCCTCTGTATTGATTACCCTGCAGAGTTTAGTGTCATCTGCAAATAATGAAATATTACTCTGTATGCCCCCTACAAGGTCATTAATACGTATGTTAAAAAGAAGGGGGCCCAATACTGACCCCTGTGGTACTCCACTGTTAACTGAGACCCAGTCTGAGTGTTTACCATTAATAACCACCCTTTGCTTCCTATCACTGAGCCAATTCTTAACCCACATACATATATTTTCCCCTATCCCCATTGTTCTCATTTTATGTATCAACCTTTTGAAAAATCCATATACACAACATCCACTGCATTTCCTTGGTCCAGTCCGGAACTTGCCTCCTCATAAAAACTGATCAGATTAGTTTGACAGGTCCCTCGTAAACCCATGTTGATATTGGGTGATGAGGTTATTCTTCTTCAGATACTCTAGTATAGTATCTCTTAGGAAACCCTCCAGGATTTTACCCACAGTAGAGGTTAAGCTTACTGGCCTATAATTTCCAAGTTCAGTTTTTGTCCTCTTTTTGAATATTGGCACCACATTTGCTATACACCAGTCCTGTGGTACAGACCCTGTTATTATGGAATCTTTAAAGATTAAAAATAATGGTCTATCTATGACGTTACTTAATTCCTGCAGTACTCGCTGGTGTATCCCATCCGGGCACGGGGATTTGTCAACTTTAGTGATTTTTAGACGCCGCCGTACTTGCTGCTGGGTTAAGCAAGTGACATTTAATGGAGAATTTTTGTTATCACTGATCATGTTTTCTGTCATGCGATTTTGTTGTGTAAATACGGTTGAAAAAAAATCATTTAGCATATTGGCTTTTTCCTCATCCTCATCCACCATTTCACCCAGACTATTTTTAAGGGGGCCAACACTATCATTTTTTAGTTTTTTACTATTTATGTAGTTAAAGAATATTTTGGGATTATTTTTACTTTCTCTGGCAATGATTCTCTCTGCCTTGATTTGGTTTTTACAGAATTTATTTAATTTTCTATATTTATTTAATGCCTCATCACTACCTACTTGCTTTAGTTCTCTAAATGCTTTCTTTTTGTCACTTATTGCGCCCCTTACAGCTCTATTTAGCCATAATGGTTTCCTCCTATTTCTAGCATGTTTATTCCCATAGGGTATATATTGTGCACAGGTCCTATTCAGGATGCTAATAAATGTCTCCCATTAGCTTTCTGTAGCTTTATGTCTCAGGATATCGTTCCAGTTTATTGCACTAAGATCATCTCTCAACCGTTGGAAATTTGCCTTCCTGAAGTTTAGTGTCCTTGTAACCCCTCTACTACACATCTTATTAAAGGATGCATGAAAACTTATTATTTTGTGATTACTATTACCCAAGTGACCCCCAACTCGTATATTTGATATGCGGTCTGGCCTATTGGTTAATATTAGGTCTAGCAGTGCCCCCCTTCTTGTTGGGTCCGGAACCAGTTGTGAAAGGTAATTGTCTCTCATAGTTGTCAAAAACCTATTACCTTTGCTTGAACTACAGGTTTCTGTACCCCAATGTATTTCAGGGTAGTTGAAGTCCCCCATAATAATAACTTCTCCTTGAGTCGCTGCTTCATCTATTTGCTTTACGAGGATATTGTCCGCTGCTTCCATTATTTTTGGAGACTTATAACAAACCCCTATCAGTAATTTATTATTTTTCCCCCTCCCCTTATCTCCACCCACAGGGACTCTACACTTTCATTAGATTCACATATATCCTCCCGCAAGATGGGTTTTAAGGATGATTTTACATATAAACACCCCCGGTCATTTCTGATACATGCATTTTATGTATCTCTCTGTACCTCTATTCCTTCTTACTTTATTGACTGTTCTAACCCCATACCCAATTTCTTTATTTGTGCACAGGTCACTATCTGCACTATCTTCCTCACCTATAAAATGAATACTCTCCCCCCCAATCCCTAATTTAACCCCTTCGCAAATTTGGGTTTTGTCGTTTTTGCTTTTTCGTTTTTTGCTCCCCTTGTTCCCAGAGCCATAGCGTCTTTATTTTTTGGGCAATATGGCCGTGTGAGGGCTTATTTTTTGCGGGACAAGTTGTACTTTTCAACGCCATTACTAGTTTTAACATATCGTGTACGGGAAAACGGGAAAAAAATTCCAAGTGCGGTAAAATTGCAAAAAAAGTGCAATACCACAGTTGTTTTTTATTTATTTTTTTTACCACGTTCACTGAATGCTAAAACTGACCTGCCATTCTTATTCTCCAGGTCATTACGAGTTCGTAGACACCAAACATGTATAGGTTATTTTATATTTAAGTGGTGAAAAAAATTTCCAAAATTTGGTAAAAAAAACTAAAAAAAATAGCGCCATTTTCCGAGACCTGTAGCGTCTCCATTTTTCGTGATCCGGGGCTGGGTGAGGGCTTATTTTTTGCGTGCCGGGCTGACGTTTTTATTGATACCATTTTGGGGTAGATCCGATGTTTTGATTGCCCGTTATTGCATTTTATTGCAATTTTGCGGCGACCAAAAAACTTAATTCTGGCGTTTAGAATTTTTTTCACATTACACCATTTACCGATCGGATTAATTCTTTTTTTATATTGATAGATGGGGCGATTCTGAACGCGGCGATACCAAATATGTGTTTGTGGGGTTTTTTTTTTTATATTTTATTTTGAATGGGGCGAAAGGGGGGTGATTTAAACTTTTATATTTTTTTTATTTTTTTTATATTTTTAAAAACATTTTTTTTCACTTACTGCTTGCTTCAATAGTCTCCATAGGAGACTAGAAGCAGCAGTTGTCTAATCGGCTCTGCTACATACAGGGGATCAGCAGATCCCCTGCATATAGCAGAAATGGTCCTGTGCTATGAGCGCGGACCACTAGGTGGCGCTCATAGCGACGAGATCATGACAACCACAGGCGTCTGCTGCAGACCCTGGGTTGTCATGCCCACCCATTGGTGACCCGCGATCACGTGACGGGGTCGCCGATGGGCGGGGCTTATGACGCGCAACCCGGAAGCGGCCGTTAAATGCCGCTGTCGGAGATTGACAGAGGCATTTAACATGTTAACAGCCGCGGGTGGATCGCGATTCCACCCGCGGCTGTTGCGGGCACATGTCAGCTGTAAGAATCAGCTGACATGTGCTCCGTTCAGTGAGGGCTCAGCGCAGCAACCCTCACTGAACTGGGGATACGCAAATGTGCGTACTAAGACGTCATGGGTTGGAAAGGGGTTAAACACTTCTCCAACCTTCTAGCCATTTTCTCCCCCCAGGACAGCTGCACCCTCTCCATTGAGGTGCAGCCGGTCCCTAGCGTAGAGTCTGTAGCCAACTGAGAAGTCGGCACAGTTCTCCAGGAACCCAAATCCCTCCTTCCTACACCAGTTCTTGAGCCACTTATTTATCTCCCTAATCTCCCGTTGCCTCTCTGGCGTGCCACGTGGTACAGGTAGTATTTCAGAGAATACCAGCTTGGAGGTCCTTGCTTTAAGCTTGCAGCCTAATTCCCTGAAATCATCTTTAAGGACCTTCCACCTACCTCTAACTTTGTCATTTGTGCCAATGTGCACCATGACCGCTGGGTCCTCACCAGCCCCTCCCAGTAATCTGTCAACCCGATCAGAGATGTGCCGGACTCGAGCGCCAGGTAGGCAGCACACTGTTCGACGATCCCTGTGTTTGTGACAGATTGCCCTATCTGTTCCCCTAATAATTGAGTCCCCCACTACCAGCACCTGCCTGACCAGCTCTGCTCTCCTATTTCCCTCCTTACTGAAGCTGACACTCCTCCGGCTTTCAGGGGACATGCCTTGCTGCGGCAGTGCTACCCCTGTACCGTCACCCCCCTCATCTGCCAACTTTGCAAACTTATTGGGGTGTGCCAGATCAGGACTAGCCTCCCTGGCACTCTTCCCTCTACCCCCTTCTAACTGTCACCCAGCTAGCTGCCTCACTGTCCTGCAGCTCCCTACTACCACCCTCCCCCACATCTACCCCAGTGAGCAGCTGCTCAGTGAGCAGCAGACTTCTTTCCATATTGTCAGCTGCTCATTTAGATCCAGTACCTGGGCTTCCAAATGCACAACGTGCTCACCTCTCGCGCAGCAGTATGCACCCACGACCGTTCAAGGATTGCATACATGTGGCAAGATGTACACTGGATAGCATTGCCAATAATGGATCTCATTTTCTAATGGGGATTGCACTAGACAGAAATGTTAGGTAAAAAGAAATGTAAAGAATTAATAAAATACAGACAGCAATTCAGTCCAAATTCCTCCCTTCCAAACTCCCTGAATCCAAAGTCACTGAATCACACGTCACACACTTACTTCCGTTTGCACTTACACTCCAGTCACACTCAGCTCGTTCACACTCGCTAAGGAAAAAGATTTAAATAGTTTTTTTTTTCCCCTTTTGCAGCAATGCACCCTACAGCTCAATGCACTTCCAAAAAGGAAGGATATAGGATTTAGAACGCTATAAGAGCCCATACATCTGACGAACATGCGTGGAGGGTGTATAAATAACACCCTGTTATTAAATTAAACATACATTTCCAGGAAAAATAACAGAAGAACAGGGTAATGCAGAGTTCTGGGAAAACATGGTTCAGGGTGACTGCTTTAGAAGAAATACAAGAAATCTGACTGATCCTTAATATTCAACCTATAATGATATCAAACACAGAGAAATCCAGTGAAAAGTGATTTGGCTCTTAGACCTGTGCTTAGTCTCGTGCTCCCACTGCCGTCATGTGTATTCTTGTGTGAACCCTATTAAATTACCTATTAAACCACATCTAAGATTGATAATTATCTATGCGAGGAACTTCCAAAAATACAACCAAATCCTGGCTGTCGACTACACTTACTCATACATTCAGATTCTGATACACGTCTTCAAGTGAGTTACCAAATCTGTTTGGGAATTGGTCACCGGGTTTATGCTGTCCTATCTGAGTATAACATAGTGTCCGAGACACTGATTCTATCACTAAAGTACTTTATTATTTGAAGTTCTGTCCACTATGTGCGCATGGTGCTGATACCTCAATATTCATGAGCTGAAGCTCTACCCGCTCACCTTTGATTTACATTTGTCTCCCTATATGCAGTGATGGGAGAAAACTGTCAATCAGTGGCAATGGTGGGAGCCGCAGCTGATGCATGCCAAGACTCCAGCGCTGTCGAATATAAATAGGAATTTTATGAGAACAGCTGCAAGTAGAAGATACAACCAATTAGGGTCTCTGTCACTACTTCATATTGCGCTCAGATAAAGCAGCATAAGCCTGGTGACCGGTTAATGATGACATTCTGACTAATGAATTAGCACAAGAATTGCAAAATAGTCTCAGCATTAATAGCATTTAATGAACCTGTAAGCTCCAAAATGTACGCTGAAATAAAAACTGTAAAACAGCAATAAAACATTCTTATTGGATAGACCCCTCAATGTTCTATGTCCAGGTTAGTAGCAAATGATAGTACATTACATTTTTATTAACCTACAAAAATTAGGATGATCAGGACATTGTACCTTCTCCTTTGATGTCATGAGGAAAACCAATGACAGCAGTTTCTGGAACATCTGGATGTTCATCCTAAAAAATGAAATTGAAGAATAAAATTCTATTAGTGGCACACATTAATAAAGCTTTTTTTAGGTAAGCATACGGCTATGTCCTGTATGGTTTATGCCATGCGTTTAGCATTGGGATTATTTTAATAAAGCAGGTTACCAGATTTCTCACCATCCCTTTATAGAAATATCAATGCCATATTGAAGACATACAGCAAGCCATAGACATAACTACCAGGGTTGCCGGCTTTGCAGCTGCTATGACTAAGGTCTCCACTCAGATGTGAAGAAGTTTGTGAGCACATTAAGTGTTGGAACTAGAGATTAGAAGACAATGGAAAAGACAACAATTTACAGAAGACAAAATGGAGGCAAAAAGAAATTCGGAAATATTTCCTGGACATCCTAAACACACTTGCTGCTGATGATGGTTATGGTGCAGTGGACCCTATTTCCAAGTATTGAAAAGGAGCCCCATAATGCAGAAAGCACAAAGAGTCAACTACTGGACTTTTATTTACTGCTTTATCAATATGGACTTTACAAAACTATAATCTACTTTATTGCTATAAAGTATCTTATATAGGAAGGTGTTATTAAGGGCTAGGAGTGGCTTTGTGCAAAAAAATGTGGTGTGTCCATAGGCACCAGCAATGTGCAGCTGTCCCCACTTACACTTTATAGTAAAGATATAGACACCAGCAATGTGCATCTGTCCCCACTCACACTTTATAGTACAGATATAGTGTCACGGGTGTGTCAGACGTGACAGACAGTCGCACTGCAGTTGGTTGCAGGAGATCTCTTCATTTGGCATTACAGACACCTTCTTAGAAGCTGTCTCACTCTAGGACCCAGCGGCCACCTCCCTCCTGCTCTAATTAACACGCCGGCCTGGGTGTTTAAATACTTTCAGTCTGCTTTAGGGCGGCGCCAGTGATATTCACATGTTTTCTTGTAAAAGCTTGGAGCAAGTGCAGTTCATACTTCCTCTCTAGTGCTAAGAGGACGTGAGGCTATCTCTCTGAAGTCAGCTCAAGCTAAATTACTTTCCCCCGTGTCTGTCTACCTTATTGTCTTTAGTGGTTAGAGGTGACTGACTAGCGTTCATACACCCCCCTTCCCTAGCCAGGGCCTAGCTCTAGGAAAATACAGGGTTTTAGGTTCCTGTGCGGCAATCGGTGAGGAACCAATATAGGGACGATAGGGGAGACAGGGTGATATCAGATCAGCCTTGGAGGTCTCCACTCCCCCTTTCCCTAGTGTCTGGGCTCCCTTCCCATTATCCCTTCGTGTTTCACTTAGTCTTTCCCACATCTTGTGTGACATATAGACACCAGCAATGTGCATCTGTCCCCACTCACACTTTATAGTAAAGATATGGACACCAGGAATGTGCATCTGTCCCCACTCACACTTTATAGTAAAGATATAGACACGAGCAATGTGCATCTGTCCCCAATCACACTTCATAGTACAGATATATGCACCAGCAATGTGCATCTGTCCCCACTCACACTTTATAGTAAAGATATAGGCACCAGCAATGTGCATCTGTCCCCACTCACACTTTATAGTAAAGATATAGGCACCAGCAATGTGCATCTGTCCCCACTCACACTTTATAGTAAAGATATGGACACCAGGAATGTGCATCTGTCCCCACTCACACTTTATAGTAAAGATATAGACACGAGCAATGTGCATCTGTCCCCAATCACACTTCATAGTACAGATATATGCACCAGCAATGTGCATCTGTCCCCACTCACACTTTATAGTAAAGATATAGGCACCAGCAATGTGCATCTGTCCCCACTCACACTTTATAGTAAAGATATAGGCACCAGCAATGTGCATCTGTCCCCACTAACACTTTATAGTAAAGATATAGGCACCAGCAATGTGCATCTGTCCACACTCACACTTTATAGTAAAGATATAGGCACCAGCAATGTGCATCTGTCCCCACTCACACTTTATAGTAAAGATATAGGCACCAGCAATGTGCATCTGTCTTCACTCACACTTTGTAGTAAAGATATAGGCACCAGCAATGTGCATCTGTCCCCACTCACAATTTATAGTAAAGATATAGGCACCAACAATGTGTATCTGTCCCCACTCACACTTTATAGCAAAAATATAGGCCCGATCAATGTGCATCTGTCCCCACTCACACTTTATAGTAAAGATATAGGCACCAGCAATGTGCATCTGAGTCCGCTTGTGAGATGGGAATGTTTGGACTTTGTTGCAGTATCGGACGCCGGCCATAAGAGGTCACTGTTGCCTCTGGAAGAGACTCTAGGGCTGACCTGATCTCTATGGCTGACTGGAAGGTGTTTTAGTCTGTTGGAACAGGAAGCTGACTGAGGAGAACATTACTGTGAGATCCTGACAGCTCAGTGTGTGTAGTGTGCTAGTAGCAGGTCAGATTACTGAGGAAAGGTGCAACTGTTTCTGTGACTCCTGTCAGAGAGGATGAATTACTTTGGGGGGGGGGCTACGGTTGGATGCATCTGCTGTGATGTGAATGGCCTTCTGCTAGCCTGTTAGGCTAAAACTACTCTCCAGGTGACAAGTCCAGGATCCACTCCTCGGCCCCCCCGGCTGAACGGACGATGCCTCTTCAGTGATCAGGTTACGGCCAGTAAGTCCTGAGCTCAGGCCCCACTGCAGGGATCCTGGACATGGACACAGACAGACTATAGAGAGAGTTTGGTGCCAAACATAGATTCTCACTTAGAGACATTGTTTGCTAATAGGGCTGTGTGAACCTTAGCTAGATACTCCCCCTCAGTGGGTGAGCTTGTGTACAGATAGAATAACAGTATTGTAATCGCAGAGAATTGTTACGTTTGTGAATCTCTGCGCTGCAGCACTGCAGGGGCCGCCTCTTGCACTCATCTAATTACAGGCGGAACCACAGATCAGGCTAAAGAGTATGTATC
This sequence comes from Phyllobates terribilis, assembly GCF_046119375.1. Taxonomy (NCBI): domain Eukaryota; kingdom Metazoa; phylum Chordata; class Amphibia; order Anura; family Dendrobatidae; genus Phyllobates; species Phyllobates terribilis. The sequence continues at coordinate 846,946,624 of NW_027362763.1, forward strand.
CGATAGAACATACTAGGCCTATCGGTTGTGCAGCGCAGGGGTGCTAGCTGACCTTGGCTAGGTGTGTGTGAAAGTTATCTGTGTTTCTTTCTTGCATTTCCGGGGCAACTCCGTTTTCGTTGTTAGTAAAAACTAGTGCCTTAACAAATTGCCTGCTCATGTTCTTTGTCCTTGGCATGCTGTATTCTGGGAGAGACCACCCTGGTACACGGTCTACACACTCACAGTGTAAAGTAAAGGTCAACCTAGTAAATTATACTGGGGTTAGCCTTGTAGATATACAGTAATATTGCATCGATCATTATGTAATATATTCATGGCACCACAGTTCAGGTAACACATGCCATTTCCCGTGAGGAATGATAAGGGAAAGTTACTCTTATCAATAAGACTTATATCTTCCTCTCACAATAATCCGGTGACCTTGATGCTTTGAAAAATGTACTCACTTACTTGACGGAGTCCATGCACGCAGGGTGGATACCTGTTCTGGTATTAATGACCAAGCTGTAATTTGGATATATCAGACCGACCAGAGCCATCATCCTGGGCCATGGTAAGGCTCTGCTTACATCTGCTTCATGGTGATCATGTATAACAGACACCACATTGCAGTACCAGATCCTGGTCACTGATCTGAGCCCACTCCATATAACGACGTTGTCAGATGTATTACACAGCCAGCGCCTGAGTGTAACTGATGGTATCACAGGTAGCTTCAATCGCAAACAGTTTAACCCATTAAATGCATTTAAAAAGCCTCCAACATGGCGGCCATCACTCTGGAGCCCACACGACAAAGTCACAGGGTGCTGATAGGCTGCCATTGCAGCTGGAGGCCTTCTGAACGCTTCCATGTCTGCCATGGTAAATCTGCTATGAAGCCAGGCTTGTACCCATGAGACCAATAATTATACACCTGAATACAATAATGCAGTATTGTAGTGTATTGTGTAGGGGATCAAGAGATTGCAGGTTCAAGTTAAGCTTAAGTGCACAACTGTTCAGGCCATATAGGGTTTATATACAGTACAGACCAAAAGTTTGGACACACCTCATTTAAAGATTTTTCTGTATTTTCATGACTACGAAAATTGTGCATTCACACTGAAGGCATCAAAACTATGAATTAACACATGTGGAATTTATACTTAACAAAGAAGTGTGAAACAACTGAAAATATGTCTTATATTCTAGGTTCTTCAAAGTAGCCACCTTTTGCTTTGATGACTGCTTTGCACACTCTTGGCATTCTCTTGATGAGCTTCAAGAGGTAGTTACCAGAAATGGTTTTCACTTCACAGGTGTGCCCTGTCAGGTTTAATAAGTGGGATTTCTTGCCTTATAAATGGGGTTGGGACCATCAGTTGTGTTGTGCAGAAGTCAGGTGGATACACAGGTGATAGTCCTACTGAATAGACTGTTAGAATTTGTATTATGGCAAGAAAAAAGCAGCTAAGTAAAGAAAAACAAGTGGCCATCATTTCTTTAAGAAATGAAGGTCAGTCAGTGCGAAAAATTGGGCAAACTTTGAAAGTGTCCCCAAGTGCAGTTGCAAAAACCATCAAGCGCTACAAAGAAACTGGCTCACATGAGGACAGCTCCAGGAAAGGAAGACCAAGAGTCAACTCTGCTTCTGAGGATAAGTTTATCCGAGTCACCAGCCTCATAAATCGCAGGTTAACAGCAGCTCAGATTAGAGACCAGGTCAACGCCACACAGAGTTCTAGCAGCTGACAGATCTCTTCAACAACTGTTAAGAGGAGACTTTGTGCAGCAGGCCTTCATGGTAAAATAGCTGCTAGGAAACCACTGCTAATTACAGGCAACAAGCAGAAGAGACTTGTCTGGGCTAAAGAACACAATGAATGGACATTAGACCAGTGGAAATCTGTGCTTTGGTCTGATGAGTCCAAATTTGAGATCTTTGGTTCCAACCACCGTGCCTTTGTGCGACGCAGAAAAGGTGAACGGATGGACTCTACATGCCTGGTTCCCACCGTGAAGCATGGAGGAGGAGGTGTAATGGTGTGGAGGTGCTTTGCTGGTGACACTGTTGGTGATTTATTCAAAATTGAAGGCATACTGAACCAGCATGGCTACCACAGCATCTTGCAGCAGCATGCTATTCCATCCGGTTTGCGTTTAGTTGGACCATCATTTATTTTTCAACAGGACAATGAGCCCAAACACACCTCCAGGCTGTGTAAGGGCTATTTGACCAAGAAGGAGAGTGATGGGGTGCTACGCCAAATGACCTGGCCTCCACAGTCACCAGACCTGAACCCAATCGAGATGGTTTGGGGTGAGCTGGACCGCAGAGTGAAGGCAAAAGGGCCAACAAGTGCTAAGCATCTCTGGGAACTCCTTCAAGATTGTTGGAAGACCATTTCTGGTGATTACCTCTTGAAGGTCATCAAGAGAATGCCAAGAGTGTGCAAAGCAGTCATCAAAGCAAAAGGTGGCTACTTTGAAGAACCTAGAATATAAGACATATTTTCAGTCGTTTCACACTTTTTTGTTAAGTATATAATTCCACATGTGTTAATTCATAGTTTTGATGCCTTCAGTGTGAATGTACAATTTTCATAGTCATGAAAATACAGAAAAATGTTTAAATGAGAAGGTGTGTCCAAACTTTTGGTCTGTACTGTATATAGTGCTGCATCTGCTGTTAGACACATGCAACACATACGAGGATTGCCTGTTTGTTAAATGCTGTGGTTGTCTAACAGACAAAAACAAAACATGCAGCCGCAGGGACTCGAATATATTATCCGGGCACTACAAGATACTCGTATAACTCCCAAGTGTGCAGGGATAACAAGTTATCTGAGCACGTTCGCTCATCACTAATGTCTTTATGTATTGAGTTTTTAAAATAAAGAGAATTTTTTTTTTTTTTTTTTTTATTGCTTACATGTATGAAGGTCCCATAGGTTGATTGCTTTGGTTGTTGATTGAGGGGGCTATGTGGGGGCTAGTACTGTATATAGGTTTTGTCAGCATATTAATTCTGCTCAATATTAAGTGATACAAATAATATTAAAATTAATTATAATTAATATGTTCATATTGAGCAGAATTAATTTCAGCCTATTGTTCGGCCTCCACAACAGTCACGGTCTCTCATGTAGCCCCTTCTAAAAATTAATCTCCCACCCCTGCCCTATTATGTATGGCGCTATGTTATATATAGTTCTGTACATAAGGGAAAAATGTGCGCGCCGCGATACACTTACTGCTATTTCTGTCAGCGGGATGGGGGGGGGGCCCATGCCTTCTAAACTGCCCGGGGCCCTGGCTACTCTTAATCCACCCCTGTTGGTCAGTATTCGGTCAGTATTTTTTCTCAGGAGTGGGAGCCAAAACCAGGAGTGGGTGATAAATACAGAATTGGTGATTTGTTTCTATTATACCTTTTCTCTGATTGTTCCTCACCTGGTTTTGGCTCCTACTCCTGAGAAAAAATACTGACCGAATACTGATAGTGGAGCCGTGGCCTAAAAACTGATCTTTCCTCTTACTCATTTATAACAATGAGCTAATCAGTTCAGGGCGAGACAAATTAGCCTCAAATATTACAAAAATTTGAATTCCCCACAATCTGATTTTTTGTAATTCTCTTCAGCCATCATTTTGCTGGATTACAGAGGGCAGAGAATGGGTTTAAAATAATATTCACCAAGCCATCATCTATCCCACCGCACAGCCCTACGGGTTGATGCCCCTTATGACGTTGTGTGAGGCCTAGTCAGCTGGAGGTGGCGAAGATGCCTTAGAAGAGCCTGCATCAGTGACCAGATAAAAGAAGACAACTGGTCCGGAGCAGGGTTGCAGGTTGTGTGGTTTTATTTTGCGTCACCTATGTTTATTATGCTGTGTGGTCAGGAGAGACCTCAGGGAATAATATTGCACATTCTACTCACATTGAATAAATTTGATACAAATCGAATTTCCCAGCCTAATTCAAGCAAATCTTCCAAATTGAATGTTGGCAGAATAGCTCATTGTCATGTACCATTTTAGATACAATAACTATATTTTTTAATAAATATTTTTTGCCATAAAAAAAACCATACATACCAATGCATCCTCAATCTCTGCAGTGCCAAGTCTGTGCCCACTGATGTTTATGACGTCATCCATTCGACCTGTTATCTGATAGTGGCCTTCATTTGACCTATAAGCTCCATCACCAGTAAAATAATAGCCTGAAACAGGTAGGTAAAATGTCACATAAAGTGCATGAAATATCCAAGTTATTTAGAATAGAGAAGAGGAAAAGAATACGCTGAAAACCTGCTAAGGGGGAAATTATTAAGATTGTGGCTTTATAGGCCAGTCTTCAGCAAAAGCCCCCTTAAGTACAGTGCACCATGTTTATGGAGAAGGCTTTTAATTAATTTGGATATCTCAGGCTATCTTAGAGCTATAAAATTAAATCTATACCTGACATAAAGTGGAGTAGCTATACACTACAATTTATGCCTTTTTTGTATGCATAAAATTGTAGTAAATCTAATGGGCTGTTTTGGGCCCCACACACATTTTTTTTAGAAACAACATAAACCAGCAAGAAGTATAACATATTACCACAAAGTGAGTGTGTGCCATAATTTCTGGTTTTAGGCTCTAGTATCCGGGGTAATTACATAATACATGATACAAACTGCATACATTATTAAACAGATCTCTTAGACCGAAAGAGACTGATGTACTTACTTGAAAATACAACTCAAAATGCCTGTGTAATCCTAAATATTAAAATGAGCTCAGCTAAAGAGTGAGAGAGTTCATAAGTCCAGGAGTATTCAGTCTCCGATCGCTCAACTAGACTAGCAGCTGCAGCTTGTACTGAGCAGCGTGAGATCGATTGAGCAGGAGGGACACTGAGGGGCTGTCAAAAAGGCTGTGCTGACAGAGACCAAGATAAACTTCCAAAAAGAAGTTTATAGAGGGTGGATTTTTCTGACTAAGGACACCCGCCACATCAGGTCTTATAGACCTATTTTGCAATGTATACAATTAATATGATGAAATCTAATGACTTATCTGTTTTTACAGTAATTTTATAAATTATATTTCAGACATGGACTGTGCCATAACTGACATTGTAACAATATTAACCTGCTCTATATCTGCAGGTTAATAGCATTATTAGGTGACATGACAGGTTCCCTTTAAATATAACAAGTTACTGTTTAACTTGTGTTTTTCAGATCCTGAGAATGAATACATAGAGCTGCAACTTTGTGCACTCTTTACATGGAAACACTAGATGCAAGTAGTAGTATCAGTATAGCCGTAGTCCACAAGTTCAGTTCTTGGGTACCAAATAACTGCAGAATTGCTAATTTTGATGAACTTTATTAATATGAAATGAGATGATGATGTCTTGAAAGCACTATGGAATTAATTGCACTATATAAGTAGAATAAATAAATATATAAATTAAATATGAAATATAAAATCAGGAAGGAGATGCATTAGCCATGGAGTATAAAAGTGCTTATGAATGCCTACATTATGACTCTGGGAACAAGGGGCTTGTTAGAGTACCAGGTGTTCATGCACAAAGAGCTTTTTGATGATTCTTTTAGAGTGGGTCCGCTCCTAAAGACGCCTGAAAAATCGCTCAAAAAATGCATGAAAGACTCTTCCTATTCATTTCTATTATGAAATCACTTTATCTTCCACTTCATGTTTTATAAAATGTGTGGTGGGAGAAAAGAGATTGTATGATTCAATAGGGAGTAAAACATGCTTTAGGAAAAAAAACTTTCAAAACCACTTTTTCAGGAAACAAAAAACTGCCCAAAGAGGAAGGGTTTCCTGAAGCAATTTCCACTAGATAACTCTTTTTTTGACTACTTGGAAAAACATCCATTTTTCTATACCCTAAGGGCATGTGCACCGGACGTTTTTTTTCCGATGGCAGACCCGCTGAGCTTTTCCTAGACATAGCAGCTTCAGGAAAAAGACAGCAGTCTTTCTCCACAAGCAGCTCTACTGTCATTTTTTGTGGCACCGACGTCTTTTCTCTGTCCTTTCCATTATAGTAGCGGGCATTCTACTCCTTTTAAATACTTCACCATTTTCAAACCCTGAAGCGTTTGAAAGAAGTGCTGTGCAATGTAGTCATTTTTTGCGGTGGTTTCGCAATGCTTTTTCAGGCGGGTTCCAGGCAAAATCCACCTGAAAAAGACGTCATATGCACATGCTATAAGTATTTGTAAGCCAAAACCAGGAGTGGGTGATAAATACAGAAGTGGTGACGTGCTTCTATTATACCTTTTCCTCTGATTGTTCCACTCCTGGTTTTGGCTTACAAATACCCATGTAAAATACTGACCGAATACTGAACGTGTGAACGTGGCCGAAGGCTGATACAGGGCACTATGGTTACCTTAGTTGTGGCCACACTGTGGGAAAAATTCCCCATTTTATATTTTCTTCTGTCACCTTTTAGATGTTTTTATCTACATTTACTATATTGCTGTGCAAAAAATGAAAATATACTAATAATCATCTCACAAACTAAAACAATGGTGCAGATGGTTGGGTCCTTAGCATTTAGGTGGAAGATTATAACCTGGCATAATTTAATAGTAGTGTTTGTAGCATTCGCCAAACTAATGTTCATTGCAATAAAGTGTTGTTCCAAATGTTCATCCTGAGTAATGTGGCCGCTGTGATATAAATTCAGTGTAGGGTGCTACATTACCACCATAACGCCATCCGCAGGACACCTGCTACATCTACACATCATAAAGATGCAACAGGCACAAAATGAACAACTTAACATACATAATTATTATTTGTGGAAGCAATTACCACAGTAATGTTTCCTAAACACAGATTTTATTTTCAAGAGCGGAGACTATTTTATGAATGGCCGTCTCCGGCTTTATCAGTGATTTCTGACTTACATTCTTATCAAACATGACTGTGCTGTTCTCACGAATAATGTCAAATATGAGACAAACTCAGCAGATTAACCTTTATCCAGTAGAGTAATCTGGTATTATTACATAAGAACCACCTACTTCCAATGAATGATTTAAGGTGTTGGTGACAGTAAATGAAACACCTGCCTACATATAAGTTACGAGACCTCTGGTCTTTATACAGCTACAAAAATGAAGCCTTTTGTGACAAAAGTGAAATTTAGGATGTGCTGTGTAACAAAAAATGTTTTCTTCTTTATTGGGGTGTGTACAGAACCTTGACCAGAAAGAGGGATGGAATGGAAAGGATACTCCCATTCTATATAGAAAGTGTTATTTTCAAATTCTTCTCTGGTATTGTATATGCTAAATTAATGCTTTATTTTAGAAAAACTAGCTTTTCATATCAGATGAAACCAGCACTTTTAGACTTTAAAGGGGTTGTCCACTACTTGGACAACGCCTTCTGAATCCATAGGTTTCCCCCTAGCAAATTAATAATACCTACACTGTTCACCGGTGCTGGGGGTTCCTTTCCAGCGGTGTCGGTACTGGATCTCCCGATGCTCACGTGATATTGTCATGTCACGTGATCCCTTTGGCCAATCAACGTTGGCTTCACTCTCCTCTCCTACAGATGTTTTAATTTGTCCGAAAGAGGAAAGAATGAAGCCAGCGCTGATTGGCCACAGTTATCACATGACATAACAATGTCACGCAATGATCCCCGGGAGAGCAAGTGCCGACACCGCTGGAATGGTGCCGGCATCGGAGGTGAGTATAGGTGTTCTTAGTTACTGAGGGAATACATTGGGATTCAGAAGGGGTTGCCGAAGTAGTGGACAACCCCTTTAACATTTACAAAATATATTTGAGAGACACTAAAAATATATTTAAAATACAACACTGCCCCTATTACCTGGATATGTCTTGAAATAAGCATCAATAAATCTTTGGTGGTCTCCGTATATGGTTCGGGCCATACCAGGCCAAGGTTGTGCAATACAGAGTGCACCAGATACATCACCGCCTTCAATGACCTTGCCCTGATAACAGAAATGAAATGTGTTATAACTGATCAAACTCTATGACTGCATCTTATCTCCTTGAAAATGTGCAGCTATGACTAAAAATGATTATGATGGTAAAATATTAAAATGGTTTAATCATAAATATTATATAAATGCATTTAGATACCAACAGAAATATAACAATTGTCATGTGGTCCATTCCAAACTACATTACATCATGATTCATGCCCAGGACGGCATGGTTAAAAGGGTTTTCCCATGAACAAAATACACTTTAATCAATAAATCTTGGAATAAAAATAAGTTCCATAGTTAGATGTTCAAAAAAATGTTCCTGAGCTGAGATAATCTTATAAATGTGTTCCTGCTGTGTACTGTGTAATGGCGGTGTCTGACCGTACAGGAACATGGTCTGATAATACCACATCTCCTGGGCAGGGGAGGAAGCAAAAGAGTATACAGACAGGACAGCAGGGGATTATAGCTGCTGGTTTCTGTAAGGAAAAATATTTCACTGCCTGTTTAAAAACTTGTTTTACCTCACAGAAAGCATCAGCTGTGATCCCCGGCTGTTCTGTCTGTATACTCTTTTGCTTCCTTCCCTGCCCAGGAGCTGTGGTATGATCAGACCATGTTTCTGTACAGTCAGACACAGCCATTACACAGTACACAGCAGGGGCACATTTATAAGATTATCTCAGCACAGGAACATTTTTTAACACATCTAATTGTGGATGATATTATTATTATAAGATCTATTAATTAAAATGATCTTGGTTTCCGGGAAAACCCCAGAGACATCTGCTTGAAGGCCAGTCTGTGGCATTAGGGATTAGGACTAGAGGAGCAGGAATAAAAAGGAAACAAAATAGAACATCTCAAAAAAGTTATAATTGTCACTGATAGTCTTGAGACGTATCACTTACATTTTCACTTAGAAGTGTAGGTCTTATCCCAAAAAAAGGTCTCATAGCCATTGCTGGGGTGATCTCAGCATCATGCTCTGAAGGACGAGGTGCAATACAGATCCCTCCAGTTTCTGTAAAACATGATGATGATGATGATGATTATTTATTGTTGACGATGAACCCATTAACATTATAATCTGGAGATATGGTACATGCAGGCCAGCTGAGACCCAACTAGCAATATTGTAGCAAAATATACCAACCCAAGAGTAAGGGTATGTGCACACGTTTTTTAAAAATCTGATGTGTTGGCAGGAAAACACAGCATAAAATACATGTGTCTTTGATGCGTTTTTGATGCGTTTTTCCCATTTATTAGTTTGGGTGAAATCTACAGCAAAAATGCTGGAAGAATTGACATGTGACAGATTTAAATCTGCTGCAAATGTGAAAGGAAAAAATAAGCAGCATGTGCATGAGACTTCAGCCATCTCATTCACTTTCCTGGTACTAGCATGGCACATGTTGGAAGCTGGTGTATGGCGCGAGCCCCCTCCCAATCCTGCCCCATACCCAGCAGGTGATGGCTGTGTTTTACCGACAGGACCTGCCGCTAACAATCACGGGTGGAGAAGTGCTCTGCCCGCATTTGTTAACCTGTTAAATACCACTATCAATCTCTGACAGCGGCATTTAACACATGCCGACATACATGCGCATCATTTTCTCCGCCCATCGGCACGCCTGTGACTTAGGGCATTTTCTTGTAACATGGAACCATGCCAGACTATGAATAAGAACTACCTAGTTCAAAATGCGTCAGATCTACTGGAGTAACTGGGTACAGTCCAAGGGGACAGTCCCACAATTTTTTTTTCTTTTTTGCCTTTTAATGAATTCATAATAAAAAAATTGTGTTTTTAATCACGCTCTCCTGGACCTGTTGCTGGATACTCACCTCTATTGCTTCGTCCTGCTGCCGACACAGCTGAATCCTTGCACTGCCGGAGGACTACTTTCACAATGGTGAGAAAAACAGAAGATTGCAATCCGATTAAAAATCGGATTGCACTCTGACTAATGTTATTCTATGATTGCCTGCTCATCTGCGATTTTTTTCTCAGCTCAGATCGGACTGAGAAAAAAAATCTCAGCAGGCTACGATTGTCCTCGTATATAGGACGAGACCCGCCAATGCAAGTCAATGGGTGCGAGAAAAAAAATTGCATGGCACTTGGACCATGCGAGTGCCGTCCGATTTTTCACACCCATCTCCTTGAAAACCCGACATTTCATTTGCGGTGTACAGTAAAATCACAGCGTGACAAGTCAGAATAGAATAGATAGAATAGATATATACATAAAATAGATAGATATAAAGATGTCAGTGACATATAATTAGTACAGTGCATGTGTACCTTACTGTACATGTATTTAATTAATAAATGAACATATTTCTGAAAAAAATGAAGTGGGATCCCCTGAAATTTATTAACCAGCAGAGGGAAAGCGGACAGCTGGGGGCTGATGTTTATAACCTGGGAGGGGGGGTAATACCCATGGAGCTTGACAGGCTATTAATATCAGCTCAAAGCTGTATACTTAGCCTTTACTGACTAATAAAATAAGAGACACCCCCAAAAAAATTACGTGGGGCCATGGGCTGGGAGCTGGCAGAAACACAAAGCAACAGTTATTGGCAGAAGAACTGGATGCACAGCTGGACGCCTACAATGCCATGATGGATACCAGTTAATCCTTCCCCATGTTCCTGTGCTGCAGTTCTATCTCTGGACATCATTTACTTTCTATTCAACTGTTTTGCTTTTATTTCTGATAGGTTTTAAACTCATGTAAAGTCTTCAGGTGACTATAAGGTTGATTTTTATTTTTCCTTTTTTCTAAATAAAGTGGAAAAAGAGGGGAGGAGTGTTTATTTCACTAAAGGAGTCTGTGTCTTTATGTCAAATAAAGTACTTTATTCTGGGTGTTTTTTATTTACAATATGATATGGGGTTTAGTAATGGGGGTGTCTTATAGACGCCTATCCATTACTAACCCCTGGGCTTGATGTCAGCTGCCAATACTAAGTTAACATCAACCCCAGCCCTATTACCCCACTTGCCACCACATCAGGGCAAGTAGGAAGAGAGGAGGCTAAGCGCCAGAATTGGCACATCTGATGGATGCGACTTTTCTGGGGCGGCTGAGAGCTGATGTTTTACGTCTGGAGGGGGCCAATATCCATGGCCACTTCCTAGGCTATTAATATCAGCCCGCAGCTGTTTGCCTAGCCTTTGCTGGTTATTAATTATAGGGGGGACCCCATGTCATTTTTTGGGGCGGTCCCCCATTTTAATAACCAGTAAAAGCTAAGTCTACAGCTTTGAGATGATATTAATAGCCTTGGAAGCTCCATGAGTATTACCACCTTTCCAAGCTATAAACATCAGCTCACAGCTGTCCACTTTCCCTCTGCTGGTTAATAAAATATCGGGGATTTCACACTATTTTTTCAGAAATGTATTTAATACTAAAATGCATGTACAGTAAGCTATACACGCAAACCACTGACTATATTTCCCACTCACATATTCCTTTCTATCTATTTAAGAATATTTCCTTTGAACAGTATCTTTAAATGACAGAGAATTACTCTATGCCAGGCATGTCCAAAGTCCGGCCCGCGGGCCATTTGCGGCCCGCGGTCCGGACTAATAAGGCCCCCAGGTATCCAGCAGCATGTACCTTGCGGCCGCTGCCGCTTTCGTCGCCACCGCCGCTCTCGTCGCCACCGCCGCTCAGTACTCCGGCGCAGGGAGAAGAGCCGAAATCTCGGACATCGCGAGATTTCGGCTTTCCTTCTCCCTGCGCCGGAGTACTGAGCGGCGGCAACCGGCCAGCCAAGATCTCGCGACGTGCGAGATCTCCAGCCCCCAGGGGTTGTAAGACGTTCAGAGGTCAGATAGGCTGAAGACCTCAGCTTAGTTGTGTAAAATTATATAAATAATATATATATTAAGTTATATATAAGTCCCTGCGCCACCTTACACCTCCAGAAAGGTTAGGCCAGCAGGGCTCTCACACAAGCTTGTGGTAGCAAGCTGTCATACCCTTCATTAACCCCTGACTGCCTGTCACTGTGCTATAATTCCATTATCTGATGTGCGACTGTTGCACAGCTTGCTATTCTCTGCCTGTGTTATAAAGCATATAGCAGTATCTTATTTTTGCTGTTCCACCCTCTGCGCCTTTTAATCTCTCCCCTTCTGGCCAATTTTTATAATGGCAACTACAAATAAGAAACGAAAAGTTGACAGTGAGGGCCGCCGCTTCCAGGACAAGTGGAAAGTAGAATATTTTTTCACTGAAATAAAGAATCACTGTGTTTGTCTGATATGCCAAGAGACCGTTGCTGTTTATAAAGAATTTAATGTCAAGCGACACTATCAGACGAGACATAGCACATACGACAAGCTAACAGGGCACGACCGAAGTGAAAAGTATAAGCAACTTGAAGCTGTTTTATTGTCACAACAGCGATTTTTTACAAGAGCCCGTGAGTCAAATGAAAATGCCACAAAGGCGAGCTATGAGGTGGCAGCGTTAATTGCTAAAAATTGCAAATCTTTTGCAGAGGGTGACTTTATCAAAGAATGTGTTATGAAAATGGTAGAGAATGTCTGTCCCGAGAAGAAGCAAGAGTTTTCCAACATTTGCCTGGCTCGTAACACTGTAGCACGGAGAATTGAAGAAATTTCATCGGATATTAAGAGACAGTTAATGTCAAAAGGAGCTGATTTTGACTTCTTTTCAATAGCCTGTGATGAAAGCACGGACCTATCTGACACGGCTCAGTTGCTGATTTTTTTAAGAGGGGTGGACGATGAAATGAATGTGACTGAAGAGCTACTTGACCTCCAGAGCCTCAAGGATCAAACAAGAGGGAAAGATTTATTTGATTCTGTTAGTTCTGCCATAGATGACATGAAACTGCCTTGGAACAAAGTTACTGGGATTATTACTGATGGGGCACCTGCCATGACTGGTGAACGAAGTGGATTATCAACCCTAATCTGTAACAAGGTGAGCGAAGAAGGAGGCAAAGTTATTAAACTTCATTGCATCATTCATCAACAAGTTCTCTGTGCTAAACATCTCCAATATGATCATGTTATGAAACCGGTACTAAAGACCATTAATTTTATCCGCTCTAAAGCCCTGTGCCACCGCCAGTTTAAACAGTTTCTACTGGATATCCAGGCTGAATATGAAGATGTTTCATATCATAACGATGTAAGATGGCTCAGTCGGGGGTCTGCACTGCAACGTTTCTACTCTCTCAGAAAGGAAATAGGAGAATTCTTGGAAACAAAGGGACAAACGATGCGAGAACTATCTGATCCAATTTGGCTGGCTGATTTGGGGTTTCTAGTCGACCTAACAAAGCATCTGAATGTACTGAACATGAATCTTCAGGGCAAAGATGCAGCGGTGAACCAACTTTATTCACACCTCAAAGCCTTTGGAACAAAGCTGCAACTTTTCCTAAGGCAGTTGTCACAAACACCGCCCAATACCATCCATTTTTCAGCGCTACAGGAAATAATTAACAGTTTTCCACAGGATGATATCCATGCGCAAATAAGCAGGTATGCAGCAGACATCACATCTCTGGCTGGGGAGTTTCAACGGCGCTTTCAAGATTTTGCAGCTATTGAAAAGGAGATCAGCATTTTCTCCTCTCCATTCTCTGTTGACCCCGACAATGCTCCTGATCAGTTGCAGCTCGAGCTCATTGAGCTACATTGTGACAGCGAGTTACGCAGTCGTCATCAACAGCTCTCTCTTGTTAACTTTTACCGCCAACTGGATAAGAGCCGGTTTCAAGAGATTCGAACATTGGCTAAGAAAACCCTGAGCTTGTTTGGCTCAACATATTTGTGTGAGAAGACATTCTCTGTTATGAACTTTAACAAGAACCGCGTGAGGACAAGACTAAGTGACTCTCACCTGCGTGACATTTTGCGCATCAAAACCACGGCCATTGAACCAGACCTAGTCTATGTGCTGCAGTCCAGATCCCAGTTTCACCCTTCACATTAGTGCAGGCTAGTTTCTTTTTTTTAATTGAGATTAATATGTTGTAAAATCTCAATTAATGTCAGTTGGATAGACAGTTATATATTTGAACACATGTATACTTGCTGTTATGTTCCTGTTCACATTTTTTGAACTTATAAGTTGACAGACAACCTTACATTACTTTGTGTAATGTACTTTAAAATGTTCCTGAGATATCTCAGTTTCCTGTTTTTATTATATTAAAGGGGTTGTCCAAGTTCAGAACCCAGACATACCCCCTTTTTCACCCAGGCAGCCCCCCTGCCATGGGCATCAAAGCATCTCATGCTCCGATGTGCTCCCTTGCCCTGTGCTATTTACAATGACACACTGCCGGTAGGAGGCTTCACCGGCTCTAATGTGCAGGCTTTAGCGCTGCTCTAGCTGGTTTACTGGTGATAAAGCCCGCCCATCAGTGCCGGTGACGTCACTGGGCTTTCTGCCAGCCCCGTGGAGAGCCGGGTATGTCACTAGAACTCCAGAAAATGCCTTTCCTCTGCGCAATTTAGTGCAGGGCAAAAGTAGGACATTGGAGCATAAACTGCTTCGATGCTCAAGTCGGGGAGGGGCTTCCTGGGTGAGAATGGGGGTATGTCTGGGTTAACCCCTTTAAGGCAGATTGATTAAACACCTGTTTAGATTTGTCATCCAAGTCACAAAATAAAAAGTATGCCGTTTTCAATAAACTTTGCAAAAAAAGTTTATTTGCATTCATTTTAATGGTCCAAAGAATGTCAAGCAAAATGATCGGCCCTCGCACATGTTCACTTCATCAAATTTGGCACTCTTAGAAAAAAGTTTGGACACCCCTGCTCTATGCAAAAGCTAATGTTAAAATCGCATTGTATCCGGATTGTCATTCGCATGCTAGGTGTGAAAAATCGCATTGTACTCGCATGAAAATCGCATGTCATTTGCATGACACTAGTTTGACTTTTCAGGAACAACATCAGACCGTTTTTTTTCACGGTGATGGGTTTGAGCAATCAGGCCACGGCCCCACTATCAGTATTTGGTCAGTATTTTTTCTCAGAAGTGGGAGCCAAAACCGGGAGTGGGTGATAAATGCAAACTTGGTGCCAGGGCTGTGGACTCAGTAAGGCAAACCTCCGACTCCTCAATTTCCATGACTCCGACTCCCTCATACATGGCTCATGTTTAAGTGATAAATTTACTGTAGCACAGATTCATCTCAGCTAAATGTCTAGACACTTAGATCAGGAATAGGACAGACATTTATAGGACATTTCATAACTTTCCCAAATTCTTGTGAAAAAATATTTGACACAAACTGCATTAAACTACTGTACCCAATTTACTATATATTTTAGGAGTTGGAGTCGGTCCATTTTATACCAACTATGGGTGCAGTGTTACTGTTCCATGCAGAGACGATAAAAAAAGATTCTTAGGAGCCTGATCCAGCAACCATGTCAGTAGTCTGTGGCTGCCGAACTAGACCCATGCTTCTCCTACCTGCCAACTGCATCGACACCTTTTCTGATCAGTAGGTCCAGTGGAATGTCATTGTTGTGGCCTGATAAAGGCATGACATTTTGCTTGCCTAGTTAATAAAAGAGGCGTCGGGGATGCCGGTAGGTGGGAGCAGGTTCACAGAGTTTTGTTCTTGCAGCCATGGTCTATCGATATGGCGACTGGATCAGGGTCCCGCAAATCTTTTTGATCATCTCTAATTCCATGCAATTTAAGGGTTGCTACTAAGCGTTATACTAATAATTCTTATTTATATTATATATATATATATATATATATATATATATATATATATATATATATACATACACTGCTCAAAAAAATAAAGGGAACACTCAAATAACACATCCTAGATCTGAATGAATGAAATATTCTCATTGAATACTTTGTTCTGTACAAAGTTGAATGTGCTGACAACAAATTCACACAAAAATCATCAATGGAAATCAAATTTATTAACCAATGGAGGCCTGGATTTGGAGTCACCCCCAAAATTAAAGTGGAAAAACACACTACAGGCTGATCCAACTTTGATGTAATGTCCTTAAAACAAGTCAAAATGAGGCTCAGTATTGTGTGTGGCCTCCAAGTGCCTGTATGACCTCCCTACAACACCTCGGCATGCTCCTGATGAGGTTGCGGATGGTCTCTTGTGGAATCTCCTCCCAGACCTGGACTAAAGCATCCGCCAACTCCTGGACAGTCTGTGGTGCAACGTGACATTGGTGGATGGAGCGAGACATGATATCCCAGATGTGCTCAATCGGATTCAGGTCTGGGGAACAGGCGGGCCAGTCCATAGCTTCAATGCCTTCATCTTGCAGGAACTGCTGACACACTCCAGCCACATAAGGTCTGGCATTGTCCTGCATTAGGAGGAACCCGCTCCAGCATATGGTCTCACAAGGCGTCTGAGGATCTCATCTCGTACCTAATGGTAGTCAGGCTACCTCTGGTGAGCACATGGAGGGCTGTGCAGCCTTCCAAAGAAGTGCCAGCCCACACCATTACTGACCCATTGCCAAACTGGTCATGCTGAAGGATGTTGAAGGCAGCAGATTGCTCTTCACGGCGTCTCCAGACTCTGTCACGTCTATCACATGTGCTCAATGTGAACCTGCTTTCATCTGTGAAGAGCACAGGGCACCAGTGGCGGCTTTGCCAATCCTGGTGTTCTGTGTCAAATGCCAAGCATCCTGCACAATGTTGGGCTGTAAGCACAATCCCCATCTGTGGACATCGGACCCTCATATCACCCTCATGGAGTCGGTTTCTAACCGTTTGTGCAGACACATGCATATTTGTGGCCTGCTGGAGGTCATTTTGCAGGGCTCTGCCAGTGCTCCTCCTGTTTCTCCATGCACAAAGGCGGAGGTAGCGGTCCTGCTGCTGGGTTGTTGCCCTCCTACAGCCCCCTCCATGTCTCCTGGTGTACTGGCCTGTCTCCTGGTAGCACCTTCAGCCTCTGGACACTACGCTGACAGACACACCAAACCTTCTTGCCACAGCTCGCATTGATGTGCCATCCTGGATGAGCTGCACTACCTGAGCAACCTCTGTGGGTTGTAGAGTCCGTCTCATGCTACCACGAGTGTGAAAGCAGAACCAACATTCAAAAGTGACCAAAACATCAGCCAGAAAGCATTGGTACTGAGATGTGGTCTGTGGTCCCCACCTGCAGGACCACTCCTTTATTGAGGGTGTCTTGATAATTGCCAATAATTTCCATCTATTGTCAATTCCATTTGCACAACAGCATGTGAAATTGATTGTCAATCAGTGTTGCTTCCTAAGTGGATCACAGAAGTTTGATTTACTTGGAGTTATATTCTGTTGTTTAAGTGTTCCCTTTATTTTTTTGAGCAGTATATATGCATATATATATGTACCGGAAAGTATGTCTGTATATATATATACACATATATACATATATATGTCATTAGAAAATGATTGATTTCCGGTTACAGTATTTCTAGAATTACGTGACATGTTCAAGGCTTTGTCTTAGTCACAAATGAAATCACAAATCTCTCAGCCCTTTCATTAAGGGAAAAAAAAATGCACTGTTAGACTGTAAGCAGCCATTTTTAACAATTAACTAAGCCTCGGCAAAGTGAACTCATTTATCCAGAGGAAGAATTATCCTCTGCCTTATCAGTAAAGAAGCAAAGTGAATATATAAAGAGCTTTAGGGCACCAAATTACTTTTATTACTCAGCATTAGTCTATGCTGCCCATTATCTGCATCCTGAGATTATACCGTTGTACCACCACAAATCTTAATCATTCTCATTCTGGATAGATCCGAATTAGATGTGTTCGGAGATTTCCTGCTCCAGGATCTAACTTAATTGGACCCTTAAATATTTGCTTTGGCCAAATAGCCAATATGACTATGAGGAATAGAAAATAACAGAGGTTACAGATAGGAATGTAATGTTTACAGCTAAAATTCATCGGGATCCACGAGGACCACTTAACAAATTAAAAAGATATTACACAAATCTCTGCAAATTAATTTGACTAAGTACATGCAAATGAGACCCCTCTAATTACCGTAACTTAATCGCTTCAAATCTCCTTAAATGAAGCTCAACTGTAATTGGTACAGTAGGTCCCTTGGAAGGCAGCGATGCTTAATACGCATGATGCTTATCCCTCTGCATTGACGATTAACCCCTTCTGGACAAATGTGGGTGACATTGCATTATGGGAACTAAAAGATAATATCAGTCACAAAATCTGTCTCCAATATTCATTCCACGAGCAGCATAATATTGGTGAGATAATTATCATTCTAAAATTGTGTTTATTTTATTCCTTGTTTTTTTTATTGTTTTGTGTATTTTTTTTAAGGAACCTATTAAATTCACCCATTTTAGAATGACATTTTACATTATCTTTGGACACTGTTATTGATCTTTTATAATTTGCTTTGCTGCATAATCATTATGACTACTAGCCATTTCTGGAAAAAGCACGTACCAGTAGAAAGGAGTGCATATATAAGGAGGTTTTTTCACCATTAATTTTTTTGATGCAGAACAGTAAGTAGTGCACTGGTTAGAGCCACCCAGTTACAGCATGGTGTAATAATGGAGACATTGTGCTGGGAACAGTGGGCTGACCAATTTGTTAGCGGAACTGGGTGATAGAGAGCTGGAGCCAAGAGTGAGGCTAGCAAGTGGGGTAACTTAAGAGGGGAAAATCACTATTGAGAGTGGGAAGTGCACATCAGTGATAGGTTAAGGCCAGGGCTTGCTTGGTTCTCAGAAAGAGATTTATGGGGAAACGGCAAGTGCCATACGGAAGAGTGTCACATCTATTTCCTGTAGAAGCTGAAGATGGAGATTATGGTTTGGCTTTATTTTCTAAGTCATGTAGCAACTCTCTTTAAAGGTTCAATACTGTCTTATAGCAGACCTGGGCAAAGTGCAGCCTGCGGGCCACATCCAGCCCTCTTGGCTATTCCAGTACAGCCCACTGACCGAGACAGCCCAAAGGCTAAAAACAGTGGTTCATGGGCTGCGCCAAGCCCTCCCCTGCTCTCGTCCCGATATCACTGCTATCTGCATCTTTAGGATACAGATAGTGCTGAATACATTGGTGGAGGACGGAGCCGCTAGCTCCTTCTTCCACCAATCAGTGTGTGTGATTGAGACAGCAGGCAAGATGACGCAACTACATCAAGTCTGCTGTGTGGAGAGTAGTGTTCCGCCGACCAGAGCGGAAGTAAGGCGAGTATGTATTATTTTTATATATATATATATATATATATATATATATATATATATATATGGGAAGTGTACCTGTATATAAGGGGCTATGCGAGGGCTCCTCCTACTGTAAGGAGGCTATGTGATGGCTCATACTGTATATAGGGGCTATGTGGGGGTTCACACTGTACATAGAGGCCTATGTGGGGTCTCATACTGTATATAGGGGAACTATGTGGGCTCATACTGAATATAGGGGGTGCTATGTGGGGGCTTATACTATACATAGGGAGTCTATGTGAGGGCTCATACTGTGTATAGAGGGCTATGTGGGGTTTCTTACTGTATATAAAGTGGCTATGTGGGGGCTCAAACTGTATGTAGAGGGCTGTGTGGGGACTCATACTGTATATAGGGAACTGTGTGGGGGTTCATACTGTATGTAGGGGGCGGTATGCGGACTCATACAATATATAGGGGGTATCAGCATACTTAATTCTGCTCAATATTAAGTGATACAATTAATCTAAAATAATAATTATAGTTAACATATTAATATTTAGCGCAATTAATTTCAGCCTATTGGTTCAGCCCTCCGTGGTCAAGGTCTCTCATGTGGCCCCTCAGGAAAATTAATTGCCCACCCCTGCCTTATAGGATTGCTTCTTCCAATAGGTGGCACTAGAGTTCCTGTTCTCTTCCTCTGCGAAGAGGCTATTTGCATATATTATTTTTCAGGAAGCATTTCATGATCTTCATGTCTCCCGAAGCCAGCCTGTTGGTCTTGTTAAGGTGAAACTTAGTCTTACAATTAGTTCTTGTGTGCCCCCCATCTGCCAACAGTTTCCCCGTAATGGCCCAATTACCATTGTTGAAACTAACTGTGTTTGCTGGGGTTACCCCTGTTTACCAAAGGGTTCAAGTTAAAGTAAAAGTTGCATCAAAGCACAAACTGACTCAATAGATACATGGGAATTTCGTAGCTCAAAATCACTAGAGATAATGCAAAGGTAAATCGTATTAATTAATGGTATCTGTCATCAGATTTTTACAAAATATATATTTAATAATGTATGTATTGTGAAATCTGGTGACTGATCTGCTTTAAGATTGCGGGAGACTATGAAGAAATATTGAAGATACAAGGCACAGAAAAATGAATGAAGGAGCTTAAAGGAAGGTTCCTAAAAACCCTAGATGTTTGGGGTGGGAATCACTGAATCACGTACAATAAGCCCTAAAACTATAATGACTTCTTATATTTTGGTGATAAATGTATATAGGCCCTCAGAGAGAAATAAGTTTGTCTACCTCTTTATCGTCATTACCTTGGTATTATTAAAAGGAGTCTGTCAGCTCAAAATGGCTGGTCAAACCAACAAGTACAGGTGCTCGACACACATTTTATTGTGGCCAAAAAGTTCAGTGCACCTTCTCACCTATTGTTTTCCATCTATCTCAGCCTTTCTAGAGTCCCTGTAATGTCAAAGCTCTTAATAAAGGATGAAGGTGACAGGGATAGATGTAAAACCAATAAGTGGGAAGGTGCACTAAAGTGTTTGGCCACACCAAGGGTGCACCAAGCGTCTGTGCTTGGTTTAAACAGTTATTTTATGCTGACAGTCTCCCATTAATGCTTACCATAATCTGTGCAGTATGAATGAAATTTCTGCTTCTAATGGCCCCGTGCCCTTCTATAATCACTTTCACTTTTATGTTGAGCCATTATGATATGAAGTTCAAGGGAATCTGTCAGTAGGATCAACCCTCCTAATCCTTCTATATAGACATGTAGGTCATAGAAAGTTGAATAAAATGGTACTGTAATTTCGGCAATTATTCCAGAGAAATACACATTTTTCTTAATATATAAAGGAGCTGTTAAGATCTTTGGGCCAGACATAGATCTCCATGAGACTCTGCCTTAAGGGATTATTTTAAATGAAAGGGGGCATTACCAGTGTGAGACATGTAATGACTGACAGTCTGCCCTCCTGATCTACAAGTATCAAACTGGTAATGCCCCCTTCCATTTATAATAACCTCTGGAGGCAGATTCTCATACAGATCAGTGTCCGGCCCATAGTCCTCAACAGCTAATTTACATATAAGAAAAACATGGATTTCTCTGGAATAAGACATTGGATCACAGATATCAAGGTATCATTTTAATCAACTTTAATCGACTCTATGACCTACGTGCCCATATAGATGGCTCGGGAGAGCTGATCCTGCTGACAGGTTCCCTTTAATATGTCCTTACATTTCTCCTTACATACACTGCATGCAATTCTAAGCCATACACCATATCACATTATATCTTATTGAGTCTCTCTCCAAACTTTACTTTCCGGTTCAGAGCATACATTGTATCCATGGCTGCTTCTGTTACACTGAAACATATTTTATTTGCTAAGATAATCGTTTTTAAAGCTTCTATTTGTACTTGAAGAATGTAGGAAACTCTACCTTGCTTGACATGCTACAATGATTTTCCTACACACTGATGGAAGCAGTGTATCCATTATTCTTATCTTTTATTGTCAGAATAATGAACTTTTCACTCTCCCTAGATCTACAGGGTACACACTTTCTCATCACCTGACTTCTCTAAGTCAATATCATCAGACCATAAATCTGATAAATAAATGGTTTATTGTGATGACATATCCTGTACAATGTAAAGGCCCCAACATAGATTAGATGAAAACACGCTGACGATTGATCTCTTGTTGGTCTATGATCCCAAACACATCAGAGACTACACCGGCCAATATTGGATTTTTTTTGGCCAGTGATGAAGTCAGTGCTGATCATTGGTTGAAAAAATTCAAGATGCCCGACTGCTGTTGTGAATGATTTTACAAACATTTGTCAATCAAAATGAACAATTTTTCTTTTCTCTATATTATATGACTTTATTATATTACCATTAGGAACTAATGGTAATATAATGACGTATAACAGGTCCAAGTAGTTTCTAGTCATGGGGTTAGTTTACAGAGGTTCCTGAACTAATTTGTTTGTTACATTGCTGATGTGTGACCTTCAAATTAATGTAAAATAAGCACTTTCTTTATGGTTCCTGAATTGTAAAGCAGATATACATTATCCAACTGATAGATCAGTAAAGAATACATGTTTCTGTACTTTAGAAGTATTATTTGTCATTGAAGTTTCCACAGATTAACCCCTTTATCCCCGAAGGTGGTTTGCACATTAATGACCAGGCCAATTTTTACAATTCTGACCACTGTCACTTTATGAGGTAATTACTCTGGAACGCTTCAACGGATCCCACTGATTCTGAGACTGGTTTTTTGTGACATATTGTAATTCATGATAGTGGTTAAATGTATTTGATAGGACTTGCTTTTATTTGTGAAAAAATCGGAAATTTGACGAAAATTTTGAAAATTACGCAATTTTCAAACTTTGAATGTTCATATCCTTAAATCACAGAGATATGTCCCACAAAATAGTTAATAAATAACATTTCCCACATGTCTCCTTTACATCAGCACAATTTTGGAACCAAGATTTTTTTTAATTAGATATAAGGGTTAACCAGCGATTTCTAATTTTTCCTCAAAATTTACAAAACCATTTTTTTTAGGGACCACATCACATTTGAAGTGACTTTGAGGGACATTTATGACAGAAAATACCCAAAAGTGACACCATTCTAAAAATTGCACCCCTCAAGGTACTCAAACAACATTCAAGAAGTTTATTAACCCTTCAGGTGCTTCACAGGAATTTTTGAAGTGTGAAGAAAACAATGAACATTTAGCTTTTTTTGCAAGGGTAACAGGAAAAAATGGACCCCACAATTTGTTGTGCAATTTCTCCTGAGCACGCCGATACCCCATATGTGGGTGAAAACCATTGTTTTGGCGCATGGCAGGGCTCGGAAGGGAAGGAGCGCCATTTGACTTTTTGAATGTAAAATTTGCTTGAATAATTAGTGGATGCCATGTGGCGTTTGGGAACCCCCTCATGTGCCTAAACAGTGAAAAAAAAACACAAGTGACCCCATTTTGGAAACTAGACTGTTCGGGGAACATATCTAGAAGTGTGGTGAGAACCTTGAACTCCCAAGGGCTTCACAGAAGTTTATAACATTGAGCTGTAAAAATAAAATTTTCACATTTTTCCCACAAAAATGTTTTTCAGTCCCCAATTTTGCATTTTCATAAGGGTAACAGGAGAAATTGCACAATACCATTTGTTGTGCAATTTCTCCTGAGTAAGCCTCTAGCCCATATGTGTGTTAGAACCCTCCTGTTAGTTTTTGCTATCTTGTGTTTTGCGGTCACGTGACCATCTGCCTATATATTCCACCTCCGCCCTTCTGGCTTTGCTGGACTTCAGTGTTGTTTGACTGTCTCTCTAGCCAGGTGCTTCGGTGCCTATCTCTGTCTAGTTTGCTTGGTCCTCACTCTAGTACGTTTTGTCTGTTTGTCTTTTGTGCTCTGCATCTACGTCTGTTTAGGAGGTGTCCCATTTTTTGTCCCAGTCCTTAGTTCTATTAGGGACCCCTCCCTTAACTCTATAGGTCTTTGTTCAGACTAGCTGAGGACTAAGGCGGGTCTGTTCACAAGGAACAGTCAGCCCGCTACATCATAGGGATTCAGCTTAGTCTTACTGTAGGGACAGCTTTCCCCTATCTTTCCTTAGTTTATATTGCAGATCATAAGGCTGGGTGCCCACGTAGCGTTTTTCAAGCGTTTATGCTGCGGAATTTCCGCAGCGTAAACGCTTGTGAAACGCTAGGTAATCCGCACCCCATGGTCCCCAAGGGGATTCCGCATGTTCTATGCACATGCTGCGGATTTTTCCGTAGCGTTTATGCTGCGTACAAAAATCCGCAGCATGTCATTTAATTTTGCGGAAGCGCAGCGGAACTCCCGCCATTGACT
This sequence comes from Phyllobates terribilis, assembly GCF_046119375.1. Taxonomy (NCBI): domain Eukaryota; kingdom Metazoa; phylum Chordata; class Amphibia; order Anura; family Dendrobatidae; genus Phyllobates; species Phyllobates terribilis. The sequence continues at coordinate 846,970,769 of NW_027362763.1, forward strand.
TGCATTGAGACGCATAGAAACCGCGACTGTACATTTGTACAAGCGGATTCTATGCGTCTCTATGTGCGGATGGTACCCAGTTCTGGAGGAGAGAATACTCTCATCCAGACCTGGGTACCATTGTACCTGTAAAAAAAAGAATAAAATAACAAATAAAGTTTATACTCACCTTTCCGAAGGCTTCTCTCTGAATGCCGGCATCGCTGAAGGACCTGCGGTGACGTCACAGTCATGTGACCGCAGGCCCTTCACCGCTCTGTCTCGTGATATGCCGGCAGCCGGGAACCAGCCAGGAAGCAGCGCTGCAGCCACGCCGGGACATCGGGGGTGAGTATAGCTTTATTTGTTTTAATTTTTACGGTTCACACTGTATAAATCCATTAAATGGATTTATATAGTGTGACCTAGTTGTCAAGCACTTTCCAAGTGATGCTATCGCCTGGAAAGCGCTTGTCAATCTGCATGCGGAAACGCATGTGAATCCGCATGTGGATCCGCATGTATTCTGCAGGAAAAACGCATGCACAATCTTCATGCGTTTTTTCTGCCAGGGAGATGCAGAAATTTTCTGCTTCATTTCTGCATCGTGGGCACATAGCCTAACAGTGTGGGGGAAAACCACTGTTAGGGTGCACGGCAGGGCTCGGAAGGAAAGGAGCGCTATTAGACTTTTTCAATGTAAAATTTGCTTGAATATTTAGTTGACACCATGTCGAGTTTGGGGAGCCCCTGATGTGCCTAAATAATGGAAAACCCCCATAAGTGACCCCATTTTAGAAACTAGACACCTCAAAGAACTTATCTAGATGTGTGGTGAGCACCTTGAACCCACAGGTGCTTCACAGAAGTTTATAATTTTTCCACAAAAATGATCTTTTAGGGACAAATTTTTTATTTTCACAAGGATAAGAGTAGAAAATGGACCCCAAAAATTGTTGTGCAATTTCCCCTGAGTACGTCGATACCCTATATTTGGGGAAAAACCCTGTTTGGGCGCACGGCAGGGTTCAGAAGGGAAGGAGCACCGTGTGACTTTTTGAACGCAAAATTGGCTGGAATTGAGAGCAGACGCCATGTCGCATTTGGAGAGCCCCTGATGTGCCTTAAAAGTGGAAACCCTTCACAAGTGACCCCATTTTGGAAACTACACCCCTCAAGGATTTTATCAAGGGGTATAGTGAACATATTGAACCCAGAGGTAGGACACAGAATTTGATAACGTTAGGTCATCACATTGAATATGTTGTCATTAGTCTTGTGCGCAAGTGCTCGCTACTTGAGTTTGCATTGGGTACTCGGGTATGCACCAAGTATCGCGGGTGCTCAAGTGCAATGCTCAAGTCTCCAGCCCGCATGTTTCACGGTTCTTAGACACCCAAAAAAAAAACATGCGGGGATTGCTCGTGTATGGCAGGCAATCCCTGCATCTTTTTTGCCTGTATAACATGCAAAGCAGGGACTCAAGCATGTCACTTGAGCAACCGCAATACTCGGTACATACCTGAGCACCTGATGCAAACTCAAGTAGCGAGCACTTGTGCTCAACACTAGTAGCCATATCGTCATATTTTTTTTTCTTTACTCTTGAAAAAAATCCCAACCCCAACACAACCCTAAAACAACCCTAACCCTAACACAACCCTAACCCCAACCCTAATACAACCCTAACCCTAATCGTAACTCTAATAATAACCCTAACACAATCCTAACCCTAACACAACCCTAACCCCAACACAACCCTAAGCCTAATCCTAACCCTAACTCAACCCTAATCCTAACCCTAACACAACCCTAACACAACTACAACCCTAATCCTAACCCTAAAACAACCCTAATCCTAACCCTAACACAACCCTAAGGTTATGTGAGCACAATCAGGAATTGCTTGCAGAAATTTCTGCAAGGTTCAGCACCTCTTGGCATCAAAACGCTGCAGAAATTCTGCACGTTTTTGTTGAGTTTTTTTGCATTTACATGCGTTTTTTGTGTGTTTTTGCCATCAGATTTGCCATGCGTTTTTTCCAATGCACTGTATAGCAAAAATGCAGGCAAATCTGAACATGCTGCTTCTTTTTCCGCACATGAAATTCTGTCAGGAAAATTCCTCATCATGTGCACAGATCTTCCAAAATCCCATAGAAAATGTTTGCAATGCATTTTTGGGGACAAATCCGAGTGGATTTGCCGCAGTAAAAATGCATAAAAAACGCACCGTGTGCACATAACCCAACCCTATCCCGAGGGATCCATTCACTATAATGAGGCAGCAAAGTTACTCTGGACTCCGTCTGGCCTCTGTTTAGCGGTGTCCTTTTTTTCAGAGGTTCACAAAACTGTTGCCGACGGCACTTTTATGCACGCCTAATAAAAATACGGACACCGTGGGATCACTTGTGCCTCCATCTCCCTCATTACAGAGAGTCTTCTGCTGTTCCGTCTGAATCACGTATTTCAGAGATTTGCACGGAAACCCCGGCATTAGCACTCAGCGCAGGATAAATGTGCGCCGAGCCTCACAGCGATCTTTGGGAGGCAGAATGAACAAATCAGCAGCAGGTGAAAAACTGGTTTTATTTATCTTTTACGCCGTTCCTCATGTGGTATAAGTTAGATGACTTTATTCTTCATGTCGGTGCGATTACAGTGATACCAGATTGATATCGGGTTTTTATGATTGACAGCAGTCACACACTAAAAAACGCTTTTTTTTTGCAAAGACAAGTTTTTGTATCGCCATATTTTGAGAGCTTTAATTTTTCCATATTTCGGCCGACAGAGTCATGTAAGGGTTTGTTTTTTGAGGGACAATTTGACATTTTTATTAGTACCATTTTCGGGCACGTGACATTTTTTGATCGCTTTCTATTCCAATTTTTGGGAGGCAGAATAAAAGAAAAACAACAATTCAGAAATTGTTTTTTGTTTGTTTTTTTATGCCGTTTCACGTGTGCTAAAATTGATAAGGTAGCTTTATTCTTCGGGTCAGTACATTTACAGCGAAACTACATTTATATCTTTTTTTATGTTTTGGCGCTTTTACACAATAAAAACAATTTTATAGAAAAAATTATTTTTTGCATCGTTTTATTCTGAGAGCTATAACTTTTTTATTTTTTGACTGATGGAGCTGTATGGCAGCTTGTTTTTTTGCGGGACAAGATGACATTTTCAGCAGTACTATTCTTATTTACATTCATCTTTTTGATCGCGTTTTATTCCACTTTTTGTTCAGCGGTATGATGATAAAGCACAGTTTTTTGCTTTGCTTTTTATTTATTTTTTTTACCATTTTCACTAAAGGGGTTAACTAGTGGGACAGTTTTATAGGTCAGGTCGTTCCAGACGCGGTGATACCAAATAGGTGAAGCAGTCACCCACCATCACCCGACTGCAGCAGGGCGCACTGTGTGAGGTAACTTCAACAGACACTGCCGTGCACAGGGCCGTGTCTGCTATCTGTGACGTGGCACCGCCAGCACACAAGGAAGTTTGAAGGTGCTGTGATGGCCTGACCAATGAAGAAGCAGGGGCCCTGCACAGCTGCAGGGGAGCATGTCAACAGTCATCAGACCACCCACAAAGGCTACATGCGCCTGCAGATGAGTGGGAGAGACCGGATAACACCCACATTCTACTGTAAAACAGGTAAGTGGGACCCTCACTCGATTATAAGCCAAGGGGGGCTTTTTCAGCATAAAAAATGTCCTGAAAAAGTCAGCTTATACACAAGTATATACGGTACTTTTATTGTTTATTTATTTTATTTTTTCATAATAATATTTATTTATGGATACTATATATATATATATATATATATATATATATTTATATATTTATTTATTTTTGTATTATTATTATGATTTTTCAAATATTTAAAAAATATGTTTACAACTTTTTTTTTACTTTTTTTTCACTGTTTTACTTAGTCCCACTATGGGACTTTCAGTTTCTGCAGGCTGATTGCAGTTATAAGGTATAGCAGTGAGGATCACTGATATACCTTATGACCTGTCAGCCCTGCAGACACAAGTTAATTTGACCATGCATGATCAAACTAACTTGCTGGTGCCTGGTGACCCGGATCTCGTCATGACGACATCGGGTCACCATGGCAACGTTCTGGACCTCATGCTGACAGTGCAGGGTCTCCTGTCCAAGAGCAGAGGAGATTTTGTCCCCTCTGCTCACTCGCTAAATGCTGCTATTGCAGCATTTAGGGGGTTAAAGTGCCATGAGTGGTGCGGCCATGCCCATTATTCGGCCACACTTACTCGACAGGCTCTGGCCAGGAGTATGCATAATGGATACGTACCTGCCGGCACTGGCTCAGATTATCAGACCGCCTGTGTGTAGCAGAACTGCTTAGTTGCTATGAGCGCCGACCACTGGGCAGACCCCGGGTTGTCATGCCAACCCATCGGCGACCCCTGATTATGTGACGGGTTAGTGACGTTCTTCCGGTAAGCGTGTGTTAAATGCTGCTGTCAGACATTGACAGGGGCATTTAACTAGTTATCAGCTGCGGTTGGATCGCGATCCCATCCGCGGCTGTTAGGGGTACATGACAGCTGTACAGATCAGCTGTCATGTGCCCAGAAAGGTACAGCCTCAGCGCAGGAGCCCGCAACAAAGGGAGGGACCCGACATGTGTCGTAATAGTACATAACATGTTGGAAAGGGGTTAAGGCTCCCATACACTTTTGACTAATGTTGGCGAAAGTTGCTGATATCGGCGGGCTCAGCTGACAGTCAAATACAGTATGTATGGAAGCCTTCTGACTCTCCATCGACAAATGATGTCAAGGGAATTAAGGATCCACCATGTTCAATTTCAAACTGATGATGCTTTTGTTCATGCTGAGATAAGAAGCCGCCTAAGTCTAGCAGAGGCTCTTTCCTGGAAAACGCAAGAGCATTAGAAAGCACTCACTCTGTCGAAAAAGTTGGAGGAGATAGCTTCTGGCCAAACAATCTGCCGAACTATTGTTTGGCTGAAACCCATCTGTTGTGTAGGGGGCTCTTTAATCCCCCCTTCCAAGCATCATACATAGTTTATATGTATAGGGGGAAGGATCAAAAGAGATAACCATCAGCCGATAGCTATCCAATGTGTATGACCATCTCTTATTCCCATATGAGTCAAAGGCTCCCTTTGGAAAGACTGTCTCTAGTTCCGTCCTTCTCCTCCCCCTCTACTTAAAATCATATCAGTAGTAAGTGCCATCTCCGATCTCAGTAATGTAAAAATCTGTCTTCGCTGAATACAAATTTTACCTGAGAATTGTAATAATAAATGATCAGTCATGACGGAGAAAGAACCAGATTTCTCTGATATGATATATTACAAAGTTGCTGATTTTCATGTGCACTTTTGGTTTCTGAAATTAAAAATAATGGTTACTCTTTAACCCCTTCACGACATATGACATATATTTACGTCATATGTTGTGTCCCTGACTTTGATGCGGGCTCACACGTTACCCTGAGCCCGCATCTTTCCCAGCACATCACAACTGATTTGATCAACGGTCATGTGTCTTTAACAGCTCCACCCGCGGCTGTTAACCAGTTAAATCCCACTGTCAATCTCCGCACCTGCACTTTTTTTTGCAATTTCACCGCACTTGGATTTTTTTTTCCTATTTTCCAGTACACTATATGGTAAAATCAATGGTGCCATTCAAAAGTAAAACTCGTTCCAAAAAAAAAGCCCTCATACGGCTATATTGACTGAAAAAAAAAAAGTTATTGCTCTTGGAAAAAGGGAAAGAAAAAATGAAGAAGAAAATAAAATACGGAAAATGGCCATGGCATGAAGGGATTAAGAGATATTGCAACAAGCATAGAAAATACCCAGCAGAATTATTTGAAAAACTAAAGATATTAAAAACAATGGTCGCTGCAATAACAGTGATGTGCACTTTATGTAAAATCTCAATAGAAGGTCTAATATTACATATGATAATAGACGCTACATTACAATTTTAGCCATATGGAAGGAATACTCCGCTGTGGAAAATTCCTGTACTAGAGAAGATATTTGTGTAGGCATGTGAACTTTACAGACCAGTGATAAAGTAACAAGATTATTCTATATGGTAGGGCTTGGGCATGTTAATTATCTACAGGGTGGTGCTATAGCATTAGAGTAAGTACAGATGCAGGCCCGTTAACGCTGCTTTCACACTGCCTTTTGCAGTTTCGCCTATGTATATCTCCTGCAGAAGTCAGAGTATAAGATTATAACGTGATCTTTAACGCATAGACTCCCACTGTAAAAAAAAATAATAATGTGATACACTTTTTTGTTGGATACCTCTGTTAGAAGTAGCTCAGCCAACTGTGCTATTTCACACAGAAAATGATGAGATATATGGACATATACCAGACAACACTCTTTTGGCCTCCATTGGCTGCCAGTAGCTTTCTCGGAGCATAATGGTAATTGATGCTGTAAAAGACAAAGCAAAATCACCCTAACAAGACTCTAAGGGCCTCGTGTTGTCCAACACTCATTTTTTAACAATGAAGGGATCGTCATAAAACTTTTCCCTAGCAAATCATTCATCATTATGTCAATGTCCTTTGTGTCCCCCCCCCAATAATCCTGAATTTATTATTTACATGCAGTCTAGAAGACAAAAGAAGACATTTTTTTTTGCTTACTTATATTGTGCCATCATATTCCACAGCACATCACAGATATTGTCATCAATGTTCCCATTGGGGCTCACAATCTAAATTCCCCATCAGTATATCTTTGGAGTGTGAGAGGAAACTGAATGAGACCCTCGCAAACACAAGGAGAACATACAAACTCATTGCAGATGTTGTCCTTGGTAGGATTTGGAACCCAGGACACCGGCGCTGCAAGGCTACAGTGCTAACCACTGAGCCACAGTGCTGCAGATTTGTGAGTCTGGAAATAAGTGGACCGCAATGGTGACCACAGGTATGGATCTCCCTGCATTTAGAGCTAGAGAATGAAAAAACTAGTTCACCTTAAGGTAGTCAAGTTGGAAGATGGTGAAAGATGGCAGCTTCAGCTGAGGAGCAGAAGGTGCATGGTCAAAGATGGCAGCCTCAGCTGAGTAGTAGAAGGTGCATGGTCAAAGATGGCAGCTTCAGCAGAGGAGCAGGTGTATGGTCAAAGATGGCAGCTTCAGCTGAGGAGCAGGTGTATGGTCAAAGATGGCAGCTTCAGCTGAGGAGCAGAAGGTGCATGGTCAAAAATGGCAGCTTCAGCTGAGGAGCAGAAGGTGCATGGTCAAAGATGGCAGCTTCAACTGAGGAGCAGAAGGTGCATGGTCAAAGATGGCAGCTTCAGCTGAGGAGCAGAAGGTGCATGGTCAAAGATGTCAGCTTCAGCTGAGGAGCAGAAGGTGCATGGTCAAAGATGGCAGCTTCAGCTGAGGAGCAGAAGGTGTATGGTCAAAGATGGCAGCTTCAGCTGAGGAGCAGAAGGTACATGGTCAAAAATGGCAGCTTCAGCTGAGGAGCAGAAGGTGCATGGTCAAAGATGACAGCTTCAGCTGAGGAGGAGAAGGTGCAGGGTCAAAGATGGCAGCTTCAGCTGAGGAGCAGAAGGTACATGGTCAAAAATGGCAGCTTCAGCTGAGGAGCAGAAGGTGCATGGTCAAAGATGGCAGCTTCAGCTGAGGAGCAGAAGGTGGATGGTCAAAGATGGCAACTTCAGCTGAGGAGCAGAAGGTACATGGTCAAAGATGGCAGCTTCAGCTGAGGAGCAGAAGTTGAATGGTCAAAGATGGCAGCTTCAGCTGAGGAGCAGAAGGTGCCGGGTCAAAAATGGCAGCTTCATCTGAGGAGCAGAAGGTGCATGGTCAAAGATGGCAGCTTCAGCTGAAGAGCAGAAGGTGTATAGTGCAATGGTAAAATGATTCACAATTCAGTTTATTTCAATTCTCTCAAATGATGTAGGGAAAAATAATTCCGGTACAAACTATGGACTATGGAGCTGTATACCTTATTTTTAGGAAAGTGGCAGTTGTGGTCGGCAATGCAATAGTGTGGAGTCTGATTACTAGAAAATGTTTTCTACAGTCTGTAAATGTACGATTTATATCTAACCTAGTGTCCATGTATCGGAGAATATGACCTGTATATATAACATAATTGGATGGGAGGAAAAGACTTTTATTGTTGGAGGAAAAGACTTATACATCATCGACTGTATGTGTTACACTATGAAAAGTGAAATTGGACACCAGAAATTGAGAAATTGTAGAAATTTTGGAGTCAAGTGCAAGAGCCAAAGTTACAGTAAAGGGTTATTCCCATCTTCAAAGATTGGTATAATTGTAAAGTTCTTGTAAAAACAAGCAACTTTCCAATTCACTGATTAATAAAATCCATATCCCGATAATTAAAATTGTATCTTCTATTGCTACTCATGACCTAGGTTACCGGTCACCTCTGTAGACAAGCAGCGGTCGTCAAACATGCAAAGTGCTTACAAGCTCTTTTTTTTGTAGCTTATAAACACTGCATTGAAGCATCAGTGCAGTGCTTACAAGTTAAAAAAAAGAACTCGTAAGCATGTTTGGCCATCGATGCTAGACTGCTGAGGTGGCCGGTAACCTAGGTAGTAAGTAATATTAAAAGATACAGTTTTGAATATCCGATGTTCAAGAGGCAGAGCTGCATCATACAGTATATCAGCATCAGAGAGTACGCAGTTTGGGCCAGCGAAAAAAAATGGGATGAACTCTTTAACAGGACTCCATTATGATCAGTATTACTCTGCAATTAGACTGGTTAATAAGCATTTGTAAAAACGCTTGTCCCCTACTACAGGCCTGCGGAAACATGACAGTGGTCACCTAACGAACGAGTAAAATGCTCCTTCATCATGGGATCAGGTCTTTTTTTCGCATAAAAATCATTGTTGATATGCGATCCGATGGCCTTGGACATATTCGATCAGTCCTCGCTACGGTGCATTTATGGGCCAAAATTGGCAAGTTTCATTTTATATATATTTCATATCTCTTTCCACAGTCTTTATGTATATGCTATAGATAGTCTCACTTATCAGAATGATTTACCTGTTTGCCACCATGTGTCCACAAGATCGCACCTTCCATCCCCGACCACATTGTAAAACCATTCCCAAGCTTCGTGATTTATTGGCTCACCCACTGAAAAGATAGAAGAAGGTTAATGAAGCCGGAGCCGCTAACACTTTTTGCATTGTTTGGATTAATGGCAGTGACCTAGCGGAGCAGCACAAGGAGAAACAAGTTCAGACAGGGCAAATTTTTCCAAAGCATGTGACAATATCACACGACGCAACCAGGTCCCAGTAATGTGTCTTGTAGTGTTTTGATAATGACAGCAGGAATTTCTGTCCCTTGTTAAGTGTGATGTATAATACTACCAACTACTAAACTCGATTAACCTGCATGTAAATTCCTGATGTTCTGCTGTCTCGTGAATGTGCAATATTTAACCAAAAGCTTTATTCTGTTTCTTTTTGCTTTTTACAACCTGAAAATTTGAAAGCGAGACACATATATGGCATACTGTGACTCATAAAAATAATACTTTTTTATTGACTGTTGTACTACATCGTTCCATCAATGTTACAGATAGAAATAATGAAGGAAACTTATGTCGTTCTTCGTGACCTTCATAAAAAACACATCCTGTATAATCTACAGTATATATTATAAGTTTATCATGTAAGTGATACATTTCTTTGCATGTAGTGTCAAACATACAAAGGTAAAAAAAAGTACAAGGTCAAGAATGAACTACGGTAGGCTGGGTTCCTACCTGTGATATAAATTCCTGTTTTTCTGTTCCAATATAGAAACAGAAAAATGGAATACATACAGGAGAAGGATCACTAAACTGACCTCATTGACTTTAATGGGTTCCTTTGGGTTTCTGGTAAAGTGTCTGTCATTTCACTAGAAAAAAAAAGCACACCATGCTATGTTTTTTTTCGGAAGAAAACTGTGTAACCTGTGACAGAGTCTTCTAACAGAGGGTCACATACACAGGTAGTTTAAAGGGGTTTTCCCACGAACAAAGTACATTATACTCAATAGATCTTGGAATAAAAATAAGTTCCACAACCGGATGTGTTAAAAAATGTCCCTGTGCTGAGATAATCTTATAAATGTGCCCCTGCTGTGTGCTGTGTAATGGCTGTGTCTGACCGTGCAGGAACATAGTCTGATCATACCACAGCTCCTGGGCAGGGGAAAACAGGAAGGAAAACAGTATACAGATATCACAGCTGATAGTTTCTGTAAGGGAAAATATTTCCCTGCCTGTTTAAAAACTTGTTTTACCTCAAAGAAAGAATCATTTGTGTTCTCGTGCTGTCCTGTCTGGATACTCTTTTGCTTCCTCCCCTGCCCAGGAGCTGTGGTATGATCAGACCATGTTCCTGTACGGTGAGACACAGCCACTACACAGTACACAGCAGGGGAACATTTATAAGATTATCTCAGCACAGGGGAATTTTTTAAACACATTCGTGCAGGAACATGGTCAGCACATGAGCAGGTGAGAAAACAAAAGAGTAGACAGGGGATCGTAGCTGATTCTTTCTGTGAGGTAACATATTTCCTTGTCTGTTTTATCACAGGAGCGAGTGTTTCTGCTGTGTCTCCAGCACTCTCAGCTCATCACAAGTCAGGTCAATGACATGTGAGCTCAGCGGCAGCCAGAGCTCCTACCTCACTAGCTTTATTTATGATGATATATGGGGACTGGAGGCTCAGCAAAAAGACTCACTCCTATGATAAAATAGGAAGGGTAATGTTTTACTTCACAGAAAGCGGCTGCTGCGAGCCACTGCTATGCCATCTGTATAAATAACTAATGCTTACTCCCCTGCCCAGGAGCTGTGGTATGATCAGACTATTTTCCTGCACGGTCAGACACAGCCATTACACAGTACACAGCCGGGGCACATTTATAAGATTATCTCAGCACAGGAACATTTTTGTTTAGCACATCCAATTGTGGAAATTATCTTTATTCCAAGATCTATTGATTAACATGTAGTCTGTTAGCGGGACAACCCCTTTAAGTCTGTCTTCAGGTGTGCACAGACACAGTGTACCAATAGACCAGCCAAGTACCCAACTAAAAGGTCTAAAAATAATGTGGGTAATTTTAAACAGCTTTGCACCACTTTTGTGGTATAACAGTTTTTTTTTAAGTTGGTCATGTCATATTTGTGATAAAATTTGTGACTTTGTATTCCTGGGTTCTGATCTGCATGCGGCAATTCCACAATCTGTAAGTTCAAATCCAACTTTTGCTTGAAAGTTGGCTCTTTTTGGGGCCCATTAGAGACACTTGGCAGCATTTTTTAATAGATGTTAATTAGTAAAATCAGCAATCTGCAGCTGCCCATTGTTTTTTAAATGTAAAGGGAAGCCACAGATTGGTGATAGATATTCTTTAAATTTCACCTCTATTCTGGTATGAAAAATGTTGCATCTGTTAAAAATATGCTACTGTTTTTGTTTTTCCAAGCAGAGGCATTTTGCATTGGGATCTCCTATCGTCTTACCTAGAAACAAGTGCTGTCAAGGTTATTAAACCGTTAAGGGGTTTGTGATTGCAGGGGGCCGCCAACTATCAAGAGAACTGGAGTCCCCCATGTGAATTGAGTGGTAGTGAGCGTGTGCGACCACTAAACATACAGTTAATGGAGTAGTGATCGAACATGCTCATCAATGCTTTTTTCTCAAGATCCCATTTCTCGTGAAAAGTCGGGTTTCCTCAGTTTGAACCTTCACATATACATTTATGAGCTATCTTGAAGAAAACTGATTTTTGTGTTTTTTTGGTACAACCCATTTATAAAGAATCTTACAAAATATACAAATGTAGGCATTGGACTGGTCCTCATCTCCTACCTGAGCCCAGCATTTTCAAAGATGACCTATCGTATTTCTTCACCCATTCATCTCCATACTTGAGCAGGAGGCGTATTGCAGTTGGTGCGCCATAAAACTGATTAATCCTCAATCTTTCCACCATCTCCCAATAGCGGCCTAAGTAACATTATCAACATTCTTTATAGGAAATGTAATCACAATCATCCAAGTGTTACAATTCATGGTAGAACATTTCAGCTCACTTGTAAATGTGATGCTTCCATATTACAGCACAATATACAGTAATAAAAGTCACAAGAGCTTTTGTCAGAATGTCACCTACGTACCTGCCAAACATAAAATAAATTCTGTGACGGACACCCAATCGAAATCACGAGAATTTTCTTTTAAAACTTTTACCACTGAACAATATCACTAAAACGACAGCTATCAAATCTCATAAATTCTGCAAAGTCAATATGTTTAGAAAAAAATTGTTTCATGAGGTTTGTATTTCCAGAGGGTTCCTCCACCCCTTTCTACACCTTTGTGATGAATTAGAAATAGTGTTGAACCATAGCTTAATGATTAGATGCGGGAAGTTCTGCTGCGTGCACCCACGCATGTACTCGGAGCGATCAGCTAACCGTGTAGCATCTGCACAGAAGTGGCCGCAGCAAGGAAGCGGTAACATGGGTAAATTACCACCATGCATTGTTTTTCCATCCAATCCATGGAGAACAGGGGCCTTAAACTAAAGAGCAGGTGGAAATAATAAGGGGGTTTAATGTTTTATGTGAAACAACACAGCACACTAGTTTATGGCTGTCAGTGGGGCCTCAGTCTCTTCAAAAACCATCATTGATCAAAATAATATAGGATATCCTAGTCATATACGCAGAATTATACCAGATCCCTGTACAGTGCTGGCCAAAAGTATTGGCACCCGTGCAATTCTGTCAGATAATACTCAGTTTCTTCCTGAAAATGATTGCAATCACAAATTCTTTGGTATTATTATCTTCATTTAATTTGTCTTCAATGAAAAAACACAAAAAGAATTGTCCTAAAGCCAAATTGGATACAATTCCACACCAAACCTAAAAAAGGGGTGGACAAAAGTATTGGCACTGTTTGAAAAATCATGTGATGCTTCTCTAATTCGTGTAATTAACAGCACCTGTAACTTACCTGTGGCACCTAACAGGTGTTGGCAATAACTAAATCACACTTGCAGCCAGTTAACATGGATTAAAGTTGACTCAACCTCTGTCCTGTGTCCTTGTGTGTACCACATTGAGCATGGAGAAAAGAAAGAAGACCAAAGAACTGTCTGAGGACTTGAGAAACCAAATTGTGAGGAAGCATGAGCAATCTCAAGGCTACAAGTCCATCTCCAAAGACCTGAATGTTCCTGTGTCTTCCGTAAACAGTGTCATCAAGAAGTTTAAAGCCCATGGCACTGTGGCTAACCTCTCTAGATGTGGACGGAAAAGAAAAATTGACGAGAGATTTCAACGGAAGATTGTGCGGATGGTGGATAAAGAACCTCGACTAACATCCAAACAAGTTCAAGCTGCCCTGCATTCCAAGGGTACAACAGTGTCAACCCATACTATCCGTCGGCGTCTGAATGAAAAGGGACTGTATGGTAGGATACCCAGGAAGACCCCACTTCTTACCCCGAGACATAAAAAAGCCAGGCTGGAGTTTGCCAAAACTTACCTGAGAAAGCCTAAAACATTTTGGAAGAATGTTCTCTGGTCAGATGAGACAAAAGTAGAGCTTTTTGGGAAAAAGCATCAACATGGAGTGTACAGGAAAAAAAAAGAGCCATTCAAAGAAAAGAACATGGTCCCTACAGTCAAACATGGTGGAGGTTCCCTGATGTTTTGGGGTTGCTTTGCTGCCTCTGGCACTGGACTGCTTGACCGTGTGCATGGCATTATGAAGTCTGAAGACTACCAACAAATTTTGCAGCATAATGTAGGGCCCAGTGTGAGAAAGCTGGGTCTCCCTCAGAGGTCATGGGTCTTCCAGCAGGACAATGACCTAAAACGCACTTCCAAAAGCACTATAAAATGGTTTGAGAAAAAGCACTGGAGACTTCTAAGGTGGCCAGCAATGAGTCCAGATCTGAATCCCATGGAACACCTGTGGAGAGATCTCAAAATGGCAGTTTGGAGAAGGCACCCTTCAAATATCAGGGACCTGGAGCAGTTTGCCAAAGAAGAATGGTCTACATTTCCAGCAGAGCATTGTAAGAAACTCATTGATGGTTACCGGAAGCGGTTGTTCGCAGTTATTTTGGCTAAAGGTTGTGCAACCAAGTATTAGGCTGAGGGTGCCAATACTTTTGTCTGGCCCATTTTTGGAGTTTTGTGTGAAATGATCAATGATTTGATTTTTGCTTCATTCTCTTTTGTGTTTTTTCCTTGCAAGCAAATTAAATGAAGATAATAATACCAAAGAATTTGTGATTGCAATCATTTTCAGGAAGAAACTGAGTATTATCTGACAGAATTGCAGGGGCGCCAATACTTTTGGCCAGCACTGTATATACACTTGTTTTCACTGGGTGCACGGAAAAAGCAATCCATCCATGTGCTGATAAAGACCCCTGCAGCTGATCATAGGCTACACCAGTGTAGTGAATTCTGAATGGATCAGACACCTCTACCGGAGTCGGTGCAGCACTCCAGAGCAGCCAAGGTCCGGGAAGGTGAATATGCTTCCATTTGTTATTTTCAAACAATCCATGGTTAAAATAAAAAAATATTTTACTGTTGGACATCCCCTGTAACAAGATTGTATGACTTAAAAAGAACCTGATACATGCTGCCCAATCCATAAGCAGCATATATCAGACATAGGCTGTACGATCGCAGTCAGGTATGTTTGGTTTAAAAAATTCTGCGCTGTTTCAGAGAAAACTATACTCTTAATACTCTCTAGGGAGCGAGGCGCACTATTGACTAGTCGGACAGGAAGGTCTCCGGCGGCTTCTCCCCGCCTGCTGCCAGTGACCTATATACACATGTAGGCAGACACCTGTCAATCCAGGGCAGCGGTGGGGAGAAGCTGTGGCTACTAAAAGTATGTTTTTCTCTGAAACCCTGCAGCTTTTCAGAGTCAAAGATGCCTGGCTGTGATCGTACAGCCAGTGTCTGATACATACTGCCCATGGGTTAGGCAGCGTGTATCAGCTGTCAGGTCCTCTTTAAATAAAATAAGTCTTCATTTTATTCCAACCACCATTTAAACCTACGTATACTCCTAACTTATATTTGCATACTTACATTTCTTTAAAATAGTAACTTTGCAAATAACCTAAAGGGGGTCTTCCCATTTAATATTATTGTGGCATTTAACTAGAATACGCCATAACATTCTAATCTGTGTGTTGTGTGGGGAGTTTTCAAGAAACATGCCATTTTGGTAGTTCTCTTGCACAGTGATGCTCCCAACCACCCACTGTACAGGATATTGCAACACAACTCTATTGAAGTGATGTAACTGAAGCTGTGTTATGGCAGAGAGTGGCTTTGTAGGAAAATCATTGAAGGAGATGTTAATTAGCGCTGTGGACATTTTATTTTGAAAATTAGGGGGGGTTCTTATCAGGATTCCCACCAATTAGGCAGTTAGGTCATTATGTCATGACTTCCAAGAGTGGATGCAAAATAGCCCTCCTAAAAGAAAAAAAAGAAAAAAAGCTTACTCTCTAGTGCCACCTATTGGAGATAACTATCCTACAAGTCAATATCAGACTCATTAAAGAGGAACTGACCAGCCCCCCATGAAGGCCAACCAACCAGCATTTGCAAATTCCTTTATATATACCCTGCCTAACAAGCCTTTTACCCTGGATGACACATAAACAGATGTTTACAAAAAGTATTTTTAAAGATGAAAAATAATCTTTTGACTAGTTGAGAGGGCGTTGCGTGAAGCAAAGTGTACGCTTCGTGACTTTAGAGGCGCACTGTGCATGTCCGGAAGAGAAGAAGACAGCTGACATCCACGGAGGAGCTGAAGATCTGTCGCTGATTCGTTACAAGCTCTGTTCTTCTGACGTCAGGCTTCTTCTTTGCTTCCGGATATGCGCAGTGGACCTCTGAAGCCGAGGAGGTACCCCCAGCTTTAGAGGTGCAATGACGTGTAGGAAAGAAATTTGCTCTTGCAAATCATGTTATCACACTCACAGGGGCGTGATTACATGCTGAGTGGGACGACTGGTCTGGGAAACAAATGCCCCATTGACTAGTCAAAAGATTATTTGCATATTAAAAACAGACTTTAAAAATACTTTTTTTTAAAACATCTGCTAATGTGTCATCCAAAATAAAGCGCTCGTAAAGAAGGGTATACATAAAAAAATCTACAAATGCTGGTGAGTGGGAGGGCATGGGGGACAGATCAGGTTCTCTTTAATAAACATTGCTACATGACTAAGAATAGAAATCAAACCAGAGTGTCCTCTAAAAGAGACCCATCTGCAGACAAATACCACTAATTTATAGGGTAGCTACCCAAAGGTGGCACTAGAGAGCAGCTTTCTTTCCTGTTTAGGAGAGCTCATTTGCATACCTTTCTTTTCCCAGAAAGTAGTTGATGAGGAGCAAGAACCATCTTAAGATTGATGTATATTTATTTTGGAGGAGACTCTAGTTTAGCTTATATTCTTAATCATATTGCAAGGCTCACTACAGGGTCGGACAGCGGCTTACAGGGTAGCTACTGTACCTCCAATAGATGGCCCTTATAAAACAGCGTTCATCCCTCTGAAAGAGAACTATTTTGAATACTCTTTCCAATGGAACATTCATGGCCTATAATATTTCCTATTCCAGCTTTGTTATCAAGGAGAAACATTATCCCCTTATTCCAATACTGGATAAATCAGCCTTTTTAGATGGCCACACGTGCTGCGTTTATTATGTACCTAGTAACTATCGCTATAAAAAGATAACGTCAATTCATAGAAAAATGTTTGCAGCCCAAACTAAATGTCTGTAGGACATCTGGAAATGATCCTTCCTCTTTGCCACTTGTATAAATGAATATACCGCTTATCTCGCAGATTACATATGGCCACATTATCTTATGTTGCTATTGGAGGCACTAATCTCTTCAGATAACACGTTTACCTAAACTAATAAAAAGTCATTTCAATAACAGAAGGAAATACGCTCATAAACCTCATCTCCTGACCTGGATCTGGATATATTGGAGTGCTCTCAAACAGGACGGTGGTGGCTCCATTGCAGAGTGGTCCATAGACGACGTAGCTATGCCCAGTAATCCAGCCAATGTCAGCAACACATGCAAACACATCCCCTTGTTTGTAGTCAAAGACGTACTAACAGGAAAATAGCTATTAGTATTAATAAACTGTGTGTGATATTACAGAATGAAACAAAAACCTAAAGAGATGAACTGGAATATAAGTTGGTATGCACGCAACATATAGGTGCATGTTCACACTGGTCACTAAACAGCCAAAACCTAAGATAAAAAACAAATAAGCAAATACCCTGCAGTAAATTAATAAATAGCAATAGTGCATGAAAATAATATAGGGTACTTAGTTAACATAATTTTGATTAAATAAATGTAAAAGCCATCCCACCACGTCAAGGTGACCCAATTCGGGACGGTCCTAAAGTCTAGTATTAAAACCTTACCATATGGCAAGTGACGTAATGTGAATAAGGGCTGAGAAGGACTGAGACCTAGCTAATGGACACCCAGGAATGGGGAACTATAAGAATGTAATATCCAGCTCAAGGAAAAGATAAGTCACACACTTATTTGCATAGAGCACAAAAAACTGAAACAAAAAACTAAACAGATGAAAGCCACATTGCCAACATACACTTACCTTGTGTGTTAGGGAAGCATACAGCAAATAGCCAGCCTGTGTGTGCACAATTCCCTTTGGCTTCCCGGTGCTGCCTGACGTATACAGCATAAATAACATATCTTCACTGTCCATAGCTTCTGGAGGACACACTGGTTCTGTTTTGGCCATTTCCTGTCAAAACATGTACAAACTGAGATCTGTGATCACAGAAAATGTGCAACTTTGGTGCATTAAAGGGGTCTTCCACTTTCCAGAAAGTGGACCTTAAAAGCTTCAAAATACCTGAAATAACAAACACAGCAGGTGCTCACTACCGCCCCAGGTCAAGCACTGGTCCCCTGCCCCTACTCTGGTCTAGGTGTTTTGGCTGTAGCGGTGTCTTCACAGCGATATAGTGCATCACCGTTGTAGCCAATCATTGAGCTCAGCTGTTATGCTTAGGTAGACGGCACGAATCGCAAAGCGCAGTGATTGGCTACAACGGTGATGTGAGCTGTCAATGTGCCACCAATGATACAGACAAAACACCAAAACCTTACCAGCGGCAGGGAGCCAAAACTGGACCTGGGGTGGGTGTGTACCTCCCATTTGTTGGTTTAAGTATTTCAGAGTTTTTGGCGTCTGAGTTACTGAAAGTGGAAAACCTTTTTTTTATATAAAGAACCAAAGTAACTGTGATTTGGTTCATACACCGAATGGCCACATTATTAGAGGCACTTGTCCTATCACGATTGGAAGTTTCCTGTTTCGAAATTAGACACGTGACCCCCGAGTGCAGAATATAAGCATTGAGCAAGTTTTCATAAATCTGTTTCAGTGAAAATCCATATCATAATGGGAAAATAAAGCGATCTAAGTGACATTTAAAGAGCCATAGTCATTGGTGCTAGAATAGCCAGAGCCAGTATTTGAAAAATTGCCAATCTTGGCCAACTTTCTGGTGCAACTGTGTTAAGAGTATATCAAGAATGATGTGATCAAAGAGAAACATCCAAGGAACGAGATCCTGTGACTATAAAGAACTCAAAAACGAAAGGGGTCCAATGGAAAATGTAAAGAAACATTCTGACAAACAGGCGGTGTACAGTCCTAGAAATTGTAGCCGAAAACATTGGTGCTCCAGGTATTTTGCCAGGATGCACAACTCATTTTACTTTAAAACGGATAGGATGTAATAGGAGATGATCAGTGTAATTGTGACTGCTGTCTAAGGGAAGCAGAAAAACAAGGCTCCAGGTAGCCAAAAAGCCAAAAAAAATGGGTCACTGAGCAGTGGCTAAACATTTCTCATCAGATGAATCCAAATATGCTGGCACCTTGCTACTAGGAGGGTCAGAATTTAGGTGTAAATAGCTTAGAGGGTACTTAATAAAACTTAATGATCTCAATAAAAATTAAACAATCTATAGGAGATGAAATTTTCACCCTTTCAACCTTAATAAGAACAAGAGGAAAAACAAGCTATGGTGGAGGAAATGAATCTGTCTAGTTCAAACAGTGAAAGTTGCTATTTATTGGGTCAGAATTTAGCACAAGCAGAATGAATCAAAGAACGCTTTCTATATTGTGTCAACAGTTCAGGCAAGATGAAGTGAAGCAATGGTATCATGGTCATCTTAGGTCTTTGTGGATGGACGTATAAACAATAGGGCTTACCTAAGTATTAGGGCCAACCAAGTTCATCCCTTCATGAAAGCTATTTGCACAATGTCAGAAGGACACTTTCAAATGGATTATACACCATGGCACAAGGTATACTTATGAATTGGTTGTAGAGACAAGACAAAGTTTTTCTTGCTTCCCTGGCCTTCACAGTCCCCAGAGCTCAATCATATATAGTATCTCTGAACAAGGTAGAACAAGGCTGTTGATAAGGCCATGGTCACGGTTTAGAATTTGGTCAGTATTTTACATCAGTATTTGTATAAAACCAGGAGTGGAAGTCAGAGGAAAAGTATAATAGAAACACATCATTGCTTCGGCATCTCTCACCCACTCCTGGTTTTGGCTTACAAATACTGATGTGACATATTGACCAAATACTGAACGTGTGAACATGGCATGGCCTAAGTATGTCAGTACCTCCATCTGATTTATGGCAACTGTGATAAGCCATTCTGCTAGCATGGGCCAATATTCCTGCAGAATCTACAGATGGTGTCTCTAAACAAACTGGCCATTCGGTATATAATATATATATATATATATATATATATATATATAGACACACAGTTGAAACCAGAAGCTTACACACACTATATAAAAAGACACATATGCATGTTTTTCTCAATATCTGACATGAAATCAGAATAAACCTTTCCCGTTTTAGGTCAATTAGGATTACCATAATTTTTAATATTTGCCAAATGCCAAAATAATGAGAGAGACAGAAATGTTTTAAGGCATTTTTATTACTTGCTGCAAAGTCAAAAGTTTACATACATTTCATTAGTATTTGGTACCATTGCCCTTAAACTGAATGTCTTGGGTCAAACGTTTGGGATAACCTTCCACAAGCTTCTCACAATAGTTGGTCAGAATTTGAGCCAATTCCTCCTGACAAAACTGGTGTAACTGATCCAGGTTTGTAGGTCGCCGTGCTCGCACCAGCCTTTTCAGTTTTGCCCATAAATTTTCAATAGGATTAAGATCAGGGCTTTTGTGATGACCACTCCAAAACATTGACTTTGTTATCCTTAAGCCACTTTGTTACCATTTTGGCAATATGCCTCAGGTCATTGTCCATTTGGAAGACCCATTACCGCCCAAGCTAAACTTCCTGGCTGATGTCTTGAGATGTTGCTTCAGTATTGCCATAATCTTCTTTTCTCATGTTGCCATCTATTTTGTGAAGTGCACCAGTCCCTCCTACAGCAAAACAACCCCACAACATGATGCTGCCACCCCCATGTTTTACAGTTGGGATGGTGTTCTTAGGCTACTAAGCTTCTCCCTTTTTCCTCCAAATGTAACGATGGTCATTATGCCCAAAAAGTTCAATTTTAGTTTCATCAGACTACAGGACATGTCTCCAAAAATGGAGGTCTTTGTTCCTGTGTACATTTGCAAACATTAATCTGGCATTTTTATGTTTCTTTTGGAGTAATGGCTTCTTCCTGGCAGAGTGCCCTTTAAGTCCATATTGATACAGTACTCGTTTCACTGTGGATATTGACACAATCTTACCATCTTCCGCCATCATCTTCACAAGGTCTTTTGCTTTTGACCATGGGCGGATATGCACATGTTGGAGCAAAGTACATTCATCTCTGGGACACAGAACCCATCTCCTTCCTGAGCGGTATGATGGCTGGACATTCCTATCTTGTTTGTACTTGCGTATAATTGTTTGTACAGATAAACGAGGCACCTTCAGGTATCTTGAAATTGTACCCAAGGATGAGCTTGACTTGTGCAAGTTCATAATTCTCTTCCTGATATCTTGGCTGATTTCTTTAGACTTTCCCATGATGCTACACAAAGAAGCAGTGTGTTTCACGTGTGCATTAAAATACATCCACAGGTGTGTCTCTAATTAACTCAGAAGCTTCCAAACACATGACATCATCATATGGGCAGTCCGGAAATGTTTACAGGCATAGTAATCTTAGTGTATGTTAGCTTTTGACTTTGAGGTAAGTAATAAAAATGCCCTAAAACATTCTCTCTCTCTCATTATTCTGGCATTTGGCAAATATTAAAAATTATGGTAATACTAATTGATCTAAAACGGGAAAGGTTTATTCTGATTGCATGTCAGATATTGAGAAAAACATGCATATGTGTCTTTTTATATAATGTATGTAAACTTCTGGTTTCAACTGTATATATATATTTATATATGTATATATATATATATATATATATATATATATATATACATATATATATAAACACAGTTTTGTTATACATGTTTTGTTATACACATGTTTATTTCCTTTGTGTGAATTGGAACAACACAAAATAAACAGAGGAAAAAAAGGCAAATTGAACATCATTTCACACAAAACTCCAAAAATGAGCCAAACAAAATTGTTGGCACCTTTCCGAAATTGTAGGTATACAACATTGTTTCTAGCATGTGATGCTCGTTCAAACTCATCTGTGCCAAGTAACAGGTGTGGGCAATATGAAAATCACACCTGAAACCAGATAAAAAGGGGAGATGTTGACTCAATATTTGCATTTTGTGTCTGTGTGTGCCACACTAAGCATTGAGAGCAATCACGGGAGTGATTCAAACATAACACCGAGCAGATGTAAATACTCTGTGCTAGTCCGAACATACTCGGCGAAAGGGTTAACAAAACATACTCGCTCATCACTAGAAGAGAACTGTCTGAGGACTTAAGAACCAAAATTGTTGAACAATGTCAACAATCTCAAGGTTAAGTCCATCTCCAGAGATTTTGATGTTCCTTTGTCCACAGTGCACAACATAATCAAGAAGTTTACAACCCATGGCACTGTAGCTAATCTTCCTGGATAAGGACGGCAGAGAAAAATGATGAAAGGTTGCAACGCAGGATAGTCCGGATAGTAGATAGTCTGAAGGAATTCAAGCTGTCTCGCAGACTCAGGGTACATCAGTGTCAGTGCAAACTATCCATCGACATTTGAATGAAGTGAAAAAGTATGGCAGTAGACCCAGGAGGACCCCACTGCTGACACACTGCTAGACTGCAATTTGCCAAAATGTACATGAGTAAGGTAAAATCTTTCTGGGAAAGCACCTTGTGGACAGATGAGACCAAAATAGAGCTTCATGATAAAGCACATGATTCTACTGTTTACTGAAAATGGAATAAAGCCTACAAAGAAAAGAACATAGTACCTACATTCAAATATGGTGGAGGTGCAAAGATTTTTGGGGGTTGTTATGCCTCTGGCAACAGTTGCCTTGGCTGTGTGCAAGGCATCATGAAATATAAAGATTACCAAAGGATTTTGGGTTGCAATGTAGTGTCTAGTGTCAGAAAGCTGGTTTTGCGTCCTAGGTCATGGGTCTTCTAGCAGAACAATGACCCCAAACAAACTTCAAGAAGCACCCAGAAAATGAACGTAAACAAAGATCTGGAGAGTTCTAAAGTGGGCAGCAATGAGTCCAGATCTAAATATTATTGAACACCTGTGGAGAGATCTTAAAATTGATGCTGGGAGAAGGCACCCTTCAAATATGAGAGACCTGGAGCAGTTTACAAAAGAAGAGTGGTCCAAAATTCCATTTGAGAAGTAAGAACTTTGTTGATGGTTATAGGAAGCGATTGATTGCAGGTATTTATTTCAAAGGGTGTACAACCAAATTTTAAGTGCCAACAATTTTGTCAGGCCCATTTTTGGGAATTTGTGTGAAATTATGTCCAATTTGCCTTTTTTTCTCTGTTTTTTTTGTGTTGTTCCAATACACACAAAGGAAATAAACATGTGTACAACAAAACACGTGTGATTGCAATAATTTTCTGGGAGAAATACTTAACTTTCTGGAACAATTTCAAGGGTATTGTTATTACAATTATGGAGCATCTTCTCTTAGAGCTTTTCATTATGTCATTCCTCACTCTTCCGGGAAATTTATGAATAAATTGGCAACTGACTATTACTATTTCTCTTGTCAATAGAATTTGCCTCTATACTCTCTGACGCTCTGACGCTTTGTAATCAGTGCTGACTGATCAGTGGAATGATAAAACGTTGGATTAGAACACAATATTCTGGAAGGAATATTGGCTCTGGTGCTTGCGTAGGATCATTCCCAACTCCTTCCAATACAATAGAAAGAACCCAACATCTTGCAAATTAGAGGAGTTTACTGTTGCACAATCCAAAGATATAATATGTGATAGTTTGGTCATCTCACGTGACCTGCATCAAACATAAGATTCCAGATGGATTAACGGTGTGTCAGTCTTAGCGCGCGCGGGATAGTAACACTATTGTATCCAGCCATTTATATACATGCTGTAAAGAATGTAAGTCAACATAGTTTAGAAAGAACTTTGTACTCTAGTATGCTGTGTACACACAGTGTACATGTGAGTTGCACAGCATGGCAGACATAGAACATTGCACTGTTTCTTTGCTAGAGTAATCAAATATTAAAAACATGTGCAATTCAAACATTGAGTAGAGTGTAGGATAAGATATCATAAGGTATAGGAGCATCTCACAATCCCACATGCGCTAATACCGACATAAATACCACCAATCCATCTGCAGTCCAATGTTTGATGAAGATCACATTTGAAGACCTAAATATTAGTGATGAGCGAGCATGCTCAGATATCGAGTTATCCGAGCACGCTCGCTCATCACTGCTAAATATCACATATTATATCTTTGGATAAAACTCATCAAACTCATCAAATTGGCAAGTGATAATTGAGTGCTGAGTACTTTTTACTGTAGTGGAATGATAACACTCAGCGGTCATTTTCAGGGGGAACAGAAGAACTAACCAACACATTTTTTGGAGCATATAAAGAATCATACGAGGGGAGCAGCCCTTATATAAAGCCTCTATAAAGATTGTCTCCAAATATTGTAATAAAACAGTTCGCTGATAAAATAAAAAATTATGAACATTAAAAAAGTTGTCCGACTTTTAAAAAAAAAAAAAGAGCAGCAAATACTTTAATCCCTTGCTGATTCAACTTAGAGGCTACAGCAGTTCCTACTGTTTTCTTTTTTTGCAAGCCTCCAGCACATGACAGCTGCAGCCAATCCTTGGCCTCAGCAGTCACATGCCCCTCAGTGATGCCAATAATTATGGCAGGTGACAGCCAAAGGCCCAGATACACATCAGACTATAGTGGGGGTATCCCAACTTTTCGGGTGAGAAAAGGATCAGACAGGTTGAATTTTAACACCCAACCCTTTTGTTTTCCTGAGGAATAAGAAACTGCAAGCCATCTGCGAGTGACTTTCTCCTCTCTTCCTGCTGATAATAAATGAATGCTCTGCTGAGTCGAACGTTCATGTGTATGGTAAAGTTGGAAGAGATAGCTGATGGCCACTGACTGACTGTGGAGGCTTTCTAAGCAAAAACTGACAAAGACTGGAGTTTGACAACCCCTTCAAAGCTAACCAATATCTACCGCATGTTAATGTGCCTACTTTCGTCTTGAGCTCATATACAAATTATAATACGGTCAGCTGAACTCGCCGATATCAGTGGGCTCAAAAGAAGTCTACTCTATATTGTGACCTTTTGAGAAGGAACACGCATGTCCAATTTCAGACAGCTTTTTTTAGGATTCTCATGTTCTTCGAGAGATAAACCGCCATTAGAGGAGTCTGGCATTGGTTCTATCATAGACAAGCGCTACTGTGTAGTCAGGAGAGATTGCTGTCAGCCAAAACATTGTTTGGCTGAAAGTCATCTAATGTGTATGGGGCCACCTTAGTATTAAGAGGTCATCACCATATTCAAGCACAAGGCTGCAGGTCCCACTCCAAGTTGACTTCTAAATATCAGTAAATTATTCTTTATAATACACCTGCTGTGGATTAAACTGGTTGAAGATCACATACTGTAGACTAAAGCTGACCATATAATGAGATTGAAACCTGCCAAATGGGCTTTCAGCTGATCACTAGCTCACCAGTTTCCCCCACACACATAAACACTTGGCTAAACTGACCATTAATGTCTTTGACGGGAAGAGATGAGAAAGCCAGAACAGTCAGACTCCTTTGGCAGCAGCTTAATTCCCATGAAAAAAAATCCAATTTACCCATTCCTTCTCTTCCCCAATATCATCTGTCGGGAGAAAGTCAAGAGGTCCTATGCATATCACATGACAACTTTCATCTAATGTGTATAACGGCCTATGGACCTGCAAAGGCAGATTCTCATCTTATCCTATGTATAACCATCCATCTACCTATAATACATATGATAAGAGTTCTTCGACACAGAATATTTGGCACGTGCGCCACATTATGTAGCCCTTTCCACTTCCTGCCGACTCCAACTCAAAAACATCTCCCGGATCCGTGCATTCCTCAGCAAAGACAATGCAAAAACACTAGTGCATGCCCTCATCATATCCTGCCTCGACTACTGCAACCTCCTGCTCGGTGGCCTCCCTTCCAACACTCTCGCACCCCTTCAATCTATCCTAAACTCTGCTTCTCGACTAATCCACCTGTCCCCCCGCTATTCCCCGGCCTCTCCTCTCTGTCAATCTCTTCACTGGCTCCCCATTGCCCAGAGAATTCAGTTCAAAACTCTAACCATGGCATACAAAGCCATCCACAACCTGTCTCCCCCATATATCTGTGACCTAGTCTCCCGTTACCTACCTGCACGCAACCTCCGATCCTCACAAGATCTCCTTCTCTACTCCCCTCTTATCTCCTCCTCTCACAATCGCATACAAGATTTGTCCTATGCATCCCCCCTACTCTGGAACTCTCTACCCCAACACATCAGACTCTCGCCGACTGTGGAAACCTTCAAAAGAAACCTGAAGACCCACCTCTTCCGACAAGCCTACAACCTGCAGTAACCACCGCAGCATGACCAGCTCTATCCTCACCTTATGTATCCTCACCCATCCCTTCTAGACTGTGAGCCCTCGCGGGCAGGGTCCTCGCTCCTCCTGTACCAGTCGTTGACTCGTTTTGTTAAGATTATGTAAATGCTTTTGTTATGTATATCCCTATCACATGTAAAGCGCCATGGAATAAATGGCGCTATAATAATAAATAATAATAATAATAATGTAGTACAGGCACATGTGTAAGACGTACTTCTTCCAGAGATATGTCAAGATTACCCATGTGGACTTTGTCGTCTGTCCTCTGAGCAACAAAGACATGTTTAATTGAAGGACAGCTCTTGACAGCTTCATCCACAGTCTTCTTGAGCTCTGTCACTCGTCCACCTCTCAGTCCTTGGTTGAAGGTGATGACAGCTTTGCAGTTAGCTATAGAAATAATGTGAAGACAAGTCATGTTTCCATTTATTGGCTGGAAAAAAAATCAGTCTCTTAGGCATGTTTACCCAATCTGACTGTGCAGTTTATATAGAATGTGTATTATAAATTATTTATAAAATATTAAGGATAAATTTGGGGAAAATAATATTTTCCGAGGAAAATTGCAGCTATTTAATCTTTCCGAAATTGATGTATTTCTTCCATCTTCTTCTCCACCTAAACCCTATGCCTCTGTCTATAACACCACTTCCCTGGACATCAGGCCAGAGTTTTGGATTGATTTTGATCTTAGCCCAGGAATATTTTTTTTAAACACATCCAATTGTGGAGTTTATTGTTATTCCAAGAATTGTTAATTAAAATGTACTTTTGTTCGCGGCAAAACCCCTTTAAGAATAGCATGTACAAGGTGGTTTTTAATGATTAGGAACTATGGAGATTTTTTGAGGCGTTCAAAAAAATGAGTTTTACAGGAAACCATTTCAGGAAACAATCCTTCTTGGGTTTTTTTAGGAAGAGTTTTTCTGTTTCCTAAAGTGGTTTTGAATTGATTTTAGCCTTCTGATTGGACAGTGCATAGTTTGGAGCAGATTCCATCAGGAGCCGCTTCAGAGATATGACGAGCACTTTTTTTTTTATCAGACATTTTTCAAAACTTCAAAAGATTGAACATATGAACAATTTCGTTTTACAATAGGAATAAATAGGAAGAGTCTTTCAAGTGTTTTTGAAGCGATTCTTCAGTGTGTTTTTTTAAGAAGAGCTGCTCATAAAAAATCCTTAGAAAACCTTTGTTGGCACATAGCCTTAAAACTTTCCCCTTTCTTCACACATTTTGTCCTTACTTTGCACTTATATATCTGTTGGCTTAGAATCTAAGCCTTAGATACTAGCTGGGTGACTTTTTGTTATGTTTTCCATACCAACACAACAGGATAGTCCTCTGGACAATATAACCAATTGCACTCACATATACTACGACTGGAGATACTTAAAGGGCACCTGTCAGTAGGATCAACCCTCCTATGTCATCTATATGGGCATGTATATCAAAGAAAGATGAATAAAGATGAATAACATTATACTTTGATATCTGCAATCCAATGAATGGTTCCGGAGAAATCCACGTTTTTCTTATATGTAAATTAGCTGAAAAGATGTCTAGAAGCAGAAGATCCTACTGTGGAACAGAGGTCGTTTCAGGTCATTTATATAATTGAAAAATGTGGATATCTCAGGAACCAATCATCAGATCAGATATCAAGCTGTTACGGATCCGGGTGGTGGAACCTCTGTGCTGCGATGCAAGGAGGGACCAGAGGGGCGTAACTAAGTGCCAACTCGGACTGACCCTGGCCACACGGCGTCTTAATCGACTCGGTGAACCAGGGAGGGACCGGGCAGGTGGACCAGATGCCACTCTGGGACCGACCTAGTGAGAGAGCAGGCGCCTCCCACAGGTCAGATGGCTGAAGCTGACCGGTACAGCGAATGAGCACGGCAGGTAGCTTGAGGGGTAGTCTGGGTAGGCAGGCAGGCGGGCTCGGCAGGTATCCAGACAGGTGATCCAGGAAGGCAAGCAGGTAGATACGGCAGGTGGCCTGACAGGTGATCCAGGTAGACAGGCAGGCGGACACGGCAGGTGGCCTGACAGGTGATCCGGGTAGACAGGCAGGCGGGCACGGTTGACAGACAGGCAGGCGGGCTCGGCTGACAGACAGGCTGGTGGGCACGGCTGATAAACAGGCAGGCGAGCACAGCTGATAGGCTGGCGGACACGACTGATAGTCAGGCTGGCGGGCACGGCTAACAGACAGGCTGTCAGGTACTGGAACCTGAGGGCTGAGGAGAGTGTTAGCACACAAACCACAACCTTGCACAGACACCTCCATTTTGGAGGAGGTACTTTATATAGGAGTGGTCCTCCGGCCATTGGCCGGGGGCTCTTTAGGACGGCGCGGCGGCCCCTTCAAGAGGGAGGGAGCGTGCGCGCCCTAAGCACAGTGCCCGGGAAGCTGCGTGCGGTGCGCGCAACAGCAGCTGCAGGAGGGCTGGGACCAGACTGGGACCGTGACAGTGAGGGGAACGGCGTCTCTGCCTCCTGCCGCTACACAAGGTATCAATTTATTTGGCTTCCTATAACTTACATGCCCATGCAGACGGCTTAAGAGGGTTCATTTTACTGATAGATTCCCTTTAAGCCAGCTCAAGAATTATAATTATAAAGCTCGATGGAATAGGTATGTGACATGTGCATCTCACAAAATTAGAATATCATCAAAAACTTAATTTTTTTCAGTTCTTTAATACAAAAAGTGAAACTCATATATTACACTGTGTTCCAAATTATTATGCAAATAATATTTTCTCAGATTTTCCCAATTATTATGCACAGCAGAGTTTTCAACCTTTTCATTTTAATAAAGAACAAAAAAATGGTCATTTTTGAAATTATAAGCATTAGCAGGTTATTACAAACTGAAATCAAACAGTTTTCAACTCAAAACTTTATTCTAGGTGATGTTACATTTGCACATAGGACCCCTTGTTCGAAAGGAGCTTCTGAACTCTCTCGTCCATTGAATTTGTCAGGTTTTGGATGGTTTCTGCTTCAATTGTTTTGCATGAGGACAGAATACCCTCCCAGAGCTGTTGCTTAGATGTGAACTGCCTCCCGCCATAGACACTCCTTTTGATGATGCTCCAGAGGTTCTCAATGGGGTTGAGGTCAGGGGAGCATTATTAAAATGAAAAGGTTGAAAACTCTGCTGTGCATAATAATTTGGAACATGCATTTTGAGTGCAGTTTGAGTTTTTTATTTTTTTAAAAATATACTGTTATCATAGGCAGTTTGTACAAAAACCTTTCAATTGTACTCTAATAGTTATTTGACTGGAAAATTACAATGACTGCAATTCATATAGGTAATTTGGGAAAATCTGAGAAAATATTATTTGCATAATAATTTGGAACACAGTGTATATAGAGTCATTACAAACAAAGTGATCTATTTCAAGTGTTTATTTCTGTTAATGTTGATGATTATGGCTTACAGCCAATGAAAACACAAAAGTCATTATCTAAATAAATGAGAATAATTAACAAAATCACCTGCAAAAGCTTCCTAAGTGTTTACAAAGGTCCCTCAGTCTGTATCAGTGGGCTCCACAATCATGGGGAAGACTGCTGACTTGACAGATGTCCAGAAGGCAGTCACTGACACACTCCACAAGGTCCCAGAGTTCCAATTTTCATTTGGAAATCAAGGTCCCAGAGTCTGGAGGAAGAGTGGAGAGGCACAATCCAAGCTACTTGAGGTCCAGTGTGAAGTTTCCACAATCAATGATGGTTTGGGGAGCCATGCCATCTGCTAGTGTAGATCCACTGTGTCTTATTAAGACCAAAGTCAGTGCAGCAGTCTACCAGGAAATTTTAGAGCACTTCATGCTTCCCTCTGCCGAAATGGTTTTTGGAGAGGGAAATTTCATTCTCCAGCAGGACTTGGCACCTGTCCACACTCTCTAAAGTACCAATACATGGTTTAAAAACAACAGTATCACTGTGCTTGATTGGCCAGCAAACTTGCCTGACCTTAACCCCATAGAGAATCTATGGGGTATTGTCAAGAGGAAGATGAGAGACACCAGACCCAACAATGCAGAAGAGCTGAAGGCTGCTATCAAAGCAACCTGGGCTTCCATAACACCTCAGCAGTGCCCCAGGCTGATCGCCTCCATGCCACGCCAAATTGATGCAAAAGGAGCCTCGACCAAGTATTGAGTGCATTTACTGAGCATACATTTCAGTAGGCCAACATTTTAAAAACATTTTTCAAGCTGTTGTTATAAAGTATACTAATTTATTGAGATAATGACTTTTGTGTTTTCATTGGCTGTAAGCCATAATCATCAACATTAACAGAAATAAACACTTGAAATAGATCACTCTCTTTGTAATGACACTATATACCGTAATATATGAGTTTCACTTTTTGCATTGAAGAACTGAAATTAATTAACTTTTTGATGATTTTCTAATTTTGTGAGATGCACCTGTAGATAGATAGATAGATAATAGATAGATAGATAGATAGAGAGATAGATAATAGATATATAAATATATAGATAATATATAGCTAGAGAGAGATAGATAGATAGATAGATAGATAGATAGATAGATAGATAGATAGATAGAGATAATAGACAGATAGAGCAGGTTAATGCTTTCATTCTGACAGTATGCCTTACAAAGTTTAGCGCTACAGCATGGAGTGATTGTGCACGAGTATTTATACATGGAGCCCGGTCAGCATAAGAGGTGCACAGTAGCTGTGACTGACCCGTTGACTTGAATTACTCTGCATCGCCTGATATGATGATGGAACACATTCATGGACCTAAATAGAATCATGACTAATCGCCCAGGAAGTTGAGAAGCCGTGGACGATAACACAGGAGAGTGTTCCTCTGAAGTATTCACAGGACAAAATCTATAAATCATATTCATTCACATTTGCTTCCGAGCACAACTTGGTCAAATTTTTCTGTGTTGGCAGTAGAAGTAGAGACTATCAGAATATCGCGTAGTGTTGGAGTGGAAACTGAGGGGTATTTTAAATTGCCAGACAATCCCTTTTTAAATCAAGTGAATTCTATGAAGCCCTGGGGATATGCAGCAGCTAGACACATCGGGTGCTGGTTATCAGAGAGACAGAAGAACTGGATGGTGGAACACGTGGGTTTTCACCAGTTCCACTAATCTAGTGGTTACAATCGCGACTGTAGACCAGGGTTCCTGTAGGCACTGTATGCCACTATTCCTTATGGCACTGTTTGGTTCTGCTTATCTTGGCACAGCAAAGTGTTTTCTAATCGGGAAATAAAGGCAATATGGCAATTCACTATAAACATGAACAGCTTTACTTTTGGACATGTGGCTTTTAGTTTTAGGAGCATTATAGGGCAAAATTCATGATATTGACCATTATATACATAAATTATTCATTTGAGGTCCCTAATAGATGGTGTATTTATCAAATGTGAAAGATATTGACCATTATATACCAACAATTCTTATTTCCGGTCCCCACTTGGTGGTAGGATTTGCCCGCTACTGACACAGGGAAACCTTGGAATCCCAATGAGCTCTAGTTAATCAACTAGACATTACATTTTAGGAAATCCCACCAAGAAGTCCTAATGTCTATGGGTTACGTAGTTTATAAAGCATTTAGGGATAATTTGGTAGTAAAATACTTACTAGTAGTACTTACCATCATTGATTCGCCCAGCCAAGGACTCAGCACTGAAACCAGCAAACACAACATTATGAACAGCTCCGATCCTTGCACAAGCCAACATGGAAGCCACAGCCAGAGGTGAAACCGGCATGTAGATGGCCACTTTGTCACCTTTTTTAATCCCATACTTTTTTAATGTGTTGGCAATTCGACATGTGGTGTCAAGAAGCTCCCTGTAGAGGAACAGAGACACATTAATTTAGTCCTAAGAATCCCTGAAATGGAAATAGCATTTTACAGTAATAGTGCAGAATACTGAGCACTCGTATAGGAATTGCCTAATTTATGCAGCCATGTTACATATAACACATTAGGGCCTATGAATAAAATTAAAGGGGTCTCCCACTTTGAGCCCCTCTATTGATCAAAGATGTACAAAAAGCTCATTATTATTATCACTATTATTATTAATTTATATAGCACCATTGATTCCATGGTGCTGTACATAAGAAGGGGTCACATACCAAATACAGATATCACTTACAGTAAACAAGCTAACAATGATAGACTGGTACAGAGGGAAGAGGACCCTGCCCTTTGTGGGCTTACATTCTGCAGGAATGGGGAAGGAGAAAGTAGGTTGGGGGGGGTTGCAGTAGCTCCGGTGTTGTTTGGGGGTGGCAGCAAGCAAGTTCATGGCAGGATGTAAGCTTGTTTGAAGAGATGGGTTTTCAGGTTCCGTCTGAAGGATCCAGGTGTGGTGGATAATCGGATGTGTTGAGGCACAGAATTCCATAGGACGGGGGATATTCGGGAGAAAACTTGGAGGCGATTGCGTGAGGAACAAATAAGTGTGGAGGAGAGAAGGAGGTCTTGGGAGGACCAGAGGTTACGTGAGGGAATATATCGGGAGATTAGTTCAGAGATGTACGGAGGAGAGAGGTTATGGATGGCTTTGTAGGTCAGTGTTAGTAGATTGAACTGGATACAAGTACAAGTAACATAAACCACATAAGAAAAGCTGCAAAATGAACCAAGAATCATATGAATAAATATTGAGAATATTCACACTCTCCTGACAAATTGTAAAGGTTAAGGGGTTATTGAGGATTAGAAGAATAGAATAGCTCTGATGCAAAAACAGTGCCATGCTTGTCTGCAGGTGGTAAGTGGTATTACAGCTCATGTAGCTACGTACTATCATCACATATCACGGTACCCTATCTATCATTTATATACCCGTTTTACTATGTTCAGAACATATTTTACATCAGTGGGCAGACTATGCCGTAATACTGGTCTAGCTCCCCAGTAGGGCTCACAGAGTAACATGTATTCACACATCTTGAATGCCTGCTAGGTAACAACACTAGCCATGGAGCCACTATGAAATAATTTAAAAGGGTTTTCCTACTCTATACAATGAAACCATTTGGTTAAGATAAGCCATGATTTACTCATCGGTGGGTGTCTGACTGTGGAAACCACCACAGAACTTTAGGTGATCCTCAACAAATTTTTCTGGCACCGAAACACAACTCCCTTTACTCAGTTCTCTGGACAATAGGAGGCCAGAAGTTTTGCTGTGCAGGAGAAATGCTAAAGAACCCTTTGATCTTGTGATTGTCGAGGTCCCAGAAGTTGAACCCCACCAATGATGTATGATGATGTATGCTCAAGATGCGCCATAACATTATCAGATGAGTATGACCCTTTAAACAGGTATGTGAGTAAGCAACAATTATCACCTATACCATGTACTGTATAGGCAGATTGAGATTGAGACCCCCACTGTTTACCAGAAGGCATTGAATGAAGTGTCCGACACTCACAAGGATAGCCATGCACTACACACTACCATGCTGTTATTATCTATTGTAGTCTCTGGCAATCAACGGAGCATCAGGGATCAAGTACGACTGTAGTGCTGCAGTGAGAGGCTCCGGAGCTGCGGTCAGTGAGTGACAGGACACAGCTCCTGAGCTCAGCAGAGGTCTGGAGCTTCTCGCTGCAGCGCTTCATTCTCCCCGGCTCTTCGCATGGATTACAGCGCGGGACACTTAGGATAGGTGAGTATAAGTATTTTTCATTTTATTCTTATTTTTACACAGTTGGACACTGGGAGCAGCCACTACTAACCTCATCATTGTCCCTGCTGGTGCTGATCGCAGCGCTGGCAGGGAACCATGATGAGGGCAGTGTTCAGCACCCGGTGCTTGGGAACAGCGCTAACTGTACTGCTGATTCCCAGGCGCCAGTCCATGTGATCCTGATGAGGCACACGGTTGCCACATGTGTGACACACTCGGACACACGGGACACGGATATCTGCGGTACCGGTTTTTCCGGTACCGAAGACATACGGACGTGTGAAACCAGCCTTAGGCTGGGTTCACACAAGCATATTTCAGTCTTCATATGGCCTGCAATACCCAGACTGACCACAAGTCTCTTTACTCTGGCGGCCAAAGACAGAAGAGGGCCCCTGAGTAAGAACAGTATATGAGTCCTTTGCAATCGAATAGACCATCATAATGCACAGTTATACCTGCATTGGATGTGGTAGTGGGCCCCCTTGCCATTTGGGCCCCTGTGCGGCTGCACAGGTTGCATCAATGATATATCCGCCCCTGTCTCTTGACCCGAAATTACAGCCTCATAGACACATAGAAAGCTGTGAATTCAGGTCGGGAGACCCCCCCTCCAGATCGGGCATTGCAGCCTATATACAGACCGGGAAATATGCTTGTGTGCATCCAGCCTTAAAGTAATATGATATAATCAACCTGAGTTCTGTCTTATATCTGGAATTGTATATTTTCTCTCTTGGTCTATACTGAGTTAGGACCCTTTCATAGTAACACTCATTCATGGTTATTGACCTTGTAAACAAAAGTAGCCATTGATTGACAAACCGATGGACTGACCACATCTTTTAGGCTAGGGCTACACAACGACTCTGGTCATGCAACGGCTGTTAAGGCCAATGTTTGCTCTGTGCCACTGCTACATCGCAGAGCAATGCAAATGATTGGGGTCACATTGCAACCCTGAGGGGCCTGCGACAACAAAGTCGTAAAAAATCGGATGAAGTTGGACTTCTTGCGACTTGCTTGTGGCTGTTGCCGTACCCTCGGGGGTCGCAATCCGACCTCCTTCACTTGTATTGTGCTGCGATGTAGCAGCGAGCCAAAAAATGGTCCAGGACACTTTGCAGCGATCAGCGACCTCACAGCAGGGGCCTGATCGTTGCAAAGTGTCACACATAGCGACATCGCTGGTGAGGTCGCTGGTGAGTCACCAAAACCGTGACACAGCAGCGATCTCGCTAGCGATATCGCTTAGTGTGACAGGGCCTTTAGGCTGACACACAAATTATCAGTTGTCAGCAGCAAATAATTCCAACAATACCGAAATGTATAGGGATGAACAATGGTAGTAATGATTATTTGTCCCCATACAGTTTGCACAGTTCCGATGTAAATGGAGATAACCAAACGCCAATCGATTTGTTATATCATTGATAAACGTTCGTTTCAGGCAGAAAACCTGGGAATGTAAAAGTGCCCCTATTACAGGGTGGGTAAGCTCGTGGCAAAATATTACTACTACTGTGTGAAACCTGCAACTAATTGCACCTTTCTCATTATCATAACATATTATTGCTATAGGAACTTCTGGTATTTTCAAGTCTATGACTACAAGTAACTTATACATTGTCCAAACATTACAGTGACAAGTCAGATTAATGACAAGAAGGCTCCATATAATAGCTCTACCTGTGGCACAGAGTCAGTAATGAGCAATTAACAAGCACAATATAATTCAGCTCTAAATAATGCAACAAAAATTGTGTTTACCTTGAAACTTAGAATATCAAATTCCAGACCTTATCTAGCAGAACTGTGCACAAGGTCGACCCCTCTGCTCTTCTAATACCCCCTAATATCATAGCTGTTAGATCTTTCATTCCCCTCTAGACCTTCATATGTATATCAGGATGGCCACAACTAGGTGGAAATGGCTACGGAGGCTCTGAGTATAGAAAATCAGACGGTGCAGAGCCAAACTGTCATGTGTCACGCTGTATATCTGACGTACCAGTAACAAGGAACGCTATGACAATGTACTTGTCTACAATGCCTGCCTCCATTTTCTGCACTAATCAGGACGCTTTTTAAAGTAATGGCTTTGATTTTTTTAGTTGTTTTTTTTTTAATTTTCAAGAGATTTTCCACTGCCTATAACGATTGTCAAGTTTCTGCATTTATTTGCCTTAGGGTTTGTGCAGACAACTGTATTATTGGCCAGAGTGCGATACGACAAAACATCCAATGTTATTCTATGGAGTTGTGAACATCTCAGATTTTTTCCTCGAACAGAGGTGGCCCGGAGAAAAAAAAACACTGCATGCCTGAGTTTGATCTGATATTCGGATCGTACTCGACCGTGCAAGTCAATGAGTCTGTGGAAACCATTAGACTGCACTCGGATGACATCTGAGTGAAGTACGATTTTTACGGACTGATATAATGTAGAAGATGGAGTCATTTTTTTCTATCTTCTCCCATCCGAGAAAATCAGAGCACACTATGATCAGAGTTTCATTAGAGTGTGATTAGCATAAGTGGACTGATTTTCTAGGATGGGAGAATATACGCTCGAGTGACCCTAGCCTGATGGATAGCTTTTTGTGAGATATAGAAATTAGGCTATTAAAGGGGATGTCTCAAAAAAACAACCTCTGTTCATAAACCCTATTGAAGCATGTGGACCTCAGAAATAGGGAGTCCCCACTAAGTTAGAACAAAAGTTCTTAAAGAGCTGCGGCTCCATTTTTAGTAGACTATCCCATTAATGTACTATAAAGTCTGGCCAGACTTTGCCAAGCAGTCAGTGTAGCTGTTGGTAGAGATGGATCTTGATCAGAGCAAAAAATGACACTTAAACAGATATTGCCGTAATATTGGTATAATTAATGCAATATCAATATAGTAGGCTGAAATTAAGAAAATGGGGTTTCCAAGATTTCTATATTGATGACCTCTAATATGTCATATCAAATAAATAAGTGCCCAATTCCTGGGACCTGGCACCCCGATCTTGTTTGCCACATTATACTGCAGCTCTGTACTGCAATACCGGGCACAACCACTAGATTATGTATGGCGCTGTGCCTGGTGAATGATATCGGGGACTCCGCGCTCACTGGGGAGTAATGGCCCCTTCAATTAACAGACAGGTGGTTTGTGGGAGTAGGACTTCCATCAATCTAATATTGATAACCTGTTCTTAGGATTAGCTGTCAATGTCCAAATGTTGGAAAACCCCTTAATTAGAATAATGCATAAGCATACTAATAGTAGCTAATCAGATCACTGCCCATTTATAGTTATACTAGCTCTTGTGAGTTCCTGTGTTTTCTGATTCCTTTGCCGCCTCATTTATTGAACATTCTTCTTGCCAGCTGGCACCACCAGCCAGTGGCTACTCCAAGGACTTTACCCTGGGTCCCTGTGCACCTGAGGAAGGCTGGGTACAGTCGAAACAAGTTGTGTTTTTAATAATTTTTTATTTTTGTGAATTCCGGTGAATGATTCCTTCTTTGCGCCAATTGCTTGGATTTTCCTTGTGTGCCATTTTTCTCAAATAAGTAACTGGCCAGCAGTTTTCCTTTGCGGTCATTTATAAATTCAGCATTGTTCTTATTAATGGACGCCATAATGAGAGGACACAGGCCAGTAATGAATACTGTGGTGGCTCCGATGACAAGCCTCATAAGACAATTCTTGCATGTCACATAACTATTGGGACACATACCTGTCATCTGAAGGACGGTCTGTCTACTACTGTACTCATGAACCCCTTGTACTGTACTGGACCTCTACTGCTCCTTGCAAATGTTTCTAGGAACAGACCTTCTATTCTCGGCTAATGACGACCTGCATACAGAAGATTACAGAAGTGCTGTACATACCGCACACACAAGTACAGTCCGGCTATTATAGCTCTGTCTATATCTCCCGGTAACTGAATGTCACTTATTATCACAGTGTATTGTGAATGTTGATTGTACGTATGACTCATAACATTATCTTGACTTTTTTTTGTCCACAGGAAAACAAAAAGAAATGAATCCTGAATTCTATTTATATTTGTTTCACAGTAACAACCAGCGATCACATTTCCAGTTCATTGATAATTGTCCATTCATTTCTATGTTATCAGGTAATATTTGACCAAAGTCCTATAATCAAACATTAGCTCTGTTACCCCTTCATAGGCTACCAACATTCTTCATAGTGCTGTGAGGCTTTTCATGCATACAAAGTTGATAGTGGGCATTGTAAAATTCTGATAACATTTACCTCCTTCCTTCCCCGAGCTTCCTATTTCCTTTATGCCCCATGCACACTGCAGTATTGTGGATCTATGTTGCACGGATCCCCAATAATGCACCCATAGCCTCCTGAGCTCATACTGGACTTCACTGCTCCCTGATTTTATAATGAGGCACAAAGAGGGGATTTTATGGATAAAAGATTAAAGATAAAGTACATGAGTTGATATTTCCCATTATTGCATAATGCATGTATTGTACCCCAGATGCACGTCTTCTAGGTAAGAATACAGTGCCCTATAGCAGTACACATTGCCTATGTCTTCGCGGCATGATCCTATAGAGAGACGACCTGAGTCCTTGCCCAGGAACACTCTCCTGGACATTTCTTGATTGGGGTTTCCTCGACATTGGCAGTGTTGGAATTCTTCAAATAAATAACCAAAGACCTTTTATAGAGGACCTGTCAAAAGTGGTCAGTTTTTGGTCTTATTTTATTCCAAAGCTCAACTGAGGTTTTTTTTTTCATTTGTTTGTTGTTTTTTTTAATTCCTCTATATGGTTTCAGAGAATTGGGTCTTTTTATCCAGTGCACCCATCATGCAGCATGGTGGGTCAGTGGCTAGCAGTGTTGCTTTGTAGCATTGAGTTCCTTGGTTCAAATCCCACCAAGGACAACATCTGCAAGGAGTTTGTATGTTCTCCCCGTGTTTGTGTGGGTTTTCTTCCACACTGCAATGACATACTAACAAGGAATATACAGTAGATTGTGGGGACAGTGATGATGTTGGTAATGTGTTGCGGAATTAATGGTTCTATAAGTGATTAAACAAATAAATCTTTTACGTTTTTAAATAAGAGGGTATTGCTTGGTTTAGTGAGAGGTATGTGTATAGGCTGATCTGTATAATTACAATGTGAGTCCCCGTCATAAAAATCATAAAAATTAGTATAATGGACACACTAAATACAAAGGACCATATGTCTGGAACTGTATGGAAAACTTAAAAAAAAGGAAAAATACCGTAAATAATACTCAGGGGAGCAAAAACCTGCCCCGTTGATGGGTCCTCTTTAAAGCTAGAAACTTTTAAGACTAAGGCTAGCTTCTGATGTAGTTAAAGAAGTTGAACACTACTTTAGATTACCCCTCCAATCTATCCCCCCGGTGCCCCTAAGACTTTTTGTAAATACCTTCCGTTGCAGATAATGCCTGTGAGCGGCGCTATCACTGGCCGCTCACAGGCATCACGTGACCCCGCGCTGACGTCATGACAAGTAAGGCGTGACACAGGGCTGGGGTCCCCGCGGTGGCTGCTGGGTTGTAGGCGGGAGCATCCGCCACGCGCTTTCCCAATGAATGGGGAGAGGCACAGCGCGCGGTGGATGCTGGGTATGACGCGTGGGGTAACCCTGCCCACTGTTATGTTCTGCTACCAGAGCTAAGGAAAGAGAGGAGATCTGTCCCTACGATAGAACTCAGCTTAATCCCTACGATGTAACAGGGGACCTGATCCTGCGATCAGACCTGCTAAAGTCCTAAGCTAGTCTGTACGGAGACCTATAGATGTGGGGAGGGAATCCCTACAAGTACTAAGGACTGGGAGGAATATGGGACACCTCCTAACAGAAATAGTAGCAGACAGACGAAAAAACAAAATATATAGAACATAGAGGTCAGTAGACCAAGCAAACTAACAGAGCAAGACACAGAGCACAGGCTAGCTAGAAAGTAGATATACAATGAAGTCCAGCAAAGCCAGAAGGGCGGAGCAGGCTTAAATAGGCCAACAAGGTCATGTGACCAGCAAAGGAAAAAAAAACTAAGAGCAAGGTTCTAACAGTACCCCCCCTTCTAAGAGGATCCTCCGGATCCCCTAGGACCAGGCTTATCAGGAAATCTCCTGTGAAACGCTCTGATAAGTCTGGACGCGGAAACATCATCCGACCTCACCCAAGAGTTATCCTCGGGTCCGAAACCTTTCCAGGCCACAAGATACTGCAAACTACCTCTATACAGTCTAGAGTTAAGGATGCGAGAAATTTCATATTCCCCGTCCTCCACCACCGGAGGAACAGAGGCAGAGGCGTCACAATCCGATACAACAGCTTTTTTCAACAGAGAGACATGAAATACCGGATTCATTCTCCAGGAGGTAGGAACCTCCAACCTAACAGCAGATTGGTTGACAACCTGAAGCACCTTAAAGGGCCCTACAAACTTGGGACCCAATTTCTTAGAAGGAATCCTCAACCGCAGATTCCTAGAGTACAACCAAACCATGTCACCAACAGCGAACAAAACCTCCTGTCGTTTCCTATCAAAGTAGTCCTTAGATTTTCTGTTGGCCTCCTGAAGATTACCACGCACATCCGTCCAAACTCTCTCCAAATCACCGGAAAAATTCTCCTCCTCAGGCACGGCAGATCCCAACTTGGAGAACGACCCAAACGACGGATGTCTCCCAGAACAACAAAAAAAAGGCGAACAACCAGCAGAAGAAGATGTATGATTGTTCAGAGCAAATTCAGCAAGTGGCAGAAACTCAGACCACCCCTCTTGATTGTCTGTCACAAAACAACGCAAGAACTGCTCAACATCCTGGTTTTTCCTTTCTGTCTGGCCATTAGATTCAGGATGATATCCGGACGAGAACGATAAATGAACTCCCAACCTGTCACAAAAGGCACGCCAAAAACGAGCCACGAACTGAGGACCCCTATCAGAAACAATGTCAGTAGGAACGCCATGAAGTCTGACAATTTCCTTGACAAAGGCCTTAGCGAGAGTTTTAGCGCAGGGCAGTTTGACAAAGGGAACCAAGTGACACATCTTGCTAAAACGGTCCACGACCACCCAGATGACAGTAAAACCCTCAGAGGGGGGAAGGTCAGTTATAAAGTCCATAGCCAAATGTGTCCAAGGAGCACTGGGAACCTCCAAAGGACAAAGCAACCCCGCAGCAGGAGTATGTGAGGACTTAGATCTAGCACATATAGTACATTGACGCACCCACTTAATGACTTCCTTCTGCCATCCAGGCCACCAAAAACTGCGACCCACCAGTCTCTTGGTATCAGAGATTCCGGGATGACCTGCCAACCGAGATTCGTGACACTCAACAAACAAATCTCTCCTAAAGGTCCCAGGCACAAACAACCTCCCATGAGGAGTGTTAGAAGGGGCATTCTCCTGTGCTTTAAGAATCTCATTTTCCAAAACGGAGTCCAAAGCAGCTATCACAACACCTTCTTGTAAAATGTTCTCCTCTTTCTCAGCACCGACTATGGGAGAAAAACTGCGAGACAAAGCATCCGCCTTAACATTCTTAGTACCAGGGATGTAAGTAACGGAGAAATTAAACCGCGAGAAAAACAGTGCCCACCTAGCCTGACGGGCATTCAGGCGCTTGGCAGCATCAAGATATATCAGATTTTTATGATCCGTAAGAACCTGAATGGGAAATTCCGCACCTTCCAAGAAGTGGCGCCAGTGTTCAAATGCGAGTTTAATAGCCAATAATTCCCGATTACCAATATCGTAATTCAATTCAGTCTCCGAAAATTTTTTTGAAAAAAAGGCACAGGGATGTAATCCATCCCCGTTATCCTGAGACAATACTGCGCCAACCCCCACAGAGGAAGCATCAACCTCAACCAAAAACGGCCTAGTAACATCAGGCTGCATAAGGATGGGAGCAGAGGTGAACCTCTCCTTGAGATACACAAAAGCTTCAATGGCCTCAGAAGACCACTGAACAGCATCAGCACCTTTCCTGGTGAGATCAGTCAGAGGTTTGACAATACTAGAAAAATTTTTTATGAATTTTCTGTAGTAATTGGCGAAACCCAAAAACCTCTGTATCGATTTCAAACCAATAGGCCTAGGCCATTCCTGCACAGCCTGAACCTTAACCGGATCCATCTCAAAACCTTTGCTGGAGATAATGTAGCCCAAAAAACTAATTCTCTGTACAGCGAACTCACATTTCTCCAGCTTAGCAAAAAGCGAATTGTCCATTAATAACTGTAATACCTCACGCACACTCCGCCAATGAGACTCCAGATCCGGCGAATAAATCAAAATGTCATCCAAATACACAACCACATTTTTGCCGATCAAAGGTCTAAGGATGTCATTAATCAGATTCTGAAAAAATGCAGGAGCATTAGTAAGACCAAAAGGCATAACCAGATTCTCAAAATGACCCACAGGAGTGTTAAAAGCAGTCTTCCATTCGTCACCCTCCTTCATGCGCAACAGATTGTATGCCCCCTTAAGGTCAATTTTAGAGAACCACTTGGCCCCCATTAACTGGTTAAACAGATCAGGAATCAATGGCAGTGGGTAAGGATTGCGTACAGTAATTTTGTTAATCTCACGAAAATCCAGACAAGGACGTAAACCGCCGTCCTTTTTTTTTACAAAAAAAAATCCAACCGCCACAGGAGACTTAGAGGGCCTAATGTGACCGGCGGCCAAACTTGTCTGTATGTATTCCTCCAAAGCCTTTCTCTCAGGAATAGTAAGGTTAAATAAACGACTTTTAGGAAGAGTCGCTCCAGGGACAAATTCAATAGAACAATCATAGTCTCTATGGGGAGGCAAAACCTGCGATTCCTTCTCAGAAAAAACTCTCCAAAAATCCTGAATAGGAACAGGCAATTCTCCCCTATCCAAAGCTGCAATACGCCCGTTACAACACTTGTCATAACATTTATGGCTCCAGGATTTAATTTCACTGGTAGACCAATCCAGTACAGGATTGTGAAATTTTAACCAGGGCAATCCCAATATTACTGGAGAAGGCAAGTTATTCAAAACT
Organism: Phyllobates terribilis; assembly: GCF_046119375.1. Taxonomy (NCBI): domain Eukaryota; kingdom Metazoa; phylum Chordata; class Amphibia; order Anura; family Dendrobatidae; genus Phyllobates; species Phyllobates terribilis. The sequence continues at coordinate 847,013,847 of NW_027362763.1, forward strand.
ACCAAATCCAATTTCTCATGGTGAACACCATTAATAGTGAGAGGAAATTCACAGACCTTGAGAGTAATATTCTTCAAAGAGGAACCATCCACAGAAACCACAGCAATGGGGGATGATAAAGGTTCAGGTTTTAAATTGAGTCTTTCCACGAATCCCCCATCAATTACATTCAGAGTAGACCCGCAATCAACAAATACCCGAAATTCCATTAATTTTTTCTGAGCAATCGTGGAAGCAGCTAAAAATATACCCTTGGAATTTAAACAGGCAATACGGGCGTGACTGACCATTTTTTTTTCTTTCTTCATACGAAGCTCACAGCCTTTAATCAAATGACCAGATTTTCCGCAATAGAAACACAAGCCTTCAGAAAATCGACGGTCTTTTTCTTGAGAGCGAGGTGTCACCGATCCAATCTCCATCGGTTCACCACTGTTAGTACACACATTCTCATAACCAGAAACTGACATAGCAGAGGATTTGCTCTCATTAACCCTTGCACGCAGTCTTCTATCCACCCGTATAGCTAATTGCATAGCCTGTTGCAAATCTTCAGGTGTAGGATAAGCAATTAGCAGGTCTTTAACCCTTTCACTGAGCCCAGCAAGAAATAGACTTTTCAGAGCAGAATCGTTCCACCCTGTTTGAGTAGACCAACGACGGAAATGAGTACAATATTTTTCCACATTACCTGATCCTTGTTTTAAACGTCTCAACTCAGTCTCAGCTGATGCGACACGGTCAGGATCATCATATAATAGTCCCAAAGCAGAAAAAAAACTATCCACTGATCTGAAGCATGTATCACTAGGTTGCAAAGAAAAGGCCCACTCCTGAGGCTCTTTGCGCAAAAGTGACATTATGAACCCTACGCGCTGGGATTCATCCCCAGAGGACTTAGGTCTCAAACGAAAATACAATAAGCAAGCATTTTTAAATGAAAAAAATTCTCGGTGTTCACCAAAAAATAAATCCGGCAAACATACCTTAGGTTCCAAGAAATGTGCTCCAGGACAGTTACTCACGTGCTGACGGAGCTCGGCCACCTCCAGAGAGAGTCCCTGCAGGCGATGAACCAAATCCTGAACCGACACCATGATGGAACAGAAAAATCTTTCCTTAGAGAATTTGCAGGCTGGACTTACTGTTATGTTCTGCTACCAGAGCTAAGGAAAGAGAGGAGATCTGTCCCTACGATAGAACTCAGCTTAATCCCTACGATGTAACAGGGGACCTGATCCTGCGATCAGACCTGCTAAAGTCCTAAGCTAGTCTGTACGGAGACCTATAGATGTGGGGAGGGAATCCCTACAAGTACTAAGGACTGGGAGGAATATGGGACACCTCCTAACAGAAATAGTAGCAGACAGACGAACAAACAAAATATATAGAACATAGAGGTCAGTAGACCAAGCAAACTAACAGAGTTAGATACAGAGCACAGGCTAGCTAGAAAGTAGTTATACAATGAAGTCCAGCAAAGCCAGAAGGGCGGAGCAGGCTTAAATAGGCCAACAAGGTCATGTGACCAGCAAAGGAAAAAAAAACTAAGAGCAAGGTTCTAACACCCACAGCCTGGAACCGGGAAGAAAAAGACCCCGGCTGCTGCCAGCATTTCTCGTGACATCAGCGGATGTCAGCGCCGGTTACAGCCGGGGGTCACATGATGCCTGTGAGCGGCCAGTGATAGCGCCACTCACAGGCAGTATCTGCAACGGAAGGTATTTACAATAAGTCTTAGGGGCCCCGGGGTGATACATTGGAGGGGTAATCTAAAGTAGTGGACAACCCCTTTAAAAGTACAGTTCCTGGGGCATTTTTTGAGCCCAAACCAGAAGTCGATCCAGCAGAAAAGAGAAAGATTGGTCCATCCTCTATATTTCACATTCTTTATAAATACACTTTTAGCTTTAGCTCCAAAAACTGCCTCAAAAATTGAACATTGCTCCATTCATGAATGGTGTCATTATGACAGGTTCCTTTTAGATTGGATTTTCTGGCTTCAGGTATGATCCAATAGGAAAAGGAAATATAAATTCTTCTTCCAGTTAGGCTTTATTCACACATCAGTATTTTTGATCAGTATTTGTATGCCAAAACCAGGAGTGTCTCCAAAACACAGACCAGGTGTCAATCTTTCAATTATAGTTTATCTCTGTCAGTTCCACTCCTGATTTTGGTGAGCAAAAACTGATACAAAATACTGATGTGTGAATGAGGCCTGAGATCTATTTCTGACTTAAAAAATGAACCAAACCTGTATGCATATTTCCAGCTGGTCGTGACATAATGATGATTTTTTAAATTAATGAATGGTAATGACAATATATGATTCTATACATTTAATTTAAAGGGGTTGTCCCACGAACAAAGTTAATTATTAAGATCTTGGAATAATAATAATTTACATAATTGGATGTATTTGAAAAAAATGCTCCTGTGCTGAGATAATCTTAAAAAATATTCCCCTGTGTAATGGCCATGCACAGAACATGGTCTGATCATACCACAGCTTCTGGGCAGGTGAGGAAGCAAAAGATTATACAGATATTACAGCATTGGGATCACAAATAATGCTTTATTTGAGGTAAAACATTTTTTACAAACATGCAGGGAAATGTTTTACCTCACAGAAAGAATCAGCTATGATCCCCTGCGGTAATATCTGTATAATCTTGCTTCCTCCCCTGCCCAGGAGCTGTGGTATGATCAGACTATGTTCCTGCACAGTCAGACACAGCCATTACACAGTACACAGCAGGGGCACATTTATAAGATTATCTCAACACAGGAACATTTTTTTTAAACACATCCAATTGTGGAAATTATTCCAAGATGTATTAATTAAAATCAACTTTAAAATGAACTTTGCTTGTGGAAAAACCCCTTTAACTCCTTTAAAGCATTAGAAAAATGTGTCAGATGAAACAATAAAATGACCACGGATTCTAGTTCATAATTGTGAAATGATGATATGTACTTGGCAAACAGATGATTGATTTGGACGTACTATGTAAATGTTATTGGGTATGTTACTTATTGTTTATACTGTACATCATGTGTTGCTCATAAAACATGACCTTGGTGCATTTAAACACACAGTAACTTTCCTCCTGCTATATAAGTATGAAAGATTACATGATGGGCTGAGCAAGGTGTAGTGAAGGAGGCCGTCATATAAGGTCACACAGGTGATAGAAAGCTCCTTTATGTTCTTGTGGGTAAAACTAAAATTAAAGTTTAAAGACAATATATTGTTCTGTAGAGTTTGGTGATGGCATGTAATTCTTGGCAATTTAGCTACGTCATTTTGACTAAACCCTAGGTCAGTAAGGATCATCACATGGCCCAACTACCCTGAAGGGGTTTATGAAATTAGAAAAATACGGCTGCTTTCTTCAAGAAATTCCTCTCTTGTCCATGGGCTGCATCTGGTATTGCAATTCAATTTTGGGTGTCATGCGCCCAACTAAGTCAATGAGAATTTTTGGAGTGTTTTTCCATAGTTTTTGCTTTTAAAAAAAAGCTAGCAGTTTCTCCATTAGTCAATGGAATGGAGTGAAAAAAGCAACCGGAAAACGACAGTAAAAAAAGATGTCACAAAAACCATGGGGAAACCCTTGAAAAATGTGCTGGCAACCATAAAAAAGTTAAAAAAACCACTCAGGAAACAACCGAAAAAATTACACAAATGATGCTGTAGGAAAAAAAGAACGAGAGTTTCCTGAAGCATCTTTTGCTTAAAAAACTTAGCGGGTTCTCCTGAGTTTAAAACACATTGTGTGCACATAACCTTATTAATTTTTTTTCTGAACCAGATACAGTTCATATACTGCTGTTTTTGGAAGAAAGCAGCCATGTTTTTGAGTCTCCTACATACTTTTTAATATTTTGAAGGGAAGTCTATAACGCCAATGGACTACAACTATAGAAGACAACTTTTTAGTAAGCCAGAGCCGTACTTTATATACAGAGGACTGAATATCAGTTGCAATTTAGCATATGTCACCTTGTACTGACATTGTATATGTATCGTGCAAAGCTACCTATGTTTAGAAATTTTCTTCAGGGAAATGGAAGATAGATATGGCAGGACTAGTCTAATCCGGCCTCGAGCTGTATAGACAGAAACCATTAGTTTCAGCCTACAGCATACAACAGATCACTATTGTTTCCAACAGATTTCTGCAAATAAGCAGACGACATATATGTATACAATGAAACCGTCATAAAAGCCCACCTCCATGAAAAACCTCATTTATCCAGGTCAGATTTCCCATGACGGAGCTTAGGTTCCATTAGAAATTATGTATTCTCCCAAATGAGTGGTCATCTCAAGGAGGAAACTTCTTTGAGTTGACCGCTGTTTTTTTTCCCCTAAAGAGCTAGTTGAAAGAAAAGTATGTACCGGTACATATCGCGGGGGCAGTCTATGCAGATATATTGGGGTCTGACACTATTCACTTTTCTACAATGGACGAGGTCAGCACTGGAATATACACAATCAAACCAATATTAGCGAACAAGGGAAGGAAGAGAAATCCAATGGTTTATGCTACTTTTCTGTTCAGCAGAGAGCCGGTTGAAGACAACTAGTCCTTTGGTTCTAAGATGAAAAATTCATCTGCTGAAAGAGGCCCCATTTTATTACATTAATTTAGAGAAAATGAGCATGGAAAGCTAATTTCTTATGATATATGAAAAGAAATAATACTATTACATATAATACTTTATAAGTGCCACCTTCTTTAGTCGTACAGACTTTCCAAACACCCTTGTGCCTTAAACATTACATTCATTAGCATTCTAGTGGCATACATTCTTTCCTACACAACCTCTTGTTGCATACGAAGAATACATAACCCCCTGACACTGGAAACTTGGCACCGAGTTCTGCTTTTCAAAATAGCTCCACGGCTTCGTCCTCATTCCCAGCAGGCATCTCTGGATCAGGCATTGAGTACGGGCGGAGCACTTTACTGAGCTTTTGTTACTTATAATCTTGTACATGACCCAGTATGAAAGTTTCAAAAGATTGCAGAAACCCCAAGGTATCCCTCCTAGAGTAGAAATTCTACACAGGTCAGCACTGTTTTCAAGGCAGATACCCGTCAGACCAGACCATGATGTCCCAAAAGAAGATAAGTGTGTAGTAATGACAAACAAAACCATAATGTAATATACTTTTATTAGATTATATAAACATAAATTCTATAAAAAATACCATACTAGCACAAAAATATGCTCACAGGCGTAGAGCCAAAATACAGCCACCAAAATGCAAGTAATGAAAGATCACTGACAAAGGGCGAGTGACAAGGGATAATGAATATGAAATCAATCCCTATTCAGAGTAAGGGTGCTTTAACATTGCGTTCTGTGTCCCCGTCGGGGCATACGTCCAAAATCCCCCGCAAAACGGGGTCTGGACGCATGCGCCATTAGGGCCAATAGACTGTAATGGTGATGGCAGAGCGAACACGAGCTCTATCATACACTTTTTTCGGGAGTGTACGCCTACAGGAGGCGCATTCCCAGACATAGTAGACTATGTCTGGGTGTCCACCTCCTGCAGGCGTACAGTACAGTAACTTACTACAGTTTCTTCCATCACTGCCTGCTGAAGATGTCCTTGTTCCATAGCACTGATAAAAGCTGTGGGAGAGGTGAGCACAGCGCCAGCACTCCGCTTCTGTCCCCACCGATGCAGCTTCTAACAGTGAAACAAGACTTCATCAGGGAGCAGAGATAGAAGCAGAGTGAGTGACACTAGCGCCACCCTACAACATCTATCACCACAGTACTGGTGTCACTCACATTGCTTCTATTACCACCCCTTAATATATGGATTCTATTTTACAATAATGTAATGCCATCAGTAACAGAGATAGATATGAAGGGAAAAAAGTGCTTAGTGCATAAACTAGCAATTCTAGAAAATTCATTGAACTAATAATAAAAGTATAATACTATATAAAGATATCCAATATAGTGCAAAAGGTTATAGAAAACAAGTATGCAAAAAGTAAATGCCAAAGTGCAAACTGAGTTCATATAATATGCTGCGTACTATGACTTTCAGGCCATCATAAGCATATAATGACTGAGCCTGACCTGAAGCATCCAAACGAGAGACACACAGGGACAAAAGATAAGAAACAGTAAACATGGTAACACTGGATCAAGCAAACAACATCACCTCATGTGTTTACGTCCGACACAGGTTTCGCTGTCACTTCATCAGGGGACAGATATGTATCTTATCTTTTGTCCCTGTGTGATCCATTGTTTTGGTGGGAAAAATGATATTGCTTGCAGAGCTTTTGTTCCTGCCAAAAATAAGGGAGTCTGCAACAGGAGTTCCAATTGGAGCCTAACATGCACAACCTTACTTATAGTGACTCAGTCAGAAATTTGACAGGTATTATGTGTTGTTTCTTTTTATGGAAGCAATACTTCAGCATACTACGCTATTATGATCATCAAAACACAACTTGAGTGTGACAGAAAAGAGCTTACGCAAGTATGAACAGAGCCTAACCTGAATTACACTCTAACTGTGAAACACGACTTCATCAGGGAGCAGAGATAGAAGCAGGGTGAGTGACACTAGCGCCGCCCTACAACATCTATCACCCCAGTACTGGTGTCACTCACACTGCTTCTATTACCACCCCTTAATATATGGATTCTATTTTACAATAATGTAACGCCACCAGTAACAGAGATAGATATGTAGGGAAAAAGTGCTTAGTGCATAAACTAGGTAAACAAATGTAAAAATGCCACTCATTCATACAGAGGAAACCACTTGTATAAGGGGCACAAGTCTCAATCAAGTATTGTTCATCTTTATGTCTCACTAATAGATAAACTGCAAGTAATGGCTCTTGCCGGTTTCTGTGTCACCCACAAAGTGACTTATCCACCTCTGTGATTTACCAAAATATGCAACAGTCTTCTTTACTAATCACTGTAAAAAATGTTAACCTTGTTGGCATCACCTCATGTAACTTGATATATAATAAAGAGTAGAATTATAAATGACAGAAGTGCTCGAGGGCAAGGTGTCATAGAAAAATCTCACAGAGAATTGCAACATTTATATAAACTAGTTCCTTTGAATAGTTAGAATCTCCTGAAAAATCAGAAAACGTGTCAAGTCATCTGTAAAGCAAACATCTCAGTGTGTGATCTCATCAAGTTCATTCTTGCCAAACTGTTTGAGCTTGTTCCTAGTTTTGATCTTCAATGAGCTCTTAAAGGGATAGGATAACAGATTATGACATAAGGACATGAAACTATATTGTCTACACAACCATTGATCATTTAAAAAGTAAGAAGTCAAACAATTGGACTTTACAACTATTTATGTTCTATATAATGTGTCTATTCCAAACAATTGGCAATCTACAAATCATGTAGGCGGCACACTGATGCCAATATTGGCACATTATTTCCATCATCTGCAATAGTTATGTAGATTCAAGGCCACCATAAAAAATAGGCTCCATACAGTCAAACAGTGGCCGCCCTCAGTGTCACATCGCAAATCTTAATCTTATGCCTCATTGTAATTTAAATATTTTCTATATAGGCTTGATCATTACTGTTAACATTAAGTGGGGCCTATCAGAGGTAGTCTGAAAGTTATATAGAGCCCTAGGCACCTGTGTACAAGAAAATCATGGGGTTCCATAGCAAAAGTCCTCATGGGGTTCCATAGCAAAAGTCCAAATTGGGCCACCCTAAAAAAAAAAAAGTCATCAGGGTCAAGGCAGAATACTTTCTCACTACAATACTCCTTTCATGGCCCTTTTATGTCCATAGAGCATGATGCCTCAAAAATACCATCCACACACAGTATAATACCCAGATAGTGAAGTCCTCCACCGTACCTCCCACATGCACATTATGATTACCCCAGTACACATTTCAAAGTATGATGCCCTCATAGTGTCATCAACACAGTATAATATTGCCTCAGTGCTCTCAGAACATTATGATGTCCCGACGGAGCCCCCGACACAGAATGATGCCCCTGTAGTGTCTCCCACACAGTATGATGTACACAAAACTCCCTCACACATTATGAGGCCCCCACAGTGACCTCTGCTCTATAGTATGATGCCCCAACCGACATTATGAGACCCCAGATTTAATACCAACACAATGTGATACCCCAAAAGTCCCCACACAGATGGCCCCACATACAAAACGCATGATCGGCGATATACAGTATGATACCCCCACAAGAGTTTAAAGATGTGCTGTTTAAGCTCTTTGAAGAAGCACTAAGAAATTAGCAACGTTGAGAACTGTTTATGCAGTGGTCAGTCAAAGAAACTTAGTGCAGTTGATGAAAGATACATCATGCTTATTTCCCTTTGAAATTGGATGATGTCCAGCAGTGCCATCAGCTCAGAATTAGCAGCAACCAGTGGGACCCAGCTGCATTCATCTACTTTTTAGACAGTCTGACCGGAAGTGGTCTTCATGGAAGAATTGCAGTCAAAAAGCCACACCTTTGACAAGGAAACAAGGTCATGCGACTATAATATTCACAAAAACATAGGAACTGGAGCGCAGAAAAATGGCTTTGGACTAAAGAGTCAAAATGTGAAATATTTGGTTGTAACAGCAGGTAGTTTGTTCGCGGAAGGGCTAGAGAGCAGTAAAATAATGAATATCTACAGGAACAGTGTCTGCACTTCCTAGCAAGTTTGGGAGTTTCTTTTTAGTAAATGAGGTTGGGAATTTGGTCAAGATTAATGGTGTCCTCAATGCTGAGAAATACAGGCAGATACTTATCCATCATGTAGTACCATCAAGGAAGCATTTGATTGGCACCAAATTTATTTTGCAGCAGGACCATGACCCCAAACATAGAGTCAGTGTTGTTATGAACTAGCTTCAGTGCCAGGAAGAATAAGGAGCTCTGGAAGTGATGATCCAGCCTCACACACAGCCCTGATCTCAACATCATCGAGTCTGTCGGTAATTACATGAAAAGACAAAAGGAGTTGTGCAAACCTACATCCACAGAAGATCTGTGTTTAGTTCTTTAAAGAGGTTGTCCGGTCCAAATCGATAAGTCTGCAATCACTCTGTGTGACTGCAGACTAATGAATTCCCCCCCAGGGCACCCACTGTGCGCTGCGAGGATTTGTCGGTTTCTTGTCCGGGACCGGAGGGTATGTATGCGTTATACACACTCCTGGCCAGAGCCCGTACAGTGGGCGCGGCCTCGCTTCATGCAAGTGTATGAAGCGAGGACGCGCCCACTGTACAGGCTCTGGCCAGGAGTGTGTATAACGTATATATACCTTCTGGTTCGGGCTCAGAAACCGAATCTTCACAGCGCACAGTGCGTGCTCTGGGGTGATTCATAAGTCTGCAGTCACACACAGTGTGGGCCGGACAACCCCTTTAAGTTGTATGGAACAACCTACCTGCCGAGTTCCTTCAATAACTGTGTTAGTGTACCTAGAAGAATTGATGCTTTGATGCTTTTTTGAAGGCAAAGGGTGGGCACACCAAATATTGATTTGATTTAGATTTCTCTTTTGGTCTTTCACTTCACATTTTGTTAATTGATAAAAAATAAACTATTTGGAAAGCATTTCTTTCTAAGTAGTATTTCTTTCACACCTGCTTAAAATTATATTTGGTACTTGCTATATACTTATACACTGCTCAAAAAAATAAAGGGAACACTCAAATAACACATCCTAGATCTGAATGAATGAAATATTCTCATTGAATACTTTGCTCTGTACAAAGTTGAATGTGCTGACAACAAAATCACACAAAAATCATCAATGGAAATCAAATTTATTAACCAATGGAGGCCTGGATTTGGAGTCACCCCCAAAATTAAAGTGGAAACACTTCATATTTCCGGCAGCCTCAGACCTGTGTTGGCGATGTAAAATGGACAAAGGATCTATGCTTTACATATGGTGGGAGTGTAGTAAGATCAAACCTTTGTGGGAAAAAATATTTTCCAATTATAACTTAATTACCGGAAGTAGGGTTGAAAATCGCCCTGAGATAGCTCTGCTTTCCATCCTGCCTTCATCAATAAGATCTCAAAAAAAAGATATCCTAAGATTCTGTTTAACAGCAGCTCGTACGGTGATTCCACGTTATTGGAAATCACTTCAAGTTCCCCAAATCTCGGAATGGTACAATGAAATGGCCAATATCTGCAGAATGGAGGAACTCTCTGCTGACTTTAATGGTTGTGCTGATAAATTCTGGAAGATCTGGAGTGTTTGGATGCTCTTTCAGGACTCATCAGAGTTCCATAGGCTGTTTGGGTAAAAGATTGTTGAATAGGGGAATTGGATCCGGATTGGTGCTGGGAAATGATTAGAGGGTCTAAAAATGAGCCTTATGTTCCCCTTCTCCTCTTCCATACCCTAACCCTCCTTTCTTATCTTTCCTTTCTTTTTCCTCTTCTCCCCTCCTTTTCCCCTCACATTTTTCTTCCCCCCCTTTTTTTTTTTTCTTCTCGTTTTTGTATTGTTCTGTGTCAATTTATGTAAATGATTTACACTGCTGGATATGATAAAACTAATGTTTACATCATTAGATTAAAGGTGTAGGAGTCTTACCAAAGAAGTGATAAAGAAAATTTGAGTATATGTTAATTTGGTCATCGTGACCAAGCACCGGCATTTATTAATATATGTTTTATTTGTTAATTTCTATTTCAATAAAAAGAGATTATACTAAAATTAAAGTGGAAAAAACACACTACAGGCTGATCCAACTTTGATGAAATGTCCTTAAAACAAGTCAAAATGAGGCTCAGTATTGTGTGTGGCCTCCACGTGCCTGTATGACCTCCCTACAACACCTGGGCATGCTCCTGATGAGATTGCGGATGGTCTCTTGTGGGATCTCCTCCCAGACCTGGACTAAAGCATCCGCCAACTTCGCCAACTCCTGGATAGTCTGTGGTGCAACGTGACATTGGTGGATGGAGCAAGACATGATGTCCCAGATGTGCTCAATCGGATTCAGGTCTGGGGAACGGGAGGGCCAGTCCACAGCTTCAATGCCTTCATCTTGCAGGAACTGCTGACACACTCCAGCCACATGAGGTCTGGCATTGTCCTGCATTAGGAGGAACCCAGGGACAAACGCACCAGCATATGGTCTCACAAGGGGTCTGAGGATCTCATCTCGGTACCTAATGGCAGTCAGGCTACCTCTGGCGAGCACATGGAGGACTGTGCGGCCCTCCAAAGAAATGCCACCCCACACCATTACTGACCCACTGCCAAACCGGTCATGCTGAAGGATGTTGCAGGTAGCAGATCGCTCTCCACGGCGTCTTCAGACTCTGTCACGTCTGTCACATGTGCTCAGTTTGAACCTGTGAAGAGCACAGGGTGCCAGTGGCGACTTTGCCAATCCTGGTGTTCTGTGGCAAATGCCAAGCGTCCTGCACGGTGTTGGGCTGTGAGCACAACCCGCATCTGTGGACGTCGGGCCCTCAAACCACCCTCATGGAGTCGGTTTCTAACCGTTTGTGCAGACACATGCACATTTGTGGCCTGCTGGAGGTCATTTTGCAGGGCTCTGGCAGTGCTCCTCCTGTTCCTCCTTGCACAAAGGCAGAGGTAGCGGTCCTGCTGATGGGTTGTTGCTCTCCTACGGCCCCCTACACGTCTCTTGGTGTACTGGCCTATCTCCTGGTAGCGCCTCCAGCCTCTGGACACTACGCTGACAGACACAGCAAACCTTCTTGCCACAGCTCGTATTGATGTGCCATCCTGGATGAGCTACACTATCTGAGCAACTTCTGTGGGTGATAGAGTCCGTCTCATGCTACCACGAGTGTGAAAGCTCAACCAACATTCAAAAGTGACCAAAACAACCGCCAGAAAGCATTGGAACTGAGATGTGGTCTGTGGTCCCCACCAGCAGAACCACTCCTTTATTGAGTGTGTCTTGATAATTGCCAATAATTTCCATGTATTGTCTATTCCATTTGCACAACAGCATGTGAAAATCAGTGTTGCTTCCTAAGTGGACAGTTTGATTTCACTGAAGTTTGATTCACTTGGAGTTATATTCTGTTGTTTAAGTGTTCCCTTTATTTTTTTGAGCAGTGTATATTTATGCACTATACAGTACAGACCAAAAGTTTGGACACACCTTCTCGTTTAAAGATTTTTCTGTATTTTCATGACTATGAAAATTGTACATTCACACAGAAGGCATCAAAACTATGAATTAACACATGTGGAATTATATACTTAACAAAAAAGTGTGAAACAACTGAAAATATGTCTTATATTCTAGGTTCTTCAAAGTAGCCACCTTTTGCTTTGATGACTGCTTTGCACACTCTTGGCATTCTCTTGATGAGCTTCAAGAGGTAGTCACTGGAAATGGTCTTCCCTACACAGGTGTGCCCTGTCAGGTTTAATAAGTGGGATTTCTTGCCTTATAAATGGGGTTGGGACCATCAGTTGTGTTGTGCAGAAGTCTGGTGGATACACAGCTGATAGTCCTACTGAATAGACTGTTAGAATTTGTATTATGGCAAGAAAAAAGCAGTTAAGTAAAGAAAAACAAGTGGCCATCATTACTTTAAGAAATGAAGGTCAGTCAGTGCGAAAAATTGGGAAAACTTTGAAAGTGTCCCCAAGTGCAGTTGCAAAAACCATCAAGCGCTACAAAGAAACTGGCTCACATGAGGACCGCCCCAGGAAAGGAAGACCAAGAGTCACCTCTGCTTCTGAGGATAAGTTTAGCCGAGTCCCCAGCCTCAGAAATCGCAGGTTAACAGCAGCTCAGATTAGAGACCAGGTCAATGCCACACAGAGTTCTAGCAGCAGACACATCTCTTCAACAACTGTTAAGAGGAGACTTTGTGCAGCAGGCCTTCATGGTAAAATAGCTGCTAGGAAACCACTGCTAAGGACAGGCAACAAGCAGAAGAGACTTGTTTGGGCTAAAGAACACAAGGAATGGACATTAGACCAGTGGAAATCTGTGCTTTGGTCTGATGAGTCCAAATTTGAGATCTTTGGTTCCAACCACCGTGTCTTTGTGCGACGCAAAAAAGGTGAACGGATGGACTCTACATGCCTGGTTCCCACCGTGAAGCATGGAGGAGGAGGTGTGATGGTACTTTGCTGGTGACACTGTTGGGGATTTATTCAAAATTGAAGGCATACTGAACCAGCATGGCTACCACAGCATCTTGCAGCGGCATGCTATTCCATCCAGTTTGCGTTTAGTTGGACCATCATTTATTTTTCAACAGGACAATGACCCCAAACACACCTCCAGGCTGTGTAAGGGCTATTTGACCAAGACGGAGAGTGATGGGGTGCTACGCCAGATGACCTGGCCTCCACAGTCACCAGACCTCAACCCAATCGAGATGGTTTGGGTGAGCTGGACCGCAGAGTGAAGGCAAAAGGGCCAACAAGTGCTAAGCATCTCTAGGAACTCCTTCAAGATTGTTGGAAGACCATTTCCGGTGACTACCTCTAGAAGCTCATCAAGAGAATGCCAAGAGTGTGCAAAGCAGTCATCAAAGCAAAAGGTGGCTACTTTGAAGCACCTAGAATATAAGACATAATTTCAGTTGTTTCACACTTTTTTGTTAAGTATATAATTCCACATGTGTTAATTCATAGTTTTGATGCCTTCAGTGTGAATGTACAATTTTCATAGTCATGAAAATACAGAAAAATCTTTAAATGAGAAGGTGTGTCCAAACTTTTGGCCTGTACTGTATATATAAAAAAAGTAAAGAAATCTGTCTTTAGCAACAGGTCAGATAATGCCTGATTTGTCCTACAAGTTTACATGTGAAAATTAGCCATAAAAGATTCCATTATGCAAGAATTATATAACCTTGGCAAGAAGAATCCTAATGAAGAGCATGCAGAATCATAAGAGTTCAAAAGACTGTTCAGAAAGACATAATAAAAAGCTAAATATGACAAAATGTAATGAAAAAAATTGTAACTATCTACAAAATCTCTTTATTTTAACTGCATTGTTTATTCGTTGACAGTTTTAACAATTGGTACTTGCCAAACTGGTTTATAAAAAGGAGGTGTTATGCCCAGAAAGTTGTGGCACAACATGCCCTGAACTCAATGAGGACGATTTCTTACTTACTAATAACAATTGTTACTTTCTCAAACACTGTGACCAGGATATAGCCTTGTAAGAGAAAGTTCAAGAATTCTGCTGGATGTCAGGTGCCCGTGTTTAATAAGGGTCGTTTCAACGCTATGGCAAAGTGCTTGTTTTGCTCCATTCACATGCAGCAATCATTAGCACTGTATTGACCGAACTAGCATTAAAGCTGATCTCTACTGGCTCAGAGTAGTCACAGACCACTCATGCTGGTGATTCTGCGGCTTTCACTGATGGCTCATCGACAGAGCAGCAGCTTTTCTTCCATTCTGCTACATTGATGGGGCATGACTGCCGATGTCATGCTGATTGACAGCCAGCTCCCTGCAGCCTAACTGAGGTGGTTGGGGTCAGCATGATGCCGACAGTCACGCCCCATCAACACAGCAGCCCTGAAGAGGAAGATCTGCTCTGTAGCTCTGTAGACGTCAAACAGCAGAATCGCAGGCAGGATTAGTCTGTGACCGCTCTGAGGCGACGCTAGGTAGAACCGGCAGGTAGTTAACAACTACATGCCTTTAATATCTTAGGCCCATGGTAAAAAAAAAATAAATTAGCCCAGAAAACCCCTTTAAAGAACCATTACCATGAAGATTTTTTTAAATTAATCTGTGCACATGTGCATGTAATGTTGTGCTTGTCTTAATATACTCACCTACCGGAATCCAGCACCCTTCTGCTCCTCTTCTGAGTAACGTCGCCACTCTTCAGCCTTTTCGGCTCATAATATATTGTATGCGTGAGCCGCAAGCTTCTTTTGTTGTTCTGAAGCTCCACAGACTTACATTGTAAAAGCCACTTTCCGGTCACGCAGAGCACAATGTGACCCAAAAGAGTGTGCAGAGTTGTGACATCACTGAGAAGATGACAGGAGCGGCAATGGATTCCAGAGAAGTTGAGTATATTAACACACAAATACTGCACTACATGCACATATACACATATTTTGATAAAAACAAGCTTCATGGGGGGACTTCTTTCATGTGATCATTCATTCTCATACTACTTCATTATTGTTGACAACATATCCCTTCTAAGAATGGGTGATAATCTGTTTACACTGATATTAATTTTTTGCATAAAACATGGAATCAAAAGTCAAAGGAACATTTGCTTGCAAATCCTTTGCTCAGCAGAAATATTTATATGGATTAATGATAGGGAAAATCTTTCCTAGGGACATTTTCCTGCCTGATCATTTGCTTGTGTAAAAGGACCATAGAAATATATAGATGTCAAAAAATGTTTGTACGTTGCTTTATGTAGACATCAGGTGAGGCAAGTTCTTCCGAACATACAAGAAATGGACAGCCAAAATGATCCATGAATGAAAGGGTTTTCTTTCTCTGACACTAAAGGCTTGTTTGCACTTTTGTGAGTTTTTGCCATGTTTTTTGGTGCATTTTTGCAGCGGAAAAAATGCTATGTTTTACAGTACCAGCAAAGTGAATGAGATTTCTGAAATCTCCTGCACACGCTGCTTATTTTTCCTTGCAGATTTGTCAGTGTTTTTTTTGCAGCATGTCAATTCTTCCTGCGTTTTTACAGTTTTTCACCCATTCAAATGAATGGTAAAAAAAAGGAAGTAAAAATGCATAAAAAATGAGTGCAAAAACGTGAGTATTTTATGCAGTGTTCTTCCTGCCAACACACAGAAAAAGTGTAATATAAATACTAAACGTTTGCACATACATTAATGGTTGATCTTGGCTATTTAAAATAAAATATTGTATACAAGTTGTAGAAAGCTGCAGGTTCTTCACCATACCCGTGGTCTGTATCTTAGATGTTGAAGGTTACTGGTTGCCCTGGACTAACTCCATTCTGTCTCTTTGCTGACCAGGCTTCATGCTGTGGCAAAACCTCCACCCAGTGCTGCGTCTGCTCAATACTCAATAATACAGTCCTGCTCACCAGTGATAACAGTCATGCTGGTCATTTCAGTCCAAAGACAATTTCTCCAGTAAGAAAGTGCTAGCCGATAGAAAAGTGTATTTTATATTATATTACTATGTATCATCAAACTGCAGAAGCAACAAACTGGACAAATATCCATGGACTGGTCCATTTCTATGCAGTCTGTGTATATAGAAGAGATGAATCCAAGTCATAGCACCTTCATGGTTACATATCTATCTGCAATAAGATCTCAATGTATAAACAAACCTTTATATATGGGCTTCATATGTGATTACTGCACTGAAGATCAGGTCCATATAATTGTGGACATTTTACCAGATATTTTCCATCATGAATGCTTATGGCAAATATATGTCAAACAGAAGTGTGGAACGTTAGCAGAAACACTGTACCAAAACTGGACAATAGCCAAGGCTGAAGTAGTTCACGTAAAACTGAACAATAGTCAAGGCTGAAATAGCCTACCCAAAAACCAGAGGTTCTGACACAATAATGAACCCCTACAGGTTCAGTAGAAGAAACCCTTAAAGGGATTGTCTAGATTCAAAAGTCTGCAGTCACTCTATGTGACTGCAGACTTGTTAATCCTCACATCGTGCACAGTGCACACTGTGGGAAGTGTCTGGTGCCAGCAGCGAGACCAGGCAGTCAAGTGACTGCAAGTATGCAATATGTACAGTGCTGGCCAAAAGTATTGGCACCCCTGCAATTCTGTCAGATAATACTCAGTTTCTTCCTGAAAATGATTGCAATCACAAATTCTTTGGTATTATTATCTTCATTTAATTTGTCTTCAATGAAAAAAACACAAAAAGAATTGTCCTAAAGCCAAATTGGATATAATTCCACACCAAACCTAAAAAAGGTGGTGGACAAAAGTATTGGCACCCTTTGAAAAATCATGTGATGCTTCTCTAATTGGTGTAATTAACAGCACCTGTAACTTACCTGTGGCACCTAACAGGTGTTGGCAATAACTAAATCACACTTGCAGCCAGTTAACATGGATTAAAGTTGACTCAACCTCTGTACTGTGTCCTTGTGTGTACCACATTGAGCATGGAGAAAAGAAAGAAGACCAAAGAAATGTCTGAGGACTTGAGAAACCAAATTGTGAGGAAGCATGAGCAATCTCAAGGCTACAAGTCCATCTCCAAAGACCTGAATGTTCCTGTGTCTTCCGTGCGCAGTGTCATCAAGAAGTTTAAAGCCCATGGCACTGTGGCTAACCTCCCTAGATGTGGATGGAAAAGAAAAATTGACGAGAGATTTCAACGGAAGATTGTGCGGACGGTGGATAAAGAACCTCGACTAACATCCAAACAAGTTCAAGCTGCCCTGCAGTCCGAGGGTACAACAGTGTCAACCCGTACTATCTGTTGACGTCTGAATGAAAAGGGACTGTATGGTAGGATACCCAGGAAGACCCCACTTCTTACCCCGAGACATAAAAAAGCCAGGCTGGAGTTTGCCAAAACTTACCTGAGAAAGCCTAAAATGTTTTGGAAGAATGTTCTCTGGTCAGATGATACAAAAGTAGAACTTTTTGGGAAAAAGCATCAACATAGAGTGTACAGGAAAAAAAAGAGGCATTCAAACAAAAGAACAAGGTCCCTACAGTCAAACATGGCGGAGGTTCCCTGATGTTTTGGGGTTGCTTTGCTGCCTCTGGCACTGGACTGCTTGACCGTGTGCATGGCATTATGGGAGTCTGAAGACTAACAACAAATTTTGCAGCATAATGTAGGGCCCAGTGTGAGAAAGCTGGGTCTCCCTCAGAGGTCATGGGTCTTCCAGCAGGACAATGACCCAAAACACACTTCCAAAAGCACTATAAAATGGTTTGAGAGAAAGCACTGGAGACTTCTAAGGTGGCCAGCAATGAGTCCAGACCTGAATCCCATAGAACACCTGTGGAGAGATCTCAAAATGGCAGTTTGGAGAAGGCACCCTTCAAATATCAGAGACCTGGAGCAGTTTGCCAAAGAAGAATGGTTTACAATTCCAGCAGAGCATTGTAAGAAACTCATTGATGGTTACCGGAAGCGGTTGTTCGCAGTTATTTTGGCTAAAGGTTGTGCAACCAAGTATTAGGCTAAGGGTGCCAATACTTTTGTCTGGCCCATTTTTGGAGTTTTGTGTGAAATGATCAATGATTTGATTTTTGCTTCATTCTCTTTTGTGTGTTTTCCTTGCAAGCAAATTAAATGAAGATAAGACCAAAGAATTTGTGATTGCAATCATTTTCAGGAAGAAACTGAGTATTATCTGACAGAATTGCAGGGGTGCCAATACTTTTGGCCAGCACTGTATACTTACGGCCACATGCCGACTAGCTGTGTGCAATCTCGCTCAAAATGTTGCTGGGGTTATGCATATTGCGATACTTGCTGTCACATGACTGCTCGCTCCCAGCGCCGCCACCGGAGAATCCTCACAGCATGCGTTAATTGTGTGACACATGTATAATGATAACATCATTGTTTAGGATATAGACAGTCACATGTTTTGTATACATGGCTCAAATTCTATCATTCTTATTCTCAGTAAAAGAGAAGAACATGAGAAGAAACATGAAGGAGGTTTAGTAAAAATGAAACACAAAATCTGCACATTTCCTACCTGTATGTGATCTTTACATGCGTCCCCGGCTCATCCCTTTCCCAGATCAACGCCACTCTTTCTGGGCACTGATGGACATGCTTGTCTAGACAGTTCACTAGTAATGGAGAAAGGGTTTAGAATTAGAAATTCTGAAATAATGTACAAATATAAAGTAAATATGTCCGTATCAATTAACACATCGCCAAAGAATCACCAATGAAAGTTAATTTTAACACAGATATATGCAGTACAATGTGTCTGGTCTTTGTTACATAGTTTTATCCTAACATGATATAAAGTTTCCACTACATGTTATATGGTAGGAACATAAAAGTAAGTTATATGAATGGCGCAATGAGCAGTAGACATAAGCCGGCTAGCATTGTGTGGTCTCCATAATGGGTATTACATGGAAAAGGAGTCATTCACAGTGATTTATAACATAATGCTTTTATATTGTCACATTTCCTATGGTTTATGCCCAATAAATACTGCATAGAAGTCCTATACTATTTAGAACAAACACGCTCATGAAAATATTCATAAAAAAACATCACGAGCAGGACTCTATTTGTATCTTCCCTTAATAGGGAACCTGAAATTGGACTCATCTTGCCATGGGAGTATGAAATAATGACGCGACTGGCATGCTGACAGATTTATACCAAACAAGAAGCGACCCATTGATCAAGCAGAGTCAGACAAAGACAAGAGTCCCAGCAGACATTTTTACCCATACCCGGCTATTTTTGAAGCTATGACTTCTATTCATGATATACAGGGGGTTTTTTTAAGTGACTTTTCTTTTCTTTTTTTTGTCTTGTGGTATTTGTTGCTATTTTTTTCTCCAAATTCTGCAAAATGGCGCACAAAGTTCAAGAATTTTGCGCAAAGTCAAAAAAATGGTCATTATTTTTGTCTTTAATCCTTGAATCCAAGTTCTTAATGCAAAAAGTTGCACAGATATTGCACCAAAAATGTAGGCATAGATAAAACCAATTCAGTGTAAGACTTTTGAAAATGGCACAAATAATGAATCAGGTGAAAACATCCAGAAGCCCTAAACTTCACCCACAGTGGCAAACATAAAAGAAAGGCGAACACATAATATAGACTTTAAAAGAGGTGGAAATTAAAGGAAAAATTAGACGCAAATGAAAAACAGGCAAAAAATACCAAGAACGAGACTAAACAAAAGCCCCAATTGTAATAATGAATCGAACCCTATGTCACTTCTGAAATGCCATATTGTAATGCGGAATCTTATTGCCTGAGATTAGGGTAGTAATAATTCTGCTGAGAGTTTAAAGGGGTTATCCGAGAATTCATTTTTTTGTGTACGGTAGTTGCTCACTACTAGAGATGAGCGTTGTTCTACTCGAACTGTTCGCCAATCTCAAATTCGAGCTGTTTTGGGCGGTGTTCGAGCCGTTCGGCGAACACGAACAATTTGAGAAAAATTCGGCTGTTCGATAACTGTTCGTGCACCAAAATCATAGCTGGATTTTTTCTCAGTAATGATGAAAATTAATGTTAATACGCAGTTTGAGTGTACAGCGGGGTGGGGGGAGGGGCAGGGTATGGATCTCTGCAGGAACAATGAAGATCTCCATTTTTTTTTCTCTTTCCCGCATTTACAGTGGGGAGGTGCAATCTGTCAGCCTATCAGCAGCGCACACACGGAGCGAAGTGCTTTTTTTCACACAAGCAAGGGCATGTGTCATTGGCAGTGTATGTCACATGTCCTTGCCCTATAAGACCAAGCCATTTTCCCCGTCGCCACCATTTTCTCACTGCTGCAGCTGCGTGTTAGACGGCACCGCTGTTGCTGTGTGCGCTATACCTTGTTAATTTAAAGCCAATTTTCGCACAAATATACAGATAGCTTGGGAGTAGGGAATAGTTGTGATTGCAGTCCTTTTAAGGACTAGGTTACAGCATTTCCTACGACTTTTATCAGGCGGGTCTGTGCTCTTAAATAGATAGGTTGTGGGAGTAAAGACATTGTAATTGGAGTCCTTTTCAGGACTAGGTTACATCAGTTCCTATCAGTTTTTGCCAGGCAGGTCTGTGCCAGTGCTGTGCAAGTTTTTTTCACAGCATTTGGCTGAATCTAGCAAAGCTAATCCTTTTTGGCCTATTGCAGAGTGTGTTAGTCAGTGGAGTAGCCTATCTGTGTTGCAAGATATACCACCTGTGTATAGAATACCAATTTTTTTACTGCACCTAGTGAAGTAAAATCTTTTGGGCATAGCATCATTCTATTAGTCCATCTATACTGACCTCCATTAGGTTGCAAACTGAATCTAATTTTTTTCTGCATCTAGCTCTGAAAAAATATTGGGCTTCTAGCTGTGTGTGGGTCTTGTTCTATTAATCCATCTATACTGACCTCCATCAGGTTGCAAACTGAATATAATTTTTTTCTGCATCTAGCTCTGAAAAAATATTGGGCTTCTAGCGGTGTGTGGGTCTTGTTCTATTAATCCATCTATACTGACCTCCATCAGGTTGCAAACTGAATATAATTTTTTTCTGCATCTACCTCTGAAAAAATATTGGGCTTCTAGCTGTGTGTGGGTCTTGTTCTATTAATCCATCTATACTGACCTCCATCAGGTTGCAAACTGAATATAATTTTTTTCTGCATCTAGCTCTGAAAAAATATTTGGCCTTCTAGCAGTGTGTGGGACTTGTTCTATTAGTCCACCTATACTGACCTCCATCAGGTTGCAAACTGAATATATTTTTTTCTGCATCTACCTCTGAAAAAATAATAGGCTTCTAGCTGTGTGTGGGACTTGTTGTATTAGTCCATCTATACTGACCTCCATCAGGTTGCAAACTGAATATATTTTTTTCTGCATCTACCTCTGAAAAAATATTGGGCTTCTAGCTGTGTGTGGGTCTTGTTCTATTAATCCATCTATACAGACCTCCATCAGGTTGCAAACTGAATATAATTTTTTTCTGCATCTAGCTCTGAAAAAATATTTGGCCTTCTAGTAGTGTGTGGGACTTTCTCTGTTAGTCCATCTATACTGACCTCCATCAGGTTGCAAACTGAATATATTTTTTTCTGCATCTACCTCTGAAAAAATATTGGGCTTCTAGCTGTGTGTGGGTCTTGTTCTATTAATCCATCTATACTGACCTCCATCAGGTTGCAAACTGAATATAATTTTTTTCTGCATCTAGCTCTGAAAAAATATTTGGCCTTCTAGTAGTGTGTCGGACTTTCTCTATTAGTCCATCTATACTGACCTCCATCAGGTTGCAAATTAAAAATAATTTTTATCTGCATCTACAGTACCTCTGAAAAAATATTTGGGCTTCTAGCTGTGTGTGGGACTTGTTGTATTAGTCCATCTATACTGACCTCCATCAGGTTGCAAACTGAATATATTTTTTTCTGCATCTACCTCTGAAAAAATATTGGGCTTCTAGCTGTGTGTGGGACTTGTTGTATTAGTCCATCTATACTGACCTCCATCAGGTTGCAAACTGAATATATTTTTTTCTGCATCTACCTCTGAAAAAATATTGGGCTTCTAGCTGTGTGTGGGTCTTGTTCTATTAATCCATCTATACAGACCTCCATCAGGTTGCAAACTGAATATAATTTTTTTCTGCATCTAGCTCTGAAAAAATATTTGGCCTTCTAGTAGTGTGTGGGACTTTCTCTGTTAGTCCATCTATACTGACCTCCATCAGGTTGCAAACTGAATATATTTTTTTCTGCATCTACCTCTGAAAAAATATTGGGCTTCTAGCTGTGTGTGGGTCTTGTTCTATTAATCCATCTATACTGACCTCCATCAGGTTGCAAACTGAATATAATTTTTTTCTGCATCTAGCTCTGAAAAAATATTTGGCCTTCTAGTAGTGTGTGGGACTTTCTCTGTTAGTCCATCTATACTGACCTCCATCAGGTTGCAAACTGAATATATTTTTTTCTGCATCTACCTCTGAAAAAATATTGGGCTTCTAGCTGTGTGTGGGTCTTGTTCTATTAATCCATCTATACTGACCTCCATCAGGTTGCAAACTGAATATAATTTTTTTCTGCATCTAGCTCTGAAAAAATATTTGGCCTTCTAGTAGTGTGTCGGACTTTCTCTATTAGTCCATCTATACTGACCTCCATCAGGTTGCAAATTAAAAATAATTTTTATCTGCATCTACAGTACCTCTGAAAAAATATTTGGGCTTCTAGCTGTGTGTGGGACTTGTTGTATTAGTCCATCTATACTGACCTCCATCAGGTTGCAAACTGAATATATTTTTTTCTGCATCTACCTCTGAAAAAATATTGGGCTTCTAGCTGTGTGTGGGACTTGTTGTATTAGTCCATCTATACTGACCTCCATCAGGTTGCAAACTGAATATATGTTTTTCTGCATCTACCTCTGAAAAAATATTGGGCTTCTAGCTGTGTGTGGGTCTTGTTCTATTAATCCATCTATACAGACCTCCATCAGGTTGCAAACTGAATATAATTTTTTTCTGCATCTAGCTCTGAAAAAATATTTGGCCTTCTAGTAGTGTGTGGGAGTTTCTCTGTTAGTCCATCTATACTGACCTCCATCAGGTTGCAAATTAAAAATAATTTATATCTGCATCTAGCTCTGAAAAAATATTTGGCCTTCTAGCAGTGTGTGGGACTTTCTCTGTTAGTCCATCTATACTGACCTCCATCAGGTTGCAAACTGAATATATTTTTTTCTGCATCTACCTCTGAAAAAATATTGGGCTTCTAGCTGTGTGTGGGACTTGTTGTATTAGTCCATCTATACTGACCTCCATCAGGTTGCAAATTGAATATAATTTTTTTCTGCATCTAACCCAGCCAATAGTTTTGGCCTAATACCACAGTTTGGCCACTCAGCTCTGCTCGGTTACCATCCATTGTTTTTTTGTGCAAACAACTCCAGAGTTGTGAATTAGTTAACCACCAAAATGAGTGGAAAAAGGCCTGCTGCTGGTGGAAAGGGGAATAGGCGTGTTGGGAAGGGGAAAAAAGGTTGTGTCCGTGGGGTAGGTGTTAAAGCAACAGTAACATCTGCAGAAGAAAGACCATCTTCCAGCCAAACTAAAATGTCTACTTCTTTTAGCGGACAATGTGATAAGATCCCTTTCTTACGGCCACGCCAATCGCTACAAATTCCAGATGAGGCACAAAAACAGCAGGTGCTTCAACGGATATCAAGTGCTCCTTTAAGTGGGCTCTCCTCCACATCAACTTCAACATCACAAATACTCCAGTCCTCAAAGGTGTCACCCAAATCGCACTTGCTTCCTCACAGCTACCAAATCTCCAGCTGCCCGTCTGAGTATGAGGTAGAACAGATGGTTGAGTCTGCAGAGCTGTTTACTCATACTATAGCCTGGGAATCAGAGGTCGACTCCAGCGCTTCTGTGAATCCAGACGAGGAAATGATCTGCACTGATGCCCAGAATCTTTATGAGTCGGATCCAGGACCAGATTCAGAAGGTTCTGACCATAATGTAGACCCTCATTCCCAAACTGTAACTCCTGTTGGTGGAGACAATGAGGAAGACGATGATAAGACTCAAATACCTGATTGGAGCGACAACTTTAGTTTTTTGTCAGGGCAGGAACAGGTTGGCTCTGAGGACGACGGGTGTGATAACACACAGGGTGATGATGATGAGGTTGGAGATCCCACTTACTGTCAACCCACAGTCAGCCAAGAGATGAGGTCAGCAGAGGAGGTGGAGGAAGATGCTAGTGACGACGAGGTCAGGTTGCGCCTTCCTGGACAGAGACGTAGTACTGGAAGCACGTCAACAACTGCATCCTCAAACACAACTCTGCCTCTCACCACAAGTCGTGGTGGCTCTTCAGGTCG
Organism: Phyllobates terribilis; assembly: GCF_046119375.1. NCBI lineage: Eukaryota > Metazoa > Chordata > Amphibia > Anura > Dendrobatidae > Phyllobates > Phyllobates terribilis. The sequence goes on from NW_027362763.1 coordinate 847,038,422, forward strand.
CATGGGTGCTAAGCCTTGCATAGCCTGGGCATTTTTTCAGATCGATAAAGATGACCCAACTCGTGTTATCTGTAACATTTGTCAGCAAAAGCTAAGTAGAGGCCAAAAAATACATAGTTTGAGTATTTCATGCATGAACCGGCACATGGACATGAAGCATAAGTTGCAGTGGGAAGCTCAGTGTGCTACAATGCGGCCTAGCCGGCCGGGCCAACCACCGTCTGCCATATCTTGTGCATCCGCGGCCTCTTCATCCTCTGTGACTGGGGGGACAGCAGTCACACCTGTTTTGGGGCGCAGACCTGCCACCTCTTTACCCGCAACAGCCAGCGTGATTGGCAGGTCATCATTTTCTTTGGAGGTGGTAACACCAGCTGGTGTTGAGCGCTGTCCGACATCGATAGCACCACCTTTGGATCAAGGCAACCTAACATGTCCGCCTGCATCTTCCTCACAGACCGGCAGTTTGCCGGGGACACCCTTATCAACCCCGTCTAAGCACAATAGCCAGCCCTCGGTCCCTCAGATGTGGACAAGTAAAAGACCATTTCCTCCTAGCCATGAGAAAGCTAAGAGGTTGAATTTCACCATCTGCAAGCTCTTGGCTACAGAAATGCTGCCTTTCCGCCTGGTGGACACAGAGGATTTTCGAGACCTTATGTCCGTCGCAGTGCCCCAGTACCAGATGCCCAGTCGGCACTACTTCTCAAAGAAAGGTGTGCCTGCGCTCCACCAGCATGTTGCACACAACATCACCGCTTCTTTGAGAAACTCTGTGTGTGACAGGGTGCATTTCACCACAGACACTTGGACGAGTAGGCATGGACAGGGGCGTTACATGTCGCTGACTGGGCACTGGGTAACTATGGTGACAGCAGGACAAGGGGCTGCTGTCCAAGTCTTGCCGTCCCCACGAGTTGTGCGTCAATCCTCTTTATGTCAAAGTTCCTCCACTGCTTCTGCCTCCTCAACCTCCTCTCGGTCTTCCACCTGCACCCAAAGCCTGTCTGGTCATGCCACAAGCTTTCTAACTGCGCAGAAGGGATCCTGCACACCTCCTTACTATGCTGGCAGTAGGGCTCAACGTCATCAGGCGGTTTTTACTTTGAAATGTCTGGGAAATGTGAGTCACACAGCTGAGGAGTTGTGGTCAGCTCTGGAGAACCAATTTCATGAATGGCTGTCTCCACTGGACCTGAAACCAGGGAAGGCCGTGTGCGACAATGCTGCAAACCTGGGTGCGGCCCTTCGCCGGGGCAATGTCACACACGTGCCTTGTATGGCTCACGTGTTGAACCTGGTTGTCCAGCAATTTTTAGCCCACTATCCCAGACTAGATGGCCTTCTGCAGAGGGCACGGTCGCTGTGTGCTCACTTCCGCCTTTCGCATCCCGGAGCTCAGCGACTTACATCTCTACAGAAGTCGTTGGGCCTGCCACTTCACCGGCTAAAATGCGATGTGCCTACCCGGTGGAATTCAACTCTGCACATGTTGCAGCGACTGTGGCAGCACCGACAAGTCCTGGTGCAATACGTTCTGACGTATAGCCTGGGCCAACGAGATCCAGAGGTGGGGCAAATCACGCTGGAGGAGTGGTCTCAGATCAGGGACCTATGCACCCTTCTGCACAGTTTTGAAATGGCGACGAAGATGTTTAGTGCTGATGATGCCATTATCAGCATGACTATTCCGCTGATTTACATGCTGGAGCACATGTTAAACAGAATTCGGAGTCAGGTGGTGGCACAAGAGGAGGTGGAGGAAGTAGAGGAGGAGGAGTTGTATGCGGAAGGGCTAACATCTGCAAGGTCCAGACGGTTGGCAGCACCAAGGCGGCAGGCATGTGAGGGTGGGGGAGATGGTTTTACCAGGGCGCATGGTAGCAGCCAAACTAGTGAGGAAGGTGCAGGAGCCCAGGAAGAAGTGGAGGACGAACTGATGGAAGACTCATCAGATGAGGGAGACCTTGATCACATTTCTGTTGTGCGAGGTTGGGGGGAGAGGACAGAGGAAGGAAGCATGATTGTTACCTCGCCACCAACACAACAGGGACTTGGTGCTCCTGGATGCGCAACACACATGAGTGCCTTCTTGCTGCACTACCTGCAACATGACCCTCGAATTGTGAGAATTAGAAATAATCCTGACTACTGGGTTGCCACACTGTTAGATCCCCGGTACAAAAGTAAATTTGCCGAAATTATTCCTGCCATAGAAAGGGATGCACGCATGCAGGAGTATCAGCAGAGACTGTTGCAGAATCTTACAGTTTGCACGTAGTGAATCTCACAGTTCCAACTTGCCAACCGTGGGACCGTCAAGTGTTCAGCACTCAAACCGTAACAGAACCACAGTATCTGCTGGTAACATCAATTTTGCGGAATCATTTCACCAATTTTTTAGCCCATCCTTTGCAAGGCCACAGGAGACAAGAAGTCTGACACATAGTCAACGCCTAGAGACGATGGTACAGGAGTATCTCCAAGTAAACATTGAAGCCACGACTGTGTCACTGGACCCTTGCTCTTTTTGGGCTTCCAATCTGGATAAATGGCCGGAGCTAGCCACTTACGCCTTGGAGATCTTGTCATGCCCCGCAGCCAGCGTTCTGTCTGAACGTGTGTTTAGCGCTGCTGGTGGTGTGCTGACAGATAAGCGCACGCGGCTCTCCACTGATAATGTAGACAGACTCACGTTCATAAAGATGAACAAATCATGGATCCGAAACGACTTTTCTACCCCTGTGTCATCCTGGGGAGAGTAAAAGCTTGATGATTGGTTAAAATCACCCTACCAACCGTTTTAAGCTTTCAAATTACTAATCATGTTTATCTGTATCTTGACTGGAAAATAATTTGGGCTTTGTAGCAGTGTGCAGCACTGATCCTATTAGGCCATCTATAATAAGCTCCACCAGATTTAAAATTAAAAATAATTTTTAGCTGCATCTAGCCCGGAAAATAATTTTGGGGCTCCGAGATGCGCAAGACACATAAGTGCCTTCTTGCTGCACTACCTGCAGCATGACCCTCATATTGTCAGAATTCGAAGTAATCATGACTACTGTGTTGCCACACTCTTAGATCCCCCAAACTTTTCGATCAACCTTTTCATTTTAATAAAGACCAAAAAAATGGTCATTTTTGAAATTATAAGCATTAGCAGGTTGTTAGAAACTGAAATCAAACAGTTTTCAACTCAAAACTTTATTCTAGGTGATGTTACATTTTCACATAGGACCCCTTGTTCGAAAGGAGCTTCTGAACTCTCTCGTCCATTGAATTTGTCAGGTTTTGGATGGTTTCTGCTTCAATTGTTTTGCATGAGGACAGAATACCCTCCCAGAGCTGTTGCTTAGATGTGAACTGCCTCCCGCCATCATAGACACTCCTTTTAATGATGCTCCAAAGGTTCTGAATGGGGTAGAGGTCAGGGGAGCATGGGGGTCACACCATAAGTTTGTCCCCTTTTATGCCCATATCAGCCAGAGATGCAGATGTTTTATGTGCAGCATGAGATGGTGCATTATCATGCAGAAAAATGATCTTGCTGTGAAATACACGGTTCTTCTTCTTGAACCATGGCAGGAAGTGCTGTTTGAGAAAATCCACATACATTATGGAGTTCATCTTTAGCGCCTTCAGGGATCCTAAAGGGGCCGACAATCTCTCTCCCCATGATTCCAGCCCAAAACATTACTCCACCTCCTCCTTGTTGGCGCTGTAGCCGTGTTTGCGTGGGGTGTCCATCAACCAGCCATCCTCCACTCCATCCATCTGGACCATCGAGCGCTGCACGGCACTCATCCGTGAACAAAACAGTTTTGAAATCAGTCTTCATGTAATGTTTGGCCCACTGGAGCCGTTTCTGCTTGTGTGAAGTGGATAGAGGAGGTCGACAGGATGGCGTATGCACAGCTGCAAACCTCTGAAGGACCCTGCATCTTGTTGTTCGGGGGACGTTGGAGGCACAAGCAGCTTCAAAAACTTGTCTGCTGCTATGACAAGGCTTTTTTGCCGCTGCTCTTTCAACCTGACGTAATTGCCTGTAGGAAAGAGTCCTCAATTTGCCCTTATCAGCACGCACACGTGTGTACTGTGAATCAGCTACATACTTCTTGATTGCCAAGACACTTCATCCTGATCATCGCACAATGTTGATTGTAGTCATGCCTTGACCTAAACACTCCACAATTTGTTGCTTCTCAGCAGCCGACACATCCTTTTTCTTTCCCATTTTGGCAGAAAATGTAGGCTGCTTAATAATGTGAGAGAGCCTTCTTAAGTAGTCTTGCCTTTCATTGGACACACCTGCCAAACTAATTAGCACAGGTGTCTGCAATTGCTTACAGTGATATAAAGAGCCCTGACACACATCACCATCAATGAGTTTAACTGACAAACAAACAAATTCTTCCCTTATCACTCCTAAACACTTTTTGCATAATAATTTGGAACGCAGTGTACATGTGCTTTTCCACAAAACACCAGTGGTTTACGTAGTGAATCTTACAGTTCTAACTTGCCAACCATGGTCTGTATGGAATTGTTCAATAAAGGGCCCAAAATTAAGATAACATAGATGGGAGAGGTCTCTATGAATAGGAATTCCTAAGTATTTGATACCCTGTGAGGGCCAGGCAAAGGGAAAGTTGGACTGGATGGAATCCTATATGGATTTGGGGAGGGAGACATCGAGGGCCTCAGACTTCGCTGCATTGATTTTAAAATTTTACCATGTAACAAAGTGATCTATTTCAGCCATAACAGCAGGGATGGATATATGTGATTGAGTGATATATACTAGGACATCATCAGCAAATAGAGAGCACTTGTACTCGGTGCCTCCCACCTCAATCCACCTAATATTGGGGTTATGGCGAATTGATGAGAGCAGGTGCTCCGTCACTAGGATGTATAAGAGAGGGGACAGAGGACATCCCTGCCTTGTCCCATTGGTGATTGTGAAAGGTGATGAAAATGTTCTGACGCACCCCCTGGGCCTTGGGACACCCGGAGCCGGACCCTTTTTGGTGGATGCTGGTGGTTGTAGTCTTCGTGGCGGCGACCCGGTTCCGTGGCTCAGGGCGGTCAAACCAGTGGCGGAACTATTTATGTGGTTTTGATGTTTAAATGTCCGACTACGCCACCCGTGGATTGCGGTCAGAGTGAACCGCCGCTACAGGGCAGACCGCTGAGGCTGGTGTTGTGGGTGCAGCAGAGCGTAGCATAACTCCCCACGGGAGGAGTATAGCCTCAGGGCAGTGTATGCGGAGGATGGGGGTGATGGTGCAGGGCAGCAGCAGTAACGACACGGAGTCAGTGATGCAGTCCAGGGCCTTTACTCACAGTTCTTATTATCCAGACCACGTCTGCAGGTAACGGCTGCCCACGTCGTACTGTGCTCACCAGGTGAGGGGCTCAGACAACTCCCAGATAACTTTGGAGCACTTCACAGGACCCCCTTTGTGTGTCCTTTGTCTGGCCTTTCTTGCCAACACTTCTGTCCGGCTGCCTCGGGCCTCCTCTTGGTAAACTTGGCGCCAGTTTCCCTGACCCTATGTGGTGCCTTCCTAGCGGGTGTAGCGAGGGGCTGCGCCACATAAAATGTCAGAGCCTCCGGTTTCTAGCTGAGGGTCGTTTCCTGCCTCCACTAGTTCGGGGACCGGTCTCCCCCTTTGGCCTGACCCCTCCACGCAGGTGGATTCGGGCGTGCGGTGGCGACTCGCCCGTCCGCACCCCTGGGATCCCTTCATTCCTCGTTCCTGGAGCCTTCTCCGCTCATCTTCCTTCCTTCTCCCTCTTCCAGGCCTGGGCCTCTGTTACTAGGCCCGCCTCCGGAGCAGAGCTCATGCAGAGCCCCTGCTCCCTGCCACTTCTGCTCAGACTTCTCTGCACTGAACTAAGATGGTGCCCACCTTTTATACTCCCTTCTCAATGCACCCAGGAACTGCTTCCTCCCTGCTCCTGCACTACAGGGTTCCCCTTCCTCAGTGTTCCCTCCCCCCACTCCAGCCAGGGACAGGGACTGTCGTGCCCATCTCAGGGGCATATTGGTCGCCCTGCCCCACGGCAATGTGGTGTAATGCATGCAGGTGTCGGGTCCTGATCCACACTCCATCCTTACCTGAGAGTGAGATATCACACCTCTGGGTGAGGTGCAATACGTCTGTAGCAACCGAGCCCTCAGGGTGCTACAGTTCCATTTATCTTCAGCCTAGGTGACGTATTGCGATACAGGGCCGTGATTTTGGCTATAAAAGGGTCCCCTAGACCCCTACCCCAAGCTTTTTAAGAGAATCATATATGGCGTGCCAGGAGACTCTATGGAATGCTTTCTCAGCATCCAACGAGAGTATCTAATTACAAATTTTTAACTGCATCTAGCCCAGGAAATACTTTGTGCCTAGTAGCAGTGTCTGCTAGTCAGCGGATTATCCCGGCTGTTAAGCAAGCTACACCACCTGTAGTTTAGACACTTAATTTTTTCAAAGGAAATGCTTCGGGACCATGGGATACTTAGTGAAGAGCATCAAGAGGCACCCCAAGGCATAGGGGCTGGGACTGGCAGTAGGATGCCTTGCGGTGGACAGCCGAGCTCGATCCTTATAAAAGCTTTTTAACTGCAGCAGCTTTAGTGGACGCTACTGGAGCTGGAATTACCGCGGCTGCTGGCATGAGACTTGCCCTCCAATAGATCCTTGTAAATGGATTTAAAGTGTATTCATTCAAATTAGAGAGACAATTTAAATTAAAAAGCTTAGAGCTGCCTCCACCACAGGGGGGCTCGCTCGACCCACCAGCGGACAGGCACCAGTATTGGGAGAGGGGGGCTGGCCGTCAGGGTTCACCGCGGCTCTGGCACAAACCCGGCGACACGGAGGTGGCACGGGCAGGAGCGGACTGGCCGTGTCGGCTTCTCACTTTTTGGATTTTAGAAGGGCATGACATGCCTATATCTGTGTCTCCCCCTCCTTTTACTCCTCCACCTCTTTTATTTTCGCATGACTATATGTACTTGTCACTTTTCCATGTGTTAGTTATGTCTTCTGAGCAGTTTGTCAGCTTTTGGACACCTTTGAAGGTGTTTTCTATGTGTTTCTATGTGTTTTTGTTTGCCTGCCATTGGTTTTAACGGTGTTCGAAGGTGTTCGACGAACAGTTCGACGAACAGTTCGGCGAACACACGGGTGTTCGACGAACCGAACCGAACTCGAACACTACGGGGGTGACTCAACACTACTCACTACCTGCTTGTTCTGCTCGGCACTGATCTCTGCCGGCTCACAGTGGTCACGGAAAGGTCCTGCTGGAGATTCCCAGGTTTCCGTTGACGTCATGTTGACAAAGCAGCATCTTCTTTTCCGATCTCCTCTGTTGACAGGGCTTCACTGCAGACATCATGCTGATTGACAGCTGACTCTCCGCCTACTAACTGCAGGGAGCCGGCTGTCAATCTATATGACATCTGCAGTGAAGCCCTGTCGACAGAGGAGATCAGAAGAGAAGGTGCTGCCCTGCTAACGAGAGGTGAAATGAATCAAGAGAATCGCCACCTGAGCCGCAACAGATAGGCCCTAGTCAGAACAGGGAGGTAGTTATCAACTACCTGCCTGTTAGTTTTTAGCCCTATATACAAAAATAATACAAGTCCTGGATAACCTCTTTAAACCTTTAAGTATTGGTAAAGTTTTCTTCTTCCATAAATATTCTTGCCTTTAAAGGTACTTCAAATCTAATGAGCTCCATTAAAAGCAATGACGTCTTTGTCAATGCCTATTTGGATCCATTGGAAACTGGATCTATGGCAGCATCATGGCTCAGCTTTAACTCATCAGTTAGAAATATGTCCACAATGTTCATAATGTGCCTACAGATACACAAGAAAATAGTTTCTTCCAGTCCTTTGACATGATTTCACACTAAGCATGTATTTTATTGCAAAGGTTTCATTAGTAATTGCTTAACATCTTTACAAACTAAGGTAATGCAGTAAGTAAGGCATAAATAGGGGGTGCCTTATGAGAAACATGTTTGTGGATTAGAAGTGCAGAAAAAAGTTAGGCATATTTCCAAAAGTCCATTCTGGAGTTTAATATGATTGGCTGGTTCCCTCCAGCTCACTCCTGGTTGCTTCTATAAGCCGCTTGTTGTTGGTCCATAACATTCCACAATGCCCGCTGGGGTCTCCAACAGGTCATGTTGTCGTTCTGGCAAGCGGCCTGTTGAGCCATGGCAACCCAACCATCTGCCAATCATGCAAGACCCAGGAAAGCAGACACAGCCATTTTCAGCAACTGCAGAACCCAGACGATCTCTCGCACCATACATTTTCAGAAACTGACTTTGGAAAAAAGGAAAACTTCATACTGTTCAGTCCAAAGAATTTTCTATGGAATTTCCTTTGACAACAGGAAGGACTAATGATTTAGAAAGAGTTTATTTTCCAAGTAGCTTCAATAACAATTATCAAGAAGACAAAAAAAGTCATTATTTTGCTGTTATTAAAAAACATCAGAAGTGTTTGAAAGTGATTTTGCAAATAATTTATGAATTTCAGGTGCTTTTACACCGTACTGTCAGTTATTCTGGTGGGATACCCTGGAAGGATTTCATGGCATGTGCCTCCCACACATACCTCCAAGATAGGCCAACGCTCTGGCATTCAGTGGTATATCTCATCCATAGGCCAGCATGGATATATTGGCTGTTTATACAGTACTAGATGGTGGCCCGATTCTAACGCATCGGGTATTCTAGAATATGCATGTGGCCGACCGGGCGCGACTAATCAGCGAAGCAGTGTTTAAATGGGCTGTGCACTACTTTAAATTAACCCCCCAATGTATCCCCCCGGGGTCCCTAATGAATTTTGTAATTACGTCATGTTGTCAATACTGCTTGTGACAACATCGCTGACCACGAGGCAAGTGTGAAGGGAGGACCGGGGAGCGAGGCCGCCAGTCGGGGTACTTCTGCTGCGAGCAGCCGGGAGATGACCGGCTAGCACCGGTCATCTCCCGGCTGAGTCGCCGCTGATCTCCCGACGGTAGCCTGCGCGTTTCAAATCCGGCGCCAATTCTGGCCGCGACCAATCAGAGAAGCGGTGCTTTAAATTTCGCGCCAATATCGCTTATTGGTCGCGGCCGGGCGGGTGCGACCAATCAGCGAAGCGTGTTTCAAATCCGGCGCCAATTCGCAGCCGGACTGCGCTCGTTGCTGATTGGTGGCGGCCGCGACCAATCAGGACAGCGGTGTTTTAAATTTCGCGGCAATATCGCTGATTGGTCGCGGCCAGCGAACCGTGTTAGTGAGGACCAGGGAGCGGCGCTGCCTGTGCGGGTACTTCTGCTGCGAGCAGCTGGGAGATGACCGGCCCGGCTAGCGCCGGACATTTCCCGGCTGCATCGCTGCTAACCTCCGTGCGGCAGATGAGCCGCTAACGGCCACCACCTTGTTCTGAAATCCCGCGTCACTGATTGGCTGCGGCCAGACCAATCAGCGACGCGGGATTTCCTGGACGGACAGACAGACGGGATAAGCCGATTATATAGTAGATATGTTGTTTGCTGTATGCCCCTATATGAAATAGTGTAATAGATTGTGGTATTCTATGCAGCAGAAAAAAGATATACAAAAGTATAGCTACTAATAGAGCTTCTTGTAGAACGGCGCTTCATTCCTTCATTGCTTAACACCATGATTAAAGATGCTTCACAGACCAGAAACGCGCCTGTGGTCCAAATTGCAGCCTATTGTGGTTGTTATCACTATTTTAATTATACGTCAATAAAAGAAGATTTTCCGTCTGGAATTTTCTCTTGTTATCTCCATTCCTTGTTACGCTTTTCTGATTTTTTGCTTGATGTAAAAGCCTGCACTAACTTCAGTAAAATATCTTCAGTGCCGAAAAAAAATATGGGTAGTGGGGTAAAACTGTATCCTCCTTTTCTGGGGTGAAAAAAAATTGGAGGTGTTTGGCCTGAATTTTGGTCGATTTTTGTCGAAACTGGAGGAGAACCTTAAATCCTGGGACCAGGGAGTGTTTTCCTGGTTTGGACGGGTTAATATCCTTAATATGACAGTATTAACCAGACTTCTTTATCTCTTACAAACCATTCCGATTTACATTCCCTCCTCCTTCTGGTTCAACATCCAACACAAATTTAGCCAATTTATCTGGTCTAAAGGCAGACCGAGGATTTGTAACAGTGTTCTGGTTCAAAATATAATGGGGGTATAGGTTTACCTGATTATCACAAATGCTATTTTGCGTCCACTCATGCTAGGATCCCAGATCTTCTATACTGCAGAGAATCTAAACTAAGGGTACGCAGGGTCCATGAGATTTGTCCTGTGTCGGTATCTACTTTACCCTGGACATGGAATGGTCTGGCTAAGAATAACATTTTAACTCCATATAGTCTTAATCAAATGCTCAAAACTATTCATATTCCCAGCATAAAGAGCATTCTAATTGACTCAAAAAGGCCTATGATTCCAATAACAGATAATCCGAGTTTTCCACCAGGGTCCTCCACAAACCTTTTTTTAGATAGCTCCAAGAAAAAATCCTTGCGCCTCAGTCGGGTGGCAATGGGAGGAATTCTACTTCGCCTCTCGGACATATTAGGTGACCGTACTCCAAAAACATGATTCAATTTTGAATAAGCTCAACTTAGACACTACGTTTCTACTCTTACCAATCAACCCAACAGGGTATGCTCTCTTTCCTCTTTTGAAACACTGTGTATAGCTCCCACTAATCCACAGTATGCCATCTCAATTATTTACAAGATCCTGCTAAACACTGATTTAGATACTCTTCCTCCCTTCTGGAAGGATGGGAGAAAGAGCTTCATCAGACATTCACAAAAGAGCAATGGAGTAAGTGTTTTCATCTCTCTCAAAGATCCACTATAGCTACTAAAGCTCAAGAAATGTGTTACAAAATAGTTTCAAGATGGTATCGTGTTCCTATGATCTTACATAAATGGTTTCCGGGGGTATCCAGCCTATGTTGGCGATGTGGAGCCCACTCGGGCACAATGTTGCACATTTGGTGGTCGTGCCCGACTTTGGGGGCATCCTGGGAGGGTGTTCTTAAAGCGGTTCGGGAGATGACGGGTGTATCGATCCCCAAGATGACAGAAGCAATTTTACTTTTTATGTTCCCTGTGTCTAAAAATGCCTTAAAGAAGTCGTTACTGAGGCACCTTCTTCAGTCAGCTAAGGTGGTTATTCCTCGTCATTGGAAGTCAATAGACCCTCCGTCACTTGAAGAATGGTTTGTGGAAATAGCTAGAGTTCATCGGATGGAATCCTTAATAGCCCAAACACAGGAAGAAATTACAAAAACAGCTGCTAAGTGGTACCATTGGGAATCCTTTTTAGCCTCCCCTATGTATCTAAGTATGTTGAGCCTTTAACTGGTCCTTTGATTATATTGTGATTCGCCAATATACTTTCTACATCCCTTAGTTTTCTTCTATTCTGTTGGAGATGAGATCTGTCTGTCATAACTCTTACATTTTGTCTGTCCCGCAGACTTGTCCTCGTGATCCCTAATTATTTTCTTCCCTCTCCTTTCTCTCTTTCTTGCTTGTTTCATTTTATAGTTATTAATCCACAAGTTGTCTACTCCGAGATAAGATGATATAGAGTTGATGTATCTTTGTTCTTCTCCTGATGGACTTAACGCATTTATTACTTTGTAGATTTGAGTTGTCACATTTCTTTTTGTTTTTGTTAATGTTGTGAAGCTAAATTCAATAAATCTTGAATTGGACAAAAAAAAAAAATACTATTTTTGTACAAATATTTGCAATTTTTTTACTCTTCTCGACGGTTTATAGCCCTTTTACAGGCAGAACCCTTCCACATCCCCCTTTTGATACAACTTTAATATGCATTGGACATTGATGCTTAGTATAATGAAGAAGCATCTTGGTGCCTTGTACATGAAAAAGCATGGTGGCTCAGTGGTTAGCACTGTGGCTTTGTAGCACTGGGGTCCAGGGTTCAAATCTCACCAAGGACAACATCTACAAGGAGTTTGTGAGTCTCCTCTGGGTACTGTCACATCTTTTACACGCAGAGGAACAAAGTTATCCAGCCTTTTGGATGTAAAACTTCATCAACTAGTAAAGCTTAAAAGGTTTCAGGTATATTAAAAATATTATATCAAAGCAAAAAACATATCCTAAAGGACCTGCTTCTGTGTCGTCTTCTTCCGTCACCAGGCGCCACCTTATTTATTCTAGCTATGTAAGAGACGTTGGGACTAGACGCTTATAAAGGAACCTGTCACTTGATTCATGCTTTTCAAACCATGGGCAGCATGAATCCAAGTCTCGCTGCAGGATGCTGTGTTTGCTCTGGCAATTCAGATAAAAACATACAAGATAAGAGACCTGTCAATCACTGATAGGACAGCCCACAGGATCGAAAATCCCAGTTTAAATGATGAAAACACAGGTTATATTGAATCTTTTCTCAGAAAACTATACATCAATCTGCACAGTATTCCCTCCTCTATAACATGATATCTGTAGATTATACTACATTTTCATAGTTACAAGTCCCCTTTAAATAATGCAGCAAAGTTTTGCCCAGAGGAGAATTCCAGTGAGGATGGTGATGCAATACTTAATAAAGCAGTGATTTAGCCACATCATAATAGTGCCTCTAAGGACAACAATACAAGTACACAATAATAAGACTATCCTTAGATGAACTTTATACTGAAATACAAGTTTGTCTTTAGAATCAAACTACTGCTGCAAAATTTCATCTTGGAGTACAATTCTGGCCTCAGAAGGCAGCCAGGACTGAAATGTAAGAATGCACATAATCGAAACCATGTGTAGTCATTTAACTCTGCGCTGCACAGTGGAGCACTTACCATAACCATTACTGTGCCGCAGCTCAATTTGTCAAGACAGCTCAGCACAAAAGTCATCAGGAATTATAGTGACTACATTCAATTTACAAAGTATAGCAATAATAGCAATGAGAATTAAAAGGAAGATGTCATCATAAAATAACCTTTTCACATCAGGTTTTTCTGTCACATGTATTCAGAAAATTTGGGCTGTTTTTTATTCACATCACAGTGATTATTAAAAACAAACTAGTAATCTTACAATTATCACACTGGCCACTGTGACTTTTTTTTAGACTCATAATTCCTATCCTTTCAGGAAGAGTTTTCAACAGGCTCCTAATCATCAGAGGCAGGATTACAATGACAGGTAGCACCTCTATACACAGCTGATAACACTGGATCCAGCAATCACTATAGGTGATGTCATAGCTGACCCTATTCTTCAACACACTCATAATATGCTTAAACATAAAAGATAGGGTCAGGGTTTGTTCATTGAGGCTATTTACATGTGTTGTTTCCTGAAACAGGAAGTTACAGTCGAATAAATCTCCAAAGGCCAGTGTGAAAATTGCAAAAAAAAATTGTAAAAATACATATAACACAAAAACCTGATTTAAACAATGCATCATTTTCTGATAATAACTTCCCTTTAAAGGGGCAAGATTTCATACAACTTAATGTATGCCTTTGGACTTCAATTAAATCAATTAAATCTGAAAAGCTGCAATAAATCAGTTGCGCGACAAAAAGTCTCTGTGTAGCTCAGGCTTTAGTATCAGCTCATATGCCAAAATGGGCCAACTTGATATCTATAGAGTATAGCCAAACATACCTGAAGAGACAGAATGCTTGGAATAGCGCTGCAGCCTAGGCTGGACTGAATTACTTATTTCGAAGAGAACACTGTCTGTGATGCATGATTAACGATGTGGAGTTATGCCATGCACCATTTTGTAACAGTGAACCCTAGTATGGCGTATTAACCCATCAGTGTGATTGTTTAGCAGGGGATTAATGAGGTGATTATTGCTTCTCTTACTTTTTTCAACCATTCTAAGCAATTTACGCTGCAATAATTTTAAGGAAGCAATCATTAACGCCCTTGATTTGTGCGATAAGACTTTATGCTGTTTGAGGACCCATATTTCATCTTAAAGGGGTTGTGTGGCTTTTAGACATAACAGCTGAGAGATCACGCAGATCCCACCATTGCCACCAATTTGTTAAGGATAAGAGCCGAGGGAATGACACAGATCTCCCAGGTGGTATGAATCTGTCAAGGGGAACAAAAGGGGAATCACGCAGATCTCCCAGCTGGCACCGATTTGTCAGGGAATATCACTCCACTGCCTCCAATTGTCAGGACAATTATGCTATTGACTGACTTGTTTGTTTTGGGGACACACTCGACAGAGAGGGGCCAGAAGATTGCGGCGTCTACTTACACGAACTCCTGCACTGAATAGAACTGCTTCACCATCCTATTAAACAGTGCAGGTTTTGCCTCGCTTTGTCATGGCAAGGGTTAATCAGTTCAGTTGATCTCCTGAAGCTCTCCATCCTGAATTGTCTCAGCTGTTCAAAGTTGCCCACTAGCCTCTAGTACATGCTTGCCATGTACTAGATGCATGCTTGCCACTAACACTTGAGAAATTGCCAGTAACAGTTCACACTTCCTGGTTTGGTGTTTGTACAATTGTAGTTTTCTTTTATCTCTGTCTGTCTACCCCTGTCAGTCTGGTTAGTGTAATCCTATACACTTTTGGCCTCACACCTCCTTGGGTGGGGGAGGGAATAGATAAGGGTTAAGATAGGAGCATAGCAAAGGTATGTGACCCCGGGATCTCCACTTTCCGGGTAATCCAGGGGACAGGGATTGCCTAGGGCACCCCCTAGTTCAAGGGATCGGGTAGGTGCCCACAGTCCCTAGTCACTACGTGACAGAGTGATAGAAGAGGCTGCGGCTGTTTTCACTACTAGGCCAGTCATTGGGGAACTCACAGTGAGCATAGTTTATACACCTCTAATTCCAACGCATGGAATATACAGTACAGACCAAACGTTTGGACGCACCTTCTCCTTTAAAGATTTTTCTGTATTTTCATGACTATGAAAATTGTACATTCACACTGAAGACATCAAAACTATGAATTAACACATGTGGAATTATATACTTAATAAAAAAAGTGTGAAACAACTGAAAATATGTCTTATATTCTAGGTTCTTCAAAGTAGCCACCTTTTGCTTTGATGACTGCTTTGCACACTCTTGGCATTCTCTTGATGAGCTTCAAGAGGTAGTCACCGGAAATGGTCTTCCAACAATCTTGAAGGAGTTCCCAGAGATGCTTAGCACTTGTTGGCCCTTTGGCCTTCACTCTGCGGTCCAGCTCACCCCAAACCATCTCGATTGGGTTCAGGTCAGGTGACTGTGGAGGCCAGGTCATCTGGCATAGCACCCCATCACTCTCTTTCTTGGTCAAATAGCCCTTACACAGCCTGGAGGTGTGTTTGGGGTCATTGTCCTGTAGAAAAATAAATGATGGTCCAACTAAACGCAAACCGGATAAAATAGCATGCCGCTGCAAGATGCTGTGGTAGCCATGCTGGTTCAGTATGCCTTCAATTTTGAATAAATCCCCAACAGTGTCACCAGAAATGCACCCCCACTCAATCACACCTCCTCCTTCATGCTTCACGGTGGGAACCAGGCATGTGGAGTCCATCCGTTCACCTTTTCTGCGTCGCACAAAGACACGGTGGTTGGAACCAAAGATCTCAAATTTGGACTCATCAGACCAAAGCACAGATTTCCACTGGTCTAATGTCCATTCCTTGTGTTCTTTAGCCCAAACAAGTCTCTTCTGCTTGTTGCCTGTTCTTAGCAGTGGTTTCCTAGCAGCTATTTTACCATGAAGGCCTGCTGCACAAAGTCTCCTCTTAACAGTTGTTGTAGAGATGTGTCTGCTGCTAGAACTCTGTGTGGCATTGACCTGGTCTCTAACCTGCGATTTCTGAGGCTGGTGACTCGGATAAACTTATCCTCAGATGCAGAGGTGACTCTTGGTCTTCCTTTCCTGGGGCGGTCCTCATGTGAGTCAGTTTCTTTTTAGCGCTTGATGGTTTTTGCAACTGCACTTGGGGACACTTTCAAAGTTTTCCCAATTTTTCGCACTGACTGACCTTCATTTCTTAAAGTAATGATGGCCACTCGTTTTTCTTTACTTAGCTGTTTTTTTCTTGCCATAATACAAATTCTAACAGTCTATTCAGTAGGACTATCAGCTGTGTATCCACCAGACTTCTGCACAACACAACTGATGGTCCCAACCCCATTTCCGGTGACTACCTCTTGAAGCTCATCAAGAGAATGCCAAGAGTGTGCAAAGCAGTCATCAAAGCAAAAGGTGGCTACTTTGAAGAACCTAGAATATAAGACATATTTTCAGTTGTTTCACACTTTTTTGTTAAGTATATAATTCCACATGTGTTAATTCATAGTTTTGATGCCTTCAGTGAGAATGTACAATTTTCAAAGTCATGAAAATACAGAAAAATCTTTAAAGGAGAAGGTGTGTCCAAACTTTTGGTCTGTACTGTATATAGTGAAGGAAATAATTATTTGATCTCTTGCTGTTTCTGTAAGTTTGCCCACTGACAAAGACATGAACAGTCTATAATTTTAAGGGTTGCTTAATTTTAACATTGAGAGATCGAATATCTCCCAAAAAAATCAAGAAAATCACATTGTATGAATTAGATACATTTGTTTGCATTTTGCAGTGAGAAATAAGTGCCGTATTTTCCGGAGTATAAGATGACTGAGTGTATAAGACGACCCCTGAGTTTTCCAGTTAAAATATAGAGTTTGGGATATACTCGCCATATAAGACTACCCCTCTTCTAACACATATATGGTAAAAATTGTAAAAAAAATCAGATTTGATTTCAATATGGTAATTTTAAATTGATGAACCTTACTGGCGATTGGCCGGTTGTTTTATACAAATCCTGCTTGGATTGGTCAGCTCTCCCTGCCAACCAGCTCTCCTTGTCTCCAAGACTATCAGAGCGGTAGCACATCCCTCTGGCCCGCCCTTGTATCCTATTACCAGTACCTCCTCTGCCTCTCTGATCTCGTTCCTGAGGACTGCAGTGACGAGGTGAGGGGGCGCCTCACCAGGAAGGTGTAAGTGAAGCAAGCTGCAGGCGTCTGGGAAGCCCGGGGTATGGAAAAAAGAAAGAGCGGTGCAATGCCCAGAAAAACACGCCTCTTTCACTTGTCTGGCCTGCCCTTGTATTACCTCCTTCTCTGCCTCTCAGATCTCACACATGCGCGCCTGCGTCGCTTTACTGCAGTCCTCAGGAGCAAGATGAGAGAGGCAGAGAAGGAGGTACCAGTAATAGGATACAAGGGCGGGCCAGAGGGATGTGCTACCGCTCTGATAGTCTTGGAGACAGGGAGGGCTTATAAATTACCATAAAGACCGTATTTTTCGGACTATAAGACGCACTGGACCATAAGACGCACCTAGGTTTTAGAGGAGGAAAATAGAAAAAAAAATTTAAGCAAAAAATATGTTCACGATGCACTTTTTAGGGGGAGGGGGTCTTCTGCTGACACTGGTATAGGGGTAATGTCCCCCAATTCTGACAATATCCCCCATCCTAGTATATATGCCCCCCCCTTCCTTTTATACGTGGACCCAATCCCCATCCTGGTATGCCTGGCATCCCTTCATCCTGATATACATGGAACCCCTCCATCTTGGTATGCATGGCATCCCTCATCCTTACCCTGGTATGCATGGTACCCCTCATCCTTATCCTGGTATGCATGGCACCCCTCATCCCTATCCTGGTATGCATGGCACCCCTCATCCCTGTCCTGGTATGCATGGCACCCCTAATCCCTATCCTGATATGAATGGCACCCCTCATCCCTATCCTGGTATGCATGGCACCCCTAATCCCTATCCTGGTATGCATGGCACAGAAATCCCCATCCTGGTATGCATGGCACCCCTCATCCCTGTCCTGGTATGCATGGCACCCCTCATCCCTGTCCTGGTATGTATGGCACCCCTCATCCCTGTCCTGGTATGCATGACACCCCTCATCCCTGGCCTGGTATGCATGGCACCCCTCATCTCTATCCTGGTATGCATGGCACCCCTCATCCCTATCCTGGCATGCATGGCACCCCTCATCCTTATCCTGGTATGTATGGCCCCTCATCCTTATCCTGGTATGTATGGCCTCCTCATCTTTATCCTGTTATGTATGCCCCCCTCAGCCTTATCCTGGTATGTATGGCCCCCTCACCTTTATCCTGTTATGTATGCCCCCTCATCCTTATGTTGGTATGCATGGTCCCCCTAATCCCCATCATGCTGCACATAAAAAAATAAACACTCCTACTCACCTTTCTCTTCTGCAGTTGATGATGAGAGTTGCGCACATGTTAGAAGGAATTTTGGTCCACTCCTCTTTGCAGATCAACTCTAAATCATTAAGATTTTGAGGCTGTCGCTTGGCAACACGGAGCTTCATCTCCCTCCATAAGTTTTCTATGGGATTAAAGTCTGAAGACTGGCTAGGCCACTCCATGACCTTACTGTGCTTCTTTTTGAGCCACTCCTTTGTTGCCTTGGCAGCATGTTTTGGGTCGTTGCTGGAAGACTCAGCCACGACCCATCTTCAATGCTCTTACTGAGAGAAGGAGGTTGTTAGCCAAAATCGCGCGATACATGACCCCATCCATCTTCCCTTCAGTACAATGCAGTCGTCATGTCCCCTTTGCAGAAAAGCACCCCCAAAGTATAATGTTTCTCCCACCATGCTTCACATTTGGGACGATGTTCTAAGGGTTGTATTCATGATTCTTCCTCCAAACACAGCGAGTTGAGTTAATGTCAAAGAGCTCAATTATTGTCTCATCTGACCACAGCACCTTCTTCCAATAACTCACAGAATCATCCAGATGGCAAACTTCAGATGGGCCTGCACATGTGCCTTCTTGAGCAGAGGGACCTGACCTTGCGGGCACTGCAGGATTTTAAACCTTTAAGGCGTAATGTGTTACCAATGGTTTTCTTGGTGACTGTGGTCCCAGTTGCCTTGAGATCATTAACAAGTTCCCCCCGGGGTAGTTTTAGGCTGATCTCTCACCTTACTCATGATCAAGGATACCCCACGAGGTGAGATTTTGCATGGTGTACCAGATTAATGTCGATTGACAGTCATTTTGTTGTCTCCTTTTCACCCAGCATCTTACTTATGGATTTGTAGCCCATTCCAGCTTTGTGCAGGTCTATGATCTTCTCCCTGACAGCCTTAGAAAGCTCTTTGGTCTTGCCCATGTTGTAGAGGTTAGAGTCTGGCTGATTAATAGAGTCTGTGGACAGGAGTCTTTTATACAGGTGACTATGTAAGTCAGCTGTCTTTAATGCAGGTAACGAGTTGATTAGGAGCGTCTAACTGGTCTGTAGGAGCCAGAACTCATAATGGTTTGTAGGGGATCAAATACATATTTCTCACTGCAAAATGCAAAAAAAATATCTAATTTATACAATGTGATTTTCTTGATTTTTTTTGGGATATTCTATCTATCACTGTTAAAATTGACCTACCCTTAAAATTATAGACTGTTCATGTCTTTGTCAGTGGGCAAACTTACAAAAACAGCAAGGGATCAAATAATTATTTTCTTCACTGTATACCCCAGTATAGTCATTGTCAAACTCCATAATAACAAAAGGAACTAGCTGCCACCACCAATCATTTATACCGGCCGATAGGACACCCGTTGCAGATAGCGTATTTGCTTCAGGGGTGCGGTTTATAAAGCAAGAGGAAAAACTTCTACGTTATCTTCGCCCCTGGGGATCCCAGGCAGGAGATATTACTGTCATGTTTCCTATCACAATTGTATCTATCCATAGAGAGGAAACATGGCATACATAACGTCATCCATCTGCCCGACATTGATTTGAAAACTGCTGTTGCAACCGCCCAGTTTGGTAAGATAGAGCGTTACGTTCACCACTTCATCACAAATCTGAAAATGTCTTTCATAACTGTGGGACCCTTGCTGTTCTTAAAAACCTGCAATATTCATAACTGGAATAGAAACAAAGCAGCTTCATTTAGTTTGCCTGCCAGTTCTGCTCACCCTGAGGCTAAGGCCACAAATCTGTCACGTCCCCCATTCTTCAGCAGCTGAGGTTATAGATTATCTCTACTGGCCATAACCCTGTCGTATCCCAGAATTCCTCTGTCATCCATGCCCGGTCTGCATCCATCAGGAAATCTTTAATTACCTGTTCACATCAGGGGATCCCCTTGCACCGGGGTCATCTGGAGGTCATAGCATTGCTTCAATATTCACTATCAACTATGAAATGGCTTATATATTTTACAATTATCCATATCACAGGTTGTGCACTACTTGGGACAACCCCTTCTGATTACCTATTTTTCCCCTTAGTAAAATAATAACACTTAGGGCAGGGCAGGACGTATTTGCAACAAAACATCGGATTGCACTCGGATCAATCTTAGTCTATGGGGCTGTGCACATGTCCAATTTCTTCCTCGGAACGCGTCAGACTAAGGCAAAAATCACTGCGTGCCAGAGTTTGATCCGACATGCGGATCGCACCTGCAGATAAAAGTCAATGAGTATATGGGAAACATCAGACTGCACTCGGATGACATCTGAGTGCGGTCAGATTTTCACGGCCTCACAGAATGGAGAAGATGGAGACATTTTTTTTCCATCTTCTCCTCATCCTAGAGAATCGGATCATACTGTGATTACACTCTGATCAACCTCTGGTAAGAGCTTGATCAGAGTGTCATTTGCATAATCAGCCTAATTCTCTCAGATGAGAGAGTCTATGACTGTCTGCACCTGCCCTTATTCTTACCTCTGGGCACCGGCAGTGTCAGCACTTGCTCTCCTGGGGCCCACGTCTCCTTCGGACAAATCAAGACATCCGGAGAAACTAAGAGCTGCTTCTACCCTTTTACTACCTCCAAATGTCAATTAGGACTGAAGGAAGGGAGAGGGAAGTGAGCACTGGTTGGCTGCAGGGATATTGTGACATAATGTTATGCAAGCCCCAGAAGTGCCAGTGCCAACACCGCTGGAACGAGGCCGGCACCAGAGGTGAATATAATTGTTATTATCTTACTGGTGGGAAATATAGGGATTCAGAAGAGGTTGTCCGAGTACTGGACAACCCCTTTAACATCAACAAACCTGTATGAAAGCTTGTTTTTGTGGAAAATGCTGTCGTTTTCATTGGTATTATTTGGGGGAATACATTGATCTTGTTTTCTTGTTGAGGTGGTTCATTCTGCAGCATAAATAAAATTTTAGCTTTAAAGTATGGCTCATTACAGTTGTCCCACTAGAATATTTGACCATGTGATTGCTTGATCATTGATATACACTGCTCAAAAAAATAAAGGGAACATATAAATAACAGAATATAACTCCAAGTAAATCAAACTTCTGTGAAATCAAACTGTCCACTTAGGAAGCAACACTGATTGACAATCAATTTCACATGCTGTTGTGCAAATAGAATAGACAACAGATGGAAATTATTGGCAATTATCAAGACACCCTGAATAAAGGAGTGGTTCTGCAGGTGGGGACCACAGACCACATCTCAGTACCAATGTTTTCTGGCTGATGTTTTGGTCACTTTTGAATGCTGGTTGTGCTTTCACACTAGTGGTAGCATGAGAAGGACTCTACAACCCACAGAAGTTGCTCAGGTAGTGCAGCTCATCCAGGATGGCACAACAATGCGAGCTGTGGCAAGAAGGTTTGCTGTGTCTGTCAGCGTAGTGTCCAGAGGCTGGAGGCGCTACCAGGAGACAGGCCAGTTCTTTGGAGGGCTGCAGAACTCTCCATGTGCTCGCCAAAGGTAGCCTGACTGCCATTAGGTACTAAGATGAGATCCTCAGACCCCTTGTGAGACCATATGCTGATGCGGTTGGCCCTGGGTTCCTCCTAATGCAGGACAATGCCAGACCTCATGTGGCTGGAGTGTGTCAGCAGTTCCTGTAAGATGAAGGCATTGAAGCTATGGACTGGCCCGTCCGTTCCTCAGACCTGAATCTGATTGAGCACATCTGGGACATCATGTCTCGCTTCATCCACCAACGTCACGTTGCACCACAGACTGTCCAGGAGTTGGAGGATGCTTTAGTCCAGGTCTGGGAGGAGATCCCACAGGAGACCATCCGCACCCTCATCAGGAGCATGCCCAGGCGTTGTAGGGAGGTCATACAGGCACGTGGAGGCCACACACAATACTGAGCCTCATTTTGACTTGTTTTAAGGACATCACATCAAAGTTGGATCAGCCTGTAGTGTGTTTTTCCACTTTAATTTTGGGGGTGACTCCAAATCCAGGCCTCCATTGGTTAATAAATTAGATTTCCATTGATGATTTTTGTGTGATTTTGTTGTCAGCACATTCAACTTTGTACAGAACAAAGTATTCCATGAGAATATTTCATTCATTCAGATCTAGGATTTGTTATTTCAGTGTTCCCTTTATTTTTTTGAGCAGTGTAATTCACTGCAATACTTCTGTATTGCAAAGTATTATGCCTGTCACCGTCATGCTGACAACATACAATTACATCATAGTGCAAACATAGTACTCTTCAGCGACTTCATTAGGCCCCGTGCTGATGGACACCTCCACACACCTTGTCATTGCACTGTGTACGGGATCTCTATTGGCAGTGTTCCTCAGCTCCAGTCCTCAAGGTGCACCAATAGTTCATGTTTTCAGGATTTCCTTAGTATTGCACAGGTGATGAAAACGTGATCTGTTGGTGCTCCTTGAGGGATGGAGTTGAGGATCACTGGTCTAGGGAGTGTTAGGCCACGGCCCCACTATCAGTATTTGGTCAGTATTTTTTCTCAGGAGTGGGAGCCAAAACCAGGTGAGGAATAATCAGAGAAAATGCATAATAGAAACAAGTCACCAATTCTGCATTTATCACCCACTCCTGGTTTTGGCTCCCACTCCTGAGAAAAAATACTGATAGTGGGGCCGTGGCCTTAGAGTGAGCTCCTGCCTCTGTCTAACTGCTTAAATGCTGTGATTCTCATTACCTGAAGCATCTGAGGATATTAACAGCTGGAACCAAAGTAATATACAGCTGATAACCTCTGCAGATGGTGAAGTGAGTATAGGAAAGAGTCCTAGCATACAAATATGGATCCCATTAAAGGGGTTGTCCAATGAACAAAGTACATTTTAATCAAT
Organism: Phyllobates terribilis; assembly: GCF_046119375.1. Lineage (NCBI taxonomy): Eukaryota > Metazoa > Chordata > Amphibia > Anura > Dendrobatidae > Phyllobates > Phyllobates terribilis. The sequence goes on from NW_027362763.1 coordinate 847,061,612, forward strand.
AGATCTGGGAATACTACTAAGTTCAGAATTGGATGTGGAGTGTTAAAAAAAAAAATTGTCCCCATGCTGAGATAATCTTATAAATGTGTCCCTGCTGTGTACTGTGTAATGGCTGTGCCTGACCGTACAGGAACATGGTCTGATCATACCACATCTCCTGGGCAGGGGAGGAAGCAAGAGAGTATACAGATATTACAGCAGGAGATCACCGCTGATTCTTTCTGTGAGGTAAAACATTTTCCTGCCTGCTTAAAAACATGTTTTACCTCACAGAAAGAATCAGCACCAGCCGGATGATCATGGGACCGCAAGTATGTGATTTGCATAATTCTGGCCATATTCCGACTATACGTGACCCACCTTGCTCAATACCCTAGCACTGAGTGGGGCTGCGCACATCTAGTCGGCACATGACTGCATGTATGCAATTCGCATTCTTGCGGTCACACGCTCACCGCCGCAGTGTGTGCTGTGAGGATTCACAAATCTGCAGTCACACAGAGTGTAGCCTAAGGCCGGACAACCCCTTTAAGTAGAACATCTCTCATTTACTTCCATCTGCATGTCAGATGGGATCACGAGGAGATTAAAACAAACAATTGTGTAATCATTCGGCCTTCTTCGCTTTCATTATTATCGGCAGCACATCCCTTTTACATGAATAGATATTCTGCCAACCAATATGCAACATAAAAGATGCGATCAAAGACAAATGACATTTTTTTCTTGTTTGGGCAATGATCAGGAATGAAGGTTCATATAAAAGTTCTTGAGGGCACTGGCAATAACAGCACTCATCTCTGCCATCAGCAACCTCCTGCCCCCGTCCCCAGCACTGATGAAACTACCAATCCCAGCATGCCCTGACAGCCGCCCAATAGCCTGTAGCTGTCAGGAAATACTGGGAATTGTAGTTTTGCAGCAGCTGGTAGGTGATTACTGCCACTCATTTCAAATCATGTGGGAATAGGGGGCACTGTCTTGACAATCAGTGGGGTCACTGAATTCAGACCCACATATCAATCCAACTATTATAACCAATGCAGTGTACAGGTTTGTAATACCCCTTTAAGGCCTTATTCAGATTATGTAGAGTTGATCAGGATTTTTGCACAGCATTTGCATGCCAAAACCAGGAGCAATATGATTTCTACTTTATTTTTTATTTAAAATACTGAGAAAATCTGCAGAGAGTAGAAAAAGGCTTAGGCCACGTTCAGTATTTGGTCAGTATTTTACCTCAGTATTTGTAAATCAAAACCAGGAGTGGAACAATCAGAAGAAAACTATAAGGCCATGTGCCCACGATGCAGAAATGCTGCATATTTTTTCCGCTTCTCCCTGGCAGGAAAAACGCATGCGGATTTTAAATGCGGTTTTCCCGCCAGGTAGAAGCGTTTGTCAAGCGTTTTTGCATGCATTTCCGCATGCGGGTTATTAAGCGCTTTTCCAAGCGATTTTAGCATCACTTGGAAAGTGCTTGACAACTTGGTCACACTATATAAATCCATGCAACCGGCATGGATTTATATAGTGTGACCAAGTAATAGTTTAAAAAAAAGAATAAGAATGGTAAAAAATAAAAAATAAAGATTATACTTATCTTACGATGGCCCGTGGTCTCCTTCTCCGCTCCGTTCGGTCTCCCCGTTGTCTCGCGGTGGTGTGAAGGAACTGCGATGACGTCATTGAGTCATGTGACAGGTCACGCGACCGCCGACGTCAGCGGTCGCGTGACCTGTCACATGACTCAATGACGTCATGTCAGGTCCTCACACCACTGCGAGCTGCCCAACACATCGCACGCATCGCTGAGGAGGCCGGGGGACATCGGAAGGTGAGTATAATCTTTATTTTTTATTTTAAACTCTTTATTTTACAGTTTCTATGGTACCCAGGTCTGGATGAGAGTCTCCTCTCCTCCAGACCTGGGTACCATCCGCACATTGAACCATGTGATATCCGCTTGTGGTGATGCAGTGATGTGGATGTCACGCGGTCCAATGCAAGTCAATGGCGGCGATTACGCTGCGTGTCAGCAAAATTAATGGACATGCTGCGGATTGTTCCGCAATAATAATCCGGAGCGGAAATTTCCGCAGCATGTGCACAGCACATGCGGATTATCATTGGGGACCATGGGGCACGTATTACCAAGCGTCTTTTAAGCGTTTTCGCTGCAGAAATTCCGCGGCAGAAACGCTTGAAAAATGCATAGTAGACACGCAGCCTAAGGTTATGTGCCCACGATGCAGAAATGCTCCGGATTTTTTCCTGAGCGTTTCTGCATTTCCCTGGCAGAAAAAACGCATGCGGATTGTACATGCGGATTGTACATGCGGATTGTACATGTGTTTTTCCTGCCAGGGACAAGCGGATGTGAAGCGTTCTTCACATGCATTTCCGCATGCGGGTTATCAAGCGCTTTTCCAGGCGATTTTAGCATCACTTGGAAAGTGCTTGTCAACTTGGTCACACTATATAAATCCATGCAACCGGCATGGATTTATAGTGTGACCGAAAGAATGGTAAAAAATAAAAAATAAATCTATACTTACTTTCTGATGGCCCCCGGTGTCTTGCTTCGCTAAGTCCTGGCTGCCGGCAGCTCGCGGTACACTACACTGAAGGACCTGCTGTCACATGACTATGACGTCAGCGCAGGTCCTTCAGTCCACCGCAATCTGCTGGCAAGTGAAGACAAGGAGACCGGGGGCCATCAGAAGGTAAGTATAATGTATATTTTTTATTTTATTCATTTTTTTTACAGGTACTATGGTACCCGGGTCCGGAGGAGAGTCTCCTCTTCTCCAGACCCGGGTACCATCCACACATTGAAACGCCTGGACTCCGCATGTACAGATGCAGTGATGCGGATTCCATGTGTTCCATTGGGGGACATGGCAGGCCTTCTACCAAGCGTTTTTTAAGCGTTTCTGCAGCAGAATTGCCGTTGCAGAAACGCTTAAAAAACACATTGTGGGCACACAGCCTAAGGCTATGTTCACAAGTTGAGTTTTTGCTGCTTTTTTATGCAAATTAAAAGCTGTTTTTACAGTCCCATAACAGCTATGAGATATCAGAAATCTCTTGCAAACATTGGGTTTTTTTCCTGACTGCGTTTTTAAAAACTGAAAAGAGTCTCTTCAGAGAGGAAGAGGACTAGAACTCTAGTGCCACCTATAGGGAGTAACAATCCTAAAAGTCAATATCGACTCTCTAACCAGCCTTGCCACATCATTTAGGATAATTGCCAAAACGAGAATCTCAATTTACAGACACTGTGTTTTAGGGTACTGCTTCTCATCAGTGCAAAGTGTGAGATCTGGTTTGGCCGAGTGAGAGGTGTCTGACCGAGAACCAAGGGGTAATGTTTCTCCCTGTGGAAAGTGACATGTTAAGCATGTTAGGGTGAGGAGATCTGGTTTGGCTGGCACTAGAGTTTTAGTCCTCTCCCTTTTTGAAGAGGCAATTTGCATATTTCCCAGAGGAGCATTGCGGCTTAAAAGTCTCCTCACCTTAACATGTCACTCTCCGCAAGGAAAAAACATTAGCCATTTAAAAACTGCAGCATGTCACTTCTTTTTTGCAGTATTTTTTCACCCACAGAAGGCAATAAGTAAGTGCAAAAAGGCAGCAAAAACGGAGGCAGCAGGTTTTGGTGCAGAAAACTCCAGAACATTAGGCACTAAACTGTATCAGCATGAAAAACACAGCATAAACTGTTTTTAAGCAGCTTCTTTACTGCCAAGAGAGAAGGTTTTCCCTGCAAAAAAAAAAAAATGCAGCAAAAACACACCGTGTGAACATAGCCTAATAGAAACATGTCACCACACTTCTGTATTTATCACCCACGCCTGGTTTTGGCTTACAAATACTGATGTAGAATACTGACCAAATACTGAACGTGGCCTTAACGTCTGTGACTTTGTACATCATGCCCTAAAGCTGGGCACACACCCCCTGTAATGGGCACGTGTTTGCCACACCCTGCCATGCCCATTCCCTGGAACAAATTTGCATAAAGTACATAACCAGAACAGTGGTGCACACTAGACAGTCACTGCGCCCAGCCTGCCAGCCGCTGTAACCTGCCACTAACACATAGACGTTGTGTCCGTGTCTGCTCCGTATAACGCGTGAGTACATAGGAGGCAGTGCACATTAGGGCTCATTTCCTGATGGGGAGTAATAGTGACCCAGTCCCAGGCTGCGCCGTCCCCTCACACACACATTACACCAGCAGCATGTGACACGGGCAGAAGCGTCTCAGGAATGAGGGCTGACACGCCCACTCTTGCGTGATCTTAACCAATCAGCTGCAGGATCCGAGCCCATCCCTCCTGGTGAGTGCAGCACAAGCGGTGTCACTGTTGTGGAGGCCAAGACAAACCCAAGACGTTTTTAACCCTTTCGGCCCCCACAAATAGTATGCAAAAAAAAATTACAACTTTTTACAAGTTTACAAACCCCTTGAAGTTTTATGCAGCAGCAGGCAGACTGCTCCTAGTGGCCGATCTGTGCGCACAGCTTGGCTTGTTTCATCTGGATCCATTCATGTATTCCATATGGAGACCCAGGCTGGGCATCTCTAGGTTTAAAGGGCATTGACAATATCCTATCCTACCTGTATAAGTGCCTGTGACCTGATCTGATCATTACAGCTAGAAGGGAAATCATATTCTGCCTCCATCCCATCATAATGATATTTTTAACTCGTTCAGCTCCAGGGCTCATAACTTAGAGATAACGCTGTTACATAACAAAAAACATTCAGATCTCATGATATCACGTGACTCTTCTCAGACCCTCTACTGTCCATCCTTGACCTTATCTATTATCACCCCCTGTCCCAGAATTTGGAGATTGACACTCACCAGATACATTCAGCTGTCCACCAAGGAACCATTTTACCCGGCCTTCATTAAAGTCACAGTCTTTAACTGTCTGGTGGGGTTTTACCCAAGTCAGCCTTTCCCTGGCAAGAACACCCCAAAATGTCTCCGGGTCTTGATGTGAGAACTGCACCAGATCCTGGAAGGTCTGCACACTGGTCAGGGCAGTGGATTCTGGCATGTAGGAATGGACGTCCCATTGGGGTCCTGGACTGTGGTAGGATGGCTGCACCTTCTGCTTGTGGGATGAGGCACAGTATCTCACCCCAAGTCTTCTCCAGGGGCAGATTCTTGCAGGTCCCTGTTGTTTGATGAGTAGCTGGTGGAAAAGTAGTCTGCTTGTTAGATTTGCTGCCATGATGATTGCATACGAGTTCTAAAGAAGGATTATAATAACACCATAACTTTGGAAGAGGAGAGATTAAAAAAGTTGCATCAGGTTCCCAGATGGAAGAGTTTCTGTGCCGATGATAACTGCAACTGCAAAGCCATCTGCTGTAGCTGCTAGAATTACATGAGCCCAGAGCTCCTCCTTATTTCATATCCAGGAAATGTAAATGAAACTTCTTCTGCACCTCTGCTGCAGTTCATTGCCCCTTGTATAATCCATGTGCAGATGACAGATGTAATTAATAGTCTTCAGAGTTTCTTTCTGGCGGGCTTGTCTCCTGATTCCTGCCATGGTAGGGGGTTTTCTTATCTGAACACAGAAGCCTCAATAGTAGTTTTCATGACCTGGAGTAAAGATTTGCCTATTGTCAGTACGGCAGAAAATATAGCTGAAAACTCACTGTGTAGATTTTGGAATCTGTGGTTTTACAACTACTTTTTATTTTATTGCTTCTTTGGATCAAGCGCATTTTTATGTATCTGATTTAGTCCAGAAGCATTTCCTCCTGGTTTCATACATTTGGACAACAAATAAACAGTTGTGTCATCTGTGTGTAAATGGCTCAGTTGCTCTACACGATATATATTGAAATAAAATGGCTCTTGGGTATGTGTGTATTTTACCCTCCTATAAAATACATCTGCTTCCTTCAGCTTTTAGAGCAGTGTTTCCCAACTGATAGCTTGTGAGCCACATGTGGCTCCTCAGCTCTAGACAGTGTCAGAAGCGGATGTACACTAGTGGCATACTGGCATAGAAATCATGGGGCCCCATAACAGAAGTCCTAAATGCCCCCTACACACAAAGTAATAATAATATTCAGCAGGGTAACAAAAAAGCAATTTTGCTGCCCTTATAAAGTAATTTTACTCCTACCCCTTTCATGGCCCCCTAAAGCAAACAAAAATGCCCTCCAAACACAGTATAATACCCCCACAGTGAATTCTTCCACAGTATCCTCCACACGAACAGTATGATGACCCCACAGTACCCCTCCACAAACTATGATACCCCCAAAAGTGAGCATGACGAGCCCCCTGGGCCGTGGGGTACTCAGTAGCCGGGCCGGTCGATGCTGGGGGATGTCACAGTGGTGGTGACCCGGTCCGTGACCCAGGGCGGTCAATAAAAGGGGATGTTGAGAAAAGGGGAATTAAAGTTTTATATAAATGTTCGTGATGCCACCTGTGGTATGCGGCTATATGGAGCCGCCGCTGCGGTGCAGATCCTCTGGAGCTAATGATGACGCAGCAGTGTTGGTTCAGCTATCCACAGGCACAGCTTAGCTCCAGGGAAGGAAAAGGCGATGTTATAGATGTTGCTGTGCAGTGTAGTGCAGGGGATGGCGCAGATAATAACCAGTACACAATTTAATGGCGGTTTCCTCTTATTTTTACTTGCAGTGGTTAGGAAGACCGGGGCACGGGTACTAGCTGGTAGTAGAGGTCCGGGCGGCCTGGAAGCAAGTTGGGAATCCACATCGCCAGGTGAAGTTGGAGGCCTTCCCTTTTCCGCTAATCTCTTTGGCCCTGCTGCTTATAGCTGTGCTGTGGCCCTCGTCCCTGAGTAAAACGTCTTTGTGCTCACCCATATGGCAGGCAGCTCGGGCCTTCCTGGAGTGTCGCTCCCACGTGGCGGTGCTGGGCCCTATGTGTTGCGGAGCCTCTGGGTGTCTGGTGGGGCCAGGAGACCTGCAGTCTCCTGCCCTCCGGTTTCTGCTTCTGGGCCTTCAGTGCCCCACAACCTCGGACTCCGGTGTCCGGTTCTTCTACACTCCTCTCTGGGGTGAGCTGCCGTGCAGCTCCACTCCCCAGGTCTTTCCTCTTCGCTGTCCTGTTTTCAACTGCTTTCATTGCTAAGGGGAGGAGCTCCCCTTGCTGGTCTGAAGCCAGGAAAGTGTTGCATGCTAGTATACCTGACTAGGGGACCCCTGCTTGCTTCCAGGCATGGCATCACCTCTTGTGAGGGAGGCAATGCCACTGTGGCAACCGGACCCCTGGAGTGCCACATTCCCCCCTAGTTAAATTCAGTACTCCCGGACTGAGGATACCTTTTTCAATTAACAATTAACAATAACAATTCACATTACAAATAGTTTACAAAATCGAAAATTACAAAAAACCCAACCAAAAGTTTATAGCAGTCACTGCAGCGCTTAGTCTTTCCACAATCCAGATAATTGAAATTTGGTTGGTGGGAACCGCATCAACCCACTTTGTGTATTGTCCCTGGGCGTGGCTTCAGGGCACTCTGTCGTTGGGCCTGGTCTTCGGCCACGTCTGCGGTTCATTTTCAAGGCCAATTGTTAACTATATTCAACATTGTCCTGACCACACCTAGTCCTGTGTTCCAATTTTCCATAAATTTAACAACTATATATATCCAAGATTATTTAACGGTTACAACTATATATAACATACACTTTAGTTCCTTCAGCGGGCAGGGAGCTGACCTTTAGTACTCCGGGTCGATCTACGTAGTACATTTGTTGTCACTGACCTACCCTGGTCCCTAGTGTCTACCCCTGGTGTGGTGGGTTCAGTGTGAACTACACTACGGGTAGTCTGAGGTAACACCGGTAGGCTGAGTAATCTCCTACGAATTCTTTGACTCACCATGGGTATGACAGATTCACTGCTAGCAGAGGGTAGATTCTCCTGATCTGCTGCTGATGAAGCATCTGTCTCTGGGGCCGACTGGTCTTCCAGATGTTCTGGAGCCTCTGCAGCTTCCGGTGAGGCTTCTTGGAGAATGGTCAGGACCGGTACCACAATTGCTCTGTTCACCTGCGTCCAAGACCAGGGAAATGCTCCAAGGACTGTCTGGACCGTTTCCTCCACTTTTTCTGTGGGCTGAGGGCTGTCTTGGTCTTCTTCTTTGTGCTTCAACTGTTCAGGGCATATCTTCAGGTGGTCTCTTGAGACTGCCGCTGAAGTTTCCCCTCCATTTTTACTGATGAGGCACACCTTGGTGTTATCGAAATTCAAAGGTAAGACGATGTATGGCTCAACCTCCCACTGGTCATCTAATTTATGGACTTGCCTCTTCCTCTTGAGTACTTGTTCTCCCGGTGACCACGGAACTGCAGGTGCATGCAAATTGTAAGTTTTCTCCTGCCTCTGTCTCGCCTGGGACAAACTTCTCTCCACACATTCTTGCACCTTGCGGTATTGTTGCTGCCGCTCCGTATCCCAGTCTGCATCTGGTAATGTTGTATCAGGTGTTAATACTCCCATGTCTAAGTCAATGGGTAGCTTACCAGGTCTTGCTCTCATCAGGTAAGTGGGTGTACAGTTGGTGGAGTTCACCGGGATGTGGTTATATTGGTCCACCAAATCTGGTAACTTCTCTGGCCACAGGCTATGTTCTTCAAGGGGCAACGTCTTCAACAGGTCTATCACCACCTGGTTCATCTTCTTGCACAACCCTTTGGTCTGGGGATGATACGGCGTCGTCCTTATTTTCTTGCAGCCGTACAAGTTACAGAATTCTTGAAACACTTCTGCTTCAAAGGCTGGACCTTGGTCAGTGAGCACTCGTTCAGGGTAACCCTGTGGGCGACAAAAGTGTTGTTGAAACGCTTTGGCTGCCGTTTGAGCCGTTTGCTCTTTCACTGGCACTACTACCAGGAATCGGGAGTAGTGGTTTACTATGGTGAGAGCGTAGACATAGCCTGACTGGCTTGCGGCTAGCTTCACGTGGTCCAAGGCTACCAGTTCAAGTGGTTATTTGGGGATTATGGGCTGCAGGGGAGCCCTCTGTCTATCACGGTCTTTCCGTCTCAGGTTGCATGGACCACATTCTCCACACCATGTCTCGATTGCTTTCCGCATGCCAACCCAGTAGAATCGCTCACGTAGCAGGACTTCCAACTTCTTCCACCCGAAGTCTCCTGCTCCTTCGTGGTACGCTTCTAAAACCATTGGCGCATCCCGCCTCGGAACCACCACCTGCCAGACCAGTTCGTGTGTTTGGGAGTTGATACTTCTTCGACACAGCTTTCCCTCATAGATGAACAGTTTTACCTTCTCCTTGCACAACTGTTGGGTCTCCTGTGGAGCATCTGGATCAGGGTGCGAGTCAGCTTGTGTCAGCAACTCCTTTACTAGGCGGACAGCCGTTTCACTATCCTGCGTCTCTGCCCATCCATGGTGGGGCAATGGGTTGAATGTGGCCTCTCTGTTGGCGGAGCGCTTGTCCCTCACACAGTGGGAGCACTGGGTCACCCCGTGACGATGGAAAGCGTGTAGCTCTATCTCCTCCAGCTCTTCTGGGTCTTCTCCCCCCATCTGGCAAGTTGGGCATCCTGGAGAGCTCATCAGCATTTGTGTTTTTATGCCCCGCCCGATACTTGATGGTAAACTCGTAGTTAGACAGTCGGGCCATCCATCGTTGCTCTAGGGCACCAAGCTTCGCAGTCTCCAGGTGCTTCAGCGGGTTGTCCGTGAAGACTGTAAATCTGGAGGAGGCGAGATAGTGTTTGAAGCCCTCTGTTACAGCCCAGACTATGGCTAAAAACTCCAACTTGAAGGAACTATAGTTGTCGGGGTTCCTTTCCATAGGACGGAGCTTCCTGCTGACAGAGGCAATCACTCCCTCTCTGCCCTGCTGTACCTGGGACAGCACCGCTCCCAATCCCACGTTGCTGGCAACCGTATGGAGTACAAAGGGTTGGCCATAGTCGGGGTAGGCTAGGACTTGGTCTCCAGTAAGAGCCATTTTCAGTCAAGTGAAAGATTCGTCTTCTGGTTTACCCCATTTGAACGAAGGTTTCGGGTTCTTGGCCTTCTTGGACTGGCCCACTAAGAAGTCCTTCCTTGGCGTCGCAATCTTGGTGAAACCCTTGATGAATCTCCTGTAGTAGCCTACCAGCCCGAGGAACTGACGCAATTCCTTGATAGTGGAGGGTCTTGGGCAATCCTTGATCACAGTGACTTTTTCAGGGTCTGGTGCTACACCTTCAGCGCTTACCACATGACCTAGGTACTGCACCGTGGGCTTTAACAGGTGGCACTTGGACGTCTTTACTTTCAGGCCGTAACCAGATAGGGCTTCGAACACCTCGGCCAGGTGCTCCAGGTGGTCTTCATATGTCTTTGAGTAGACGATTACGTCTTCTAGGTACAGCAGGACGGTTTCAAAGTTTTTGTGTCCTAGGGAACACTCCATTAACCGCTGGAAGATTCCTGGGGCGTTGCAGAGCTCGAATGGCATGCAGTTGAACTCGCTGAGGCCCATTGGTGTTGTAAACGCGGTCTTTTCTCTGTCTGCCTCTGCCACAGGAACCTGCCAGTACCCACTGGTGAGATCCAAACTGGAGAAATAGTTAGCTGATCTCAATGCTGCTAATGATTCCTCAATTCTGGGTAATGGGTAGGCGTCCTTATATGTAATGCGGTTAATCTGCCTGTAATCAACACACATCCTCATTGTACCATCTTTCTTTCTAACAAGAACTAATGGAGCTGCCCAGGGGCTACAACTATCTGTGATCACCCCAGCCTCCTTCATCTCCCGTAACATTCCTTTGGCACATTGATAGTGAGCTGGGGGTACAGGCCTGTACCTCTCTTTAATGGGCGGATGATCTCCTGTGGGGATATGATGTTGGACCCCTTTTACCTGCCCAAAGTCTAGTGGGTGTTTGCTGAAGACTCGCTCATATTCTTGGACCACTCGGTACACCCCATGCTTTTTGGTGCAAAGGGGTGGAGTCGGTGCCTACTTGTAGCTTCTGACACCAATCCTCCATCTGCCCCTTGGAGCCATTATCCTCCCCCAGTTTGGATGGAGGCAAGGGTTCCACTGCCTTTATTGCGTTGTTACTGACAGTGAACAGCTTAGCAAGGGTTGCATACCGGGGTAAATGGACCTCTTTCTCCCCACAATTCAGGATGTGTATCGGTACTCTCCCCTTGCGGCACACAGGACCCGGTTATACCGGGCTTCTAATCCTGTTCGTGACGCCAAGTTAACGCGCCCCTGGGCCGTGGGGTACTCGGTAGCCGGGCCGGTTGGTGCTGGGGGTGTCACAGTGGTGGTGACCTGGTCCGTGACCCAGGGTGGTCAATAAAAGGGGTTGTTGAGAAAAGGGGAATTAAAGTTTTATATAAATGTTCGTGATGCCACCTGTGGTATGCGGCTATATGGACCCGCCGCTGCGGTGCAGATCCTCTGGAGCTAATGATGACGCAGCAAAGTTGGTTCAGCTCTCCACTGGCTGAGCTTAGCACCATGGCACGAAATGACAATGTTATAGATGTTGCTGTGCAGTGTAGTGCAGGGGATGGCGCAGATAATAACAAGTCCACAACTTAATGGCGGTTTCCTCTTATCGTTACTTGCAGTGGTTAGGCAGACCGGGGCACGGGCACTAGCTGGTAGTAGAGGTCCGGGCGGCCTGGAAGCAAGTTGGGAATCCACATCGCCAGGTGAAGTTGGAGGCCTTCCCTGTTGCGCTAATCTCTTTGGCCCTGCTGCTTATAGCTGTGCTGTGGCCCTCGTCCCTGAGTTAAACGTCTTTGTGCTCACCCGTATGGCAGGCAGCTCGGGCCTTCCTGGAGTGTCGCTCCCATGTGGTGTTGCTAGGCCCTATGTGCTGCGGAGCCTCCGGGCGTCTGGTGGGGCCAGGAGACCAGCAGTCTCCTGCCCTCCGGTTTCTGCTTCTGGGCCCTCAGTGCCCCACAACCTCGGACTCCGGTGTCCGGTTCTTCTATGCTCCTCTCTGGGGTGAGCTGCCGTGCAGCTCCACTCCCCAGGTCTTTCCTCTTCGCTGTCCTGTATTCAGCTCCCCTTGCTGGTCTGGAGCCAGGAAAGTGTTGCATGCTAGTATACCTGAATAGGGGACCCTTGCTTGCTACCAGGCATGGCATCACCTCTTGTGAGGGAGGCAATGCCACTGTGGAAATCTCGACCCCTGGGGTGCCACAAGCACAACACAGTATGATGGCTCCCTCAGTCCCACACACACAGTAGGATGACCCCAACATAGTTCTCTCAAACAAAATGAGGCCACACACACAACCCTCTATAGAGAATTATGACCCACCATACAGTATGATGGTCCACCCTTTACACAGTATAATCGCCTACACACAGATTAATGGCCCCACTATCCATACAAAAGGTATAATGGCCACCTACATAGCTCTCTAAACAGTAAAATGGCCCCCATACAGCCCTTCAAACACTTCCAAACACTGTACTGGCCACAACATAGCCCTACAAACACTATAATGGGTCCAACATAGCCCTACAAACACTATAATTGCATCACCATAGCCCTACAAACACTATAATGGCCCCCATATAGCCCTACAAACACTTTAATGGCTCCCCATTCCCACGCTGCTTTGGTCTCTTCGTGGTCTGAAACTTTGCACAGTGGGCGAGATGTAGTGATGTCACCGCACTTGCTGCTCTTAGGCTTCAGATCTCCGAGGCGCAGGGAGAATGATGGAGGAGGGAGCTGACGGCTCCCTGTTCCATCATTGCTTTAACCGCTATCTGCATCCAGGATACAGTTGAAAGTGTAATACCTGGCATGAGGCCCAGTGCTGGCGCTGGTTCCGGGCCCTCCTGTTTCACAGGCCTCATAGCGGCCAAGTGGTCTGCTGCTATTAGCGGTACACCACTGCATACAGGATATCATGACATAACTAGAACTTGGCACCGTGGGTCATTTTGCACAGGCAAATAAACTGCCCAAAATGCAAGTCGATTAATAACTTGTAAAATAATGCATAGTATATACACCAATCAGCCACAACATTAAAACTTCTAACCTAATAAGTTGTAGCCAAAACTGATCTGACCCACTGAGGCATGAAATCTACAAGACCTCTGATGGTGTTCTGCGCTGGGGCCTTCATGGATGATCAGCTGATTCTACATATTACTATGGGACTGAAATTTGGGGGATTGGCGGTTAAATCAAAATGGTGAACTGTTTATCATGTTCCACAAACCATTCCTGAAGAATTTTTGCAGTAGGGTAGGGGGCACTGCCCTGCTGAAACACTTCCATTAGGGAATGCCATGTTACTAAGGGACTTGATCTGCAACGATGTTTATGTATTTGATGCATGTCAACATTAAATTCACATCGAAGCCATTAGAACTGTGCTGTCAAGGAAGGGGGGACAAACTGGGCAAACACCTGGGGCTCTCAACCCCAAAAGGTCCCTTTGCGAGTCCCCTACACAACTGCAGATTTTGTGGGCCAGTCAGTCTGTGAGCTGCCTGCCTTAACAAACCAAAAACTGCGTTGGTAATGCCAGCCCTGCATTGTCAGTTAAAGAAGTTGTCCACTACTTTTACATTGATAGCCTATCCATAGGATAGGGCATCAATGTTTGATTGGCCGGGGTCCCGCACCCGGCACCTTCACTGATCAGCCGTTATCGGTGACGGTGGTGCAGCACATCCGCCTCACATTGAATTGAATAGGAGGTGGATGAGTAGTATGCCACGGCGGCCACTACAGCTAGACGCCCAACACTGTCTGGGGGGTGCGTCTGTGCGTCTTATAGTCTGACATATATATACATACTGTGGCTGTGGCTGGTGGTGGGTGTGGGGGGAGCGGCAGCAGTGGAGGAGCGGGACACAGGAGGCAGCCTACACTGTGCCCGCTACTAAAGAAAATAAATATGCACTGCTCCCCACGCCCATTGGGGAGCAGTGAATATTCATTTTCCTTAAACACTGCACCTGCAGCGCGGCTCCTGGTATGTATGGTACCCTTCATCCCTCATCCTGGTATGTATGGCATCCCTCATCCCTCTTCCTGGTATGTATGGCATCCCTAATCCCTCTTCCCGGTATGCTTGGCACCCCTCATCCTGGTATGCTTGGCACCCCCTGATCCCCATCACACTGCACACAAAAAATAAACAATTATGCTCACCTCCTCTCTCCTCCAGCGCTGCATCCTGCTCTGCTGCAGACACGGATCTCACTGTGTGAGCCGCACATGGCGGAACTGCCATGCGCCCTCACACTGTGAGATGCTGTGCAGTGTGTCAGAATAGTCACTGCTCCCCATGCCGGGACTGTGTGCGTGGGGAGCAGTGACCATTCACTCACTTTAATAGCGCACACACTGTACCCGCAGTGCGGCTCCTGCTGCCGCTCTGCAGTCTGTGTGCCCGCTATTAAAGAGGTAATTTTGGATGAATTTCCAGTAAAAATTAGTAAAGCCCAGAAAACGTTGTAGAGACTTCAGGTTCTCGGGACGTTCCCAATCAAGGACTGCACGGATCTTCTCCGGATTTATTCGAAAACCCGAAGATGACAACAAGTACCCCAAAAACTGCGCCTCCTGAACAGTGAAAACACATTTTTTCAGTTTGGCATAAAGTTTGTTATCCCTTAATATCTGGAGCACCTGCTTAACATGTCTTAAAATCAGGTGAGTAAACCAAATATCGTCCAGATAGACCACCACAAACCTCCCCACCAAATGATGGAAAATATCATTTATGAAATGCTGGAATACTGCAGGTGCATTGGTCAAGCCAAAAGGCATAACCAGACTCTCGAAATGTCCTTCCGGGGTATTGAACTCTGTTTTCCATTCGTCCCCTTCTCTGATTCTAACCAGGTTGTAGGCTCCCCTTAAATCTAATTTGGAGAATACCTTAGCTCCTACAACCTGGCTGAACAAATCAGGAATCAGGGTAAGAGGATATGGATCACAGATGGTAATTTGATTTAATTCCCAGAAATCTAAACAGGGACATAGACCGCCATCTTTTTTCTTCACAAAGAAGAACCCTGCCACCACTGGAGAAGATGAGGTTCTGATATGTCCCTTCTCCAGACTTTCCGCAATGAAATCCTTAATGGCTTGTCTCTCAGGGCCAGAAAGATTATACATATTTGGATTTCGGTAGTTTAGCTTCGGGGGTCAGGTTAATAGGACAGTCATAAGCATGATGAGGAGGGAAATCCTGACACCACCACTCAGAAAAAGCATCCTTAAAACCAGACAGAAAAGTAGGTAATATTTCCGTAGAGACAGTAGCAAGGGAAATATCTAAACAGTTCTCATGGCAGTAATCTCCCCATTCAGTAATCTCCCTGGCTTGACAATCCACCAACGGATTATGTTTAACAAGCCAAGGAATACCCAAAACAATCGGTGTGGGAAGATTGTCCAGGACATAGCAAGGGATTATTTCACAATTAACTGACCCCACCCTCAGTTTTACATAATGTACAATCTGAGTAAATGCTTTCTGTGCAAGTGGTGCCAAGTCAATAGCAAAGATGGAAATAGGTTCAGCTAAAGCACAGCAAGCAAGACCATGAGTTTTCACAAACTCAGCATCAACCATGCTGACTCCGGCTCTACTGTCAACAAACACAGAAATTTTCTCGGTTTTGCTCTCTAGCACCACCTCTGCTGACAGGAGAAAGCGGGAACTGCAGGTTTGTTTATCCAAGTCCAGACTACCAAGAGTTAAGCGAGTCTCCTTTTGTTTAGGAATTGCAGGACAGGTCCCAACAAAATGTCCCTTTTTCCCACAAAAAAAACATACGCCCCTTAACTGCATGGGTTCCTCCACACCCCCCCCCCCAGTACTGGCTCAACCCCGGACCGCTCCCCCAGCAGAGGTCCACAACCCTGACAAGAAGGCCCCAGAGAAAGTGGTTTCATCCGTCTATCCCGAAGGAGTCTATCAAGACGTATGGCCAACGACATGGCTGCCTCCAAGGACTGAGGGGTTTCATATACCGCCAAGGCATCTTTTAACCTTTCAGTAAGCCCCTCACAAAATTGACTTCTAAGGGCTGAGTCATTCCATTTGGAATCCGTTGCCCATCTACGGAATTCCGAACTGTACGTCTCCACTGACCGATTCCCCTGCTAAAGGCGACGTAACCTAGACTCAGGCAAGGCGACTCGGTCAGGGTCATCATAGATGAGGGCCAGAGCCTCGAAAAACCCTTCCACAGACTGGAGACAAACGGAGTCCTGCGATAAAGAAAACGCCTACGACTGAGGATATCCCTGCAGTAGAGAGATCACAATACCAACCTGTTGCTCCTCATTTCCGGAGGAGTAAGGACAAAGTTTAAAATACAGTTTGCAGGCCTCCTTGAATACAAAATACTTGTCCCTACCCCCTGAAAACCCATCCGGGAGGGCAACCTTGGGTTCAGGCCTACCTACAGAGACCCCCACATTAGCGACCAGTAGCCGCTGCTGATGTTGCTGCTGAACCTCACAGCGGAGGTCATTCACCTCCAGGGACAGTACCCATACCAAGGGAGAAAGGAAAAAAAAAGTCCACGCCCAAAAACACACAGAGGAAAAACAAAACAAAGTGTCAGTCTTTTTTTTTTCCTTTTCAAAATGTGCTCGGCCAGTGATAATGGCACCCAAAGTGTGGGAAAGACTTAGTGCAACACAAAGGGAAGAGAGAAAGGGAGCCCAGACTCTAGGGAAAGGGGGGGGGAGTGGAGACCTCCTAGGTTGATCTAGCATCACCCTGTCTCCCTTAACGTCACTGTATTGGCTCTTCACCAATCGCCGCACGCATGCCTCGCCTGTCTTTCCCTGGCGTATGGCTAAGGCTAGGGAAGGGAGGAGATGAGCAATAGTCGATCTCCACTAAACACTATAGACAACAGGTGCGGACAACAGGGAGCTTAGCTTTAGACGAACTCCAGACAAATGCGCACATGTCCTCAAGCTCCACAGAGGACGAAGTACTGCTCTTGCTAAAGCCTGCACAAGTAGTAATGAATATCGCCGGCACCTCCTTCTGAAACAGAGCAGGTATTTATACACCCAGGCAGGGTGTTAATTAGCCAGAGGAAGGTAGCTGCTGGGTCCTAGAGACAGCCTCTAAGAAGATGTCTGCAATGCCAAACGTAGAGATCTCCTGCAAGCAACTGCAGGGCGACTGTCTGTCACTTCTGACACAACCGTGACAATACCACAGAGAAAATAATACACTGCTCAAAAAAATAAAGGGAACGCTTAAACAACAGAATATAACTCCAAGTAAATCAAACTTCTGTGAAATCAAACTGTCCATTTAGGAAGCAACACTGACTGACAATCAATTTCACATGCTGTTGTGCAAATGGAATAGACAACAGATGGAAATTATTGGCAATTACCAAGACACACTCAATAAAGGAGTGGTTCTGCAGGTGGGGACCACAGACCACATCTCAGTACCAATGTTTTCTGGCTGATGTTTTGGTCACTTTTGAATGTTGGTTGTGCTTTCACACTCGTGGTAGCATGAGATGGACTCCACAACCCACAGAAGTTGCTCAGGTAGTGCAGTTCATCAAGGATGGCACATCAATGTGAGCTGTGACAAGAAGATTTGCTGTGTCTGTCAGCGTAGTGTCCAGAGGCTGGAGACGCTACCAGGAGACAGGCCAGTACACCAGGAGACGTGGAGGGGGCCGTAGGAGGGCAACAACCCAGCAGCAGGACTGCTACCTCCGCCTTTGTGCAAGGAGGAACAGGGGGAGTACTGCCAGAGCCCTGCAAAATGACCCCCAGTAGGCCACAAATGTGCATGTGCCTGCACAAACGGTTAGAAACCGACTCCATGAGGGTGGTATGAGGGCCCGACGTCCACAGATGGGGCTTGTGCTCACATCCCAACACCGTGCAGGACGCTTGGCGTTTGCCCCAGAACACCAGAATTGGCAAAGTCGCCACTGGCGCCCTGTGCTCTTCACAGATGACAGCAGGTTCACACTGAGCACATGTGACAGATGTGACAGAGTCTGGAGACGCTGTGGAGAGCGATCTGCTGCCTGCAACATCCTTCTGCTTGACTGGTTTGGCAGTGGGTCAGTAATGGTGTGGGGTGGCATTTCTTTGGAGGGCCGCACAGCCCTCCCTGTGCTCGCCAGAGGTAGCCTGACTGCCATTAGGTACCGAGATGAGATCATCAGACCCTTTGTGAGACCATATGCTGGTGCGGTTGGCCCTGGGTTCCTCCTAATGCAGGACCATGCCAGACCTCATGTGGCTGGAGTGTGTCAGCATTTCCTGCAAGATGAAGGTATTGAAGCTATGGACTGGCCCGCCCGTTCCCCAGCCCTGAATTCTATTGAGCACATCTGGGACATCATGTCTCGCTCCATCCACCAACGTCACATTGCACCACAGACTGTCCAGAAGTTGGCGGATGCTTTAGTCCAGGTCTGGGAGGAGATCCCACAGGAGACCATCCACTACCTCATCAGGAGCATGCCCAGGCATTGTAGGGAGGTCATACAGGCATGTGGAGGCCACACACAGCACTGAGCCTCATTTTGACTTGTTTTAAGGACATTACATCAAAGTTGGATCAGCCTGTAGTGTGTTTTTCCACTTTAATTTTGGGGGTGACTCCAAATCCAGGCCTCCATTGGTTAATAAATTTGATTTCCATTGATGATTTTTGTATGGTTTTGTTGTCAGCACATTCAACTTTGTACAGAACAAAGTATTCAATGAAAATATTGAATTCATTCAGATCTAAGATGTGTTATTTGAGTGTTACCTTCATTTTTTTGAGCAATATACATTAGATGAATAAATAAGCTTGACGAAGCACACTGTGAAACGCACGTTGGATAACGCTGGTTGGGGTCACAATTTTCTATTCATTCTTGGTTCATGTATGTACTCTTTGTCATAGACACACCTAAGCATCCACTTTTGGTATCATACTTACCCACTTTTGGTATTATACTTACCTTCTGAGAGTATTAGGATAGGAACAACATTTTTTCTGGCATGATTTACATTTATCTTTAGTAACAATAATATGCTTTGCACATTATGCTATAGTATTTAACACCTTATGTACCATATATTATGATATAGCACTATGCACTTTACTTAGTTACCTACTTATTTATTCTAAAATTGTGTGTCACGTTTGTAGGCTTTATTACCTTTTAATGTAGCACCATATAATGCAGTATAAGGAAAAAACACTTCTAAATGAAATGGTTAAGATGTTGACAATGACTAAGTAAAAATGGGAATGACTAGGTAAGAGTACCATAACCATGTAATTAATGAGCACTAGCATAAATCATTATGGCAGGTCATTATTTATTCAAAGAGATATTAGTGCAACTAAAATGACATATTGAAAGTGTAGTGAAAAGTGAAAGGTTCTCAGGTGAGCAGCAATATATTGCAAGTTTGTAGCTTTGGTGGGATCATTTGAAAATTCTCCAAAAAGGGCTCTGTTTTGTGCTAATCTAAAGTGTCTTCATCACATTGTAACACACTCCTGAAAAAGTCTACATGTGCCCACATAAGAGTGCTAGTCAAAGTGCTCCCAAGTATTGTTATGCATAGTGCTGCACTTACAGTGCTTGTAAGAGGGGGCACAAAGCAGTGCTATGCCATAGGGGGTCTCATGACAAAGTATCCATAAAATAATGCGATGTGCACAATGGCCTATTGTGGAATAGGTATGATTCCCAATCGCCAGTGCCATCATGAGTACAGGGTGGCAAGGTATTTAGATAGAACCTTAGAGCTGTGAACTGAACCCTTGCCCTGGGTTAAGGAAAGTCTAGCTACATGTCTATGCAACAGGGCTGGAGCCCCATTAATGTCAGATACAATGACCCCAGGAGTATCAGGCTCTATGTATACGGTAAGTAAATGCTCATTATATTATCATAAAGGAGCTTTTCAGGCTTACGATATCAATGAACTATCTTTACAAAAGGGTCATCTACAGATTGGTGGTATTCTAACACCTGGCACCCACACAGATCAGCTGTTTTCAGCTCTGGTGGCGCCCGGATGAAAATGGTGAATGGAGAGACATCTTACTGACCTGTAGAGTCATGTTACAGGGTCATTTTTATTGCACAATGAATGGCATAAAAACAAAACCCAAAAAACAATGGCAGAATTTAATTTTTTCACAAATTCACTACACTTGGAATTTTTTTTCCCATTTTTAGCACATTATATGGTAAGCAGTAGGTGAGTTTAGAAAATATATTAAAACATAACTTTTACTGTGTAGATTAAAATAGATTATTTCACTATTACCTAGGTACAAAAAATGACATAAAATACAAACAATGCAATCATAAAATTCCATAGACACCATTGGTATTTCCAGGTGTCATCTCAATGCAAAATTTTAGATGATTATCAACAGTGGTTCTACTTCTCTTTCAAACTATACACAAAAAAGGAACGTAAGTAAAAGGTAGATCTCACCCAATCCATAGTATTCAAAATTAGAGGGAAACGATCTCCAACATACATACCAATAAACCAGAATAACGCCAAGCGGGAAAAGGTCACCATAGAAGGCCTAATTAACCCTAGCACTGCTAGATTAGCCCTAGTACCCCGATGCTCCCTGACAAGGGCAGTCCACAGCTGTCCCTATACGTGGATAGCGACTAATCTTTTGAGGTATGTCTTCCGACGCGTTTCGCCTTTCCAGGCTCTTGAGTGGAGTCTTGTACACATTTTAGGAATAGCTTCCTGATAGTGGATCTCTCTACCCTGCAGGTTACAGCATATCAGTAATAGACCTGCCGTCTTTCTGGTACAGCATATTGTTTGTGCTGTCCCTCTTATATACCCATAATCCCTTTTACCTTAGCCAATGTGCTGAATGGTCATGCTCCTGTTACGCCTCCATTCACCCATACGATCCAAAGAATGTTAAGACCCGGACCTTCAGGAGGGGAATGCATGGCATTATTATGCATTATTTTCCTCTCCTGAAAGGGTTAATGTGGCTGGAATGGTTTCCCACCATGCTGGGGATTGGTTCAGGTAGCCAGCCTGTCAGTGAGGTGTCGCAGGGGGAAGATTACTTCTTCCCTATGCGACAGCTGCTGATAGGGTCCTAATATTTATTAAACATTGGTGGTGCAGGGTATTAAAGATGGCAGCGCCTGAGGAGAGTGTCAGTCCTCAGACGCTGCTCATCTAGTGCTGCTGCCCCGCCACCCTCCCTACATATATGTTTATATTCGTCACGGCCTTGGGGTTAGTCGTCCAGGAGACTGAATGGACACCAGGTTGGTAAGGTAAACGGGCTTGAGCTTATGGCTAAGCTGCTGTGTTATAAGAGTTTTATTAAAGTTATGGTTTTTTTAAGTATAAGAATTTTTAATAAAGGCCGTGGCCATAAATTTTTCCAACCAAACCTGCATATGTCATGTTTATTGAGTGTGGTAAATAATAGGTTTTTGAAAGTAGGTTAATATGCAGTATAATGCCATGTCTCTATGGTGGGTGAACACCTGTTACCTCAGCTAACACGCGCCCTCACAGGTTGCGTTCCACTGTAGCGTTCCGTGACACACGTCACATCCGGCTGTACCCGGAAGGCGCGTGCGCTGAGTCGTTACTGGAGAGTCTCTGCGTGTCAAGTGGGCAGCCGGTGAACCACACGCGTCACTTTCAGCACGGGGCGTGCTTAAGTCATATCCAGTTCGCTCAGTGGAACGCATACTCACTCCTCTGCGTGTCACCTACCTTCCATTTTCTCACAAAACGGAGGCAGGGGGCAGGAGGGAACTTAGACAAGAGGGGGCTCAATCTTTTTTAAAAAAAATAAACAAGTAATAATAAGGCTGTGTGCCCACGATGCAGAAATGCTCAGGATTTTTTCCTGGGCGTTTCTGCATCTCCCTGGCAGAAAAAAACGCATGCGGATTGTACATGCGTTTTTCCTGCCAGGGACAAGCGGAAGTGAAGCGTTCTTCACATGCATTTCCGCATGCGGGTTGACAAGCGTTTTCCAAGCGATTTTAGCATCACTTGGAAAGTGCTTGTCATCTTGGTCACACTATATAAATCCATCTCCCGGCTGCATCGCCGCTTACCTCCATGCGGCTAGGGCCGCTGATCTCCCGACGGCAAGTGTGAAGGGAGGACCGGTGAGTGGCGCCGCCGGTCGGGATACTTCTGCTGCGAGCAGCCGGGAGATGACCGTGCGGCAGATGAGCCGCTAACGACCGCCATCTTGTCCTGAAATCCCGCGTCGCTGATTGGCCGCGGCCGGACCAATCAGCGACGCAGGATTTCCTGGACAGACAGACAGACGGGATAAGCCGATTATATAGTAGATATATAATTGTGAGGGAGGGAATAGAAGCATAGAGAGAACAGATAGAGGTGGCAAAGAAGTTTTCAACTGAACCTGATTTTGCAAACAAGGAGACCAAATTGCAAAACGTGATTGAACGTTTCCAATATAATATCAAGGATAGGAAACAATTTATTCGGGACGTACAGGACTTTAGGGATAATAAAGCATACCTTTTTCTAACGAATAAGACTCTCCAGACTGAACCCCTAATTGACCCCTCATCTACTGACACCGAAACCTCAGTGGAGGGAGAACGAAAAATTACAGAGGAAGGTATAGAAATAGAGGAAGAGGGAGAGATCAATTTAGAGGACGGGATAGGTTTCAAATGAATCAAAATAGTCGTTTTTTAGAGACGGGCTATCTGCTGCAAAGTCGGATGGACTCACTAAGAACCCAGAAATAGGAGGACAAGTTATTAATCTGTCAACCTACAGTCTGACAGACACTGAACTTCAAGTACTATCAAGGGGTTTATCATTCGTCCCCTCATCTGACTTTAATCTTTTTGACACCATTAAAGATATTAACCTATTTGCACTAAACTAAAGTGGCGCAAGCATTTTTTGAAACTGGATAGCGCACTTGGTAAGGAGCTGGGGGTTACTATAGACTTAATACCTGGATTAAGACTACTAGAAGGTTTAGCATCAGAAGGACCAAATTTGACAGGCAAAGGAACCTTTACTGATCTAAAGAAAAAAAGCACAAGAAGCATAGACATTTTCGTTAATTTGGTGTCAAGGGATCTTGAGAATTTAAATGCATCTAATGTCCATTCTAAGTTTAACTGTACGAAGGAAGAGATTCTTGCAATAAAGGATCTCGAACAGAACCACCACGTCGTTATCAAACCCTTAGATAAGGAGGGCAATGTGGTGGTTCTGGGGATTGATCAGTACAGAGAGATGTGTATGGACATTTTGATGGATAAAGCAAGTTATGCCAAGTTGAGTAGTAATCCCTCGAAGGAGTTTCAAGCGGAACTGAAAACCATTCTTGATCAGGGGCTAGAAAATAGGGTGATAAGTAAGGTGGAATACGAGTATCTATTTCCTGTAATGCCTGTAACAGCCACCTTTTATGGTCTCCCCAAGGTTCATACGGGTCTAACTCCTCTAAAGGGGAGACCTATCGTATCGGGAATTGATGGTCTTTGCCAGAATTTGGGTCAGTACATAGATCGAATACTGAGACCCTTTGTTTTAACCCTGCCCTCATATGTTAGGGATACTACAGACCTTTTGTTGATAGTGTCTCGGTGGGGAGAGAGAGCCTCCTGGTGAGTATACATATCGAAGTACTCTACTCATCTATCCCCCATACTAAAGGACTCGAGGCAGTGAGTTATTTCCTGTCTACAAGAGGACAGCAGTTCTCACTACATAATGAATTTGTAATTAAGGCTTTGGAGTTCTGTCTGACAAGAAACTTCTTTGTCTTCGACCATACCTTCTACCACCTGATCAGGTGCACAGCTCAGGGGAGCCCCTGCGCCCCATTTTATGCTAATCTGCTCCTGGGCTGGTGGGAGGAGAGGCTGATATTCGGTGAGGCAAATGATTATGCGTCTTCTATTGGTAACATTGAATTGTGGGCCCGCTACATAGATGACGTATTTGTTATATGGCGTGGCACCACAGAAGAGCTTTCATCCTTTATGGAGGATTTAAACAAAAATCCCATAGGGTTACGATTCACTAATGAATATAGTGCGGAAAAATTGGCATTTCTGGATGTGCTGATTCAGAAGACCAGTGAAGGGTCTCCAGAAACTTGCACATACAGAAAACCGGCCTTGGCAAATACCATTCTGAGATGGGAAAGCAGTCACCCAAATCCACTAAAAAGAGGCATTCCTAAAAGTCAATATCTTAGAATCAGGCGTAATTGCTCTAATGATGAGGTATTCCGCACACAGGCTGATGATATGCGTATGAGGTTTAAGAGCAGAGGGTATCCAGAAAGGGTGCTGAAAAAGGCATATAACCATACTAAATCTCTGAATAGATCAGAATTATTGGTTCCTAAGAAAAAGGAGAATACAGGGAAGACCTCATCAGGTTTATCACCACCTTCTCTAATGGGTCACAGGAAGTCAAGAATATACTTGTAAGTAATAAAAATGCTTTAAAACATTCTCTCTGTCTCATTATTCTGGCATTTGGCAAATATAAAAAATTATGGTAATCTTAATTGACCTAAAACGGGAAAGGTTTTTTCTGATTTCAAGTCAGATATTGAGAAAAACATGCGTATGTGTCTTTTTATATAGTGTATGTAAACTTCTGGTTTCAACTGTATCTCTGTATGTACATTTATACAAAGAAAGCTGTCAATCACTGATAAGACCAACTGACTCGCCGAGGGGGATATATGGGGGAGACTCGGTACCCGGGCCTTTACCTTCTTTGTAGGATATCACGGCAGTCGGCTCCTGGGCCCGTCCTCTGGGTCACTCTTTAAAAGGGGTTTTGTTAACAGTTTGTCTCGTGACGCCACCTGTGGTTTCTGGTAATGGTTACCAGCGCTGCTGCAGACCTCCGGGGGGTGATGGGATGGCAGCTGGGATGTTTCTGCTCCCCACAGGCGGAGCGGCCCCCCGGGGCAGGGTTGATAGAAGGGATGCAGGTGAGAGATGGCCCGGTTGGGTCAGGGGGAATGACGGACACGCACACGGGGATTCGCTTCAGTACCTTTACTGGTGTAACGGCAGGTATGGTCCAGGGTACTTGCTAGGGAGGGTGCACTTCAGGACTCTCCCCAGTGAGCGGGTATAAGGCCTCCTGATCTGTGTCTTCCTCTCTCTAAGCTTCTAGCCAGCCTGGAACTTGGCCTAGCTTCTATGTTATGTTGCTTTCTCACCTGACCGCTTGGTAGTAGGACTTTTCCTTGGCAACCACTATCCCTGGACTCCGGGGCCTTCGCGGTTCCTAGTCCTGTTATTGCTGGTAGCTTCAGGATGACCAGGGGTCTGGAAGCCTCCTGGTATGCCGGTTGTCCCTACTGGGTGTAGAGAACCCTGTAGGCGCGGACCCGGTGTCCGGCTTGTGTCTTGGGGTGAGCCTGTGATGCTCCTCTGCCCCCTCAACTCCTCTCTCCTCTCTTCTTGCCTCGGCCACACTCGGGGCCCTCAACACACACAGCAGCTCACGTGCTGCTTCTTCACTGGTCTAAGTGCCAGCACACTCTCTCTCAGACTGAGACTGGCTGCCTAACTCCACCCTCCAGTATATATATCCCTAACAGGGTTCCCTCTGGTGGTATGAGGTGGAAAGGTGGAGGTATCTGTTTGTAGTGAGGGCCTCTTGTGGAGAAGTCCGTCCATGCACCATTTTGGATCCTGTGGTACCTGTAGTTGCCGGGTGCCACATTCCCCCCTAGTACAACTCAGAACTCCTGGACTGAAGCATTTTAAACAGGTAACAAAAAGTAACAATAACAATGTTACAGTTAGTCCCGTCACCAGGTGTCCATTTCACCGGTGAAGGAGTAACAAGAGCAGCATGAGGGACCCACCTGAAAACCCTCAACGTAGGCCCTGGGCGTGGCTACAGGGCATAAGTGATCCAGTTGTTGGACCACGTCTTCGGCCACGCCAAACGGATTTTTGTTCAGTGGTCTCTTTATGAAATTAAGGAGGCACTTTGATAAGTGCAACTATGTACAAGAGAAAGTTTTTGGCTGCTCACAGTCCTCAGCCTACAAGTCTTTATACCCTTTACGGGTAACTAAATGAACACATTATTTTCAGTTTACACAATAAATAACAGTAGGCAATACCCAACTGGGTAACTATTTACAATGTAGGCTCTTTGTACTTATTCCCTATACCTGGCAGGAATTTGGCCTTGTGTGCTGCGTGTGGACCTTCGTAGCACTGGGGTGATACTGGTGTCTGTGCATGCACTCTCTGCTAACCTATCAGGTGTACGTGCGAGTAAATTATAAAACTGCCTCAATCTCTCTATGGGACTGGCAAGTACTCTGTTTACTGGGCCTTCATGCTCTGCTTCAACGGGTGATCCTCCTCTTACTGGGGACTCTTCCTGTTCCTGAGCAGGTTCTTCTAGGGCGCTCACAGGTTCTTCTTGTGGTTGACAGAAGTGTATTACTGGTATAATAACTGCTCCATCAAGTTGAGGCCAGTCCGCAGGGAAGTCTCCTAGAACTGTATGAAGTACATCTTCCTTGGGTTTCTCCGGTATTACAAGAGGTGCTTCTTCCTCCGGTGTCTTCAGTAGACCTGGGCACAATTTCAAGTGGTCACTTGAGACTGTTGTGGTTGTCTTACCTCCATCTTTGCTGATCAGGCAGGTTTTGGTGTTGTCAAATTTAGAATTCAACACTGTGTAGGGCTCTCTTTCCCACTGGTCATCGAGCTTGTGACCTCTTCTTTTCCGCTTTAGCACTATCTCTCCGGGTGCCAAGGGTTCTGCTGGTGCATGTTTGTTATACTGCTCTTCTTGTCTTTCCCTCACCTTGTTTAGACTGTCTTCGACACAGGCCTGTACTTTCCTGTACTGCTCTTGCCGACTTGTGTCCCAATCCTCAGTGGATGTATCTGCTGCAGGTTCTATCACTCCGAGCTCCAGGTCCATGGGCAGTTTTCCTGGTCTTGCTCTCATGAGGTATGCTGGGGTACAATTAGTAGAACTCATGGGTATGTGGTTATACAGGTCCACTAGGTCAGGTAGCCTGTCTGGCCACTGCTTCCTCTCTTCCAAAGGCAGGATTTTTAACAGATCTATAACAATGTTATTCATTTTCTCGCACATACCGTTGGTTTGCGGATGATATGACGTAGTCCGGATCTTCTTGCATCCATACAGGTGACAGAATTCCTTGAATAGCTCAGCTTCAAAAGCAGGGCCTTGATCTGTTAGCACCTTGTCCGGATATCCATGGGGTCTGAAGAAGTAGGCTTGATACGTTCTTGCTGCAGTTTCTGCTGTCAGATCTTTGACAGGCGCTACCACCAGGAACCGGGAATAGTGATCCACCATGGTCAGGGCATAGGAATAGCCTGATCTGCTGGGTGACAGTTTGACGTGATCCAGAGCGACAATCTCCAGGGGTTGGGTTGTTTTGATGGACTGCAAGGGTGCTTTCTGGCTGCCGTAGTCTTTCCTTCTGAGGCTGCAGGGCCCACAATTCCGGCACCACCTTTCTATGGAGCTCCGCATTCCAACCCAATAGAACCGGTCCTTCAGCAGGGTTTCCAGCTTCTTCCAGCCAAAGTGACCTGCTTGGTCATGGTAGGCCTCTAACACCATCTGGATATCCGTCCTGGGTACAACAATCTGCCACACCATTTCATGGGTTCTGGGGTTGACATACCTTCTGCACAGCTTTTCTCTGTAGATGAACAGCAGGCTTCTCTCATTCCACAGGTGTTTGGCTTGTGGAGGAGCATCCTTCTCCAGGTAAGAACCTTCTTGGGTTATCAGTCCTTTAATGAGGCTGACAACCGGGTCACTGTCCTGGGTCTCCTTCCAACTATGATGAGGTAAAGGATTCAGCGTCCTACCATGACGTCTTCTGGAGGCGTGTGTTTGTGGACCACTCCGCTTCTGTGGAAAGCAGGTAATTCAACTTCTTCTAGGTCATCCACTTCATCCTCAGTGTCTGACTGGTGGGGCATTCTTGACAGAGCATCAGCATTGGTGTTCTTGCGACCTGCCCGGTACTTAATTGTGAACTGATAATTCGACAGTCTGGCCACCCAACGCTGTTCCATGGCTCCCAACCTGGCTGTCTCCAGGTGTGTCAAGGGATTATTGTCGATAAAGGCTGTGAATTGAGTTGAGGCTAGGTAATGCTTGAATCTCTCAGTGATAGCCCATACCAAGGCCAGGAACTCCAGCTTGAAGGAACTGTAATTCTCCGGGTTCCTCTCAGTAGGGCGAAGCTTCCTACTGGCATAGGCAATTACCTTCTCTCTGCCGTTTTGCTTCTGGGACAACACAGCTCCCGGTCCCTCGTTGCTTGTGTCGGTGTACAACAGGAAAGGTTGGCTGTAGTCGGGGTAAGCCAGGATTTCCTCACCGGTTAGGACTTCCTTCATTGATGCAAAGGACTCAGTCTGCTCTTTGCCCCACTGGAATGGGGGACTTTTATCTCTTTTGGGCTGTCCTACCAGGAGATCTTGTAGAGGTGCTACCTTTTTGGTATAGTCCTTAGTGAACCTCCTGTAGTACCCGACCAGTCCCAGAAATTGACGTACTTCTTTGATGTTCCTTGATTCAGGCCACTTCTGAATGGCAGTGACCTTTTCCAGGCCTGGTGATACTCCCTCTGAGCTGACTACGTGTCCCAGGTACTGAACCTTCTGTTTGATCAGGTGGCACTTAGAAGGTTTTAGTTTCATCCCATACCGGAACAATGCCTCAAATACCTCCGCCAGGTGCTTTAGATGGTCTTCATACGTCCTCGAGTACAGTCATGGCCAAAAGTTTTGAGAATGACACCAAAATTA
The DNA here is from genome assembly GCF_046119375.1 of Phyllobates terribilis. NCBI lineage: Eukaryota > Metazoa > Chordata > Amphibia > Anura > Dendrobatidae > Phyllobates > Phyllobates terribilis. The sequence goes on from NW_027362763.1 coordinate 847,090,493, forward strand.
TATTTTCACATGATCTGCTGGCCTCTGGTTTTTATTAGTGTTTGTCTGATGCTTATATCACATACAGAAATATAATTGCAATCATATTATGAGTACCAATAGGTTATATTGACAGTTAGAATGAGTTAATGCAGCAAGTTAATATTTGCAGTGTTGCCCCTTCTTCTTCAAGACCTCTGTAATTCTCCCTGGCATGCTCTCAATCAACTTTTGGACCAAATCCTGACTGATAGCAGTCCATTCTTGCATAATCAAGGCTTGCATTTTGCCAGAATTTGTTGGTTTTTGTTTGTCCACCCGTCTCTTGATGATTGACCACAAGTTCTCAATGGGATTAAGATCTGGGGAGTTTCCAGGCCATGGACCCAAAATCTCTATGTTTTGTTCCATGAGCCATTTAGTTATCACCTTTGCTTTATGGCAAGGTGCTCCATCATGCTGGAAAAGGCATTGTTGGGCGCCAAACTGCTCTTGGACGGTTGGGAGAAGTTGCTCTTGGAGGACATTCTGGTACCATTCTTTATTCATGGCTGTGTTTTTAGGCAAGACTGTGAGTGAGCCGATTCCCTTGGCTGAGAAGCAACCCCACACATGAATGGTTTCAGGATGCTTTACAGTTGGCATGAGACAAGACTGGTGGTAGCGCTCACCTCTTCTTCTCCGAATAAGCTGTTTTCCAGATGTCCCAAACAATCGAAAAAGGGATTCATCAGAGAAAATGACTTTGCCCCAGTCCTCAGCAGTCCACTCCCTGTACCTTTTGCAGAATATCAGTTGGTCCCTGATGTTTTTTCTGGAGAGAAGTGGCTTCTTTGCTGCCCTCCTTGAAACCAGCCCTTGCTCAAAGAGTCTCCGCCTCACAGTGCGTGCAGAAGCACTCACACCAGCCTGCTGCCATTCCTGAGCAAGCTCGGCACTGCTGGTAGTCCGATCCCGCAGCTGAAACAGTTTTAAGATACGGTCCTGGCGCTTGCTGGTCTTTCTTGGGCGCCCTGGAGCCTTTTTGACAACAATGGAAGCTCTCTCCTTGAAGTTCTTGATGATGTGATAGATTGTTGACTGAGGTGCAATCTTTGTAGCTGCGATACTCTTCCCTGTTAGGCCACTTTTATGCAGTGCAATGATGGCTGCACGTGTTTCTTTAGAGATAACCATGGTTAACTGAAGAGAAACAATGATACCAAGAACCAGCCTCCTTTTAAAGTGTCCAGTGATGTCATTCTTACTTAATCATGACTGATTGATCGCCAGCCCTGTCCTCATCAACACCCACACCTGTGTTAATGGATCAATCACTAAAACGATGTTAGCTGCTCCTTTTAAGGCAGGACTGCAATGATGTTGAAATGTGTTTTGGGGGTTTGAGTTCATTTTCTGGCAAATATTGACTTTGCAAGTACAGTAATTGCTGTTAAGCTGATCACTCTTTGACATTCAGGAGTATATGCAAATTGCCATTACAAAAAATGAAGCAGTAAACTTTGGAAAAATTACTATTTGTCTCATTCTCAATACTTTTGGCCATGACTGTACACGATAACGTCATCCAGGTATAGCAGCACTGTCTCAAGCTCCGGTGTCCCAAGCAACACTCCATCAACCACTGGAACGTTCCGGGTGCGTTGCAGAGTCCAAATGGCATGCTGTTGAATTCGCACAATCCCACCGGGGTGGTGAAGGCTGTCTTCTCCCGGTCTTCCTCAGCAACAGAGACTTGCCAGTACCTGCTAGTGAGATCCAATGTAGAGAAATAATTGGCAGATTTTAGTGCAGCCAGGGATTCCTCTATACGGGGCAAAGGGTATGCATCTTTATGTGTTATTCGATTAATTTGTCTGTAATCTACACACATCCTCATGCTACCGTCCTTCTTTCTGACCAGAATGAACAAATAAAGTAGCACACTGTAACACTGAGTATATAAATGTGAAATATGAAATATGAATAGCATAACTGCTGTAAAAAATAGAAATAAATGAAAAATTTTTTGAAAAATTTTTTTTTAGCGCATGAAATATGAAGTATGGAAAATGAATAGCATTACTGCTGTAAATAAATGAGAAATCTTAGCGCATAAATTGGCCAATTCATGTGTACCTGACAGCCGTGGTAAGGCATTTCTCGATGTCAGGACCTACCAATGTGAATACCTCTCTAAGAGACCTCCGTCTGCTTATGTGTGGGAAAGACAGATCCTGATGCATTTAAAACCACCTGCGGCATGGGGGTGGGGGTGGAGTGCTCAGTCAACGCTAAATCTAGTAACAAAGAAAATGACGGCACTTCCACTACAAAAACTAGGTGTGAACAGGTGCTTACTAAGAGCAGCTACCTCCATATATAATGAACAAATAAAGTAGCACACTGTAACACTGAGTATATAGATGTGAAATATGAAATATGAATAGCATAACTGCTGTAAAAAATAGAAATAAATGAAAAATTTTTTGAAAAATTTTTTTTAGCGCATGAAATATGAAGTATGGAAAATGAATAGCATTACTGCTGTAAATAAATGAGAAATCTTAGCGCATAAATTGGCCAATTCATGTGTACCTGACAGCCGCGGTAAGGCGTTTCTCGATGTCAGGACCTACCAATGTGAATACCTCTCTAAGAGACCTCCGTCTGCTTATGTGTGGGAAAGACAGATCCTGATGCATTTAAAACCACCTGCGGCATGGGGGTGGGGGTGGAGTGCTCAGTCAACGCTAAATCTAGTAACAAAGAAAATGACGGCACTTCCACTACAAAAACTAGGTGTGAACAGGTGCTTACTAAGAGCAGCTACCTCCATATATAATGAACAAATAAAGTAGCACACTGTAACACTGAGTATATAGATGTGAAATATGAAATATGAATAGCATAACTGCTGTAAAAAATAGAAATAAATGAAAAATGTTTTGAAAAATTTTTTTTAGCGCATGAAATATGAAGTATGGAAAATGAATAGCATTACTGCTGTAAATAAATGAGAAATCTTAGCGCATAAATTGGCCAATTCATGTGTACCTGACAGCCGCGGTAAGGCGTTTCTCGATGTCAGGACCTACCAATGTGAATACCTCTCTAAGAGACCTCCGTCTGCTTATGTGTGGGAAAGACAGATCCTGATGCATTTAAAACCACCTGCGGCATGGGGGTGGGGGTGGAGTGCTCAGTCAACGCTAAATCTAGTAACAAAGAAAATGACGGCACTTCCACTACAAAAACTAGGTGTGAACAGGTGCTTACTAAGAGCAGCTACCTCCATATATAATGAACAAATAAAGTAGCACACTGTAACACTGAGTATATAGATGTGAAATATGAAATATGAATAGCATAACTGCTGTAAAAAATAGAAATAAATGAAAAATTTTTTGAAAAATTTTTTTTAGCGCATGAAATATGAAGTATGGAAAATGAATAGCATTACTGCTGTAAATAAATGAGAAATCTTAGCGCATAAATTGGCCAATTCATGTGTACCTGACAGCCGCGGTAAGGCGTTTCTCGATGTCAGGACCTACCAATGTGAATACCTCTCTAAGAGACCTCCGTCTGCTTATGTGTGGGAAAGACAGATCCTGATGCATTTAAAACCACCTGCGGCATGGGGGTGGGGGTGGAGTGCTCAGTCAACGCTAAATCTAGTAACAAAGAAAATGACGGCACTTCCACTACAAAAACTAGGTGTGAACAGGTGCTTACTAAGAGCAGCTACCTCCATATATAATGAACAAATAAAGTAGCACACTGTAACACTGAGTATATAGATGTGAAATATGAAATATGAATAGCATAACTGCTGTAAAAAATAGAAATAAATAAAAAAAATTTCAAAAAATTTTTCATTTATTTCTATTTTTTACAGCAGTTATGCTATTCATATTTCATATTTCACATCTATATACTCAGTGTTACAGTGTGCTACTTTATTTGTTCATTATATATGGCGGTAGCTGCTCTTAGTAAGCACCTGTTCACACCTAGTTTTTGTAGTGGAAGTGCCGTCATTTTCTTTGTTACTAGATTTAGCGTTGACTGAGCACTCCACCCCCACCCCCATGCCGCAGGTGGTTTTAAATGCATCAGGATCTGTCTTTCCCACACATAAGCAGACGGAGGTCTCTTAGAGAGGTATTCACATTGGTAGGTCCTGACATCGAGAAACGCCTTACCGCGGCTGTCAGGTACACATGAATTGGCCAATTTATGCGCTAAGATTTCTCATTTATTTACAGCAGTAATGCTATTCATTTTCCATACTTCATATTTCATGCGCTAAAAAAAATTTTTCATTTATTTCTATTTTTTACAGCAGTTATGCTATTCATATTTCATATTTCACATCTATATACTCAGTGTTACAGTGTGCTACTTTATTTGTTCATTATATATGGAGGTAGCTGCTCTTAGTAAGCACCTGTTCACACCTAGTTTTTGTAGTGGAAGTGCCGTCATTTTCTTTGTTACTAGATTTAGCGTTGACTGAGCACTCCACCCCCACCCCCATGCCGCAGGTGGTTTTAAATGCATCAGGATCTGTCTTTCCCACACATAAGCAGACGGAGGTCTCTTAGAGAGGTATTCACATTGGTAGGTCCTGACATCGAGAAACGCCTTACCGCGGCTGTCAGGTACACATGAATTGGCCAATTTATGCGCTAAGATTTCTCATTTATTTACAGCAGTAATGCTATTCATTTTCCATACTTCATATTTCATGCGCTAAAAAAAATTTTTCAAAAAATTTTTCATTTATTTCTATTTTTTACAGCAGTTATGCTATTCATATTTCATATTTCACATCTATATACTCAGTGTTACAGTGTGCTACTTTATTTGTTCATTATATATGGAGGTAGCTGCTCTTAGTAAGCACCTGTTCACACCTAGTTTTTGTAGTGGAAGTGCCGTCATTTTCTTTGTTACTAGATTTAGCGTTGACTGAGCACTCCACCCCCACCCCCATTCCGCAGGTGGTTTTAAATGCATCAGGATCTGTCTTTCCCACACATAAGCAGACGGAGGTCTCTTAGAGAGGTATTCACATTGGTAGGTCCTGACATCGAGAAACGCCGTACCGCGGCTGTCAGGTACACATGAATTGGCCAATTTATGCGCTAAGATTTCTCATTTATTTACAGCAGTAATGCTATTCATTTTCCATACTTCATATTTCATGCGCTAAAAAAAATTTTTCAAAAAATTTTTCATTTATTTCTATTTTTTACAGCAGTTATGCTATTCATATTTCATATTTCACATCTATATACTCAGTGTTACAGTGTGCTACTTTATTTGTTCATTATATATGGAGGTAGCTGCTCTTAGTAAGCACCTGTTCACACCTAGTTTTTGTAGTGGAAGTGCCGTCATTTTCTTTGTTACTAGATTTAGCGTTGACTGAGCACTCCACCCCCACCCCCATGCCGCAGGTGGTTTTAAATGCATCAGGATCTGTCTTTCCCACACATAAGCAGACGGAGGTCTCTTAGAGAGGTATTCACATTGGTAGGTCCTGACATCGAGAAACGCCTTACCGCGGCTGTCAGGTACACATGAATTGGCCAATTTATGCGCTAAGATTTCTCATTTATTTACAGCAGTAATGCTATTCATTTTCCATACTTCATATTTCATGTGCTAAAAAAAAATTTTTCAAAAAATTTTTCATTTATTTCTATTTTTTACAGCAGTTATGCTATTCATATTTCATATTTCACATCTATATACTCAGTGTTACAGTGTGCTACTTTATTTGTTCATTATATATGGAGGTAGCTGCTCTTAGTAAGCACCTATTCACACCTAGTTTTTGTAGTGGAAGTGCCGTCATTTTCTTTGTTACTAGATTTAGTGTTGACTGAGCACTCCACCCCCACCCCCATGCCGCAGGTGGTTTTAAATGCATCAGGATCTGTCTTTCCCACACATAAGCAGACGGAGGTCTCTTAGAGAGGTATTCACATTGGTAGGTCCTGACATCGAGAAACGCCTTACCGCGGCTGTCAGGTACACATGAATTGGCCAATTTATGCGCTAAGATTTCTCATTTATTTACAGCAGTAATGCTATTCATTTTCCATACTTCATATTTCATGCGCTAAAAAAAATTTTCAAAAAATTTTTCATTTATTTCTATTTTTTACAGCAGTTATGCTATTCATATTTCATATTTCACATTTATATACTCAGTGTTACAGTGTGCTACTTTATTTGTTCATTATATATGGAGGTAGCTGCTCTTAGTAAGCACCTGTTCACACCTAGTTTTTGTAGTGGAAGTGCCGTCATTTTCTTTGTTGCTAGATTTAGCGTTGACTGAGCACTCCACCCCCACCCCCATGCCGCAGGTGGTTTTAAATGCATCAGGATCTGTCTTTCCCACACATAAGCAGACGGAGGTCTCTTAGAGAGGTATTCACATTGGTAGGTCCTGACATCGAGAAACGCCTTACCGCGGCTGTCAGGTACACATGAATTGGCCAATTTATGCGCTAAGATTTCTCATTTATTTACAGCAGTAATGCTATTCATTTTCCATACTTCATATTTCATGCGCTAAAAAAAAATTTTCATTTATTTCTATTTTTTACAGCAGTTATGCTATTCATATTTCATATTTCACATCTATATACTCAGTGTTACAGTGTGCTACTTTATTTGTTCATTATATATGGAGGTAGCTGCTCTTAGTAAGCACCTGTTCACACCTAGTTTTTGTAGTGGAAGTGCCGTCATTTTCTTTGTTACTAGATTTAGCGTTGACTGAGCACTCCACCCCCACCCCCATGCCGCAGGTGGTTTTAAATGCATCAGGATCTGTCTTTCCCACACATAAGCAGACGGAGGTCTCTTAGAGAGGTATTCACATTGGTAGGTCCTGACATCGAGAAACGCCTTACCGCGGCTGTCAGGTACACATGAATTGGCCAATTTATGCGCTAAGATTTCTCATTTATTTACAGCAGTAATGCTATTCATTTTCCATACTTCATATTTCATGCGCTAAAAAAATTTTTTCAAAAAATGTTTCAATTATTTCTATTTTTTACAGCAGTTATGCTATTCATATTTCATATTTCACATCTATATACTCAGTGTTACAGTGTGCTACTTTATTTGTTCATTATATATGGAGGTAGCTGCTCTTAGTAAGCACCTGTTCACACCTAGTTTTTGTAGTGGAAGTGCCGTCATTTTCTTTGTTACTAGATTTAGCGTTGACTGAGCACTCCACCCCCACCCCCATTCCGCAGGTGGTTTTAAATGCATCAGGATCTGTCTTTCCCACACATAAGCAGACGGAGGTCTCTTAGAGAGGTATTCACATTGGTAGGTCCTGACATCGAGAAACGCCGTACCGCGGCTGTCAGGTACACATGAATTGGCCAATTTATGCGCTAAGATTTCTCATTTATTTACAGCAGTAATGCTATTCATTTTCCATACTTCATATTTCATGCGCTAAAAAAAATTTTTCAAAAAATTTTTCATTTATTTCTATTTTTTACAGCAGTTATGCTATTCATATTTCATATTTCACATCTATATACTCAGTGTTACAGTGTGCTACTTTATTTGTTCATTATATATGGAGGTAGCTGCTCTTAGTAAGCACCTGTTCACACCTAGTTTTTGTAGTGGAAGTGCCGTCATTTTCTTTGTTACTAGATTTAGCGTTGACTGAGCACTCCACCCCCACCCCCATGCCGCAGGTGGTTTTAAATGCATCAGGATCTGTCTTTCCCACACATAAGCAGACGGAGGTCTCTTAGAGAGGTATTCACATTGGTAGGTCCTGACATCGAGAAACGCCTTACCGCGGCTGTCAGGTACACATGAATTGGCCAATTTATGCGCTAAGATTTCTCATTTATTTACAGCAGTAATGCTATTCATTTTCCATACTTCATATTTCATGTGCTAAAAAAAAATTTTTCAAAAAATTTTTCATTTATTTCTATTTTTTACAGCAGTTATGCTATTCATATTTCATATTTCACATCTATATACTCAGTGTTACAGTGTGCTACTTTATTTGTTCATTATATATGGAGGTAGCTGCTCTTAGTAAGCACCTGTTCACACCTAGTTTTTGTAGTGGAAGTGCCGTCATTTTCTTTGTTACTAGATTTAGTGTTGACTGAGCACTCCACCCCCACCCCCATGCCGCAGGTGGTTTTAAATGCATCAGGATCTGTCTTTCCCACACATAAGCAGACGGAGGTCTCTTAGAGAGGTATTCACATTGGTAGGTCCTGACATCGAGAAACGCCTTACCGCGGCTGTCAGGTACACATGAATTGGCCAATTTATGCGCTAAGATTTCTCATTTATTTACAGCAGTAATGCTATTCATTTTCCATACTTCATATTTCATGCGCTGAAAAAAATTTTCAAAAAATTTTTCATTTATTTCTATTTTTTACAGCAGTTATGCTATTCATATTTCATATTTCACATTTATATACTCAGTGTTACAGTGTGCTACTTTATTTGTTCATTATATATGGAGGTAGCTGCTCTTAGTAAGCACCTGTTCACACCTAGTTTTTGTAGTGGAAGTGCCGTCATTTTCTTTGTTGCTAGATTTAGCGTTGACTGAGCACTCCACCCCCACCCCCATGCCGCAGGTGGTTTTAAATGCATCAGGATCTGTCTTTCCCACACATAAGCAGACGGAGGTCTCTTAGAGAGGTATTCACATTGGTAGGTCCTGACATCGAGAAACGCCTTACCGCGGCTGTCAGGTACACATGAATTGGCCAATTTATGCGCTAAGATTTCTCATTTATTTACAGCAGTAATGCTATTCATTTTCCATACTTTATATTTCATGCGCTAAAAAAAATGTTTCAAAAAATTTTTCATTTATTTCTATTTTTTACAGCAGTTATGCTATTCATATTTCATATTTCACATCTATATACTCAGTGTTACAGTGTGCTACTTTATTTGTTCATTATATATGGAGGTAGCTGCTCTTAGTAAGCACCTGTTCACACCTAGTTTTTGTAGTGGAAGTGCCGTCATTTTCTTTGTTACTAGATTTAGCGTTGACTGAGCACTCCACCCCCACCCCCATGCCGCAGGTGGTTTTAAATGCATCAGGATCTGTCTTTCCCACACATAAGCAGACGGAGGTCTCTTAGAGAGGTATTCACATTGGTAGGTCCTGACATCGAGAAACGCCTTACCGCGGCTGTCAGGTACACATGAATTGGCCAATTTATGCGCTAAGATTTCTCATTTATTTACAGCAGTAATGCTATTCATTTTCCATACTTCATATTTCATGCGCTAAAAAAAATTTTCAAAAAATGTTTCATTTATTTCTATTTTTTACAGCAGTTATGCTATTCATATTTCATATTTCACATTTATATACTCAGTGTTACAGTGTGCTACTTTATTTGTTCATTATATATGGAGGTAGCTGCTCTTAGTAAGCACCTGTTCACACCTAGTTTTTGTAGTGGAAGTGCCGTCATTTTCTTTGTTGCTAGATTTAGCGTTGACTGAGCACTCCACCCCCACCCCCATGCCGCAGGTGGTTTTAAATGCATCAGGATCTGTCTTTCCCACACATAAGCAGACGGAGGTCTCTTAGAGAGGTATTCACATTGGTAGGTCCTGACATCGAGAAACGCCTTACCGCGGCTGTCAGGTACACATGAATTGGCCAATTTATGCGCTAAGATTTCTCATTTATTTACAGCAGTAATGCTATTCATTTTCCATACTTCATATTTCATGCGCTAAAAAAAATGTTTCAAAAAATTTTTCATTTATTTCTATTTTTTACAGCAGTTATGCTATTCATATTTCATATTTTACATCTATATACTCAGTGTTACAGTGTGCTACTTTATTTGTTCATTATATATGGAGGTAGCTGCTCTTAGTAAGCACCTGTTCACACCTAGTTTTTGTAGTGGAAGTGCCGTCATTTTCTTTGTTACTAGATTTAGCGTTGACTGAGCACTCCACCCCCACCCCCATGCCACAGGTGGTTTTAAATGCATCAGGATCTGTCTTTCCCACACATAAGCAGACGGAGGTCTCTTAGAGAGGTATTCACATTGGTAGGTCCTGACATCGAGAAACGCCTTACCGCGGCTGTCAGGTACACATGAATTGGCCAATTTATGCGCTAAGATTTCTCATTTATTTACAGCAGTAATGCTATTCATTTTCCATACTTCATATTTCATGCGCTAAAAAAAATTTTTCAAAAAATTTTTCATTTATTTCTATTTTTTACAGCAGTTATGCTATTCATATTTCATATTTCACATCTATATACTCAGTGTTACAGTGTGCTACTTTATTTGTTCATTATATATGGAGGTAGCTGCTCTTAGTAAGCACCTGTTCACACCTAGTTTTTGTAGTGGAAGTGCCGTCATTTTCTTTGTTACTAGATTTAGCGTTGACTGAGCACTCCACCCCCACCCCCATGCCGCAGGTGGTTTTAAATGCATCAGGATCTGTCTTTCCCACACATAAGCAGACGGAGGTCTCTTAGAGAGGTATTCACATTGGTAGGTCCTGACATCGAGAAATGCCTTACCGCGGCTGTCAGGTACACATGAATTGGCCAATTTATGCGCTAAGATTTCTCATTTATTTACAGCAGTAATGCTATTCATTTTCCATACTTCATATTTCATGCGCTAAAAAAATTTTTTCAAAAAATTTTTCATTTATTTCTATTTTTTACAGCAGTTATGCTATTCATATTTCATATTTCACATCTATATACTCAGTGTTACAGTGTGCTACTTTATTTGTTCATTATATATGGAGGTAGCTGCTCTTAGTAAGCACCTGTTCACACCTAGTTTTTGTAGTGGAAGTGCCGTCATTTTCTTTGTTACTAGATTTAGCGTTGACTGAGCACTCCACCCCCACCCCCATGCCGCAGGTGGTTTTAAATGCATCAGGATCTGTCTTTCCCACACATAAGCAGACGGAGGTCTCTTAGAGAGGTATTCACATTGGTAGGTCCTGACATCGAGAAACGCCTTACCGCGGCTGTCAGGTACACATGAATTGGCCAATTTATGCGCTAAGATTTCTCATTTATTTACAGCAGTAATGCTATTCATTTTCCATACTTCATATTTCATGCGCTAAAAAAAAAATTTTCAAAAAATTTTTCATTTATTTCTATTTTTTACAGCAGTTATGCTATTCATATTTCATATTTCACATCTATATACTCAGTGTTACAGTGTGCTACTTTATTTGTTCATTATATATGGAGGTAGCTGCTCTTAGTAAGCACCTGTTCACACCTAGTTTTTGTAGTGGAAGTGCCGTCATTTTCTTTGTTACTAGATTTAGCGTTGACTGAGCACTCCACCCCCACCCCCATGCCGCAGGTGGTTTTAAATGCATCAGGATCTGTCTTTCCCACACATAAGCAGACGGAGGTCTCTTAGAGAGGTATTCACATTGGTAGGTCCTGACATCGAGAAACGCCTTACCGCGGCTGTCAGGTACACATGAATTGGCCAATTTATGCGCTAAGATTTCTCATTTATTTACAGCAGTAATGCTATTCATTTTCCATACTTCATATTTCATGCGCTAAAAAAAATTTTTCAAAAAATTTTTCATTTATTTTTATTTTTTACAGCAGTTATGCTATTCATATTTCATATTTCACATTTATATACTCAGTGTTAAAGTGTGCTACTTTATTTGTTCATTATATATGGAGGTAGCTGCTCTTAGTAAGCACCTGTTCACACCTAGTTTTTGTAGTGGAAGTGCCGTCATTTTCTTTGTTACTAGATTTAGCGTTGACTGAGCACTCCACCCCCACCCCCATGCCGCAGGTGGTTTTAAATGCATCAGGATCTGTCTTTCCCACACATAAGCAGACGGAGGTCTCTTAGAGAGGTATTCACATTGGTAGGTCCTGACATCGAGAAACGCCTTACCGCGGCTGTCAGGTACACATGAATTGGCCAATTTATGCGCTAAGATTTCTCATTTATTTACAGCAGTAATGCTATTCATTTTCCATACTTCATATTTCATGCGCTAAAAAAAATGTTTCAAAAAATTTTTCATTTATTTCTATTTTTTACAGCAGTTATGCTATTCATATTTCATATTTCACATCTATATACTCAGTGTTACAGTGTGCTACTGACGCGCCCCTGGGCCTGCTGTGTCGCGCAGCGTCTCGCGCACGGGGGCTTACCCGGAACCGGATCAGATGAGGGTTGTAGTCTCCGAGTGGCGGGGACCCGGTCCGTGCCCAGGGAGTCAAGCTCAGTGTGCGGCAGTCTTGATAGATGTTATTTGAGTGTCGACTACGCCACCCGTTGATTAGCAGCTATGGAGCTGCCGCTGCAGGGCAGACCGCTGAGGCCGGTGTAGAATTGTGCAGCGTGATAGTATAACCCCCAACGGGAGGGGTATGGCCTCAGGGCAGCCGACGTGGAAGATGGGGGTAGCAGGAACCACTCAGAGACGGTGCGGTGTAATTCAGGGTCTTTACTGGTAACAACGATAGACCCTCCCGGAGTACTTGCTAGCGAACGGGGCCTGGTCAGTCCTTGAGCAGATGGGATCTCCCCTGGCCAGGCAGAGTTGTAGGCCTCCCAAACTGACTGTACTCTTCTGGCTACCTTGCTAGAAGCGGATATAAGTAGCCCACGTCCCTGAGTGTACCGTGTGGTGCTCACCCGTATGGCCGGTGACTCGGGGCCTTCTAATGGCTTCCGCTCCACGATGGCGGTGCTGGTCCTACGCATGTGACCGTGCCTTCGGGTTTCTGGGCCTGAGGACCTGAAATCCCCTGCCGGTCGGCTTCTGCTGCTGGGTAAGAGTTAGTCCCCACAGCCTCGGACGCCCGGTCCGGTAAGAAAGCTTCTCAGTCAGGGCGAGCTCTGCAGCTGCCAGCCCCTGACTCGTAGTAGTATTGCTCCCACTGAGCTTCTGCTGTTTCTTCCTATGACTGTTTCTCGTCTCTACTTCTTCTCTACTCCTTACCCTGCCTCAGCCCCGGGTTTATATAGGGGAAGTTCTTCCCCTCCCAAGACTGGGCAGGAGGTGTGGCATGCACAGGATCCCTGACCAAAGGACCTCCCACCTGCTCTCAGACATAACATTACATTACTGTGGGAAACCAGACCCCTGGGGTGCCACACTACTTTATTTGTTCATTATATATGGAGGTAGCTGCTCTTAGTAAGCACCTGTTCACACCTAGTTTTTGTAGTGGAAGTGCCGTCATTTTCTTTGTTACTAGATTTAGCGTTGACTGAGCACTCCACCCCCACCCCCATGCCGCAGGTGGTTTTAAATGCATCAGGATCTGTCTTTCCCACACATAAGCAGACGGAGGTCTCTTAGAGAGGTATTCACATTGGTAGGTCCTGACATCGAGAAACGCCTTACCGCGGCTGTCAGGTACACATGAATTGGCCAATTTATGCGCTAAGATTTCTCATTTATTTACAGCAGTAATGCTATTCATTTTCCATACTTCATATTTCATGCGCTAAAAAAAAATTTTCAAAAAATTTTTCATTTATTTCTATTTTTTACAGCAGTTATGCTATTCATATTTCACATCTATATACTCAGTGTTACAGTGTGCTACTTTATTTGTTCATTATATATGGAGGTAGCTGCTCTTAGTAAGCACCTGTTCACACCTAGTTTTTGTAGTGGAAGTGCCGTCATTTTCTTTGTTACTTCTTTCTGACCAGGACCAGGGGAGCTGCCCAGGGGCTACAGCTATCCCTTACTACCCCTGCCTTTTTCATGTCATGCAACATTTCCTTGGCTTTTTGGTAATATGCTGGTGGTATGGGTCTGTAACGCTCCTTAATGGGCGGATGGTTACCGGTGGGTATGTGGTGTTGTACCCCTTTAACCCTTCCAAAATCAAGTGGGTGCTTACTAAACACCTGTTCATATTCCTGAACCACTCTGTAAACACCGTGTTTTTGATGGACAGGAGTGGCGTCAGTCCCAACATGGAGCTGGTGACACCATTCCTCCAGCTGAGCTTCGGAGTCATTGTCCTCCACTGTATCTGGTGGGGTCAAGGAGTCCACTGTGTGTATGGCTTCATTATTCACAGTATACAGTCGGGCAACAGTGGCGTATCGTGGCAATTTAACTTCCTCCTCCCCACAATTTAGGAGATGCACGGGTACCCTCCCATTGCGTACATCAACTACCCCTCTAGCAGTTAGGAGTGTAGGTCTGTGCTCTGAGTTGATGGGCTCTACTACCGCTTGGTAGTTCTGTCCTTTGAGACCTATTGCTGCCCTACACCAAATCAGCATTTCACTCATTGGGGGAATCACAATGGGTATCAGGTCTGTCACCCGTACATTACCAATCTCACCACCTGTTAGCTTTACCTGTTGCTGGTACAGGAGGGCGTGAATTTCCTTCTGGAGCACCTTCCTCTGCCCTGGTTTTGCAGTGTCAGCAATTTGTTGGAGTAAGAACAACACTTCTCCCAAACAGTTACCAACAACATTTGTACCAAGTATCATATATGGATTTGTATCACCAGGGTTAGATTCTATGACAATCAGTCCTTGGTCCTTTAGTTCCACTCTCCCCACCTTCACTGTCACGTCCTTTTCCCCGACTAGGTTAAGAGGAAGGCCATTAGAGGCATACACAGAGAGATTTGGGGCTGGCGGGTGGAGTTCATCTATGGACCAGTACCTTTTGTAGAGGACATCAGGTATGATGGTTACCTGTGAGCCGGTGTCCAGTAGTACAGGTGTTTCTAAGCCGTCCAGCACGATGGACGGGAAAGGCCTTCCTCCTACAAACCGGTCGTACCAGCTTGATGGGCCTGATTGATCTACTCCTGGGTGTCGGCCCTTGGCCCCAGGGTTTGCCCGTTTAAAGGACAGATCCGTGTGGTGTGGCCTGCCTTGTGGCAATGGTAGCAGATGAGTTCTCCTGGAGGGCGAGGTTGGTCGTTGGTCCTCCCACGGGGTGGCATTGTCCTCCTTCTTCTCCTCATCAAGGGGACATCCTCAGGACTGTTGGCGAGTAGGATCCTTCCATCCGGATCGGGCTCCGTCTGTAGTTGCAGGGCGCTCAGGACAGTGGTCAGGGTTTTACTTAGCTGACGCACTTCAGAGCGCAGGCTGTCAAGCTCGCTAGAGGGCGCTGTTTGCACTTTTGTCTCAGCCGCTAATGAAGGGGCAGTGAGTGCTGTGGCCATTGGGGTGGCCCCACCCTGGTAACGCTGGATAGCAGTATCTGATGTTTTCAGGGGCTGAATGCCCTTAATAGCCATGTCCTTCAGGGTGTCAAAGGTGGCATTTGGATGATCTAAGGCCCACCACCGTACAGTTCTGCTCTCCTCCTGGGACCTTAACCCCCGGATTAATTGTTCTGTCAGCATTTTGTTCTCATCATGTATGCTGGCTGGACTAACCTGTTTCAGGGCCCGCAGTGCCTCTTGTAGGCGCCAGGCATAGTCCCGGATACTGTCCTCAGGTTTCTGGGTACACTGATAGAACCTCATCCGAAGATCAGTCTCAGTGCGGTTTTCAAAGACAGTTTGCAGTCTCTTAAATATAATGGATACTGATTCCTGGTCTGTGGCTGGCCAGGCTTCAACTTCCCGCTCTGCGGCACCAGTCAATTGTCCCAGCACAACAGCGGCTCTCTGTCTACCAGTCATTGAGTACATGTCCAGTACACCGCATATTTTCGTTTTGAACCCAGACAAGGTGTCTGGTTTGCCGTCATACTGGGGAAGCCATTTCTCTCCGGGGATATACGGCAGGGCCATGGGTATCATTGGAGTCACAACCCCTGCTGGTGGGGCAGCCGCTCCAGCCTGAGCAGTGCTGGGTGCGAGTTGAACATCGGGAGCGTTAACTGGTGCTCCGGCGTCTTGCTGGTCGTCGGCCATGGTTGCGTCCCCCTAGTAAACCGTAGCCTGCCTTCTTTTCCTTTTTCGGGTAGGCCGCAGCTCCGCAGACGACGGTCTCCTTCCAGGACCTGACACTTCCTGGTGCTGTGTCAGAGCGCGAGGCGGGGCTTTAGCTTCGCGCGCTACCAACGGTCACGCCTCTCTGGTTCCCGCGGTTACGCCCCTCTTCTTCCCGTGCGGCGACGCTGTAATGGCGGCGATGCTCACCACAGTCTAAACATAGTTCAATTACGGCACACAGTACCCGGTAGCAACGGGCACGAAATCCTGTTTGTGACGCCAGGAAAGAGTGTGACTCGCCCAGGGGGATATATGGGGGAGACTCGGTACCTGGGCCTTTACCTTCTTTGTAGGATTTCACGGCAGTCGGCTCCCGGGCCCGTCCTCTGGGTCACTCTTTAAAAGGGGTTTTGTTAACAGTTTGTCTCGTGACGCCACCTGTGGTTTCTGGTAATGGTTACCAGCGCTGCTGCAGACCTCCGGGGGGTGATGGGATGGCAGCTGGGATGTTTCTGATCCCCACAGGCGGAGCGGGCCCCCGGGGCAGGGTTGATAGAAGGGATGCAGGTGAGAGATGGCCCGGTCGGGTCAGGGGGAATGACGGACATGCACACAGGGGGATTCGCTTCAGTACCTTTACTGGTGTAACGGCAGGTATGGTCCAGGGTACTTGCTAGGAAGGGTGCACTTCAGGACTCTCCCCAGTGAGCGGGTATAAGGCCTCCTGATCCGTGTCTTCCTCTCTCTAAGCTTCTAGCCAGCCTGGAACTTGGCCTAGCTTCTATGCTGTGTTGCTATCTCACCTGACCGCTTGGTAGTAGGACTTTTCCTTGGCAATCACTATCCCTGGACGCCGGGGCCTTCCTGGTTCCTAGTCCTGTTATTGCTGGTAGCTTCAAGATGACCAGGGGTCTGGTAGCCTCCTAGTATGCCGGTTGTCCCTACTGGGTGTAGAGAACCTTGTAGGCGCGGACCCGGTGTCCGGCTTGTGTCTTGGGGTGAGCCTGTGATGCTCCTCTGCCCCCTCAACTCCTCTCTCCTCTCTTCTTGCCTCGGCCACACTCGGGGCCCTCAACACACACAGCTGCTCACGTGCTGCTTTTTCACTGGTCTAAGTGCCAGCACACTCTCTCTCAGACTGAGACTGACTGCCTAACTCCACCCTCCAGTATATATATCCCTAACAGGGCTCCCTCTGGTGGTATGAGGTGGAAGGGTGGAGGTATCTGTTTGTAGTGAGGGCCTCTTGTGGAGAAGTCTGTCCATGCACCCTTTTGGGTCCTGTGGTACCTGTAGTAGCAGGGTGCCACACAACCACTGGACCGAAAACCCAGAAAGAGCAGATGATGAACTTTTCTCACAAAGCTGTATATCAAGCTGCCCTTGCTCTTTAACATGATGCAAGCAAATTGGACTGCATAATTATGGCGACAAGTTCTCTTTAAAAGCTTTAAGGTAATGTAAAAATATATCAAAATCTATTACTAAATATTAAAAGGGATTGAGGTTAAAAACCTGGAAGAACACAAAAGGACAAAGAGGTGAGTGTCACGCCGGTAACTTGTACGCCTTCTCAGCACGTCATCGCTCTGATTCTCCTCATGTCAGGCCGGCTTGCTAGGTTTGCCTCTTGCAGCACTCCCCAGCATTGATGCTTCTTCCTGCTTTCTACACCTGGCTATAAGGAGAAGCGATCAGTCTCTGCAGGAATTTAACCTTGCTGTGTCCTGCAGAGATTAGCTTCCCAGGCCTATCCCTGCCAGCAGGGGATATATTAGTGTTATGAACGTGACACATACACACATGGATAACAGGAATAAGGAAGACCTATTACAGAGAGAAGATGCACCCACATCCTACTGGTCCCTGTACAGACTAGACACTCCCTATCTGCCCAACTAACACCACCTCAGACCTGACTCCCTAATAGGCTGTTGAGAGATTTCTTGTACCTCCTGAGGAACCAGAGGGAAGGGCCGCTACATACTGCTAACAAGGGGAGAGAAAAATTTGGAGGTGGACAATAAGACCTAGGGTGAGAAAATTTAAAGATACGTTCTGTGGTAGAACGGCTTGCTTGGCTGTATGCAGAGGTAGACAAGGTACACTGTCTCTTTAAATTTCACGTTGATTTATTAAACATCATAAATAAACCTGGAGTCCATAAAGTAGACATGGCCCATTTGGCCTAACGGAAAAACAAAATACAAAGATGCAGCACAGTCCGTATATCTGCCGGGGTCCAGTCACTCAGGGTTAGGCACACACGGTTCAGCACAACACGTGCAGGCTTCTCTCTGGAGCATGTTTTTCCAGACACTGAACATACCTAAGTGTAAATGCTGGCTATTTAAAGCCCAGGCCACTCCCTGGAGTGGAGATATGGTGGATGGCTTCCCGCCCTGCACTTAGCCATCCACTTAAAAACATACCCTTGTAAACCTGGCTCATTAACCCTCTCTGCACCTAATATGCAGGAGCCACTTTCATTTTTCATATCACTGAGGCTATTAACCTTAGTGAAACATATCTCCCCTCTGACACTCTGCCAGTGACTTTGTCACAGTTCATAAAGGGGAGAGAAGGAAAACTAAGGAGAACCAAAAATAAATGAAACAAGAACAACCTCCCAGAACTCTAACTGTGGTCAAAGGAAAAGGTGCTGGGAAGGTAGACAAACGGACACTCAGCAGGAATACACACAGTGTTTGCCTAGCAGGGAAAAACACATAACTGAAGGGCTGGAACGCCTTAGGACAAATCCACGTAGAAGTATATCCAGCAAGCCAGTGCAGTGAAGAGTGAACATATAAAACACCACCCAGAATGTGATAGGGCAAACCAAAATGTGAAATTAAGAAACACCTGGAGAGGATCAAGAAGGGAAAACAATGACAATAGAAATCATCAGCATTTGAACAGGGAAGAAAAGGCAATAGCTCAGCAGACAGGGGAACTGACCATGCCGCAACAGGTCACCGGATCAAATCCCCAAACTGAGCCATGACAATTAGGAAGCTCCTCCCTCCACTCCTTGCCTGAGCTTTGGTTCCAGTTTGAAATTTGCTTCCAGTTTTGTTTCTCTCCCGTTACCGACCTGGCTTGTATACCCGTTTTGAGCTCTCCGCGCCTGACCCTAGCTACGTATTTGAACCTGTGGTGCCTGCCCCGACCTCGGACTGTCTGACTACGTGTCTGTACCTCATATTTCTGCCTTGACCCTTTGGTCAGGTGATTCAGGTCCAGGTACTGCCCTAGAGTGTCAGCTTGTGGCTTCAGTAAAGGTCCAAATTTAACCTCACCAACAGAGGCTCTAGTGAAGACTAGGTAGAAGCCCGGCCAGTCGCACAGTGGGTCCACACCCATTGCCGTCACAGTAAGCTCAGCCCATGGACCCTGCTGACAAATCGGGACCCAGAGACCCCAAATTTAATGTACAAGGCTTGTACGAGGAAGTCCATGCTCAACATGAGCGTCAATACCAGCTGATACAGGCGATCAGTGTGGTGGCAACTCAACTGTAAGATTTGTCCACCTCAGTCTCCACCCTGTCCTGCACCTCTTCCATGTCAGACCATCCTTCTTATGGACTGGCATCCTCTCCAGGGGAACCACCTAAGGCTCCAGTTTCAGATGGAGCAGCTAAGCTCCAGCTTCCACTCCTATCCCGCTAAGATGGAGATCCGAAGGAGAGCCACAACTTCATAAACCAATGCAAAATCCATTTCATGCCACGCTTATCTCTTTCCATCAAACCAAACCAAGATTGCTGTTATGGTCTCTCTACTATCCGGACAGGCCCAAGCTTGGGCAAATGCCATTTGGGAGCATGCTGGAGATTCGCGATTTAAGGAAGTTTCTGGTGATGTTCCGTACAGTGTTCGAGGAACCAGGCCGCACCTCCTCAGCCATCTTATCCCTTTTGACATTAAGACAAGGCGCCGACACCGTGGTTCAGTATGCGTTAAGCTTCTATACCCTGGCTGCGGAGCTGGATTTTAATGAAGAAGTTCTGTTGGCCACTTTCTGGCAAGGCCTATCCGGCCGTATTAAGGATGAATTGGCATGGCAGAGATCTTCTATCTTCCCTGGATGCCCTTATACACCTGGCTACTAGGATCGATCTCCGTTTCCATGAGCAAGCTCTAGAACAAAGTCAAACATTTTGACGCATCAGAAGACCACCCAGGCAAGCTCCAACCTTCCAGTACCCCTTGCTGCTGCAAGCCACACCTCCGGCTTCAAAGCTGAAGCAAGTAGAGTGAGCTTAACTTTCTGTACAAGAGTGACAGTGAATGTATAGAGAGAACGAGTGCATATACTGAGGATGCAAAGGACATTATGTTCGTCTGTGCCCAGTAAAGCAGGTAAACTCCAGCACCTAGGGTTGGTAGGAGAGATGACCGTAGGTGAGAAAGATTGCTCTCCAAAACTATTAACTGAGGTCACCCTGACTTGCGGAGAGGTCTCTCTCTGCGGCAGCCCATTTAGACTCATCAGAAGACCACCCAGGCAAGCTCCAACCTTCCAGTACCCCTTGCTGCTGCAAGCCACACCTCCGGCTTCAAAGCTGAAGCAAGTAGAGTGAGCTTAACTTTCTGTACAAGAGTGACAGTGAATGTATAGAGAGAACGAGTGCATATACTGAGGATGCAAAGGACATTATGTTCGTCTGTGCCCAGTAAAGCAGGTAAACTCCAGCACCTAGGGTTGGTAGGAGAGATGACCGTAGGTGAGAAAGATTGCTCTCCAAAACTATTAACTGAGGTCACCCTGACTTGCGGAGAGGTCTCTCTCTGCGGCAGCCCATTTAGACTCCAGATCTGCTGCCAAATTCATCCATCAGGATCTGATTCTCCAACTTCAGCTTCCAACACAACAATTAGATCAACCCTTGGTTATAGCCTCCATTGATGGACAACCCCTGGCAAAGCCTGTCCGATATATCATGCAGCCCGTCACGTTTCAGATTGGAGCCCTGCATTCTGAAAGAATCTCTTTCTACATTCTACCTAAATCCGTAAACTCTGTTCTCCTGGGCCTTTCATGGTTGCGTTTACACGCACCGGTTGTTGACTGGTCCACCGGCCAGGTGCTTCAGTGGGGATCATGTTATGCTACCAACTGTCTTGCCAAGATTTTGCCTACGTCTCCACCTGTCATGCCTTCTAACCTTTCTTCTCTGCCCACCAATTATTGTGCCTTTGCAAACGTCTTTTGTGAAAAGAAGGTAAAGGTTTGCCCGTCCAAAAACCTTAGGATTATCCCATCAATCTTCAGTCTGGCACCTCTCAACCCCGGGGCCGAGTATATCCTTTATCTCTACCAGAGACTTATGCCATTTCGGAGTACATCCAAGAGAACTTACCCAAAAGATTCATCTGTAAGAGCTCCTCTCCTGCCGGTGTCTGCTTGTTCTTTGTGACCAAGAAGGATGGATCCCTACATCCCTGTATTGACTATCGGACCTTAACAAGATCACCATTAATAACAAGTATCTCCTGCCTTTGCTTTCTGAACTATTTGACAGAATTTGTGGGGCAAATATTTTCACCAAATGGGATGTACGAGGGGCTTATAACTTGATTTGAACCCATAAGGGCGACAAATGGATGATGGCCTTTAATACCCATGACGGTCACTATGAGTATCTCGTAATGTCTCTTGGTCTCTGAAATGTGCCTGCCGTGTTTCAGGAATTCGATAACATCTTCCGGTACCTTCTCTATGTTTCCATGGTTGTGTATTTGGACGACATCCTGATTTTCTCTCCTGATCTACCTACCCATAGAAGACATGTCCGTCAGGTTCTGCAGCGTCTACTGTAGAGCAATTTGTTTACCAAGTTGTCCAATTGTTTCTTTGAAAAACCCTCCTTGCATTTCCTCGGCTATATATGTTTCCAGCCACATTGTTTCCAAAGAAGGTTTCTGCCATTCTCTCCTGGCCTCGTACCCAAGGCTTGTATGCCATTTAGCGGTTCATGGGTTTCGTCATCTTCTACAGACAATTTATTCTACACTTCTCGAAGGGGGCTAATAACCCAAATTTTTAAAAAATGCAAGCCAAAATATATTAAAAACATCATGTTTATTTAGAATATCAAAAATAGAACAAAAATGACATACAATAATATTTAAACAACACAGGTAAGAAAAGGGGTCACCTGGTATCAATATATATAAATACATAAAAAAAAGGCCAAATTTGGTATACAGACTGATTAATAAATAAATAAAGCCTGGGTAATAATTTAATAAAACACTATATAGTTGTACATGCACAATTCATATATATGTGCTGAGGTAAATCTCAAAAGTAGAATGTATGGCCGGAGCAGTTAACAAACTACTCCAAGTACCCGTATATGTATGGCAAAATCAGTCAAGGAGAGATCAAAGACCAGGGGCCCACCACACCCAGCGATTGAAATGCTTCATCCAGGAGAAGAAGAGGGCTAATGCAAGAATCTGGCCTGAGTCGGACCTGTTGGCCTTCTAGCACTTGAAAGAGGTCTTTGTGAGAGCTCCAGTGCTGCACTATCCCGATCCTAACAAACAGTTTCTCCTGGAAGTGGATGCTTCCTCTATCAGTGCTGCGGCAGTTCTTCTGCAAAGAACTTCTTTGGGGAAGTCTGTCTCTTGAGGTCTCTTCTCTAAACTGTTTTTGCCAGCTGAGCGAAAATATAGAATTGGGGATCGTGAACTACTGGCCTTTAAGTTGGCGCTTGAAAAATGCCGACATCTACTGGAAGGTGCAAGCACCCCGGTAATAATATACATGGAATATAAGAATTTCACCTTTCTGCAGACCACCCAACGGTTAAATCCTCGTCAGGCCAGGTTGGCACTCTTCTTCACCCGTTTCGACTTTGAGTTGCACTTCCGTCCTGCAGAGAGAATGTTAAAGCAATGCCTTGTCTCTATCCTTTGACATGTCTGATTCTGAGGACGAGTTGCAGCACATCATTAACCCGGCAAGGATTGTTGAAGCAGCTCCTGTTCTTGTAAAATACATTCTCCCTGATAAAACCTTTGTTCCTGCTGATAGCAGGCGGATAATTCTGTCCTGGGGACACAAATCCAAGCTAGCCGGCCTTGTGGGCATACTTAATTCCACTGAGCAGATTTTTGACGCTTCTGGTGGCCTTCGCTGACCAAGGATGTTTGGCACTTCGTAACTGCCTGTCCACAGTGCACCAGAGTCAAGGTCTCCAGGATAAAGCCTGCTGGTCTCCTTCAGCCTCTGCAAGTTCCTTCCTTCCCTTGGCAACATATTGCCATGAATTTCATCACAGACCTCTGGGTTGTGGTGCACCGGTACTCCAAGATGGCTCAATTCATTCTCCTGGTTGGTCTTCCCTCTGCTCCCAAGCTCGAAACACAGTTCTTTCAGCATGTGTTTTGTCTCCATGGTCTTCCACTCCACATTGTCTCTGATCATGGGGTTCAGTTCACATAAAAAATTTGGAAAGTTCTTAGCAAGCTGCAAAATGTCCAGCTGGATTTCTCCTCTGCGCACCATCTTCAGACTAATGGGATAGTGGAGTGGGTCAATCAGGTACTTGAGAACTACCTACTTTACTTTATCTCTGCCTGTCAGGTGGAGTTTTCCTGCAACATCCACGTTGGGGAGTCTTCCGAAGCATCTCCATTTTTCGTTGTATACTCCCAGCATCCTTAAGTGCCCTCACCTATATCTGCTTTCTCTTGGGCACAGGCAGCTGACTCCAGTTATGGCAAATTCCTCCAGATTTGGCAGTAAATTTGGGCCTCCCTCCTTAAGGTCGTTTCTTGGATAAAGTCTCATGCATACAAGAAGAAAAGTCCTCCACCTATCTACTGACCCAGAGATAAGGTCTGGTTATCTTCCCGAAACATTCTCCTAAAGGTACCCTCCTACAAATTTGCCCCTCAGTACCTTGGACCATTCAAGATTCTCAAACTAATCAATCCGGTGACCTACAGGCTTTAGCTCCCGGTGAATCTATGGCTTCCGAACTCATTCCACGTCTTGTTCCTGAAGCCAATTGATCTTGAATCTCTTCTCTAGACTCCATGCTCCTGCCTCTACTTCTGGTCCTGAGGGTCCCTCGGATGTGTTTGAAGTAAAGAGCATTCTGTATTATAAGAGGGTTCGGGGGTGGACCTTCTACTTGATTGTTTCGAAAGGCTTTGGTCCTGAGCAAAGGTCTTGGGAGCCTGCTGAAAACATCTGCGCCCCTACCATTCTTGAGGTTTTTCTGTCGGTCTGGACAAAAAAGGAGGGGGCATAAGAGGGGGGTATACTGTCATGCCAGTAACTCGCATGTCTTCTCAGCATCCTCCTACTCACTACGGTCACCGCTCTGCTTCTCCTCGTGTCACGCAGTCTTGCTGACTTTGCCTCTATCAGCACTCTCCATCACTGCTGCATCTTCCTGCTGTCTCCACCTAGCTATGGGGAGGCATGGCCTGTTTCTGCAGGAATTTAACCCTGTTGTGTCCTACAGAGATTAGCTTCCCTGACCTATCCCCTGCCAACAGGCGATATATTAGGCAGCTCCTCCCTCCACACCTTGCCTGAGCTTTGGTTCCAGTTTACAGTTGGCATATAGTTCCCTGCCAGGGTGTTTTGTTTTGTTTTTGCTCTAGATAGCAAATTGGTAGAACATTTTTTAATAATTACTACTTAGGAAGCAAATGAACAAAAAAAAGTTCTGCAGAAAGGTGTATTTCAGAATATACTGTATAATACAGAGCTTTTTGTTAATCTCAAATAGTAGTAAGACATAATAAAACTAATGCTGTAATTTAAATGCCATTCTGCTATTATCTGGACTTATCGCATAAATTGCTGAGCGTACTGACTTTATAGACTCGGTTTCAAGATAGGACAACTGTAGTTTCAGATCTTTGTATTTCTCTTCTTGTTTGCTGGCACATTTTACAAACATAGACACGGAATCCATTTAAATGTTTTTTTGTGACTATAAATTGATAGTCTATACGTAGGACACTTATTTTGAAAGGTTACTGCACTCTGCATGCTGGATTGCAGATGAATTTTATATAGCATAAATGTAAGAAAAGCAGCACTGAGCAAATTGATGCAATGAGGATACATTGAGTAAACATCACATGGGTGAGAAAGCTAACACAAGTGCTTCATCCAAAGTACAAATGAGATCCTATATCAAAATCTAAATGTGTAAAACAGATAATTCCTCAGATTTCACAATAAAAACTGTATACATTGCTAAATGGATTTATTAGATCTGATTAATTTGAAATCCCATCAGAATGTCTCTATAATCTATTATGAAAGTTTAAAGGGAACCTGTCAGGTCCGATAACGCTATTAATCAGCAGACCTTCAGATATGGGATTAATCTGCAGGTTAATAGCGTTATGGAGTCAAAATGCCCAGGCTTGGAGGTTAATAGCGTTATCAGACATGACAGGTTCCCTTTAATTCAATCTCTGCCTGCCTTGCTTGACTGAAAATCTTTTCTGTCCTTCCTCCCTGCTCAGATCTCACACTGCTCAGTTCAAGCTGCACCTGTCAGTCAGACTGTGTGGGCGGGGTATTAATACACTTGATCTCATACTCTATTTTATTCTTCAGCTCATCCAAATATCCTGATAATACAGCCATTCTGACATGTATTTTCAAAGAAAGGCTATGTGCGCACGTCGTTCAGGATTTGAAGCAGAAATTTCTGCAACGTTTCTGCATCTCCTCGGCTGGAAATATGCTGCGGAAAAAACGTTTGCATCGTTTTTGACACATTTTTTTATGCGTTTTTTTAAGCGTTTTTCTACATCAATGAATGCTTTTTGGAGCTAAATAAAGTTATTTTGGTGGGACATTGCTTTAACCCTTGGATTACCGTCAGAATTAGGGTGAGTATATTGGTTAATTTAAATGATTAAAGAATGTGTCTGTTGTATTTCAAATAAAGTGTTTACTCTGTGTCTGTGTGTTTATTTAACTCTTTACTTTACTTTACTTTAATTATGTTTGGTGAAGAAAGGGTCTGATTGACACCTTGTCATCGCCAAACAAAAGAGCTAGGTGTCAACTAATTCCATTCACCCAATTTTCATTAGCATTTCCATTCATGTTATTTCTGGGGCAGCTATGAGCTGCTATTTTTAGCCTAGGAAGGTGCCATTAGGCGAACATGGTACCTGGCTATTATTAACAGCTCACAGCTGTTTCGCTAGCCGCTACGTCCCCACGAACAGCAACAAGCAGTGTTTTGAACGCAGCGTATTTTTGCTGCATCCAAAACGCAATTTTCTAATGCTGCCCTTTTGTTGTCGGTACATGTGAATCCACCTCATAAAATGACACTTCAATCGGTCAAAATCTGCAGCAGAGACTGGCGTGTCCACTACAGAAATTGACATGCTGCGAGTGAGTTTGGGTACGTGGCCATGATCAGGAGCTGCTGCAGGTTTGACGCTGCATGTATATACAGCGTCAAACCCGCAGTGTCCAGATGTTACAGCATAGTGGATGGGATTTCTAGAAATCCCATGTCCACTATGCATGCATCAGAGGCTGCGAATCACCCATGGACACTGACATGCAGCGCGTCTTTCAGGACCGCAGCATGTCAAATTCTCTTGCGGAGTCGCTAGTCTTCGCAGCAGAAATTTGACCATTAGAAAGTATTGAATGCGATAACTCCGCATGGTTCAGTGAAAAGTGCTGCTATGTCCAAATCATGGGCACAGAACCTAAAATTTAAAGTGGTATTCCCATCTCCAAGATCCTATCCCAATATGTAGTAGGTGTAATAATAAAAATATTAGCAAATACCTCCAATTAGAAATGTAGTATAGTTTTCCTGATTCACTATGGCTCTTTCCTCATGTGCAGGCTCTTAGGTATCCATGGTTATGACCACTGATATAGTGACAGTTAGCTAGTGGTCATAACCATGGATACCCAAGGTACTGAAATGCCTGCACATGAGGAAAGAAACCTAGCTAATCAAAAAAACTATACTACATTTCTAATTGGAGGTATTTCCTAATATTATTACTATACCTACTATATATTGGGATATGATCGTGGAGATGGGAATGCCCCTTAAAAAAAAATGGCGTGGGTTCCCGAATCATTATTATAACCAGCAGAGGGAAAGCCGACTGCTGGGGGCTGATATTAGTAGCCGGGGAAGGGGCCATTAGCCAACAATGTTCCCTGGCTATTAATATCAGCCCACAGCTGTTTGTTTAGCCTCTACTGGCTAGATTACAGGGGGACCCAAGAAAAAAATTTACGTAGGGTCCTTCTATAAAATCTAACCAGAAAAGGCTAAACAGACAGCTGCGGACTCATATTAATAGCCGGGGAAGGGGCCATGAATACTAGCCCCCTCCGTGGCTAATAATATCACCCCTCAGCAGTCCCAGAAATGGCGCATTTTATGGATCTGGCGCTTAGGCTCCGCTCTTCTCACTGCCCTGTAGCGGTAGCGAGTGGGGTTGGGGTTCATGTCAGCCTTGTATTAGCGGCTAACGTGAAGCCCAGGTTAGTAATGGAGGGTGTCTATAAGACACCCCCATTACTAACCGCGTAGTAAAGTTTTTGCCGCTTTTTCAATAAATACATGGCCAGAATAAAGTATTTTAATGAAATAAAAAACGCACAGTTTTAAAAAAATTTTTTATTATACTCTCAGTCCCCGAATCCCTTGATCTTCTGAAAGAAAAGTAAAATAAAAAACAACCATATCCCTCACCTGTCTGCCGTCACAACGTAGTCCACGATTACCGCCATCACGATTGTCCCTCAGCTATCCGGGTCACTTCTACAGCAGTGATATCAGCAATCACTGATGTCACTGCTGTAGAAGACAGCACTGTATACTTACAGGAGTGTAAAATCACTCCTGTCAGTGTACATGCTGCTGCAAGAGTGAGGTCACTGGAGTTCATGAGCTGTAGATCAGCTGATCAGCCCCAGTGACCTCAGCACCAGTACTGGTGGGAACATTCTTCAGAATGTTCCCACGCAACACCGGTGCCATAAAGTGAGGTCATGTGAGCTCTCAGCTGATCTTCAGCTGAGAGCTCACGTGACCGCAGGTCTTGGCAGCCCCACAGTGTACCGCCGGCCGCCAGGCTGAAGGCATCGCTGGGGTACATCGCGAGCACCGGGGGCCATCGGACAGGTAAGAATAAGGGTTTTTTTGTTTTTTTTCCCGCACGAAGTCCCGGCTCGGCTGAGGAGACTACTGCTCCCCTCAGCTGCGCCGCTCTCGCTGTTATCAGTGGCGGTCGGATGAGGGGAGTAGTAGTGTCAAGGTAAAATATATATATTATAGAAAATCAATTAGTTTCTTTTAATAGATTACCTAATCAGTGTGAATCAATATAGTGATGATGGAATAATCTATGTGTATGTATGTATGCAAAAGTGTATATACACATGGATTATGTTAATAGTTAATGAATATATAACTAACAGTTTCTATTCTTATTGTAGACACGACCAACTAAATGATTTCCTGAGAATGACGTATGCATGTGCATGGCTGATATCAGAGAGATTCTTGTGGAGTTGGCAAAGATTGCGCTGAGAGGCAAACTCACCCCCTCCCATCGGAATCCCTAAGGCGTTACTCAGACCAAGAGATACATGGATGAGCAAATTGCAGTGTGCCGAGTTATCAGAAAGAGCAAGGAATTTTACTAATCCCACCTAGAAGGAGAATACTATTTAACCCCATGTCTACGCAATAAAGTATGCCATTTTGCGTGGTTCAGTCTCTGAGTGAAGTTTTTCAACCAGATTAGCAGATTTGGTTAATTAGCTTCTCTGCATGCACTTGGACATCTTTAATTTGGAGGAGAGCAGTTACCTAGTGTATCTTAAAT
Organism: Phyllobates terribilis; assembly: GCF_046119375.1. Classification (NCBI taxonomy): domain Eukaryota; kingdom Metazoa; phylum Chordata; class Amphibia; order Anura; family Dendrobatidae; genus Phyllobates; species Phyllobates terribilis. The sequence goes on from NW_027362763.1 coordinate 847,119,305, forward strand.
TGGTGAAACCTCCACAAATGGTGCCATGACTCGGATCACACTCAAGGGGCCTCTAAGTCTCGGGGTGCCCATCACCGGACCACCTACGGATGAGGCGGGACTGCTCAAAGCGAGAGCATGATCAACTCTCATCACTGAATATGGTAAGTCTTGAATCCGTAGTGCTTATTCGTATTTTGAGCGGTCTCTCGTGAGTTTGTGGTGTCTAGATTGGCCCTTAGGGACAGCCCGTGCGACTGGGCGGGTCCCCGATGTGTGATTCCAATAACTCTGGTGTGTAGTCGCTCCTGGCTAACTGCTGCTCTGTGGTATCTTAGGTGTCCCGTCCCATTAGAACGATCTTTGTACACAGGGGCGTACAAGTATACACTTGAGAATTTAGGAAAATTTCTTTGTTTATAACGCGGGCACGCTGGGAGTGACGTTGTTACTGATAAATCGTGTATTAAGACGTTGTTAGGGCGAGGGCACGCGGGGTTAACTAATCCTCTATTAAGACATGGAATACGCGGGGAGCCGACTGCATCGTTAAGCCGTATATTAAGACATCACTAGGACGCGGGTGCGCGGGGTGTTCAGTGCTTTATTAAGTCGTAAAAGAATCAATTCAGTGCTTGGTAGGGAGCGTAGGGACCTCTTACAATTCTACTTGTGTATCAGCTGCCTGGTCTGATCATAAGTCTAAGGGGACGGAACGCCTGGAGCCAAAATCATGGAAAAACTAAAGACATTTTTTGTGTCACAGGGGTTGCTTGATCAGGAGCGACAGGACCCCAAAGATATAGTTACTAGAAGAGAAGGAAGGAAATATGTAGAGAAAACCGAAAAAGTAATGTCATTGTGTGGGTTGTTCACGGGGGGTAGATTACAGTATGAGATGTTGAATGCAGCAATTTGTGAAACAGGGGAAAACTGGAAGATAATGGGTTGTTGCAAAGTGCATACATGTGGAAAAAAGTTGCGCTGAGTTTGTCTAAAGTAGGGAAAAAGTATGTGCAGAAACTTAAGCAGTTAGCTAAAATATGCGAGCTACCAGATAAGGGCCGGTTGCAGCTGCTAGAATGGAAAGAAATTATGAAGAAGAAAAAGGGCAAGCTAGAAGATAAAGGATTGTTACAAACAGCTTTGGCTTGGTATAGAACAGCAGAGAATTTGTCAAAAGAAGGGTGGGTGGAGGAAGAAAATACAGACAATAAGGGAAAGACGCCATGTTATGTGTATTACAAAGATACTGCTTTCCAGCCACCGCCCGATAATGGAGGACGGGGGGGGATGGACCTGTACAAATTGCAGTCAGCAGAATCCTGATAATAGAGATACTTGTCTTGCATGCGGGGCACCACGTCCCAGACCTCACACTGTTCCTCCCCTCCCCATCATGCCTCCGCCACCGCCCTATAATGGCGGCGCAATGAATTGTTGGGTGTGTTCTAATTGTGGCCAGCAGAATCCATTGTCAGCAGATTATTGTGTTGCATGTCACGCTCCCCATCCAGGAGGCCCACCCCTTGCTACTACGCAAGCCACTCCTAGTGCCCCATCCTCATCTGTTATACCTATGTCCGCCCAAAGTTCCAACCCTTCCTGCAGCAGCCATGTTGCTACACCCATTGCATCACCTCCGGCCTCTGACCAGATGTCCCTTTCGGTGACGGCCATCTTGGCGCACCCTTCCTGTAGTGTGCTTCCTTCCGGTGGCGGCAATCTTGGCGCACCCGGAATATAGGCCACAATATGGCCTCGCAGAAGGTACTCCTTATTGCTAAAGCTATAGAGAAACAATTGAATGCTGTACCAAGGCATGTTCCAGCACCTGCTCAAGAGATTTACCCTATGAATCGCTTATATCTGATGATTTCCTTTCATGTGTGGGAGTGGATGGAAAACCACACTCATCCCAACTAAGATTTCCATTGCCTATTGGGAAAGAACAGAAGCTGCTGGCCAGATTGCTAGTTTCAGCCACCTGCCTGCTTAATTTGTTGGGAGCAGATCTTCTCCAGAAGTTAAATGCTCAAATATCATATGATGAGAATGGAATGCATCTAGGTGTCTCTACTCCGTTATCATTAGAGCAACAAACAAAGGTACATGCCCTCCCATTGTGTGTCATCCAATTTGCAACAACCGCCATACCACAGCATTATCTTGACGGCATACCACCTGAACTCTGGTCTCAAGGTCCTGATGATATAGGCCGGCTGCATGTCCCGCCAGTCCAAGTTTTCCTGAAAGAAGGTCCACGGATTCCCAGACTCCCACAGTACCCACTGAAAGCAGCCCAAGAAGTGTCATTAGATGCCCAGATCCAAGAATTACTCAAGAAAGGAGCATTAATTCCCTGTGTTTCTCCTGCTAATACTCCATTGTTTCCAGTGAAGAAGAAAACTGCAGGAGGAGAATTAAATTCAGGATGGTGCAAGATCTGAGAGATGTGAATGCAGTTACAATCCTGGAGACCAGAGTGGTGCCAAATCCACATACATTACTCAGTGAAATTCCCCTGAGGCAACGCATTTTACAGTAATCGACTTGGCAAGCGCCTTCTTCAGTGTGCCTCTGCATCCAGACTGTCAGTATCTTTTTGCTTTTACACACAGAGGAGTACAGTACACCTGGACCGTTATGCCTCAAGGAGCTCAGAACTCCCCTCATCACTTCACACTGGCCTTACCTACCTGTCTCCAACCCTGGAAGAGTGAGAACCCTGAAGTCACATTGATACAATATGTCGATGATCTACTCCTCTGTTGTCCCGACGACCAAACTTGCCACAGGTTCAGCTATTCTTTGCTCCAATTTCTGGCCACCATCAGATGCAAAGTTACTCTGCGAAAGCTACAATGGTGTTGTACCAAAGTTGTGCTTTTGGGTCATTGCATATCCCAAGGTACCAAGCATCTCACTGAAGAGCGGAAAACTGCCATCTGTGACATCCCGTACCCAAGAACTGTCAAACAACTCCAAGCTTTCCTGGGAATGATCACATACTACAGGCAGGGGATCCCTAACGCGTCAGTTCTCATGCAACCTCTATATGATCGGGTCCACTCTTCTGAGCTTGACCTGCATTTTGACCAAGAAGCTGAAGATGCAATGGACCAGTTGAAAGAACTCATCATTTCAGCCCCTGCACTGGGGATTCCCAACTATGAATTTCCATTCTTTCTATTTGTCTCTGAAGCGTGTGGCCATGCCTCAGGAGTTCTGGCACAAAAACATGGAGGCCACATGAGACCCGTCGGATATTATTCCAGGAAATTGGATCCAGTGGCGCAAACAGCTCCAACATGCCTCAAAGCAGTGCTGGCAGCTACAGAACTCCTCCACAGAACAGCAGATGTTGTACTTGGCCATCCTACAACTATACTGGCCCCTCATGATTTGAAAGCTATTCTTGCACAAAACCAGCACAACCATCTATCTATGCAACGTTGTGTCAGAATCCAATGTGAGCTCCTTTTACCAGAAAATATAGCTATTCGGCGATGTACTGTCTTGAACCCCTCCACTCTGTTCCTCTGTCAAGGGGGGACTGCTCTGTAGACTTAGGGGGGTCCTCAGAAGACCATGAATACCCTGATTCGATACTGACAAGTCCAGATAAGCAGATGAATATGGAACTTACCATACTGGATATGCGGTGGTGTCCTCACCAACGGTGTCAGCTCAAGAGGCCGAACTGTATGCTCTGACCGAAGCCTGCAAGTGTGTGACTCGCCCCCTGGGCCGTGGGGCACTCGGATCCGGGCAATAGGGAGACGATGGGGGTAGTAGTGGCGACCCGGTTCCGTGGCTCAGGGTGGTCAGGCCAATGGTAGTCTGCTATGTTCTGCTGATAATGTCCGACTACGCCACCCGTGGATTTGCGGTCATTAGGTACCGCCGCTGCAAGGCAGACCGCTGGGGATGATGAGGTGTGCAGCTGGGATGGTGTGACTCCCCACGGGAAGAGTGCGGCCCCAGGGCAGTGTAGTGGATGTTAGGAGTGATGGTAGTGAGAGTCCCGGTGCTGATAGTGCTGGAGGAGCAAGGAGCACACAGACAACAAGTTGCAGTCCAGGGTCTTTACTGAAACAGGTAAACTGACCCATAAACAGTCCCGGCTAGGAGGGGACCTGGATGTCTGAGAGCAACGGGGAAATTGGCCCTGGTCAAGGTGAGGGTGTAGGCCTACCGTGCTTTCTGCGCTCCTTCTGGCTATCTCCTCGTTATAGGGTAACAGCCCACGTTTCCAAGCTTTCCGTGTAATTCTCGCCTGTATGGCCTGCGACGTGGGTTCCTTTCTGCTCCCAGCCTTGTACGGCTTTACTGGTCCCTTCTGTTGTGGCAGGGCCTCCAGGCTTCTTAGGCCAAGGAATATACAGTCCCTTGCGGACTGGTTCTCTGCTGGGGGATGTGGAATCCTTCCAGCCTCAGACACCAAAGTCTGGTAAGGTCAGTCTCTGATTTGCCAAGACAGGCTCTCTTCGCCTCTCGTCTCTGGCTGGTGGCTCTCCTACTGCCACACTTCCTCTTAGGTGCAATCAACTTTCTGTCCCTGCTCCACTCTGGGACACGTCTCAGTGCTGAGACAGGCCATCCAGTTCTCTCCAACCCTGCCCCCAGCACCAGCTTTTATAGGGGCAGCCTGCTCCCCCTACTGGCCTGAGACAGGAGGCATTGCATGCTAATGTTCCCCTGACCAGAGAACCTCCCCCTTGCTCTCAGACACAGCTTTAATTACACTTGTGGCATCCAGGCCAGGGTGACACATGTGCAGAGGGTCGAGTGGCCAATATCTACATGGACTTGAGGTACAGATTCTGGATTCACATCACTTACTAGTGTAGGGAGTATGGCGGCGCTGAATGGCCAGGGATATGTATAACACATACATACTCTCCGTTACCGGGTCTCATATCTGCGAATCCCAGCAGAGCACAGTACCTGCACTGGAGGGATTCATAAGTCTGCAGTCACCCAGAGCAACTGCAGACTTATCACTTTTGACCGGACAACCCCTTCAAAGTATATTTTCTCTAAACTTTTGGATTGTTTCACAGAGAGATGTTCCTGGATGCAATTATGCAGCCAGACTTCGATTTATGCTCAAGGTTTGGGCAGCTTGAATCAGAGAGCAGGTTTACTTTAAAACAGATGTCAGCAGATTTCACAATACAAACTGTATACATAATTAAGTCTATGTGGATGAATGGCCGCCATATAATGCTACATTACTCCTGCTTGACCACCTTGACATATGTATGCTTAGATGTGGCTAATATAGTGTTTTTCTCCGAGATATCCGCAGCGTTCAGCTGATTAACACTTTGAACCAAAACAACATTTTTAATTGTAAAAATAATTATTCATTAGGTGCCTCCTTAATGTTACAGCTTGGTTATCATTCAAGTATATATAATTTGGAAGTATACAAACTTTAATTGAATTTTTTTCCATTTTATCTACGTGTTGGTGCATTTAAAGGAGATTTGTCAAAGTTGTTGGCTGCAATCGGACAGCTTAAGTTTTCCTGATTGAATCAACACATGAAGGCTTAATTGAAATCCCCCCAAGCCGTCACTGAGTGTCTCTATAGGATACTGGTCAGGAACAGCTGAAAAGAACTGAAAATAGTTCAAGGCATTATTAAGATCAACGGATGTACGGAGAGATCACGTCCATTAAAGTGAACCCTTCTTCAAGTCTATCTGGGTTAAAGACTTTAGACCACTAAAAGCCTCGATGATCACAGGATTAGCTACTGGCATTTGTTTATTTTCTCACTCCAGTGATTAAAAAAACTTACTTTTGCTTATCCTTCTCTTACGGAGTGCTTGTGGGTTCCATTAGGATATTTTGGCCTTTAGATAACTCGCTGAAAACTTAAATCCTGTACTTGTCATATTGCCTCGTTTGGTTCATTGGTATAATTTTCATGTGAGCATAATACAGAGTTGCAGATTTCTTATAAATGTAAAATGTATACTCATTTATAAAATTAGTAAAATTCACCTACACCCCTTCTCTGACGAATGTATCAAGGTCCTCATACTGTCATATCATCTTCCATCTTGTGCCCACACACAACAGTCTTACTTTACTAAAGTGAAGACACTGGAAGTCACTACAAACTACTAAGACAAATTAATTTAATATAAAATAAAATGTAAATTTTTTCTCATTAGTTATCAAATTATTGACCCTTTCAGGACCTGAAAAATTTTCAGTTTTTTTGCTTTTTTGCTTTCCCACATTCAGACCGTTATAACCACATTTTTTTCTCCATCATAGCTGTGAGGTCATGCATTTTCAGGACAAGGTGTGCACCAGGTCAGCACTTTGCGATTCACATACATACATTATTCTTGTAACTTTATAAAATGGGAAAAATACTTGTAATAACAATTATCAGAGCTCTATTGCTGGAGTGGAAGTGCAGCTATGACTGGCAGCCACATTCTTCTTGACCACATGAGCATAGCTTTTGTGGTCATGGTCCATCGCAGTGATGGCACACACTCTCACAGGTGCCAGATACTATTCAGTAGAGGGGGCCACATGAGAGACTGTGACTGTTATGGAGAGTTGAACCAACAGACTCAACTTAATTCTGATCATTATTATTATTGTTTTATATTCATTTTTATCACTTAATATTGAGCAGAATTTAGTCTGTTGACTCACTAGAGGGCTTATTGTAACATGTATTGTTATAAGTAGCAGCTAATCAAAATCATATAATTCACTGCTATTAATAAAGTTTATAACAAAACTGTAAATCATACTCCTCCTGTTATTCATCCTTGATCAACAGGTCCCCCATACATTACATACATTATGATGCCCCCAACAGAGTATGATGTCCATACAGCCCCTCAAACAGTATGATATCCCAACAAAGCTACCAACACAGTATTATGTCCCTACAGAGCCTACCACACAGTATGGTGTCTCCACAAAACACCCCTCACAGTATGATGTCCCTACACAGTCCCCCACGCTGTATGATGTCATCCCACAGCCCATCACAAAGTATTATGTCTCCACACAGTATGATGTTTCCACAAGTACTGACATTTAAAAAAATGTAACTACTCACCTAACCCTGTTCTCCCGCTGTTCTGGTCATAATATAGTGATGTCATAGTGCCTGCTGCGCTCTCAGACGCACAGGCCCAATGGAAGAAGAGAGAGCTGACTGCTCCCTATTCCATCATTATATTCATCGGTATCTGCATCCTGAACATGAAATTTTCACCCTAAATCCCTATCTATTTAATGCCATGCTATAAACTAATTTTTAATATGCTTGAATTTAAAATTCCCTGTCCTTCCCTTACTACACTATCTAACTGCATTTTTTTTTCTTTTTACTATTTCTTTTTTTGATGACGCTTCGTTTGAGAATCCCATGCTGGGAAAATCAAACTAAGCGTTATCAGGGGGCAGGTCTGTAGTTCTTGCACCCTGATCAGTGACGCTCGTTTCAGGGACTGGGCTAATCCCTGCTCGATGTGCACAGTGACAGCGCACTCTTTGTTGCTGGCTCACATCAGCAGTAACGAGCTGGCAACAGAACACGTTGTCAGAATACCCGGCATACAGAGACCAGTGCTGCCCCCAAAAGTGGTGTCACTTGCTCGTCTCTGCACACCGAGTAGTCTCAGAATACACACTAACAGTGCACTCTATTCTGGTGGCGGCTTGTTACTGCTGATCTGAGCCAGCAACAGAGAGTGCGTTGTCACTGTGCACATTGCCGGGACTAGCCCAACCTCTGAAACAAGCGTCACTGATGACGCTTTGTTTACGTATCCCAGCATGCACTGGGATTCTCAAACGAAGTGTCATCAAAAAAGGAAGTAGTAAAAAAAAAAAAAGAAAAGCAGTTAGTGTAGTTAAGGTATAGTAGGGAATTTTTAATTCAAGTATATTAGAAATTAGTTTAAATGATGGCATTAAATAGATCGTAATTTAGGAAGAAAATTACCTTGTATGTTCGAACACCCTTTTAAGACGTTCAAGATACATTTCTGATGCTGCCTATCATATTATATTTTAGCACCCATGTTACTTACAATACCTTGACTTTCTGTGGAATTATAGAACCAAACATCAACATAGGGATCTATTGGTGATCTAAGTTCAACTCCGAAGAAACACAGAAAATCCAGGTATTGCAACTACAATATGGCTGCACGACAGCCACCTGATACCTGACATACCAGAACTTTGCTCAAACTACATATCATGCCATGTGAATCTTGCTTCTGGGTATCAGTCTGGTCACTATTATCTTTTATTAGTATTATTTTTTACAGGGTATCTTTTCCTGAGAAAATAAATTAAAGGGGTAATTCAGCTCCACATCAGAAGGTGAGTGGGGTTGGTGTCATCTACAGACACCTGACACTCACACACGACCTAGCAGATATCTGTAGACATTTGATTATTGTCACCGCTCACCTTCCGATGCAGAAGTGAGCAGTGCAGGATAATCCTTTTAAAGATCAAAATCTATTTGATTGCACTGCTACCTTTCCAAAATAATAATGGCTGATGATGGCCAGTATCTCTGTAAGTAAATAAGACACTGTCACCAAATATTGATTATTGTTCTATGTTCTGATTTACTAGTATTTGGCCAATTTTGAATGAAAATCACCTTTTCCTATATCTTGTATCAGATCCCATAAGCTTAGTAAATTGGTCATGGTGTACGGAAAGAAAAAAATAGACAATTAGTGAATATCAGTTAAAAGAATACATGCGTTTAGAGCCGGGCGCTTTACAGGTGCTTCAACGCCCCCTAGTGAATCAAATTATACAACACTCAAATTGCTCCTATGGTAGAATATGTCAGTATGGCTTTACCACATTCTTGACCCCTAAAAACATTATTTATAATATTGAATTTGCCAATTAACACAATTGATATTGCAATATATTATGTGTAGTTTACATAGGATTGCAGATATTCCTACTTCAGCATACGATATTTTACACATGGCATACCTGTCGTTGGATTGCTAAACATCCATTGCTATTTTGAAAGGGATAGATAGGGAGCTGCGCTTGGCTGGTCTTCGGCACTCCCATTAAAATGAATGAATGGTGTAGATGTAAGCATAATCCACGACAGCTCCATGCACACAGGGTTCTTCATAGCCTCGGTTTTCGGGATCAATGGGGGCACCAGTGGAAGGACCCCCAGTGATCGGGAAGTTATCCCCTATCTGTAGAGTTTGGACTTCCAAACTTGAAGCTTCTTCTTTAATTACATTTCTAACAGATTTCTTTCTAGATTCTTGAAATGTTTGAAGTTCAGCTATGTCCTGGACTATGCCCAAGGGATGGGGGATAACTGCTGGCTCAGTGGTGAGCACTGTAGCTTTGCAGCGATGGGGTCCCAGGTTCAATTCCCAGCAAGGACAACATCTACAAGGAGTTTGTGTGTCCTCCCCGTGTTTGGGTGGGTTTCCTTCGGGTTCTCTGGTTTCCTCCCACACTATATAGGGAATATAGATTTTGAACCCCTATATGGACAGTGATGACAATGTGTGTAAAGCGCTGTGGGATACGATAGTTATATAAGCATAATAAACTTGAGAATACCCCTTTACTGGAGTGGTAAACTAGCACTAGAATTCAGTCCCAGATTTCTAGATGTCCTGCCATGTGTAAAGTCCCACCACAAAAGTACAAGGGTATGTTCACACATAATGAATACACAGTTGATTGCCTGCTGCAGATTGAAGGGGTAGTTTTAGCATTGTGGGAAAAAAATATCAGTAAATTAAGTAAAAAAAATCTGCAGTATTAATTGACCTACATTGCGGATTTTCAATATTCAATTTGTCAATTTTTGCTGTCAATTGAATTCTTAAATTTTGAACTCTCATTTCCATTGCTGCTACTGAAATATGCTGATTTACCCTTAGAGGGCGCACTGCACCACCTATTGTAAATCTATTACAGTATGTTATAGTAATCTTACCATCTAAAGCAGCTTATCAAGATGAGATAAAATGGTTGTACAAAATAGTACAGAGCTATTCAATAAAGAAGAATGCAAATAACTCTTAAAGCGACATTTCCTTCCAAGTGCAGAATGCGCAGAACTTGTGGATGGATGCAAGAACAGGACATATATGACAGTTGTCCTGCAACAGACAAATGATCCTCTGTCACAGAAGACACGAAGAAGGGTCTTTATTGAAAATGTATACGTCAACATGTTTAAGGGACGGTCAGACCCCCTTCATCAGGATAAGACATCATGTATAGATGTTGGCATTATAGATTTAAATGATTATTCTCAACTTCATAGATGGGTATTGTTGGATAATGTTTGTAAAAACAAGCAATTTTGCTATTTATTGTTTATTAAAAATGTTATCTGTTTTTTAATAATTTATTTATTGAGATAAAAACACTTTTTTATACACTGCTGAAAAAAATAAAGGGAACACTCAAATAACACATCCTAGATCTGAATGAATGAAATATTCTCATTGAATACTTTGTTCTGTACAAAGTTGAATGTGCTGACAACAAAATTACACAAAAATCATCAATGGAAATCAAATTTATTAACCAATGGAGGCCTGGATTTGGAGTCACCCCCAAAATTAAAGTGGAAAAACACACTACAGGCTGATCCAACTTTGATGTAATGTCCTTAAAACAAGTCAAAATGAGGCTCAGTGCTGTGTGTGGCCTCCACATGCCTGTATGACCTCCCTACAACACCTGGGCATGCTCCTGATGAGGTTGCGGATGGTCTCCTGTGGGATCTCCTCCCAGACCTGGACTAAAGCATCCGCCAACTCCTGGACAGTCTGTGGTGCAACGTGACGTTGGTGGATGGAGCGAGACATGATGTCCCAGATGTGCTCAATCCGACTCAGGTCTAGGGAACGGGCGGGCCAGTCCATAGCTTCAATGCCTTCATCTTGCAGGAACTGCTGACACACTCCAGGAACATGAGGTCTGGCATTGTCCTGCATTAGGAGGAACCCAGGGCCGACCGCACCAGCATATGGTCTCACAAGGGGTCTGAGGATCTCATCTCGGTACCTAATGGCAGTCAGGCTACCTCTGTCGAGCACATGGAGGGCTGTGCGGCCCTCCAAAGAAATGCCACCCCACAACCATTACTGACCCACTGCCAAACCAGTCATGCTGAAGGATGTTGCAGGCAGCAGATTGCTCTCCACGGCGTCTCCAGACTCTGTCACGTCTGTCACATGTGCTCAGTGTGAACCTGCTTTCATCTGTGAAGAGCACAGGGCGCCAGTGGCGACTTTGCCAATCCTGGTGATCTGTAGCAAATGCCAAGCGTCCTGCACAGTGTTGGGCTGTGAGCACAACCCCCATCTGTGGACGTCGGGCCCTCATACCACCCTCATGGAGTCAGTTTCTAACCGTTTGTGCATACACGTGCATATTTGTGGCCGACTGGAGGTCATTTTGCAGAGCTCAGGCAGTGCTCCTCCTGTTCCTCCTTGCACAAAGGTGGAGGTAGCGGTCCTGCTGCTGGGTTGTTGCCCTCCTACGGTCCCCTCCATCTGGGACATCATGTCTCGCTCCATCCACCAACGTCACTTTGCACCACAGACTGTCCAGGAGTTGGCGGATGCTTTAGTCCAGGTCTGGGAGGAGATCCCACAGGAGACCATCCGCAACCTCATCAGGAGCATGCCGAGGTGTTGTAGGGAGGTCATACAGGCACGTGGAGGCCACACACAATATTGAGCCTCATTTTGACGTGTTTTAAGGACATTACATCAAAGTTGGATCAGCTTGTATTGTGTTTTTCCACTTTAATTTTGGGGGTGACTCCAAATCCAGGCCTCCATTGGTTAATTAATTTGATTTCCATTGATGATTTTTGTGTGATTTTGTTGTCAGCACATTCAACTTCGTACAGAACAAAGTATTCAATGAGAATATTTCATTCATTCAGATCTAGGATGTGTTATTTCTGTGTTCTCTTTATTTTTTTCAGCAGTGTATATATACTGCTCGTTGCTTTGGAAATCGTCCACTGCTGCTAGACAGCAAAACATGCACAGTACTTACAAGCTATTTTCCATTAAGCTTGTAAGCACTGCTATGAAGCTGGCCAGGATTGCTGGAGTGCACATTACCTTCTGATCCTGGTCAGTTTCAGCTCAGTGCTTTCAAGCTAGACAGTAGGAGTGGTCGGTCTCCTAGGTAATGAGCTGTAAGCAAAAGAAAAGTGTTAATATCTCAAGGACGGCTGTAAATTTCAATAAAGGGTAAATAGAATAAAAGATTCATAAAACAAAAAGAATATATTTTCAACGTTAAAAAGTTCTGGAAAATATAGAGGCAAGCGTTTATTCGATAAATCAATAAAAACGAACTGTCATGTTGGCAAATCTGCGTGGGAAAGCAAGGACTATCTGCCTGACATTTGAGTGGCTATGGAAAGCTTGGTATGTCTTGTAATGGCACATGTGGTGAGAAATGGTTTAGGTGGTAACATGGTATGTAGCTAATAATGAGAATGGTTGACACCACTGACACTGAATGGACTACGGAAGCCTGGTGGGACCAAAAGTAGCAGGATCTCATCAGCGCTAACTATAGCTGAACCCAAAAGAACATACGGGAATAAGAGCCATAAATAAAAATCACAAAGAATCTTTATTACATAATGTATATCAAAAGAACACATAAAAAAACATTTAAAAAAGGAGAGTGTCAGGCATAGGCAAAACCATTTCAGTAGGTCATATAAAACTGCAGTACTGGTCACTAAATGTCTCAGTGTGCATAAAAAGACAAGTTCCACACCAGACAATTATTACAATTATGAATATATGGTGGAATAAAATCCTACCTAAAAAGAAAACAATGGAGACCCCTTGGAGGAAGCAATATGCGAAACGCGCATCAGGGGTGCTCCTTTGGCTGTCATACAGGTCATATATATTTCATGGTGATTTTTCACCTTACTTGGCCCACACATGTGCTATTTGGCAGAGATGTTCCTTAGGGATATTGTTTTCTTTCCCTGCTAGTCTCCATTTTCTTTTTAGGTAGGATTTTATTCCACCATATATTCATAATTGTAATAATTGTCCGGTGTGGAACTTGTCTTTTTATACACACTGAGACATTTAGTGACTAGTACTTCTATTTTATATGACCTACTGGTATGGTTTTGCCTATGTCTGACACTCTCCTTTTCTAAAAGTTTTTTATGTGAACTCTTGATATACACTGCTCAAAAAAATAAAGGGAACACTCAAATAACACATCCTAGATCTGAATGAATGAAATATTCTCATTGAATACCTTGTTCTGTACAAAGTTGAATGTGCTGACAACAAAATCACACAAAAATCATCAATAGAAATCAAATTTTTTAACCAATGGAGGCCTGGATTTGGAGTCACCCCCAAAGTTAAAGTGGAAAAACACACTACAGGCTGATCCAACTTTGATGTAATGTCCTTAAAACAAGTCAAAATGAGGCTCAGTAGTGTGTGCAGCCTCTGCGTGCCTGTATGACCTCCCTACAACGCCTGAGCATGCTCCTGATGAGGTTGCGGATGGTCTCCTGTGGGAACCCCTCCCAGACCTGGACTAAAGCATCCGCCAACTCCTGGACAGTCTGTGGTGCAACGTGACGTTGGTGGATGGAGCGAGACATGATGCCCCAGATGTGCGCAATCGGATTCAGGTCTGGGTTACGGGCGGGCCAGTCCATAGCTTGAATGCCTTCATCTTGCAGGAACTGCTGACACACTCCAGCCACATGAGGTCTGGCATTGTCCTGGATTAGGAGGAACCCAGGGCCAACCGCACCAGCATATGGTCTCACAAGGGGTCTGAGAATCTCATCTCGGTACCTAATGGCAGTCAAGCTACCTCTGGCGAGCACATGGAGGGCTGTGCGGCCCTTCAAAGAAGTGCCACCCCACACCATTACTGACCCACTGCCAAATTGGTCATGCTTAAGGATGTTGCAGGCAGCAGACCGCTCTCCACTGCGTTTCCAGACTCTGTCACGTCTGTCACATGTGCTCAGTGTGAACCTGCTTTCATCTGTGAAGAGCACAAGGCGCCAGTGGCGACTTTGCCAATCCTGGTGTTCTGTGGCAAATGCCAAGCATCCTGCACGGTGTTGGGCTGTGAGCACAACCCCCATCTGTGGACGTTGAGCCCTCATACCACCCTCATGGAGTCAGTTTCTAACCGTTTGTGCAGACACATGCACATTTGTGGCCTGCTGGAGGTCATTTTGCAGGGCTCTGGCAGTGCTCCTCCTGTTCCTCCTTGCACAAAGGTGGAGGTAGCGGTCCTGCTGCTGGGTTGTTGCCCTCCTACGGCCCCCTCCACGTCTCCTGGTGTACTGGCCTGTCTCCTGGTAGCGCCTCCAGCCTCTTGACACTACGCTGACAGACACAGCAAACCTTCTTGCCACAGCTCGCATTGATGTGCCATCCTGGATGAGCTGCACTACCTGAGCAACTTCTGTGGGTTGTAGAGTCCGTCTCATGCTACATCGAGTGTGAAAGCACAACCAACATTCAAAAGGGACCAAAACATCAGCCAGAAAGCATTGGTACTGAGATGTGGTCTGTGGTCCCCACCTGCAGAACCACTCCTTTATTGAGGGTGTCTTGATAATTGACAATAATTTCCATCTATTGTCTATTCCATTTGCACAACAGCATGTGAAATTGATTGTCAATCAGTGTTGCTTCCTAAGTTTCATTTCACAGAAGTTTGATTCACTTGGAGTTATATTCTGTTGTTTAAGTGTTCCCTTTATTTTTTGAGCAGTGTATGTAATAAAGATTCTTTGTGATTTTTATTTATGGCTCTTATTCCCGTATGTTCTTTTGGGTTTGGTTGATTTCATGTGGGGAGAACCCTTGATGGTGTTGCCCATTGGGTAATTATTGCTAATTATAACTGGTTTACTGCTGTATGAAGGACCAATCTGAACTGAATATAGACCACAGTGCATGGTGTGTTCGCTTTTTCAAGCTGCAAAGGTAAGTTGTGTTGTGGACTTACATTCAATATCTGTGAAAAAACTACAGGAGAATACATTGAATCATCACACTGTGGCAGCGGCCTGTGAGGAAGTGCTGGTCCTTAGCAACCAATGGCCCTAAGAAGTCTTACGTACTTTTGGTGATAGCACTAGTAGTGTAGTACTGATGGCGCTAGTCATACCAAGTGACCCTCTACGGTGTAGACTGCAGATTAGTGAACTGTTGTATGTGGTATGTGGTTGTATTAATGGGATGTGGGTACATCATTGTGTCTAGTGGAGAGGTAGGCGCGTAATGATATGCTATGAATCAGTAAATATATATCATGTACTTCATATAGAAAAGTATTGCCGCATGAGTGTTTTCTGGGTGTAGGTGTCTGGCCACTAATAGCCACCGCTGGGCTACAATAATGAAATTGGATGTTTCTCACCCTCTCTGAGTAAAGCGCATCTCCAGTCTGTGTTTACTGGCTGCAGCCATGACAGCACAACTACAGAGCGCATCAACTCTGCAGCCAATCACTATGCTCAATGGCTCATGCTGTTTACTTTGACACAGCTGCTGAGTGAGCTTAGTGATTGGCTGCAGAGGTGATGTCAGTACTGCAGACAGTAAACGGAGACGGGAGGAAAGGCAGCGCTGGACTCGTGGAGACCAGAAACCTATAACTGGAAAACATATTTCAATTAAAAAAAAGTGTACTTACTTCCTGCAGCCACTCTACGTCATGTTCCCGGCCCGTCCTGTGATATAAGCAATGTCACGTGACAACTGGAATCGTTTCGTAATATTCTTGTATATGTCATAAGAATGGCGGAGGAGACAGGCCTCGGAGAGGCCAAACGACACATGGGCAGGAGGTAAGTACACTTTTTTTTAAATTCAGCAGTCTAGGGACTTTTAGAAAAGGTTGTCCAGTAACAACTTTAAGGGTGGGTTTCCATATTATGATGTGCAACTTATACTGTAATAAAAGCTATTTGGGCCTCATGCATGTGACATGTGGATCTGCCCTGGACAGTGGCAGCCAAAGTGCCGGATGTGGTCAGCGGATTGCAATTTGCCCAGGTATATATTCTCCAGCTTGTTCTTGAGTAGCGTGACCAATGTCTAATTAAAGAAGCACTCCTCCTCCCATCAAAGTTTTTATCCTCTTAATATATTGCAGTCATCATATAGCACTGTGTACTGACAATTGCTCATTTTGTCTTTCTACCCAGCTAATTCTTCTCTTTTCTCTGCTCTATGTAGAAACAGGAAGTCTCTTGTCCCTGCATTTATCATCCCTCTCTTCAAATTCTGACCTAGCAGCTCTTCCTCCCCCCGCCATACACTTTTGCAGTGACTCCTGACTTGTGCAGACAGAATTAACCTCCTGTTTCTCCATAGAGCTTAGAAGGATTCAGCTAGTCAGTTTTTAATCACGTGATGTCATAGACCTAATGGAAAAGAGAAGAATTAACTGGGTAGAAAGGTAAAATGAGCAATTGTAACTACACAGTGCTATATAATATGATGTTTGTAATATATTAAGAGGATAACAATTTTGATGGGAGGAGGAGGAGTTCTTCTTTAATCAACCTTCTAATAGGTAATTTCTGGAGCAAAACTGTAGCTCCTGTGGCACAATATAAACACAATTAGCAGCCATAAATTATGCCTGTTTGTGTAAGTGAAGAAAGCTAAAGGCAGATGGGTCAGCTTATTAACATGCAGGTCATGTGTGGAATTGTTTTGGGATTCATTCCAAATGGGAATTACCCAGATTTCAATTAATAAAGCTTTTGTCCTTTATTCATGTACAAGTTGGCCAGCAGATTCTGTTGGAAATGTTTCAGGGCTCCTGTATTGTACTGTCAGTCTAATTACACATTGCTTTCCCCTGGATAACAAGGCACTTTGTGGCTGTTTTTTATGGAACTCGTTTTTCTAATCATCTCACAAATAAACCTAAGGGGTCTTCTTTATCGTAATATGCAATGCTGTTACAGGGGCAGGATATAGGATGGGATGAATCTTTCTAATATATACCCTGTCCTGATTGTGCCTCTGACTATGGGCTGTTCTGGTAGATAGATGCGTAATAGAAGATATGTCACTATATAGTGTATATACTGTTACTTCTTGACATACATCCAATCGTTAAACCTACCATTGATAATTCTGCATGCGAGATACGACGTAACAGACCAGGAAGCACATTTATTACACACAACTGTCTGGGTTGCCCGATTTAGAAAACAAATCAAGAACCTTAAGGGGGGCACCATAACAAGTATGTAACAACAATTTCAAGCATTAGTTCTCAATTCACCTGCCTCCGATCAAGCAGCAATTGTCTCTGTCAAGTGCCAAAGGAGACCAACCTGCTTGATTGATCTTTCTTTATGAAAATCAAGTGGTCTGGCAGACCGACCAATCACTGGAGCTAGTCAGCAGGCCAATCAAGTGGCAGGTTAAGTGGCCAATAAATACTCTGGGTGCTCTAAGTAAATTTCTCATGAGCTATGTCAGTCATAGGATACTTGTTATACCTGTTCTCTGTTCAGATCTAGTTGTATTCTTGACCATTCTCCTAATTAACCCAGCTTCTCTTACAGGTTTCACCTTTAAACAACCTGATACCTTGTGGTCTATTGTTTCTGATTGACCTCTTGAATTCCTTGACTATGCATTTGGATTTACTTTTATCCTTGCCCCTGTCTCTCTTGTACTGATCCAGCATGTTGTATTTAATCCCTTAGCTCGCTTTACTGGCCAGCAGCTGCTCCGCAGACACAACCCAGGAGCCCCACCAGCAGAGGCCAGATCCCTGCATAGGGTTTAAATGGTGATAAATTGGAATGCCCACCTCCCAAAAACTGAATAGAATTTGATCAAAATGATCAATGGCTCTCAGAATATGTGAAAACCAAAAAAATATATATTTAATATGTACTGAAATTTTTCAACCTGCAGACTAAAGTTAGTTTGCCAATTATACCAAACCCCATTTAACAAAAAAATAAAGAATTTCTGCCTTTTGTTCTACCAGCCCCCAAAAATAGATTGAAAAGTGATTTAAAAAAGTAACGTACCTCAAATGATGCCAATTTTTAAGTACTGTTTATCCTGCAAAAACAAGCCTTACACAGCTAGCTCAGTTAGCTTACAAATAAAGTAAAACATTACTCAAAATATGTCAAAACAAAAGCAGACAACTGATAAGTGTTTTTTTCTGTTTGCTGATATCACTTTCCTAATATAAAAGGTGATAAAAATGTGATATCCTGCAATAGTACCAATGAACACTTTAGCTTGAATAACAAAAAAAACAACCTATCATAGTTACATCGACAGAAAAATTAAAGGTATGGCTCTCACAATATACTGCCACAAAATGAATATTTTTTTTTAAAAAAAAATGATTTTATTGTGAAAATGTAGTAATAGAAAAAATACTCTATAAATTTGGTATTGACAGGTCACTATTCTCCCAGTGACCTGCTCTAATGCCCAAGATTTCATGCAAGCGCCATCATTCCCAGGACAGCACATGCATTGTAAAGTCCTACATATGCGCTGCTCCCAGAAATGATAACGCTTGTGCAAGATCTTGGGCCGGCGTGGGTGGGGAAAGAGGGAGAGAGGCAGGAAAAATACTGCACTAGACATACTCTCTGTGGCATGCTCCCTGCGCTAGACATGTTCCCTGTGGCATGCTCTCTGCACTAGACATGCTCCCTGTGGCATGCTCCCTGCGCTAGACATGCTTCCTGTGGCATGCTCCCTGCACTAGGCATGCTTCCTGTGGCATGCTCCCTGTGCTAGGCATGCTTCCTGCGCTAGACAAGCTGCCTGTTGCATGCTACCTGCACTAGGCATGCTTCCTGTGGCATGCTCCCTGTGCTAGGAAAGCTCCCTGTGGCATGCTCCCTGTGCTAGACATGCTCCCTGTGGCATGCACCCTGCACTAGGCATGCTTCCTGTGGCATGGTCCCTGTGCTAGGCATGCTCCCTGTGCTAGGAATGCTCCCTGTGGCATGCTTTCTGCGCTAGACATGCTGTCTGTGGCATGCTCCCTGCACTAGGAATGCTTCCTGTGGTAAGCTGCCTGGGCTAGGAATGCTCCCTGTGGCATGCTCTCTGCGCTAGACATGCTTCCTGTGGCATGCTCCCCGCACTAGGCATGCTTCCTGTGGCATGCTCCCTGTGCTAGGCATGCTCCTTGCGCTAGACATGCTCCCTATGGCATGCTACCTGCACTAGACATGCTTCCTGTGGCATGCTACCTGTGCTAGGAATGCTCCCTGTGGCATGCTACCTGCACTAGACATGCTCCCTGTGGCATGCTCCCTGCACTAAGCATGCTCCCTGTGCTAGGCATGCTCCTGCGCTAGACATGCTCCCTGTGGCATGCTCCCTGTGCTAGACATGCTCCCTGTGGCATGCTCCCTGCGCTAAACATGCTCCCTGTGGCATGCTCCCTGCACTAGGCATGCTCCCAGTGGCATGCTCCCTACGCTAGACATGCTCCCTGTGGCATGCTCCCTGCACTAGACATGCTTAATGTGGCATTCTCCCTGTCCTAGACATGCTCCCTGTGGCATGCTCCCTGCACTAAACATGCTCCCTGTGGCATGCTCCCTGCGCTAGACATGCTCCCTGTGGCATGCTCCCTGCACTAGACATGCTCCCTGTGGCATGCTCCCTGCGCTAGACATGCTCCCTGTGGCATGCTCCCTGCACTAGACATGCTCCCTGTGGCACGCTTCCTGCACTAGACATGCTCCCTGTGGCATGCTCCCTGCACTAGACATGCTCCCTGTGGCATGCTCCCTGCACTAGACATGTTCCCTGTGGCATGCTCCCTGCACTAGGCATGCTTCCTGTGGCATGCTCCCTGTGGCATGCTCCCTGCACTAGACATGCTTAATGTGGCATGCTCCCTGCACTAGGCATGCTTCCTGTGGCATGCTCCCCATGTTTATCCAAGGGAAATGCAGTGTAACCACCTGACAACTGTAATTGTCTTAAAGGGGAAGTCACAACTACAGAGCTTATCTACACTGCAAAAAGTTCAACTAATGACTTTAAGTGCTGTGCCTTTCTGTGTGTATTGCTAATTGTATGTGCCTCATTGTTAAACTGCTACCCCCTGTCTGCTTCATTGAAGTTGAACCACTTTTATGTGGCTCAATGAATGCTTACCATTATGCTTGAGTGACTCTTCAGACAAGTTCAACAACTGTCTCTACTAGTTCCTCTACTAGTTCTAATGCTGCCTCATTTTCAGTGTCCATTTGCCATGCAAGGAGATTCATTTATGTCTTAGGTCATGTTCACACGTTCAGTATTTGATCAGTATTTTACCTGAGTATTTGTAAGCCAGGAGTGGGTGATAAATACAGAAGTGGTGACGTGTTTCTATTATACTTCTCCACTGATTGTCCCACTCCTGGTTTTGGCTTACAAATACTGAGTGTGTGAATTTGGCTTTAGAGGGTTTTTCATGCTCCTCTTTGCTTATTTGCACATGATGTACAGGGCTAATTGACTCAGTTCTAAAGCTAAGTCAGCCCCCTTCTCTGTCTCTGCATCAGTCATGTGGAGAAGGAGGCTGGCTTAATGAGTTAAGGATGACAGACAGCCCGCAACATCATGTGCCAATACACAGAGAGGGGAAGAAACTCTCTAAGTCTGTTTAAGTTAACACAGGCGGGTCAGTGACTGAAGTCAGGCCAACGGAGAAACTTTCATAATTGAAATATATCAATTACGGTAATTTCAATTTTAAAAACTAAATGATTTCTTACCTTACCAAATAGCCCCTTTAACCCTGGAAATCTGAACACTTTTTTTGAATTGATTTAAATTGTTTTTTAAATCAAAATATATAGAAGAGATACGTGAAAATGAATGGCCTCCATACAAATAAGCCCTTCTACTGTACAATGTATTGACATGGCTGTCCTAGCTCTTAGACATTTTGATTTTTTTTTATATCGTCTTGCAGTCACAGTTTTTGCCTTTTTGATCACATGCCAATAACAGACACAACTGATTTAAAAGATACAGAAATCTTTATTGGTTTGTATATAATAAATATATGATAAAATATAACAAACAAATTTAAAAACCCCTGGCTACCAAAGTGCTTTAATACATAAATATAAAATGTCCGCGACACAAGCCGAACATAAGAACACAGATTTACAGACATTTCAAATAATTACAAACATTTACTATTTTCTTTTCACAAAATATATTTTTCATGTTCTATGCATAGATAAGTGAGGAACACGCTCGTTCTGTCTATCCGAGCTTATAAAAGTTTATATTTATATACAAAATATACAATGAATATGTATAAGGCTGTTGATTTTTTATCAATTTTCATAAATTGAAATGTTAAATGAAAAGTTGACCCTTCATCTAAATGTTTAACATAAGCAGATACATCCAAGGATAAACACTTATTTAAACCCTTGGTCCGAGTGACCAGAAATATTACAGATTTTTTGGGTTAATAGACGTGGATTAGAAATGGCTGAAAAAAAACAACGCATTTTTCCTGAAAAAAATGAACAATTCTGTACCCAATTACCGGTAATAGTTTTTAATGTTTCATATTAACCTACACTAGAGGGATTCTGTTGTTCAAAACGGTGAAAAAAATATTTATTAATGCTATATTTGAGCTATTGGGGAAATAAAAAATCATTTAAATGCTAATTTTTAAAGGAATGTTAACATTTTTTTTTATAAATGTAGGTTTAGATTCTAAAATCTGCATTCAATTTTTGTTACTTATTTTGTTTGCTTTTACCATAAAATCCATAAATCATTTGGATTCGTTTAATGCATACAAATATTTGTAATATAGTGAACTTATTGGAACTTTGCGTTTTTTAATGTCCATACGATAATATATAGAAAGTTATTAATGTCTCATTTTTTTGAGATATGGATAGTATAAACTATTTTAAACATACTAATATGCATATGATTTTCATTTAATTTTAATTCATGGGAATATCTTTTTTATATCGTTAATTTAATAATGAAAGTTTCCAATACTATATAAAAGCTTTAAAAAAAAAAAAAGCTGTAAAATTTGTATAGGAATATACAGTATTTCTTGAACCTCTTTCAGGTGGAACATAGAATAGAAGAATATTTTAAATACTGTCTAACAATTATTTCCAGAAGGTAAAAATGTTATTTTTGATGAACAAAAGGAGGTGAGTTATGTCTGTGAACATTAATTCTTTCATAATAAAAAAAAATTAGAACATTTATGAAGCTGAATTTATCACAGTCTAACTTTTTTTTACCAAAATGACAGTGAGTTTTGGTGATATATTTTATTGTACTGACCCAGTGACACTGCAATAGCATCTGTTGTAGTCACCATATTGCCTATTTATAGAAAAAAAATATTTAAAAAAATTTGATTTGTACAAGAGAATCCAAATGACATATTACCTATTCTGGTTTACATAAAAAAAGCTAAGAAAATAGTCAATAATTTACACAATTACACTATTAGCTTATGCTCTGATGAAGAATTAAAAGAAAAAAACTGCAATAAAGTTTTCAGAAATTGTTGATTGAAATACATGTGCAATAATTGTCCGTGATTGTATTTGGCCCTGCCATTATTTCCCTTTCCACCCCCTCCGAACCCCATTACCAGCCTCTCTCCTCTGAACTAAAACCAGTCGGCTCAGTGCTCACTGTCTGTGGTGTCATTTTGACTGTCTCTGCTGGATCCATGCCTTATTATATTGCATGGTGCCTCTTGTTTTGCTGTGCTTGAGAGGTCAATGGCTCTTTCTTCAGATATGTCCATACTATTGCCTCTGTCCTGTATGTTCCTATGGGACTCTGATGGCCTGGATAATAAATTATCGATATGATGTTCCCCCCTGTAAATATCTGGTGCTTGTTCATCCACATCTGCCTTCCTGGTGATGTCTACAGATTTTTTGTGCATGCCTAAAAAGTAAAAAAATAAATATTTTAGATCATTAATTGCAAAACATTACACCTGCTAACAAGTGGTGAAATAGATTGTTGTATTTCATTGAATAATTGGATGTATTTCCATTTGTGAAAACTTTATTGAAAGCCTCAGCATTAAAAATAAGTGTTAAAAATCTTGGACTAATTTTAGAAAATGTTCACAGACAATTTGCTCTAACCTTTTCCTTATAAATATACGTAGGTTTTAAGGTATGAACTGCGAAAAGCTTCCTCACCCAATAGCCATGGAGCACAGGAGCCAACAAGCCCATTCTTTGCCGAGTTGATGATGGACTCAGGTAGTGGGATGGAGTGCCTCACCATGGCACCATACAGCCCATATTCTGCCATGACACTGCTCCTACCCCAACACTTCTCACGCTTTCTCCACTTAGCCCTTCTGTTCTGGAACCAGACCTTTAATACACAATAGCAAAATGTGATCAGCATTACAAAAAGTGATGGTTAAAGCAGACAGACACTTTAAAAAAGTAATGATATTTAGGTTCTTTAAATAAAAAATGATCCACAAAAATATATTGCCACCTTCTCTTTCTTATTCGTTTTTGCAATAACATCTGAACCCCATATGTCAGAAGTTGGAGTTGGAGTAGTATATAACGTTTCTTATATGTTACCTGTATTCTGTCCTCAGGCAGTTCTGTCTTGAGAGCCAACATTTCTCTGGCATACACATCAGGATAATGAGCTTCATTGAAGGCTTTCTCTAATTCCTCCAGCTGATGAGCAGTAAATACAGTCCTGCAGATATAGATATATGATTATGGACCATTGCCATCATTGACCAAAATAGATAACCCCCTAGTCCACCAGTATCACTCTGGTGACAACATAAACCAGAAAGCCATAACTTCAAATAATAGTCTCAGGTTCTGGGGCTTGGATCCTAAAGTCTTTTGGCCATGATATATATAGTTGCCTGGCTTATGTTAGTGTTCAAGGTGGGTCCAAATTTATACATTTTCTGAAGTGTAAAATGATTGTCAATCATCTTATTATTACAGGTTAAGGATGATAATACTCCATACGGGCCTGTACCGATGGTCATAAATGTTCTTCTTGAGTGTCGATATACAGCATATTATCTTTACAGTCAGTGTCATTCTCTGGATTTACAAGACAACATACTACTAATTATATATTAGTAGCCATTGTGGGTCATAAAGTAAAGATATGTAAATTACCTGTGTCTTCTCTTCTTTCTTTTTGCTTGTGATCCAGATGCCTTCGAATCACTTTTATCTCCTAGGAGGCTGTCATCATCTAGAAATGCAAAGATAGACTTCACTATTGCTCTCCATGCATTATACAACAGTACAAGTAGAACATAATAAACAATAATAGATTATAAAAATTTACAGAAAAATGTACATTTTCTTTCATGTTCAACTGTATATTTCTAGTGTTCAACATATGGACACAGCAATTCATTAGCTGGTAACATAAGCTCAGTTCAGGCTAAAGGGGAAAGTTGTATGATGTATTTACTACCTGCCATTCAGCACCACAGAAAGGTCATACAAGCTGGACAGCTCTCTGATCCAGGGCTCGTTATCTCCAACCATCACTTTCTCAAGCGGCTGTCACACATGGAAGCAGTGCACACCAGCAACTACATGTTTCTACACTAAAAGTGACCATACAGAACGGCTACAGCATAAGACCATAAACATTCGTCTTGTAGGAACTTCTCCTTGTTTTGGCGGATAGAATAATAACATTCTTTATCCATTGAAAAGCATATTCCAATTTATATTACCAAAATTAGAAATGTTAATATATATTATTCACAGTTTACATGTAACATAATTTTTACCCCTTTTTAGTATGACATACATAGATATATTATATGCAATAAATGTTTAGTTACCAGAGATATTTTCCTTGTGCTTGTCTGAGCTGTGGATGTACTGATGATCAGGTCTAGGCTGTAGAAATGGTATGTGAGTTGGGAGAAGACAAGTAGTCCCAGTGGGTTGTTGAGAGGCAAAACCACACAGAAAGCCCAACCCAAGGGGCAGCGAGCCATTAGCCATGGAGATCCCACCAAGACCTCCTCCTGGACCTTCACAGCTGGGAAGAGAGACTGATGGTGGCTGTAGCTCCGCTTCTAGACCAAGCAGGTCAGTGATAGCAAAGCCTTTGGATCTCATTGCAGGTCCATGAAAACGTCCCGATTTCTCATTTCCCGCACTTGGGGCCAGGATCTTCACTTTTGATTTGCCCTCTGAGATGTCATCTCGCCCAGTCATGACTGTATGAATATGGGATAAGTTAACTTTCTCTTTTCTGACTACCAGGCTGATCTGAAGGATATAAGAGGTCAGTGCCAGGCAGGGGGTTTTTATGTTGCGCCCCAGCTCCAATAAGCTCCTGGACATGCCCCTTGCCGTGTTTAGAGATGGTTCCACCTTCCTCTCAATCCCACAGGATTAATTGGCACCAATTCACCCCCACTCCCCCCTATCCTTTGCAATCCGATAAATTCCCTGGCTCTAACCTCCTGTTTCTTTCTCCCTCCTCCTCTTGGTCATTTTATTCTATGCAGGATGACAGATTTCACTTAACTTTACATCTGTTGAGGAGACCCTTTGTCTAATAGTGAATGGCACATAGCGACCTAACACAGTGAGTTAAAACCCCTCCTTTTCATTGCCCTCTGATTGATTCTGACACATAACTACCAGACCACAACAGGGGGTACTGATATTACCAACACCAGGAGAAAACAGGGAGGAAGGACAAGACTAAACTTCCTGACATTCAAGTGACCAGTGATCCAGTATATCTGGGGTTAATCCTCACAAGGGAAAAACTTATTTTAGCCAACTTTTCTTGCTAATAGGTATTAGATGAATATTCCAAATTGTTGAATAAATATTAATCTTATGATGCTACTTTGATACGATAGTTTTCTACATGATACATTTTATATATATGTTGTTTAGCAATAAAAATTTTGTTATGAAATTGTTTAGACCGCCATAGTCACATGAAGCCTCATTCAGATGATTAGATTTCGGGTCATATATTGTTTTTTTTTAGGGGTGGGGGTGTACAGACATTTCTCCATTTTTTATATAGAACTTATAATATGTGTGGTGTGCACTATCCTGCCCATGCAAATTGAAATTCCAATTTTCTAATTAACCTATAGCTTCCGACCAGGGCACAGATCTATTGTTGTGGAAATGTGCTCATCATGTAGAAGCCTTTAAGTTATAGATTTATTCATTTCAGTGTCAGATTCACAGGTGTGAGCAACCAGGATCCAGTGCCTCAATGGGCAAAGGGCAACAGCACAATAAATGGCACATGCCAGATGGGGGGAATGGGGGTGTTACAAATTTTGCATTAGGGTCCAGGAACGTTATGCTATATTTCTGTTGTGTCTAATTACATCACGTCCTTTATTAGCCAGATTAACATGTGCGTATCACAAAAAGCGAACCTTTATGAAATTATAGTATTCACAAGTAAATTAACATGCCATGAATTATTTTATTTTTTTATATTTGTTCTTCCATTAGTTTGAAATTCATGAAAATTATTTTTTCTTCTGAAATGTACAAATTTAACAGATTACTCCGATGAGTTTAGTATGTCTGTCCCATCTATTGCTTTGTAAATGGCAACTCACAAGTAGGAGGCATGTGTTATAAAGTAAAGTGGGCATGAAGGCAGGGATTCATTTATTTAATTTGTTGGCAAAATCTTTAGTATGCACCTACCCAGATATTTCTGCTGCAAATACTGAACGTGTGCACAAACACATAGTGTCCAAATATGTATTGGTTATTTTCATTTTTTTTTTATTATTGGAATTTATTGAGGACAGTTACAAATATATATTAACCCCTTGTCACCATAATCATTTTTGATCTTGCTGACAGGGCCCCATTTTTCAAATCTGACATGTATAGCTTTATATTGTACTTCTTTTTCCAATCCCAGCAATTCTGAGAACGTTTTTCTGAGATACTTTGTACTTCATGATAGTGGAAAGTTTAGGTAAATACCATATTCATTTATTTATTAACAATTGGAAATTTGACAAAAATTTAGAAAAATTAGCAATTTTCAAACTTTGAATTTTTATGCCCTTCTAAGCAGCCCTCATTCAGACATCTGTATTGCACATGCGTGTTCTATCAATGTTTTTCACAGATACAACACATACCCATTATAGTCTATGGGGTTGTTCACATGTCCATGTTTTTACCCACACTGTGTCTGCAAAACTCACGGAGACATGTCCACTTTTTTCCAGTATCATGGATGAAAAGTGCCAATACAAGTTTAAGGGTCAGTGAAAAGTGATATAATTTTAAAAACTACACTTATTCAGAACCATAATCATGCAGTTGATTAGCCATTCAGTTGCTTCACAGAAATTAATGCAAAGTGAAATGGAAAAATATGAAAAATTATACTCTTTCAACTGAAATGTTGCTTTAGTCTCAAATTTTTCATCTTCACAAGTTGTAAGGCTATGTGCCCACGATGCAGAAATGAAGCAGAAAATTTCTGCAGCATTTCTGCATCTCCCTGGCAGAAAAAACGCATGCAGATTGTGCATGCGTTTTTCCTGCTGAATACATGCGGATTCACATGCGGATTCACGTGCGTTTCCACATGCAGATTGACAAGCGCTTTCCAGGCGATTAGCATCACTTGGAAAGTGCTTGTGTAGCACCCCGAGGGTTCGGTTGCTACAGAGGTATTGCATCTCACCCAGATGTGCGATATCTCACTTCCAGGTAAGGATGGAGTGTGGCTCAGGACCCTAACACCCACATGCACTACACCACATTTCCGGGGGACAGCTCGACGGTGCTCCCATTAGTTATGCAGGCACGAGTGAGCATGTCCCTGGCTGGAGTGGGGGGAGGGAACACCTAGAGAAGGGAACCCGGTAGTGTGTGCGTGGGGGAAGTAGATCCTGGGTGCACTCTGTACAGGAGTATAAAGGGAGGCACCATCTTGGAAAGGGAGTGTGTTGAGAGAGGAGAAGACAGGGAGCAGAGCTGCTTTATGGGCTCTGCTCCACAGGCAGGCCCTGTCAGGAGGCCTGAGCCTGGAGGAGGGAAGAAGGAGGAAGAGGAGCAGACTGGGCTCCAGGAAGGACAGAGGGGACCCCAGGGGTGTGGACTGGCTGGTAGCCACCACACGCCCGCCGCTACCTGAGTAGGGGGGTCAGGTCAAGAAGATGGGAACCGGATCCCAAATTAGTGGAGGAGAGAAACTACCCTCAACTAAGAACCGGAGGCTGCGACATTACATGTGGAGCAGCCCCTCACCACACCCGCTAGGAAGGCACCACGTAGGACCTGGGAAACGCAGGCCAACGTTTGCCCACCAAGAAGGTCCGAGGCAGCTGGACATAAGCGTGGTCACTAGTGGGGTTGAAGACCAGAGACAGGGGACATAAAGGGGGTCCTGCAAAGCACTCCAGAAAGACCTGGGAGTTAACCGAGCCCCTCACCTGGTGAGCACAGCGCGACACAGGCGGCCACCTCTGCAGCGGTGGCCTGGAGCAGTAACCGAGTAACCGTGAGTAAAGACCCTGAACTGCACCACCAAGACTCCCGAGTTGTCTTTGTTGCGCTCGTGTACCACCATCACCCCCATCATCTATCCCTGCTGCCGTGAGGCCATACCCCTCCCGTTGGGGGTTATACCACCACGCTGCACATTCTCATACACCTGGCCTCAGTGGACTGTTCTGCAGCGGCGGCTTCAAAGCCGCACTCAACGGGTGGCGTAGTCGATCAAGTTAACATCTACTGCCATAGACCGCCACTTAGTCTGACTCCCTGGGCACGGACCGGATCACCGCCACGAGACTACAACCCTAAAGAGATCCGGCTCCAGGTAAGCTCCCGCGTGCGCAACGCAGCGCGACACAGGCCCAGGGGCGCGTCACTTGACAACTAGGTCACACTATATAAATCCATGCAAACAGCATGGATTTATATAGTGTGACCGAAAACGATGCTTAAAATAAAGCTATACTCACCCCCGATGCCCCGGCGTGGCTGCAGCGCTCGTTCCTGTCTGGTTCCTGGCTGCCGGCATATCGCGAGACACAGCGGTGAATGGCCTGCGGTCACATGACTGTGACGTCACCGAAGGTCCTTCAGCGCTGCCAGCATGCAGAGAGAGCCGTCGAAATGGTGAATATAAACTTTATTTGTTATTTTATTCTTTTTTTTACAGGTACAATGGTACCCAGGTCTGGATGAGAGTCTTCTCTCCTCCAGAACTGGGTACCATACGCACATTGAAACGCATATTATCCACGTGTACAAATGTACAGACACAGATTATATGCGTCTCAATGCAAGTCAATGGCGGCGCTTCTGCTGCGCTTCCGCAAAATTAATGAACATGCTGCGGATTTATGAGCGCTGCGGAAAAATCCGCAGCATGTGCATTGACATTGCGGAATGCCATTGGGGACCATGTGGTGCGGATTACCAAGCGTTTTTGATGCGTTTCCGCTGCGGAAATTTCGCAGCGGAAACGCATGAAAAACGCATCGTGGGCACGTAGCCTAATAAGAGAAAACGCACCCACAGATTTGTTATGCAATTTCTATTGAATGCAGCGTTACTCCATACAGTGGGGAAAATAAGTACTTGATACACTGACGATTTTGGAAGTTTTCCCATCTATGGAGAGATCTGTAATTTTTATTTTTTTATCGTAGGCACACTTCTATTGTGAGAGACAGAATCTAAAAATAAAAAACAGAAAATCACCTTGTATGATTTTTAAATAATTAAATTGCATTTTATTGCATGAAATAAGTATTTGATCACCTACCAACCAGCAAGAATTCTGGCTCTCACAGACCTGTTAGTTTTTCTTTAAGAAGCCCTCCTACTCTGCACTCATTACCTGTATTAATTGCACCTGTTTGAACTTGTTACCTGCATAAAATACACCTGTCCACACACGGAATCAATCACACTCCAACCTCTCTACCACGGCCAAGACTAAAGAGCTGTCTAAGGACACCAAGGATAAAATTGTAGACCTGCACAAGGCTGGGATGGGCTACAGGACAATAGGCAAGCAGCTTGGTGAGGAGGTAACAACTGTTGGCATAATTATTAGAAAATGTAAGAAACACAAGATGACTGTCAATCTTCCTCTGTCTGGGCTTCATGCAAGATCTCGCCACGTGGGGTAAGGATGATTCTGAGAAAGGTCAGGAATCAGCCCAAAACTACACTGGAGGACCTGGTCAATGACCTGAAGAGAGCTTTGACCATAGTCTCAAACATTACCATTAGTAACACACTATGCCGCCATGGATTAAAATCCTGCAGGGCATGAAAGGTGCCCCTGCTCACGCCAACACATGTACAGGCCCATTTGAAGTTCGCCAATGACCATCTGGATGATCCAAAGGAGGCATGGGAGAAGATCATGTGGTCAGATGAGACCAAAATAGAACTTTTTGGTATCAATGCCACTCGCCATGTTTGGAGGAAGAAGAAGGATGAGTGCCACCCCAAGAACACCGTCCCAACAGTGAAGCTTGGTTGGGGAAACATCATACTTTGGGGGTGCTTTTCTGCAAAGAGGACAGGACGACTGCATCGTATAGAAGGGAGGATGGATGGGGTCATGTATCGCGAGATTTTGGCCAACAACCTCCTTCCCTCAGTAAGGGCATTGAAGATGGTTTGTGGCTGGGTCTTCCAACATGACAATAACCTGAAACACACAGACAGGGCAACTAAGGAGTGGCTCTGTAAGAAGCATTTCAAGGTCCTGGAGTGGCCTAGCCAGTCTCCAGACCTAAACCCAATAGAAAATCTTTGGAGCGAGCTGAAACTCAATGTAGCCCAGCGACAGCCCCGAACCTGAAAGATCTGGAGAAGATCTTTATGGAGGAGTGCGCCAAAATCCCTGCTGCAGTGTGTGCAAACTTGGTTAAGAAGTACAGGAAACGCCTGACCTCTGTAATTGCAAACAAAGGTTTCTGTACCAAGTATTAAGTTCTGTTTTTCTATTGTATCAAATACTTATTTCATGCAATAAAACGCAAAATAATTATGTAAAAATCATGTAATGTGATTTTCTGGATTTTTTTTAGATCCTGTCTCTCACAGTTGAAGTGTCCCTACGATAAAAATTACAGACCTCTCCTTTCTTTGTAGGTCGTAAAACTTGCAAAATCGGTGGTGTATCAAATACTTATTTTCCTCACTGTATGTGATCAGAGTCTACTTATTAAGCACATGGCATGGCATGAAAGGAAAGGAGCATTATTTGAGTTTTGGAGCACTATTTTGGCTTAATTTGATTGTGGATGCCATGTCTCATTTGCAGCGCCCCTCAAAGAGCCGAAATGCCAGAAATCACGCACAAATGACTCCATTTTGGAGACTACAACCCACAAGGAATTTATCTAGCGGTGTAGTGACCCTATTTGAACCACGGGTACTTCACATAAGTTTATAATAATGAGATGTAAAAATGAAAAGTTATTTTTTTTCACAATAGTTTTTTCTTTTCACAAGGGTATCAGGAGAAAATATACTGTATAAATTGTTCAACAATTTCTACTAAATACGCTGATACCCCATATGTGGTCAGAAACTATTGTCGCAGAAAGGAATTATGCGTTATTTGACTTTTACGGTGCAATTTTGGCTTGAGTATATTGTGGGCACCATGTCGCATTTGAAGGGCCTCCAAGGCACCAAAACAGCTCCAACAATCCAATCCCATTTTGGAAGCTGCGCCCATCAAAAATTTATCTAGGGTGTAGAGACCTTTTTGGACCCACCAGTGCTATACAAAAGTTTATAACAGTGTGATGCAAGAATTAAACATTATACTTTTTTTTTACCAAAGTGATGCTTTAGCTCCAAATGTTTCATTTTCACAATGAGTAACAGGAAAATTGGTACCCTCTATTTGTAAAGTAATTTCTCCCGAATGTAAAACAACTTATATGTGATCGCAAACTACTGTTTGGACACATGACATGACTTCGAAGGTAAGAAACGCTATTTAGCTTTTGGAGAGCAAATTTGTGTGGGATAATTTGCGGGTGCCACATTCAGAGACCTCAAGGTGCCAGAACATCAGAAACCCCCACAAATTGAACACATTTCGGGAAGCTACACTTCGCAAGGAATTTATCAAGAGGTGAGTTGAACATTTTGTGATTTACCAAATGTTATAATGCTGGGTCATGGAAACTAAGAATTATGTTTTTCCACTAAAATGCTGTTTCATCCCCCAATTTTTTTTCACAAGGTGTACTAGGAGAAAATAGACCTTGCAATTTATAAAACAATTTCTCCAGAATGTGGAAATGTTCAATATGTGGAAACTACTGTTTGTTCACATGGCGGGGCTCAAAAGGAAAGAATTGCTAGTTGGCTTTTGATGGGGAAAATTTTCATCAATAGATGAAACTTCCAAATCTAAAACAGCAGAAAACCCACAAAGTGACCCCATTTTGGAAAATATACACCCCTCTGGGAATTTATATATGGGAGTAATGAGCATTTTTACCCCACTGGTGGTACCCCACCCAATTTCGTAAATGTTGAACTGTGTGATAAGGAAAAATTACATTTGTTACAATAATAAGTAGATTTAGATCAAAATGTTTCATTTTTATCATGGCTAATAAGAAAAAAGGACACCATAATTTATTACGCCATTGTTCCCGACTGCAGCAATAACCTACAATGCTCAGCATAAATGAGTACACCCCCTTTTAAAAGTAACATTTTAATCAGTATCTCACTGAACACAAGAACAATTTCCAAAAATTTCCCAAGAGTGAGTTTCATAGAACATTTTTTATCCCATAAAATGAAAGTAAGGTTAATAATAAAAGTTTCATTACACAATTTTCAGTTTTACTCAAATTTGTTGATGCAAAAATAAATACATCCCATATCAAAATCTACTACAGCTAGTATTTTGTTTGACTTCCATCATTTTTAAGGACAGCACCAAGTCTTCTAGGCACGGAAAGAACAAGTTGGCGACATATTGTAACATCTATCTTTTTCCATCTCAAAAACGACCTCTTTTAGAGCCTGGATGCTGGATGGAGAGTGATGCTCAACTTGTTTCTTCAGAATTCCCCATAGGTGTTCGGTTGGGTTCAGACCAGGAGACATGCAGTACTTGGTCACTGAATCACTTTCACCCTGTTCTTCTTCAGAAATGCAACAGTGGCCTAAGATGTGTGTTTTGGGTCATTGTCATGTTGTAAAAGTGCATGTCTACCAAGGCCAAAGAGTGATGGTAGCATCTTGTCTTTCAATATAGAGCAGTACATCTGTGAATACATGATACCATCAATGAAATATAGCTCCCAAACACCCACAGCCCTCATGCAGCCCCACATAAGGACACTTCTACCACTTTAGGCACCATGTATTTTTATTTGTTCTCCTCGCCTTTGCGATGCCATACAGTTTTGAAGCCATTAGTTTCAAAAACATTTAAAACATTTATCTTAGTCTCATCACTCCAGAGTATAGAGTCCTAGTAGTCTTCATATTTTTCTGCATGGGCTCTGGCAAATTGTAGGCGGGTTTTTATGTGCGTGGGCCTAATGACAGACTTCCTTTGTTGATGACACAATTCCTCCTAAAATTTCATTGGGGTGTACCCATTTTTGCAACAGGAATGAATTTGTTAGGAAAATTACTTTTATGGGTGTGCAAAATAACAAATCTTGTTTGCAATTAATGTCCCACATTTGTGGGAGTATTTTGTAGTATAGTATCCCAAAGAAATGTTGATTCTGAAAGGACACGGAAAGTTTTATGACAAATCTGTTGGGGTGTACTCATTTATGCTTAGCACACTTTATATATGGTCATTCACTACTTCTTGGTCACATGGAAGGGTTCACAAAAGAAGGAGTACCATTTGGTGTTGGGGCACTGAGTTTCCTGGAGTAGTTTATGGGTACCATTTGCAGAGCCCATATGGTGCCAAAACAGAAATCTCCATAAAGTGATCCAATTTTGCAAATTACACTCACGGAAATCATGTTAGTGTGTAGTGACTTATTTGACCCCACCGGTGTTTTGCAGAAATTTATGTGCAGTGAATTTTGCAGAGTGAAAATTGAAAATATGCCTTTTAAAAGGGTTATCTGGGACAATTTTATTTTTTTTCTTATAGGGTTAAGAACTGACAGGCAGATAGTTGCTAACTACCTATCTGTTCTGCAGGGCATCGGCAGACTGGTCACAGATTGCTACTGCCTGCAATTCTGCTGCATCATTTGACCTCATGTCAACAGAGCAGCTGTACCTCTTCCGGGCTGCTCTGTTGATGGGGTATAACTGCCGACATCATGCTGATTAACAGTTGGCTCCCACCATAGGCGGATTATAATGAGGGCAATCCGGGCGACCGCCCGGGGCCCCGAGCCTGCAGAGGGCCCGCGGCTCCCGGCGGGGTGTCTAATGCCGGATTGCCCTCATTATATGTGCGGGCTGCTGCGGCACATACCGGTAGCAGTGGCGGGAGGGGGGGCCCCGTACCGCTCCCCCAGCAGCGGTCGCCGCTACTTCTTCATCGGCCGGGCCAGCACTGCAGCAGTTAACTTCCCTGTGCTGGCCCGGCCGCATCACTGCTAGGAGACACGGCCCTGTGCTCGGCCGTGTCTCCTAGCTGTGACGTCACGCAGTGCGCACGCGGCCTGCAGTGCTGCACCGAAGAGCCTGAGGACTGGAGCCGAGCCGAGGGATGGTGAGTGTGTATGTGTATGTGTGTGTGTGTGTGTGTGTGTGTGTGTGTGTGGGCAGATGTCATTGTGTGATGTCTGTTTGTATGTGTGTGTGTGGGCAGATGTCATTGTGTGATGTCTGTTTGTGTGTGTGTGTGTGTGGGGGCAGATGTCATTGTGTGATGTCTGTTTGTGTGTGTGTGGGGGGGGCAGATGTCATTGTGTGATGTCTGTTTCTATGTGTGTGTGTGTGTGGGCAGATGTCATTGTGTGATGTCTGTTTGTATGTGTGTGTGTGTGTGTGTGGGCAGATGTCATTGTGTGATGTCTGTTTGTGTGTGTATGTGTGTAGGCAGATGTCATTGTGTGATGTCTGTTTGTGTGTGTATGTGTGTGTGTGTGTGTGTAGGCAGATGTCATTGTGTGATGTCTGTTTGTGTGTGTGTGGGCAGATATCATTGTGTCATGTCTGTTTATATGTATTTTTGTGTTTCAAATGTGTTTATGCGTGTATGTATATGTTTGTGTGTGTGCGTGACTGCGTGCGGCCTCCTGCTGAGTATAGTTGGTGCCGTGCGGCCTCCTGCTGTATCTGGGGGGGGGCGCCGTGCGCCCCCCCACTGTGTATAGATGGCTACGTGCGGCCCCCCGCCGTGTATTGATGGTGCCGTGCAGCCCCATGCTGTGTAGAGATGGCGCCGTGCGGCTCCCCGCTGTGTATAGATGGCTACGTGCGGCCTCCCGCTGAGTATAGATGGTGCTGTGCGGCCTCCTGCTATCTCTGGGGGGCGCCGTGCGGCCTCCCGCTGTGTATAGATGGCTACGTGCGGCCTCCCGCTGAGTATAGATGGCGCTGTGCGGCCTCCTGCTGTCTCTGGGGGAGCGCCGTGCGGCCTCCCGCTGTGTATAGATGGCTACGTGCGGCCTCCCGCTGAGTATAGATGGCGCTGTGCGGCCTCCTGCTGTCTCTGGGGGGGCGCCGTGCGGACTCCCGCTATGTATAGATGGCGTCGTGCAGCCTCACGCTGAGTATAGATGGTGCTGTGTGGCCTCCTGCTGTCTCTGGGGGGGGGGGGGCGCCGTGCGGCCTCCCGCTGTGTATAGATGGCTACGTGCGGCCTCCCGCTGAGTATAGATGGCGCTGTGCGGCCTCCTGCTGTCTCTGGGGGGGCGCCGTGCGGCCTCCCGCTGTGTATAGATGGCTACGTGCGGCCTCCCGCTGAGTATAGATGGCGCTGTGCGGCCTCCTGCTGTCTCTGGGGGAGCGCCGTGCGGCCTCCCGCTGTGTATAGATGGCTACGTGCGGCCTCCCGCTGAGTATAGATGGCGCTGTGCGGCCTCCTGCTGTCTCTGGGGGGGCGCCGTGCGGACTCCCGCTATGTATAGATGGCGTCGTGCAGCCTCACGCTGAGTATAGATGGTGCTGTGTGGCCTCCTGCTGTCTCTGGGGGGGGGGGGGCGCCGTGCGGCCTCCCGCTGTGTATAGATGGCTACGTGCGGCCTCCCGCTGAGTATAGATGGCGCTGTGCGGCCTCCTGCTGTCTCTGGGGGGGCGCCGTGCGGCCTCCCGCTGTGTATAGATGGCTACGTGCGGCCTCCCGCTGAGTATAGATGGCGCTGTGCGGCCTCCTGCTGTCTCTGGGGGGGGCGCTGTGCGGCATCTATACTCAGCAGGAGGCCGCACGTAGCCATCTATACACGTATACTCAGCAGGAGGCCGCACGTGCCATCTATACGGTGCCATCTATACACAGCGGGAGGCCGCACGGCGCCATCTATACACAGTGGGAGGCCGCACGGCGCCATCTATACACAGCGGGAGTCTCAGTGCTTTGCAAGAGCAGTCAATAAATTCTGCTTGATTAATTCTGAGCACCATAAAGTTTGGTTCGCTTCTAACCTGCTGTCTTCATTTTCAGCTTTCTGAATTCTATCTCATTTACTGTTATTCGAGACGATGCCTTTGCTGATCTCTTTCACCTTGAATACCTGTAAGTGCTCCACTTAATGTCATATTTTTGATTCTGTTCTTCTTCATCTTTTGGCATGTGCAATTGTATGAGCAAGTATTCATTTGAATTTATGACCTACTTAAACCTTCGAGGACCTTAAATTTTATTCAATCAATTTTTTTTCCAGTTTAAAACTATGGGACATATATGTGCCTTGGTCCTCAAAGGGTTTTTAAAGGGGCTGCAAACATAAATACGAAAAAAATAATTCAATTAGTGCTTTTCGTGTTCATTTAATTTTTATGTGAAGTCCATTTTTTTTATATACCTTGAAATTAAGCCCTACCACATGGAATGAAGCCCTACCTACATGACATCTGAGAGCTACATGGATCCCGCTTGTGAGGTGCCTGTCCGTCACTACTATTCAGTTTTAGGGGCACTCACTAAGCCATATATTCTCTCATGAAAGAGAATAGGGCCAATTATGCTAATGACACTCGGCTCAAACTCTGTCAGAGCTTCAACTGAGTGTGATCCGATTCTCTCGCAGCACAGATATGGAGAAGATGGAGAACTTACTTTCTCCATCTTCTCCATAGTCTCTGTGAGTGTTCATCCGATGACATCTGAGTGCAGTCTAATGTTTTATGTGCACCCATAGACTTGTATGGGTGCACATGGTCCGAATATCGAATGAGATTATTTTCTCATGCCAATAATCGCAGATCTGCACTGTCCCATAGTATAACATAGGACCGAGTCCAGTCCGATAAGACATCACATAGCATTCGGCCGTGTTATATGACAGTGTGAGCGAGCCCTTAGAGTCAAGGAATATTTACATGCAGATGATGATATTACTCTCCAAGTGTATATTTTTTTAGGCGAGTTCATAGTAAATGCTTTGCCTTTTTGACATGTGATCAACTAAAGAACAAGAAAGATTTTGGACCTCCCCTATAGAGAAACGGAAAATAGTTTGGAGGACTTGCATGTCCTTTTTTATTTATTATGAGAAAATCATAAAAGATCCCTTTTTTTAACCATGCTGTGACTTTCTGCTGAGGGAGAGGGAGAGAGCTGCCCTATTCAGAGTCTGTAATAAGACCTGCTGACAAAAGTGTTGAAGATACAGTCTAATGTGAATTAACAATGAAAAAAAGTTAATTTCACAAATGGCTTGTATTTTTTTAATACAAACTTTTTTGTGTTTACAGCTCCTTTAAAGGGAATCTGTCATCAGGTTTTTGCCACCTAATCTGAGAGCAGCATAATGTAGGGTTAGAGGCACTGATTCCAGTAATGTGTCACTTACTGGGCTGCTTAGTGTTGTTTTGATAAAATCATTGATTTGTCAGAAGGTAATTATCACTAGATGACTAGTAAGTTCTGTAGGACCCCACCCCATCACTGATCAGTAGATTTCTGTGTACACTGAGCATGGGCAGAAAGCTGCCAATCAGTGGTGTGGGTGGGGCTATACAGAGCGCAGCATTCAGAGAGCTGCTAGATCTGCAGCAGATAAAACGGTGATTTTCTCAAAATGACAACAAGCAGCTGAAAAAGTGACACATCGCTGGAATCAGGGTATCTGCCCCAATATTGTGCTGCTCTCAGATGAGGCAGCACAATTAATATTGTGCCAAATTAATTTCCCGTGAACTATCACATGATCTATCACAGGGGACCATGTGACATGTCACGTGATAAATCAGGTGTGGGGGGGGGCCCGCGCCTTCTAAACTGCCCGGGGCCCTTGCTACTCTTAATCCACCCCTGACTCCCGCATTTAGGCAGCAGAGAACTGGCTGTCAATCAATATCACATCGAGAGAAGAATAAGATTGGCATGCACTCTAGTTGGTTAGTGCGAGGTGCTGGTGAAGTGGGAACTAGTAGATAGTGACTCACCACACATTCTTTTCTTCAATTTTGCAAAAAGTTTATTTCACAAATAGTGAGAAAGACATGATCACTGCACATAAAAAGGTGCAGGAAAATTGTGACAAAAAATAAATGTGCTAATGTTTCGACCCTGCCAAGGGTCTTATTCATACTGTCTCTGTGAAGAAAAAGAGACATTCAATAAGAAACGAGTTTACAAACACCCACATATTTACATATATACAGATTATATAGAAAAATTATATTCAAGAATTATAAACAAGAAGCCCTACTTATTTACATTGTGTAAGTAGGTTTAATACAAGTTAATTCTTTAGTATCAGTTATATTCATAAGCATCTGGGAGGACATCCATCCTGTAATAAAGATACCAGCGAGAACCATTCTGTCTTTATTATCGAGTTTTATTCCACTTTTTTCCAGCGGTATGATGAAAAGTCATAGTTTCTCATGTGTTTTTTGTTTTTTTTTACGCTGTTCACTGAAAGGGTTAACTAGTGTGACATGTTTATAGATCGGGTCGCTCCGGATGCGGCGATACCAAATATGTGTACTTTTTTCTTTATTTTTATTTTTTTTACCTAAAAATCTGTATTTATTAGTGTCTTTTTTAATTTTTTTTTTACATTTTTTTTTACATTTTTGCAATTTTATTTTTTATTTTTTTTAAACTTTTTTTACTTAGTCTCACTATGGGACTTTCACGTTTTTCACTTTTTTCATAGGTATAATGTATTGCAATGCACTTGCATTACAATACGTTATACATATATTGAAAGCTCCTGAGACTATGCTGTGCATTGGTCTCAGGAGCTTTCCGTAGCTTGGTGACCTGGGGGTCATCATGACGACCACTGGTCACCATGGCAACGTAGGGCCCCCGCGATGACGTCACGGGGGCGCCGACCTGAAGGCAGAGGAAGCTCCTAACCCTCTGCCTGCCTCCTGAACACTGCGATCGCACTTGATCGCAGCATTCAGGGGGTTAACAGCCAGGGGCGACGCTGACACCGCTCCTGGTTGTTTAGTGCCGGAGCTCAGCCACTGGCAGCGCTGAGCTCTGGCAATGATAGAGCAGCAGGCGCTGAAATTTCAGCGTCTCCTGCTCCATCATACTGTGATCGGTCAGTCAGATTGACTGACCGATCGCAGCGATCTGGGTGCAGGGACCGATGGCATGGGTTCCTGCACCCCTTCTCGTGACGCTCAGCAGTCACAGACAGCTGTCGGCACTGAACTGTTCAAACATATGACGGACACTGCACAGCAAGGAGCGGTAACTTACACCCGCTCATGCCGTGCAGTGTCCGTCATTGAGCACTATGGGGTTAAAGATAAAACATAATAATAATAATAATAATAATAAATTGAAGTGTTAAATCTATTACCACGATACAGACCATACAAATCATTAGCCTTTGTTTTGTGATATATCAGAATTAGGGCAGCTACAGACAAGCGTATGAGAAATTCTCTGTGTTTTATCCAGAAAATTTGGACAATTTTTTTCAAATTTACATCTGATTTTCATCCGTGTGTCATCCGTATGGGATCTGTTTTCAAACATCTACATTAAAAAATGATCACATACAGTTTTATAGCTTTACTGTATAATAGAAATGTATCCGTAAAAATCTGATGCCACTGCGATATTCCATGTGGGATCCGTTTTTTTTTTCCGCACCCGGAGGTTTGAATGGGTAAGTCTCATACGAGACTCGAAAAAAAGTAGTGCATGCTGCGATTTCTTTCAAGACCAAGAAAATAAATGGTTTATCTCTGGCAGCACTATTGAATAACATGGGTCAGTGTGCTGTCCGGGTGCTATTCGATTAAAAATCAGACAGCACACGTTTGACCTATATGCCCGTGTGCGTGAGCTCGAAATTAGTGAATAAACTTATCAATAAATAATTTGTTTTTCTAATTTAAACTTCTAATACTTATCATGTTATGCTGTAATTGTGCTATAATCGTTATCATCGATATTTAATCTTTAATTATTTGCATTATAACACAGGCTGATTCACTTGCTATGACGTGCCCCCTGAGGCAATGGGGTACTCGGCAGCCGAGCCTCTGGATGCCGGTGGGGGATATCATGGTGGCTGACCAGGTCCGTGGCCCAGGGCGGTCACCCAAAAGGGGGAATATTTATAGGGGATTTGTAAAGTGTTCGTGACTAGTGTTGAGCCACCCCCGTAGTGTTCGAGTTCGGTTCGGTTCGTCGAACACCCGTGTGTTCGCCGAACTGTTCGTTGAACTGTTCGTCGAACACCTTCGAACACCGTTAAAACCAATGGCAGGCAAACAAAAACACATAGAAACACATAGAAAACACCTTCAAAGGTGTCCAAAAGCTGACAAACTGCTCAGAAGACACAACTAACACATGGAAAAGTGACAAGTACATATAGTCATGCGAAAAGAAAAGAGGTGGAGGAGTAAAAGGAGGGGGAGACACAGATATAGGCATGTCATGCCCTTCTAAAATCCAAAAAGTGAGAAGCCGAGACGGCCAGTCCGCTCCTGCCCGTGCCACCTCCGTGTCGCCGGGTTTGTGCCAGAGCCGCGGTGAACCCTGACGGCCAGCCCCCCTCTCCCAATACTGGTGCCTGTCCGCTGGTGGGTCGAGAGAGCCCCCCTGTGGTGGAGGCAGCTCTAAGCTTTTTAATTTAAATTGTCCCTCTAATTTGAATGAATACACTTTAAATCCATTTACAAGGATCTATTGGAGGGCAAGTCTCATGCCAGCAGCCGCGTAATTCCAGCTCCAGTAGCGTCCACTAAAGCTGCTGCAGTTAAAAAGCTTTTATAAGGATCGAGCTCGGCTGTCCACCGCAAGGCATCCTAGTGCCAGTCCCAGCCCCTATGCCTTGGGGTGCCTCCTGATGCTCTTCACTAAGTATCCCGTGGTCCCGAAGCATTTCCTTTGAAAAAATTAAGTGTCCAAACTACAGGTGGTGTAGCTTGCTTAACAGCCGGGATAATCCGCTGACTAGCAGACACTGCTACTAGGCACAAAGTATTTCCTGGGCTAGATGCAGTTAAAAATTTGTAAGTAGATACTCTCATTGGATGCTGAGAAAGCATTCCATAGAGTCTCCTGGCACGCCATATATGATTCTCTTAAAAAGCTTGGGGTAGGGGTCTAGGGGACCCTTTTATAGCCAAAATCACGGCCCTGTATCACAATACGTCACCTAGGCTGAAGATAAATGGAACTGTAGCACCGAGGGCTCGGTTGCTACAGACGTATTGCACCTCACCCAGAGGTGTGATATCTCACTCTCAGATAAGGATGGAGTGTGGATCAGGACCCGACACCTGCATGCATTACACCACATTGCCGTGGGGCAGGGCGACCAATATGCCCCTGAGATGGGCACGACAGTCCCTGTCCCTGGCTGGAGTGGGGGGAGGGAACACTGAGGAAGGGGAACCCTGCAGTGCAGGAGCAGGGAGGAAGCAGTTCCTGGGTGCATTGAGAAGGGAGTATAAAAGGTGGGCACCATCTTAGTTCAGTGCAGAGAAGTCTGAGCAGAAGTGGCAGGGAGCAGGGGCTCTGCATGAGCTCTGCTCCGGAGGCGGGCCTAGTAACAGAGGCCCAGGCCTGCAAGAGGGAGAAGGAAGGAAGAGGAGCGGAGAAGGCTCCAGGAACGAGGAATGAAGGGATCCCAGGGGTGCGGACGGGCGAGTCGCCACCGCACGCCCGAATCCACCTGCGTGGAGGGGTCAGGCCAAAGGGGGAGACCGGTCCCCGAACTAGTGGAGGCAGGAAACGACCCTCAGCTAGAAACCGGAGGCTCTGACATTTTATGTGGCGCAGCCCCTTGCTCCACCCGCTAGGAAGGCACCACATAGGGTCAGGGAAACTGGCGCCAAGTTTACCAAGAGGAGGCCCGAGGCAGCCGGACAGAAGTGTTGGTAAGAAAGGCCAGACAAAGGACACACAAAGGGGGTCCTGTGAAGCGCTCCAAAGTTATCTGGGAGTTGTCTGAGCCCCTCACCTGGTGAGCGCAGTACGACGTGGGCAGCCGTTACCTGCAGACGTGGTCTGGATAATAAGAACTGTGAGTAAAGGCCCTGAACTGCATCACTGACTCCGTGTCGTTACTGCTGCTGCCCTGCACCATCACCCCCATCCTCCGCATACACTGCCCTGAGGCTATACTCCTCCCGTGGGGAGTTATGCTACGCTCTGCTGCACCCACAACACCAGCCTTAGCGGTCTGCCCTGTAGCGGCGGTTCACTCTGACCGCAATCCACGGGTGGCGTAGTCGGACATTTAAACATCAAAACCACATAAA
This sequence comes from Phyllobates terribilis, assembly GCF_046119375.1. NCBI lineage: Eukaryota > Metazoa > Chordata > Amphibia > Anura > Dendrobatidae > Phyllobates > Phyllobates terribilis. Next base: position 847,162,263 of record NW_027362763.1, read on the forward strand.
TAGTTCCGCCACTGGTATGACCGCCCTGAGCCACGGAACCGGATCGCCGCCACGAAGACTACAACCACCAGCATCCACCAAAAAGGGTCCGGCTCCGGGTGTCCCAAGGCCCAGGGGGTGCGTCAGAACATTTTCATCACCTTTCACAATCACCAATGGGACAAGGCAGGGATGTCCTCTGTCCCCTCTCTTATACATCCTAGTGACGGAGCACCTGCTCTCATCAATTCGCCATAACCCCAATATTAGGTGGATTGAGGTGGGAGGCACCGAGTACAAGTGCTCTCTATTTGCTGATGATGTCCTAGTATATATCACTCAATCACATATATCCATCCCTGCTGTTATGGCTGAAATAGATCACTTTGTTACATGGTAAAATTTTAAAATCAATGCAGCGAAGTCTGAGGCCCTCGATGTCTCCCTCCCTAAATCCATATAGGATTCCATCCAGTCCAACTTTCCCTTTGCCTGGCCCTCACAGGGTATCAAATACTTAGGAATTCCTATTCATAGAGACCTCTCCCATCTATGTTATCTTAATTTTGGGCCCTTTATTGAACAATTCCATACAGACCACGGTTGGCAAGTTAGAACTGTAAGATTCACTACGTGAACCACTGGTGTTTTGTGGAAAAGCACATGTACACCGCGTTCCAAATTATTATGCAAAAAGTGTTTAGGAGTGATAAGGGAAGAATTTGTTTGTTTGTCAGTTAAACTCATTGATGGTGATGTGTGTCAGGGCTCTTTATATCACTGTAAGCAATTGCAGACACCTGTGCTAATTAGTTTGGCAGGTGTGTCCAATGAAAGGCAAGACTACTTAAGAAGGCTCTCTCACATTATTAAGCAGCCTACATTTTCTGCCAAAATGGGAAAGAAAAAGGATGTGTCGGCTGCTGAGAAGCAACAAATTGTGGAGTGTTTAGGTCAAGGCATGACTACAATCAACATTGTGCGATGATCAGGATGAAGTGTCTTGGCAATCAAGAAGTATGTAGCTGATTCACAGTACACACATGTGCGTGCTGATAAGGGCAAATTGAGGACTCTTTCCTACAGGCAATTACGTCAGGTTGAAACAGCAGCGGCAAAAAAGCCTTGTCATAGCAGCAGACAAGTTTTTGAAGCTGCTTGTGCCTCCAACGTCCCCCGAACAACAAGATGCAGGGTCCTTCAGAGGTTTGCAGCTGTGCATACGCCATCCTGTCGACCTCCTCTATCCACTTCACACAAGCAGAAACGGCTCCAGTGGGCCAAACATTACATGAAGACTGATTTCAAAACTGTTTTGTTCACGGATGAGTGCCGTGCAGCGCTCGATGGTCCAGATGAATGGAGTGGAGGATGGCTGGTTGATGGACACCCCACGCAAACACGGCTACAGCGCCAACAAGGAGGAGGTGGAGTAATGTTTTGGGCTGGAATCATGGGGAGAGAGATTGTCGGCCCCTTTAGGATCCCTGAAGGCGCTAAAGATGAACTCCATAATGTATGTGGATTTTCTCAAACAGCACTTCCTGCCATGGTTCAAGAAGAAGAACCGTGTATTTCACAGCAAGATCATTTTTCTGCATGATAATGCACCATCTCATGCTGCACATAAAACATCTGCATCTCTGGCTGATATGGGCATAAAAGGGGACAAACTTATGGTGTGACCCCCATGCTCCCCTGACCTCTACCCCATTCAGAACCTTTGGAGCATCATTAAAAGGAGTGTCTATGATGGCGGGAGGCAGTTCACATCTAAGCAACAGCTCTGGGAGGGTATTCTGTCCTCATGCAAAACAATTGAAGCAGAAACCATCCAAAACCTGACAAATTCAATGGACGAGAGAGTTCAGAAGCTCCTTTCGAACAAGGGGTCCTATGTGAAAATGTAACATCACCTAGAATAAAGTTTTGAGTTGAAAACTGTTTGATTTCAGTTTCTAACAACCTGCTAATGCTTATAATTTCAAAAATGACCATTTTTTTGGTCTTTATTAAAATGAAAAGGTTGATCGAAAAGTTTGGGGGATCTAAGAGTGTGGCAACCCAGTAGTCATGATTACTTCGAATTCTGACAATATGAGGGTCATGCTGCAGGTAGTGCAGCAAGAAGGCACTTATGTGTCTTGCGCATCTCGGAGCCCCAAAATTATTTTCCGGGCTAGATGCAGCTAAAAATTATTTTTAATTTTAAATCTGGTGAAGCTTATTATAGATGGCCTAATAGGATCAGTGCTGCACACTGCTACAAAGCCCAAATTATTTTCCAGTCAAGATACAGATAAACATGATTAGTAATTTGAAAGCTTAAAACGGTTGGTAGGGTGATTTTAACCAATCATCAAGCTTTTACTCTCCCCAGGATGACACAGGGGTAGAAAAGTCGTTTCGGATCCATGATTTGTTCATCTTTATGAACGTGAGTCTGTCTACATTATCAGTGGAGAGCCGCGTGCGCTTATCTGTCAGCACACCACCAGCAGCGCTGAACACACGTTCAGACAGAACGCTGGCTGCGGGGCATGACAAGATCTCCAAGGCGTAAGTGGCTAGCTCCGGCCATTTATCCAGATTGGAAGCCCAAAAAGAGCAAGGGTCCAGTGACACAGTCGTGGCTTCAATGTTTACTTGGAGATACTCCTGTACCATCGTCTCTAGGCGTTGACTATGTGTCAGACTTCTTGTCTCCTGTGGCCTTGCAAAGGATGGGCTAAAAAAGTGGTGAAATGATTCCGCAAAATTGATGTTACCAGCAGATACTGTGGTTCTGTTACGGTTTGAGTGCTGAACACTTGACGGTCCCACGGTTGGCAAGTTGGAACTGTGAGATTCACTACGTGCACCACTGGTATTTTGTGGAAAAGCACATGTAAGATTCTGCAACAGTCTCTGCTGATACTCCTGCATGCGTGCATCCCTTTCTATGGCAGGAATAATTTCTGCAAATTTACTTTTGTACCGGGGATCTAACAGTGTGGCAACCCAGTAGTCAGGATTATTTCTAATTCTCACAATTCGAGGGTCATGTTGCAGGTAGTGCAGCAAGAAGGCACTCATGTGTGTTGCGCATCCAGGAGCACCAAGTCCCTGTTGTGTTGGTGGCGAGGTAGCAATCATGCTTCCTTCCTCTGTCCTCTCCCCCCAACCTCGCACAACAGAAATGTGATCAAGGTCTCCCTCATCTGATGAGTCTTCCATCAGTTCGTCCTCCACTTCTTCCTGGGCTCCTGCACCTTCCTCACTAGTTTGGCTGCTACCATGCGCCCTGGTAAAATCATCTCCCCCACCCTCACATGCCTGCCGCCTTGGTGCTGCCGACCGTCTGGACCTTGCAGATGTTAGCCCTTCCGCATACAACTCCTCCTCCTCTACTTCCTCCACCTCCTCTTGTGCCACCACCTGACTCCGAATTCTGTTTAACATGTGCTCCAGCATGTAAATCACCGGAATAGTCATGCTGATAATGGCATCGTCAGCACTAAACATCTTCGTCGCCAATTCAAAACTGTGCAGAAGGGTGCATAGGTCCCTGATCTGAGACCACTCCTCCAGCGTGATTTGCCCCACCTCTGAATCTCGTTGGCCCAGGCTATACGTCAGAACGTATTGCACCAGGGCTTGTCGGTGCTGCCACAGTCGCTGCAACATGTGCAGAGTTGAATTCCACCGGGTAGGCACATCGCATTTTAGCCGGTGAAGTGGCAGGCCCAACGACTTCTGTAGAGATGTAAGTCGCTGAGCTGCGGGATGCGAACGGCGGAAGTGAGCACACAGCGACCGTGCCCTCTGCAGAAGGCCATCTAGTCTGGGATAGTGGGCTAAAAATTGCTGGACAACCAGGTTCAACACGTGAGCCATACAAGGCACATGTGTGACATTGCCCCGGCGAAGGGCCGCACCCAGGTTTGCAGCATTGTCGCACACGGCCTTCCCTGGTTTCAGGTCCAGTGGAGACAACCATTCATGAAATTGGTTCTCCAGAGCTGACCACAACTCCTCAGCTGTGTGACTCACATTTCCCAGACATTTCAATGTAAAAACCGCCTGATGACGTTGAGCCCTACTGCCAGCATAGTAAGGAGGTGTGCAGGATCCCTTCTGCGCAGTTAGAAAGCTTGTGGCATGACCAGACAGCCTTTGGGTGCAGGTGGAAGACCGAGAGGAGGTTGAGGAGGCAGAAGCAGTGGAGGAAAAATGACATAAAGAGGATTGACGCACAACTCGTGGGGACGGCAAGACTTGGACAGCAGCCCCTTGTCCTGCTGTCACCATAGTTACCCAGTGCCCAGTCAGCGACATGTAACGCCCCTGTCCATGCCTACTCGTCCAAGTGTCTGTGGTGAAATGCACCCTGTCACACACAGAGTTTCTCAAAGAAGCGGTGATGTTGTGTGCGACATGCTGGTGGAGCGCAGGCACACCTTTCTTTGAGAAGTAGTGCCGACTGGGCATCTGGTACTGGGGCACTGCGACGGACATAAGGTCTCGAAAATCCTCTGTGTCCACCAGGCGGAAAGGCAGCATTTCTGTAGCCAAGAGCTTGCAGATGGTGAAATTCAACCTCTTAGCTTTCTCATGGCTAGGAGGAAATGGTCTTTTACTTGTCCACATCTGAGGGACCGAGGGCTGGCTATTGTGCTTAGACGGGGTTGATAAGGGTGTCCCCGGCAAACTGCCGGTCTGTGAGGAAGATGCAGGCGGACATGTTAGGTTGCCTTGATCCAAAGGTGGTGCTATCGATGTCGGACAGCGCTCAAGACCAGCTGGTGTTACCACCTCCAAAGAAAATGATGACCTGCCAATCACGCTGGCTGTTGCGGGTAAAGAGGTGGCAGGTCTGCGCCCCAAAACAGGTGTGACTGCTGTCCCCCCAGTCACAGAGGATGAAGAGGCCGCGGATGCACAAGATATGGCAGACGGTGGTTGGCCCGGCCGGCTAGACCGCATTGTAGCACACTGAGCTTCCCACTGCAACTTATGCTTCATGTCCATGTGCCGGTTCATGCATGAAGTACTCAAACTATGTATTTTTTGGCCTCTACTTAGCTTTTGCTGACAAATGTTACAGATAACACGAGTTGGGTCATCTTTATCGATCTGAAAAAATGCCCAGGCTATGCAAGGCTTAGCACCCATGCGACCTGAAGAGCCACCACGACTTGTGGTGAGAGGCAGAGTTGTGTTTGAGGATGCAGTTGTTGACGTGCTTCCAGTACTACGTCTCTGTCCAGGAAGGCGCAACCTGACCTCGTCGTCACTAGCATCTTCCTCCACCTCCTCTGCTGACCTCATCTCTTGGCTGACTGTGGGTTGACAGTAAGTGGGATCTCCGACCTCATCATCATCACCCTGTGCGTTATCACACCCGTCGTCCTCAGAGCCAACCTGTTCCTGCCCTGACAAAAAACTAAAGTTGTCGCTCCAATCAGGTATTTGAGTCTTATCATCGTCTTCCTCATTGTCTCCACCAACAGGAGTTACAGTTTGGGAATGAGGGTCTACATTATGGTCGGAACCTTCTGCGTCTGGTCCTGGATCCGACTCATAAAGATTCTGGGCATCAGTGCAGATCATTTCCTCGTCTGGATTCACAGAAGCGCTGGAGTCGACCTCTGATTCCCAGGCTATAGTATGAGTAAACAGCTCTGCAGACTCAACCATCTGTTCTACCTCATACTCAGACGGGCAGCTGGAGATTTGGGAGCTGTGAGGAAGCAAGTGCGATTTGGGTGACACCTTTGAGGACTGGAGTATTTGTGATGTTGAAGTTGATGTGGAGGAGAGCCCACTTAAAGGAGCACTTGATATCCGTTGAAGCACCTGCTGTTTTTGTGCCTCATCTGGAATTTGTAGCGATTGGCGTGGCCGTAAGAAAGGGATCTTATCACATTGTCCGCTAAAAGAAGTAGACATTTTAGTTTGGCTGGAAGATGGTCTTTCTTCTGCACCTACCCCACGGACACAACCTTTTTTCCCCTTCCCAACACGCCTATTCCCCTTTCCACCAGCAGCAGGCCTTTTTCCACTCATTTTGGTGGTTAACTAATTCACAACTCTGGAGTTGTTTGCACAAAAAAACAATGGATGGTAACCGAGCAGAGCTGAGTGGCCAAACTGTGGTATTAGGCCAAAACTATTGGCTGGGTTAGATGCAGAAAAAAATTATTTTTAATTTGCAACCTGATGGAGGTCAGTATAGATGGACTAATAGAACAAGTCCCACACACTGCTAGAAGCCCAAATATTTTTTCAGAGCTAGATGCAGAAAAAAATTATTTTTAATTTGCAACCTGATGGAGGTCAGTATAGATGGACTAATAGACCAAGTCCCACACACCGCTAGAAGCCCAAATATTTTTTCAGAGCTAGATGCAGAAAAAAATTATTTTTAATTTGCAACCTGATGGAGGTCAGTATAGATGGACTAATAGACCAAGTCCCACACACCGCTAGAAGCCCAAATATTTTTTCAGAGCTAGATGCAGAAAAAAATTATATTCAATTTGCAACCTGCTGGAGGTCAGTATAGAAGGACTAATAGAACAAGTCCCACACACTGCTAGAAGCCCAAATATTTTTTCAGAGCTAAATGAAGAAAAAAATTATTTTTAATTTGCAACCTGATTGAGGTCAGTATAGATGGACTAATAGACCAAGTCCCACACACTGCTAGAAGCCCAAATATTTTTTCAGAGCTAGATGCAGAAAAAAATTAGATTCAGTTTGCAACCTGATGGAGGTCAGTATAGATGGACTAATAGAATGATGCTATGCCCAAAAGATTTTACTTCACTAGGTGCAGTAAAAAAATTGGTATTCTATACACAGGTGGTATATCTTGCAACACAGATAGGCTACTCCACTGACTAACACACTCTGCAATAGGCCAAAAAGGATTAGCTTTGCTAGATTCAGCCAAATGCTGTGAAAAAAACTTGCACAGCACTGGCACAGACCTGCCTGGCAAAAACTGATAGGAACTGATGTAACCTAGTCCTGAAAAGGACTCCAATTACAATTAGTCTTTACTCCCACAATCTATCTATTTAAGAGCACAGACCTGCCTGATAAAAGTCGTAGGAAATGCTGTAACCTAGTCCTTAAAAGGACTGCAATCACAACTATTCCCTACTCCCAAGCTATCTGTATATTTGTGCGAAAATTGGCTTGAAATTAACAAGGTATAGCGCACACAGCAACAGCGGTGCCGTCTAACACGCAGCTGCAGCAGTGAGAAAATGGTGGCGACGGGGAAAATGGCTTGGTCTTATAGGGCAAGGACATGTGACATACACTGCCAATCACACATGCCCTTGCTTGTGTGAAAAAAAGCACTTCGCTCCGTGTGTGCGCTGCTGATAGGCTGACAGATTGCACCTCCCCACTGCAAATGCGGGAAAGAGAAAAAAAAATGGAGATCTTCATTGTTCCTGCAGAGATCCATCCCCTGCCCCTCCCCCCACCCCGCTGTACACTCAAACTGCGTATTAACATTAATTTTCATCATTACTGAGAAAAAATCCAGTTATGATTTTGGTGCACGAACAGTTATCGAACATAACCTCGAACAGCCGAATTTTTCTCAAATTGTTCGTGTTCGCCGACCGGCTCGAACACCGCTCAAAACAGCTCGAATTTGAGATTGGCGAACAGTTCGAGTAGAACAATGCTCATCTCTATTCGTGACGCCACCTGTGGAATGCAGCTAAAGGGAGCCGCTGCTGCGTAGCAGTCTTCTGAGGCAGGTGGTAGGGCAGCTTGTGATGGAACGGCTCCGCACAGGTGGAGCGGGCCTCATGGCGGCGTGGGGTAATGGATGGTGGTACAGGGGAGAGAGGGCCAGGACGGTTCAAGAGGAAATGACGGACACTCACACGGGGGTTCGCTTCGGTACCTTTACTGATGTAGATGCAGGTATGGTCCAGGGTACTCAGTAGGCAGGGTGCACTTCTGGACTTTCCCCAGTGAGCGGTTGTAGGGCCTCCTGATCCGTTGCTTTCACTTGCTAAGCTTCTGACCTGCCTGGAGCTAGACCTGGCTTTATTACTGTCTCTTTTTCTTGCACCTGCTGACCTGGTGGTAGGGCCTTCTCTTGGAGATCACTCTCCCTGGACGCTGGGGCCTCCGTGACTCCTAGCCCTGATACAGTAGTCAGTGTTGGTCGGCCTGGGACTTGTAGTCCTCCAGGTATCCGGTGGTCCCTACTGGGTGTAAAGGACCCTGTAGGCGCGGACCCGGTGTCCGGTGTATATTTCGGGGTGAGCCTGGTACGCTCCTCTGCCCCCTCAACTCCTCTCTCCTTTCCTCCTTGCCGTCGGCCACACTCAGGGCCCTCACTAGGCTTCAACTCGTGCTGTAGGCCTGAACTTGCCTCACACAGCAGCCTGCGTGCTGCTCTCTCTCTGAGCACACTAACTTCGTGACCGAGCTGCCTGGCTCCACCCTCCCTATATATATCCCTAACAGGCTCCCTCTGCTGGTTTTAGGTGGTAGGGTGAAGGTGTGTGAATGTAATGAGGGCCTCTTGTGGAGAAGTCCATCCATGCACCCTACTGGGTTCTGTGGCACCTGTGTACTGCAGGGCGCCACATTCCCCCCTAGTACATTTCAGTACTCCTGGACTGAAGCATTTTTGCAAAACAGGTTAACAAATATATTTCAGTTTATACAATAAACAATAACAGTAGCAATACCCTACTGGGTAACTATTTACATGGTAGGCACTTCATTCTTATTCCCTATACCTGGCAGGGACCTGGCCTTTTGTACTGCATGTTGACCTACGTAGTACTGGGGTGTTGTTGATGTCTGTGTTTGCACTGTCCGCTACCCTATCAGATCTACGTGTGGGCAAATTGTAGAACTGTCTTAACCTCTCGATGGGACTGGCAAGTACACTGGTTACTGGGCCTACTGGCTCTGCTTCTACTGGTGATCCTTCTTCCGGGGATTCTTCCTGAGCAGGCTCTTCTGGGGCACTTACAGGTCTTACTTGCATTGGAGGGTCTTCTGGCTGTTGGTAGAAGTGCATCACAGGTATTATTACGGCTCCATCCAGTTGAGGCCAATCTGCCGGGAAATCTCCTAAGACAGTATGGAGTACATCTTCTTTGGGTTCTTCAGTCACGATAGGAGGTACTTCTTCCCGTGGCTTCAATAGACCTGGGCACAACTTCAAGTGGTCTCTTGAGACTGTTGCAACTGTCTTACCTCCATCTTTACTGATTAGACAGGTTTTTCTATTGTCGAACCTGGAATCCAACAAAGTGAAAAGCCCCCGTCGCTGCTGAATCACGGTTTTTGTGACGCAACAGCGACCTCACCAGCGATGTCGTTATGTGTGACACTTTGCAGCGATCAGGCCCCTGCTGTGAGGTCGCTGATCGCTGCAAAGTGTCCTGGACCATTTTTTGGTCCTTGCCCTCCCGCTGGCCATCACACATCGCTGTGTGTGACCAGCGGGACCAGCGATCAGGCTGGTAACCATGATAAACAGCGGGTTAATAGGGGCACACGCGTACTTAGTAATCCGCTGTTTATCATGGTTACCACTGTGCTACGGTGAGCGGTAACCTCCCGCTCACCGTAGCAGAGTGGTAACCATGATAAACAGCGGGTTACTAAGTGCGCGTGTGCCCCTAGTAACCCGCTGTTTATCATGGTTACCAGCCTGATCCTGCTTCAGCAGCAGGCTGTTAACCAGGAGCAGGACATCGTGGAAAGATTCTTTCCAGAATGTCGCTGCTCCCCTGATTGCTGGTGAGCCTGCCTGTTTGACAGCTCACCAGCGATCACTTAGCGACGCACCAGCGATATCGGCCAGGTCACATCGTTGTCGGGATCGCTGGTGCGTCGTTTTGTGAGACGGTACCTTAAGGCTCTCTTTCCCACTGGTCGTCAAGCTTGTGGTTTCTTCTCTTCGCTTCAGCACAACTTCTCCAGGTGTTAAGGGTTCTGCGGGTGCACTCTTGTTGTACTGTGCTTCCTGCTTATCTCTCACCTTTGGAAGTGCATTGAGCTGTAGGGTGCATTGCTGGAAAAGGGAAAAAAAAAACTCTTTAAATCTCTTAGTTTGCGAGTGTGAACGAGCTGAGTGTGACAGGAGCCTAAGTGCGAACGAAAGTAAGTGTGTGACTTGTTTTTCAGTGACTTTGGATTCAGGGAGTTTGGAAGGGAGGACTTTGGACTGAATTGCTGTCTGTATTTTATTAACTCTTTACTTTTCTTTTTACTTAACATTCTGTCTATTGCAATCCCCATTAGGAAATGAGCTCCATTATTGACAATGCTATCCAGTGTACATCTTGCCACATGTATGCATTCCTTGAACAGCCGGTCGAGGTTGCTTACTGCTGTGCGAGATGTGTGCACGTTGTGCGTTTGGAAGCCCAGGTACTGGATCTAAATGAGCAGCTGGCAACACTGAGATCCATTGACAATATGGAAAGGAGTCCGCTGCTCACTGAGCAGCAGCTCACTGGGGTAGATGTGGGGGAGGGTGGTAGTCGGGAGCTGCAGGACAGTGAGGCCGTTAGTTGGGTGACAGTTAGAAGGGGGCGTAGAGGGAAGAGTGCCAGGGAGGCTAGTCTTGATCTGGCACACCCCAATAAGTTTGCAAAGTTGGCAGATGAGGGGAGTGACGGTACAGGGGTAGCACTGCTGCAGCAAGGCATGTCCCCTGAAAGCCGGAGGAGTGTCAGCTCCAGTAAAGAGGGAAATAGGAGAGCAGGGCAGGCCAGGCATGTGCTGGTAGTGGGGGACTCAATTATTAGGGAAATAGATAGGGCAATCTGTCACAAAGACAGGGATCGTCGAACAGTGTGCTGCCTACATGGCGCTCGAGTCCGGCACATCCCTGATTGGGTTGACAGATTACTGGGAGGGGCTGGTGAGGACCCAGCGGTCATGGTGCACATTGGCACAAATGACAAAGTTAGAGGTATGTGGAAGGTCCTTAAAGATGATTTCAGGGAATTAGGCTGCAAACTGAAAGCAAGGACCTCCAAGGTGGTATTCTGTGAAATACTACCGGTACCACGTGCCACGCCAGAGAGGCAACGGGAGATTAGGGAGATAAATAAGTGGCTGAAGTACTGGTGTAGGAAGGAGGGATTTGGGTTCCTGGAGAACTGGGCCGACTTCTCAGTTGGCTACAGACTCTACGCTAGGGACCAGCTGCACCTCAATGGGGAGGGTGAAGCTGTGCTGGGGGAGAAAATGGATAGCAGGTTGGAGGAGTGTTTAAACTAGGGATTGGGGGGGAGGGTATTCATTTTATAGGTGGGGAAGATAGTGCAGATAGTGACCTGGGCACAAATAAAGAAATTGGGGGGTGGGGTTAGAACAGTCAATAAAGTAAAAAGGAATAGAGGTACAGAGAGATACATAAAATGCATGTACACTAATGCCAGAAGCCTCACCAACAAAATGGAGGAATTAGAATTCATTTTGCTGGAAAATAATTATGACATGGTAGGGATATCTCAGACGTGGCTGGACAAGAGCCATGACTGGGCAGTAGTCTGTTCAGAAATGACCGTACAAACAAGTGAGGGGGGGTGTGTGTTTATATGTAAAATCATCCTTAAAACCCGTCTTGCGGGAGGATATAGGTGAATCTAATGAAAATGTAGAGTCCCTATGGGTGGAGATAAGGGGAGGGGGAAAAAATAATAAATTACTGATAGGGGTTTGTTATAAGTCTCCAAAAATAATGGAAGTAGCGGAGAATATCTTCGTAAAGCAAATAGATGAAGCAGCGACTTTAGGAGAAGTCATTATTATGGGAGACTTCAACTACCCTGAAATACATTGGGGGACAGAAACATGTAGTTCAAGCAAAGGTAATAGGTTTTTGACAAGTATGAGACACATAGTTACCTTTCACAACGGGTTCAGGACCCAACAAGAAGGGGTGCACTGCTAGACCTAATATTAACCAATAGGCCAGACCGCATATCAAATATACAAGTTGGGGGTCACTTGGGTAACAGTGATCACAAAATAATACGTTTTCATGTAACCTTTAATAAGATGTGTAGTAGAGGGGTTACAAGGACACTAAACTTCAGGAAGGCAAATTTCCAACGGTTGAGAGATGATCTTAGTGCAATAAACTGGAACGATATCCTGAGACATAAAGCTACTCAAAGCAAATGGGAGACATTTATTAACATCCTGAATAGGACCTGTGCACAATATATACCCTTTGGGAATAAACATGCTAGAAATAGGAGGAAACCACTATGGCTAAATGCAGCTGTAAGGGGAGCAATAAGTGACAAAAAGAAAGCATTTAGAGAACTAAAGCAAGTAGGTAGTGATGAGGCATTAAATAAATATAGAAAATTAAATAAATTCTGTAAAAACCAAATCAAGGCAGCAAAGATTGAGGCAGAGAGAATCATTGCCAGAGAAAGTAAAAATAATCCCAAAATATTCTTTAACTACATAAATAGTAAAAAACTAAAAAATGATAGTGTTGGCCCCCTTAAAAATAGTCTGGGTGAAATGGTGGATGAGGATGAGGAAAAAGCCAATATGCTAAATGATTTTTTTTCAACCGTATTTACACAAGAAAATCGCATGACAGAAAACATGATTAGTGATAACAAAAATTCTCCATTAAATGTCACTTGCTTAACCCAGCAGGAAGTACGGCGGCGTCTAAAAACCACTAAAGTTGACAAATCCCCGGGCCCGGATGGGATACACCCGCGAGTACTGCAGGAATTAAGTAACGTCATAGATAGACCATTACTTTTAATCTTTAAAGATTCCATAATAACAGGGTCTGTACCACAGGACTAGTGTATAGCAAATGTGGTGCCAATATTCATAAAGGGGACAAAAACCGAACTTGGAAATTATAGGCCAGTAAGCTTAACCTCTACTGTGGGTAAAATCCTGGAGGGTTTCCTAAGAGATGCTATACTAGAGTTTCTGAAGAAGAATAACCTCATGACCCAATATCAACATGGGTTTACGAGGGACCGTTCCTGTCAAACTAATCTGATCAGTTTTTATGAGGAGGCAAGTTCTGGACTGGACCAAGGTAATGCAGTGGATGTTGTGTACATGGACTTTTCAAAAGCTTTTGATACGGTTCCACACAAAAGGTTGATACATAAAATGAGAACAATGGGGATAGGGGAAAATATATGTATGTGGGTTAAGAATTGGCTCAGTGATAGGAAACAAAGGGTGGTTATTAATGGAAAACACTCAGACTGGGTCTCAGTTAACAGTGGGGTACCACAGGGGTCAGTATTGGGCCCCCTTCTTTTTAACATATTTATTAATGACCTTGTAGGGGGCATACAGATTAATATTTCAATATCTGCAGATGACACTAAACTCTGCAGGGTAATCAATACAGAGGAGGACAATTTTATATTACAGGAGGATGATGTGAACTAGAAGCTTGGGCTGATAAAAGGCAAATGAGTTTTAATGTGGATAAATGTAAGTTAATGCACTTGGGCAGAGGAAATAAAATGTATAATTATATGCTTAATGGTAAAACACTGGGCAAAACTGTAACTGAAAAAGACCTGGGTGTATTGGTGGACAACATGCTCACGTTTAGTGGCCAGTGTCAGGCAGCTGCTGCAAAGGCAAATAAAATAATGGGATGCATTAAAAGAGGCATAGATACTCATGAGGAGAGCATAATTTTACCTCTATACAAGTCATTAGTGCGACCACACTTAGAATACTGTGTACAGTTTTGGTCTCCGGTGTATAAGAAAGACATAGCTGAACTAGAGAGGGTGCAGAGAAGAGCGACCAAGGTTATTAGAGGACTGGGGGGTCTGCAATACCAAGACAGGTTATTACACTTGGGGTTATTTACTGTGGAAAAAAGAAGGCTTAGGGGTGCTCTTATTACTATGTACAAGTATATGAGGGGACAGTACAAAGACTTTTCTACTGATCTTTTTACTCTGAGGCCAGAGACGGGGACAAGGGGGCATCTTCTACGTCTGGAGGAAAGAAGGTTTAATCATAATCACAGACAGGGATTCTTTACTGTAAGAGCAGTGAGACTATGGAACTCTCTGCCGCATGATGTTGTAATGAGTGATTCACTATTAAAATTTAAGAAGGGCATGGATGCCTTTCTTGAAAAGTATAATATTACAGGTTATATATACTAGATTCCTTGATAGGGCGTTGATCCAGGGAACTAGTCTGATTGTCGTATGGAGTCGGGAAGGAATTTTTTTCCCCAATGTGGAGCTTAGTGTTTGCCACATGTTTTTTTTTTGCCTTCCTCTGGATCAACATGTTAGGCTATGGGTTGAACTAGATGGACTTAGTCTTCCTTCAACCTTAAAAACTATGTTACTATGTTACTATGTATGTTACTACAGTGCCGGCAAAAAAAATCTTTACAAATTCAACGAAACCACAAAATCTTAACGTTCAAGTGTTTTATTGCGGATATTTCATTACAATTAGTATTTTAATTAATTAGTATTGATATTTACATTTAATTAAGCCAGTTTTGCTACTGCATTTAGACTGTCTTTTACACAGGCCTGTACACTCTTGTACTGCTCCTGTCGAGTCGCATCCCAGTCTTCAGTGGACATGTCTGCTTCTGGCTCTACCACTCCAAGCTCCAGGTCCATGGGCAACTCTCCGGGTCTTGCTCTCATGACGTACGCTGGAGAACAATTGGTGGAACTCACAGGTATGTGATTGTAGAGATCTACCAGGTCAGGTAGTTTGTCTGGCCACTGATTCCTTTCTTCTAGAGGTAAGGTCTTCAGCAGGTCTATGACGATATTGTTCATCTTTTCACATAGACCATTGGTTTGAGGGTGGTACAGCATAGTCCGAATCTTCTTACACCCGTACAGATGGAAAAACTCTTTGAACATCCCCGCTTCAAAGGCAGGGCCTTGATCTGTCAGCACCTTATCCGGGTATCCATGGGGCCTTCAGAAGTATGCTTGAAATGTCCTTGCTGCAATTTCTGCCGTCAGATCCTTGACGGGGGCTACCACCAGGAACCGGGAGTAATGATCCACCATGGTCAGGGCATAGGAGTAGCCTGACCTGCTGGGTGACAGCTTGACGTGATCCAGGGCGACGATCTCCAGGGGCTGGGTTGTCTTGATGGACTGCAAGGGTGCTTTCTGACTTCTGTAGTCTTTTCTTCTGAGGCTACAGGATCCACAATCCCGGCACCACCTCTCTATGGAACTCCGCATTCCAACCCAATAAAACCGACTCTTCAGGAGAGTTTCCAGTTTCTTCCAGCCAAAGTGCCCCGCTTGATCGTGGTAGGCCTCCAACACCATCTGGATGTCTGTCCTGGGCACTACGATCTGCCATACCATCTCATGGGTCCTGGGGTTAACATACCTCCGGCACAGCTTCTCTCTATAGATGAACAGCTGGCTTCTCTCATTCTACAGTTGTGTCAGTATTCCGGGTTTTCTAGGTAACCTTGTGAATGATTTTGCCCTTTGTTAAGATGGAGTTTGCTGTTTTTGTATGCCCTACTTCCTGTTCGTTTGTTTAAAACCTGGCTCAGGTGCTGGCTTCCTTGCTGGAGTATTCTGCTTCAGTTTCCCTTCAGTCCAGCTGCCTTACTATTATCTCCCAGATCTCTTGTGTATTTACCAGGTTAATCTTCAGGTGTTTCTCAGCAGCAGCAGCAGCAGCAGCAGCGAGCTTCTACCTGTGGCTCTGGACATTCTCTGCATATGTAAGCTACACTCACTGTGTTATCATTAACCTGTTGACTTTGGAATTTAACCCTTGGCTCACTCTACCCAGTAAGAACTGTTTCTGAACTGTGTTGTTGTTTAACCCTTCGTTCACTCCCTCCGGGGAGGGCTGCGGGAACTATTTACTGGAATATTACTTAAATGTGAACTTGTTTCTGGACTTCCCTGAATCTACGCCTCATCTAGGATTAACTTGTGAACTTGTTCTTGGACTTCCCTGTGGCCACGTCACCAGTGTGTCAGACTTTCCTTTTGATCACATTTGTGTGAGGACTCCGTCGTAAGAACATTGCAGACTTTGCTATATAGGTTCCAAAGACTTAATATCGCTGGACTTATTTCATTGTATGTGACGCGCCCCCTGGGCCATATTCTTTAGGGGAATACCCGGAGCCGGATCAGATGGGGGTTGTAGTCTTCCGAGTGGCTGTGACCCGGTCCGTGCCCAGGGTGTCAAGCTCAGAGTATGTGGCAGTCCTACAGATGTTATAAAGTTCTTAATGTCGACTACGCCACCCGTTGTATTGCGGTCACTATGGCCGCCGCTGCAGCAGGGTCCGCTGAGGCTGATGGTGTTGGTGCAGCTTTTGGTAGTATAACCCCCAACGGGTGGGGTATAGCCTCAGGGGGTCAGGTGCAGAGGATGGGGGTTGTGGTGGTGCAGCATAGATGTTAAATGAAGACAGAGTCGGGTTGTGCAGTTTAGGGTATTTACTCACTGCTGATGTTCCGGTCACTCCAGCTTCAAGTGACCACCCGAGCCGTGCTGCGTCCACCAGGTCCTGGATTCAGCCAACCCCCAAGCAAGTCCGGAGCGTGACCCTGAGCTCTCCTTCTGTCCTGTCTTCTGGCCGTCCCCACCAGGGATCTACCTAGGTCCAGCTCCCTCGGGCCTTCTGTTGGGAGACCCTTGGCCTTGGGTTCCCTGACCCTCCACGTGGTATGCCTTCAGGGTAGATGTGGTGGGTGATCGTGGCAGATCAATCCTGCCCACGACCTCCGGTTCCTGGCTAAGGTGTGCTTTCTGCCCCCACCAGCTTGGGATCCGGTACCCTGTGCCGACTCCTCACCCAGTGCTTTAATTTGGGTTCTTGGGTCCTCTCTGTTTTCCCCTCTGGGTACTCCTTCTCTGCTCCTCTCTCACTCAGGGTCTCTCTCTTGCTGCAGGCTGACTTCCTCTCTGCTTGCTGTCTGCTCCTCTGCAGCTGTCTTGCTGTCTGCTCCTCTGCAGCTGTCTTGTTCTCTGCATCTGACCCTGATCTTAGTTGGTGCCCACCTTATATACACCCTCTATGTGTGAGCTCAGGTGACCAGCACCCAATGAGCTCCTATCTTTACCCAGGCTGCTCCCCCTATCTGCCCCTACACTACTTGGGATGTTCCACCCCCCTCCCACTCCAGCCAGGAACAGACTCGGTCGTACCTGCACATTTCTAAGTGGGAGTACCGTCGGCCTGTTCCTCGGAAATGGGATGTGTGTAGTGCATGCAGCCTACCGAGCTCAGTTCCACACTCCATCCTTACCCGGGAGTGGAATATCACACCTCTGGGTTGAGGTGCAATACTCCTGTAGCAGCTGAATCCTCAGGGTGCTACATTCCCCCCTGGTAAATCACAGCACGTCCTCGGGCTGTAAAGACAAAAACACCAAAACATACAAAAATTTTTTTTTTCATATAAACATAATAAAACATATAAAACATTATATATATAAAACTTTTCATATAAACATTCTCGTAGTCGTTTCTTGTTTCAGGTTCCTCCTCCGGACACTGTGCAACGTGTGTCCGGGAAAAGTGCGACAGTCTCTTAGAAAAACTGGTTTTCCTATAAAACCGGTAGGGGGCGCTTTAGGAAGCGCAACTATATACAGGGGAAGTTGGCCGCTCTCAGTCCTCGGCCAGGTAGAGGGAAGGGAATGGCTGCTCACAGTCCTCAGCCTGTGGGATTAAGGGGTAAACGGGTAAACAGTTCACACTTGCTGGTCCCAACGGGGACTATATATATATATATCAACAGTTTCTTTGGTACCCGGTCGGGTAACTTTTTACATCACTTGCTCTGCCGCACTCAACGGCGTCTTCCTCCTGCTCTTTGCTTACAGCTGGTTGTTACTTCAGACCCGTCCGGGTCCTCTTGCTCCTCCTCCTCGCACCGCAACTCCTCCTCCGTCAGGCGGTGTACGTGGAGGGCGTAAGGTCCTTTGGCACACTTGTGCCGGGTGAAGGTGACCTCATCTCCGATGTAGAGGTCACGACCTCTGTGCCCCTCCGGCAGATGGGACTCCACGTCTCTGCGCGTGACAAAGACGTCGCCGAGGGTGTTGTTGTCTCTGATAAAGCCCCACCCGTGCTGCTGGTTAAACTTGATTACAGTCCCGGTGGTACGGGGACTGTGCGCTGCACGGGGGTCCCTCCTGGTCCGGCTCTTTTGCTCGGCGCTCCTTATTTGGGCCTGTTGTTCCCGGACCCGCCTCTCTCTCCGCTCCCTCGCAAACTCCTCGAGCTGTTGGCGGCAGCACTCCGCACGCTCTGCTGCAGCTGCCCTAGTTTCCTGAGTGAACCCCATTAGATCTTCTCCGGTGGGGTCCCACTCAAACTGTGCTTCCGCTAGCGGGGGCGAGATCCTTATTACGGGCTTCGGAGCCGGAATCAGGGGTGCACACATGGCCCCAACCCTCCTCTGGTGCTCCAGTTCGTGATACTTCTGGGGCCAGATGAAAGGCTGCCCGTCCGGCCACGTGTGCTGGGCAAACAAGTCCTCTCCCAGACGCGGCACCCTTGGTTTTACGGGTGCGGGCGCGGTGGTGGTGGCGCCCGGGTTGCCCAGGCCTTGCGGCCAGGCCTGGGGCACCTGGAAGGTGAAGGGCACCGTTAGGACGGCGGCGCCCTGGGCTACCTGGCCTTGCGGCCAGGCCGGAGGCTCCGCGGAGGTAGGGGGCGCTGTTGGTGTTGCGGCGCCCGGGAATTCTAGGCCCTGCGACCAGGCTGGTGGTACTTCCTGCTTGGTCACGCTCGGGGTCGAGGCGTGTGACGTCACAGGGGTCGCGGCGGCGGCTTCCGGTTGGGGCCTAGTCTGCGTCGGTGACATGGCGTTTTCGGGCACAGCAGGGGGACTTTCGGGCTCTGCGACGGGGAGCTGGGGCAGGTAAGCGGTGTCACGGCTTGGGGTATAGGCGTCCCCTTTACCTGCCTCCATGCGTTCGGCTCCCTCCTCGGCGCCGTCTCCGGCCTTGGGTCCTCCCGCGCCATCCTCAGAGGCGGTCTCCTTCCTCATCTCAGCTGGCGTGCTCCGGGTCTTGGTTTCAGCTTGCTGGGCCATCTCCCGGCTCCATTCCGCCAATATCTCGCGCTGTACCCGGGCCATCCTCCGTGCGAGGCCCTCCAGGGCAGTCTGCGCACACTCCCGGTCTCGGGGGAGCTGTGCAAGGACCTCCACTAGGCCTAGTGGGGTCGTGGTGTCCAGCAGGCTCCTGACCAACGGGTCGGTGCTGCTCTGCTCTTCTTCCAGCAGGCTCCTGGCCAGCGGGCCGGTGCTGCTCTGCTCTCCTTCCTCGGTCTTTAGCAGACTCCTGGCCAGCGGGCCGGTGCTGTTCTGCTTTCTCTCCATATCCGGGTAAGCTTCTCCGCTACTCCTCGTTAGACTTCTTGCCTCCGGGTGCGCTCGCTCCAGACTGCTCCAGGCGGCACCCATCTTTGCTCTTTTCTTTCGTCTCCTCCCACTTCGAGGGCGGTCCCGGGGCAACTCGGTGACTGTCAGCTCCAGGGGTAGTTCTTTCACGCTGACAGACACCTCCAGCATCACAGTCTCTGTTGGTGGGGGCGGTTTCCACTTTTGGCGCCATTTTCTGTCCTGGCCCACGATGGGAGGTGGCCTCTTGCCCTCCTTTGGCACGCCCATAATGGCGTCCGCTGCTCTTCCAAGGCGGGAAATCTGCGGTTTTGGCGGGAAGCGTCGCCCAGTGGCGGGAAACTTTGCAGATGGCGGGAACAAGTTGGAAATGGCGGACAATCGGCGGGAAACGACTGGTGATGGAGTCCGATGGCGTGGACCCTCCGGAACCGGCGGGAGACTTCTTTCTGAGGTAAACTTGCACTTTTCTTCAGGCACGCAGTACCCGGGTGTTGCGGGCACGTAATCCTGCCGACTACGCCAAAGTTGACGCGCCCCCTGGGCCATATTCTTTAGGGGAATACCCGGAGCCGGATCAGATGGGGGTTGTAGTCTTCCGAGTGGCTGTGACCCGGTCCGTGCCCAGGGTGTCAAGCTCAGAGTATGTGGCAGTCCTACAGATGTTATAAAGTTCTTAATGTCGACTACGCCACCCGTTGTATTGCGGTCACTATGGCCGCCGCTGCAGCAGGGTCCGCTGAGGCTGATGGTGTTGGTGCAGCTTTTGGTAGTATAACCCCCAACGGGTGGGGTATAGCCTCAGGGGGTCAGGTGCAGAGGATGGGGGTTGTGGTGGTGCAGCATAGATGTTAAATGAAGACAGAGTCGGGTTGTGCAGTTTAGGGTATTTACTCACTGCTGATGTTCCGGTCACTCCAGCTTCAAGTGACCACCCGAGCCGTGCTGCGTCCACCAGGTCCTGGATTCAGCCAACCCCCAAGCAAGTCCGGAGCGTGACCCTGAGCTCTCCTTCTGTCCTGTCTTCTGGCCGTCCCCACCAGGGATCTACCTAGGTCCAGCTCCCTCGGGCCTTCTGTTGGGAGACCCTTGGCCTTGGGTTCCCTGACCCTCCACGTGGTATGCCTTCAGGGTAGATGTGGTGGGTGATCGTGGCAGATCAATCCTGCCCACGACCTCCGGTTCCTGGCTAAGGTGTGCTTTCTGCCCCCACCAGCTTGGGATCCGGTACCCTGTGCCGACTCCTCACCCAGTGCTTTAATTTGGGTTCTTGGGTCCTCTCTGTTTTCCCCTCTGGGTACTCCTTCTCTGCTCCTCTCTCACTCAGGGTCTCTCTCTTGCTGCAGGCTGACTTCCTCTCTGCTTGCTGTCTGCTCCTCTGCAGCTGTCTTGCTGTCTGCTCCTCTGCAGCTGTCTTGTTCTCTGCATCTGACCCTGATCTTAGTTGGTGCCCACCTTATATACACCCTCTATGTGTGAGCTCAGGTGACCAGCACCCAATGAGCTCCTATCTTTACCCAGGCTGCTCCCCCTATCTGCCCCTACACTACTTGGGATGTTCCACCCCCCTCCCACTCCAGCCAGGAACAGACTCGGTCGTACCTGCACATTTCTAAGTGGGAGTACCGTCGGCCTGTTCCTCGGAAATGGGATGTGTGTAGTGCATGCAGCCTACCGAGCTCAGTTCCACACTCCATCCTTACCCGGGAGTGGAATATCACACCTCTGGGTTGAGGTGCAATACTCCTGTAGCAGCCGAATCCTCAGGGTGCTACATATGTCATTACGGGTTATCTGTATATTGTTTTTGGGTGTTATTGCTGTTGCACAAATACATTATTTGCATTAAAGAAACCCGTCTCTGCTTGTTCATTGCCCCACGCTATCAGAATCCTCGAGTTCCTACAATAGTATTACAGGATACTCCAGCCCAAAAGGAGGATTCTGCTGGGGCAATGACGGAGACACGGGCAGACAAGCTGTTCACCATAATTAACTCCTTGCAGCAGGAGATAGAGGTTATACACAATAAGATTAGAGACATGGCATCCCAGGTTGACCACAACGCACAGGTGTTTGGTCAGGCTCTCCAAGATCTACGTACTAAGTTAGAAGTCCGGGAGGCCTTACCTACTGAGCCTACATCATCCACTAGTATGCCCAAAATGCCTCCATTCCGGTTTAATGGTGACCGAAGTCAATTCCGTGGGTTTGTTAACCAATGTATATTATTCTTTGATGTACATGCCTCCTATTACCGGTCTGATAGATCTAAGGTTCTATGTATTATCATGTTGTTGACATCACGGGCACTGGCTTGGGCAAATCCTATGGTTGAAAGTCATGATACCCGTCTAAATAATTTGGATGATTTTCTGACAGCCATGGCTCAAATGTTCGACGATCCCAACCACCGTGCTACCGCTGAATCTGCCTTGCTTTCCTTACGCCAGGGGAAACGTTCAGTCATAGAATATGTTACTGAATTTAAAAGGTTAGTGGTGGACACCAACTGGGATAACAATGCTTTATTGCCAATCTTTAGAAAGGGTTTGTCTAGTGCAATCAAGGATGAGCTAGCTCGTTCAGAGTCTCCACAGGAGTTTGAGTTGTTTTTACAACACTGTGTACGTATTGATATCCGTCTAACTGAACGCAGACAAGAAAAATGGGCAGCTGTAAATCGTATCACTAATTTCTCTCTTCCGTCTAGGGAAACCACAGGCAAAAACTTGCGGGAGGCCGAGGAGGTGCCTATGCAGGTGGACTCGCTACAAAAACGTGTGAGTAATGAACGCCGCGAATACCGTCTCCGTGAGCGCTTATGTTTTTATTGTGGCCAATCAGACCATTTCCTTATCAATTGTCCTAAATGTCCCAGGCGACCCAACAAGGTGTTGGCGGTAGTAGGGGATTATGATAACACTGACGCTGAGTCTGAAGTTTCGGAGACCAGTCTACATCTAGATGCTGTTTTTCCCCCTATATTGATGCCGACTTCCTCTAAAGACCAAGGGGAGAAATATTCACATTGTTCTCTTCCTATTCAGATTCAGTGGGAGGGACAGTGGATATCAAGTTCTGCCATGATAGACTCTGGAGCAGGTGGGAATTTCATGGATTCTTCTTTTGCCAGGGAACATGGTATAAAGACGCAACTAAGAGCTTCACCAGTCACTATGGAAACGGTGGATGGTTCCCCATTAATTTCTGGACCAGTAGATCGGGAGACAGTGCTTCTGGAGTGTAAGATGGAACCAGACCATCAAGAAACACTTTCATTCATGTTAATATCTTCTCCTCATTTTCCTGTAATTTTAGGAATTCCCTGGTTACGGTCACAAAATCCAAACATCAATTGGGAAACCAAGGAGATATCCTTCCTCCCGAAGTGTAGTCCTACCATCAGTCCAACGGTAGCGGTTCCAGTCACCCAGAACTTGGAAGAGGCAATACAGGTACCCACTCTCCCTCTGGTTTACCAGGAATTCTCGGACGTTTGTGACAAGAGGAAGGCAGATCAACTTCCCCCACATAGACCGTATGATTCCCCCATAGAATTGCTTCCTGGGGCAGCGATTCCTTTCGGCCATGTTTACCCGCTGGCGGCTCCGGAATTAAAATCATTACGAGAATATATAGATGAGAATTTAGCCAAGGGGTTTATCCGACCATCTTCTTCACCAGCGGGAGCCCCTATATTCTTTGTAAAAAAGAAGGATGGGACTCTAAGACCCTGCATAGACTACCGGGAGTTAAATAAGGTAACCATTCGTAACAGGCACCCGTTGCCGCTAATTCCGGAATTGTTGGAAAGAGTTCGCCAGGCCAAAGTATTTACCAAATTAGATCTTCGCGGGGCATATAATCTACTTCGTATACGTCCCGGAGACGAATGGAAGACAGCTTTTAGATGCCGGTATGGACATTATGAATATTTGGTGATGCCATTCGGACTCTGTAACGCTCCTGCTGCTTTTCAATATTTAGCCAACGATATTTTCAGGGATTTATTGGACCAATATGTGGTAATTTACCTGGATGACATTTTGATCTTCTCTGATTCCTTACAGGAACATCGGGAACATGTTAAGACCGTGCTTAGACGTTTGAGAGATAACCATTTGCACATCAAACTCGAAAAGTGTGAATTTCATTGCTCCGAAATCCAATTTTTAGGCTATATTATTTCTCCTCAGGGATTGAATATGGAGTCTAGCAAGATCCAGGCAATCTTAGACTGGCCGGTACCAGGAAACATTAAAGAGGTACAACGATTCATTGGTTTCGCTAACTTTTATAGACGTTTCATCCGAAATTTTTCAGAAGTTGTCCGTCCCATCACTCTCCTCACCAAGAAGGGGAAGAAGTTTGTATGGTCTTCGCAAGCTCAGGGAGCCTTTGATCGCCTCAAGGTTTGTTTTACCACGGCTCCGATATTGATGCATCCGGATCCTGCACTGCCTTTCATCGTGGAGGTGGACGCTTCTGACTGTGCATTGGGAGCTATCCTCTCACAACGTACCGGAGACAAAGGTTTGCTGCACCCGTGTGCCTTCTTTTCTCGTAGGTTATCTTCTGCTGAACTGAACTATGATATTGCAGATAAGGAACTTTTGGCAATTATTTCCGCCTTTAAGGAATGGAGACATCATTTGCAGGGAGCATCTCAACAGGTAGTAGTACTCACGGATCATCGTAATTTGGAATTCCTTAAGTCTGCCAGGTGTCTTTCTCCTCGACAAGCTAGGTGGAGTTTGTTCTTGAACCAGTTTAATTTTATTATTTCGTACCGCCCAGGTTCACGTAATGGGAAAGCTGACGCATTATCCCGAATCCATACGGTGGACTCCGTGCCTGGGACCCCGTCTAAGACCATCTTGTCTGATGCCAATTTCGTAGGAGTGTTCCAGGACCGGGACTTGTGGCAGGAGATCAAGCTGGCCTATGACGGTGACGTATTTCTTGCTGCTCCACCTGACAACGTGAATCTTGTCCTTCGGAATGGTGTGTGGCTTAGAGATCGATGTATTTATGTCCCGGAGGCTGTGAGACTTCGAATTCTCAAATTGGTCCATGACTCTGTATTGGCTGGTCATAGGGGGGTACAGAAGACGCAGGAATTTTTAAGTCGTTTTTTTTGGTGGCCTACCTGTTTGAAAGATGTGAATGACTATGTCCGCTCTTGTGAGGTTTGTGCCCGGTACAAAGTTCCTCGCGTGTCACCTACTGGTCTTCTTAAACAGCTACCTGTACCGTCTCGCCCTTGGGGGTCTATTTCGATGGACTTTATTGTGGAGTTACCCACCTCTGGCGGTAAAAATTCTATTTTGGTGGTAGTAGATCGTTTAACGAAGGCTGCTCATTTTATTCCGTGTACCGGTCTTCCCTCAGCTACAGAGACAGTGGATCTGGTTATCCAGAACGTTTTCTGGCTGCATGGGGTACCAGATGAGATCATTTCTGATCGGGGAATACAATTTACCTCTAGATTCTGGAAAGGATTTTGTTCTGCGCTCCACATTAATGTTTGCTTGTCTTCTGCATACCATCCTCAGACCAACGGGCAGACTGAACGGACAAATCAAACCTTGGAGCAATATCTACGCTGTTACGTCAGTCATTTGCAGGACGATTGGCTGAAGCTACTTCCTTTAGCGGAATTTTCATACAACAACTCTCAGAGCAGTTCTACGAAGGTAACGCCTTTTTTTGCCAATCTGGGATATCATCCAAATATTTTGCCTAGGTCTCCGGTTGCTATTTCGGTACCGGCGGTCGAAGATAGAGTGGCGGTGTTGCAACGTAATCTGGAAGTTTTGAAGGACACCCTGACCGTAGCACAGGAGCGTTACAAGAAGTCGGCCGATAGGTGCCGGAAACCGGCACCTATGTATAAGGTAGGAGACGCGGTTTGGTTGTCTACCAAGAATCTAAGATTGGGTGTTCCTTCGCAGAAACTGGGACAGAAATTCATCGGTCCATTCAAGATCACTGGGATTGTGAGCTCTGTTGCCTGTCGGCTGAAGCTACCACGGACTTTAAAGGTACACCCAGTATTTCATGTTTCTTTATTAAAACCGGTCTCTCCTAACACGTTTCAGGGACGTATCGTATCTCCCCCTCCACCAGTGTTGGTTGATGGTGAAGAGCAATTTGTGGTACAGGATATTGTTGATTCGAGACTTCATAGGAACCGGCTTCAGTATCTAGTCAGATGGCAAGGTTACTCTCCCGAAAACGATTCTTGGGAACCAGTAAGTAACATCAATGCTCCCCTGAAGGTCGCTCAGTTTCATCAGAGATACCCGGACAAGCCTGGTCCTGGACCGTCCGGAGGCCGTCTTTAGGGGGGGAGTAATGTCAGTATTCCGAATTTTCTAGGTAACCTTGTGAATGATTTTGCCCTTTTGTTAAGATGGAGTTTGCTGTTTTTGTATGCCCTACTTCCTGTTCGTTTGTTTAAAACCCTGCTTGGGTGCTGGCTTCCTTGCTGGAGTATTCTGCTTCAGTTTCCCTTCAGTCCAGCTGCCTTACTATTATCTCCCAGATCTCTTGTGTATTTACCAGGTTAACCTTCAGGTGTTTCTCAGCAGCAGCAGCAGCAGCAGCAGCGAGCTTCTACCTGTGGCTCTGGACATTCTCTGCATATGTAAGCTACACTCACTGTGTTATCATTAACCTGTTGACTTTGGAATTTAACCCTTGGCTCACTCTACCCAGTAAGAACTGTTTCTGAACTGTGTTGTTGTTTAACCCTTCGTTCACTCCCTCTGGGAACTATTTACTGGAATATTACTTAAATGTGAACTTGTTTCTGGACTTCCCTGAATCTACGCCTCATCTAGGATTAACTTGTGAACTTGTTCTTGGACTTCCCTGTGGCCACGTCACCAGTGTGTCAGACTTTCCTTTTGATCACATTTGTGTGAGGACTCCGTCGTAAGAACATTGCAGACTTTGCTATATAGGTTCCAAAGACTTAATATCGCTGGACTTATTTCATTGTATGTCACTACGGGTTATCTGTATATTGTTTTTGGGTGTTATTGCTGTTGCACAAATACATTATTTGCATTAAAGAAACCCGTCTCTGCTTGTTCATTGCCCCACGCTATCAGAATCCTCGAGTTCCTACAATAGTATTACAAGTTGCTTGGCTTGTGGAGAAGCATCTTTCTCCAGGGAGGAACCTTCCTGGGTTATCAGTTCTTTGATACGGTTGACAACCGGGTCGCAGTCCTGGGTCTCCTTCCAACTGTGATGAGGTAAAGGGTTTATTGTCTTACCACGATACCTCCTGGAGGTGCGCTGCTCGTGGACCATCCCATTTCTATGGAAGGCAGGTAGCTCAATCTCCACCAGGTCATCCACTTCTTCTTCAGTGTCCGACTGGTGAGGCATTCTGGATAGGGCATCGGCATTGGCGTTCTTGTGGCCTGCCCGGTACTTGATGGTGAACTGATAGTTTAACAGTCGGGCCTCCAACGCTGTTCCATGGCTCCCAACTTGGCTGTCTCTAGATGTGTCAAGGGGTTGTTGTCAGTATAGGCCGTGAACTTAGTGGAGGCCAGGTAGTGCTTGAATCGTTCAGTGATGGCCCAGACCAAGGCCAGGAGCTCCAACTTGAAGGAGCAATAGTTTTCTGGATTCCGCTCGGTAGGACGGAGCTTCCTGCTGGCATAGGCAATCACCTTCTCCTTTCCATACTGCTTCTGGCTTAACACAGCTCCTAGTCCCTCGTTGCTGGCATCAGTGTACAGCAGGAATGGTTGGCTGTAGTCTGGGTAGGCCAGGATTTCTTCACCAGTCAGGATCTCTTTCATCACGGCAAAGGACTCAGCCTGCTCTTTACCCCACTGGAAGTGGGGGGGTTTGCCTCTGTGGGACTGTCCTACCAGGAGATCTTGCAAAGGCGCTGCCTTCTGGGTGTAGTCCTTTACAAATCTCCGGTAATACCCG
Source organism: Phyllobates terribilis (assembly GCF_046119375.1). NCBI lineage: Eukaryota > Metazoa > Chordata > Amphibia > Anura > Dendrobatidae > Phyllobates > Phyllobates terribilis. Next base: position 847,189,595 of record NW_027362763.1, read on the forward strand.
ACCACTCCCAGGAACTGACGTACCTCCTTGAGATTCTTCGGTTCCGGCCATTTCTGGATGGCAGTGACCTTCTCCGGGTCTGGTGCTACTCCTTCTGGACTGACGATGTACCCCAGGTACTGAACCTTCTGTATGAGCAGGTGGCACTTGGAAGGCTTCAATTTCATCCCATACTGGGACAATGCTTCAAATACCTCCACCAGGTGCTTCAAATGGTCCTCATACGTCTTGGAGTACACTATCACGTCATCCAGGTATAGTAGCACGGTCTCGAAGTTCCGGTGTCCCAAGAAGCTCCATCAATCTCTGGAACGTTCCAGGGGCGTTGCAGAGTCCGAACGGTATACTGTTGAACTCGCAGAGTCCCGTCGGGGTAGTGAAGGCCGTCTTATCCCGGTCCTCCTCAGCAACTGCTACTTGCCAGTACCCACTAGTGAGGTCAAGGGTAGAGAAGTAATTTACAGACTTTAGTGCAGCCAGGGATTCCCCTATACGGGGCAAAGGGTATGCATCTTTATGTGTTATGCAGTTTACCTGTCTGTAATCTACACACATCCTCATGCTTCCATCCTTTTTCCTGACCAGGACCAGGGGAGCTGCCCAGGGGCTACAGCTATCTCTTATTACCCCTGCTTTCTTCGTGTCATGCAACATTTCCTTCGCTTTCTGGTAGTGTGCTGGTGGTATCGGCCTGTAACGTTCTTTGATGGGTAGATGGTCACCTGTGGGTATATGGTGTTGTATCCCTTTAATCCTCCCAAAATCAAGTGGGTGTTTGCTGAAAACCTGTTCGTATTCCTGGACCACCCTGTGTACACCTTGTTTTTGATGGACAGGAGTGGCGTCAGTCCCAACATGGAGCTGTTGACACCAATCCTCCAGCTGAGCTTCGGCGTCATTGTCCTCCACTGTATCTGGTAGGGTCAAGGATTCCACTGGGTGTATAGCATCATAATTCACAGTATACAATCTGGCAACAGTGGCGTATCTTGGTAATTTAACTTCCTCCTCCCCACAATTTAGGAGACGTATGGGTACCCTCCCATTGCGTACATCAACTGCCCCTCTAGCAGTCAAGAGTGTAGGTCTGTGCTCTGAGCTAATGGGCTCCACTACCGCCTGGTAGTTCTGTCCCTTGAGACCTATTGCTGCCCTACACCAAATCAGCATCTCACTCATTGGGGGAATCACAATGGGTATCGGGTCTGTCACCCGTACATTACCGATCTCACCACCTGTTAGCTTTACCTGTTGCTGGTACAGGAGGGCTCAAATCTCTCTCTGGAGCACTTTCCTCTGCCCTGGTTTAGCAGTGTCAGCAATCTGTTGGAGTAAAAACAACACTTCTCCCAAACAGTTACCAACAATATTTGTACCAAGTATCATATACAAGTCTGTATCACCAGGGTTAGATTCTATGACAATTAGTCCCTGGTCCTTTAATTCCACTCTCCCCACCTTCACTGTCACGTCCTTAACCCTGACTAGGTTAAGAGGAAGGCCATTAGAGGTATACACAGAGAGGTTCAGGGCTGGCAGGCGGAGTTCATCTATGGACCAGTACCTTTTGTAGAGGACATCAGGTATGATGGTTACCTGTGAGCCGGTGTCCAGTAATGCAGGTGTAGCAATGCTGTCCAGCACGATGGACAGGAAAGGCCTCCCTCCTACGAACCGGTGGTACCAGCTTGATGGGCCTGGTTGATTTACTCCTGGGTGTCGGCCCTCGGCCCCAGGGTTTGCTCGTTTAAAGGACAGTTCCGCGCTGTGTGGCCTGCCTTGTGGCAACAGTAGCAGATGAAGTATCCTGGAGGGCGACGTTGGTCGTTGGTCCTCGAACGGGGTGGCGTTGTCCTCCTCCGGGGTGGCGTTGTCCTCCCTGGTAGTGCTGGATAGCAGTCCCTGATGTTTCCAGGGGCTGTAGACCCTTAACAGCCATGTCCTTCAGGGTGTCAAAGGTGGCATTTGGATGATCTAAGGCTCTCCTCCTGGGACCTCAATCTCCGGATGAACTGTTTCGTCACCATTTTATTCTCATCCTGTATGCTGGCTGGACTGACCTGTTTTAGGGCCTGCAGGGCTTCCTGTAAGCGCCAGGCATAGTCCCGGATACTGTCCTCAGGTTTCTGGACACAGTGGTAGAACCTCATCCGGAGATCTGTCTCAGTGCGGTTTTCAAAGACAGTTTGCAGTCTCTTAAAGATGATGGATGATGGATGCTAATTCCTGGTCTGCGGCTGGCCAGGTTTCAACTTCCCGCTCTGCGGCACCAGTCAATTATCCCAACACAACATCCCAGCTCTCTGCTTACCAGTCATAGAATACATGTCCAGTACACTGCATATTTTTCTCTTGAATCCAGACAGGGTGTCTGGTTTGCCATCATACTGGGGAAGCCATTTCGCTCCAGGGATATATGGCAGGGCCATGAATATCAACCGAGTCATGACCCCTGGTGGTGGGGCGGCCGCTTTGGCCTGTGCAGCGCCGGGCGCAAGTTGGGCATCAGGAGCGTTAACCGGTGCTCCAGCGGCTTGCTGGTCGTCGGCCATGGATGCGCCCCCCTAGTAAACCGTAGCCTACCTTCTTCACTTCTTATCAGGTAGGCCGCAGCTCCGCGGGCGACGGTCTTCTTCCAGGACCTTGCGTCGCTCGCGTCTGACATCAGAGCATGCTCTGGACTCCTTCCAGGACATGATGCTTTCTGGTTTGACGTCAGGGGCGGGGCGTGTCCTGGGCTTCGCGCGCTTTTCACAGTCGCACCTCTCGGGTTCCCGCAGTTATGCCCCTCTTCTTCCCGTGCGGCGACAGGAAAATGGCGGACAATGGCGGGAAACAGCGGCAATTGGCCGGAAAACTTCACCACAGTGAGTGTTACAGTCTTTTAAAGTGCAGGTACCCAGTGGCAACGGGAACGAAATCCTGTTCGTGACACCAGAAGATGACGCGCCCCCAGGGCCGTGGGGTACTCGGCAGCCGGGCCTCTGGATGCCGGTGGGGGATATCACGGTGGCTGACTCGGTCCGTGGCCCAGGGTGGTCACCCAAAAGGGGGAATATTTATAGGGGATTTGTAAAGTGTTCGTGACACCACCTGTGGAATGCGGCTAAAGGGAGCCGCCGCTGCGGAGCAGTCCTCTGAGGCAGGTGGTAGGGCAGCTTGTGATGGAACGGCTCCCCACAGGTGGAGCGGGCCTCAGGGCAGTGTGGGGTAATGGATGGTGGTACAGGGGAGAGAGGGCCAGGATGGTTGAGGAGGAAATGACGGACACACACGGGGGTTCGCTTCGGTACCTTTACTGATGTAGATGCAGGTATGATCCAGGGTACTCAGTAGGCAGGATGCACTTCTGGACTCTCCCCAGTGAGCAGTTGTGGGGCCTCCTGATCCGTTGCTTTCACTTGCTAAGCTTCTGACCTGCCTGGAGCTAGGCCTGGCTTTATTACTGTCTCTTTTTCTTGCACCTGCTGACCTGGTGGTAGGGCCTTCTCTTGGAGATCACTCTCCCTGGACGCTGGGGCCTCCGTGACTCCTAGCCCTGATACAGTAGTCAGTGTTGGTCGGCCTGGGACTTGTAGTCCTCCAGGTATCCGGTGGTCCCTACTGGGTGTAAAGGACCCTGTAGGCGAGGACCCGGTGTCCGGTGTATATTTCGGGGTGAGCCTGGTACGCTCCTCTGCCCCCTCAACTCCTCTCTCCTTTCCTCCTTGCCGTCGGCCACACTCAGGGCCCTCACTAGGCTTCAACTCGTGCTGTAGGCCTGAACTTGCATATACAGCAAAAAATGGCAGAATTAAAATATAACTTTTAAAGGGATAATTAAAATCTAAAATAGTATCTAGATACACACAAACAAACATAAATAGGGATGTTATTCACCCAGTGGGGTGGACTAGTTCAGAAAATACAACAGGAGATATATGTTCCTTAATTTACTACAATAATGTTTACTCCTTAATAGTAGAGAGAGACTATCATATGCAAACAGTGGAAATTCATAAATAGAAAGAAAAGGAACAATCTCACCGGTCCTGCAGCACGGATTTCTCCACAGAGTAGCACAGGGTTAATCCAGTGGTCATCCACCTCTGACCCTATAATGCCCTGTTCTCATATGCTGTCCCTAGGACCCCAAAGCTCCCGCCCTAACAAGGGCAGTCCACAGCTGACCCTAAAGATCTGATCAGCCCTACATAGACCCTACAGAAGTTTCCCAACGCGTTTCCTCACCATCAATAGTGTTGAGCATTCCGATACTCAAATATCGGGTATCGGCCGATATTCGCGGTATCGGAATTCCGATACTTAATTCCGATACTTTTGCAATATCGTATACCGGAATCGGAAGTTCCCATAATGCAATGAGACATTTTCATTTTATTCAGCCAATGAGGATCCTAAGAAGTGTGGGCACATCCTGTTAGGCATGTAGGCATCTTAACTAATGGCATGGCTGTGATTGGCTGCTGAAATGATGTCATGATGCACTATAAAAGCCACCGCCGCCATTTTGAGCTCACTCTGCTGTGAATTCAGTTAGGGATAGGACGCTGTTGTTCTGAGGGACAGTTTTAGCTACCTATTTGCTCTATACTGCTTTACCCAAGCTACTTTCTAAATCACTGTGCCTTGCAGTGCTAGTGCACAGTTCCCTGTGCTGTTCACCGCTGTCTGCAAGGTCTGTGTGTGTGAGTGCAGCTCACCCTGTAGTGTGTGCTTCAGCCAAGTCTGGTTGTAGTGCACTCAGTGTGTGTCACTGCCTCATACATTGTCCTTTTTTGCCAATTCATAATTTTTCCTGATATCTCCTATTAGTGTGGTGGTTCCATCCGTATTCAGCTAAATTGGTTCCAAACACACTATATAGGAGTAGATAGAGAAATTTTTTTGGTCTTGCAGCGCTAGTGCACAGTGCTCTGCATCTGTACTGTTCACCGCTGTCTGCAAGGTCTGGTGTGTGAGTGCAGCTCACCTTGTAGTGTGTGCTTCAACCCCGTCTGGTTGTAGTGCACTCAGTGTGTGTCACTGCCTCATACATTGTCCTTTATTGCCAATTCATAATTTTTCCTGATATCTCCTATTAGTGTGGTGGTTCCATCCGTATTCAGCTAAATTGATTCCAAACACACTATATAGGAGTAGATAGAGGAGCCTTTCTGCAGCATTGGGTCCTGCAGCCCCAGCCAGATTAGTATTAGCCTATTTTTTGCAGCCTCATCTATTGCATTGTAGGTTACCTTCCTACATTGTAATAGCTACAAAAAGTTTGTGATACTATCGTTATTACATCTTTAGGCACATCCAGTGTCTTTTTGTGACAAAAAAAAACCTAAATAAAGTTCACCAAACACTCCACTTTACAGTTGTGTAGGCCACATTAGCTCATATTAAAGTCTAGTCCACACTTTATAAAATTAGTGTTTCTTATACCTGTTAGCAGCTGCTCAGGAATAAGCACACTAAGCCCTTAGTACTTTTCTGCCTATCTTTATCAGTCTACCAAGATGAAGAAGGCAGGGAGTAAGGCATGTGGTCGTGGGCGTGGGCGTGGAGTTTCTGCAGGGAGAGGATGTGAGGATTCTGTGCCTGCAGGGAGAGGACGTGGGGATTCTGTGCCTGCTGCGGGCACCAGTGACTCAGCATCCCCCAGTTTTACCAGGGAACAGTCCTTTATGCGCAGCTTTGTAGGAGCTAGCCGTACCCCACTGCTGCGCGAGGACCAAATTGAAGCCGTTGTCGGATGGATGGCAGCTAACGCATCGACTTCAATTAGTTCCAGATCCTCTCAGGTCCTGAGCACTGAAGAGCACCCATCTGTCTCTTCACCACCTGCCAAATTGCCCAGGCAGTCAGAGAGCCCTGGACAGGAGCCATCTCTACTTCTGTTCTCTGAATCTCTTGGCTTGGAAAGAGGGGGCCAGCCAAGCAGAATTCGAGAATTTGAAGAAGAGGTAGTATGCAGTGATGCGCAACCGTTTTGTCTCTCTGAATCTGAAGAGGCGGGTGGGCCAGTGCCTATGGTCAGCAGCACACCTCAGTACGCATCTGATGATGAGACTCAGGTGCCACTTTCTGGTGCGTACTGTGCTGTCGAGACTACCCAGGAGAAGCAGTTGTTTGAAGAGGGTGGTGTAGATGATGAGGTCCTTGACCCATCATGGCGTGAGGGACAGGAAGGTGGTGGGAGCAGCTCTGAGGAAGAGATTCCCCGAACGGCCCAAAAAGGAGGGAGAGGGAGGGGGCAGACTTGGTTGCCTGTAGCCTCCACTTCGGCACCCATTAGGAGCATGGCTCTTCCAAAATCCAAAGCGGGCGCTCCCAAGACTTGCAGTGCCTGGTCCTTTTTTGACACAGTTGCAGATGATATTTGCTTTGTCAAATGCAAGCTGTGTAATCAGAAGGTGAAAAGAGGGAAAAGTGTCAGCAACCTCAATACCACAAATATGTGGAAACATGTGCGGACCAAGCACGTGGTGGAGTTACACAAACACACTGAAGACCTAGGCCAACCTACAGCGCCACCTACCACCTCTTCAGCTCGTGTTGTAGCCTCTTCCTCCAGCTCACACACAGCTGGTTCGGCTTCCTCACAGGATCGCCATGGAAGAATCTCTGGCACTGTTGTACAGAGACACAGTGTAATTCCACCCACAGCACCACTTTCCCAGTCATCCTCACACTCCCAGGCCAGTCTACAGCCATCGTTAGCACAGGCATGGGAGAAAAGGCGCCCATACTCGGCAAACCACCCCCGAGCACAGGCTCTGAATGCTGGCATTGCTAAACTACTGGCCCTTGAAATGCTATCATTCAGGCTGGTGGAGACTGACACATTCCGTAACTTTATGGCATTGGCAGTCCCACAATACAACGTGCCCAGCCGCTTTTATTTCAGCAGGCAAGCCGTCCCTGCCCTGCAACATCATGTGGAGGGAAAAATTAAACATGCGCTACAAAACGCCGTCAGTAGCAAGGTCCACCTGACCACTGATGCGTGGACCAGTAAGCATGGACAGGGACGATACCTTTCCCTCACTGCCCATTGGGTAAATGTTGTGGAGCCGGGTACAGATCTTGAGAGTGGCGCTGTACGTGTTCTGCCAACTCCAAGGATTGCAGGAATCCAGTCTGTACACATTGACTCCTCCTCATACTCCAGTTCCTCTGAATCAGCGCTGCAGGAGCCGTCACGGTCTACCTCCACATCGACCCGTGAACGGTTACCTGTTATGATGACCGATATGAGCACAGCCGTGGCCAAACGTCAACAGGCCGTATTAAAATTAATTTCTTTGGGGAATCGAAGCCACACAGCGCAGGAGCTCTGGAATGCCATCAAGCAGCAGAGTGACGTGTGGTTTGTGCTAGCGAATCTCCAGCCAGGCATGGTAGTGTGTGACAATGGCCGAAATCTGGTGGCAGCTCTGGGCCTAGGCAACCTCACTCACATCCCATGTCTGGCACATGTGCTCAACTTGGTCGTGCAGAGTTTTTTGAGGGACTATCCGGATCTTGATGCACTGCTTCACAAGGTCCGCATAGAGTGCGCTCACTTGCGGCGTTCCAGCAATGCAAGATCACGCATTGCAGCTCTGCAGCGCCGATTATGTCTTCCGGAACATCGCATCATATGTGACCTACCCACCAGGTGGAATTCAACGTTACATATGTTGGAGAGGTTGTGTGAGCAGCAGGCAGCAGTAATGGAGTACCAGCTGCAGCAGGCGCAAACAAGTCGCAGTGCGCGCCGTTCACACTTCACCACCACTGAGTGGGCCTCTATGAAGGACATTTGCCACGTTTTGCGTGCCTTCGATTATTCCACGCGGATGGCGAGTGCAGATGATGCACTAGTCAGCATGACTATCCCCCTTATCTGCCTGCTTGAAAAAACACTGCAAGCACTAAGGGACGAGGTTTTGGAAGAGGTGGAGGATGAGGAGTCACAAATGCCATCTGCTTCTCTACAGTCTGCGCAACGTGGTTCCTCACAAAGGCCTAGGCAGGGGACACTTTGTGAGGAGGATGAGGAGGAGTCAATGGATGAGGAAGACATCTGTCCAGAGGAGGGAGGTACACAATGCTCTAGTAGTCAGTATCTAGAGCGAGGGTGGGGTGATGCAGAGCAGGCAGAGATCACGCCTCAAGCAGGGGACAGCGTTTCTTGGCCAGTTGGCAGTCTGCAGCACATGGTTGATTTCATGCTGCAGTGCCTGAGAAACGACCGCCGCATCGCCCACATTCTCAACACGGCTGATTATTGGGTGTCCACCCTCCTAGATCCTCGCTACCGGGACAACTTACAAAGCCTCATAACACCGTTGAACCGGGAGCGTAAAATGCGGGAGTACCAAGATGCACTGGTGCATTCCATCATGTTCTCCATTCCAACCGAGAGCAGTGCTGCTAGTGCTTTACAAAGCAGCTCAGTGCGTCGAGGCAGTGGAGGAAGCTCTGCACAAAGAGGGAGCAGAAGCAGCGCCTCAGCACAAGGCAAGACCAGTATGGCCGAAATGTGGCAAAGTTTTGTGTCCCCGCCGCCACAAATGTCTACACCATCACAGACGGCTCCAGTCAGCAGGAGGCAACGTTTCCGTCAGATGGTGACAGACTACATGTCTTGCCCTCTTAGTGTACTCCCAGACGGCTCTTCTCCCTTCAAGTTTTGGGTCTGTAAGCTGGATACATGGCCAGAGCTTAGTCAGTATGCACTGGAGGTGCTAGCTTGCCCTGCTGCTAGTGTATTATCGGAACGCGTCTTTAGTGCCGCAGGTGGTGTACTAACAGACCGTCGCATGCGACTATCCTCCGATAACGTTGACCGGCTTACTTTTCTCAAAATGAACAAGGCCTGGATCTCTCATGAATTTGCCAGTCCTCTTCCAGAATAAATAATTGGTTGGCAACAGTATCCAGGTCTCCTGTTCTGTTCATGTTTCTACCACCTGAACTGTAATCCCTGAGCTCCAACACCGCCAGTTGGCGCTCGGAAGTGCCGTCTGCACAGTCAACACTTGCTACCATGTTATTGGGGTTCAGTAACGTCAGCTGTTCCCCTGCTGTGCGGACGGCAATTTCTCCTGCTCTGTCCACATTCTCACTACTACAGATTTTAAAGTTGCTCCAATTACACTTCTGGCTCCTCTGTTTTCAGTATTATCCCTGAGCTCCAACACCGCCAGTTGGCGCTCGGAAGTGCCGTCTGCACAGTCAACACTTGCTACCGTGTTATTGGGGTTCAGTAACGTCAGCTGTTCCCCTGCTGTGCGGACGGCAATTTCTCCTGCTCTGTCCACATTCTCACTACTACAGATTTTAAAGTTGCTCCAATTACACCTCTGGCTCCTCTGTTTTCAGTATTATCCCTGAGCTCCAACACCGCCAGTTGGCGCTCGGAAGTGCCGTCTGCACAGTCAACACTTGCTACCATGTTATTGGGGTTCAGTAACGTCAGCTGTTCCCCTGCTGTGCGGACGGCAATTTCTCCTGCTCTGTCCACATTCTCACTACTACAGATTTTAAAGTTGCTCCAATTACACCTCTGGCTCCTCTGTTTTCAGTATTATCCCTGAGCTCCAACACCGCCAGTTGGCGCTCGGAAGTGCCGTCTGCACAGTCAACACTTGCTACCATGTTATTGGGGTTCAGTAACGTCAGCTGTTCCCCTGCTGTGCGGACGGCAATTTCTCCTGCTCTGTCCACATTCTCACTACTACAGATTTTAAAGTTGCTCCAATTACACCTCTGGCTCCTCTGTTTTCAGTATTATCCCTGAGCTCCAACACCGCCAGTTGGCGCTCGGAAGTGCCGTCTGCACAGTCAACACTTGCTGCCGTGTTATTGGGGTTCAGTAACGTCAGCTGTTCCCCTGCTGTGCGGACGGCAATTTCTCCTGCTCTGTCCACATTCTCACTACTACAGATTTTAAAGTTGCTCCAATTACACCTCTGGCTCCTCTGTTTTCAGTATTATCCCTGAGCTCCAACACCGCCAGTTGGCGCTCGGAAGTACCGTCTGCACAGTCAACACTTGCTGCCGTGTTATTGGGGTTCGGTAACGTCAGCTGTTCCCCTGCTGTGTTCACGGCAATTTCTCCTGCTCTGTCCATATTCACTGTGCTACTTATTTAAAACTTGCTCCAATTACACCTCTGGCTCCTCTCTATTTTTATTCTTATCCCTGGGCTCCAGCACCGCCAGTTGGCGCTCGGAAGTGCCGTCTGCACAGTCAACACTTGCTGCCGTGTTATTGGGGTTCGGTAACGTCAGCTGTTCCCCTGCTGTGTTCACGGCAATTTCTCCTGCTCTGTCCATATTCACTGTGCTACTTATTTAAAACTTGCTCCAATTACACCTCTGGCTCCTCCGTTTTTAGTATTTACCCTGGGCTCCAATACCGCTAGTTGCTGCTCAGAAGTGCCGTCTGCACAGTCAACGCTTGCTCCAGTGTTATTGGGGTTCAGTAACGTCAGCTGATCCCCAGCTGTGTGTCCGGCAAATTCTCCTGCTTTGTCCACATCCACTGTACTACGGATTTAAAACCTCCTCCAAATACACCTCTGGCTCCTCTGTTTTTAGTATTTACCCTGGGCTCCAGCACCGCCAGCTGGTTCTCGGCAGTTCCATTGGCTCTTGTACCTTCTGCTACCCATCCGGGTTCCAGTACCGTCAGCTGGTCCTCGGTAGTTCCATTTGCTCTTGTATCTTCTGCTACCCATGCGGGTTCCAGTACCGTCAGCTGGTTCTCGGCAGTGTCTTTGGCACGGGTACTCCCTCCTGCCCAGCCTGGTTCCAGCACGCCAGCTGTTTCCGGGTAGTGTCAACGTCACTTTGCCTCCAATGCGTTGTCCTGTCGTGTTGCGGTCGGGTTAGCCGACTCTATGGTGCCTGCAGTTTAGGTGACTCCTATGTGGGCTGCGGGATCTGGCAATGAAGGCTGGTTCCATAGTGCCAATAGGACAAGCACCCCCTGTAGGACTGTGGGTTTTGGTAACTGCGGCCGGCTCGCGGCCTTGAACTTTTTTTTACATGGGTACCTTCTGCTACCCATCTGGGTTCCAGTACCATCAGCTGGTTCTCGGCAGTGCCTTTGGATTAGGTGCCTCCTTCTCGGTATCCAAGTTCCACCAACGTCTGCTGGTCCTTGGTAGTGCTTTCTGGCACAGGTACCTCCTGCTTAGTAACCGAGTTCCAGTAACATCAGCTGGTCCTCGGTAGTTCCATTGGCTCTTGTACCTTCTGCTACCCATCCGGGTTCCAGTACCGTCAGCTGGTCCTCGGTAGTTCCTCAGCTTTCTTGTACCTTCTGCTACATTTCCAAGTTCAAGCTTTTTGAAATGGTTCTTGGTAATCACTCTGGATCTCCCTGACGAGGACCCTGAAGACGAGGACCCTGAAGACCAACCCTAAGAAGACGAGGACCCCGAAGACAATGACCCTGAAGACGAGGACCCTGAAGACCACTCCGAAGAAGACGAGGACCCTGAAGACCACCCCGAAGAAGACGAGGACCCTGAAGACCACCCCGAAGAAGACGAGGACCCCGAAGACGAGGACCCAGAAGACCAACCCGAAGAAGACGAGGACCCCAAAGACGAGGACCCCCGAAGACGACGACCCTGAAGACCACCCCGAAGAAGACCAAGAAGATGACCCTGAAGAAGTTGACCAAGAAGACAAAGAAGAGAAGACAAGCACCAAGATACAGAAGAACAAGAGACAGAAAACCAAGAAGCAGAAATACAAGAAGCTGCAGAACAAAAAGCGGAAGAACATTAAGCATAAGACTAAAAATCAGAGCAAAAGATAATATCTAAATTATAAGCAGAAGATGACTAAGCAGTGTATGGGGGTGAGTCCGTTCCTCCTCGTGGTGCCCCTGGAAAAGACCTGCTGCTGCAGGCCAAACTGAACGCGGACAAATCCTGTTGTAAATCTTTTGTGACGGGCAGAACGAAAGGTGTAATGTCCAACCTTTTATAGATAACAACTACAGGAATGCCTGTCACAAATAAGAATATGATGAAGAAGAAGAATATGAAGAAGATGAAGAAGTAGAATATGAAGAATGTAAAAAAAAGAATAATACGAAGAAGGTGAAGAAGAAGAAGGTGAAGAAGAAGTGGATGAAAAAGATGCTGAGGATGATGAAGGAGAAAGTGTGGGAGAAGTAAAAAAGAAGGTGAAGAGCATGGAAGTAGTGAAACATAAATATCTGACAAAATATAAAAATACTTAACATAGTTAATATTTCCGTAACTCAGAACATAATAAAAAAATAGTAATTCCTGCTATTCCATTTGACTGGGCTAAACCTCTATGCCTTTATTGTCTCCCCCACCTCCCCCAATACATTCTACATTATTCTTAGTTGTTTTCCTTCATGTAGAAATAACCTACAAGGAAAGAAAGGGTTTATTTTAATTCCGATATTTATGTCCCATTGACTTGCATTGGTTTCCGGTATCGGAATCGGCGATATCCGATACTTTTTCGGTATCGGTCCGATCCAATCCGATCCGATATTTCCCGATATCGGAAGGTATCGCTCAACACTAACCATCAAGTGATTCATCAGGGGAGTAACAGAAAAATTATTATCAATGGTCTAGGGTATGGTAACCCTCCATGCAGGTATATTAGAAAAGGCAGTGGCAAAATGGCCACAGGTTGATTGCCTTAAGTATGTTCAGGTACAATTAATCCAAATAATTCCCATGAATTTGCCTCACACAGCAGCCTGCGTGCTGCTCTCTCTCTGAGCACACTAACTTCTTGACCGAGCTGCCTGGCTCCACCCTCCCTATATATATCCCTAATGGGCTCCCTCTGCTGGTCTGAGGTGGTAGGGTGGAGGTGTGTGAATGTAATGAAGGCCTCTTGTGGAGAAGTCCATCCTTGCACCCTACTGGGTTCTGTGGCACCTGTGTACTGCAGGGCGCCACAGCTACTTTACCCCAAAAAATTGCTGTAACTTCTAAAATAGACGATCTATCATACTGAAATTTGAACTATACATACTGTAACTTGCTTAATGAGAAACTGATGTTTAAAAGTGGGTGTTGAAAATGTCCACCGTTCACATCCAATCACGCCTTCATGCGCCGTTCCTTATTGTTCAATGTATTCCACAGAAAGTCTGGGGTCACAGCCTGAATTTCTCGCTGTATGTTCCCTCAGAGTGCCTGTAATGTTCGTGGCTTGTTACTGTACAGCCGACTCTTCAAATGGCCCCAAAGGAAAAAATCCAGCAGTGTTAAATCAATACAGCGACTCTGTACGGGCAAAGATGACCTTTCTTAGCTGCTCATTGACAAGTGGAATATGACAGGCTTGGCTCCTGGCAAAGCCTGGGCATCGATTTATGTGAAGTCACTGTTTCACATCTTGAATTTTTTCTCCAGACATTTTGGGACGTCCTTCATCATGCCTATCCAGTAATGATCCTGTTCGTTCCAGCTTATTCACCAACGACCGAATATACAGTTTGGACGGAGGATTTCGACCTCCAAACTTCTTTAGAAACTCACTTTGGCACCTCTTTAAGATCTCTGTTTTCCAATAAGTTTTCACAATGAAAACACGCTCCTCCAAATTGTATCCGTACATTGTTAACAAATAAAAAAAGAATTCAGCAGGAGTGAAATGCAAGCACCACACATAAACTACCAAAAGGCGTGCAGCAAGTCTATCTCATAGTGGACCATTCTAGTCTATGGCTATGTTGGCGCATACCTACGAATCCCATTTTGCGGGGGATTCGGCCATAAGCCCCGACGGGGCCACTGAAGGGGTGCCTAAACGCAATGTATATAATGCACAGCCAATAGTCATACATGTAGTATAACACATAGCCCATAGTCATATATTTAGTTTAATGCACATCCCATAGTCATACATGTAATATAATGCACAACCCAGAGTCATACATGTAGTATAATGGAAAGCCCATAGTCATCCATGTAGTATAATGAACAGCCCATAGTCATTCTTATAGTATAATGCACAGCCCATAGTCATCCATACACTGTAATGCACAGCCCATAGTCATCCATGTAGTAGTATGGCCACCGTGTACTCACTGATTTTAAAAAATAAATAAATACTCATTTCCTATACGCTCTCAAGGCAACTCGGCGTCCTCTTCTGAAAGTGGCAGCTAACTTCCAGGTGCAAGCAACGGGAGCGCATGACATCACTGGCCTTTGATTGGCTGGCAGCATGTATTACTGCACATGGACCCGATAGGTCTGTGCGCTGCAATGCACTTCAGCTGAATGTGCGTCCGAGGATGCACATCCAGCTGAAGAATTTGCTATGACCGCAATAGTTACGCCATAGCTCCCAACCATCCCCTTCTTCAGCGGGACTGTCCTATCACAGCTCACTTGTTCTCCTAGGTTCTATTTATACTCTCCAATGTTTTCAATGCTCCATAGCTCCTCCTCAGGAGGTGGGGCCGCTCACTGGTCAGTGAACAAATTAAATTATATTACTCACCTCTTTTTTCTCCTGTGATCACATCTCATTGGGAATTGAACTTACTTTTGAATGTGAGTTCAGTGTTCAAAGGCTGCAGCTCTAACCACTGAGCTACAGCTCTCAATGACAAACATAGGGAGAAATTGGTTATCTTGACTCTACATTGCAGGCAATAAATCCCAAAGCAGCTCATACAAGTCCATAGAAATACATTGTGTATAACAATGTATTTTTATGGTGCCTGTATACTGAGGTGAAGAAAATGATATTTTTGGTCCTATAAAAGAAGTACATTTATGAACAACTACAAAAATGCATCTTCATTTCTGTGAGACCTTGATCTTGAACCAACAAACTTAAATCATTATTGACACAGCCACTTAAGCCACAGAGCCACAAGCTCTAGTGATATTGTTACTAGAATTCTGTCTACTTGATCTGTACTGTAGGATCTGACTATAGGCTGAATGTACTGATAGAAATACACTGCTGTGTACAATGTATGAATTTTTATTCTACATGGAGAATAAGAGATTTTTTCAGTATATAAAATTGCTAAAAAATAATAGTGAAAAACACTTGGTAATGAAAAAAAATAGTAATTTTTAATGTGCTTTGTAAAAAATAACGATCACCACAAATAACACAGACATATTTGGTGTCCCTGTAATCGACACACACAACACAGTAATCAGATTATTTACGGGGATCGTTAAATGACATAAAAAATATGGCTTGATTGATATTTTATCTCTATTAAATACATAAAAATGTAATAAAACGGTAACACTGAGGCCGTGTTCACACGTAGCGTAAATGCTGCGTTCTTTCTTCTGCTTGTTTCTACAGGTGTCCGCACCACACGGCGCAATAACAATCTTCTCTGATTATTGGTGTTTGCTGCATTTTTTTCATGCCTTTTCCCCTTTATTTGATGCATTTTTGGGGCAGAGTTTTTAAAGCTTTTTAATAGTACAGAAAAGCTTTGATCTTGCAGCGGCGTTTTTTTTTTCTTCATGTGTTTTTTTCAGAAGAAGCCTATAGAGAAAAAATGCACCAAAACCGCAGAGTTCAGCAGCATCTTCAGACCACAGGGGGCAGGGATTTCATGGAATCACATCCATTTTGCTTCAAAATTTAGACAGTGTTCACATGTAGCGTAAATGCTGCGTGTTTTCTGCTGCTTTTCTGTGTATTTATAATATGTCTCCCCTCTTTTTTTATATTACTGTGTATTTATAATATGTCTCCCCTCTTTTTTTATATTACTGTGTATTTATAATATGTCTCCCCTCCTTTTCTTTACCCCATTTATGTAAAAAATCCTTAATAAAAACTACTTTAACAAAAAAGGTGCCCGCTGTGCACGTGGCTGAACTGTGTGTTTTTTTTTCTCTAGATGCTTCTATGTGGAGCCTAACAAAAAACACAGGTAAAAACCGCAGATACTTTATTAAGTGCAGAATCAAAGCTTTTCTGTACTATAAAAAGCACATTAAAAACGCAGCTTCAAATCTGCACCAGAAAAGCATAAAATAAGGGTGAGAAGATTGTTATTGTGTAGTTTGGTGCGGACATCTGCTGAAAACAAAAAATACAGTATTTATGCAACGTGTGAACACGGCCTTACAGACACAAAAAGCCGGATGTTGTATAGTGAATCTACATAATGATGAGAAAGTTCTGGCGGCTCCGACTGTGAAAGAGAAACAAAAAATAATCCTCAGGTCCCAACTAGAGATGAGCAGGACGCACAGATGACATTGCGCTGCCTCGGAAGATAAGAGATTCACGGCCTCCCTCCAGCCATCAAGTAGCACTGACCCGGACGCTGGACTGGAGACCTGGGAATCCATCCACTCATCTCTAGTCCTAACTGTCCCAGATACAGCAGACAGTCGTGGATTTGGTTCCACAATTTGCAGTCTCGGGCGTCTGCTGAATTTCCCTCACTGCCAGCGCCCCTCTGACAACTCCTCCGGCCAGGGGAGAAATATAATGACAAATGGGCATGGATTGGGCTGTGGCCAGGGGCGTGGTTAAAAGTTGCCACTTTTCTGTTCTTCAAAAGTTGGGAGGTATGGTTACGCCCCTGCCCCGACTACAAGCGTTTACAAGTGGATCGGATAGGCTATAGTTTTTAATATGCTACTGTATACAAAATACGAATAATGATATAATCAGTAGATTGACTGTGAGGCACAGGGTTTGCAGTCCCATTGAAAGGTTTTCTCTGGCTATTTCTTTACCTTAAAAGAATACCATGTTTTTTATCAGCCAGCCCTAATATTAGCGGTAGTCTGAAGCGCACATATTGTATATCCCATAGGCAGTGACTGATCTCAGTCCTTACATGCAGATTTAAGCTTACTCTACTTGCACTGAAATCGCCCTAGATGAAATCATTATGGTCAGCGGCAGAGAGCAGCAATCTTGTGCCATGTGTTGTCACTTGGGGAAGAAATAGCAAGAATTTGTTTCATGTCCTGAGACGTGTCCTAACCACATCACTTTATGTGATTTCCATTTCTGCACCTGGATTGCAATTCCATGCTTCATCTGTTTATGCAAACGACTTACAAACAGCTTACACCAACTGCTTTAAAGCAGATCTCTTTTTGATTTGGTCCTTTTCTGCTAAACATGCAGATTAAACAAGGGCCTTCTGATAAAGATAATTACAAGAGGACTACGTATTAACTTTACATTATTAAAGAAAGACCCAAATCTCCCTTTGCAAGCTGTTCCTGGGATTAGCAAAATAATAACTTTCATTTAGGATAATTGTAATTTGAATTGCTTGGGTTTATGGTTTGCTTTTGACAATTACAATTTATTCTTGGCTCTGGAGGAAGCAGAAATCTAATTAATCAGGTATTCTGCCAGGTACCAATAAGAGATATCAGTTTCAAGGGAATGAAGGGGATTGTTGCTCTGCCATGTGGACCATTAACTACGGGGTAAATCATTTTTTGTGTAGATGATACTAGTAACATACAAGCCCAAATTCTTCAGTTTTGCATTATTCATTTACATTAGTAATCATTTCCTTAAAATGTATATGGTCTCATTCTTGAAAGATAGTGGTCTTTGCTCATCTTATTTTGTAATTACCCATCATTACACTAATTGAAATACATTGATTTCCAATCAGTTATTCTAAATTCTCCATGCCTATATTATAATTGGTTTCACTGGTCTATTGACGCGTGTAATGATCGATACAAGCAATGCAATGACCAGTAATTAATTAGTTTGTTAAAGGGAACCTGTCATCAGGTTTCCTGTTATTAAACTGCTGCCAACACATTATGTGCCTCCTAATTAGGATCTTAACGATCTGTTCCGTGCCCCTTTGCTGTCCAGCATACCTCTAAAAAATATCTTTCTACACCTCCCTCTCTCTTTATGGTAATAAGAGTTGACCAGTGCAATTTATCCTATTGTTTTTTTTACTTTTCACCATTGACACTTGACTTGGTTATCGATGTTCCCTTTAAAGTGTTCGCCAGTATGACCATGCAGATTAAAGGGAACTTATATTATGTCCCCAAACGCTGTTAACCTGCAGATATAGAGTTAATCTGCAGGATAGTAATACCAGTGATGTCCGGCTGCCTTACTGTTGAGAGTGTCATCAAACAGCCAGGGAATCATGCAGATATCCCACCACTGCCACCAATTTGCCACGAACAAGCCCCCTGCCTCCAATCATCATGTAAATTACGCAACTGACTAACGATTGATGAACGAGGCCATGGCTGCTTTCGCTACTAGGCAGGTTATTGGGCACTTCACAGTAAAAGTTTTGTCATGGGGTTGCCGCGACAGTGTGGAGCCACCTATAATCATATCTTCCTATATATACAAGGGAGCGCCCTGTGTCTGCAAATCCCTGACGAAGAAGGACGTGACCTCGGAAGCGAGTCGGATAAGCGATGGACTGTTTTTCCCTCAGTGAAATCCCCCAGCTGTTGTGACGTCACACAGATACTAAGCGCTCACATCCTTGATTATCAGCGGTCCTGCAGGTGTGACCGGCCGGCACACCTATCAGGCTGTCTGCAGTTCTTTTCACCAATGATCTTCATCCCTGTATCCACCTTGTGCCACGGCTGCATGTACCTGAAAGCCCGAGTCTCTGAGAGTCTCTGCAGCCCTCTATCTCTGGCGTTAACACGCCGTCTGAACCCATTTTCTGCAATATTCACGGCTTTTTCTACAGACTCCGGCACGTGTCCATCACCTTTAGTTGCAGTTGTGACTTCTTCAAAGGACCCCTGGAAGCTGCATGCGTATATCTGAAGTGCTTTATTTGGACTACCATTTTCTCTAAGACAGGTAGGAATCATTCTTTTTGTATTTTATGAGTGGTTTGCAGCGCATCTCTTTTCTTTTAATCACTTTATAAATTACATCTTTAGCCACCTGATAGGCAGATTCGTGGTTATCTACCTTGATGACATACTGATTTATTCTTCTGACCTTGAGTCACACCAGGTACACGTCAGGCAGGTATTTCATATACTTCGAGACAATAAATTAGATGTTAAACCTGAGAAGTGTATGATCTAGGTTGAGGAGATCCCTTTTCTAGGATAAGTGTAGTCCTCCACCGGTTTTCGCATGGATCCAGCAAAAGTCCAGGCGGTATTGGATTGGGATCGTCCAGAGGATTTGAAGGCGTTACAAAGGTTTTTAGGTTTCACCAACTACTACCATAAGTTCATAAAAAACTTTTCAGTAGTAGCCAAACCTCTTACGGATATGACTAGGAAGGGGACGGATTTTTCCAGGTGGTCCAGTCCTGCCACCAAGGCATTTGATATGTTGAAAAAGTGTTTTTCTTCTGCGCCGATTCTTATTCAGCCTGACGTCTCTCAGCGTTTTATCGTCTAGCTTGATGCATCTGAGGTGGGATTGGGGGCGGTGTTGTCGTGGGGTGCGTCTCCTGGTAAATGGCAACCATGTGCTTATTTCTCTAAAAAACTGTCACCTGCTGAGAGGAATTATGATATTTGTAACAGGGAACTCTTAGTTGTCAAATGGGCTTTTGAGGAGTGGCGTCATTTTTTGGAGGGGGTGGTCCACCCTGTGATGGTAGTCACGGATCATAAGAATCTGGTATACCTGGAGTCGGTGAACCGTCTAACGCCTTGTCAGGCTAGATGGGCTTTGTTTTTTACCAGGTTTAACTTCTTCGTCACTTATAGGCCGGGGAACAAAAACATTAAGGCAGATGACTTATCCTGTTGCTTTCCTGGGGTATGAGATAAGTGTGAACCGGTACTTATTCTTTAAAAGGGGGTGGTTACAGCGTCTATATGCTCCGATCTTGAAAGAGAGGTTGTTGATGCTCAGATGGACGCCCCTGCTGCTTGTACACTTGGTAAACTGGTTGTTCCTGTAAATCTCCATCTTAGAGTCCTTAGCGAACATCACGATAAAGTGTTGGCCGGACATCCTGATGATTTGCTTTCCCGGCGTTTTTGGTGGCCAGGTGTTCATAAGGATGTCCGAGAGTATGTAGCCGCCTGCAGTGTCTGCGTGTGTTCTAAAACCCCTCATTCTCGCCCGTCGGAGGCCCTCCAACCGTTGGAGATTCCCAGCAGACCTTGGACTCACTTATCGGTCGATTTTATCACAGATCTACCCGTGTCGGCGGGGAATTCTGTAATTCTTGTGGTGGTTGATAGGTTCAGTAAAATATCTAATTTTGTCGCATTATCAGCTTTACCGAATGTCAGAACTTTGGATCAAGTTTTTGTTAGGGAGATAATTACCGTATATTCCGGCGTATAAGGCGACCTGGTGTATAAGACGACCCCCCTACTTTCCTGTTAAAATATAGAGTTTAGGATATATTCACCGTATAAGACTACCCCTTTTCCAACGCATACCAAACACCGGTAAAAATTTAAAAAAAACAGATTTGAATTTAACATTGTCCTTTTTTAATTTAAATTCTTATGACATGCAGGTATATAGCAGGAAAACTGTCACTCATAAACATAAGGCATACAACAACAACATTACTATCATCCATTTTCATCAGCGGCATACACCGGTACCCGACAATTTACAACAGAAAGAATAGAGCTTCACACATAGATTAGATAGATAGAAATATGTCAGTCACATATATATGAAGTACAGTGACATTGTTGCTTACTGTACTTGTCATTTAGTGTAAAGGATTTATTAAAAAATATAATAGTGTTTTCGTGCAACGTCTCTTTAAAAAAGCCACCCGAATAGACCAGTGAGCAACCCCTCTCTTTTTTCTATTAATCATTTTTGGGATCCCGCTCCTGGAGCATTGCAGCAGGTACGTGTTCACACTATTAGAAGTTTGACAGCATTTTTTCTGACCATGTGTCCCTCCCATTCAGTCACAGGTGGTTTTAACTAGCTCTACCAGCCCATACATTGTAGGTTAAAAGCCCAAGCAGAGACATATTGTCCATACAGGCTTACAGCCCAAGAGTGGCATATCCAGTGGTAGTGTAGCGTAGTTTCCCATCATACGAAGGTGACCTTGTCGTGGTTGATGGGCACACATAAATTGGCCAAATTATGCGCAAAAAAACTTCATTTTTCAAAGTGACATTAGTCCAGATACAATACTTCTTATATTTTCATGTATGGAGTGCCGAAGTTCTTTTTGCAGTTGAGATTACTTTTTTCTTCAGAGCACCCGAATAGACCAGTGAGTGACCCCTCTCTTTTTTCTATTAATCATTTTTGGGATCCCGCTCCTGGAGCATTGCAGCAGGTACGTGTTCACACTATTAGAGGTTTGACAGCATTTTTTCTGACCATGTGTCCCTCCCATTCAGTCACAGGTGGTTTTAACTAGCTCTACCAGCCCATACATTGTAGGTTAAAAGCCCAAGCAGAGACATATTGTCCATACAGGCTTACAGCCCAAGAGTGGCATATCCAGTGGTAGTGTAGCGTAGTTTCCCATCATACGAAGGTGACCTTGTCGTGGTTGATGGGCACACATAAATTGGCCAAATTATGCGCAAAAAAACTTCATTTTTCAAAGTGACATTAGTCCAGATACAATACTTCTTATATTTTCATGTATGGAGTGCCGAAGTTCTTTTTGCAATTGAGATTACTTTTTTCTTCAGAGCACCCGAATAGACCAGTGAGCGACCCCTCTCTTTTTTCTATTAATCATTTTTGGGATCCCGCTCCTGGAGCATTGCAGCAGGTACGTGTTCACACTATTAGAAGTTTGACAGCCTTTTTTCTGACCATGTGTCCCTCCCATTCAGTCACAGGTGGTTTTAACTAGCTCTACCAGCCCATACATTGTAGGTTAAAAGCCCAAGCAGAGACATATTGTCCATACAGGCTTACAGCCCAAGAGTGGCATATCCAGTGGTAGTGTAGCGTAGTTTCCCATCATACGAAGGTGACCTTGTCGTGGTTGATGGGCACACATAAATTGGCCAAATTATGCGCAAAAAACCTTCATTTTTCAAAGTGACATTAGTCCAGATACATGAAAATATAAGAAGTATTGTATGGAGTGCCGAAGTTCTTTTTGCAGTTGAGATTACTTTTTTCTTCAGAGCACCCGAATAGACCAGTGAGCGACCCCTCTCTTTTTTCTATTAATCATTTTTGGGATCCCGCTCCTGGAGCATTGCAGCAGGTACGTGTTCACACTATTAGAAGTTTGACAGCCTTTTTTCTGACCATGTGTCCCTCCCATTCAGTCACAGGTGGTTTTAACTAGCTCTACCAGCCCATACATTGTAGGTTAAAAGCCCAAGTAGAGACATATTGTCCATACAGGCTTACAGCCCATGAGTGGCATATCCAGTGGTAGTGTAGCGTAGTTTCCCATCATACGAAGGTGACCTTGTCGTGGTTGATGGGCACACATAAATTGGCCAAATTATGCGCAAAAAACCTTCATTTTTCAAAGTGACATTAGTCCAGATACAATACTTCTTATATTTTCATGTATGGAGTGCCAAAGTTCTTTTTGCAACTCTTTAAAAAAGCCGGCCGGCAATTCTGCATCTGTACCCGACAATTTAGAATAGAAGGAATAGAGAATCATACATAGATTAGATAGATAGAAACATGTCAGTCACATATATATGAAGTACAGTGACAGTGTTGATTACTGTACTTGTCATTTAGTGTTAAAATAAAGGATTTATTTTAAAAAAAATTGGCGTGGGGTTCCCCTTAATTTTAGTCTCTAGCGGAGGTTAAGCAGACAGCTGGGGCAGATGTTTGAAGCCTGGGAAGGGGGTAATACCCACGGAGCTTCCCAGACTACTAATATCAGCCCCCAGCTGAATACCTAGCCTTTACTAGCTATTAAAATGGGGGACCCCCCCAAAAAAATGACGTGGGGTCCCCCCTATTTTAATAGCTAGCAAAGGCTAGGCAGACAGCTGGGGGCTGATATTAATAGCCCAGGAAGGGTGCCATGAATATTGGCCCCCTCCCAGGCTAGAAACACCAGCCGTCAGCTGCCCCAGAAATGGCGCATCCATAGGATGCGCCAATTCTGGCACATAGCCTCGCTCTTCCACACTGCCCTGGTGCGGTGGCAGGGGGTAATAGGGCTGGGGTTCATGTCAGCGCCAGCTGCCATGAAGCCCAGGTTAGTAATGAGACACCCCCATTACTAACCTACAAAGTGTTAAAAAGAAAAAACACACACTACACCAAGAAAAAAATAATTTATTTTAAATAAACCACACCATTTTATTTAATTCTTAGTTTACTAAAAAAAAAATAGTTACCTGTCCACGTTCCTGCGCTGATCTCCCATGCACAGCTGTCACATCTGGAGATGGTGACAGCTGTGCATGGCTGCTGTAAGCTCACACTGCCGGGAACACGTCCGCTCCCGGCAGCGGGAGCCACTGACTGAGGTCACCGGAGTGCATTCAGTCAGCGCAGCTCCGGAGACCTCCTTTACGGCACTGCTGTACCGTGGGAATTTCTCACGATACAGCAGGGCCGTAAAGCAGCTAACCGGAGCAGCGCTGCCTGAACTCCGGCGAACCCGCTTATGCAATGACGGGGCTGCTTTACGGCCCCGTCATTCTAGCGGCGGCAGCGGTTCAGAGCGGTCACATTCTATGTGGCTGCTCTGAACTGGAGATCTTCGTGGGACACTCGTGGACTACTACGGAGGGGTAAGGATAAGGTTGTGCTTTATTATTTTACATTTTATTACAGGAGATCGATGGCTTCAGGGAATTAGGTGTCTAGCTGAGTATAGGTGTAGTTTTTTATTTTTTACTTTATTTTAGGTGGCGATCGGCGGGGACAGGTAATGTATGAACTAATTTATTGTAGGCAACCACTGGCCACCAATGACATGTACCGTATTTAACATTTATTGGGGACACAGTAGGGCAATTTATATAGCAGGATCAGGCTGATGGGAACTACTGCTCCCATCGAGCTGATCCTGCTGGCAGGAGTGGACCGGGGACAGACATAGGCTGATGGGAGTAGTAGTGTCACATCGGCCTATGTCTGCCTGCACGCACACACCCGCACACATCGCACAGACATCGCACAGACACCGCACACATCGCACAGACACCGCACACACACCCAGACATCGCACAGACACCGCGCACACCCGCGCACACCCGCAGACACATCGCGCAGACACATCGCGCAGACACATCGCGCAGACACATCGCGCAGACACATCGCGCAGACACATCGCGCAGACACATCGCGCACACACCAATCATGACGGGTCTGGGAGGTGAGGCTGACCTGTGAGACCGTGGGAAAGTTCATGTGAGTTCATGCAATGCAGTCAAGCATGAACTCACATGAACCCTCTGAGGGCACCGCGGCGACTTCAAATGAACAGCTGATCGGCATCACCTGATACCTCAGCTGTTCATTTGAAATAACCGGCGGGAAAGCCGGCGGTGAAGTCTTTTCACTGCCGGCTTCCCCGCCCGGGTCCTTTGCTCCCCGCTCCTTTGTGCTGCACTCCCCGCCCGGTCCTAACTTACGATCGGGATGGGAGGTGGCGAGGGGAGCGGAGGATCGGGGTGGGAGGCTGCGGGGAAGCAGTATGGGGCTGTGTGATTGTTTAAAAGCCGGCGGCTTTTTACCGCCCGCCGGCTTTTAAACAATCAGGAGAATTCTCCCACGCTGGGATGGCATTCTGATGACAGGCTGGATCTCAGCTGAGCTCTGCCATCCAGCTTGTCATCCTTCAGAGACACTGCAGAGCGCAGGCATTATGGGAACTTCCGATTCCGGTATTCGATATTGTAAAAGTATCGGAATTAAGTATCGGAATTCCGATACCGCGAATATCGGCCGATACCCGATATTACAGTATCGGAATGCTCAACACTACTTGTCACAGAAGCGATGCGAACTTCCCAGCTCCAGACACAGCGCAGCGCTTCTGTGACAAGTGAAAGCTGTCGGCACAGAAGCCCTGCGCTGTGTCCGGAGCTGGGAAGACACTGCGATGTGTCAGAAAAGTTCGCTAGGTTCTGTCTGTCTCCGCTGCTGGGAATACGCTGCGCTGTGTCCCAGGCCTGAGAAGACACAGCGCAGCGATGTGTCAGTTTCAGCACAGAAGCGCTGACTGTCTGGACCTACCGCCGCCGTATTTTAACTCCCTCCACCTTATATTAACTCCCACATGGCAGGGATACGGCCACGGCAGCTTATTAACACCCCCAGAGTATCCCCGCATGTCAATTTCTGAAAGTTCAAAAACATTACCGGCGTATAAGACGACCCCAGACTAGACAGAAGATTTTTCAGTCTTCAAAAGTCGTCTTATACGCCGGAATATACAGTAGACTACATGGGATCCCGACCAATATTGTTTCTGATCGGGGGGTGCAGTTTGTCTCTAAGTTTTGGAGGGCATTTTGCACCCGTCTGGGGATTTATTTGTCATTTTCTTCCGCATTCTACCCGAAGTCTAATGGACAGACGGAACGGCTTAACCAGAATCTGGAGATGTATCTCAGGTGTTTTGTTTCTGAAAGTCAGGAGGACTGGGTTACCTATTTACCGTTAACCAAATTCGCTGTAAATAATCGTTGTCGGGAAATGACTGGTAAGTCCCCGTTTTTCGGGGCATATGGGTTCCATCCTCGGTTTAGTTCTTTTAATGGTAATCGCTCTTCTGGATTACCAGAGGAGGAACGTTTTTCATCTTCTATTTTCACCATTTGGCAGGGGGTTACTAATAATTTGAGGAAGATGGGATCCAAATATAAGAGTATGGTTGATCGGAGATGTTTGGTGGGTCCGGATCTGTGTGTTGATGACTTGGTGTGGCTGTCCTCTAGGAACCTTAAGTTGAAGGTTCCATCTTGGAAACTGGGTCCCAGGTTTATCGGTCCTTATAAGATCATAGCCGTTGTCAATCCTGTAGCTTTTTGCCTTGCTTTACTGCCTACTTTCAGGATCCATAATGTTTTTCATCGTTCTCTCCTCAAAAAATACGTTGCAACTGCTGTACCATCACCTCTACCTCCGTCATCTGTCATTGTCGTTAGAAAGTTGGTGTTTCAGATTGCTAAGAACTTGGATTCTCATCTTGCTCGTCGGTCGCTTCAATATCTGGTACATTGGAGGGGGTACGGTCCTGAGGAGAGGATGTGGATACCAGCATCTGATATTCATGCACCAGACTGGTACGGGCTTTTCATGCGGCTCATCCCGATAGGCCTGGTCCTGAGGTTCCGGAGGTCCCTCGTAGATGAGGGGGTACTGTCACGGGGTTACCGCGACAGTGTGGAGCCAGAAGGCCACAGCATTGGATGGCTCCAACTCCAGCTCTGAGAAGAAGCACTTCTCTATCTCTATTTTAAATGTGTTTATTTTCTTCTGGCAGAACAGGGGTTAAACAACCATGTTGGAAATCTCTGTGTTCACAGCTGAGCTCGGCTAGCCACTCCTTTTCCCTTTATAATCTGGGCTCTGATACTAATCCTTGTAAGAGCTAGCTCTTGCTGCATGGCTAACAGAGGGAGATGAGTTGTTATGAGAAGGAGAGTTGGAGGAGTAATCAGTGACTGCTGTTTTGTTTGCATGCGTGATTATCCCTTAACCTTCTCTACTTTATTTTATTCCCATACCTTCACACCCTGGTGCATTCCTCTGTTATATGTGAGAGAATATTTGGTGTGCCTGGAGTTTTTCTGTTTACCCTTGTCTATGGGGTAGTAGCGCCCCTCTTCCATGGGTGGGGAAGGTGAACAGACGGAGAGATTATTCAGGAGGTAGGGCGAGGGTGAAGGCCCCTTCATCTTCACCTTTAGAAGTATCCAGGGGAGTAGGGCGAGCTAGGGTGCCCCCTAGTGTAGCACCCTGAGGATTCGGCTGCTACAGGGGTATTGCACCTCAACCCAGAGGTGTGATATTCCACTCCCGGGTAAGGATGGAGTGTGGAACTGAGCTCGGTAGGCTGCATGCACTACACACATCCCATTTCCGAGGAGCAGACCGACGGTACTCCCACTTAGAAATGTGCAGGTACGACCGAGTCTGTTCCTGGCTGGAGTGGGAGGGGGGTGGTACATCCCAAGTAGTGTAGGGGCAGATAGGGGGAGCAGCCTGGGTAAAGATAGGAGCTCATTGGGTGCTGGTCACCTGAGCTCACACATAGAGGGTGTATATAAGGTGGGCACCATCAAAGAACAGGGTCAGTCTGTCAGAGTAAGAAGCAGAGGAGCAGAGCAGCCCAAGAGAGAGAGAGAGGAGAAAGCAAGAGAGACCCAGAGGGGGAAACAGAAGAAAGGACTCTAAGAACCCAAATCCAATCCACGGGTGAAGAGTCGGCATCAGGGTACCGGAACCCAAGCTGGTGGGGGCAAAAACACACCCCAGCCAGAGACCGGAGGCCGTGGGCAATGTCTGCCACGGCCACCCACCACATCCACCCCGAAAGCATACCACGTGGAGGGTCAGGGAACCCAAGGCCAAGGGTCTCCCAACAGAAGGCCCGAGGGAGCTGGACCTGGGTGGATCACTAGTGGGGACGGCCAGAGAAAGGACAGAAGGGGAGCTCAGGGTCACGCTCCGGACTCGCTTGGGGGTTGGCTGGATCCAGGACCTGGTGGATGCAGCACGGCTCGGGAGGTCACTTGAAGCTGGAGTGACCGGAACATCAGCAGTGAGTAAATACCCTTAACTGCATAACCCGACTCTGTCTTCCTTTAACATCTATGCTGCACCACCACAACCCCCATCCTCTGCACCTGACCCCCTGAGGCTATACCCCACCCATTGGGGGTTATACCATCAAAAGCTGCACCTACACCATCAGCCTCAGCGGACCCTGCTGCAGCGGCGGCCATAGTGACCGCAATACAACGGGTGGCGTAGTCGACATTAAGAACTTATTAACATCTGTAGGACTGCCACATACAACTGAGTTTGACACCCTGGGCACGGACCGGGTCACAGCCACTCGGAAGACTACAACTCCCATCTGATCCGGCTCCGGATATTCCCCCTAAAGAATATGGCCCAGGGGGCGCGTCAACTTTGGCGTAGTCGGCAGGATTACGTGCCCGCAACACCCGGGTACTGCGTGCCTGAAGAAAAGAACGAGTTTACCTCAAAAAGAAGTCTCCTGCCGGTTCTGGAGGGTCCCCGCCATCGGACCCCATCACAGGTCGATTCCAGCCGGTTGTCCGCCATTAACAGCGTTTTCCCGCCATCTGCAGAGTTTCCCGCCACTGGGAAGCGATTCCCGCCATTTCCAAAGGTTTCCCGCCTTGGAAGAGCGGACGCCATTATGGGCGTGCCAGAGGGTGGCGAGAGGCCACCTCCCATCGTGGGCCAGGACCGAAAATGGCGCCAAAAGTGGAAACCGCCCCCACCAACAGAGACTGTGATGCTAGAGGTGTCTGTCAGCGTGAAAGAACTGCCCCTGGAGCTGACAGTCACCAAGTGGCCTCGGGACCGCCCTCGAAGGGGGAGGAGACGAAAGGAGAGAACAAAGATGGGTGCCGCTTGGAGCAGTCTAGAGCGAGCGCACCCGGAGGCAAGAAGCCTGGAGAAGAATATCGGAGGAGCTTACCCGGAGATGGCGAGAAAGCAGAGCAGCACCGGCCCGTTGGCCAGGAGCCTGCTAGAAACCGAGGAGGGAGAGCAGAGCAGCACCGGCCCGCTGGCCAGGAGCCTGCTGGAGACGACTGTAGGAGAGCAGAGCAGCACCGACCCGTTGGTCAGGAGCCTGCTGGAAACAACGACCCCACTAGGACTAGTGGAGGTCCTAGCACAGCTCCCCCGAGACCGGGAGTGTGCACAGACCGCTCTGGAGGGCCTCGCAAGGAGGATGGCCCGGGTGCAGCGAGAGACGTTGGCGGAGTGGAGCCGTGAGATGGCCCAGCAGACCGAGACCTGTCAGCGGAGCACGCCACCCGAGACGAGGAAACAGACCGCCTCTGAGGATGGCGCGGGAGGACTGAAGGCCGGAGACGGCGCCGAGAAGGGAGCCGAACGAGTGGAGGCAGGTAAAGGGGACGTCTATACCCCAAACCGGGAAACCGCGTACCTGCCCCAGCTCCCCGTCGCAGAGCCCGAAGTCTATCCTGCCGTGCCCGTCGCTGCAGCGTCACCGCCGCAGACTAGGCCTCAAACGGAAGCCGCGACCCCTGTGACGTCACACGCCTCGACCCCGAGCGTGACCAAGCAGGAAGTACCACCAGCCTGGTCGCAAGGCCTAGTACCCCCGGGCGCCGCAATACCAACAGCGCCCCCTACCTCCGCGGAGCCCCCGGCCTGGTCGCAGGGCCAAGTAGCCCAGGGCGCCGCCGTCCTTACGGTGCCCTTTACCTTCCAGATACCCCAGGCCTGGCCGCAAGGCCCGGGCAACCCGGGCGCTAACACCACCGCGCCCATAAGACCAAGAGTGCCGCATCTGGGAGAGGACCTGTACGCCCAGCACACGTGCCCGGATGGGCAGCCATTTATATGGCCACCGGAGTTCCACCATCCCCGACTCCGGAGAGAGAGACCCCTGGATGAACCTCTGATCCCGGCTCCAAAGCCCGTTAAGAGGATCTCGCCCCCGCTAGCAGAAGCGCAGTTTGAGTGGGACCCCACCGGAGAAGATCTTATGGGGTTCACTCAAGAGACTCGGGCAGCTGCAGCGGAGCGTGCTGAGTGCTGCCGCCAACAGCTCGAGGACTTCGAGAGGGAGCGGAGAGAGAGGCGGGTCCGGGAACAGCAAGCTCAAATAAGGAGCGCGGAGCAGAAGAGCCGGGCCAGGAGAGACCCCCGTGCAGCGCATAGTCCCCGCACCACCGGGACTGTGATAAAGTTTAACATGCAGCATGGGTGGGGCTTCATCCGAGACCACCACACCGTAGGCGACGTCTTCGTAACCAGGAGAGACGTTGAATCCCACCTACCGGAGGGACACAGAGGTCGTGACCTTTACATCGGGGACGAGGTCACCTTCACCCGGCACAAGTGTGCCAAAGGTCCCTACGCCCTCCATGTGCATCGCCTGACGGAGGAAGAGCTGCGGTGTGAGGAGGAAGAACAAGAGGACCCGGACGGGTCTGAAACTAGAGCCAAAGGTAACCAAAAAGCAAGAGCAGGAGGACGCCGTCGCTAAGGACAGCAAAGCAGAAGCTGTATATAGTTGCCCGTCGGGGCACCGTAAACTGAAACTGAAACCGTAAACTGAAACTGAAACTGTTACTGTTGATAAAATAGTCCCCGTTGGGACCAGCAAGTGTGAACTGTTACCCGTTTTTCCCTTAATCCCACTGACCGAGGACTGAGAGCGGTCATTCCTCCCTAATACCTGGCCGAGGACTGAGAGTGGCCATATCCCTGTATATAGTTGCGCGTCCTAAAGCGCCCCCTACCGGTTTTATAGGAAAACCAGTTTTCCAGAGAGACTGTCGCACTTTACCCGGTCACACGTTGCACAGTGACCGGAGGAGGAGCCAGAGGCGACGAGAATGTTTTATATTGATATAAAACATATAAAACAATATATATATATATATGTTATGCAAAAATTTGTATGTTTTGGTGTTATGTCTTACAGCCCGAGGACGTGCTGTGATTTACCAGGGGGGAATGTAGCACCCTGAGGATTCGGCTGCTACAGGGGTATTGCACCTCAACCCAGAGGTGTGATATTCCACTCCCGGGTAAGGATGGAGTGTGGAACTGAGCTCGGTAGGCTGCATGCACTACACACATCCCATTTCCGAGGAGCAGACCGACGGTACTCCCACTTAGAAATGTGCAGGTACGACCGAGTCTGTTCCTGGCTGGAGTGGGAGGGGGGTGGTACATCCCAAGTAGTGTAGGGGCAGATAGGGGGAGCAGCCTGGGTAAAGATAGGAGCTCATTGGGTGCTGGTCACCTGAGCTCACACATAGAGGGTGTATATAAGGTGGGCACCATCAAAGAACAGGGTCAGTCTGTCAGAGTAAGAAGCAGAGGAGCAGAGCAGCCCAAGAGAGAGAGAGAGGAGAAAGCAAGAGAGACCCAGAGGGGGAAACAGAAGAAAGGACTCTAAGAACCCAAATCCAATCCACGGGTGAAGAGTCGGCATCAGGGTACCGGAACCCAAGCTGGTGGGGGCAAAAACACACCCCAGCCAGAGACCGGAGGCCGTGGGCAGCGTCTGCCACGGCCACCCACCACATCCACCCCGAAGGCATACCACGTGGAGGGTCAGGGAACCCAAGGCCAAGGGTCTCCCAACAGAAGGCCCGAGGGAGCTGGACCTGGGTGGATCACTAGTGGGGACGGCCAGAGAAAGGACAGAAGGAGAGCTCAGGGTCACGCTCCGGACTCGCTTGGGGGTTGGCTGGATCCAGGACCTGGTGGATGCAGCACGGCTCGGGAGGTCACTTGAAGCTGGAGTGACCGGAACATCAGCAGTGAGTAAATACCCTTAACTGCATAACCCGACTCTGTCTTCCTTTAACATCTATGCTGCACCACCACAACCCCCATCCTCTGCACCTGACCCCCTGAGGCTATACCCCACCCGTTGGGGGTTATACCATCAAAAGCTGCACCTACACCATCAGCCTCAGCGGACCCTGCTGCAGCGGCGGCCATAGTGACCGCAATACAACGGGTGGCGTAGTCGACATTAAGAACTTATTAACATCTGTAGGACTGCCACATACAACTGAGTTTGACACCCTGGGCACGGACCGGGTCACAGCCACTCGGAAGACTACAACTCCCATCTGATCCGGCTCCGGATATTCCCCCTAAAGAATATGGCCCAGGGGGCGCGTCACTAGCGTTAGGGACAGGGTAGGTGCCCCTGGTCCCGGATCTTTCAACAGCTGTGTCGTGACAAGTATAGTATATACACATATGATTCCAAAGCATAGTATATATATATGTACTTTGGTACGGTTATTATTATTATTGGTTCCATGGCCTTTTTATATTTTGGATAACAGTAAACAATCTTCCCAATATGGGAGGCACATCTTCTTTAACGTTACAAACTGCACATAATATAAAAGTATAAAGCCATTAAGAGACATTATGCATAGGCAGACAAGTTAAAGTGCAAGGACGAAGAGTCAGTTCAGAAGCGCGAGGGACCTGTCCCAAACCCCCAACGTAGGCCCTGGGGTGGCTGCAGGGCATGAAGATCCCGAGTTGGACCTCCAGGAGAGCCACTTCAGACAGGTTTTTCTTCTGAGGTAGAAATAGCTGCGGTTTTGCATAAAACCAATAAGGAGCACCTAAAGAGATGCAAACTATGTACAGTTAAAGAGTCTGCCTACTGCAAGTCCGCAGGGACAAATGCCTCTAGAAAACCGGGAGGAAACACATGGGAAACATTAATATAAACATAACAATTTTAAACAGGTTACAGCCGCCGGGGCTGCTTAATGCTCGGGTCCCCACCGGGGAAAAGGCTCATTCCTCCCGATGGAGGCTGACCGGTCCTCTATGGCCAAGCGCGAGGGGGCATCACTCCTGGACACCTTGTGAACATCCAGGGCGTACCACCCCCGCACCCCGTGGTGGTGGGTGTATGTAACTATGTCACCCGGAAAGAGGTTCCGGCCAGGGTGTCCCTTTTTCAGCCGCGGCTCGACGTCCCGCCAGCTGACGAAGACGTTGTGCTCATGCTGGGAACTCCGGATGAATCCCCACCCCGCCTCATGGTGGAAGCGAACAACTTGCCCCTCCACACGGGGGCTTGGACGGGTTGCCTCCTCCTGGCGGGCCCTGGACTTTGCAGCCTTGGCGCGCACCTCGAGGCGCTCGCAGCCGACCTCCCTCTGCCGTTGCTCCCGATCGAGCTGGAGGATCTGCTGATGGCACAGCTCGCTCCTCCTATGCGCTTCAGCCCGGCTCTCCCGGGGGAAGCCCATCAGGTTTCCCCCCTGGTTGTCCCAGGCCCACTCTTCAGCCACCGGCCAGGTGACTGCAGGTGCGGGCAGCGGTGACAGCAGGGGCTGCTGCGGGTCCTCAAGAAGTGCGGACCAGTCCGGGTTGGGGTCGGTGGATACCCCAGCAGCCTCAGGTTCTTCTGAGTTGGGAGTTGGGAGGCAGTGCAGGTCCCTGCCGATAGCAGAGGCCTCTAGCTCCGGGGTGAAGACCTGCTCCCAGGTGACCGTGCCGGGCAGCAGATACTCGGTCATGAGGTCCAGGAGGGGCACGGTGGGCTCAGCAGCCGGGACAGGGGTATCACACTCACCCGCTCCTGGGCTACACGCTACCTCTGTTGCTGCCTCCTCCTGTGCTGCTGCTCCTTGGCGGCGGGTCCGGATGCGCAGCAGCACTTCTTCCCGCCACCCAGCGGATGCCGCTTTCTGGGCCTCAGCCGAGCGAGATCCGGGGTTTCCTGGCGGAGAAACTTCATATCTCCCGCTGTTAGGGTTATGCCACTTCGCTCTCTGACGGGAGAAGAACCTGCTAGCACCTCCTGACAAACGGTGGACACAGTGTCCAGCTATCACACTGCTACAGAACCTATGGAACCTAATAGGCTCATACTTAGTTTACATCCCTTCTCACAACCTGTACACCGATGAAGGTCTAATATGACCGAAACGTCTGTTAATTTTTTGCACTTTATTAAAAATATAAAAAAGATTTCATGAGTCTTCTGAGTGCCAGGTCATTTCTCTATACGACTACGGGCTTGTAACCCTACCTGAGCACCACCTCTACTCCAGGAAGTGCGGTAGTTCCTATCTACTTGACCGGGTTGAGACATACGTTAACTCCAACCTGCCCCTCGATTCAAGGCCAGGGTACGAGGGCCGTGTCTCCATCCGCTGCAGGTTCACCCAGAAGCCACGTTCAGGGAAGGAGATCACAATCAAAGACCAAGAGCCCAAGATGGCTGTTTATTAAATATGAAATATTAACTGTAAACTAAATGTGCGTCCTCCACCCTCACCCACTACATGGTTCCCCCTATCTTTTGGTTCCCCAGTCTCCCATTTTCCAGTAGGGGCAGCACACTAGTGCCTACTAGCCCCCTCTGGTGGGAGAAGTGTGGTGTTGGATGTGGAGGTAGGGTCCTGACCATTGCACCGTTCTTACCTCGAAGGAGGGATACCACACCCCATTGAAGAGGTGCAGCATCCCTGTGGAAGTCGAACCCTCAGGGGCACCACATCATCAGCGTACAGATGGTACTGGAAGCCATGGGATTTTATGAGCTGTCCCAGGCCAAGGGTATAGATGGAGACGAGTAGGGGTCCTAGGAAAGAGCCTTGAGGGACTCCAACAGAGAGGGGGAGGGGTGAGGAGGTAGTGTGGGAGTGGGAGACGCTAAATGTGTGGTTAGAAAGGTATGAGGAGATCCAAGATAGGGCAAGGTCTTTGATCTGTAGTAGGAGGCAGTGGTCAACTGTATCAAAAGCAGAGGACAGGTCAAGAAGAAGGAGTACAGAGAATTGTCTGTTAGCTTTGGCTGTAAGTAAGTCATTGGTGATTTTGGTAAGGGCAGTTTTGGTGGAATGGTGGGGGCGGAAGCCGGATTTTCAGTTGTCGAAGAGAGAGTTAGTTGAAAAGTGGGAGGAGAGACCAGCGTGAACATGTTGCTCAAGGAGTTTGGAGGCAAATGGGAGCAGCGATATGGGGAGATAGCTGGACAAGGAGGTTGGGTCAAGGGATGGCTTTTTGAGGATGGGCATGATTGTGGCATGTTTGAAGGCAGTGGGGAAAGTACCAGAAGATAGTGATAGGTTGAAGAGATGGGATGAGTGTGGGGGTGAGGTTGGAGAGGAGGTGGGATGGGATGGGGTCGAGTGCACATGTGGTGAGGTGTGATTTGGAGAGGAGATGAGTAAGGTCTCTTTCCGTGATGTTGGGAAGGGAGGTTATGGGGGTAGGGAAATGGTGTAGAAAACAAAGGGGTTGTGGTGGTCAGACAGTAAAGACTTGCTGTGTTTGGTCAATCTTGTTTTTGAAGTGTGTGGCAAACTCCTCAGCAGAGATGACGGAGGTCGGAGGGGGCAGGGGAGGGCGGAGGAGAGAGTTAAAAGTGTTGAATAGCTGTTTGGGGTTGTAGGATAGGGAGGATATGAGGGTTGTGAAGTAGGCCTGTTTAGTAGAGGTGAGTGCTGATTTGAATGCGAGTGTTGCTTGTTTGAATGCAGTGAAGTCATCTTGAGTATGTGTTTTCTTCCAACGCCGCTGCGCAAACCTGGACGCTTGTCGAAGCTGTTTAGTGAGGTTGTTGTGCCATGGTTGCATGTTGACTCGTCGCGCTCTGCCATGCACAAGAGGGGCGACGGAGTCAATAGCTGATGCGAGAGTGGCATTGTAGAAAGCGGTGGCGCTGTCTGTGTCATGGAGTGAGGATATGGATGTCAGTGGTAGAACAGAGTCAGAGAGTGTGTCTAGATGTGCAAGGTTTCTGCGGGGGTGTGCTAGTTGCCGGACATGGGTGACAGGTGAGGATGACAGGGATGGGAATGTGAGTAGATGGTGGTCAGATAGTGGTAGGGGGGAGGTTGTGAGGTTAGATAGGGAGCAGAGTCGGGTGAAGATAGGGTCTAGTGTGTGTCCGTCTGTGTGGGAGGGCCATAACCCTTCACGGTTGACCAAGTGAGTGTCAAATTATTATGTTGATTGCGCAATCCAACAGGGAACCAGACGGAGACAGTGTGCTCTGCATGAGAGGATTCAAGAGAATCTCTGATCCCGTTTATTTTGCTTAGCATTTTATATTGTTTTGAGTTTATTAATGTCCAATCATCTACAGCCATACTACAGTCTTGAACCAATGTTAGTACAATTATTACGGAAACACATATATGGTCATCTAAGTAATCAGTGACTTCCACTAATTTGTCCCACATTTGTGTAACCATAGGGTAGAGGAAGACAGTACTGGCTATCTTATTGGGTATACTCATTTGTTCTAAATGAGGTCTTCCTGCTGGGCATGGGGTGTTGTCTTTGGCACGTTTATAGATGGTATGAAGAGGGATGGTTCTCATATCTACTTTACTATGGGGGATAAGATAAGTGGCTGGAGTTAGCTGGGCCAACGTACAAGTCCCCCCTACTCCAACTGGGAGCCATTTATACGCATTATTCCCACAGACCCAATATGTGGCTGATGGCAGGTCCCATAAAACAGAGTGCTGTAATACTAATTTATGTACCAAATCGATAAAAACGGTGTTATTTGATAACATACACCATGAAGACATTTGTCTCAGGGGGCTACAATATCCAACATCCGGATTGCCACATGTTGGATCACTAGGCTTATATTCAGAAAATTCATGTATTGCTGCTGTTGGGGTTGTCAGGAGCACTTGGTATGGTCCGTCATACAATGGTTCTAGTCCGTGTTTCCGAACATGCTTCTTCACATAATCTCCAGGCTTGAGGGTATGACAACCTTCTGCATCAGCTGGATCTGGAATAGAAGATGATACTAACGCATGGGTGTTAGTTAAGGCTTTGGCAAGCTGAATCACATATTGCACAACATGATCTGTTTCTTCTGGCTATGGCTGGTTGTGACCCAAATAGTATCTCATAGGGTGACAGTTTGTGTTTCCCTATGGGGGTGGTGCATATGTGATACAGTGCAATGGGAAGGAGCTCAGGCCACTGGGCCGTAGTCTCCTGCATCATTTTGGTTAATTGCCTTTTCAGTGCGCCATTCAATCTCTCCACCTTACCGCTTGACTGTGGATGATAAGGAGTATGTAACGCTACTGTTGATCCGATCATGGTAAGTATTTCTTGATATACACGTGAGGAAAAGGCTTGTCCTTGATCACTTTTGATAACTTCTGGGACTCCATACCGGCAAACAACTTCAGAGACCAACTTCTTGGCGGTGGTAAGGTTGCAGCCTCTACCAATGTATCTTCAGTTGTGGCGGCCATCTTGGTGCACCCTTCCTGTAGTATGCTTCCTTCTGGTGGCAGCCATCTTGGCACACTCGGAATACAGGCAGCAATACACACTACACCTGGAATGTGTATGAGGAAGATCATGATGTATTTCTGTGACTGGTCAAGAAGGTCATACTATTTGTATAACCCTGATTGTTTTCGTCTCTTGGTTCTGTGAACAGTCATGTTTGTTACTATGCTAATTGCATATTATACTAAGCCAGCTAGATGTTTATTTACAAGAGCCCCCTAGTATACCAACTATGTAAATTGATTAGCTGAAAAAATGAGACCTGAGTGAGCCCTGCACCTTTACCTTTGATCTGTGACTGATGACCTTAGCCGCATATGTAAATATAAAAAAGGGTTTTTCTATCCTTCTGCAAAGAGATTTGACACAGAGAATTGAAAGAGACTTTACAGGGAGAATCAAGGATCAGACAATCAGCTTGGAAGCATGGTTTTAACCAAAGAGACACAGATTTTGATTCTACATGATTCCTGCCTAAGGGTATATGGCCATGACTGGAAAGGT
The DNA here is from genome assembly GCF_046119375.1 of Phyllobates terribilis. NCBI lineage: Eukaryota > Metazoa > Chordata > Amphibia > Anura > Dendrobatidae > Phyllobates > Phyllobates terribilis. The sequence continues at coordinate 847,226,989 of NW_027362763.1, forward strand.
ATGAATCTGTTCCATTGACCATCAGAGAGCCCATGGATATGTAGCACCCTGCTATTACAGGTACCACAGGACCCAAAAGGGTGCATGGACGGACTTCTCCACAAGAGGCCCTCATTACATAACAGACACCTCCACCGTTCCACCTCATACCACCAGAGGGAGCCCTGTTAGGGATATATATACTGGAGGGTGGAGTTAGGTAGGCAGAGTGTGCTGGCACTTTAGATCAGTGAAGAAGCAGCACGTTAGCTGCTGTGCTGAGGGCCAGCCAAGGCCTAAAGCACGTGCTGACGCCTGAGGGCCTAGAGTGTGGCCGGAGGCAGGAGGCAATGAGAAGAGAAGTGTTGGGGGCAGAGGAGCGTCTTAGGCTCACCCCAGAACACAAGCCGGACACCAGGTCCGCTCCTACAGGGTCCTCTACACCGAGTAGGGATAACCGGCATACTAGGAGGATTACAGACCCCTGGTCAACCTGAAGCTATATTCATTTACAGAACTAGGAACCACGAAGGCCCCAGCGTCCAGGGATAGTGGTTGCCAGAGAAAAGTTCTACTACCAAGCCGACAGGTGAGAGAGTAAAACAGCATAGAAGCTAGGAATAGTTCCAGGCGGGTCAGGAGCTTCAGAGAGAGAGAGGCAGAAACAGACCAGGAGGCCTTATATCCGCTCACTGGGGAGAGTCCAGAAGTGCACCTTTCCTACCAAGTACCCTGGACCGTACCTGCCGTCTACACCAGTAAAGGTACAGAAGCGAACCCCCTGTGTGCGTATCTGTTATTCTCTCCTGGCCCGGCTGGGCCACCTCTCACCTGTATCCCTTCCATCAACCCTGCCCCGGGGGGGTCCGCTCCACCTGTGGGGAGCAGAAACATCTCAGCAGCCATCCCATCAGAGGTCTGCAGCAGCGCTGGTACCCATTTCCAGGAACCACAGGTGGCGTCACGAGACAAAACTGTTATTCATCCCTTCAAGCAACAACCCCTTTTAAAGAGTGACCCCAGGTTACGGGCCCGGTAGCCGACTGCAGTGACATCCCATAGAAGGTAACGGCCTGGGTACCGAGTTTCCCCCATATCCCCCTGGGCGAGTCAGATACATTTGGGTAGATCAGGTTGGGACGATGAAGTCACCTGGCCCCATTGATATGTTGTTTGGAGTTGCCAGGTGGGACCCTCCAGTCGCCTGGAACCCATGGAGACATTTGGAGAAGCCAGATTGGGACCAGCCGGTCATCTGGCCCAATGGAAACTCTCGGAGAGACCAGGATGGGACCCTCGGGTCTCCTGACTTTGTACCTCAATGGACTGCTGCTAGCTTCCTAAGATTGCCGCTACCATCTCTCTGTGGGGGGCCGCCAAATTCGGGGGGGCCACTGGTTGAGGTAATTGGCCCTGGAAGTCCCAAAGTCACAGCTGTTCTATCCCAGGCGGGCCAGTGGAAGGGTGAGACTGTGTAATGTTGTACCATCTTGGGTATTTGCTGGGACTGTTCTTTCTGTTTACTGCCTGTTTTGTGGTTCAGTAAAGTAGTGCCACTCTGTTTTACCCTCACCCTGTGTTGTCTGAATAGTATTATGTGCACAGAAGACCCCTTGTCTTCACAACAATTTTTTTGTTAGGAAGTTGGAAGGGTTAAAAGTTGACCAACGATTTCTCATTTTTACAACAACATTTACAAAACCTTTTTTTTATTGACAATGCACAAGTGACTTTCAGGGGTCTGTATGACAGAAAATACCCAAAAGTGACACCATTCTAAAAACTTCACCCCAAGGTGCTCAAAACCACATTCAACAAGTTTATTAACCCTTCAGATGCTTCTCAGGAATTAGTAGAATGTGAAAGGAAAAAATAAACATTTTACTTTTTTTCACAAAAAATTTATTTTAGACCCAATTTGTTTTACTTTCACAAAGTAACAGGAGAAAATGGGCCCCAAAATTTGTTGTGCAATTACACAACTGATACCCCATATGTGGGGGAAAACTACTGTTTGGGCGCACGGCAGGGCTCAGAATGGAAGGAACGCCATTTGACTTTTTGAATGTAAAATTTGCTGGAATAATTAGTGGATGCCTCAGTCGCGTTTGGAAAGCCCCTGATGTGCCTAAAAAGTGGAAATCCCCCCACAAGTGACACCATTTTGGAAACTACAACCCTCAGGGAACTTATCTAGATGTGTGGTGAGCACCTTGAACCCCCATATTCTTCACAGAAGTTCATAGCGTTGAGCTGTAAAAAAAAAATCACATTTTTCCCACAAAAATGTTTTTTAACCCTAAATTTTGCATTTTTACAAGGATAACAGGAGAAAATGGACCCCAAAATGTGTTGTGCAATTTCCTCTGAGTATGCAGATACCCCATATGTGGGTGAAAACTACTGTTTGGGTGCACACAGGGCTCAGAAAGGAAGGAGTGACGTTTTGGAATGCAGATTTTGATGGAATGGTCTGCTGGTGTCATAGTAACATACATAGTAACATAGTTTTTAAGGTTGAAGGAAGACTAAGTCCATCTAGTTCAACCCATAGCCTAACATGTTGATCCAGAGGAAGGCAAAAAAACCCATGTGGCAAACACTAAGCTCCACATTGGGGAAAAAAATTCCTTCCCGACTCCATACGACAATCAGACTAGTTCCCTGGATCAACGCCCTATCAAGGAATCTAGTATATATAACCTGTAATATTATACTTTTCAAGAAAGGCATCCATGCCCTTCTTAAATTTTAATAGTGAATCACTCATTACAACATCATGCGGCAGAGAGTTCCATAGTCTCACTGCTCTTACAGTAAAGAATCCCCGTCTGTGATTATGATTAAACCTTCTTTCCTCCAGACGTAGAAGATGCCCCCTTGTCCCCGTCTCTGGCCTCAGAGTAAAAAGATCAGTAGAAAGGTCTTTGTACTGTCCCCTTATATACTTGTACATAGTAATAAGATCACCCCTAAACCTTCTTTTATCCACAGTAAATAACCCCAAGTGTAATTGTAGCACCCCGAGGACTCGGCTGCTACAGGGGTATTGCACCTCAGTCCAGAGGTGTGATATTCCACTCCCGGGTAAGGATGGAGTGTGGACCGGGGCTCAGTAGGCTGCATGCACCACACACACCCCATTTCCGAGGAACAGACCAACGGTGCTCCCACTAGATAGAGTGCAGGCACGACAGCTTCTGTCCCTGGCTGGAGTGGGGAGGGGGAGGAAAACCCAGTGGTGTAGGAGCAGATAGGGGTGGGTCTCTGGGCATAGGTAGGAGCCCATTGGTTGCTAGTCACCTGGGCTCACACATAGAGGGAGGTATATAAGGTGGGCACCATCTTAGATCAGGGTTCAGTTCAGAGAGGAGGAGAAGAAGAGAGGAGCTCAGCCAGAGAGGGCTGACAGGGAGCTGTGGCTCAGTCTGGGCCCAGCTCCAGAGGCAAGCCTGGAGTGGAGGCCTGAGACAGCAGAAAGAGAAAGGAGAAGGAACAGGAAGGAAAGTAAGAAAGGAACTGAAACGGAGGAGAAATGAGGCAAGGAACACAAAGAAAGGCCCAGAGACATGAAGGCAGAAGGAACCCCATATTCCCAGAGGAGATACTGGGTGAAGGGTTGGCAGAGCAGGGTACAGGAACCCGAATTGGTGGAGGCGACTAATCCTCAGCCAAAACCGGAGGTCGTGACCACATCTTGGTGCGACCCCTCACTACATCCACCAGAAAGGCATACCGTATAGGGTCAGGGAGACCGGAGAGAGGTTTCACCAACAGAAGGCCCGAGGAAGCTGGACAAAGGTGGGTCACTGGTGGGGACGGCCAGTAGAAAGGAAGAGAGGGGAGCTTTCAGCCACACTCTGGAATTGCTTGGGAGTTGACCGAGTCCCTCACCTGGTGGACGCAGCACGGCTCGGGCGGTCACTGCTGGCCGAAGTGACCGAGCAACAACTGTGAGTAAAGCTTTGGAAACTGCACCACACGTCTCTGTGATTCCTTGCCGCTCCAGCACCACTAGCACTGGGACCCTCACACCATCACTACCACCATCATCCACATTAGCTGCCCTGAGGCAATACTTCTCCCGTGGGGAGTCATCCCATACTCGGCTGCGCAAACAACATCAGCCTCAGCGGTCTGCAGCGCAGCGGCGGTCCCCACTGACCGCAATCCACGGGTGGCGTAGTCGGACACTTATTACCATACAAATAGACTGCCACTGGTTTGACCACCCTGGGCACGGACCGGGTCACCGCCACACGGAGACTACAACCCCCAGCATTCTACAACAGGCCCGGTTCCGGGTTCCCCTGCACAACACAGGCCCAGGGGGTGCGTCATAATAACCTGTCTTGGTATTGCAGACCCCCCAGTCCTCTAATAACCTTGGTCGCTCTTCTCTGCACCATCTCTAGTTCAGTTATGTCTTTCTTATACACCGGAGACCAGAACTGTACACAGTATTGTAAGTGTGGTCGCACTAATGACTTGTATAGAGATAAAATTATGTTCACCTCATGAGCATATATGCCTCTTTTAATGCATCCCATTATTTTATTTGCCTTTGCAGCAGCTGCCTGACACTGGCCACTAAACGTGCGCTTGTCGTCCACCAATACACCCAGATCTTGTAAGTGTTTTACAATTAAGCATATAATTATACATTTTATTTCCTCTGCCCAAGTGCATTACCTTACATTTATCCCCATTAAAGCTCATTTGCCATTTATCAGCCCAAGCTTCTAGTTTACATAGATCCTCCTGTAATATAAAATTGTCCTCCTCTGTATTGATTACCCTGCAGAGTTTAGTGTCATCTGCAAATATTGAAATATTACTCTGTATGCCCCCTACAAGGTCATTAATAAATATGTTAAAAAGAATGGGGCCCAATACTGACCCCTGTGGTACCCCACTGTTAACTGATACCCAGTCTGAGTGTTTTACATTAATAACCACCCTTTGTTTCCGCATTTGAAGAGCCCCTGATGTGCCTAAGCAGTGGAAAACCCCCACAAGTGACCCCATTTTGGAAACTAGACCTCTCAAGGAATTTGCTTCACAGAATTTTACAACGTTGATCTGTGAAAATGCTTCTCCAATGCTTCTGCACTGCAGAGCATCAGATCAGCTTTTGACCCGCAGGGAGGATTCATGTCAGCTCGTGTTCTGAGCTTGAGCTAACAGGTCACCGTCCCTGGGTGACCCCGCTGCCATCTTGGGACCCGGGGTCACTATGGAGACCTTCAGCACAATGCGACCGCATCGTGTTGATGGGCGCACAGAGGGAGCTCACTCCCTCTGCGATGTCGCTGTCACTATTGACATTTGAATGTGGCGGTGCGGCGGTGCTCAGCGTGAGCCCGTGCGATCACTGCACCGCATATATACTTCGCTTTGTCGGAACGCATCTCCTGCCACGTTGTATATAAATGGCGCATGCCAAGAAGGGTTTAAAGCACACTTAAAAATGTGAGGGCTAGGTGTTAGTCGGATCGTCCGGGCTAGTGCATTTCATAAAACTGCCGTAGCATAAGAGAGGTCTTGGAGACGGAATTGGGAAATCCGGATTATGGGGAATGTTGGTCTTAGATCAGTTGCAGAGTGGAGAACACAGGTAGAGTGATAGACAGAGCTGAGGGAGGAGATATAGGGTGAGATAAGTTTGTATCGTATTCTATATTGAATGGGCAACCAGTGCAATGATTGGCACAAGGTAGAGGCATTGGTGAAGCGAATGGACAGAAATATGACCATGACTGTCAGATTCAGGACGGATTGGAGAGGAGAAAGTTTGTTAAGAAGGAGATCAATCAGCAGAGAGTTGCAGTAGTCCAAACAAGAATGAATAAGAGTGATAGTAAGAGTATTTGCAGTTTCAAAGTTGAGAAAAGGTCGGATTCTGGAAATGTTTTAAAGATGCAGGTAACATGAGCAAGTGAGTGATTGCATAAAGGGAATAAAGGAAAGTTCTGTGTCAAATATAACCCCAAGACAGAGAGCTTTCTGCTTGGGATGATATGGTTTAACCACCCAAAGCAATTTCAATATCGAGAATAAGTCGGTTACTAGAGAGAGGAAACACGAGAAGTTCAGTTTTGGAGAGATTTAGTTTCAGATAGAGTGAGGACATAAAGTTAAAGGCAGCGGACAATCAATCCCTGGTATTTTGTATTAAGGTGGGAGTAATGTCAAGAGAAGAAATGTATAGATGGGTGTCTTCAGCATAAAGATGATACTGGAAACCAGATCTGCTGATGGTTTGTCCAATAATTGCAGGGTATAGAGAAAAGAAAGGGGCCTAGGACTGAGGCTTAAGGAACCCCCGATAGTAAGGGGAAGAAGAGAGGCGTAAGAGCCGGCAAAAGATACAGGTTAGGAGTGGTCAGAGAGGTAGGAGGAGAACAAAGAGAGAATGGTGTTCTTGAGGTCAATTGAGCAGAGCATATTGATGAGGAGCTAGTGATCCACAGTATCAAATGCTGCAGAGAGATCCAGGAGAGTCAGCCAGGAGTAGTGGCCATTAGATTTACCTGTAAGTAGATTGTTAGAGACTTTAGTAAGGGCAGATTCAGAAGAGTGTAAAGAGTGGAAACCAGATAGTAAAGTGTCAAGAAGAGAGTGATCTGAGAGAAAGCGGATTAGTTGAAAATGGACCAAGCGTTTCAGGAGTTTAGAAATGAAGGGAATAGTAGAGACAGGTGTGTAGTTAGCAGTAAAAAAAAAAATGGATAGTTGTTCCAGCGTCTGGTAAAATAATTCTTTCTTTATTTTTCGTCCATTAAAAACTTGCAAAAATTACAAAGCTTGCATAGACAGGGTAGGGGAGCAAGACGCGTTTCGAACGCTCACTTGCGTTCTTTATCATTGCATAGCTACACAATGAAAAGGATTTTCTAAAATACTAAAAATGTGCCAATGAAAACAGTTGGAACAAATCACATGACATATTACCAGATTAAGCAACAGGTGCATGAAAACAGTCAATAGTGATACATGCTTTCTCTCTTCAGATTAAAACCCTTTGGGCTTCTTGAATCCAGATTAGATATCCAATGCGCTTCTTTTGTCAATAATTTTCGCTTTATATCTCCACCTCTTGCATGTGGAAAAAGTTTTTCAATACCTAAAAGTTGCAAAGAAGACATGTCACAATTGTGCTCAATAATAAAATGCTTTGCGATAGCAGAGACATTTCTACTGGTATTATTTGAATTAAGTATGTCATTATAATGTTCATTAAACCTAGTTTTTAATTTACGTGTAGTACAACCTATATAAGATTGATCGCATATAGTACAATTCATTTTGTATACCACGTTCTCTGAATCACAATTAATATACTGTTTGATTTTATATTCATTTGAATGATCAGAATCATGAAAAACAGAACTGCACAGTGTGTATGAACACATGCGCCATTTCAGTGAACCACATTTATACTGCCCTTTTTGCTGCAACCAAGTGCTTTTTTTATGTGTGGATTAGAAAAAAAATGTTGGAGAAATGCATGCTAATGTTTCATCCTCAAAAAGTATTGGTAGATGTTTAGCAAACAATTTTTTATTTCTGAAAATGGTGCACTATATTGCAGCGAGATGACAGGTTTACATTTCAAAAATTTATTTTTTACTTTTGTTTGAGGACGCAATAGATCAGTCCGTTTTTTGTCAGAAATTATTTTCTTACCCCTGTCCCATTGGGGATAACCCCTTTGTTTTAATCTTTTTGAGGGTAATATTACTTCATTTTCAACAACTATGGGATCAGAGCAATTTCTGACAATTGACACCAAGGATATTTTAGATCAGTTGTCAAACAAAAGATGGTCATCAGATTACACCTGGATAGGCTGTGATGTTAATTCTTTATATACTTCTATATCATGTTATGTAGCTATGGATGTATTGAGATTCCATTTGGAAAAGTACAGTCCGTATCCTGATGTAATGCAAGAATATATATTAGATGTGACCAATTTTTTATTAAATCATAATTATTTTGTTTTTGACAGAATTTTTTATTTACAGATCCAAGGTGTTTCAATTGGTGCTCGTTTCTCACCTTCTTTGGCAAATCTGACTATGTCATATTGGGAACATTGTTTTTTGTATTCAGACAGTAATCTTTATATACCTAATTTGTCCTGGTATGGTAGATTTATTGATGATATGATATTCATCTGGCAAGGAGATGAATCTGCCATTCCAGGATTTGTTACATTTTTGAATGACAATTCATTTAATTTGCGCTTTACTGTTTCTTATAGTTCAAAAGTTTTGGTGTTCTTAGATTTGATTCTTATGGGCATTCCAGGTGAAATTGTATCCACTGCTATTCATCGCAAACCATCTGCAGGTAATTCCATCATGCATTTTTCTAGTAGTCAACCACAGCATGCAGCTAAAGCCATTCCAGTAGGTGAGTTCACAAGAATTGTCAGAAATTGCTCTGATCCCATAGTTGTTGAAAATGAAGTAATATTACCTTCAAAAAGATTAAAACAACGGGGTTATCCCCAATGGGTATTGGACAGGGGTAAAAAAAATAATTTCTGACAAAAAACGGACTGATCTATTGCGTCCTAAAACAAAAGTAAAAAATTATTTTTTGAAATGTAAACCTGTCATCTCGCTGCAATATAGTGCACCATTTTCAGAAATAAAAAAATTGTTTACTAAACATCTACCAATACTTTTTGAGGATGAAACATTAGCATGCATTTTGAGAAAAGGCTGTAATGTTGTGGCAAAAAAGGCACCTTCATTAGGTGACTCACTTTCTCCAACATTTTTTTCTGATCCACACATAAAAAAAGCACTTGGTTGCAGCAAAAAGGGCAGTATAAATGTGGTTCACTGAAATGTCGCATGTGTTCATACACACTGTGCAGTTCTGTTTTTCATGATTCTGATCATTGAAATGAATATAAAATCAAACAGCATATTAATTGTGATTCAGAGAACGTGGTATACAAAATGAATTGTACTATATGCGATAAATGTTATATAGGTTGTACTACACGTAAATTAAAAACTAGGTTTAATGAACATTATAATGACATACTTAATTCAAATAACACCAGTAGAAATGTCTCTGCTATCGCAAAGCATTTTATTATTGAGCACAATTGTGACATGTCTTCTTTGCAACTTTTAGGTATTGAAAAACTTTTTCCACATGCAAGAGGTGGAGATATAAAGCGAAAATTATTGACAAAAGAAGCGCATTGGATATCTAATCTGGATTCAAGAAGCCCAAAGGGTTTTAATCTGAAGAGAGAAAGCATGTATCACTATTGACTGTTTTCATGCACCTGTTGCTTAATCTGGTAATATGTCATGTGATTTGTTCCAACTGTTTTCATTGGCACATTTTTAGTATTTTAGAAAATCCTTTTCATTGTGTAGCTAAGCAATGATAAAGAACGCAAGTGAGCGTCCGAAACGCGTTTTGCTCCCCTACCCTGTCTATGTAAGCTTTGTAATTTTTGCAAGGTTTTAATGGACGAAAAATAAAGAAAGAATTATTTTACCAGATGCTGGAACAACTATCCCTTTTTTTTTAGCATATTCTGGTGTGGATCCTCCTGGTTCCGTGCAAGCTTGATTATAAGTACTGGGTGAGCTGGCTTTCCTTTTACTATATGTATAGTTAGCAGTGCAGTTCTGTTAAGTAAAGGGGTTATGATGGCGTGTTTGAACAATGACAATAATTAATAATAATAATAATAATAATTCAAATTAGATAAGAGTCACTCCCAAATACCTCTCCTTGGAGACCCCAAATGGGTCTGGTCAATGGAATGTGGCTCAGGTCCCCAAAAAATTAGGAGATCCCCATCCTGCACCCTGGGGATCCCAGGCTGGAGATATGAATGCCATATTCCCATCATGATTTTAGCTTTAGATAGATAGGAAATAGGGCATATATAATGTTATATACAGCACAGACCAAAAGTTTGGACACACCTTCTCATTTAAAGATTTTTCTGTATTTTCATGACTATGAAAATTGTACATTCACACTGAAGGCATCAAAACTATGAATTAACACATGTGGAATTATATACTTAACAAAAAAGTGTGAAACAACTGAAAATATGTCTTATATTCTAGGTTCTTCAAAGTAGCCACCTTTTGCTTTGATGACTGCTTTGCACACTCTTGGCATTCTCTTGATGACCTTCAAGAGGTAGTCACCGGAAATGGTCTTCCAACAATCTTGAAGGAGTTCCCAGAGATGCTTAGCACTTGTTGGCCCTTTTGCCTTCACTCTGCGGTCCAGCTCACCCCAAACCATCTCGATTGGGTTCAGGTCTGGTGACTGTGGAGGCCAGGTCATCTGGCATAGCACCCCATCACTCTCCCTCTTGGTCAAATAGCCCTTACACAGCCTGAAGGTGTGTTTGGGGTCATTGTCCTGTTGAATGGTGAGTAGCCTCGAAAACTCCAATTGCAGCACAGAAGGGTAAGTAGTGAGCCAATTTGACTTGGTGGGACCTACGGTGGTAGATGAGACCCTCATTCCCAGTCGAGGGACTGCTAAGTAAGTTTGTGCCACTCTTGAGAAAAATAAAAAATGCATTCAGTCATCAATCCCTTCTTTCCTAGCCATCATTTCCTTTTTAGGAGCTCAGTTTCTTAGTTTGCTGTTTTTTGTTAAAACTCGAGGTCGGCCAGAAGACTTTCACTTCCACAACTAAGAGTAAATCTCCTGTCGTAATTAGAAGTGGTAATCCGGCCTCCCTCCCACAGAAAATTTCCTGTCTGACCAGATATTAGTGGATAAAACCCTAATTTTTGATGTTACAGCAGAATCAGCTTAATTTCAGCAGTTCACATTTAAAGCCGAGCTACAGGGGATGATGAAGCCTTAAATATGCATATGGGCAAGTCATTTGTAGCCATAAAGCATAGACTTTATATCTGCTTTCAATCAGTTTATAGTATAAGGCTTGCATTTGTTTTATCGCTCACTCGCATGCATGTATTAAGCTTATGCTTATAGCCTACTTTTCTCTACACAAGACTGCAGCTTTACATTTTATAGGCTGACCAAAGTGTCATATAGTCCTTCTAAATATACAAACGTGTTTATAGAGTGAACTTCATCTTATTCTATCTACAGCATCAAGCCATAAATTATATCATGTTAGTTCTGGCATGCAGATTAGTTTGGTACCTAATACTGCACCTATTTTTTTTTTTTTTTTTTTTTGCAATTTGAAAGCCCCCTTTTTTTTCTTTCCAATAAACTATCTATACATAAGCTTGTTTATTTCAGGAAATATTATTGGTTTTTTTTTAAAGGGAACGTAAGAGTAGATTGATAATGCCCAAACCAAACTGCATTATTGCAGCCATGTATGTTTTACTGTGAAAATGCTGCTACATTTCAGAGATAGCCTACTTTTGAAAAGCCAGTTGAGGACCATGCTTCCCCCGCCCTAGTCCCTAAGATTGACAGATCTCTCCATAGTTTCATAGTTTTAAGATTGAAAGAAGACACAAGTCAAATGAGTTCAACCTATACCCTAACATATTGATGCCGAGGAAGTCAAAAACCCAGAGGCAGATGCTAATTGCCTCATAGAAGGAGGAAAAATCCTTCCCAACTCCACAAATAATAATCAGACTAGATCCCTTGATCAACGCCCCATCACAGAATCTGGTATCCATAACCTGAAATATTATACCTTTCAAGAAAGGCATCCAGGCCCTCCTTGTACTTTTGTAGTGAATCAACCATTACACCAGTGGAGAGTTCCATAGTCTCACTGCTCTACCAGTAAAGAATCTGCATCTGTCATGATGATTAAACCTTCTTTCTCTGACGTAGAGGATGCCCCCTTGTCACCATTGCAGGCTGGGCTGTAAAAAATATAATCAGAAAGATCTCCGTACTGTCCCCTAACATATTTGTAAATAGTAATAAGATCACCCCTAAGGTTTCGTTTTACCAATAATCCCAAGATGGATAATCAGTCTTGGTCACACTCATAGGGTGAGACCTATCAGTCATGAGAAGCAAGAAATGGAGAAGCCACAGAGGACCTGCCTCGAGTAGTCATCCGAGATGCATAGTCTCCGGAAGACTTTTCAAAGTATGTTTTCTCTGAAACTCTCCAATAAAACATACAGTATATGGCAGCAAAAACACATCTGGTCTCTGAATTATGCTGCCTGTGGTCCAGACAGCATGAATCTACTGTCAGGTTCACTTTAATTACAGCATTTGCATGTATTGTTTAACATTTTTTTCTTTTTCAGGAGGATAGGGGGAGGGGTGTAAAGCATCAGCAGTTCCACCATTGTTTTCTATTTTGTGGCATTCACTATTTGGTATAAAAGACATATCATACCATGATAACTTTATTCCATGGATCAATGCAATTACAGTGGTGCAAAATGTATACAGTTTTTTTGCACAATAAAAGTTTTTTTTCTTAGAAAATAATTTGCTTTTGTGTCACTGCATTAAAAAACTCATCAAATTTGTATCTTTCTGACAATGCCATTTCTCCAAAGTGTCCCAGGAGCCATATTTCAACATGACAACGCCAGTTCGCATGTTGCTTGTGCTACTGTAAGCAACCTACATGGCTTAAACGTGCTACAATCACATACAGCGTCTCTGGACTTGTCTTCCATCGAGCACATTTGGGACGTAATTTTACGGCAATAGCAAAAGGAGCTGCCAGCAGCGGATCTTGATGATATGCGTGTCAAAGTGCATTCAGCGTGGCAGAACATTCCTCAGACAACCAATACTAAACTTAATGATCGCAGCCAAGGCGTGTAAGTGTGGGGATTTCTGCAGGTGACGCTCATACTTGATATGTTTTGAAAATTTTAATTGTATTTTTTCATCATTTGCATATCATTAACCAGTTCAAGAACTGGCCATCTACCCTATTCCTGACTAGACACATTTTTGTTTTTTGGTACATGAAGTTTAAATACAGTAACTGTATAAAAATTTCTCATTCAGATATTCAAGTAATTTTTGCATCTTTTTTTCTTGATACACGGGGATTCATTCCTATGTCACTGTCATATTCTCTCTTTTTTCATTTTGCTGATATTGGACAATAGCAGAGAAAAATCAAACAGCTAAGTGTCTACCTTTCCCCTTAATTTTATGACCTCAAAAAATTACTAAAATACATTTAATTAGAGAGTCGATATTGACTTTTAGGATTGCTACTTCCTATAGGTGGCACTAGAGTTCTAGTCCTCTTCCTCTCTGAAAAGATAATTTGCATATTTACCAGAGGAGCATTACAGCTTAAAAGTCTCCTCACCTTGACATGCTTAACATGTCACTCTCCACAAGGAGAAACATTACCCCTTGGATCCTTGTCAGACGCCTCTCACCCAGCCAAACCAGATCTTACACTTTGCACTCATGAGGGGCAGTACCCTAAAACACAGTGTCTGTAAATTGAGATTCTGGTTCTGGCTTTTATCTTAAGTCATGTGACAAAACTGGTTAAAGAGTCGATATTGACTTTTAGGATTTCTACTCCCTATAGGTGGCACTAGAGTTCTAGTCCTCTTCCTCTCTGAAGAGACAATTTGCATAAAATACATTTAAAAATTAGTTCACCGTTCTGTAACAAATATTTGTATATATCAGACATAGGGTTTTTTGGGGTGTGGTGGGGGACGCTGGTAACAGCTATTTGCTTGACAGTGGCACTTTTTATTTATTTCTTTTTCATTTATTTTAAGCGTTGTACAGTTAGTCAATAAAAGACTTTTGGAGGGACAGTTAGATGTTAAAATATTTTTAGTTTCATCTTATTTCCCTTGTAACTGGTATATCAGCTCCAGGGAAATACAGCCTTTTGGCTGCATAACAGAGCTGTGTATGTCTCCTGTGACTCAGCAGCTCCTATTCCCTCCTTATGCCACATTCACATGTTCAGTATTTGGTCAGTATTTAGCCTCAGTATTTGCAAGCCAAAATCAGGAGTGGGTCAAAAAATACAGAAGTGATGACGTGTGTCTATTAGGCTATGTGCCCACGATGCAGAAATGCTCCGGATTTTTCCTGAGCGTTTCTGCATCTCCCTGGCAGAAAAAACGCATGCGGATTGTACATGCGGATTGTACATGCGGATTGTACATACGTTTTTCCTGCCAGGGACATGCGGATGTGAAGCGTTCTTCACATGCTTTTCCGCATGCGGGTTGACAAGCGCTTTCCAAGCGATTTGGGCATCACTTAGAAAGTGCTTGTGACAACTTGGTCACCCTATATAAATCCATGTAACCGGCATGGATTTATATAGTGTGACCGTAAAAGAATGTTAAAAATGACGTCAGCGCAGGTCCTTGAGTCCACCGCGAGCTGCCGGCAAGCACACCGGGGGCCATCAGAAGGTAAGTATAATGTATATTTTTTATTTTATTCTTTTTTTTTTTACAGGTTCTATGGTACCCGGGTCCGGAGGAGAGTCTCCTCTTCTCCACACCCGGGTACCATCCGCACATTGAAACGCTTGGACTCCGCATCTACATATGCAGTCTTGCGGAATTGGCGCGTTCCAATGCAAGTCAATGGCAGCGAAAACGCAGCGCTTCCGCAAAATAATTGGTAGTGCTGCGTTTTTTTCCGCAATGATAATCCGCAGCGGAAATTTCCGCAGCATGTGCACAGCACATGCGGATTATCATTGGGGAACATGGCAGGCCTTCTACCAAGCGTTTTTTAAGCGTTTCTGCAGCGGAATCGCTTAAAAAACAAATAGTGGGCACACAGCCTTATACTTTTCCTCTGATTGTTCCACTCCTGATTTTGGCTTTCAAATACTGATGTGAAATACTGACCGAAATACTGCCATGTGAACGTGGCCTTATGCACAGCTATCACTTGATTGGAAGAGGAAGAGCCATCAGCACTTCTTATTACTGAATCCATAACGTTTCTTAGGCTATGTGCCCACGATGCAGAAATGAAGCAGAAAATTTCTGCAGCATTTCTGCATCTCCCTGGCAGAAAAAACGCATGCAGATTCTGCATGCGTTTTTCCTGCAGAATACATGCGGATCCACATGCGGATTCACATGCGTTTCCGCATGCAGATTGACAAGCGCTTTCCAGGCGATAGCATCACTTGGAAAGTGCTTGACAACTAGGTCACACTGTATAAATCCATGCAAACAGCATGGATTTATATAGTGTGACCGTAAAAATTAAAACTAATAAAGCTATACTCACCCCTGATGCCCGACGTGGCTGCAGTGCTGCTTCCTGTCTGGTTCCTGGATGCCGGCATATCGCGAGACAGAGCGGAGAAGGACCTGCGGTCACATGAGTGTGACGTCACCGCAGGTCCTCAAGCAATGCCGGCATTTAGAGAGAAGCCTTCGGAAAGGTGAGTATAAACTTTATTTGTTATTTTATTCTTTTTTTACAGGTACAATGGTACCCAGGTCTGGATGAGAGTCTCCTCTCCTCCAGAACTGGGTACCATCCGCACATAGAAACGCATAGAAGCCGCTTGTAGAAATGTACAGTCGCGGTTTCTATGCGTTTCAATGCAAGTCAATGGCGGGAGTTCCGCTGCGCTACCGCAAAATTAAATGACATGCTGCGGATTTTTGTACGCAGCATAAACGCTGCAGAAAAATCCGCAGCATGTGCATAGAACATGCGGAATCCCCTTGGGGACCATGGGGTGCGGATTACCTAGCGTTTAACCAGCGTTTACGCTGCGGAAATTCTGCAGCATAAATGCTTGAAAAACGCTACGTGGGCACCCAGCCTTAAGCACTGTGTATACAGCAATCGAAAAGACACAGACTGCAATAAACCGTCTCTGTCTTCTCTGTGGGAACTCCTCCTGTCTCTGAGAGTTGACTTCCCGCCCCCACAGCAGCATAACCGCATGGATCTGTACTACTATGCAGTGACATTTTAGGATGTCACTGCAGAGTTTGAGCAGGGCAGCCCAAATATTTAAAGTCAATGGGCATTCCTGAAGCAGTTAACATGTATATCGATCCTATCGATTTCTATAACTCCCCAACTTTTACTTCTTGGTCTTGCAGTTTCACTGTTGAGGAGTATTTACATGTACAGATATGGAGTGCTATGTAAATGTTAGCATGTTGACGATAAAATAAAAGATCCTGTGACCTATGGATGAACACATGGTTTTCAGGTTTTGGAGAATTTTCATACAGAGGGTTAGGCTAATTTAACATGTAAAGTGTGAGGGATCTGGTGTTTGTGTGTGCAGTTGTAGCAATCTGCATCAGTCCCTCAGTCTGAAAGTGGTCAGGTGAAAGCAGAACACAGAGTGAAGCATGCCATGTTTCCTTGCTGGCGGATGCTCTATCACAAAGAAATGGGTCTCCGCCAGCAGCCGGCATGTGCCATAGGGTGATTCACCTCATTTGTACGAACTAACAATTCTCATGTCTACTTCGTGGTACTCCTGATGAAGGCTGCGAAACAGGAATCAAGTTGTGTTGGAATAAGATTCATTACTATTACTATTTGATCATGCAATCAGGTACAGTTATAAGTTACTCGGTCACTATTTACTAATGATAGTGGCTGGGTGTGAAAGTGTGTGGAGTGTTCCTTGATAGGATTTCTAAACAGAATATATATATAAAAATAATATGCGAATAAGAGAATAGACAGTGGCTATGCTTGTTTGTACAATGACTGTGTCTAGCACATTGTATTATAACATCATTGTGAGGTTAGTATTACAGTACAACAGCCATTTTCCTCTTTAATACATCTGGCACACTTCTTCCCTTTACTCTGAATATCAAACAATTATGTTCATGTCTTGCTTGGAGCATAAATCATTTAAGGGATATCTTGATATCTGCTCATCAGATAAGATTATCTGGGATTAGACTAATCAGTAAATGTTTCTCTGCTCATTATTTTCCAGGGAAGATTTTAAGTCGATTCTCCAGCTGAAAGATTATTAATCTCCTAAAGAGCATAAAAAAAAAATCACTTTTTGCTCTAATTTTCTACCCACGTCCCTCATTAATGGCACACGCATGCAATCCTGCTCCCTAGAGGGTTGGCTAACACTTTTGCTGTGCTTGGTGACCCACCAGATGGTCCATGATCATAAATGATGTAGACGCTTTGTAAATATGAGCAGTTGTTACAACACCTTTTTAATAGCTCCTAGTGGCTTTCCTTTAGGTCGGTAAGTAATCTCCAGTGGCCAAGTAGCCATCAATGATACGTGCCCTAGCTTTTGATCCCATTTTTTTTATCTACGGACCTCAATTGATTCTATAAACAGACATTGATTTGTCTATAATGACCTCATCCTGTGAGTATCATGATCTGATTGCTTCATTACACCAAACATCAGCGAAAGGTTCTTTCGCGTATCGGCACAGTCTTTATTTGATTTATTTAGCCTTATTAGGATGACCATACAGTGCGTTTTTTTACTCTTGATATTTATAGAATTCATATATTTTATTTACCCCATACTTATATATTGGAGTTTAGTATTAGCTTCATTTAACTGTAAAACTGTAATAAACACCCAATTTTTCATAGTTGGGTTTGTTGAAATGTGCATATCACCAAGTACAGCTATAATACACATTTTTAGAAGGATTTTATATAAGATAACCTCTGCTTTATAATGTTTGTCCATCTATAAAAAAAATAGTCTGTTCTTCGTATTAAGCTTCCAAATTTTTTAATTAATGCTACATTATTGTATAATTCAAGACTTTTTTATGGTATTTTATGTTGACTTTTTAACTACCTTTATGTTGATTACTAAATCCTCTTGGAATATCTAGTAATATTAGCACATTAGACCTGATAGTAGTAGACCTACACATACTTTAATGCTTGTAGGTTTGTAATTCTTTAATACAATGGTTTCCGATAAACCATTTTTTAGCAGATCGGCATTAGCCTATGCATGACCAAACTGGGCTATTAGGGGACAAATAAATATTAAAACCAAAGGAGAAAAACAATGGATAAAAGACGCATATGATTAAACGGTTAAGGACACTAATTAAAAACCTGATTTGAAAAAGGCAATTTTCTGCATAAGGTCTGGGTTGCCAATTGACCCAGTTTATGCAATAAGACTTTACGCCAGAGCAGCATTACATCCATCGCCGGGCACGCTGGTGCTTAATTGTAAACCTGTTTTTTATGCTAAGTATTTGTACTCCCTAATTTGCTCATATAAATACTTGCATGCCCATTGCTCATTAAGCAAATTGGGGCAAAACGAGACATCTTAAAACAGATTAATTTGCATAAGCTGATCTAGGTCTTGCAAATGGAGAGGCTTATGCAAATTAATTTTTTTGCTGTAAATGTACATGCCCTATTTTTGTTTTACTTGGCATATTTTCCTATATTACGATAATTGCAAAAATAGTTACATTTAAGGAGTAAGTTGTACATCGAGATTGTATTCAGTAAATTAGAGAATCATGTAATTATTACTTATTTTTTTGATAGATGCTTTATTGATGTTAGGCTTCACATAATAATCATTAACAGATAACAAATGTTGGCACTTCTAAGCAATAATTATGGCAATACTTTAATCTAGCCTAATATGTAGTCATGTTTTTATTATACTAATGAATAAATGCTGTTTATAAGGAATCCCTATAATATATTTGAAGGAACAAAGCCCACATTTATGTTAAATATGTCACAAATAAGTGATATTTTTTTTCAATGTCATAGTTTCGCTGTTCACATTGTATTATTGCCAATACCTGTATTGAGCCTATTAAATAGTATTTTATCACAGTAGTACATTCAGCCCATTGAATTATTAAAGGGATGTTTAAGGAGTAAATATTATAGGAGAAATTTTAGAATGGTTAAAAAGACACACACAGGTCACATTCATAAAAGTCCCTGTTGGAGTGTGCTTCCTGTTCTGTCCTCAACAAATCAGAAATAGCCATCAATGCCTAATTGGTGTAGGTGAGTATTATTGTGTATTATTATTCATTTTAACAGCTTTAAAGAGGTTGTCCACTACTTGATAAACTCTTCTCCAGCCTCATATTTTTCCCTTGTAAAAAATAACACTTATACTCTCCTCCAGTGCCAACGCCATTCTAGTGGTGGGGGCACTGTCTATCCCAGGGATTGCATGATATTGTTATGTCACGCAATCCCTGCAGCCAATCAGCGGTGGCTTCACTCTCCCCAACTTTGGACATATCACACACATCAGGACGAAGTGAGAGCAGTGTCAATACCGCTGGAACTGCGGTGATGCCAAAGGTGAGTGTGTTATTATTTTACAATGGGGAAACACAGGGATTAAGAAAGGGTTGTCCAAATAGTGGAAAACCTCTTTAAACCACCACTCAAGCATTTCTGTTTTTTTATTTTTGGGGCTGAAGTGGCTTCACTAATGTCAGTTCCCTGCCCCTGGTATTATACTTACCAAGCCGCTGTTTTCTGCTCTTCTTTGCGCCACTTCAGTCCCAATCCGGCATCTTGTGACTGCAGCTTCTGACTGACTAGAAGTCAGAGGTAAAAGCCACAAGCTCTTAATGTCTAGGAGATCCTCGCTCTGGTTTCGTTCTGGCTCTCATACACTTACATTGAGAAGTGACCTGCATCTCGCCAAACACTGGAGCGATCCGACAGGACATAAACTGTGTAAGATGATCAGAGTGGCGCCGATAACAGAAGAAGATGATGACTGGTATTTTACTATGCTCGGGGAACTTACATTGACTCCACTCCAGCGATGAAATAAACACTTGGCATCCCCACAGATCAGTCATTTCCTGCTTCAAAGATGAAATAGAGTCAAAATCGAATGGCTGGCATCATTGCCTAGGGCTGTTCTCAGTTACTATAGGTCATCTCTAGTGATGAATTGGAATGCTCGAGCGCTCGGTCCGAGTAACAAGCCCAATGTAAGTCTATGGGAAACTCGAGCATTTTTCCGGCGGCTCCCCCTCGGTGGTCTGCAGAGGGCCTAAAAATTGCCAAGATCGATGGGAACAGTGCTCAGATGACATGGGAACTGCATGGGGAAGACCTCTGGAAGCATTTCTGACTCCCAGGTCACTCGTGCCAACAACGTTGTCAGAAGTATTACGCCACTTTTACGGACAATAAAACATACAAAACCAAAATGGATTTTCCTGGGAAATATGTTAAGGAACATCCTTTCCAGAGTAATGATTTGTATAAAAGGAAAAAGAAATATACAAAAGCAAAAATGCTCCTCCACACCTTGGGCTATGTTCACACGTAGCGTTTTTGAAATGTTTTTGCACTTTTGCATTGCTTTCAACCGTGACAAATGCATTCACCGGGAAATGTCATTTTAAATTTTACAACCTTATCTTGCCATGTGGTGTGTGACATGGGAACAGCATCGGGAAGACTCCAGGAAGCATCTTTGACTCACAGGGCACTGCCTAAAATTGTGGTCATCTCATCAGACGTGATCCTATATTACTGCGGTAATAATACAGACATTTTTGGCAACGTGACAAATCTTAAACTCCATTTAAAATGGGCAAGGTGTGTGTCAAGGGACGAGGAAGTTGACGTTATGGTGATGGTGATAGTGCACTCAGAGGCTGTGGGCAAGATGAAACTGTGCCTGCTGAGGGAGCAAAACAAACACCCACATCAAGCCAAACTACCTTCCCAATTTCTAGGGGGCCGTGGAACACCACAACTGAAGCCAGAGCAGTGTGAAAAGGTTGTTGGTTGGATAGCAGATAAAGCTTCCAGTCAGTTTGCCACCACCACAAACCTGTGTTCCATATGGTCCAGTCTCAGTAGATGGGAGTCTGGATCACATTAATATTATTACTTTATCGCCATTTATTCCATGGCACTTTACATATAAAAAAGGGCTATACATCGCAAAAACAATTACAATAATCTTGAACAAAAATGTGACAGCGACTGGTACAGGAGAGGACCCTGCCCGTGAGGGCTCACAGTCTACAAGGCATGGGTGAGGATACAGTAAGTGAGGATAGAGCTCGTCTTGCAGCAGTATGGTGGAGCGAGGGTTACTGCAGGTTGTACGCATGTCACAAGAGGTGGGTCTTTAGCTTCCTTTTAAAGGTTTCAACAATAGGTGAGAGTCAGAAATGGTGGGGTAGAGAGTTCCAGAGAAGGGGTGATGCACGGGAGAAATCTTGTATGCGATTGTGGGAAAAGGAGATAAGAGGGGAGTAGAGAAGGAGATTTTGTGAGGATCAGAGGTTGCGTACAGGTAAGTACCAGGAGACTAGGTCACAGATGCATGGAGACAGGTTGTGGATAGCTCTGCATGCCAAGGTTAGGGTTTTGAACTGGAGCCAGTGAAGGGACTGACAGAGAGGAGAGGCCAGGGAATAGCGAGGGGACAGGTGGATTAGTTGGGCAACAGAGTTTAGGATAGATTGGAGGAATGCGAGAGTGTTAGAAGGAAGGCCACAGAGCAGGAGGTTGCAGTCAAGAAGGGAGATGATGAGCGGGTGCACTAGTGTTTTAGTGCAAATTCGTGGTTGAGGAATGTGCGGATCGGGGAGATTTTTTTTTACTTGGAGTCGGCATCTTCCTCACCCTGATCCTCCTTCCTTCCACCATTCCGAGTGCCCTGAGACAACAGATCCCACACTTGGACACTTCGAAGAGCTGTTTTGTTCATCTTTCCATTTATAGATTCTGGCCTCTCGCTCAGTCCGCTCGGAAGTGGAGAGAGCTTGGATATGTGGTTTGAAGGCGAGTTTAGAGTGCAGGGTTACCACAAGAGCTGTTCACTTTTCCATCGATAAATTTGGGTCTCTCAACCAGCCAATTTCGAGCAGGGCAACAGAAAATCACATGTAGTGATTTGAGGAGCCATGGTCACCCGAAGGTGACGGTGGAAAAGTGCAAATACTGTCACAAGAGGTGGATAATGATGAGACACAATGGACAGAAAGTCAGGAGGAGGACAAGGGTGCGGAAGTGGAAAACGAAGCGGTGGATGATGAAGTCACTAACCCAACATGGCAAGGGGACATGTAGAGCGAGGATAGTATCACACAGGGGGAGGGAGGCGTAGCACCACAACAGGCAGGAGCAAGCAGTGTGGTGGCCACAGACACAAGGCGGGCAACTGCTCCCCGGAACACCAACACAACGGAAGTTGCCAGTACATCTGTTAGGTCTTCCCGAGTCTGGTTCTTTTTTAAAGACTGTTTAGATAACCCCAAAAAGGCCATTTGCAACATCTGCCAGGTCAGCATCAGCAAGAGCACCAAAACTACCAGCCTGACCACCATCAGCATGATCAGGCACATGACAGCAAAGCACCTGATTAGCTGGGCCGAGCACAAAGGTCCAGAAACCGTGTCTGCGGGTGACACCACTGCCTCTTCCACTGTTGTGCGTGGAAGCCAATGGTGCATGCGAAGATGCCTCCCGCCCTGTACCTATCATTGCAGACTTGCAACCATCACCGTCCACGTCCTTGTCCCTTTGCAGCGTTCAATTGTCCCTACCAAAGTCCTTGGAATGCAAGTGACACGCCCCCTGGGGCCATGGGGTACTCAGTAGCCGGGCCGGTCCTATATTGAGGTAGTCACGTTGACAGTGACCCGGTCCGTGGCCCCAGGCGGTCAAATAATTAAAGAAAAGGGGAATAAAGTTTTTGGGGATAATGTTCATGACGCCCCCCTTGGAATGTGGCTATATGGGGCTGCCGCTGTGGTGCAGATCCACTGGGGCTGATGGTGACGCAGCAAAGATAGTTCAGCTCTCCACGGGTAGAGCTAAGCTCCAGGGCAGTATATAGTGGATTTTAGAGGTAGATGTTGCTGGTGTAGTGCAAGGCAGGTGATGGCACAGCAATTATTCAAGGACACAGTGGGGTGCAGTCTTCAGGTTTTACTCACAGTTGTTAAGTTCTCCAGGTTACAGTTACCAGTCTGTAACTGCCCACGTCATCGTGTGTCCTCCGGGAAAGTAATCCAGCCAACTCTCAGATATCTTAGGAGCACTTAAATGGGACCCCTTTCTATGTACCTCTCCAGGTCGTCTCTCTGCGCTGGCTCTTGCCCTCCAGCCCTGTGCCTTACACACAGTGTCCCGAGCCAGTGGCCACGGGCCTTGTCGGGCGACATCTGGTCTGTCCCCTTGGTCCTATATGGCCACCTTTTCAGCGATTATGTGTGGATTTTGGCTACGGCACGTAAAGATACCGCAACCTCCGGTTTGCTACCTGAGCTTTAAAGTACTCCACTAGTCTGGGGCCGGTCCCCTCCTAAGGCCTTGATCCCTCCACGTCAGCATGAACTCAGGCGCATGAGTGGCCTCCACACTTCTGTCTCTGGAGACCTCCTCCCTGCTCCTGTCTTCTCTCCTCACTCTCCTCCTGCTGGGCCCCTCTCACTGGGCCCTTCTGCACTGCTCTCCTGAGCAGGACTGGAATGATCCCACTGCTCGCCTGAGCAGAACTGGACTCTGAACTCCTTCTAGATCTTTCCACCCTTGCCTATATAACCTTCCTGTCTGTGCTCCCCTAAACTTCTTCCTCCACCCACACCCACTACATGGTTCCTTCTCTTTTGGTTCCCCCCCTTCCAGCCAGGGACAGGGCTCAGCAGTGACCAAGTGCATCTTGCCCCGCCTGCTGGTCTGGAGTGGTGTAGTGTTGGATGTAGGTGTGTGGGTCCCGGGTAGTGCTCCCTCCTTACCTGAGAGTGGGGTACCACACCTCTGGGTGAGATGTAGTACCTCTGTGGCAACTGGACGCGCGGGAGCGCCACATATCCCCCCCCCCCGTTAAACACAGCACGTCCGCGGGCTGGAACAGAGTAAAAGCTAAAATTTAAGACATGCAAAATTGTTAGGATGCATCCACATAGAAGAACAGTACATAAATAACTTTTCTTCCCTTTATGGGAGGCAATTTTCTTAAACGTTACATATTACTATCAGTATATAAAACAATTTAAAAGCACTTTAAATAACATTTTGTCAAACAGAAAACATTCTATCGCTTTTTTTTTTTTTTTTTTTCAAGTAAGTCCAGCAAGCTGTAGGGAGATCCTTAACAGGGTGTCCATCTCACTGGTGTAAGTGCAAAGTGGGGGGACCTGTCTACAACAAACCCCCAACGTAGGTCCTGGGCGTGGTTGCAGGGCATAGCTGTTCCACTTGTTGGACAACGTCTTCGGCCACGCCAAACGTTTTTTTGTTCAGTGGTCTTTTAAAACCAACAGGAAGCACATTAAGAAGTGCTGACTTTTTTCAATTAAAATTTTTGGGTTAATCATTGTCCTTAACCACAAAGTCTATTTTACTTAACCGGGCAACTATAAAAACTGTTGTTTTTTTTGTTTGCTTTTTTTTTTAAACACATTTTCTTTTTTTCACACAAAACTTTTCACACAAGGATTATGCTAATACCCTTCCGGGTAAATATATACAGTTTTCTGATCATAAGTTCAGTTTAACAGTGGTGCTCCCTCCGGGGGAACATGGGCCCACCACTAGATGGTCCAGCCAGGTCATCAGCTTCTAATGGCAGGGGTACGTTCTCCTCCTCCACCACCCTGCACACATGTAGGGCGTACCACCCTCGTTCTCCGCGGTGACGGGTATAAGTGACTCTGTCACCGGGGTAAAGATCCCGTCCTGGGTGTCCCTGCTGTAGGTGGGACTCCACGCCGCGCCGGTCCACGAATAGATCCGTGGCCATTTGAGGCTCCCGGATGAAGCCCCATCCTCCTTCCAGGTCAAACTTGACCATGGTTCCCTTGGCGCGGGGATTTGGTTTGACAGGCTTGGCTTTGCGGGCCCGGGTCTTAGCCTGCATGTTACGGGCCTCCATTGCCTCCCACCGCACTTGACGCTCCCGCCACTCCGCTGCCAGTTTTCGGATTTCCGGCTGGCAATATTCCTCTCTCCTTAGGGCCTCCATTTGGGTCTCCCTGGAGAATCCCATGAGATCAACCTTCGGGTTGTCCCACCTGAACTCCTCTCCTTCTCCTTTGCAGGCAACCGGGGGCGCTGGCGTGGGCAGTAAAGTGGCACTCTGCTGATCCTCAACCCTCGCGGTCCAGTCCCACGTGGCGCGCCCGTACACCCAGCTGGGTGTAGGGGTAGATGGTTCCTCCAGGTGGCCTAGGAGGGTGTCAGTGTTGTCGGCGCCCGGGGCAGGGGTTTTGTTGTTACCTGCTCTCACGGCCGCTCCGGTACTGCGCGGCGCCTCTGGGTTCAGGACAGGCTCCACCGGGGCTGGGGTGCTGGTGGTAGGACCGAGCATGGACCGCTGCCGGGCTAGCTTTACCAGCAGCTCGTCCTTCCACTTCGCGACGGTGGCCTGCTGGGCTTCCTCCATTCGCCGGCCCAGCTCCTGTACCTCGGCACGCAGGAACCCCATATCCTCCAGGGGTAGATTGCCCAGGACCCCCTCCAGGTTAAGGGGTGAATCTTCTGACTGCAGGCCATGGGCAGGAGTCTGGTTATTGCTTCCGTACATGGCGCCTGACGGGTGTATTCTGTCTCCACTGCCAGTGGCCCCGCCCTGTCTGTAAGGTTTTTCTCCTCCTCTCCCCTTTCTGGGGCGGTTCCACTGCAGTTTGCTGTCGGCCACACTAGGGGGCTGCGCCCACAGACTGATGGACAAGTCTAGGTCTATGGCCGCAGGAGCATGGGGCGGGCTCCGCTTTTGGCGCCATTCCGGAACCCGGCCCACGATGGGAGGTTTCTTTTCATCCTTTATCACACACATAATGGCAACCATTCTTCTGGGGCAGGCGCTGCATTCAGTATTAAACACAGTCACTTACTGCACTTACTGGGAAAGACTGCCTAACCACAAACACGTGGACAGGTGAATGTGGCCAGGGATGGTACGGCGCCAGTCCACAGTAAAAACAACAGCCACAGAGTGTCCAGGAACCTTCCCACACACTTTTCTTAGCCAGGGCTGCTTCTCGGCAGGGTTGGACGGGCCCACCAGAGAACCAGAAACTCCTCTTGTGGGCCCTGGCTTTTCCATCAGGAGAGTTCATAGTGCCAAGGTGAGGTCGTGATGATGATAGAGGCTCCCATCTCCTTAGCTTGTTGCTGGTCCTTTTCTGTGGGAATCAGCTTGGCTCCAACAAGTCTGGAATATTTCCAGTGGTTTGGTATTGGCACCCAGTACAAGAAGCGAAGCCATCCACAATTTCCTACTCAGGAATTTTATTTGGTAGACTGAGTGGCTGCCCAAATACATTTGTTTCTCACAAAGGAGCTGAAGATAATGAGTGGCAGTAGGTGCAAGTTTCTCCAGCATGTTAGATATCAGAGGGCGAACAGAGAGGGCAGCAAAGTAGCTCAGTGGTTAGCTCTGAAGCCTTGCAGCGTTGGGGTCCTGGGTTCAAATCCCACCAAAGACAACATCTGCAAGTTGTTCCCCCGCAGTAAAAAAAGCAGCCATAGAGTGCCCAAGAACCTTCCCACACACTTTTCTTAGCCAGGGCTGCTTCTCAGGTGGGCCCTGGCTTCTCCATCAGGAGAGTTCATGATAGCACAAACTCTTGAGCGGGGGAGAAAGGTGGGCCCTCAGAATAAAATCCTCTGGTGGGCCCAATGTTTTTCAGTCTGACACTGCTTCTCGGTGAGCGTTGCATTTCACCACAACCGTATTCTTTAGCTCGGTGAAAGGACTGGCATAGAGGGAAACCGTATCTACTCTGGCTGTCATTTCTCTGCTACCAGGTTAGGCCCATTGTCACACATGACCATGCCTGGCTGTATGTTCAGCGGTGAGAACCACAGATCAGGCTGCTGTGTTACAGCTTTCAACAACTCTGCAGCAGGTGGGCGGTTTGTCACCTAAGCATTGAGCATATTATCTTCAACACAGTCTATTGCCGCTTGGCCAATGCAGTGCTGCAGTGCTTCCAGCTTGTGACAGATGTGGTCATTTTGGAGATGGAGGCCAAACTGGAGGAGGAGGTGCAGGAGCTGAACAATGTGATTACATTGAGATTACATTGGCGAGTCTGGTTTTTATACTCAAAAAAGATCCTACTGTGTTTTTGTTTTTTTTTTACGTTTCTTCAAATGTGTATTGGAGTACGTCCTAATTTTTTGCAGCCCTTGAAATTGTTGCATATGCAATAACAGTATAGGAAACACTCCTTAATAATGGGAAGGACAATTCAAATAGATTCTATGTTCTAGAATATTAACTGTCTTATCTGAAATTCTTTTACGGGTGAGGTATTGCAGTATGGATAGTGTATTACACCGATCCAGGCAGGTATTATTGCCTTATACTGCATGCTGCTAGTGCTGCCCAAAAAAAATTTAAATCTATTCTATTCCCTATCAATAACGCTGTCAGATGCATTTACAATAGGAACAGGTGCTGCTGCTAGGTGGTATCATCACCAGCTACACATGAGTGTTCATTCTGGCCATATAAATGTCTTCCACAGTCCATAACTTTATTTTTTTTTTTATTTCTTTGGCCTTATATACAAGTCATTAACCTGGAAAGAATGTTTCTTAACATTTTTTCCATTTTAGCATGTTTTTTGTATGTTTTTTTTTGTCAGTCCGCAAAAGTGGCGTAATACTCTGACAGCATTGTTCACAGATATGCTATTTGTCAGCGGTCAACTGAGAATAGGTTTGAACCCTCAACTTCAATACTTTAAATGGAATGTAATATTTGACACGCTCACAATAATTGCTGAATTATTAGGGCAGTCTTATGGGATAACGTCTGATGGCCACGGTTTCAGGCAGTCGCCTAATAGCATGGTAT
Source organism: Phyllobates terribilis (assembly GCF_046119375.1). Lineage (NCBI taxonomy): Eukaryota > Metazoa > Chordata > Amphibia > Anura > Dendrobatidae > Phyllobates > Phyllobates terribilis. Next base: position 847,254,740 of record NW_027362763.1, read on the forward strand.
TTGTCAGCGACCAAGTGTCAATTGGTTCAACAAAACAGTGGCTGACTTAAAAAGGAGTGGAATATTTGGCACGCTCCACAAGAAAAAAGTTCTTCTGCTTCCACAATACAGTAATATGAATAAAACTAAAAAAATCTGGCTGTATTCTGCAAACAAGCAAATGGAGCTTTAAAATGGTGTACACTGACACACTGCTACAATCTATAAATGGAGGACAATATTTTCAACGTTCACTACAAATGGCTGGATTTGAATCGCAGTTATATGTGATACGTCTGACAGAGAACCACAGTTTTAAATAGCAGGCCTGTGATTTACTAATATTATTCTACACAGACACCTAGTGTGAATAGCTTGACCGACACACTGCAACGAAATGAAAATGGAAGAAATGGCTGATTTTGGAACACTTTTATAGATGATATGTCTGACAGAGAACCACAGTTTTAAATAGCAGGTCTGTAATTTACTAATACTATTCTTCACAGACACCTACTGTAGTGTGAATAGCTTGACCAACACACAGAATGAAAAAGGAGGCCAATATTTTGCACACTCAGTTCAAATTTCTGGATTTTTATCGCTGAAATATGGAACAGATCTGGCTGTATTCTGCAGTGCTAACAAGCAAATGGTGTAAAAAAATGGTGTACTCTGGATTGCTTTTTAAGCAAATAACCAGGATTAAGATGAAAAAAAAAATTTGACCTGGCCCCTGATATCTGGGGCTATGTCTACAAATATCGGTAATTATTATAGCAGCAGCAGACAGGACGTTCAATGGACCTTCTTGCGCTATATGCAGCACCGGCTCCAGGTTTTTGTGGGCCCCGGGCGAAAGAGTCTCAGTGGGCCCCTTTAACACATACCATGATTCATGATGCACAGATACCGCAGAGAAATATATATATAGTACAATGCCAAAGATTTCACTTCTTACATTACATGAGCGATATCAATTGTAAATTCTACAATAGCTCAGAAATCGGCGAATCCTCACACCGCACAGTGCAGACCGGACAGTATAGTCCTCCATACAGTATTATGGGCACCACATAGTCCTCCATACAGTATTATGGGCCCCATATATTGCTCCATACAGAATATTGACCCCCATATAACGCTCCATACAGGATATTGGCCCCATATAACGCTCCATACAGGCTGTGCCCCCCGCATAATGTCCCATGCAGGCTGTGCCGCCCACATAATGCCCAATGCAGGCTGTACCCCCCACATAATGCTACATGCAGGCTGTCCCCCCACATAATGCCCCATGCAGGATGTCCCCCCTACATAATGCCCCATGCAGGATGTCCTGTCCCCCCACATAATGCCACATGCAGGATGCCTCCCCCACATAATGCCCCATGCAGGATGTCACCCCCCATATAATGCCCACTTCCCTCCATACATAAAAAAATAAAAATAAAATACTCACCTCACTTCTTCTCACCTGCTGCTGCTGTCATCGCTGCCGCTGCTCCAGACGCCTCAGCATTGCCGGCGTCTTCCCGCTCTGCGCTGTGACTACTCAGGAGAGGGCGCGGTGGAAAGATGTCACCGCGCCCTCTGACCTGAGACGTCACAGTGCAGCAGCCGCGGAAGACACCAGAGGCACGGGTAGAGGTAAGTATTGTCCCGGCTGGAGCCCTGAGCAAGCGGGGGGGGGGGCGGGCGCTGGCACCACTCTCCTCCGCTCACGGATCCCGACTCCCATAGCGGCGCCAGGTGTGCCGGGTGCTGTCTCCGGGCCTGGCTATATGCACTGCAGTCTGCCACATACACTGCCTGCCTGCCTAGCACTGATTATATGCAGCTGGATTAGTCCTCAGAAGGACTGTTAGTTCAGATGGAGATATATTTATTTATATATACAGTATATGTTGTGGAATACCTATACTAACAGAATGTTCAATGGACCCTCTTGTGCTGTATCGTGCACTGCAGTTTGCCACATACGCCTACAATCACCACTGAATATATGCAGCTGGATTAGTCCTAAGAAGGACTGTTAGTACAGATGGATTTATATATATGTTGTGGAATACCTATACTAACTATAAACAAGCAAATCTCTTCCTGACGCAGCAGTGTGTGGCAGGCAATCTCTGCATGTTAATTGGCTCTCTAAAGAGCACCAAACATGCAGGGAGGGGACCCGAGCTCCCGCCCGAGAAATCCAGAAATGCTCACCGAGCTTGTCGAACACCGTGATGCTCGGGCGAGTACCGAGCAGTGGCGAGCATGTTCGCTCATCACTAGTTAGCTCCTATTCACTTGAATAGATTATAAGTTGCAGCACCCCAGAAAAGCCACTACACATTGAATAGAATTGTACTGTTCGGGTTTTGTACACTGATTACATTCTTCCACAGCTGGAGCTGAAAATAGTTGATAGATGGGGTTCTGGGTGTGATAACACCATCGATCCGATATCAACAAACTTTCCTAAGCATATGCCATCAATTATGCATGCCTGGAAAACCCCTTCAATTCATGTGTAAATGAGGATTTGGATATTAGTGCAGTGATAGCAATACACTTGGGCTGCGTCTCAAATTTTTATTTCGTGCTCCCCTTATTTTTCAGTCCTGAAATAAAGGTTCCACAGAAATACATGTTAAATCAGCAGAGTCACACTTTAAAAAAATATTTTCTAATATAAGGTAAAATCCACAATCTGCTGTATGCATATCTATGAATGCGACTAAAGGTCCACATACACATTAGTAGAGTTGAGCGGTGTTCGACTCGAACTGTTCGCCAATCTCAAATTCGAGCTGTTTTGAGCGGTGTTCGAGCCGTTCGGCGAACACGAACGATTTGAAAAAAATTCGGCTGTTCGAGGTTATGTTCGATAACTGTTCCTGCACCAAAATCATAACTGGATTTTTTCTCAGTAATGATGAAAATTAATGTTAATACGCAGTTTGAGTGTACAGCGGGGTGGGGGGAGGGGCAGGGGATGGATCTCTGCAGGAACAATGAAGATCTCCATTTTTTTTTCTCTTTCCCGCATTTACAGTGGGGAGGTGCAATCTGTCAGCCTATCAGCAGCGCACACACGGAGCGAACTGCTTTTTTTCACACAAGCAAGGGCATGTGTCATTGGCAGTGTATGTCACATGTCCTTGCCCTATAAGACCAAGCCATTTTCCCCATCGCCACCATTTTCTCACTGCTGCAGCTGCGTGTTAGACGGCACCGCTGTTGCTGATTGCGCTATACTTTATTAATTTCAAGCCAATTTTCGCACAAATCTACAGATAGCTTGGGAGTAGGGAATAGTTGTGATTGCAGTCCTTTTAAGGACTAGGTTACAGCATTTCCTACGACTTTTATCAGGCAGGTCTGTGCTCTTAAATAGATAGGTTGTGGGAGTAAAGACTAATTGTAGTTGCAGTCCTTTTCAGGGCTAGGTTACATCAGTTCATATCACTTTTTGCCAGGCAGGTCTGTGCCAGTGCTGTGCAAGTTTTTTTCACAGCATTTGGCTAAATCTAGCAAAGGAAATCCTTTTTGTCCTCTTGCAGTATGTGTTAGTCAGTGGAGTAGCCTATCTGTGTTGCAAGCTACACCACCTGTGTATAGAATACACATTTTTTTACTGCACCTAGTGAAGTAAAACCTTTTGGGCATAGCATCATTCTATTAGTCCTTCTATACTAACCTCTACCAGGTTGCAAATTCAAAATAATCTTTATCTGCATCTAACTCTGAAAAAATATTTCGGCTTGTAGCAGTGTGTGGGATTTGTTCTATTAGTCCATCTATACTAACCTCCACCAGGTTGCAAATTCAAAATAATTTTTATCTGCATCTAGCTCTGAAAAAATATTTCGGCTTCTAGCAGTGTGTGGGGCTTGTTCTATTAGTCCATCTATACTAACCTCCACCAGGTTGCAAATTCAAAATAATTTTTATCTGCATCTAGCTCTGAAAAAATATTTCGGCTTGCAGCAGTGTGTGGGACTTGTTCTATTAGTCCATCTATACTAACCTCCACCAGGTTGCAAATTCAAAATAATTTTTATCTGCATCTAACCCAGCCAATACTTCTGGGCTAATACCACAATTTGGACACTCAGCTCTGCTCGGTTCCCATCCATTGTTTTTTGTGCAAATAACTCCAGAGTTGTGAATTAGTTAACCACCAAAATGAGTGGAAAAAGGCCTGCTGCTGGTGGAAAGGGGAATAGGCGTGTTCGGAAGGGAAAAAAAGGTTGTGACCATGGGGTAGGTGTTAAAGCAACAGTAACCTCTGCAGAAGAAAGACCATCTTCCTGCCAAACTAAGATGTCTACTTCTTTTAGCGGACAATGTGATAAGATCCCTTTCTTATGGCCACGCCAATCGCTACAAATTCCAGATGAGGCACAAAAACAGCAGGTGCTTCAACGGATATCAAGTGCTCCTTTAAGTGGGCTCTCCTCCACCTCAACTTCAACATCACAAATACTCCAGTCCTCAGAGGTGTCACCCCAATCGCACTTGCTTCCTCACAGCAACCAAGTCTCCAGCTGCCCGTCTGAGTATGGGGTAGAACAGATGATTGAGTCTGCAGAGATGTTTACTCATACTATAGCCTGGGAATCAGAGGTCGGCTCCAGAGCTTCTGTGAATCCAGACGAGGAAATGATCTGCACTGACGCTCAGAATCCTTATGAGTCGGATTCAGGACCAGACGCAGAAGGTTCTGACCATAATGTAGACCTAAGTTCCCAAACTGTAACTCCTGTTGGTGGAGACAATGAGGAAGACTGTAACGGGTCTGGGAGGCGGAACCTCTGAGCTACTATACAAGGGGGCGGTCCTTGTAAGGGAGCGGGTGGCGACCAGGGAAGACGGGCAGGCAGTCACAGCAGGTGACCGGGACAGTTTCTGAGTGAACGGGCTGGAGGTCACGGCAAGTGACCGGGGCAGTCTCTGGATGAACGGGCAGGAGGTCACGGCAAGTGACCGGGGCAGTCTCTGGATGAACGGGCAGGAGGTCACGGCAAGTGACCGGGGCAGTCTCTGGGTAAAGGGTAGGTACGACCTGTGATGGCAGAGCCTCCAGGTAGGCTAGCAGGCAGATGGTAGATGTGTGCTCCCAGGTGAGCAAGCGAGAGTCTCTGGAATGGCAGGTGGTCACAGCACGTGACGGCGGAGCCTCCAGGTAGGCTAGCAGGCAGGTAACAGGTGTGCGCTCCCAGGTGAGCAGGCAGGAGTCGCTGGAATGGCAGGTGGTCACAGCACGTGACGGCGGAGCCTCCAGGTAGGCTAGCAGGCAGGTAGCAGGTGTGCGCTCCCAGGTGAGCGGGCAGGAGTCTCTGGAATGGCAGGTGGTCACAGCACGTGACGGCGGAGCCTCCAGGTAGGCTAGCAGGCAGGTAGCAGATGAGCGCTCCCAGGTGAGTGGGCAAGCTGGTCCATAGACAGACTGACAGGAGTTGGAGGGCAGACCGTCGGACCTCAGGCTAGCAGGCAGGTAGCAGAGGAGCGCTCCCAGGTGAGCGGGCAAGCTGGTCCTTAGACAGACTGACAGGAGTCGGTAGGCAGACCGTCGGACCTCAGGCTAGCAGGCAGGTAAGCAGAATATCAGGCAGGAATCAGACAGCAAACTGGCAGGAATCTGGCAGGTAACTGGCAACGGGACCTGAGGGCTGAAGCAGAGTAGTGAACAGTGCAACAACATTGCTCGGGCACCTCCATTTTGGAGGAGGTGCCTTATATATGGTGAAGTCCTCCGGCCATTGGCCGGGGACTCCTTAGGACGGCGCGCGCGGCCCCTTTAAGAGGCAGGGAGCGCGCGCGCGCGCGCCCTAAGCACAGTGGCCGGGAAGGAGCGCGCGCTGCCAGCAGAGCGGGAGGAGAACGCCGGGCTCGGAGCAGAGGGGTGAGGGGAACAGCGTCCCTGCCTAGCAGAGGGCAGGGACGCCGGCGCTACAAAGACGATGATGAGACTCAAATACCTGATTGGAGCGACAACTTGAGTTTTTTGTCAGGGCAGGAAGAGGTTGGCTCTGAGGACGACGGGTGTGATAACACACAGGGTGATGATGACGAGGTTGGAGATCCCACTGACTGTCAACCCACAGTCAGCCAGTCGACGAGGTCAGCAGAGGAGGTGGTGGAGGATGCTAGTGACGACGAGGTCAGGTTGCGCCTTCCTGGACAGAGACGTAGTACTGGAAGCACGTCAACAACTGCATCCTCAAACACAACTCTGCCTCTGACCACAAGTTGTGGTGGCTCTTCAGGTCGCATGGGTGCTAAGCCTTGCATAGCATGGGCATTTTTTCAGATCGATAAAGATGACCCAACTCGCGTTATCTGTAACATTTGTCAGCAAAAGCTAAGTAGAGGCCAAAAAATGCATAGTTTGAGTACTTCATGCATGAATCGGCACATGGATATGAAGCATAAGTTGCAGTGGGAAGCTCACTGTGCTACAATGCGGCCTAGCCGGCCGGGCCAACCACCGTCTGCCACATCTTGTGCATCCGCGGCCTCTTCATCCTCTGTGACTGGGGGGACAGCAGTCACACCTGTTTTGGGACGCAGACCTGCCACCTCTTTACCCACAACAGCCAGCGTGATTGGCAGGTCATCATTTTCTTTGGAGGTGGAAACACCAACTGGTGTTCAGCGCTGTCCGACATCGATAGCACCACCTTTGGATCAAGGCAACCTAACATGTCCGCCTGCATCTTCCTCACAGACCGGCAGTTTGCTGGGGACTCCCTTCTCAACCCCGTCTAAGCACAACAGCCAGCCCTCGGTCCATCAGATGTGGACAAGTAAAAGACCAATTCCTCCTAGCCATGAGAAAGCTAAGAGGTTGAATTTCACCATCTGCAAGCTCTTGGCTACAGAAATGCTGCCTTTCCGCCTGGTGGACACAGAGGATTTTCGATACCTTATGTCCGTCGCAGTGCCCCAGTACCAGATGCCCAGTCGGCACTACTTCTCAAAGAAAGGTGTGCCTGCGCTCCACCAGCATGTCGCACACAACATCACCGCTTCTTTGAGAAACTCTGTGTGTGACAGGGTGCATTTCACCACAGAAACTTGGACAAGTAGGCACGGACAGGGGCGTTACATGTCGCTGACTGGGCACTGGGTAACTATGGTGACAGCAGGACAAGGCCTTCTGCAGAGGGCATGGTCGCTGTGTGCTCACTTCCGCCGTTCGCATCCCGCAGCTCAGCGACTTACATCTCTACAGAAGTCGTTGGGCCTGCCACTTCACCGGCTAAAATGCGATGTGCCTACCCGGTGGAATTCAACTCTGCATGTGTTGCACCGACTGTGGCAGCACCGACAAGCCCTGGTGCAATACGTTCTGACGTATAGCCTGGGCCAACGAGATCCATAGGCGGGGCAAATCACGCTGGAGGAGTGGTCTCAGATCAGGGACCTATGCACCCTTCTGCACAGTTTTGAAATGGCGAAGAAAATGTTTAGTGCTGATGATGCCATTATCAGCATGACTATTCCGGTGATTTACATGCTGGAGCACATGTTAAACAGAATTCGGAGTCAGGAGGTGGCACAAGAGGAGGTGGAGGAAGTAGAGGAGGATAAGTTGTATGCGGAAGGGCTAACATCTGCAAGGTCCAGACGGTCGGCAGCACCAAGGCGGCAGGCATGTGAGGGTGGGGGAGATGGTTTTACCAGGGCGCATGTAGCAGCCAAACTAGTGAGGAAGGTGCAGGAGCCCAGGAAGAAGTGGAGGACGAACTGATGGAAGACTCATCAGATGAGGGAGACCTTGATCACATTTCTGTTGTGCGAGGTTGGGGGGAGAGGACAGAGGAAGGAAGCATGATTGTTACCTCGCCAACAACACAACAGGGACTTGGTGCTCCTGGATGCGCAAGACACATGAGTGCCTTCTTGCTGCACTACCTGCAACATGACCCTCGAATTGTGAGAATTAGAAATAATCCTGACTACTGGGTTGCCACACTGTTAGATCCCCGGTACAAAAGTAAATTTGCAGAAATTATTCCTGCCATAGAAAGAGATGCACGCATGCAGGAGTATCAGCAGAGACTGTTGCAGAATCTTACATGTGCTTTTCCCCAAAACACTAGTGGTGCACGTAGTGAATCTCACAGTTCTAAGTTGCCAACCGTGGGACCGTCGAGTGTTCAGCACTCAAAACGTAACAGAAACACAGTATCTGCTGGTAACATCAATTTTGCGGAATCATTTCACCACTTTTTTAGCCCATCCTTTGCAAGGCCACAGGAGACAAGAAGTCTGACACATAGTCAACGCCTAGAGACGATGGTACAGGAGTATCTCCAAGTAAACATTGAAGCCATGACTGTGTCACTGGACCCTTGCTCTTTTTGGGCTTCCAATCTGGATAAATGGCCGGAGCTCGCCACTTACGCCTTGGAGATCTTGTCATGCCCCGCAGACAGCGTTCTGTCTGAACGTGTGTTCAGCGCTGCTGGTGGTGTGCTGACAGATAAGCGCACGCGGCTCTCCACTGATAATGTAGACAGACTCACGTTCATAAAGATGAACAAATCATGGATCCGACTTTTCTACCCCTGTGTGATCCTGGGGAGAGTAAAAGCTTGATGATTTGTTAAAATCACCTCACCAACCGTTTTAAGCTTTCAAATTACTAATCATGTTTATCTGTATCTTGGCTGGAAAATAATTTGGGCCTTGTAGCAGTGTGCAGTACTGATTCTATTAGGCCATCTATGCTAAACTCCACCAGATTTAAAATTACTAATCATGTTTATCTGTATCTTGGCTGGAAAATAATTTGGGCCTTGTAGCAGTGTGCAGTACTGATTCTATTAGGCCATCTATACTAAACTCCACCAGATTTAAAATTACTAATCATGTTTATCTGTATCTTGGCTGGAAAATAATTTGTGTCTTGTAGCAGTGTGCAGTACTGATTCTATTAGGCCATCTATACTAAGCTCCACCAGCTTTCAAATTAATAATAATTTTTAGCTGCATCTAGCCCGGAAAATAATTTTGGGGCTCCTAGATGCGCAAGACACATGAGTGGCTTCTTGCTTCACTACCTGCAACATGACCCTCAGATTGTCAGAATTCGAAATAATCCTGACTACTGGGTTGCCACACTCTTAGATCCCCCACACTCTTCGATCAACCTTTTAATTTCAATAAAGAACAAAAAATGGTCATTTTTGAAATTATAAGCATTAGCAGGTTATTAGAAACTGAAATCAAACAGTTTTCAACTCAAAACTTTATTCTAGGTGATGTTACATTTGCACATAGGACCCCTTGTTTGAAAGGAGCTTCTGAACTCTCTCGTTCATTGAATTTGTCAGGTTTTGGATGGTTTCTGCTTCAATTGTTTTGCATGAGGACAGAATACCCTCCCAGAGCTGTTGCTTAGATGTGAACTGCCTCCCACCATCATAGACACTCCTTTTGATGATGCTCCAGAGGTTCTCAATGGGGTTGAGGTCAGGGGAGCATGGGGGCCACACCATAAGTTTGTCCCCTTTTATGGCCATATCAGCCAGAGATGCAGATGTGTTATGTGCAGCATGAGACGGTGCATTATCATGCATGAAAATGATCTTGCTGCGGAATACACAGTTCTTCTTCTTGAACCATGGCAGGAAGTGCTGTTTGAGAAACTCCACATACATTATGGAGTTCATCTTTACCCCTTCAGGGATCCTAAAGGGGCGGACAATCTCTCTCCCCATGATTCCAGCCCAAAACATTACTCCACCTCCTCCTTGTTGGCGCCGTAGCCGTGTTTGCGTGGGGTGTCCATCAACCAGCCATCCTCTACTCCATCCATCTGGACCATCGAGCGTTGCACGGCACTCATCGGTGAACAAAACAGTTTTGAAGTCAGTCTTCATGTATTGTTTGGCCCACTGGAGCCGTTTCTGCTTGTGTACAGTGGATAGAGGAGGTCGACAGGATGGCTTAAGCACAGCTGCAAACCTCTGAAGGACCCTGCATCTTTTTGTTTGGGGGACGTTGGAGGCACCAGCAGGTTCAAAAACTTGTCTGCTGCTATGACAAGGCTTTTTTGCCGCTGCTCTTTTAACCTGACGTAATTGCCTGTAGGAAAGAGTCCTCAATTTTCCCTTATCAGCACGCACACGTGTGTACTGTGAATCAGCTACATACTTCTTGATTGTGCGATGATCAGGATGAAGTGTCTTGGCAATGTTGATTGTAGTCATGCCTTGACCTAAACACTCCACAATTTGTTGCTTCTCAGCAGCCAACACATCCTTTTTCTTTCCCATTTTGGCAGAAAATGTAGGCTGCTTAATAATGTGGGACAGCCTTCTTAAGTAGTCTTGCCTTTCATTGGACACACCTGCCAAACTAATTAGCACAGGTGTCTGCAATTGCTTACAGTGAAATAAAGAGCCCTGACACAAATCACCATCAATGAGTTTAACTGACAAACAAAAAAATTCTTACCTTATCACTCCTAAACACTTTTTGCATAATAATTTGGAACACAGTGTACATGTGCTTTTCAACAAAACACCAGTGGTTCACGTAGTGAATCTTACAGTTCTAACTTGCCAACCGTGGTCTGTATGGAGTTGTTCAATAAAGGGCCCAAAATTAAGATAACATAGACGGGAAAGGTCTCTATGAATACGAATTCCTAAGTATTTGATACCCTGTGAGGGCCAGGCAAAGGGAAAGTTGGACTGGATGGAATCCTGTATTGATTTGGGGAGGGAGACATCGAGGGCCTCAGACTTCGCTGCATTGATTTTAAAATTTTACCATGTAACAAAGTGATCTATTTCAGCCATAACAGCAGGGATGGATATATGTGATTGAGTGATATATACTAGGACATCATCAGCAAATGCAGAGCACTTGTACTCGGTGCCTCCCACCTCAATCCACCTAATATTGGGGTTATGGCGAATTGATGAGAGCAGGTGCTCCATCACTAGGATGTATAAGAGAGGGGACAGAGGACATCCCTGCCTTGTCCCATTGGTGATTATGAAAGGTGATGAAAATGTTCCATTTATCTTCAGCCTAGGTGACGTATTGCGATACAGGGCCGTGATTTTGCCTATAAAAGGGTCCCCTAGACCCCTACCCCAAGCTTTTTAAGAGAATAATATATGGCGTGCCAGGAGACTCTATGGAATGCTTTCTCAGCATCCAACGAGAGTATCTAATTACAAATTTTTAACTGCATCTAGCCCAGGAAATACTTTGTGCCTAGTAGCAGTGTCTGCTAGTCAGCGGATTATCCCAGCTGTTAAGCAAGCTACACCACCTGTAGTTTGGACACTTAATTTTTTCAAAGGAAATGGCTCGGGCCCCCGGGACACTCAGTGAAGAGCATCGGGGAGGCACCCACCCCAAGGCACAGGGGCTGGGACTGGCGGTAGGACGCCTTGGGGTGGACCGCCAAGCTCGATCCTTATAAAAACTTTTTAACTGCAGCAGCTTTAGTGGACACTACTGGAGCTGGAATTACCGCGGCTGCTGGCATGAGACTTGCCCTTCAATAGATCCTTGTAAAAGGATTTAAAGTATACTCATTCAAATTAGAGAGACAATTTAAATTAAAAATATTAGACCTGCCTCCACCGCAGGGGGGCTCGCTGTGTCTTCTGAGCAGTTTGTCAGCTTTTGGACACCTTTTGAAGGTGTTTTCTATGTGTTTCTATGTGTTTTAGTTTGCCTGCCATTGGTTTTAACAGTGTTCGAAGGTGTTCGACGAACAGTTCGACGAACAGTTCGGCGAACATACGGGTGTTCGACGAACCGAACTCGAACACTACGGGGGTGGCTCAACACTACACATTAGCAGCAAACCACCAACCCTTTTGTTCTCCGGGAGGAGTCTGACCGCGACTTTCTCCTCTCTTCCCACTGAAAACACATGACAATCTGGACTGAAAATTCCTGGACTATACATTGAGAGGTCTAGAGAAATAGCTGTACACTGATTAAACATTCGTCTGACAGCTATCTAAGGTGGTTGGCCAGCTTTCGGCTACGTTTTCATTGCCTCCATCAGGAATGTCACTAGATTTGGTGACACATAGGGTGTAGAAAGCAGTACAATTCTTGCTGTCGGCATGACTCAAATCGACCCGGTGAGGTTTGACTGGTGCCATTGGGATTTCTTTTGCAACTGATCCGTCACAGCATCACGGCTTTCATTGTGAACAGAAGTCATTAAGCTTACGGGAATGTTAAGAAAGACACTCAATGAGCAATGATGACTTTACTGAAAACGTATAAAATATAACAACTGATAATTACTGCTGTTTAAACAATTATTACTTGCATAGTTACATAGTTAATATGTTTGGAAGTTCGCCAAAGGGATGGAAAAGGAAAAAGGGAAGGGGCACATACAAACCAAAATGTATGAACCAGTTTGCCCCCAAAGAGCAAATCCCTCCTGATTAGAGATGAGCGTTGTTCTACTCGAACTGTTCGCCAATCTCAAATTCGAGCTGTTTTGGGCGGTGTTCGAGCCGTTCGGCGAACACGAACAATTTGAGAAAAATTCGGCTGTTCGAGGTTATGTTCGATAACTGTTCGTGCACCAAAATCATAACTGGATTTTTTCTCAGTAATGATGAAAATTAATGTTAATACGCAGTTTGAGTGTACAGCGGGGTGGGGGGAGGGGCAGGGGATGGATCTCTGCAGGAACAATGAAGATCTCCATTTTTTTTTTCTCTTTCCCGCATTTACAGTGGGGAGGTGCAATCTGTCAGCCTATCAGCAGCGCACACACGGAGCGAAGTGCTTTTTTTCACACAAGCAAGGGCATGTGTCATTGGCAGTGTATGTCACATGTCCTTGCCCTATAAGACCAAGCCATTTTCCCCGTCGCCACCATTTTCTCACTGCTGCAGCTGCGTGTTAGACGGCACCGCTGTTGCTGTGTGCGCTATACCTTGTTAATTTCAAGCCAATTTTCGTACAAATATACAGATAGCTTGGGAGTAGGGAATAGTTGTGATTGCAGTCCTTTTAAGGACTAGGTTACAGCATTTCCTATGACTTTTATCAGGCAGGTCTGTGCTCTTACATAGATAGGTTGTGGGAGTAAAGACTAATTGTAATTGGAGTCCTTTTCAGGACTAGGTTACATCAGTTCCTATCAGTTTTTGCCAGGCAGGTCTGTGCCAGTGCTGTGCAAGTTTTTTTCACAGCATTTGGCTGAATCTAGCAAAGCTAATCCTTTTTGGCCTATTGCAGAGTGTGTTAGTCAGTGGAGTAGCCTATCTGTGTTGCAAGATATACCACCTGTGTATAGAATACCAATTTTTTTACTGCACCTAGTGAAGTAAAATCTTTTGGGCATAGCATCATTCTATTAGTCCATCTATACTGACCTCCATCAGGTTGCAAACTGAATCTAATTTTTTTCTGCATCTAGCTCTGAAAAAATATTTGGCCTTCTAGTAGTGTGTCGGACTTTCTCTATTAGTCCATCTATACTGACCTCCATCAGGTTGCAAATTAAAAATAATTTTTATCTGCATCTACAGTACCTCTGAAAAAATATTTGGGCTTCTAGCTGTGTGTGGGACTTGTTGTATTAGTCCATCTTTACTGACCTCCATCAGGTTGCAAACTGAATATATTTTTTTCTGCATCTACCTCTGAAAAAATATTGGGCTTCTAGCTGTGTGTGGGTCTTGTTCTATTAATCCATCTATACAGACCTCCATCAGGTTGCAAACTGAATATAATTTTTTTCTGCATCTAGCTCTGAAAAAATATTTGGCCTTCTAGCAGTGTGTGGGACTTGTTCTATTAGTCCACCTATACTGACCTCCATCAGGTTGCAAATTCAAAATAATTTTTTGTATGCATCTAGCTCTGAAAAAATATTTGGCCTTCTAGCAGTGTGTGGGACTTTCTCTGTTAGTCCATCTATACTGACCTCCATCAGGTTGCAAACTGAATCTAATTTTTTTCTGAATCTAGCTCTGAAAAAATATTTGGCCTTCTAGCAGTGTGTCGGACTTTCTCTATTAGTCCATCTATACTGACCTCCATCAGGTTGCAAATTAAAAATAATTTTTTTCTGCATCTACCTCTGAAAAAATATTGGGCTTCTAGCTGTGTGTGGGACTTGTTGTATTAGTCCATCTATACTGACCTCCATCAGGTTGCAAACTGAATATATTTTTTTCTGCATCTACCTCTGAAAAAATATTGGGCTTCTAGCTGTGTGTGGGACTTGTTCTATTTATCCATCTATACAGACCTCCATCAGGTTGCAAACTGAATATATTTTTTTCTGCATCTACCTCTGAAAAAATATTGGGCTTCTAGCTGTGTGTGGGACTTGTTGTATTAGTCCATCTATACTGACCTCCATCAGGTTGCAAATTGAATATAATTTTTTTCTGCATCTAACCCAGCCAATAGTTTTGGCCTAATACCACAGTTTGGCCACTCAGCTCTGCTCGGTTACCATCCATTGTTTTTTTGTGCAAACAACTCCAGAGTTGTGAATTAGTTAACCACCAAAATGAGTGGAAAAAGGCCTGCTGCTGGTGGAAAGGGGAATAGGCGTGTTGGGAAGGGGAAAAAAGGTTGTGTCCGTGGGGTAGGTGTTAAAGCAACAGTAACATCTGCAGAAGAAAGACCATCTTCCAGCCAAACTAAAATGTCTACTTCTTTTAGCGGACAATGTGATAAGATCCCTTTCTTACGGCCACGCCAATCGCTACAAATTCCAGATGAGGCACAAAAACAGCAGGTGCTTCAACGGATATCAAGTGCTCCTTTAAGTGGGCTCTCCTCCACATCAACTTCAACATCACAAATACTCCAGTCCTCAAAGGTGTCACCCAAATCGCACTTGCTTCCTCACAGCTCCCAAATCTCCAGCTGCCCGTCTGAGTATGAGGTAGAACAGATGGTTGAGTCTGCAGAGCTGTTTACTCATACTATAGCCTGGGAATCAGAGGTCGACTCCAGCGCTTCTGTGAATCCAGACGAGGAAATGATCTGCACTGATGCCCAGAATCTTTATGAGTCGGATCCAGGACCAGACGCAGAAGGTTCTGACCATAATGTAGACCCTCATTCCCAAACTGTAACTCCTGTTGGTGGAGACAATGAGGAAGACGATGATAAGACTCAAATACCTGATTGGAGCGACAACTTTAGTTTTTTGTCAGGGCAGGAACAGGTTGGCTCTGAGGACGACGGGTGTGATAACGCACAGGGTGATGATGATGAGGTTGGAGATCCCACTTACTGTCAACCCACAGTCAGCCAAGAGATGAGGTCAGCAGAGGAGGTGGAGGAAGATGCTAGTGACGACGAGGTCAGGTTGCGCCTTCCTGGACAGAGACGTAGTACTGGAAGCACGTCAACAACTGCATCCTCAAACACAACTCTGCCTCTCACCACAAGTCGTGGTGGCTCTTCATGTCGCATGGGTGCTAAGCCTTGCATAGCCTGGGCATTTTTTCAGATCGATAAAGATGACCCAACTCGTGTTATCTGTAACATTTGTCAGCAAAAGCTAAGTAGAGGCCAAAAAATACATAGTTTGAGTACTTCATGCATGAACCGGCACATGGACATGAAGCATAAGTTGCAGTGGGAAGCTCAGTGTGCTACAATGCGGCCTAGCCGGCCGGGCCAACCACCGTCTGCCATATCTTGTGCATCCGCGGCCTCTTCATCCTCTGTGACTGGGGGGACAGCAGTCACACCTGTTTTGGGGCGCAGACCTGCCACCTCTTTACCCGCAACAGCCAGCGTGATTGGCAGGTCATCATTTTCTTTGGAGGTGGTAACTGTTATGTTCTGCTACCAGAGCTAAGGAAAGAGAGGAGATCTGTCCCTACGATAGAACTCAGCTGAATCCCTACGATGTAACAGGGAACCTGATCCTGCGATCAGACCTGCTAAAGTCCTAAGCTAGTCTGTACGAAGACCTATAGATGTGGGGGAGGAATCCCTACAAGTACTAAGGACTGGGAGGAATATGGGACACCTCCTAACAGAAATAGTAGCAGACAGACGAACAAACAAAATAGAAAGAACATAGAGGTCAGTAAACCAAGCAAACTAACAGAGCAAGACACAGAGCACAGGCTAGCTAGAAAGTAGATATACAATGAAGTCCAGCAAAGCCAGAAGGGCGGAGCAGGATAAAATAGGCCAACAAGGTCATGTGACCAGCAAAGGAAAAAACCTAAGAGCAAGGTTCTAACAGTACCCCCCCTTCTAAGAGGATCCTCCGGATCCCCTAGGACCAGGCTTATCAGGAAATCTCCTGTGAAACGCTCTGATAAGTCTGGACGCGGAAACATCATCTGACCTCACCCAAGAGTTATCCTCGGGTCCGAAACCTTTCCAGGCCACAAGATACTGCAAACTACCTCTATACCGTCTAGAGTCAAGGATGCGAGAAATTTCATATTCCCCGTCCTCCACCACCGGAGGAACAGAGGCAGAGGCGTCACCATCCGACACAACAGCTTTTTTTAACAGAGAGACATGAAAGACCGGATTAATTCTCCAGGAGGTAGGAACCTCCAACCTAACAGCAGATTGGTTGACAACCTGAAGCACCTTAAAGGGCCCTACAAACTTGGGACCCAATTTCTTAGAAGGAATCCTCAACCGCAGATTCCTAGAGGACAACCAAACCATGTCACCAACAGCGAACAAAACCTCCTGTCGTTTCCTATCAAAGTAGTCTTTAGATTTTCTGTTGGCCTCCTGAAGATTACCACGCACATCCGTCCAAACTCTTTCCAAATCACCGGAAAAATTCTCCTCCTCAGGCACGGCAGATCCCAACTTGGAGAACGACCCAAACGACGGATGTCTCCCAGAACAACAAAAAAAAGGCGAACAACCAGCAGAAGAAGATGTATGATTGTTCAGAGCAAATTCGGCAAGTGGCAGAAACTCAGACCACCCCTCTTGATTGTCTGCCACAAAACAACGCAAGAACTGCTCAACATCCTGGTTTTTCCTTTCTGTCTGGCCATTAGATTCAGGATGATATCCAGACGAAAACGACAAATGAATTCCCAACCTGTCACAAAAGGCACGCCAAAAACGAGCCACGAACTGAGGACCCCTATCAGAAACAATGTCAGTAGGAACGCCATGAAGTCTGACAATTTCCTTGACAAAGGCCTTAGCGAGAGTTTTAGCGCAGGGCAGTTTGATGAAGGGAACCAAGTGACACATCTTACTAAAACGGTCCACGACCACCCAGATGACAGTAAAACCCTCAGAGGGGGGAAGGTCAGTTATAAAGTCCATAGCCAAATGTGTCCAAGGAGCACTGGGGACCTCCAAAGGACAAAGCAACCCCGCAGCAGGAGTATGTGAGGACTTAGATCTAGCACATACAGTACATTGGCGTACCCACTTAATGACTTCCTTCTGCCATCCAGGCCACCAAAAACTGCGACCCACCAGTCTCTTGGTCTCAGAGATTCCGGGATGACCTGCCAACCGAGATTCGTGACACTCAACAAACAAATCTCTCCTAAAGGTCCCAGGCACAAACAACCTCCCATGAGGAGTGTTAGATGGGGCATTCTCCTGAGCTTTAAGAATCTCATCTTCCAAAACGGAGTCTAAAGCAGCTATCACAACACCTTCTTGTAAAATGTTTTCCTCTTTCTCAGCACCGACTATGGGAGAAAAACTGCGAGACAAGGCATCCGCCTTAACATTCTTAGTACCAGGGATGTAAGTAACGGAGAAATTAAACCGCGAGAAAAACAGTGCCCACCTAGCCTGACGGGCATTCAGGCGCTTGGCAGCGTCAAGATATATCAGATTTTTATGATCCGTAAGAACCTGAACGGGAAATTCCGCACCTTCCAAGAAGTGGCGCCAGTGTTCAAATGCGAGTTTAATAGCCAATAATTCCCGATTACCAATATCGTAATTCAATTCAGTCTCCGAAAATTTTTTTGAAAAAAAGGCACAGGGATGTAATCCATCCCCGTTATCCTGAGACAATACTGCGCCAACCCCCACAGAGGAAGCATCAACCTCAACCAAAAACGGCCTAGTAACATCAGGCTGCATAAGGATGGGAGCAGAGGTGAACCTCTCCTTGAGATACACAAAAGCTTCAATGGCCTCAGAAGACCACTGAACCGCATCAGCACCTTTCCTGGTGAGATCAGTCAGAGGTTTGACAATACTAGAAAAATTTTTTATGAATTTTCTATAGTAATTGGCGAAACCCAAAAACCTCTGTATCGATTTCAAACCAATAGGCCTAGGCCATTCCTGCACAGCCTGAACCTTAACCGGATCCATCTCAAAACCTTTGCTGGAGATAATGTAGCCCAAAAAACTAATTCTCTGTACAGCGAACTCACATTTCTCTAGCTTAGCAAAAAGCGAATTGTCCATTAATAACTGTAATACCTCACGCACGCTCCGCCAATGAGACTCCAGATCTGGCGAATAAATCAAAATGTCATCCAAATACACAACCACATTTTTACCGATCAAAGGTCTAAGGATGTCATTAATCAGATTCTGAAAAAATGCAGGAGCATTAGTAAGACCAAAAGGCATAACCAGATTCTCAAAATGACCCACAGGAGTGTTAAAAGCAGTCTTCCATTCATCACCCTCCTTCATGCGCAACAGATTGTATGCCCCCTTAAGGTCAATTTTAGAGAACCACTTGGCCCCCAATAACTGGTTAAACAGATCAGGAATCAATGGCAGTGGGTAAGGATTGCGTACCGTAATTTTGTTAATCTCACGAAAATCCAGACAAGGACGTAAACCGCCGTCCTTTTTTTTTACAAAAAAAAATCCAACCGCCACAGGAGACTTAGAGGGCCTAATGTGACCGGCGGCCAAACTTGTCTGTATGTATTCCTCCAAAGCCTTCCTCTCAGGAATAGTAAGGTTAAATAAACGACTTTTAGGAAGAGTCGCTCCAGGGACAAATTCAATAGAACAATCATAGTCTCTATGGGGAGGCAAAACCTGCGATTCCTTCTCAGAAAAAACTCTCCAAAAATCATGAATAGGAACAGGCAATTCTCCCCTATCCAAAGCTGCAATACGCCCGTTACAACACTTGTCATAACATTTATGGCTCCAGGATTTAATTTCACTGGTAGACCAATCCAGTACAGGATTGTGACATTTTAACCAGGGCAATCCCAATATTACTGGAGAAGGCAAGTTATTCAACACTACCAAATCCAATTTCTCATGGTGAACACCATTAATAGTGAGAGGAAATTCACAGACCTTGAGAGTAATATTCTTCAAAGGGGAGCCATCCACAGAAACCACAGCAATGGGGGATGATAAAGGTTCAGGTTTTAAATTGAGTTTTTCCACGAATCCCCCATCAATTACATTCAGTGTAGACCCGCAATCAACAAACACCCGAAATTCCATTAATTTTTCCTGAGCAATCGTGGAAGCAGCTAAAAATACACCCTTGGAATTTAAACAGGCAATACGGGCGTGACTGACCATTTTTTTTTCTTTCTTCATACGAAGCTCACAGCCTTTAATCAAATGACCAGATTTTCCGCAATAGAAACACAAGCCTTTCGAAAAACGACGGTCTTTTTCTTGAGAGCGAGGTGCCACCGATCCAATCTCCATCGGTTCACCACTGTTAGTACACACATTATCATAACCAGAAACTGACATAGCAGAGGATTTGCTCTCATTAACCCTAGCACGCAGTCTTCTATCCACCCGTATAGCTAATTGCATAGCCTGTTGCAAATCCTCAGGTGTAGGATAAGCAATTAGCAGGTCTTTAACCCTTTCACTGAGCCCAGCAAGAAATAGACTTTTCAGAGCAGAATCGTTCCACCCTGTTTGAGTGGACCAACGACGAAAATGTGTACAATATTTTTCGACATTACCTGATCCTTGTTTTAAACGTCTCAACTCAGTTTCAGCTGATGCGACACGGTCAGGATCATCATATAATAGTCCTAAAGCAGAAAAAAAACTATCCACTGATCTGAAGCATGTATCACTAGGTTGCAAAGAAAAGGCCCACTCCTGAGGCTCTTTGCGCAAAAGTGACATTATGAACCCTACGCGCTGGGATTCATCCCCAGAGGACTTGGGTCTCAAACGAAAATACAATAAGCAAGCATTTTTAAATGAAAAAAATTCTCGATGTTCACCAAAAAATAAATCCGGCAAACATACCTTAGGCTCCAAGAAATGTGCTCCAGAACAGTTACTCACGTGCTGACGGAGCTCGGCCACTTCCAGAGAGAGTCCCTGCAGGCGATGAGCCAAATCCTGAACCGACACCATGATGGAACAGAAAAATCTTTCCTTAGAGAATTTGCTGGCTGGACTTATTGTTATGTTCTGCTACCAGAGCTAAGGAAAGAGAGGAGATCTGTCCCTACGATAGAACTCAGCTGAATCCCTACGATGTAACAGGGAACCTGATCCTGCGATCAGACCTGCTAAAGTCCTAAGCTAGTCTGTACGAAGACCTATAGATGTGGGGGAGGAATCCCTACAAGTACTAAGGACTGGGAGGAATATGGGACACCTCCTAACAAAAATAGTAGCAGACAGACGAACAAACAAAATATAAAGAACATAGAGGTCAGTAAACCAAGCAAACTAACAGAGCAAGACACAGAGCACAGGCTAGCTAGAAAGTAGATATACAATGAAGTCCAGCAAAGCCAGAAGGGCGGAGCAGGATAAAATAGGCCAACAAGGTCATGTGACCAGCAAAGGAAAAAACCTAAGAGCAAGGTTCTAACAGTAACACCAGCTGGTGTTGAGCGCTGTCCGACATCGATAGCACCACCTTTGGATCAAGGCAACCTAACATGTCCGCCTGCATCTTCCTCACAGACCGGCAGTTTGCCGGGGACACCCTTATCAACCCCGTCTAAGCACAATAGCCAGCCCTCGGTCCCTCAGATGTGGACAAGTAAAAGACCATTTCCTCCTAGCCATGAGAAAGCTAAGAGGTTGAATTTCACCATCTGCAAGCTCTTGGCTACAGAAATGCTGCCTTTCCGCCTGGTGGACATAGAGGATTTTCGAGACCTTATGTCCGTCGCAGTACCCCAGTACCAGATGCCCAGTCGGCACTACTTCTCAAAGAAAGGTGTGCCTGCGCTCCACCAGCATGTCGCACACAACATCACCGCTTCTTTGAGAAACTCTGTGTGTGACAGGGTGCATTTCACCACAGACACTTGGACGAGTAGGCATGGACAGGGGCGTTACATGTCGCTGACTGGGCACTGGGTAACTATGGTGACAGCAGGACAAGGGGCTGCTGTCCAAGTCTTGCCGTCCCCACGAGTTGTGCGTCAATCCTCTTTATGTCAAAGTTCCTCCACTGCTTCTGCCTCCTCAACCTCCTCTCGGTCTTCCACCTGCACCCAAAGCCTGTCTGGTCATGCCACAAGCTTTCTAACTGCGCAGAAGGGATCCTGCACACCTCCTTACTATGCTGGCAGTAGGGCTCAACGTCATCAGGCGGTTTTTACTTTGAAATGTCTGGGAAATGTGAGTCACACAGCTGAGGAGTTGTGGTCAGCTCTGGAGAACCAATTTCATGAATGGCTGTCTCCACTGGACCTGAAACCAGGGAAGGCCGTGTGCGACAATGCTGCAAACCTGGGTGCGGCCCTTCGCCGGGGCAATGTCACACACGTGCCTTGTATGGCTCACGTGTTGAACCTGGTTGTCCAGCAATTTTTAGCCCACTATCCCAAACTAGATGGCCTTCTGCAGAGGGCACGGTCGCTGTGTGCTCACTTCCGCCGTTCGCATCCCGCAGCTCAGCGACTTACATCTCTACAGAAGTCGTTGGGCCTGCCACTTCACCGGCTAAAATGCGATGTGCCTACCCGGTGGAATTCAACTCTGCACATGTTGCAGCGACTGTGGCAGCACCAACAAGCCCTGGTGCAATACGTTCTGACGTATAGCCTGGGCCAACGAGATCCAGAGGTGGGGCAAATCACGCTGGAGGAGTGGTCTCAGATCAGGGACCTATGCACCCTTCTGCACAGTTTTGAAATGGCGACGAAGATGTTTAGTGCTGATGATGCCATTATCAGCATGACTATTCCGGTGATTTACATGCTGGAGCACATGTTAAACAGAATTCGGAGTCAGGTGGTGGCACAAGAGGAGGTGGAGGAAGTAGAGGAGGAGGAGTTGTATGCGGAAGGGCTAACATCTGCAAGGTCCAGACGGTCGGCAGCACCAAGGCGGCAGGCATGTGAGGGTGGGGGAGATGGTTTTACCAAGGCGCATGGTAGCAGCCAAACTAGTGAGGAAGGTGCAGGAGCCCAGGAAGAAGTGGAGGACGAACTGATGGAAGACTCATCAGATGAGGGAGACCTTGATCACATTTCTGTTGTGCGAGGTTGGGGGGAGAGGACAGAGGAAGGAAGCATGATTGTTACCTCGCCACCAACACAACAGGGACTTGGTGCTCCTGGATGCGCAACACACATGAGTGCCTTCTTGCTGCACTACCTGCAACATGACCCTCGAATTGTGAGAATTAGAAATAATCCTGACTACTGGGTTGCCACACTGTTAGATCCCCGGTACAAAAGTAAATTTGCCGAAATTATTCCTGCCATAGAAAGGGATGCACGCATGCAGTAGTATCAGCAGAGACTGTTGCAGAATCTTACATGTGCTTTTCCACAAAACACCAGTGGTGCACGTAGTGAATCTCACAGTTCCAACTTGCCAACCGTGGGACTGTCAAGTGTTCAGCACTCAAACCGTAACAGAACCACAGTATCTGCTGGTAACATCAATTTGGCGCAATCATTTCACCACTTTTTTAGCCCATCCTTTGCAAGGCCACAGGAGACAAGAAGTCTGACACATAGTCAACGCCTAGAGACGATGGTACAGGAGTATCTCCAAGTAAACATTGAAGCCATGACTGTGTCACTGGACCCTTGCTCTTTTTTGGCTTCCAATCTGGATAAATGGCCGGAGCTAGCCACTTACGCCTTGGAGATCTTGTCGTGCCCTGCAGCCAGCGTTCTGTCTGAACGTGTGTTCAGCGCTGCTGGTGGTGTGCTGACAGATAAGCGCACGCGGCTCTCCACTGATAATGTAGACAGACTCACGTTCATAAAGATGAACAAATCATGGATCCGAAACGACTTTTCTACCCCTGTGTCATCCTGGGGAGAGTAAAAGCTTGATGATTGGTTAAAATCACCCTACCAACCGTTTTAAGCTTTCAAATTACTAATCATGTTTATCTGTATCTTGACTGGAAAATAATTTGGGCTTTGTAGCAGTGTGCAGCACTGATCCTATTAGGCCATCTATGATAAGCTTCACCAGATTTAAAATTAAAAATAATTTTTAGCTGCATCTAGCCCGGAAAATAATTTTGGGGCTCCGAGATGCGCAAGACACATAAGTGCCTTCTTGCTGCACTACCTGCAGCATGACCCTCATATTGTCAGAATTCGAAGTAATCATGACTACTGGGTTGCCACACTCTTAGATCCCCCAAACTTTTCGATCAACCTTTTCATTTTAATAAAGACCAAAAAACTGGTCATTTTTGAAATTATAAGCATTAGCAGGTTGTTAGAAACTGAAATCAAACAGTTTTCAACTCAAAACTTTATTCTAGGTGATGTTACATTTTCACATAGGACCCCTTGTTCGAAAGGAGCTTCTGAACTCTCTCGTCCATTGAATTTGTCAGGTTTTGGATGGTTTCTGCTTCAATTGTTTTGCATGAGGACAGAATACCCTCCCAGAGCTGTTGCTTAGATGTGAACTGCCTCCCGCCATCATAGACACTCCTTTTAATGATGCTCCAAAGGTTCTGAATGGGGTAGAGGTCAGGGGAGCATGGGGGTCACACCATAAGTTTGTCCCCTTTTATGCCCATATCAGCCAGAGATGCAGATGTTTTATGTGCAGCATGAGATGGTGCATTATCATGCAGAAAAATGATCTTGCTGTGAAATACACGGTTCTTCTTCTTGAACCATGGCAGGAAGTGCTGTTTGAGAAAATCCACATACATTATGGAGTTCATCTTTAGCGCCTTCAGGGATCCTAAAGGGGCCGACAATCTCTCTCCCCATGATTCCAGCCCAAAACATTACTCCACCTCCTCCTTGTTGGCGCTGTAGCCGTGTTTGCGTGGGGTGTCCATCAACCAGCCATCCTCCACTCCATTCATCTGGACCATCGAGCGCTGCACGGCACCCATCCGTGAACAAAACAGTTTTGAAATCAGTCTTCATGTAATGTTTGGCCCACTGGAGCCGTTTCTGCTTGTGTGAAGTGGATAGAGGAGGTCGACAGGATGGCGCATGCACAGCTGCAAACCTCTTAAGGACCCTGCATCTTGTTGTTCGGGGGACGTTGGAGGCACAAGCAGCTTCAAAAACTTGTCTGCTGCTATGACAAGGCTTTTTTGCCGCTGCTCTTTCAACCTGACGCAATTGCCTGTAGGAAAGAGTCCTCAATTTGCCCTTATCAGCACGCACACGTGTGTACTGTGAATCAGCTACATACTTCTTGATTGCCAAGACACTTCATCCTGATCATCGCACAATGTTGATTGTAGTCATGCCTTGACCTAAACACTCCACAATTTGTTGCTTCTCAGCAGCCGACACATCCTTTTTCTTTCCCATTTTGGCAGAAAATGTAGGCTGCTTAATAATGTGAGAGAGCCTTCTTAAGTAGTCTTGCCTTTCATTGGACACACCTGCCAAACTAATTAGCACAGGTGTCTGCAATTGCTTACAGTGATATAAAGAGCCCTGACACACATCACCATCAATGAGTTTAACTGACAAACAAACAAATTCTTCCCTTATCACTCCTAAACACTTTTTGCATAATAATTTGGAACTCGGTGTACATGTGCTTTTCCACAAAACACCAGTGGTTCACGTAGTGAATCTTACAGTTCTAACTTGCCAACCGTGGTCTGTATGGAATTGTTCAATAAAGGGCCCAAAATTAAGATAACATAGATGGGAGAGGTCTCTATGAATAGGAATTCCTAAGTATTTGATACCCTGTGAGGGCCAGGCAAAGGGAAAGTTGGACTGGATGGAATCCTATATGGATTTAGGGAGGGAGACATCGAGGGCCTCAGACTTCGCTGCATTGATTTTAAAATTTTACCATGTAACAAAGTGATCTATTTCAGCCATAACAGCAGGGATGGATATATGTGATTGAGTGATATATACTAGGACATCATCAGCAAATAGAGAGCACTTGTACTCGGTGCCTCCCACCTCAATCCACCTAATATTGGGGTTATGGCGAATTGATGAGAGCAGGTGCTCCGTCACTAGGATGTATAAGAGAGGGGACAGAGGACATCCCTGCCTTGTCCCATTGGTGATTGTGAAAGGTGATGAAAATGTTCTGACGCACCCCCTGGGCCTTGGGACACCCGGAGCCGGACCCTTTTTGGTGGATGCTGGTGGTTGTAGTCTTCGTGGCGGCGATCCGGTTCCGTGGCTCAGGGCGGTCAAACCAGTGGCGGAACTATTTATGTGGTTTTGATGTTTAAATGTCCGACTACGCCACCCGTGGATTGCGGTCAGAGTGAACCGCCGCTACAGGGCAGACCGCTAAGGCTGGTGTTGTGGGTGCAGCAGAGCGTAGCATAACTCCCCACGGGAGGAGTATAGCCTCAGGGCAGTGTATGCGGAGGATGGGGGTGATGGTGCAGGGCAGCAGCAGTAACGACACGGAGTCAGTGATGCAGTTCAGGGCCTTTACTCACAGTTCTTATTATCCAGACCACGTCTGCAGGTAACGGCTGCCCACGTCGTACTGTGCTCACCAGGTGAGGGGCTCAGACAACTCCCAGATAACTTTGGAGCGCTTCACAGGACCCCCTTTGTGTGTCCTTTGTCTGGCCTTTCTTACCAACACTTCTGTCCGGCTGCCTCGGGCCTCCTCTTGGTAAACTTGGCGCCAGTTTCCCTGACCCTATGTGGTGCCTTCCTAGCGGGTGGAGCAAGGGGCTGCGCCACATAAAATGTCAGAGCCTCCGGTTTCTAGCTGAGGGTCGTTTCCTGCCTCCACTAGTTCGGGGACCGGTCTCCCCCTTTGGCCTGACCCCTCCACGCAGGTGGATTCGGGCGTGCGGTGGCGACTCGCCCGTCCGCACCCCTGGGATCCCTTCATTCCTCGTTCCTGGAGCCTTCTCCGCTCCTCTTCCTTCCTTCTCCCTCTTGCAGGCCTGGGCCTCTGTTACTAGGCCCGCCTCCGGAGCAGAGCTCATGCAGAGCCCCTGCTCCCTGCCACTTCTGCTCAGACTTCTCTGCACTGAACTAAGATGGTGCCCACCTTTTATACTCCCTTCTCAATGCACCCAGGAACTGCTTCCTCCCTGCTCCTGCACTGCAGGGTTCCCCTTCCTCAGTGTTCCCTCCCCCCACTCCAGCCAGGGACAGGGACTGTCGTGCCCATCTCAGGGGCATATTGGTCGCCCTGCCCCACGGCAATGTGGTGTAATGCATGCAGGTGTCGGGTCCTGATCCACACTCCATCCTTATCTGAGAGTGAGATATCACACCTCTGGGTGAGGTGCAATACGTCTGTAGCAACCGAGCCCTCGGTGCTACAGTTCCATTTATCTTCAGCCTAGGTGACGTATTGTGATACAGGGCCGTGATTTTGGCTATAAAAGGGTCCCCTAGACCCCTACCCCAAGCTTTTTAAGAGAATCATATATGGCGTGCCAGGAGACTCTATGGAATGCTTTCTCAGCATCCAACGAGAGTATCTACTTACAAATTTTTAACTGCATCTAGCCCAGGAAATACTTTGTGCCTAGTAGCAGTGTCTGCTAGTCAGCGGATTATCCCGGCTGTTAAGCAAGCTACACCACCTGTAGTTTGGACACTTAATTTTTTCAAAGGAAATGCTTCGGGACCACGGGATACTTAGTGAAGAGCATCAGGAGGCACCCCAAGGCATAGGGGCTGGGACTGGCACTAGGATGCCTTGCGGTGGACAGCCGAGCTCGATCCTTATAAAAGCTTTTTAACTGCAGCAGCTTTAGTGGACGCTACTGGAGCTGGAATTACGCGGCTGCTGGCATGAGACTTGCCCTCCAATAGATCCTTGTAAATT
The DNA here is from genome assembly GCF_046119375.1 of Phyllobates terribilis. Taxonomy (NCBI): domain Eukaryota; kingdom Metazoa; phylum Chordata; class Amphibia; order Anura; family Dendrobatidae; genus Phyllobates; species Phyllobates terribilis. The sequence goes on from NW_027362763.1 coordinate 847,281,866, forward strand.
GATTTAAAGTGTATTCATTCAAATTAGAGGGACAATTTAAATTAAAAAGCTTAGAGCTGCCTCCACCACAGGGGGGCTCTCTCGACCCACCAGCGGACAGGCACCAGTATTGGGAGAGGGGGGCTGGCCGTCAGGGTTCACCGCGGCTCTGGCACAAACCCGGCGACACGGAGGTGGCACGGGCAGGAGCGGACTGGCCGTCTCGGCTTCTCACTTTTTGGATTTTAGAAGGGCATGACATGCCTATATCTGTGTCTCCCCCTCCTTTTACTCCTCCACCTCTTTTCTTTTCGCATGACTATATGTACTTGTCACTTTTCCATGTGTTAGTTGTGTCTTCTGAGCAGTTTGTCAGCTTTTGGACACCTTTGAAGGTGTTTTCTATGTGTTTCTATGTGTTTTTGTTTGCCTGCCATTGGTTTTAACGGTGTTCGAAGGTGTTCGACGAACAGTTCGACGAACAGTTCGGCGAACACACGGGTGTTCGACGAACTGAACCGAACTCGAACACTACGGGGGTGGCTCAACACTACTCCTGTGTCATCCTGGGGAGAGTAAAAGCTTGATGATTGGTTAAAATCACCCTACCAACCGTTTTAAGCTTTCAAATTACTAATCATGTTTATCTGTATCTTGGCTGGAAAATAAGTTGGGCTTTGTAGCAGTGTGCAGCACTGATTCTATTAGGCCATCTATAATAAGCTCCACCAGATTTAAAATTACTAATCATGTTTATCTGCATCTTGACTGGAAAATAATTTGGGCTTTGTAGTGTAGCACCCTGAGGATTCGGCTGCTACAGGGGTATTACACCTCAAGCCAGAGGTGTGATATTCCACTCCCGGGTAAGGATGGAGTGTGGAACTGAGCTCAGTAGGCTGCATGTACTACATACATCCCATTTCCGGGGGACAGACCAATGGTACTCCCACTAGAGAAATGTGCAGGTACGACAGTGTCTGTCCCTGGCTGGAGTGGGAGGGGGGTGGAACATCCCAGTAGTGTAGGGGCAGATAGGGGGAGCAGTCTGGGTAATGCTAGGAGCTCATTGGGTGCTGGTCACCTGAGCTCACACATAGAGGGAGTATATAAGGTGGGAACCATCTTAGAACAGGGTCTTTTGTAGAGGTTTGGTCAGTCTGTCAGAGTTGAGTCAGAGAAGCAGAGCAGCTCAGCCAGCTCCAAGGCCAAGAGAGAGAGAGAGGAGAAAGAAGGACCCAGAGGGGGAGAAGAGGGAACTCCAAGAACCCAAAATTAGACCAGAGGGTGAAGAGTTGGCACAAGGGTACCGGATCCCAAGCTGGTGGAGGGCCCTAATCCTTAGCCAGAGACCGGAGGTCGTGGGCAGGATCTGCCACGACCACCCACTAAATCCACCCGGAAGGCAAACCAAGAATAGGGTCAGGGAACCCAGAGACAAGGGTTTTACCAACAAGAGGCCCGAGGGAGCCGGACTTAGGTGGATCCCTGGTGGGGAAGGCCAGAGAGAAGGACAAGTCAGAAAGGGAGCTCAGGACCACGCTCCAGAATCACCTGGGGGTTGGCCGAGTCCAGGACCTGGTGGACGCAGCACGGCTCGGGTGGTCACTCAAGGCCGGAGTGACCAACACAAAAGCAGTAAGTAAAACCCTGAACTGCACAGCCCGACTCGGAGTCTTATTACCACTCTCACTGCACCACCACAACCACCACCCTCTACAACTGACCTCCTGAGGCTATACCCCTCCCGTTGGGGGTTATACTACCTGAGCTGCACACACACCACCAGCCTCAGCGGACCCTGCTGCAGCGGCGGCCGTAGTGACCGCAAATCAACGGGTGGCGTAGTCGACACTAAAGAACATCCAGCAACATCTGTAGGACTGCCACACACTGAGCTTGACACCCTGGGCACGGACCGGGTCACCGCCACTCGGAGACTACAACCCCCATCTGATTCGGCTCCGGGTATCCCCCAAACAACACTGGCCCAGGGGGCGCGTCAGTAGCAGTGTGCAGCACTGATCCTATTAGGCCATCTATACTAAGCTCCACCAGATTTAAAATTAATAATAATTTTTGCTGCATCTAGCCCGGAAAATAATTTTGGGGCTCCGAGATGCACAAGACACATAAGTGCCTTCTTGCTGCACTACCTGCAACATGACCCTCATATTGTCAGAATTCGAAGTAATCATGACTACTGGGTTGCCACACTCTTAGATCCCCCAAACTTTTCGATCAACCTTTTCATTTTAATAAAGACCAAAAAAATGGTCATTTTTGAAATTATAAGCATTAGCAGGTTGTTAGAAACTGAAATCAAACAGTTTTCAACTCAAAACTTTATTCTAGGTGATGTTACATTTTCACATAGGACCCCTTGTTCAAAAGGAGCTTCTGAACTCTCTCGTCCATTGAATTTGTCAGGTTTTGGATGGTTTCTGCTTCAATTGTTTTGCATGAGGACAGAATACCCTCCCAGAGCTGTTGCTTAGATGTGAACTGCCTCCCGCCATCATAGACACTCCTTTTAATGATGCTCCAAAGGTTCTGAATGGGGTAGAGGTCAGGGGAGCATGGGGGTCACACCATAAGTTTGTCCCCTTTTATGCCCATATCAGCCAGAGATGCAGATGTTTTATGTGCAGCATGAGATGGTGCATTATCATGCAGAAAAATGATCTTGCTGTGAAATACACGATTCTTCTTCTTGAACCATGGCAGGAAGTGCTGTTTGAGAAAATCCACATACATTATGGAGCTCATCTTTAGCGCCTTCAGGGATCCTAAAGGGGCCGACAATCTCTCTCCCCATGATTCCAGCCCAAAACATTACTCCACCTCCTCCTTGTTGGCGCTGTAGCCGTGTTTGCGTGGGGTGTCCATCAACCAGCCATCCTCCACTCCATCCATCTGGACCATCGAGCGCTGCACGGCACTCATCCGTGAACAAAACAGTTTTGAAATCAGTCTTCATGTAATGTTTGGCCCACTGGAGCCGTTTCTGCTTGTGTGAAGTGGATAGAGGAGGTCGACAGGATGGCGTATGCACAGCTGCAAACCTCTGAAGGACCCTGCATCTTGTTGTTCGGGGGACGTTGGAGGCACAAGCAGCTTCAAAAACTTGTCTGCTGCTATGACAAGGCTTTTTTGCCGCTGCTCTTTCAACCTGACGTAATTGCCTGTAGGAAAGAGTCCTCAATTTGCCCTTATCAGCACGCACACGTGTGTACTGTGAATCAGCTACATACTTCTTGATTGCCAAGACACTTCATCCTGATCATCGCACAATGTTGATTGTAGTCATGCCTTGACCTAAACACTCCACAATTTGTTGCTTCTCAGCAGCCGACACATCCTTTTTCTTTCCCATTTTGGCAGAAAATGTAGGCTGCTTAATAATGTGAGAGCGCCTTCTTAAGTAGTCTTGCCTTTCATTGGACACACCTGCCAAACTAATTAGCACAGGTGTCTGCAATTGCTTACAGTGATATAAAGAGCCCTGACACACATCACCATCAATGAGTTTAACTGACAAACAAACAAATTCTTCCCTTATTACTCCTAAACACTTTTTGCATAATAATTTGGAACGCAGTGTACATGTGCTTTTCCACAAAACACCAGTGGTTCACGTAGTGAATCTTACAGTTCTAACTTGCCAACCGTGGTCTGTATGAAATTGTTCAATAAAGGGCCCAAAATTAAGATAACATAGATGGGAGAGGTCTCTATGAATAGGAATTCCTAAGTATTTGATACCCTGTGAGGGCCAGGCAAAGGGAAAGTTGGACTGGATGGAATCCTATATGGATTTGGGGAAGGAGACATCGAGGGCCTCAGACTTCGCTGCATTGATTTTAAAATTTTACCATGTAACAAAGTGATCTATTTCAGCCATAACAGCAGGGATGGATATATGTGATTGAGTGATATATACTAGGACATCATCAGCAAATAGAGAGCACTTGTACTCGGTGCCTCCCACCTCAATCCACCTAATATTGGGGTTATGGCGAATTGATGAGAGCAGGTGCTCCGTCACTAGGATGTATAAGAGAGGGGACAGAGGACATCCCTGCCTTGTCCCATTGGTGATTGTGAAAGGTGATGAAAATGTTCTGACGCACCCCCTGGGCCTTGGGACACCCGGAGCCGGACCCTTTTTGGTGGATGCTGGTGGTTGTAGTCTTCGTGGCGGCGACCCGGTTCCGTGGCTCAGGGCGGTCAAACCAGTGGCGGAACTATTTATGTGGTTTTGATGTTTAAATGTCCGACTACGCCACCCGTGGATTGCGGTCAGAGTGAACCGCCGCTACAGGGCAGACCGCTGAGGCTGGTGTTGTGGGTGCAGTAGAGCGTAGCATAACTCCCCACGGGAGGAGTATAGCCTCAGGGCAGTGTATGCGGAGGATGGGGGTGATGGTGCAGGGCAGCAGCAGTAACGACACGGAGTCAGTGATGCAGTCCAGGGCCTTTACTCACAGTTCTTATTATCCAGACCACGTCTGCAGGTAACGGCTGCCCACGTCGTACTGTGCTCACCAGGTGAGGGGCTCAGACAACTCCCAGATAACTTTGGAGCACTTCACAGGACCCCCTTTGTGTGTCCTTTGTCTGGCCTTTCTTACCAACACTTCTGTCTGGCTGCCTCGGGCCTCCTCTTGGTAAACTTGGCGCCAGTTTCCCTGACCCTATGTGGTGCCTTCCTAGCGGGTGTAGCGAGGGGCTGCGCCACATAAAATGTCAGAGCCTCCGGTTTCTAGCTGAGGGTCGTTTCCTGCCTCCACTAGTTCGGGGACCGGTCTCCCCCTTTGGCCTGACCCCTCACGCAGGTGGATTCGGGCGTGGGGTGGCGACTCGCCCGTCCGCACCCCTGGGATCCCTTCATTCCTCGTTCCTGGAGCCTTCTCCGCTCCTCTTCCTTCCTTCTCCCTCTTACAGGCCTGGGCCTCTGTTACTAGGCCCGCCTCCGGAGCAGAGCTCATGCAGAGCCCCTGCTCCCTGCCACTTCTGCTCAGACTTCTCTGCACTGAACTAAGATGGTGCCCACCTTTTATACTCCCTTCTCAATGCACCCAGGAACTGCTTCCTCCCTGCTCCTGCACTACAGGGTTCCCCTTCCTCAGTGTTCCCTCCCCCCACTCCAGCCAGGGACAGGGACTGTCGTGCCCATCTCAGGGGCATATTGGTCGCCCTGCCCCACGGCAATGTGGTGTAATGCATGCAGGTGTCGGGTCCTGATCCACACTCCATCCTTACCTGAGAGTGAGATATCACACCTCTGGGTGAGGTGCAATACGTCTGTAGCAACCGAGCCCTCAGGGTACTACAGTTCCATTTATCTTCAGCCTAGGTGACGTATTGCGATACAGGGCCGTGATTTTGGCTATAAAAGGGTCCCCTAGACCCCTACCCCAAGCTTTTTAAGAGAATCATATATGGCGTGCCAGGAGACTCTATGGAATGCTTTCTCAGCATCCAACGAGAGTATCTAATTACAAATTTTTAACTGCATCTAGCCCAGAAAATACTTTGTGCCTAGTAGCAGTGTCTGCTAGTCAGCGGATTATCCCGGCTGTTAAGCAAGCTACACCACCTGTAGTTTAGACACTTAATTTTTTCAAAGGAAATGCTTCGGGACCATGGGATACTTAGTGAAGAGCATCAGGAGGCACCCCAAGGCATAGGGGCTGGGACTGGCAGTAGGATGCCTTGCGGTGGACAGCCGAGCTCGATCCTTATAAAAGCTTTTTAACTGCAGCAGCTTTAGTGGACGCTACTGGAGCTGGAATTACCGCGACTGCTGGCATGAGACTTGCCCTCCAATAGATCCTTGTAAATGGATTTAAAGTGTATTCATTCAAATTAGAGAGACAATTTAAATTAAAAAGCTTAGAGCTGCCTCCACCACAGGGGGGCTCGCTCGACCCACCAGCGGACAGGCACCAGTATTGGGAGAGGGGGGCTGGCCGTCAGGGTTCACCGCGGCTCTGGCACAAACCCGGCGACACGGAGGTGGCACGGGCAGGAGCGGACTGGCCGTGTCGGCTTCTCACTTTTTGGATTTTAGAAGGGCATGACATGCCTATATCTGTGTCTCCCCCTCCTTTTACTCCTCCACCTCTTTTATTTTCGCATGACTATATGTACTTGTCACTTTTCCATGTGTTAGTTATGTCTTCTGAGCAGTTTGTCAGCTTTTGGACACCTTTGAAGGTGTTTTCTATGTGTTTCTATGTGTTTTTGTTTGCCTGCCATTGGTTTTAACGGTGTTCGAAGGTGTTCGACGAACAGTTCGACGAACAGTTCGGCGAACACACGGGTGTTCGACGAACCGAACCGAACTCGAACACTACGGGGGTGGCTCAACACTACTCCTGATCCCAATTGTTGGACCAAATATTCAGAAAAGAACTTTACACATTGATAAAAATATTTATGCTAATTTCTTCTGAAAAAGCATCTAAGCCTTTCTTTGAAACCATCAACGGTACCAGCTTTTGAAGTAGATGGTACTTAAAGATTCTTCAAAGAATTGTCTAATACCAGATTGGACCTTCACTATTAGCCACAACAGCTTGTCACATGGCCCCTCATTCAAATGACTGAAATACAATACTAATGTATGGGCAGTCACAACATCACTTCTGATGTCACCCGTTTGCTCAAAGTGTTAGAATTCAGACCTGCAGAAATTTGATTGCAAGCCCAATTTAAATTGAATAAAAATGAGAAAACCAGTTTAAAGATAAAAAAAATATCAGAAGGATATTCCACCAATATGATATTGTGAAAGTACAACTGCTAGGACTCCTACTATCACAAGAATGAATCAATATACCATCAGAACTTTCACAGGGTGCCAAAACGTTAAAAGTCAAGTCTTTCCAATTATTTCTGTTAGATTAGCTCTTCTGTGGGACCAGACCAGATAATTTAGCCTTCAGTCCCAATTAACAATAATGAATCTTTTCAATCGGTTCACCAGTTGTCTATTTTTGGACCAGTAATATAAGTTTATACAGCCAACACAAAAACTATTTTGTGAATATACCTTTACCATTATCTTTCTAATTCATTTTCAGATAAACTGCTCCTTAATCCTTAGCAGATGATAATTGCCCCATGTAGGGGAAAAATTACTTCCCATTTCCAACTACGACAATCAGACTAGTTCCCTGGATCAATGTCTCATCATAGAATCCAGTTCCCAAAACCTGTAATATTACATTTTTCTTTGAACTTTTATATTGATTCAACCATTACAATTTGTGGTGTTAGAGAGTTCCATAATCTCACTGCTCACACAATAAAATATAATCACCATACGAAATAATGATTCCTCTAAATGTAGAGGATGCCCCCTTGTCATCGTTACAGGCCTAGATGTAAAAAGATCATTATTAGAAAGAGCTTTGTTCTGTCTATTCATATATTTGTAGATTGTAAGCCTTCATTTTTCTAAACTGAATAACCCCAAATTTGATAACCTGTTTCGGTATTGCAGTCTACCCATTCCCTTAATAACCTCGGTCGTTCTCTGCACCCGCTCTAGTTCAACTATGTTCTTCTTATATGCTGGAGCCTAAAATTGTACACACTTTTGTGAGTGTGACCGCACTAGTGACTTGTATAGAGGCAAAAGTATGTTCCTGTAGTAAGCATCTACGCCTCTTTTAATGCATCCATTGATTTTGTTTGCCTTGGCAGCAGAGATCTGGCAGTGGTCAATAAGAAATAACAAATTTAAAGCTCCACTCTGAAATGCTATAATATGTAAATAATTGTAATTGTAGGCATTTAGCCCAGGGGAAGCATATAGTAGGTTTAAAGTCCCAACAAAGGAGTACGCCTTGTCGCTGGCTATTGGACTCACACAAATTGGTCAATTTGTGTGCTAAGTACCTTAATTTTTTAACATGTTTTCTACAGTAGTAATGCAGTTCCAATTTCATACATTCAATGTTTACATATTATAGCGTTTCAGAGTGCAGCTTTAAATTTGTTAGTTATGTAGAGTGGCTTGTACCTGTTCATACTTGTCTTTTTCTGTTTGGAAGTGCTGGTCAGTTTTTTGATATCGGTCAATAAAGTTGAGTGTGCTGTCCAGCTATACACCCAAGTTTTTTTCAGTGACCATTTTAGCCAGGATTTTACCATTTGGTGCATAATTGTACATTTTATTTTCTCAGCCCATGTGCATGACCTTACATTTATTTACATTAAACTTCAGTGGATATTTCTCAGCCAAAGCCTCCTGCTTACATAAATATCTTTGTATAATTAAATTATCCTCATCTGAGATGATTCCATTGCAGAGTTTTGTATTTTCAAATACTGAAATTTTACTCTGTATCCCTCTACAAGATCATTAACCAATATGTTAAAAAGAGGGACCAATGCTGACCCCTGGGGTAACCAGCAGTTAACTGTGATGCAATCAAAGTGTGTCTCATTAACAACTATCCTGTGTTTCCTATTAATTAGCCAGTTTTTAACCCAATTGCACATATATTCCCCTTGTCTCATTGTTCTTATATTATTTATATATATATACTAACCTTTTATGTGGCATAGTAATAATTAACTTTGAAAAGTCCAGATAGACAACATCCACAGGCTTACCCTGACTGAGTTTGGAACTTACCTCATGATAGAAGCTAATCAGATTAGTTTGACATGACTAATATTTTAGGATAGAAAACTCTTATAAAACTCTCAAACATTTTTCCCACAGTAGAGGTTAAACTTATCAGCCTATATTTTCTAAGCTTATTTTTTGACCCCTTTTTAAATATTGCTATGCGCCAGTCCTGTGGTAGAGATCCTGTTATTATTAAAAGTAATGTTTTGACTTACTTCCTGCAGTCCTCGATGGTGTATACCATCCAGGCTGAGCAATATTTTAGTGTTTTAAGGCTACACTACCTGTTGGGTTAAGCAACATACATTTAATGGAAAAAAAATTGTATTCCTGATCGTGTGTTTTGTCATGGGATTCTACTTGTGCAAAAACTTTTTAGGGATACAGTATAAAATGATTGAGTTTGGGTCAGGAGACCTGCAGCCATTCCGGAAATCATGGTGCTGTCCACCCTTTCTATCTGAATGCTGAGTAGCTGCTGTATCCTGCAGAACTTCCAACTGAACTTGCTCACAAGCACCTGTCCTATTAACATTTTAGGACAGTTTCCCGCCAGTGTAGCTAGAAGCAGCCATTTTGATGTACTTCAGTGATTGATCATCTTCCTGGATAAAATGTATACAGTTTGAAATCAACTTAGTGGCTGGTAATTATTGTAAAGAGTTGTACGCAACCTTGGAATACCCTGAACACAACCATGAAATGACCTGAAACCCCCAGCATGTAAAGCTGCCACTTTTACGCTGTGTTCAGATAGGCATAATTTTACAGTAAAGTCTGCAGTTACCTGACTGACCATGCCAGCCCGATTGCAGTTGTCTATCCTCTCAGCCCAAACACCCCCACGGTTCTTTGTTCAGCACATTTGGGACTCAACAGACGTAACCACCTACATAGTGACACATGACTACTACTCTCCCTGTGAGAGACAACTATCGCAATTATGCCTTTGTAGACCTCTGGGTAAGCTTGGACACCGGGGGCCTTCAGAGATTACTCACTGTAGTATCCCCCTTGAAGCCATCGCATATCCCCTTCTTCACAGGTCTCAACTATATTGGCCATCTTTGTATTAGCTATCAAATACCAACCACAGAATCCTAAAGGCCAGACCAGGTCACCAGGTAATTATTAGAAAGCACGCATTCTTTTATTTCTCTAACTGCCAATAGTGTCCAACCCTATAGCACCCAATCTATCCTATTGCTTTTTTGCAGCATCTACTCGAAAAAAGAGACTCACTGTCCACCATCTATACCTTTACCAGGCACGTCTAGACCTGCAAAAGACATACCAGGTACTTCCCACCAATTGGGCTTCGTATCCACTACAATCATACCATTTTTACTTACCTCGTCTCTCATACATCCCTTTTGGATTCTCCCATAGGTACCTCTTGCCTGCCTCTAAACCCTCCAGAAAAATCCTCATTAAAAAAGAAGCATTGTATGGTCAATTTTATACACGAATTTTAATATTTTACCTGCAAAAAAATAAACCATATTTATTGTTATCTTACCTGGTATCTTAGTCCATTTTTTCCATCTCTATACGCACTTTATCCAGCGCAGATATATATACAAAGTATGTTTTCCCTGTGCTGTCTGTGATTAACATTGTAGTGGATAGGAGAAGATTTGTAATTTTTATATTTATTTTTCCATGCATGACAATCATTAATTAAAACAATGATGGTGAAAACTGACACTGACTAATGAAACTCTGATTCAAAACACTGATAAACAATGATTCATGTTTTTACATACAAGAAATATCAAAGACGTCTGAATGAGGTCTTAGGGTCAGAAAAATTTCAGGTACTCATCTAAGAAAGTTGACAGGCTGGGACTTGTTTATTAGCTGTTTAAAATATAGCACAAATATAATTAAACAAGCCAAAAAAAACATAGAAAAAATTAATAAATAATTATAATACAATCAACTTATAGAGCAAAAATTGTATTTGACAAAGTTACCAATTAAAAACCAAGTACAGATTGTTCGAAACAACCTTGTCTATTTTATCTTAAAAAAAAAACTACATTCGTAGAAAGAAGTTTAACTCCTTAGGTAGGATACTATCCTCTCAGGGGAATATATACTATGCTGGAATCTTGTAAAATAAGGACAAATTGGCTTCAGTGTCGTGGTTTATTAGTTAGGCTGGCTTAAAGCTCATTAAGGCTAATTGATATGACTGTATGAGCTATGTCTGTGGAACTGCCTGCCTGGAAAAGTTTGGGCACTAGACAGAGTTGGGTAGAAGAACTCCAACTGTGACCAGCCATAAACTAGCAGAAAGACTGTCAAATCTGATTATCCCCCACAAAAGCTCTAATATTTTATTGCAGAATGCTTGTCTGATTACCTTAGCTTATTATGTTTTGATCTACCCTCCAAAATGTGCTAATTAAACAGAAATCATCAAGTCAATTAGAGAGAAGCTCTCATTAAAACTAAATAAAAACTCCAATAAGGGAAATATCCCCATGTGAAAGCTGCAGCCAACTGCAATGGCCTGACCGGGGAAGATTACAATTACCACTACACTACAAATTTAATTTCCCTTCTATTATTTTTAAAACAATGCCACCATTAGAAATCTGAAGCTTCTTTTCATTATAAAATAGTTGATCACAGTAAATGCATACATTTATTTTCCAACATTTAATAAATTAGAGTAAATTAGAGTAAATACAATCTGAAAATTAATGTGAAATAAAATAAAATTTTACAAAAGCAAATTTTAACTCATTGGTAATAATAATATCATTAGGATCTTAGTCCCTTTGGGAGCACAAATCACAATGCATGAACTGGCCGCTGTTCTCCTGATCGGAACTCAGCAGCCTCATAGGTCAGGAGACCCGCTGCCAGTCTATGCATTGTAGTCCGTGCTTGGACTGTATCTCACAGATCTCTAAGGCTAAGTGCCCACGATGCAGAAATGCTGAATATTTTTTCCGCTTCTCCCTGGCAGGAAAAACGCATGCGGTTTTTACATGCATTTTTCTCGCCAGGTAGAAGCGTTTGTCAAGCGTTCTTCACATGCATTTCTGCATGCAGGTTATCAAGCGCTTTCCAAGTGATTTTAGCATCACTTGGAAAAGTGCTTGACAACTTGTTCACACTATATAAATCCATGCAACCGGCATGGATTTATAGTAGTGTGACCAAGTTAGTTAAAAAATAAAGAATAAGAATGGTAAAAAATGAAAAAAAAAAGATTATACTTATCTTCCGATGTCCTCCCGGTGTTTTCTCTGCTGCGTCCGGTGTCTTGGGCGGCTTGCGGTGGTGTGAAGGACCTGCGGTAACGTCATTGAGTCATGTGACAGGTCACATGACTCAATGATGTCATGGCAGGTCCGTCACAACACCGCGAACCATACAGCAGACAAGACGGAGGGGAGAAAACACCGGGAGGACATCAGAAGGTGAGTATAATCTTTTTTTGATTTTAAATTCTTTTTTTGACAGTTTCTATGGTACCCAGGTCTGGATGAGAGTCTCCTCTTCTCCAAACCCGGGTACCATCCGCACATTGAACCGTGTGATATCCGCATGTGCAGATGTAGTGATGCGGATGTCACGTGGTCCAATGCAAGTCAATGGCGGCGATTACGATTAATGGACATGCTGCGTATTTTTCCGCAATGATAATCCGCAGCGGAAATTTCCGCAGCATGTGCACAGCACATGCGGATTATCATTGGGGAACATGGGGCACGTATTACCAAGCATTTTTTAAGCGTTTTCGCTGCGGAAATTCCGCTGCAAAAACTCTTGAAAAACGCATAGTGGGCACGCAGCCTAAAGCTTATTCTCAGTATCTTTCTTCAGGAGCGCACCACCCCTCTGTCTCCTGGGTTCGGTGCCCTACTGAAGATTGACAGTTCAGGCTGGGTGCATGGCTGAGCCACTGTCCCAAACTGTGCGCTCTCCAATGCTGCTACCAGAGGTCATTGGAACCTCGAGGAAACACAAAGGGTCAGAAGCTGGCTAGATACAGCAATCCAGCCAGCTTCAAAGCAGCGATTGTAAAAGCTCTATTGCAAAGAACTTGAGTCCTAGTCAAGGAAACTGGACACACACCTCTAAAAGATGTCAGAGGTGGCCAGTAACCTAGGTAGCGACCAATACACAATAGAATTAAATATTCCGTCATAGAGAGGATTTTTAATAAGCGGTAAAACGCAAAGTTGCTTGTTCTTACAAGTACTTTGAAATTTTACATATTTATGATTACGAGAAACTTCTTTAAGAAACACAAACATTTTTAGTTTTCGTCTTACTTCCAGCGGGGATTTTTTGTACTTTTTTATTTTATTTAAGTACACTGAATGCATTTTTCTATTGATCATATTTCTTGGAATTTTATTTCATGTTTTTGTGTTGTTTCTTTTAAAAGGTATCAGTAGGAGCAACCTTCCTAACCATCTATAAGGATATGCAGGTCACAGAAACTTTAATTAACGTGTCAGACTTTCAGTCATTACATGTCTCACACTGGTAACCCTCCCTTTTATTTACAATAATCTCTGGACACAGATTGTCAGGGAGATCTGTGTCCGGCCCATAGATCTTAACAGCTCATTTACATATAAGAGAAATGTGTTTTTTTCTAGAATACATCAGATCACAAATATAAAGGTAGAATTTTATTCATTTTGCTATGACCTAAATGCCCATATAGATGACTTAGAAGGGTTGATCCTACGGACAGATTCCCTTTAAACAATCTTAACATTTACTTTATTTTATAGCTTTTTTATTTAGTGCACTTAAGGAGTTAATGTTTTTACATATAAAATTAAGTGAATCTCATCAGATGAAACTCTTCAACATCCATATATGCCCAATGGTCAATCCATGCATTGTGGCCCGTATATGGACCACAATATACAGCTGTCTGAACATGGCTTAAAACAGATAACAGTCATATCACACATAATAGTTAATGATTAACGCAGGAAAATGATTTTTCCGTAACGCGTAGATCTTGATCTGGTCCACACCCTTTTCCGTCGCAGTGACATTACTCGTAACAGGATTCGATATTGATGCCGTACTCGGAATGCGCCACCGGTCAGGACGCGACACACTCCATCTTCCTAACAAGAATATACCTAATGGGAGTTACCTTCCTGTACACACAGGATCTTATTGTGGACTCTGGATACTTTGGACCTGATTCATACCAAGCCAGAGTTCCAGTGACTTTCTTAATATTTCTATGAAAACATTCAGTAGATAGGTACTTGGTATTATTTATACATTTATCCCATATGAGCCGATACTTATTAATGTTTTATGATTTTAACATTTACCATATGTCTACTTTACATTGACATAATTTTAAATTGTTAATTTATTTTTGGGGGACATCAGACAGCTTATAAGGCTGGGTGCCCACGTAGCATTTTTCAAGCGTTTATGCTGCGGAATTTCCGCAGCGGAAACGCTTGTGAAACGCTAGGTAATCCGCACCCCATGGTCCCCAAGGGGATTGCGCATGTTCTATGCACATGCTGCGGATTTTTCCGCAGCGTTTATGCTGCGTACAAAAATCCGCAGCATGTCATTTAATTTTGCGGAAGCGCAGCGGAACTCCCGCCATTGACTTGCATTGAAACACATAGAAACCGCGACTGTACATTTGTACAAGTGGCTTCTATGCGTCTCTATGTGCGGATGGTACCCAGTTCTGGAGGAGAGGAGACTCTCATCCAGACCTGGGTACCATTGTACCTGTAAAAAAAAGAATAAAATAACAAATAAAGTTTATATTCACCTTTCCGAAGGCTTTTCTCTGAATGCCGGCATCACTTGAGGACCTGCGGTGACGTCACACTCATGTGACCGCAGGCCCTTCACCGCTCTGTCTCGCGATATGCCGGCAGCCGGGAACCAGACAGGAACGAGCGCTGCAGCCACGCCGGGACATCGGGGGTGAGTATAGCTTTATTTTTTTTATTTTTACGGTCACACTATATAAATCCATGCTGTTTGCATGGATTTATATAGTGTGACCTAGTTGTCAAGCACTTTCCAAGTGATGCTATCGCCTGGAAAGTGCTTGTCAATCTGCATGCGGAAACGCATGTGAATCCGCATGTATTCCGCATGTATTCTGCAGGAAAAACGCATGCACAATTTTCTGCTTCATTTCTGCATCGTGGGCACATAGCCTTAGTGTAGCAACCTTTTTTTCGAGAAACACATTTTGAAGAAACTTTCAGCAGCTTAATTTTAGGAAAAGGATTTGGTTCAAGTCCTTTAAAAGGATCCTAAAAATTAGAAGCCCCACACAGCAACCCATTTGAAAAGTGCACCCCTTAAAATATTCAAAATATCTCTTAGTAAGTATTTAATCTTTTAGGTGTTTCACAGAAATTAAAACAAGGTGGATGTAAAATTTCAACATTCCTACTTTTTCTGTAATGCAGCTGTACAAGACGGGCAAACACAGTTCCTTCCTATTGTTTTTTTTAGACATTCAATCATAGAATCATAGAATCATAGAATGGTAGATTTGGAAGGGACCTCCTGGGTCATCTGGTCCAACCCCCTGCTCAAAGCAGGATTCACTAGATCATCTCAGACAGATGTCTGTCCAGCCTCTGTTTGAAGACGTCCATTGAAGGGGAACTCACCACCTCTCTTGGCAGCCTGTTCCACTCATTGATCACCCTAACTGTCAAAAAGTTTTTTCTAATATCTAATCTGTGTCTCCTCCCATTCAGTTTCATCCCATTGCTTCTAGTCTTTCCTTGTGAAAATGAGAATAAAGATGATCCTTCTACAATGTGACAGCCCTTGACATATTTGTAGACAGCTCTCTACAAATATGTTTGCAGGGGCCTTGAGATGCCAAAGCACTAAAAACTTGCTCCCCATTTTGGAAACTGCAGCCCTCTAGAAATCTAAATTGAGGTATAGGAAGCATTTGAACCCTATAAGTTTTTCATACATTTTTATAGAACTGGGCCATGAAAATTAAACTTTATAATATTATTTACAATTAAATATTAATTATATTAATAATCTATGGGGTATTGTCAAGAGGAAGATGAGAGACACCAGACCCAACAATGCAGACGAGCTGAAGGCTGCTATCAAAGCAACCTGGGCTTCCATAACACCTCAGCAGTGCCACAGGCTGATCGCCTCCATGCCACGCCGCATTGATGCAGTAATTGATGCAAAAGGAGCCCAAGTATTGAGTGCATTTACTGAACATACATTTCAGTAGGCCAACATTTTGGATTTTAAAAATATTTTTCAAACTGTTGTTATAAAGTATTCTAATTTACTGAGATAATGACTTTTGTGTTTTCATTGGCTGTAAGCCATAATCATCAACATTAACAGAAATAAACACTTGAAATAGATCACTCTGTTTGTAATGACTCTATACAATATATGAGTTTCACTTTTTGTATTGAACTGAAATAAATTAACTTTTTGATGATATTCTAATTTAGTGAGATGCACCGGTATTTCTGTTTTCTTTCCATGACCTATAAGTCTCCTTACATTGACATGTCAGGCATGTCACTCTTTACAAGGAGAGATGTAATGTTACCCCTTAGACATCTGTTTTCTTTAGCATTGGTTATGATAATGAAAAATGCCATTTCTTACAATATTATGTAGATTTAGCTCAATTTGTTTTATTTTTACAAGAGGTAGAAAGCAATGTTTTATGCACATTTTCTCAAATACAGCAATACCATACACTGAGTATAAAAAGTCTACACCCCCCTGTTAAAATGCCAGATTTTTGTTATGTAAAAAAATTATAACAAGAAGAATCATTTCATAATATTTTCCACCTTGAATATTGAATCTCACTCATAAACTGTAAAAATCTATTGAGAAACAAACTGAAATCGTTTTGAGGTTGAAAATAAAACTAACAAAACTAAAATAATGTGGTTGCATAAGTGTGAACACCCTCTTATAATTGTTGATGTAGTAGAGATGAGCGAATCTTTTGAAATTCGATTTCACTGGCTTTATTGAACTTTCCCAAAAAATTAGATTCATGATGAATAAAGATGCGTGAGTCTCACTACTGAAAAGCTTGTTATTTTCTCCGAAAATACTCCTGGGAGAGAGGAGAGACCGAGAAACCTGCTAACCATAAGAACTTACACTTAGTAGGATAGAGAAGCCTACTAACCATAAGAGCTTGCACTCTACAGAAGAGAGAGAGAGGGCTCTGCTCACCATAAGAGCTTACACTCTATAGAAGTGAGAGACGACAGCGCTGACCATAAGAGCTTACACACTGCAGAAGAAAAAGACTTACCTATGGTCGCTGGAGATGGAAAAAGATTCTGCAGCTCAAACTGTGCTCCACTGGGAACCGCTGATCTGTGATGTCCCAGGTACTGACCGCCACTGTACAAGGTATGATAATCTGCTAGGTGTCACAGCTCCAGGGCATTATGGGGAAGCATGCCCAGCAATGCAAAAAGACATTCGCTTTTTGATGGTTCGCAGTGTGAAAATGGTGCCAGGCAAGTTTTATTTTGCAAACTGGAAATCGAATTTCAAAGTGTTTTATTTTATGCAAAATTTTGAATTTCAGGAAATTTGACATGAACTCGATCCTCTGCGAAGATCTCTTCATCTTTAGTAGTCAGTACACAGCTGCTATCAAATAAGCAAATTCCGATTAACTTCATATAAAGTTTAGCTTATCTAATAGGATTTTACTGACATTTTCTTACTTGCATTGCACTGCAAAAGTTTTGGCTTGTAAACAGCTTACAATACAGCAAAGGGATCTCATTGTTGAAAGTTACCAGCTAGGTGAAGGGTGCAAAAATTTTTACAAGACATTAGATATTACATGGAACACTCTGAAGATGCTCACCAAAAAGTGGATTAAATTTGGCACAACAGTGACATTAAGTAGACCTGGATGTCCCTAAAAAATTGATGAAAACACAAGAAGAAAATTGGTGCGGGAGGCTGCTAAGAGTCCTACAGCAACATTAAAGGAGCTGCAGGAATTAGTTGTGTACTGCATGTGCCAACCATCTCCCATATTCTTCTTATGTGTGGCCTGAAGGTTGGGCTGACAAGACAGAAGCCTTTCCATACAAAGAAAAACATTCAAACTGAGATTTTCATATGGCAAAAGCATGTGGGAAACTGTGTTATGGTCTGATGAAACCGAGGTTAAGCTTTTTGACCATAATTCTAAAAGGTATGGCTGGTGAAAAGCCAACACTGCGCATTACTAAAAAACACCATATGCACAGTGATGCATGGTGGAGGCAGCATTATGCTTTGGGGCAGTTTTTTGGCAGCTGGAATTGGAACCATCTCCCATATTCTTCTTATGTGTGGCCTGAAGGTTGGGCTGACAAGACAGAAGCCTTTCCATACAAAGAAAAACATTCAAACTGAGCTTTGTATATGACAAAAGCATGTGGGAAACTGTGTTATGGTCTGATGAAACCGAGGTTAAGCTTTTTGACCATAATTCTAAAAGGTATGTCTGGTGAAAAGCCAACACTGCGCATCACCAAAAGAACACCATATGCACAGTGATGCATGGTGGAGGCAGCATTATGCTTTGGGGCAGTTTTTTGGCAGCTGGAATTGGGGCCTTAGAAAAGGTGGAGGGAATTATGAACAGATCAAAATATTAGTCAATTTAGCAAAAAAAACTACTGGCCTCTGCTAAGAAGTTGAAGATAAAGAGGAGTTTCACCTCTCAACATGACAACATACCAAAGCATACCTCCAAATCAACAAAAGAATGGCTTGGCCAGAAGAAAATCAAAGTTAAATCCAATTGATAAGAAGTGGGCTGCGCTGAAGAGGGCACTGTACACAGGAGATGCCCTCATAATCTGACAGATTTGAAGTGCTACTACAAGGAAGAGTGGGCAAAGATTGCCAATTCTAGATGTGCCATGCTGATAGACTCCTACCTTAAAAGACTGAAAGCAGTCATAAATTGAAAGGGTACTTTAACAAAGTGTTAACCTAAGGCCACGGCCCCACTATCAGTATTTGGTCAGTATTCGTCAGTATTTTTTCTCAGGAGTGGGAGCCCAAACCAGGTGAGGAACAATCAGAGAAAACATATAATAGAAACAAGTCACCAATTCTGCATTTATCACCCACTCCTGGTTTAGTCTCCCACTTCTGAAAAAAATACTGACCAAATACTGATAGTGGGGCCATGGCCTAAGAGTGCTCATATTTATACTAACACATTATTTTAGTACTTTATTTTTCTTTTTCTATACGAAAAGGTTTCAGTTTATTCTTCAACTGAATTGTACAGATTATGGGTGGAATTAAAGGGGGAAAAGTTCTGAAATTATTCTTCTTGTATGATTTTTTACATGACAAAAGTCTGGCATTTTAACAGAGGTGTTTAAATTTTTTATATCAGTATAGCTACAGCAATATCTAATTTATCATATGTGCCACCATTCTCTGGGAGCCATTACATTTTGATTTTTCTCTTGACTGAGCCATTTTATACTTTGCAGGATGGGTTGTAGCTTTAATTGGCACAACTTTGCAGTGCTTACAAAATTTTGATCACTTTTTATTAAATTTTTTTGCGAGATAAAAAACAGCAATTCTGCTTTTTCAATTGTGAGAACTGGCAGTAAGTTCACACGCTGCAAGTGGTGACGTCAGTAAGGTTACCACAAGCGCCGGCACGGGAGGTGAGTATAGGTGTTTTTATTTTCACGGGGACAAACATTCAGATCGAGAAGGGGATGTCCTAGTAGTGGACAGCCCCTTTAAACATGCTGTTCAAGTTTTGTAATGCTTATTTTGCCCTGGGGGGGGAGCACTGTAGGGCTATTAAACACTTGCTGGCAGATTCTTCATAAAGGTTAGATCTGATCCTATGGTCAGATAATTTTCAAGGGACCATGCTAAAAAAAATTTAAAAAGCTGACAACTCCATTTACTTTACTTTTTTTTATAGCGATTGCTTTTTTAGGTACATCAGTCATCAATTAATGGACAATTAGCCATTTCCGATATCTTGTTTAATTAGATATTGATAACCCCTTCTGATGAGTAGTGATTTACCTCTGTTTCAAGCTACCTGAGAGTTTCTCATGAGCGCTGGTTGATCTTTTTTCAGTTCTAACAGGAAGGGAAAAGAGAGTAAATCTCCAGCTGTTAGAATGGCAAATTTCCAGCTAAGAGGCCAAAGAAGAATGACAGGCTTGTGAATGATGAGGAAATAAAGGTCAATTGGCCATGCAGAAGAAAAACGTTGCGGGAGAAAGCGGACAGTGAAAATGATTGGAAATGATGGCAGAGCTTTGAGAAATAATATGTTATAGTCATTGGTCATATCATAAAGTTTTTATCTTATATTTCATTTGGAAGAAGATGAAACAGACAGGCTTACCCTCTGATGACAAGGACCACTTTGCAGCAGAAGGAGAAATTTCAACACAAAAATGGCTCCATTAAAAAAGTAGACATTTGATATAAATCTTTACTGTATTTTTACTTTTTTTCATAATTCCTTCTATCAGCTGCTTACAAAGTAATATAATTGTATTTTTAGCATTAAAAGATCCTATATGAGATTTTAAAGCCCATGTTTTCACATATAGTTCATCTATCCCTTAAAGGGAATCTGTCAACAGGTTTTTGCCACCCAATCTGAGAACAGCATAATACAGAGACCTTGATTCCCGTGATGTGTCACTTACTGGGTTCCTTAGTGTAGTTTTGATAAAATCACAGTTTTATCAACAGGAGATTATCACTAGAGGACTAGTAAATTGTAAGGTAGTCAGGCAAATTCATGAGCTCTGTATAACCCCACTCCACCACTGATTGGCAACTTTCTACTCATGTACAGTATACACATGAAGTTGCCAATCAGTGGTATGGGTGGGGTTATACAGAGCTTAACATTCAGTTTAGTAAAATTACAGCAAGCAGGACGTAGATAATACATCGCTGGAATCAGGGTCTCTGCCTCTACATTATGGTGCTCTAAGATGGGGTAGGAAAAACCTCGCTTCAAAGGTGTTGTCCACTAAGATGATAACCCCTTCTCAATCACTATATTTCCACCCAGCAAAATAATAACACCTACACTCACGTCCATTACCGGCACCATTCCAGTGGTATCAGCACTGGCTCCTCCGTGGCTCGCGTGACATTGTTGTGTCACGTGATCCCTGCAGCCAATCAGTGGCTGCTTCATTGTCCTCTCCTTTGGAAGTAGCTGACATCAATAGGAAGGATCTCTCATTTTCTCCAGATGTCTGATATGTCCGGAGGGGAGAGTGAAGCCAGAGCTGATTGGCAGCAGAACAATGTCATGCGAGCCCCAGGAGAGCTAGTGCTGACACTGTTAGAATGACGCTGGCAGTAGAGGTGAGTATACAGTGGCATGTAAAAGTTTGGGCACCCTTGGTCAAAATAACGGTTATCGTGAACAGTTAAGCAAGTTGAAGATGAAATGATCTCTAAAAGGCCTAAAGTTAAAGATGACACAATTTCTTTGTGGCGATGCAATAGTTTGGGCACTCTTGAAGATTTGTGTGCTCAGATAACTTTTACCAAGGTTTCAGACCTTAATTAGCCCGTTGGGGTTATGGCTTGTTCAGGTGATGCAAATTTCCGAGCTTTATAAAAACCCAGCCTTCTCTAACCTTGTGCCAAAAACAGCCATGGGTTCTTCTATCAGCTGCCTAGCACTCTGAAAATTAAAATGGTGGAGGCCCACAAAGCAGGAGAAGGCTATGAGAAGATAGCAAAGCATTTAAGTTGCTCTTTCCTCAGTTTGAAATGCAATAGTGGAGGTCAAAATAAGGTCTGGAAGACCAAGCAAAATTTCAGTGAGAACTGCTCGTAGGATTGCTTGAGAGGCAAATTAGTACCCCCGCTTGACTGCAAAAGACCTTCAGAAAGATTTTCCAGACTCTGGAGTTGTGGTACACTATGCTACTGTTCAGAGACACCTGCACAAATATGGCCTTCATGGAAGAGTCATCAGAAGAAAACCTCTCCTGCGTCCTCACCATAAAACTCAGTGTCAGAAGTATGCAAAAGAACATCTAAACAAGCCTGATGCATTTTGGAAACAAGTCCTGTTGACCAATAAGGTTAAAATAGAATTCTTTGGACACAATGATCAAAGGTAAGTGTGCAGAAAAAAGGGCACAGAATTTCAGGAAAAGAACATCTCGCCAACCAGTAAGCATGGGGGTGGATCAATCATGCTTTGGGGTTGAGTTACAGCTAATGGCACAAGGAACATTTCACGGATAGAGGGAAGAATATACTTAATGAAATTTCAACAAATTCTTGATGCAAGCATAACACCATCTGTAAAAAGCTGAAGTTAAAAAGAGGATGACTTTTACAAATGGATAATGATCCTAAACACATGTCAAAATTCACAATAGACTAACTCAAAAGACGCAAGCTGAAGTTTTTACATTGGCCCTTACAGTCCTCTGATCTG
Organism: Phyllobates terribilis; assembly: GCF_046119375.1. Taxonomy (NCBI): domain Eukaryota; kingdom Metazoa; phylum Chordata; class Amphibia; order Anura; family Dendrobatidae; genus Phyllobates; species Phyllobates terribilis. Next base: position 847,303,987 of record NW_027362763.1, read on the forward strand.
AACATCATTAAAAATCTGTGGCTAGACCTCAAAATAGCAGTGCATGCAAGTGACTCGCCCAGGGGGGATATATGGGGGAGACTCGGTACCCGGGCTTTTAACTCCTTGGGATGTCGCGGCAGTCGGCTCCCGGGCCAGTCCTCTGGGTCACTCTTTAAAAGGGGTTTTAGTGTTTTTGTTAACAGTTTGTCTCGTGACGCCACCTGTGGTTTCTGGTAATAGTTACCAGCGCTGCTGCAGACCTCCGGGTGTGATGGGATGGCAGCTGGGATGTTTCTGCTCCCCACAGGCGGAGCAGGCCCCCGGGGCAGGGTTGATGGATGGGATGCAGGTGAGAGATGGCCCGGTCGGGTCAGGGGGAATGACGGACACGCACACAGGGGATTCGCTTCAGTACCTTTACTGGTGTAACGGCAGGTATGGTCCAGGGTACTTGCTAGGAAAGGAGCACTTCAGGACTCTCCCCAGTGAGCGGGTATAAGGCCTCCTGATCCGTTTCTTCTCCTCTCTAAGCTTCTGGCCCGCCTGGAACTTGGCCTTGCTTCTATGTTGTGTTGCTCTCTCACCTGACCGCTTGGTAACCACTTTCCCTGGACGCCGGGGCCTTCGTGGTTCCTAGTCCTGTTATTGATGGTAGCTTCAGGATGACCAGGGGTCTGGAAGCCTCCTGGTATGCCGGTTGTCCCTACTGGGTGTAGAGAACCCTGTAGACGCGGACCCGGTGTCCGGATTGTGTCTTGGGGTGAGCCTGTGATGCTCCTCTGCCCCCTCAACTCCTCTCTCCTCTCTCCTTGCCTCGGCCACACTCCGGGCCCTCAGTACACAGCAGCTCATGTGCTGCTTCTTCACTGGTCTAAGTGCCAGCACACTGTCTGACTGAACTCTACTGCCTGACTCCACCCTCCATATATATATAGCCCTAACAGGGCTCCCTCTTGTGGTATGAGGTGGAAGGGTGGAGGTGTTTGTTTGTAGTGAGGGCCTGTTGTTGAGGAGTCCGTCCATGCACCCTTTTGGGTCCTGTGGTACCTGTAGTAGCAGGGTGCCACACAAGACGATCCAGAAATCTCACAGAACAGGAAGAATCTTCAGAGGAAGAATGGATGAAAATCCTTCAAACAAGAATTGAAAGACTCTTGGCTGGCTACAAAAAGCGTTTACAAGCTGTCAAACTTGCAAAAGGTGGTGCAACTACAGTAGGTACTAACTATGCAGGGTGCTAAAACTTTTGCATCGGCCCATTTTCCTTTTTGTAATTTTAAAAATGTAAAAGATGAAAATATATATTTTCTTTTTTGCCTAAAATACAAAGGAAATGTATCTTTACCTTTTGGCCTTTTAGAGATCGTTTCACCTTCATCTTGCTTAACTGTTCACAATAAGGCTGTGTGCCCACTATGCGTTTTTTAAGCGTTTCCGCAGTGGCAATTCCGCTGCAGAAACGCTTAAAAAACGCTTGGTAGAAGGTCTGTCATGCTCCCCAATGATAATCCGCATGTGCTGTGCACATGCTGCGGAAATTCCCGCTGCGGATTATCATTGTGGAAAAATCCACAGCACTACCAATTATTTTGCGTAAACGCAGCGTTTTTGCCGCCATTGACTTGCATTGGAACTCATGGAATCTGCATCTGCAGATGCGGAATCCAAGCGTTTCAATGTGCGGATGGTACCCGGGTTTGGAGAAGAGGAGACTCTCCTATGTACCCGGGTACCACAGTACTTACCTGTTAAAAAAAGAATAAAATAAAAGATATACATTATACTTACCTTCTGATGGCCCCCGGTCTCCACAGCGATGCGTCCTGGCTTGCCGGCAACTCGCAATGGTCTGAAAAGGACCGGCCATGACGTCATTTAGTCATGTGACGGGTCACACGACCGCTGACGTCGGCAGGTCCTTTAGTGTACCGCGAGCTGCCGGCAAGCCGAGACACATCGGATAAAGACACCGGGGGCCATCAGAAGGTAAGTATATATTTATTTTTTTATTTTTTACCATTCTTTACGGTGACACTATATAAATCCATGCTGTTTGCATGGATTTATATAGTGTGACCAAGTTGTCAAGCACTTTCCAAGTGATGCTAAAATTGCTTGACAACCCGCATGCGGAAATGCATGTGAAGAACGCTTCACATCCACATGTCCCTGGCAGGAAAAACACATGTACAATCCACATGTACAATCCACATGTACAATCCGCATGCGTTTTTTCTGCCAGGGAGATACAGAAACGCTCAGGAAAAATCCGGAGTATTTCTGCATCGTGGGCACATAGCCTTACAGTCATTTTGACCAGGGGTGCCCAAACTTTTACATGCCACTGTAGGTGTTATTATTTTACTGGGGGAAACATAGGGATTGAGAAGGGGTTATCTGAGTAGTGGAAAACATCTTTAATCTCATTCAAGAAGAATGGGGACAGTGAGTCCACCAATTAATTCCATGCTTAATAACATTGACACATCAAAATTTAAGTCCCACTTACAGGACTGCCAATGAACACCCTCAAAATGACCAATAAGACCTTCTTAGATGTGGCTTTGTTAAGCCCTGCAGTTCAAGGGACTGTCCCTGGAAAAATGAGAATGTTGGATAGAGTTGTCACAGTTGAATTGGACTGTAGTCTGGGCTCTACCTAAACTACTTCAGGAAATACATAACTGTGTATTGATAGGAGTGATCATATGATAATCTTTACCGTTGCAAAGGCCTTTTTTTCAATTACAGTAGTTACTGGTTTAGCCATGTATTTGACTTTTTTGTGTTTATTTTAATAGTTTGCATGGTTAAGGGGAGTGTGTCAGAATGACAGTTCAAACTAAGTACAGGCACTTGGTGCGCCCTCTGTGACCAAACAGTTCATTACACCTTCCTACATACTTCTTTTCCCTCTATCTCTGCCCCTCCTCTATTTTGATTGACAGCTCTGGTGTTGGTAAGGCCAGTTTTATCTCTGTGATGTTTTTTTGATGTTTTGTCGTTTTGTGAGGCGTTTTTAATTTTAGAGTAGGGACTCGCAAGTATGAGTACCCTTGACGCTGGTGCGAGCTTGCATATTTTGGCCAAAATATCGACCAATACCTCATGTAATGTATTTATTTTATATGTTATTTTTCATCTTTTTATTGCACATTTTTCATTTTTTGCAGGATGCAGCCAGGTCGTTTTTGTATTGGTTGGGTGAATTGGGGTGTCTGTCTTGTCTGGTGCATGTATATAGTGCTGGACAGCCCGCTTGATTTAAAATTATTGGCGTCATTAATAGGCTGTAAGCCAGACACTGTGCATCACACCTGTCTGTGTGACTGGCGTCCTATGCAAGCCCCATCTGTGTGCATTTATAATACTACACAGCCACTCACATATCTGTCAATTCGTGGAGGGGGTGGCTGTCGCATCAGTATTTTGCACCTGTGCTGCCCCCGCCTTTATCATGGAGGTCTGCTGCATCCTGTTTGTGCTTTGGTAATCTGACCTGGTTTTGGTTTTGTTTCTTTTCTGTGATGTTTTTTTCTGGAAAAGGGGAGAGTGAGATGGAAAACAAGTAGTTGGGAAAGTGCACTGAACAGTTTGGTCACACCAAGGGTGCACCGAGCGCCTGTACTTGAATTGAACAGTCATTCTGTGTTTACAGATTCCCTTTAATTTGGTTGTAAAGTTGCAGAAAAAACAAGGCTGCCTTTTTCCAGAAAATGCACCACACCTGTCAGGGGTGGATTTAGAGTAGAAAGGGCCTCGGGCAGTTTAGAAGGCGCGCCCCCCCCCCCCCTCCACACACACACACACACATACACACACATACACACACACACACACACACACACACACACCTGATGTATCACGTGACATGTCACATGATCCCCTGTGATAGATCATGTGATAGATCACGTGAAATTAATTTGGCACAATATTAATTATAATAATTTTTTTTAGCCTGTGTGCCCACTATGCGTTTTTTTAGCGTTTCTGCAGCGCCAATTCCGCAGCAGAAACACTTAAAAACGCTTGGTAGAAGGTCTGCCATGGTCCACAATGATAATCCGCATGTGCTGTGCACATGCTGCGGAAATTTCCACTGCGGATTATCATTGCGGAAAAATCCGCAGCACTACCAATTATTTTGTGGAAGCGTGGCACTTTCGCCGCCATTGACTTGCATTGGAACACATGGAATCCGCATCACTACATCTGTACATGCGGAATCCAAGCGTTTCAATGTGCGGATGGTACCCGGGTGTGGAGGAGAGGAGAGTCTCCTCCGGACCCGGGTACCATAGAACCTGTAAAAAAAGAATAAAATAAAAAATAAATATTATACTTACATTCTGATGGCCCCCGGTGTCTTTATCCGATGCATCCTGGCTTGCTGGCAGCTCGCGATGGTCTGAAAAGGACCTGCCGTGACGTCATTTAGTCATGTGACGAGTCACGCGACGGCAGGCCATCAGAAGGTAATTATATATTTATTTTTTACCATTCTTTTACGGTCACACTATATAAATCCATGCCGGTTGCATGGATTTATATAGTGTGACCAAGTTGTCAAGCACTTTCCAAGTGATGCTAAAATCGCTTGGAAAGCGCTTGTCAACCCGCATGTGGAAATGCATGTGAAGAACGCTTCACATCAGCAAGTCCCTGGCAGGAAAAACACATGTACAATCCACATGTACAATCCGCATGTACAATTCACATGCGTTTTTTCTGCCAGGGAGATGCAGAAACGCTCAGGAAAAATCCGGAGCATTTCTGCATTGTGGGCACATAGCCTTACATTAATTGTATAACTCAATATTGAGCACACGTAGCCATCTATACACAGCAGGAGGCCACACGTAGCCATCTATACACAGCAGGAGGCCGCATGTAGCCATCTATACACAGCAGGAGGCCGCACGGCGCCACCTATACACAGCGGGAGGCCGCACAATGCCATCTATACACAGCAGGAGGCCGCACGGCGCCATCTATACACAGCAGGAGGCTGCACGGCGCCATCTATACACAGCAGGAGGCCGCACGTAGCCATCTATACACAGCAGGAGGCCGCACGCAGCCATCTATACACAGCAGGAGGCCGCACGGAGCCATCTATCACAGCAGGAGGCCGCACGTAGCCATCTATACACAGCAAGAGGCCGCACGGTGCAACCTATACACAGCGGGAGGCCGCACGATGCCATCTATACACAGTAGGAGTCTGCACGGCGCCATCTATACACAGCAGGAGGCCGCACGGTGCAACCTATACACAGCGGGAGGCCGCACGATGCCATCTATACACAGCAGGAGTCCGCACGGCGCAACCTATACACAGCGGGAGGCCACACGGCGCCATCTATACACAGCAGGAGGCCGCACGGCGTCATCTATACACAGAAGGGGACCGCACGGTGCCATCTATACACAGCAGGAGGCCGCACGATGCCATCTTTACACAGCAGGAGGCCGCACGGCGCCATCTATACACAGCGGGAGGCCGCAGGGCGCCATCTATACACAGCGGGAGGCCGCACGGCGCCACCTATACACAGCGGGAGGCCGCACAATGCCATCTATACACAGCAGGAGGCCGCACGGCGCCATCTATACACAGCAGGAGGCTGCACGGCGCCATCTATACACAGCAGGAGGCCGCACGCAGCCATATATACACAGCAGGAGGCCGCACGCAGCCATCTATACACAGCAGGAGGCCTCACCTAGCCATCTATACACAGCAGGAGGCCGCATGTAGCCATCTATACACAGCAGGAGGCCGCACAATGCCATCTATACACAGCAAGAGGCCGCACGGCGCCATCTATACACAGCAGGAGGCTGCACGGCGCCATCTATACACAGCAGGACGCCGCACGCAGCCATCTATACACAGCAGGAGGCCGCACGCAGCCATCTATACACAGCAGGAGGCCGCACGGAGCCATCTATCACAGCAGGAGGCCGCACGGAGCCATCTATACACAGCAGGAGGCCGCACGGCGCAACCTATACACAGCGGGAGGCCGCACGATGCCATCTATACACAGCAGGAGTCCGCACGGCACCATCTATATACAGCAGGAGGCCGCACGGTGCAACCTATACACAGCGGGAGGCCGCACGATGCCATCTATACACAGCAGGAGTCCGCACGGCGCAACCTATACACAGCGGGAGGCCGCACGGTGCCATCTATACACAGCAGGAGGCCGCACGGCGTCATCTATACACAGCAGGGGACCGCACGGTGCCATCTATACACAGCGGGAGGCCACACGATGCCATCTTTACACAGCGGGAGGCCGCACGGCGCCATCTATACACAGCGGGAGGCCGCACGATGCCATCTTTACACAGCAGGAGGCCGCACAGCGCCATCTATACACAGCGGGAGGCCGCAGGGCGCCATCTATACACAGCGGGAGGCCGCACGGCGCCATCTATACACAGCGGGAGGCCGCACGGCGCCCCCCTCAGAGACAACAGGAGGCCACATGGCGCCATCTATACTCAGCAGGAGGCCGCACGCAGTCACGCACGCACACAAACATATACAGACATATACATACATGCATAAACACATTTGAAACACAAAAATACATATAAACAGACATCACACAATGATATCTGCCTGCACACACGCACACACACATACACACACACACACACACACACACACATACATACATACATACATACATACATACATACATACATACATACATACACACACATACATATACACACACACACACTCTCAACATCCCCCGGCTCGGCTCCAGTCCTCCTGGCTCCTGCTCCTCTCCGGTGGTAAGTAGCAGTGCAGGCCGGGTGCACACTGTGTGACGTCACAGCTAGGAGACACGGCCGCGCACATGGCCGTGTCTCCTAGCAGTGACGCGGCCGGGCCAGCACACAGGGAAGTTAACTGCTGCAGTGCTGGCCCGGCCGAAGAAGAAGCAACGGCCGTGCGCGGCTGCTGGGGGAGCGGTCCGGGGGCCCCCCCGCCATTGTCTGCCGGTATGTGCCGCGGCACCGCACGTATAATGAGGACAATCTGGCCATAGACACCCCGGGCCCCCTGGAGGTTCGGGGCCCCGGGCGGTAGCCCAGATCGTCCTCATTATAATCCGCCTATGACACCTGTCCTTGGTTTGTGTCTAGTACTGCAGCTGTTTCATTCAAGTAAATAGGACAGAGCTCCAATGCTACACACGTACTATGGACAGGTGCGGCACTGTTATTGGAAGACATATCTTACTAATCCTGCACAACTCCTTTCAGGAGAGGAATTAATGATTATATAATTTTATTTTTCATTTTGGAGTAAATTTCAAACACTGTTGATGTCTTTCTTTGTCATTGAGAATCCTTGCTGTAAAGACTCACATATATTATCTGTGCCTTTTATATACTTACATGTTATTAAGAATTTCTCATGGGTGGGATTCAAGTCTTTGATAACAGGTTCCCGATCTGGTGTGACTGATGCCTTTGTGTAATGCGCTACAGGGAATTATTTCTACTCTAATAACCAAATATTAGAAATGTCTAATTAGGTTAACAAATTATGAATATGTTTCTGCCTTCTGAGACTACAACTCCAAGTATGACCTAAATATTGGCAAGGGATGCTGAGAGTTATTTTTTTTCCAAGTGAATTAAGGACTGATCAAACACAGAGAAGACACAATGACATTCAGTGACGTTCTGGTGACATGTTCTCCGAATGGAGTTGTCCTTCCTTTCTCTCCACAGGGCCGTGGAGTCGGTAAGCCAAACCTCTGAGTCCGACTCCTCAATTTCCATGACTCCGACTCCAACTTCACGACTCCGACTCCCTCATACATGGCTCATGATTAAGTGATAAATTTACTGTAGCACAGATTCATCTCAGCTAAAAGTCTAGACCCTTAGATCAGGAATAGGACAGACATTTATAGGACATTTCATAACTTTCCCAAATTCTTATGAAAAAAATATTCCCCACAAACTGCATTGAACTACTGTACCCAATTTATTATAAATTTTAGGAGTTGGATTCAGTTTATTTTATACCGACTCCGACTCCACCAAAATGGACACTGACTCCGACTCCACAGCCCTGCTTCTCCATCTGGTCCAGATCTTCATGACTTCTTCCAGCTATGTCCTGCTCCTGTCCTACACTATGCCCTCTAAAAATAACACGGCCATACATTATGCATTCTAAATATAAAAGTGACACAAGCACAATAAATTAAAATGTAACATGTCCACATAATTAATTATAATATACTGTGCCTGCAGAAAAAAATATAATATAATGCACTCCAAAAATAAATAGTACGTTATTGTGCCCTTTAACAAATTATAATGACCACTGTGTACCCTGTAAAATACTCATCTGTACCAGGTATGATGCCATCCAGCAGAGCAGGTTGGCCTTTTCTAGTCAGGGCTAGTTCTACCACAAAGATGCATGACATTATCATTATGCCGCCAGAATCCTTGCCCAGAAGCCAGGCCTGGCCAAAATAGACGAGGGCTGGTAGTAGCAGGACAAGAAGAGCAGCTGTGCTGGGAGCCACGGACTGCCTTACAATGCATTAACACTTGATTATTCAATTATAGTTCTGTCCTAAGGACTTAGAAACAATTTGACTACAGGGCAACTAGATCAGACATTTTGCTTTTCCCATGTTGAACCAGTTTGTGAGAAACAGAGGGAAAACTCCAGATCACATCCATTGGATTTATATAATGAACATGGCACTTGGCCACTGCGAGACACCCTATATGTAAATGTCATGGTGTCTTAGATCTTCCCTGATAAACCCAATGAGAATTTACGCTCCTGAAATGCGTCAGACCCAACAGCTTGTGATTAAAATAACTCCTGTTTGCAAAGCAATCCAAAAATACCATTGTGCTGGGGATTGCCTGAATTCTAGTTCTGGAATTTTTAGAGTCGTTATAATAAACTACAAAAATAACAAATAAATTACAAAAGAATAAAGAGTATCTATATCTCTCTCTATCAATTATCTATCTTTTGAGCTTAAACTGATTTACTTATTTTTTTCTACACCTGTTGATTAATAATTTCAAATATTTTTGGAAGCAGCATAACTATAAAATAAAATGTAACAGTATATAAATATACGCTATGTCTGGTAGTAGGTCTAGCTCACATAAAAGATATCTGGAAAAAGAATTATACACTGTTTTTTTCACATTCAGAATACATGCACGCATGCTCAGTGACGGCGCTTGCTAAGTGGGTCACATTGCTATTGTGTTTCAGCTTGTAACTAATCTCATTGTTTATACTAATGACTTCAATAAAAGGAAAGTATTAAAAAAGATTAGTGAGTCACATTGCAAATGTACACACGTATACAAGACTTATAGCCCCAGAGGCTATGGAACATTTCTACAGCCTTCTGAATTGCATTTTGGTAGAAATAGTAACTTATTTATCTATTATTAGTCTTTACTAAGAGCAAGACCTTTAGTATATCACCATATCATGCTGCACACACATCCAGTCTATCCGAGAATAAAAAGCAATATGCATGGTCATCACTATGTCCACGCAGAACTGTCCTTACATATTACAACAATTCTCAAATACCTGAAAATTAATGGGCATACAATATAGTTATACACTGTCGGACTGGGTTGGCAAAGGTCCACCAGTAACACTGATTCTTGGGGCCCAATGTTCAGTTACATATAAGGCTGTGTGCCCACGATGCGTTTTTCAAGCGTTTACGCTGCGGAATTTCCGCAGCGTAAACGCTTGGGAAACGCTTGGTAAACCGCCCCCCATGGTCTCCAATGCAATTCCGCACTTTCAATGCCCATGCTGCGGATTTTTCCGCAGCGTTTATGCTGCGCTCAAAAATCCGCAGCATGTCCATTAATTTTGCGGAAGCGCTGCGTTTTTGCCGCCATTGACTTGCATTAGAACGCACCAATTCCGCAAGACTGCATCTGTACTTGCGTAATTGGCGCGTTCTAATGTGCGGATGGTACCCGGGTGTAGAGGAGAGGAGACTCTCCTCCACACCCAGGTACCATTAAAAGATGTTAAAAAAAGAATAAAATAAAAAATAAAGATTATATTCACCTTCCAACGGCCCCCGGACTCCTTCTCTTCGCTTGCCAACAGATCGCGCAGGACTGAAGGACCTGCGGTGACGTCACAGTCATGTGACGGCAGGTCTTTCAGTACAGCGTACCGCGATCTGCCGGCAGCCAGCACAGGAGCGCAGAAAGTCTCGGGGGCCATCGGGGTAAGTAAAAGGTTTATTTTTTTATTTTTAACCATTCTTTCGGGTCACACTATATAAATCCATGCCGTTTGCATGGATTTATATAGTGTGACCTAGTTGTCACAAGCACTTTCCAAGTGATGCTAAAATAGCTTGGAAAGCGCTTGTCAACCCGCATGCGGAAATGCCAGTGAAGAACGCTTCATTTCCGCATGTTCCTGGCAGGAAACCGCATGTACAATCCGCATGCATTTTTTCTGCCAGGGAGATGCAGAAACGCTCAGGAAAAAATCATGAGCATTTCTGCATCGTGGGTACATAGCCTAAAAATAACCTGACCCTAGTACACAAATTTAGTTTTGCTTCTATGTAATATTAACTTGGCTAGCTTGTTTAATGAATCATTAGATTATACCTTTTTCTGCAAATTGTGAACCAAGTGTAATAGCACTACTCATTAGCACTCCTTCACAGGGGCCTACCTGAGGATTCTCCTGTTCTCCCGTGGGCCAGTCCGAGCCTGTAGTTACATTATGATTGTGTGTAACCCTATCATTTCACTTCTTTGCTTCCTTCTACTGAAAGGTGCATGTACTCTAAAGGCGACCATGCAGCCTTTATTTGTCCCCTGGAGACCGGAGGCACTTGTGGTCCATACGTGTAAATCAATATTAGCAGAGAAGGAACAGTAAAATTGACCTAAAGTGTTATTCCTAAGATGGCAAGTTATCACCTATGCACAACATAACTTGCTGATCGCTGGAGTCTCACCACTGGGAACATTACCAGTCCAGAGAATGAGAATCTAAAATGTTCTGTTGGAATGAAGCAGTGGCCAGACATGTTCACCCACAGCTCTGTTTTCGTGGCCAGAGACAGGACCCCAAGTGATCAGGGAGTTGGCACATAACCGGTCGTAAAAATGGGATGGGGCACCAAGAGCTCATTAAAGTGTTTAACAGTATGTTGATGCAAAGCAGCACGGGAAAACTGATTTATGTTTATCATTGCTATTGGGCTTCTGTACTTTATGTATGTTATTCTTTTTGCCCACTGGCGTATGACTCAAAAAAGAGAGGCCATCGGAATAATTGAATCTCCGCAGGATGGAGACAAGGTAGTGAGCCCAGGTATAACCTACTAACACATCCTTAGTAAATATACTTAGACATTATTCAACCATTAGGACAATTAGTTTTCTGATCTTCAAGCCATAAGACACAATTATCCTCAAAACATTCCTTCCAATGCCCAGTATTTTAAGTTTGGCAATGAAAGCAATTACGTATTTTACCAACTATTGAAGGTTAATTCCATTTTTCTGTCACTTAGTGTGTCGACCGGTTACAAGAATAACTGCTTATATTTCTTACTTTATTTACAACTTCAAGGGCAAACACAAAAGATAGTAAAAAATAATATAAAAATACACAGTATGACAAATGGTTGAACTTGCATCTCTGACAAATCTTAGCATTCAACTCAAGTTAGGTGTTTTGGGGGAGGGGGGTTAATAAACATTTCCATCAAACCATCAAAGTTTTAAACCCCCAAATATATTGCCATCATCCATATTATATAGCACGGTGTACTGACAATTGCTCATTTTGCCTTTCTACCCAGATAATTCTTCTCTTTTCTCTGCTCTGTGTAGAAACAGGAAGACTCTTTTCTCTGCAGGAGTCATCCCTCTCTTCAACTCCAGACTTAGCTGCTCTGCTCCTCACCCCTGCCAGGGACTTTTGCAGTGATGACTCATGCAGGGAAAAGAGACTTCCTGTTTCTACATAGAGCTTAAAAGGATTTAGCTAGTTTGTTTTTAATCACCGGATGTCATAGACCTAATGGAAAACTGAAGAATTAGCTGGGTAGAGGGGCAGCATGAGCAATTGTAAGTACACAGTGCCATATAATATCACAACTGCAAAATATTAAGAGGATAAAAATTTTGATGGGAGAGCTTCTTTAATATAGGTCATCAATACAAGATCATTTGTGATCTTACTCCAGGAGTCCCCACAGATGGCTGCTCAAAGGAGCATTGGAATAGTGGAACTGGAATTTGTTAAAGGAAATGCACAAATATCATCCACAGACTTGTCTGACAGTGATATCTGAGTGCTAAATGATTGTCATTTACAAAGTGTAGTCAGAAGAGTAGCCATACAGGTCTGAGATCAAGGCTAGTAGACAGGCCCGGCGCCAGCACCTGGCGCACCGGGGCAAGTGACGGGGCCTTGAGCAGGTGAGAAGTGAGGGGAGTATTTTTTTAGGTTTTTTTTATATATGTATGGAGGCATGGGGCATTATATGTGGGGGTGGAAACAAGTGACATCCTGCATGGGACATTATATGGGGGGGAGAGGTGACATCCTGAATGGGGCATTATATAGGGGGATGAGGTGACATCCTGCATGGGGCATTATATGAGGGAGAGGTGACATCCTGCTTGGGGAATTATATGGGGGGAGAGGTGACATCCTGCATGGGGCATTATATGGGGGAAGAGAGGTGACATCCTGCACGGGGCATTATATGGGGGGAGAGGTGACATCCTGCATGGGGCATTATATGGGGGGAGAGGTGACATCCTGCATGGGGCATTATATGGGGGGAAGAGGTGACATCCTGCATGGGGCATTATATGGGGGGGAGAGGTGACATTTTGCATGGGGCATTATATGTGGGGGTGGAAACAAGTGACATCCTGATCCTGCATGGGGCATTATATGGGGGGGAGAGGTGACATCCTGCATGGGGCATTATATGGGGGGATGAGGTGACATCCAGCATGGGGCATTATATGGGGGAGAGGTGACATCCTGCTTGGGGCATTATATGGGGGGAGAGGTGACATCCTGCATGGGGCATTATATGGGGGGGAGAGGTGACATCCTGCATGGGGCATTATATGAGGGGGAGAGGTGAGATCCTGCATGGGGCATTATATGGGGGGAAGAGGTGACATCCTGCATGGGGCATTATATGGGGGGGGAGAGGTGACATCCTGCATAGGGCATTATATGGGGGAGAGGTGACATCCTTCATGGGGCATTATATGGGGGAGATGAGGTGACATCCTGCATGGGTCATTATATGGGGGAGAGGTGACATCCTGCATGGGGCATTATATGGGGGGAGAGGTGACATCCTGCATGGGGCATTATATCGGGGGCTGAGGTGACATCTTGCATGGGGAATTATATGGGGGAGAGGTGACATCCTGCATGGGGAATTATATGGGGGGCTGGGGTGACATCCTGCATGGGGCATTATATGGGGGGAGAGGTGACATCCTGCATGGGGCATTATATAGGGTGGAGAGGTGACATCTTGCATGGGGCATCATATGGGGGGGAGAGGTGACACCCTGCATGGGGCACTATATGGGGGAGAGGTGACATCCTGCATGGGGTATCATATGGGGGGGGTGACATCCTGCATGGGGCATTATATGGGGGGGAGAGGTGACATTTTGCATGGGGCATTATATGTGGGGGTGGAAACAAGTGACATCCTGATCCTGCATGGGGCATTATATGGGGGGGAGAGGTGACATCCTGCATGGGGCATTATATGGGGGGATGAGGTGACATCCAGCATGGGGCATTATATGGGGGAGAGGTGACATCCTGCTTGGGGCATTATATGGGGGGAGAGGTGACATCCTGCATGGGGCATTATATGGGGGGGAGAGGTGACATCCTGCATGGGGCATTATATGAGGGGGAGAGGTGAGATCCTGCATGGGGCATTATATGGGGGGAAGAGGTGACATCCTGCATGGGGCATTATATGGGGGGGGAGAGGTGACATCCTGCATAGGGCATTATATGGGGGAGAGGTGACATCCTTCATGGGGCATTATATGGGGGAGATGAGGTGACATCCTGCATGGGTCATTATATGGGGGAGAGGTGACATCCTGCATGGGGCATTATATGGGGGGAGAGGTGACATCCTGCATGGGGCATTATATCGGGGGCTGAGGTGACATCTTGCATGGGGAATTATATGGGGGAGAGGTGACATCCTGCATGGGGAATTATATGGGGGGCTGGGGTGACATCCTGCATGGGGCATTATATGGGGGGAGAGGTGACATCCTGCATGGGGCATTATATAGGGTGGAGAGGTGACATCTTGCATGGGGCATCATATGGGGGGGAGAGGTGACACCCTGCATGGGGCACTATATGGGGGAGAGGTGACATCCTGCATGGGGTATCATATGGGGGGGGTGACATCCTGCATGTGGCATTATATGGGGGGGAGGGGAGGTGACATCCTGCATAGGGCATTATATGGGGGGGTGACATCCAGCATGGGGCATTATATGGGGAGGAGGGGGAGGTGACATCCTGCATGGGGCATTATATGGGGGAATGAGGTGACATCCTGCATGGGGCATTATATGGGGGAGAAGTGACATCCTGCTTGGAGCATTATATGGGGGGAGAGGTGACATCCTGCATGGGGCATTAGATGGGGGAAGAGAGGTGACATCCTGCATGGGCATTATATGGGGGGAGAGGTGACATCCTGCATGGGGCATTATATGGGGGGGAGAGGTGACATCCTGCATGGGGCATTATATGGGGGGGGAGAGGTGACATCCTGCATGGGGCATTATATGTGGGGGTGGAAACAAGTGACATCCTGCATGGGGCATTATATGGGGGAGAGGTGACATCCTGCTTGGGGCATTATATGGGGGGAGAGGTGACATCCTGTATGGGGCATTATATGGGGGAAGAGAGGTGACATCCTGCATGGGGCATTATATGGGGGGAGAGGTGACATCCTGCATGGGGCATTATATGGGGGGGAGAGGTGACATCCTGCATGGGGCATTATATAGGGGGGAGAGGTGACATCCTGCATGGGGCATTATATGGGGGGGGAGGTGACATCCTGCATAGGGCATTATATGGGGGAGAAGTGACATCCTGCATGGGGCATTATATGGGGGGTGAGGTGACATCCTGCATGGGTCATTATATGGGGGGCTGAGGTGACATCCTGCATGGGGCATTATATGGGGGGAGAGGTGACATCCTGCATGGGACATTATATGGGGGCCTGAGGTGACATCCTGCATGGGGCATTATATGGGGGGAGAGGTGACATCCTGCATGGGGCATTATATAGGGGGAGAGGTGACATATTGCATGGGGCATCATATGGGGGGAGAGGTGACATCCTGCATGGGGCATTATATGGGGGGAAGAGGTGACATCCTGCATGGGGCATTATATGGGGGGGAGAGGTGACATTTTGCATGGGGCATTATATGTGGGGGTGGAAACAAGTGACATCCTGATCCTGCATGGGGCATTATATGGGGGGGAGAGGTGACATCCTGCATGGGGCATTATATGGGGGGATGAGGTGACATCCAGCATGGGGCATTATATGGGGGAGAGGTGACATCCTGCTTGGGGCATTATATGGGGGGAGAGGTGACATCCTGCATGGGGCATTATATGGGGGGGAGAGGTGACATCCTGCATGGGGCATTATATGAGGGGGAGAGGTGAGATCCTGCATGGGGCATTATATGGGGGGAAGAGGTGACATCCTGCATGGGGCATTATATGGGGGGGGAGAGGTGACATCCTGCATGGGGCATTATATGGGGGGGGGAGAGGTGACATCCTGCATAGGGCATTATATGGGGGAGAGGTGACATCCTTCATGGGGCATTATATGGGGGAGATGAGGTGACATCCTGCATGGGTCATTATATGGGGGAGAGGTGACATCCTGCATGGGGCATTATATGGGGGGAGAGGTGACATCCTGCATGGGGCATTATATCGGGGGCTGAGGTGACATCTTGCATGGGGAATTATATGGGGGGAGAGGTGACATCCTGCATGGGGAATTATATGGGGGGCTGGGGTGACATCCTGCATGGGGCATTATATGGGGGGAGAGGTGACATCCTGCATGGGGCATTATATAGGGTGGAGAGGTGACATCTTGCATGGGGCATCATATGGGGGGGAGAGGTGACACCCTGCATGGGGCACTATATGGGGGAGAGGTGACATCCTGCATGGGGTATCATATGGGGGGGGTGACATCCTGCATGTGGCATTATATGGGGGGGAGGGGAGGTGACATCCTGCATAGGGCATTATATGGGGGGGTGACATCCAGCATGGGGCATTATATGGGGGGGAGGGGAGGTGACATCCTGCATAGGGCATTATATGGGGGAATGAGGTGACATCCTGCATGGGGCATTATATGGGGGAGAAGTGACATCCTGCTTGGAGCATTATATGGGGGGAGAGGTGACATCCTGCATGGGGCATTATATGGGGGAAGAGAGGTGACATCCTGCATGGGGCATTATATGGGGGGAGAGGTGACATCCTGCATGGGGCATTATATGGGGGGGGAGGTGACATCCTGCATGGGGCATTATATGTGGGGGTGGAAACAAGTGACATCCTGCATGGGGCATTATATGGGGGGGAGAGGTGACATCCTGCATGGGGCATTATATGGGGGGATGAGGTGACATCCTGCATGGGGCATTATATGGGGGAGAGGTGACATCCTGCTTGGGGCATTATATGGGGGGAGAGGTGACATCCTGTATGGGGCATTATATGGGGGAAGAGAGGTGACATCCTGCATGGGGCATTATATGGGGGGAGAGGTGACATCCTGCATGGGGCATTATATGGGGGGGAGAGGTGACATCCTGCATGGGGCATTATATAGGGGGGAGAGGTGACATCCTGCATGGGGCATTATATGGGGGGGGAGGTGACATCCTGCATGGGGCATTATATGAGGGAGAAGTGACATCCTGCATGGGGCATTATATGGGGGGTGAGGTGACATCCTGCATGGGTCATTATATGGGGGGCTGAGGTGACATCCTGCATGGGGCATTATATGGGGGGAGAGGTGACATCCTGCATGGGACATTATATGGGGGGCTGAGGTGACATCCTGCATGGGGCATTATATGGGGGGAGAGGTGACATCCTGCATGGGGCATTATATAGGGGGAGAGGTGACATATTGCATGGGGCATCATATGGGGGGGAGAGGTGACATCCTGCATGGGGCATTATATGGGGGGAGAGGTGACATCCTGCATGGGGTATCATATGGGGGGAGAGGTGACATCCTGCATGGGGCATTATATGGGGGGGAGGGGAGGTGACATCCTGCATAGGACATTATATGGGGGGTGACATCCAGCATGGGGCATTATTTGGAGGGGAGGGGGAGGTGACATCCTGCATGGGGCATTATATGGGGTGGACCTGACATCCTGCATGGGGCATTATGTGGGGGCCAGTATTCTGTATGTAGCGTTATATGGGGGCCAGTATCCTGTATGGAGTGTTATAAGGGGGCCGGTATCCTCTATGGAGCGTTATATGGGGGCCAGTATCCTGTATCCTGGTGACATCCTGCATGGGGCATTATATGGGGGGAAGAGGTGACATCCTGCATGGGGCATTATATGGGGGGGAGAGGTGACATCCTGCATGGGGCATTATATGTGGGGGTGGAAACAAGTGACATCCTGATCCTGCATGGGGCATTATATGGGGGGGAGAGGTGACATCCTGCATGGGGCATTATATGGGGGGATGAGGTGACATCCAGCATGGGGCATTATATGGGGGAGAGGTGACATCCTGCTTGGGGCATTATATGGGGGGAGAGGTGACATCCTGCATGGGGCATTATATGGGGGGGAGAGGTGACATCCTGCATGGTGCATTATATGAGGGGGAGAGGTGAGATCCTGCATGGGGCATTATATGGGGGGAAGAGGTGACATCCTGCATGGGGCACTGTATGGGGGAGAGGTGACATCCTGCATGGGGTATCATATGGGGGGGTGACATCCTGCATGTGGCATTATATGGGGGGAGGGGAGGTGACATCCTGCATAGGGCATTATATGGGGGGGTGACATCCAGCATGGGGCATTATATGGGGAGGAGGGGGAGGTGACATCCTGCATGGGGCATTATATGGGGGAATGAGGTGACATCCTGCATGGGGCATTATATGGGGGAGAAGTGACATCCTGCTTAGAGCATTATATGGGGGGAGAGGTGACATCCTGCATGGGGCATTATATGGGGGAAGAGAGGTGACATCCTGCATGGGGCATTATATGGGGGGAGAGGTGACATCCTGCATGGGGCATTATATGGGGGGGGAGAGGTGACATCCTGCATGGGGCATTATATGTGGGGGTGGAAACAAGTGACATCCTGCATGGGGCATTATATGGGGGGAGAGGTGACATCCTGCATGGGGCATTATATGGGGGGATGAGGTGACATCCTGCATGGGGCATTATATGGGGGAGAGGTGACATCCTGCTTGGGGCATTATATGGGGGGAGAGGTGACATCCTGTATGGGGCATTATATGGGGGAAGAGAGGTGACATCCTGCATGGGGCATTATATGGGGGGAGAGGTGACATCCTGCATGGGGGCATTATATGGGGGGGAGAGGTGACATCCTGCATGGGGCATTATATAGGGGGGAGAGGTGACATCCTGCATGGGGCATTATATGGGGGGGGAGGTGACATCCTGCATGGGGCATTATATGGGGGGGGAGGTGACATCCTGCATAGGGCATTATATGGGGGAGAAGTGACATCCTGCATGGGGCATTATATGGGGGGGTGAGGTGACATCCTGCATGGGTCATTATATGGGGGGCTGAGGTGACATCCTGCATGGGGCATTATATGGGGGGAGAGATGACATCCTGCATGGGACATTATATGGGGGGCTGAGGTGACATCCTGCATGGGGCATTATATGGGGGGAGAGGTGACATATTGCATGGGGCATCATATGGGGGGGAGAGGTGACATCCTGCATGGGGCATTATATGGGGGGAGAGGTGACATCCTGCATGGGGCATTATATGGGGGGGAGGGGAGGTGACATCCTGCATAGGACATTATATGGGGGGGGTGACATCCAGCATGGGGCATTATTTGGAGGGGAGGGGGAGGTGACATCCTGCATGGGGCATTATATGGGGGGGACCTGACATCCTGCATGGGGCATTATGTGGGGGCCAGTATTCTGTATGTAGCGTTATATGGGGGCCAGTATCCTGTATGGAGCGTTATAAGGGGGCCGGTATCCTCTATGGAGCGTTATATGGGGGCCAGTATCCTGTATGGAGCGTTATATGGGAACCAGTATCCTGTATGGAGCATTAAATGGGGACCAGTATTCGGCATGGAGCGTTATATGGGAGCCAGTATTCTGTATGGAGCAATATATGGGGCCCATAATACTGTATGGAGGACTATGTGGTGCCCATAATACTGTATGGAGGACTATGTGGTGCCCATAATTAGTGTTGAGCCACCCCCGTAGTGTTCGAGTTTGGTTCGGTTCGTCAAACACCCGTTTGTTCGCTGAACTGTTCGTCGAACTGTTCGTCGAACACCTTCGAACACCGTTAAAACCAATGGCAGGCAAACAAAAACACATAGAAAACACCTTCAAAGGTGTCCAAAAGCTGACAAACTGCTCAGAAGACATAACTAACACATGGAAAAGTGACAAGTACATATAGTCATGCGAAAAGAAAAGAGGTGGAGGAGTAAAAGGAGGGGGAGACACAGATATAGGCATGTCATGCCCTTCTACAATCCAAAAAGTAAGAAGCTGACACGGCCAGTTCGTTCCCCGCCCGTGCCACCTCCGTGTCGCTGGGTTTGTGCCAGAGCCGCGGTGGACCCTGACGGCCAGCCCCCCTCTCCCAATACTGGTGCCTGTCCGCTGGTGGGTCGAGCCCCCCTCGCGGTGGGGGGGTAACATCTGCAGAAGAAAGACCATCTTCCAGCCAAACTAAGATGTCGACTTCTTTTCGTGGACAATGTCATACGATCCCTTTCTTACGGACACGCCCATCGCTACAAATTCCAGATGAGGCACAAAAACAGCAGGTGCTTCAGCGGATATCAAGTGCTCCTTCAAGTGGGCTCTCCTCCACCTCAATTTCAACATCACAAATACTCCAGTCCTCAGAGGTGTCACCCCAATCGCACTTGCTTCCTCACAGCTCCCAAGTCTCCAGCTGCCCGTCTGAGTATGGGGTAACACAGATGGTTGAGTCTGCACAGCTGTTTACTCATACTATAGCCTGGGAAACGGAGGTCTGCTCCAGAGCTTCTGTTAATCCAGACAAGGAAATGATCTGCACTGATGCCCAGAATCTTTATAAGTCGGATCCAGGACCAGATGAAGAAGGTTCTGAGCATAATGTAGACCCTCGTTCCCAAACTGTCACTCCTGTTGGTGGAGACAATGATGAAGACGATGATGAGACTCAAATACCTGATTGGAGCGACAACTTGACTTTTCGGTCAGGGCAGGAAGAGGTTGGCTTTGAGGACGACGGGTGTGATAACACACAGGGTGATGATGACGAGGTTGGAGATCCCACTTACTGTCAACCCACAGTCAGCCAGTCGATGAGGTCAACGGAGGAGGTGGAGGAGGATGTGACTAGCCCAGGGGATGGGGATGACTCGGTACCCGGGCCTTTGCCTGGCCTTGGGGATGTCGCGGTGGTCGGCTCCCTGGCCCGTACCCTAGGGTCACTCTTTAAAAGAGTGGATAATTGTTAATTTTATAAGAGTTCGTGATGCCACCTGTGGTATCTAGTGAGAAGCACCAGCGCTGCAGCAGTCCACTGAGACCCATGATAAGGCAGCTCGATGGTATAGCTCCCCACAGGTGGAGCTAGGTCTCAGGGCAGCGTATGCAGGGGGAATGCAGGACAGGTGAGACCCAGCTGGGTCAGAGCAAGAACGGGAACGGACACGGTAGTCACTTCAGTACCTTTTGCTGGAGGAAATTCAGGCACATCCCGGAGCACTGTAGGGTGAAGGGTGAATATCAGGATCCTCACCAATGAGCGGGTGTAGGGCCTCCTGTTTCTTGCCTCTGCCTAGTAAGTTTCTGACCTGCCTGGAGCTAGGCCTAACTTTGTCTCTGTCCTGCGCTGGCTGACCTTGTGGTAGGGCCTTCTCTTGGAGTTCACGCTCCCACTATGCGGGGCCTAAGCGTCTCCTGGCTCTGTTACGTATCAGCACCTTAGCGATCCTGGGACTTGTAGTTCTCCAGGGATTCCGGTTATGCCTTACTGAATCTAGCTAGCAGGAGCCTCGTGCTCCACTGCTGAACTATTAACTGGGTTCTCTAGACTAGACTGAGCTCCACTGCATACTGACCTCTCTTAGGCTTCTCTACTGCAGGAACTCTTCAGAGGAACTGAACTGCCTAGCTCCACCTTCCCTATTTATATTCCTAACGGGCTGCCTCTGCTGGTCTGAGGTGGAAGGTGGAGATGTGTGAATGTTTATGGGGGCCTCTTGTGGAGGATTCCATCAATACACTCTTCTAGGATCTATGATACCAAGCACAGCGGGGCGTCACAGATGCTATTGACGACGAGGTTAGGTTGCGCCTTCCTGGACAGAGACGGAGTACTGGAAGCACGTCAACAACTGCATCCTCAACCACAACTCTGCCTCTGACCACAAGTCGCAGTGGCTCTTCAGGTCGCATGGGCTCTAAGCCTTGCATAGCCTGGGCATTTATTCAGAATGATCAGGATGACCCAACTCGTGTTATCTGTAATATTTGTCACCAAAAGCTAAGTAGAGGCCAAAAAATCCATAGTTTGAGTACTTCATGCATGTACCGTCACATGGATATGAAGCATAAGTTGCAGTGGGAAGCTCACTGTGCTACAATGCGGCCTAGCAGGCTGAGCCAACCACCGTCTGCCCCATCTTGTGCATCCGCGGCCTCTTCATCCTCTGTGACTGGGGGGACAGCAGTCACACATGTTTTTGGACGCAGACCTGCCACCTCTTTACCTGCAACAGCCAGTGTGATTGGCAGGTCGTCAGTTCATTGGGAAGTGGAAACACCTGCAGGTGTTGAGCGCTCTCTGACATCGAGAGCACCACCTATGGATCAAGGCAACCTAACATGTCCGCCTGCATCTTCCTCACAGACCGGCAGTTTGCCGGGGACACCCTACTCAACCCCGTCTAAGCACAACAGCCAGCCCTCGGTCCCTCAGATGTGGAAAAGTAAAAGACCATTTCCTCCTAGCCATGAGAAAGCTAAGAGGTTGAATTTCACCATCTGCAAGCTCTTGGCTACAGAAATGCTGCCTTTCCGCCTGGAGGACACAGTGAATTTTCGAGACCTTATGTCCGTCGCAGTGCCGCAGTACCAGATGCCCAGTCGGCACTACTTCTCAAAGAAAGGTGTGCCTGCGCTCCACCAGCATGTCGCACACAACATCACCGCTTCTTTGAGAAACTCTGTGTGTGACAGGGTGCATTTCACCACAGACACTTGGACGAGTAGGCATGGACAGGGGCGTTACATGTCGCTGACTGGGCACTGGGTAACTATGGTGACAGCAGGACAAGGGGCTGCTGTCCAAGTCTTACCGTCCCCACGAGTTGTGCGTCAATCCTCGTTATCTCGAAGTTCCTCCACTGCTTCTGCCTCCTCAACCTCCTCTCGGTCCTCCACCTGCACCCAAAGCCTGTCTGGTAATGCCACCTGCTTTCTAACTGCGCAGAAGGAATCCTGCACACCTCCTTACTATGCTGGCAGCAGGGCTCAAGGCATCAGTGTTTACTTTGAAATGTCTGGGAAATGTGAGTCACACAGCTGAGGAGTTGTGGTCAGCTCTGGAGACCCAGTTACATGAATGGTTGTCTCCACTGGACCTGCAACCAGGGAAGGCCGTGTGCGACAATGCTGCAAACCTGGGTGTGGCCCTTCGCCGGGGCAATGTCACACACGTGCCTTGTATGGCTCACGTGTTGAACCTGGTTGTCCATAAATTGTTAGCCCACTATCCCGGACTAGATGGCCTTCTGCAGAGGGCACGGTCGCTGTGTGCTCACTTCCGCCGTTTGCATCCCGCAGCTCAACGACTTACATCTCTACAGAAGTCGTTGGGCCTGCCAGTTCACCGGCTGAAATGCGATGTGCCGACACGGTGGAATTCAACTCTGACCATGTTGCAGCGACTGTGGCAGCACCGACAAGCCCTGGTGCAATACGTTCTGACGTATAGCCTGGGCCAACGAGATCCAGAGGTGGGGCAAATCACGCTGCAGGAGTGGTCTCAGATCAGGGACCTATGAAGTTGACGCGCCCCCTGGGCCGTGGGGTACCCTGAGCCGGGCCGGTAGACACTGGGGGTTGTAGTCACTGTGGCGGTGACCCGGTCCGTGATCCAGGGCGGTCAATCCAAGGGTAATTTGTATATATGGGTTTTATAATGTCCGACTACGCCACCTCTGGAGTGGGGCAAAAGGGGCCGCCGCTGCGGAACAGTCCTCTGAAGCTGGTGGTTTTGCAGCAATGGTATTATTACGCACCACAGGAAGAGTGTAGCTTCAGGGCAGTGTGGGTGGATTATGGTGGTTGTAGTGCAGGGAGTCAGTAATGAACATAGAGTCCGTGTGATGCAGTCCCAAGATCTGCAGCCAGTGTTCTCTCTGAACGTGTGTTCAGCGCTGCTGGTGGTGTGCTGACAGATAAGCGCACGCGTCTGCCCACTGAGAATGTAGACAGACTCACGTTCATAAAGATGAACAAATCATGGATTCGCAAGGACTTTTCTACCCCTGTGTTATCCTTGGGAGACTAAAACCTTGAGGATTTGGTAAAATCACCTCACCAACCGTTTTAAGCAACTGTGGGGCAATTGATGCCACTTAACCCTAGAACGCATGACCATAAAAATCTACACTTTCATATACCTGGGGCCTTTTAGGCCCGTGTGCAAATAACATGGAATAACTCAAACTCAAATGACAAACAACTATATACATGAAGAATACCTAGAGTTTCAAAATTCTAACTAAAGTAATCTTGCAGAAAATAGAAAACAATTAACAGGGCGGGCCTGCGAGGCCCCAGGTATTTGCGTTCTAGGGTTAAGTGGTGTCTGTGCCACAATTTTGGGAAAAAATGGAGACTCTTTTTGGAGTCCCCTTGCTGTGTCTTACGTGACGTTGGCATCGTCAATTCCAGGTGGGTTGGGTCGCTCCCCCCCCCCTTTTAACCGTAAGAAACTACATACACTATGGCTTGGGGTAACACAGATGGTTGAGTCTGAAGAGCTGTTTACTCAGAGGTCTGCTCCAAATCTTCAGTGTCTGCTAGTCAGCGTAGAATTTTTAACTGCATCTAGCCTAGGCAATACTTTGGGCGTAGTAGCCCAGCTGCGAAGCAAGCTGCACCGCCTGTGTATCTAATAAGAATTTTTAAATGAATCTAGCCTAGGCAGACTGTGGGGACCCCCAACCAAACCCAGATGCTCAGCCCCCCTACCGCCCGCCTTTCCTTGACAATACAATAATGTAACTCTTACAACTGGATGGGTGAGGATCGGTCACAGCTTTATTAACTCTTTATACTCATTCCATTAGAAAGGCATTTTATTTCTAAAATAATTCAGCTTGTTGCAGCATGCCCTGGGTCTCCACTCCGGCAAGTTGGCCAACAAGTGTAACTCTCCAACATGTCCTTTCTATTTCCAGGCCATGGAGGATCCTGCGTACTCGTATGCAGGACTCTGACCCCCACCCATCACTCTTAACGCTTGTTCCACTCCGTCCTGGAGTCCTGACAGGAATATGTCCAGTACAATATCCATTAAGTGAACAGCGTTGGGCCATATGAGGCCTGCTTTATCTCCTTCCAGTTGTCGGTGTCGTACCAATACACCGCCTCTGTCTCTTCTAAATTTTGCCATCCGAATATTTATTACCCGCCTTGTCCGTTCGATTGCCGTGACGTCTCGCGCACCTTGCCATACCGCTATCGGCACAATGTCTGACCATACTATAGCTAGTTTTCTGAAAACTTCTCTGAAGCGCTCAGTGTCTAGTTTCATTATTGCCATTAGTTATGCGCTGTTGTGATGAACTAGGTTGTTTCCCCCGGCCTGTATAACTAAGATGACCAGACATCTTGCCTCTCTCCCTACCTTGATTACCTCCATTAGTACCTGTGGCCATAGCAGGCCTCTAATACCTCTCTAGTTGAAATATGTGTTATGAAACTCTAATTTCTTCCCGCCTGGGCAGACTTTCGCCCTTTTTTCTGCCCAATACATATACGAGTGGCCTATCACCTACACTGTTGGCTTAGCGTCACCTGTAAAAGAAACAAACCACGTTAGGATAACAAGTCCGGTCTTATGTATCTTGCCAAACACGTGGATCGCCATCTCCCTATCCTCTGAACTTCCGTTTCTGACAGTCCTGCTCTTGCTGCTTCCGTGCCGCGCCTATGCGGAATGAGTGTGTCCCGTAATCTTTGGGGTGGTTCCCTGCCGATGTTATGCATTTATTAAATATAGCTTGGAACTGGTATCTTGATAATGGCATTCCATCAATGTGTGATAGGAAGAAATTACTTTGTGATCTGATGTTTAGTTATGTTTTTACTATTGTTACCCGACTCAGTGTACCGTTTGTGGGTTGTAGAAGTACCCAAGTGCCCCTGCCCGCTGGAACCGTTTTCGATTTGTGTATGCGAAGACGTATTGCATTATTGGCTATGACTACGTCCTGGTGTAATAAGCCTCCACTGGTGGTAATTTTGGATTAAGGGACTAATTCGCTTATGCATAGCGCCCCGAAGAAGGCGATCACAAATGCAGTAGACAGTAGTGTTGCTTCAAATTGTGAGTGTCATGTTAATGGTGTTAGGGATATGATGTGAGAAATCAGTTTTAGTGACACGGGACGGGACGTCTACACTCCTGACTTGGCTGACCCCTTTTCCACCATTTTATGGATTGTCTGATGATGAACCTTTGTCACATCTCCCCAATTCAGTAGTTGGAAGTGAAATGCTACTCCGGTCAGACACCGCTGCGCTGACGCCGCTGATATGCCCCTCATAATTAGCTGGTGGAGAAATTCTATGGTGACTTGTGATCTGGCTTGTTCACATTGGTCAACCCGTCTGCCTGCTACTAGTCGTGTCCACTCTTCCCATGCCTTACCGTATGCTTGCCACGTCGACGGGGCAACTGACGCTCTGATTAATGGCATCAACTATTCGCCACTAGATCCCATATGCTGGGCCTTGTGGAAGAGCTCTGTGAAAATCTGCCAATTGAATTGTTATAAAGCGTTAGGAGCAGCTTTAGACCCCTCAGCATAGTGGCTAGCGCGGACCCATACATTGTGTTTTAGGCACAGGAATGCTAGCCTGGGTAGTAGGCCTAGCACTGGGAGAGACGATGATGCCATCTTATTAATGCAGTGTGCTAGGCTGGTGTTTTTTGTTATGAAGCGTATATTTTTGTAAGCCAGGCGCGCGCCCCATATTTCTATTGCTACCACTATTGGGAAGAAAAATTATTTTCAGGGCTAGATGCAGCTAAAAATTATTATTAATTTAGAAGCTGGTGGAGCTTGGTATAGATGGCCTAATACAATGAGTCCCACACACTGCTAGATGGCCAAATATTTTTTCAGAGCTAGATGCAGATAAAAATTATTTTGAATTTGCAACCTGATGGAGGTCAGTATAGATGGACTAATAGAGAAAGTCCCACACACTGCTAGAAGGCCAAATATTTTTTCAGAGCTAGATGCAGACAAAAAATTATTTTGAATTTGCAACCTGATGGAGGTCAGTATAGATGGACTAATAGAGAAAGTCCCACACACTGCTAGAAGGCCAAATAATTTTTCAGAGCTAGATGCAGATAAAAATTATTTTTCATTTGCAACCTGATGGAGGTCAGTATAGATGGACTAATAGAGAAAGTCCCACACACTGCTAGAAGGCCAAATATTTTTTCAGAGCTAGATGCAGATAAAAATTATTTTGAATTTGCAACCTGATGGAGGTCAGTATAGATGGACTAATAGAGAAAGTCCCACACACTGCTAGAAGGCCAAATATTTTTTCAGAGCTAGATGCAGAAAAAAATCATATTCAATTTGCAACCTGATGGAGGTCAGTATAGATGGACTAATAGAACAAGTCCCACACACTGCTAGAAGGCCAAATATTTTTTCAGAGCTAGATGCAGATAAAAATTATTTTTAATTTGCAACCTGATGGAGGTCAGTATAGATAGACTAATAGAGAAAGTCCCACACACTGCTAGAAGGCCAAATATTTTTTCAGAGCTAGATGCAGATAAAAATTATTTTGAATTTGCAACCTGATGGAGGTCAGTATAGATGGACTAATAGAGAAAGTCCCACACACTGCTAGAAGGCCAAATATTTTTTCAGAGCTAGATGCAGACAAAAAATTATTTTGAATTTGCAACCTGATGGAGGTCAGTATAGATGGACTAATAGAGAAAGTCCCACACACTGCTAGAAGGCCAAATAATTTTTCAGACCTAGATGCAGATAAAAATTATTTTTCATTTGCAACCTGATGGAGGTCAGTATAGATGGACTAATAGAGAAAGTCCCACACACTGCTAGAAGGCCAAATATTTTTTCAGAGCTAGATGCAGATAAAAATTATTTTTAATTTGCAACCTGATGGTGGTCAGTATAGATGGACTAAGAGAGAAAGTCCCACACACTGCTAGAAGGCCAAATATTTTTTCAGAGCTAGATGCAGACAAAAAATTATTTTGAATTTGCAACCTGATGGAGGTCAGTATAGATGGACTAATAGAGAAAGTCCCACACACTGCTAGAAGGCCAAATAATTTTTCAGAGCTAGATGCAGATAAAAATTATTTTTCATTTGCAACCTGATGGAGGTCAGTATAGATGGACTAATAGAGAAAGTCCCACACACTGCTAGAAGGCCAAATATTTTTTCAGAGCTAGATGCAGATAAAAATTATTTTTAATTTGCAACCTGATGGAGGTCAGTATAGATGGACTAATAGAGAAAGTCCCACACACTGCTAGAAGGCCAAATATTTTTTCAGAGCTAGATGCAGAAAAAAATCATATTCAATTTGCAACCTGATGGAGGTCAGTATAGATGGACTAATAGAACAAGTCCCACACACTGCTAGAAGGCCAAATATTTTTTCAGAGCTAGATGCAGATAAAAATTATT
Source organism: Phyllobates terribilis (assembly GCF_046119375.1). Taxonomy (NCBI): domain Eukaryota; kingdom Metazoa; phylum Chordata; class Amphibia; order Anura; family Dendrobatidae; genus Phyllobates; species Phyllobates terribilis. The sequence continues at coordinate 847,332,367 of NW_027362763.1, forward strand.
TTTAATTTGCAACCTGATGGAGGTCAGTATAGATAGACTAATAGAGAAAGTCCAACACACTGCTAGAAGGCCAAATATTTTTTCAGAGCTAGATGCAGATAAAAATTATTTTGAATTTGCAACCTGATGGAGGTCAGTATAGATGGACTAATAGAGAAAGTCCCACACACTGCTAGAAGGCCAAATATTTTTTCAGAGCTAGATGCAGACAAAAAATTATTTTTCATTTGCAACCTGATGGAGGTCAGTATAGATGGACTAATAGAGAAAGTCCCACACACTGCTAGAAGGCCAAATATTTTTTCAGAGCTAGATGCAGATAAAAATTATTTTTAATTTGCAACCTGATGGTGGTCAGTATAGATGGACTAAGAGAGAAAGTCCCACACACTGCTAGAAGGCCAAATATTTTTTCAGAGCTAGATGCAGAAAAAAATTATATTCAATTTGCAACCTGATGGAGGTCAGTATAGATGGACTAATAGAACAAGTCCCACACACTGCTAGAAGGCCAAATATTTTTTCAGCGCTAGATGCAGATAAAAATTATTTTTAATTTGCAACCTGATGGAGGTCAGTATAGATGGACTAATAGAGAAAGTCCCACACACTGCTAGAAGGCCAAATGTTTTTTCAGAGCTAGATGCAGATAAAAATTATTTTGAATTTGCAACCTGATGGAGGTCAGTATAGATGGACTAATAGAGAAAGTCCCACACACTGCTAGAAGGCCAAATATTTTTTCAGAGCTAGATGCAGATAAAAATTATTTTGAATTTGCAACCTGATGGAGGTCAGTATAGATGGACTAATAGAGAAAGTCCCACACACTGCTAGAAGGCCAAATATTTTTTCAGAGCTAGATGCAGACAAAAAATTATTTTGAATTTGCAACCTGATGGAGGTCAGTATAGATGGACTAATAGAGAAAGTCCCACACACTGCTAGAAGGCCAAATATTTTTTCAGAGCTAGATGCAGATAAAAATTATTTTTCATTTGCAACCTGATGGAGGTCAGTATAGATGGACTAATAGAGAAAGTCCCACACACTGCTAGAAGGCCAAATATTTTTTCAGAGCTAGATGCAGACAAAAAATTATTTTGAATTGCAACCTGATGGAGGTCAGTATAGATGGACCAATAGAGAAAGTCCCACACACTGCTAGGAGGCCAAATGTGTTTTCAGAGCTAGATGCAGATAAAATTATTTTTAATTTGCAACCTGATGGAGGTCAGTAAAGATGGACTAATAGAGAAAGTCCCACACACTGCTAGAAGGCCAAATATTTTTTCAGAGCTACATGCAGAAAAAAATTATATTCAATTTGCAACCTGATGGAGGTCAGTATAGATGGACTAATAGAACAAGTCCCACCCACTGCTAGAAGGCCAAATATTTTTTCAGAGCTAGATGCAGATAAAAATTATTTTTAATTTGCAACCTGATGGAGGTCAGTATAGATGGACTAATAGAGAAAGTCCCACACACTGCTAGAAGGCCAAATATTTTTCAGAGCAAGATGCAGACAAAAAATTATTTTGAATTTGCAACCTGATGGAGGTCAGTATAGATGGACTAATAGAGAAAGTCCCACACACTGCTAGAAGGCCAAATATTTTTTCAGAGCTAGATGCAGATAAAAATTATTTTTAATTTGCAACCTGATGGTGGTCAGTATAGATGGACTAATAGAGAAAGTCCCACACACTGCTAGATGGTCAAATATTTTTTCAGAGCTAGATGCAGACAAAAAATTCTTTTGAATTTGCAACCTGATGGAGGTCAGTATAGATGGACTAATAGAGAAAGTCCCACATACGGCTAGAAGGCAAAATATTTTTTCAGAGCTAGATGCAGAAAAAAATTATATTCAATTTGCAACCTGATGGAGGTCAGTATAGATGGACTAATAGAACAAGTCCCACACACTGCTAGAAGGCCAAATATTTTTCAGAGCTAGATGCAGACAAAAAATTATTTTGAATTTGCAACCTGATGGAGGTCAGTATAGATGGACTAATAGAGAAAGTCCCACACACTGCTAGAAGGCCAAATATTTTTTCAGAGCTAGATGCAGATAAAAATTATTTTTCATTTGCAACCTGATGGAGGTCAGTATAGATGGACTAATAGAGAAAGTCCCACACACTGCTAGATGGTCAAATATTTTTTCAGAGCTAGATGCAGACAAAAAATTATTTTGAATTTGCAACCTGATGGAGGTCAGTATAGATGGACTAATAGAGCAAGTCCCACACACTGCTAGAAGGCCAAATATTTTTTCAGAGCTAGATGCAGACAAAAAATTATTTTTAATTTGCAACCTGATGGAGGTCAGTATAGATGGACTAATAGAGAAAGTCCCACACACTGCTAGAAGGCCAAATATTTTTTCAGAGCTAGATGCAGACAAAAAATTATTTTGAATTTGCAACCTGATGGAGGTCAGTATAGATGGACTAATAGAGAAAGTCCCACACACAGCTAGAAGGCCAAATATTTTTTCAGAGCTAGATGCAGATAAAAATTGTTTTTAATTTGCAACCTGATGGAGGTCAGTATAGATGGACTAATAGAGAAAGTCCCACACACTGCTAGAAGCCCAAATATTTCTTCAGACCTAGATGCAGATAAAAAATATTTTTAATTTGCAACCTGATGGAGGTCAGTATAGATGGACTAATAGAGAAAGTCCCACACACTGCTAGAAGGCCAAATATTTTTTCAGAGCTAGATGCAGATAAAAATTATTTTGAATTTGCAACCTGATGGAGGTCAGTATAGATGGACTAATAGAGAAAGTCCCACACACTGCTAGAAGGCCAAATATTTTTTCAGAGCTAGATGCAGATAAAAATTATTTTGAATTTGCAACCTGATGGAGGTCAGTATAGATGGACTAGTAGAGAAAGTCCCACACACTGCTAGAAGGCCAAATATTTTTTCAGAGCTAGATGCAGACAAAAAATTATTTTGAATTTGCAACCTGATGGAGGTCAGTATAGATGGACTAATAGAGAAAGTCCCACACACTGCTAGAAGGCCAAATATTTTTTCAGAGCTAGATGCAGATAAAAATTATTTTTCATTTGCAACCTGATGGAGGTCAGTATAGATGGACTAATAGAGAAAGTCCCACACACTGCTAGAAGGCCAAATATTTTTTCAGAGCTAGATGCAGACAAAAAATTATTTTGAATTGCAACCTGATGGAGGTCAGTATAGATGGACCAATAGAGAAAGTCCCACACACTGCTAGGAGGCCAAATGTGTTTTCAGAGCTAGATGCAGATAAAATTATTTTTAATTTGCAACCTGATGGAGGTCAGTAAAGATGGACTAATAGAGAAAGTCCCACACACTGCTAGAAGGCCAAATATTTTTTCAGAGCTAGATGCAGACAAAAAATTATTTTGAATTGCAACCTGATGGAGGTCAGTATAGATGGACCAATAGAGAAAGTCCCACACACTGCTAGGAGGCCAAATGTGTTTTCAGAGCTAGATGCAGATAAAATTATTTTTAATTTGCAACCTGATGGAGGTCAGTAAAGATGGACTAATAGAGAAAGTCCCACACACTGCTAGAAGGCCAAATATTTTTTCAGAGCTACATGCAGAAAAAAATTATATTCAATTTGCAACCTGATGGAGGTCAGTATAGATGGACTAATAGAACAAGTCCCACCCACTGCTAGAAGGCCAAATATTTTTTCAGAGCTAGATGCAGATAAAAATTATTTTTAATTTGCAACCTGATGGAGGTCAGTATAGATGGACTAATAGAGAAAGTCCCACACACTGCTAGAAGGCCAAATATTTTTCAGAGCAAGATGCAGACAAAAAATTATTTTGAATTTGCAACCTGATGGAGGTCAGTATAGATGGACTAATAGAGAAAGTCCCACACACTGCTAGAAGGCCAAATATTTTTTCAGAGCTAGATGCAGATAAAAATTATTTTTAATTTGCAACCTGATGGTGGTCAGTATAGATGGACTAATAGAGAAAGTCCCACACACTGCTAGATGGTCAAATATTTTTTCAGAGCTAGATGCAGACAAAAAATTCTTTTGAATTTGCAACCTGATGGAGGTCAGTATAGATGGACTAATAGAGAAAGTCCCACATACGGCTAGAAGGCAAAATATTTTTTCAGAGCTAGATGCAGAAAAAAATTATATTCAATTTGCAACCTGATGGAGGTCAGTATAGATGGACTAATAGAACAAGTCCCACACACTGCTAGAAGGCCAAATATTTTTCAGAGCTAGATGCAGACAAAAAATTATTTTGAATTTGCAACCTGATGGAGGTCAGTATAGATGGACTAATAGAGAAAGTCCCACACACTGCTAGAAGGCCAAATATTTTTTCAGAGCTAGATGCAGATAAAAATTATTTTTCATTTGCAACCTGATGGAGGTCAGTATAGATGGACTAATAGAGAAAGTCCCACACACTGCTAGATGGTCAAATATTTTTTCAGAGCTAGATGCAGACAAAAAATTATTTTGAATTTGCAACCTGATGGAGGTCAGTATAGATGGACTAATAGAGAAAGTCCCACACACTGCTAGAAGGCCAAATATTTTTTCAGAGCTAGATGCAGAAAAAAATTATATTCAATTTGCAACCTGATGGAGGTCAGTATAGATGGACTAATAGAGCAAGTCCCACACACTGCTAGAAGGCCAAATATTTTTTCAGAGCTAGATGCAGACAAAAAATTATTTTTAATTTGCAACCTGATGGAGGTCAGTATAGATGGACTAATAGAGAAAGTCCCACACACTGCTAGAAGGCCAAATATTTTTTCAGAGCTAGATGCAGACAAAAAATTATTTTGAATTTGCAACCTGATGGAGGTCAGTATAGATGGACTAATAGAGAAAGTCCCACACACAGCTAGAAGGCCAAATATTTTTTCAGAGCTAGATGCAGATAAAAATTGTTTTTAATTTGCAACCTGATGGAGGTCAGTATAGATGGACTAATAGAGAAAGTCCCACACACTGCTAGAAGCCCAAATATTTCTTCAGACCTAGATGCAGATAAAAAATATTTTTAATTTGCAACCTGATGGAGGTCAGTATAGATGGACTAATAGAGAAAGTCCCACACACTGCTAGAAGGCCAAATATTTTTTCAGAGCTAGATGCAGATAAAAATTATTTTGAATTTGCAACCTGATGGAGGTCAGTATAGATGGATTAATAGAGAAAGTCCCACACACTGCTAGAAGGCCAAATATTTTTTCAGAGCTAGATGCAGACAAAAAATTATTTTGAATTTGCAACCTGATGGAGGTCAGTATAGATGGACTAATAGAGAAAGTCCCACACACTGCTAGAAGGCCAAATAATTTTTCAGACCTAGATGCAGATAAAAATTATTTTTCATTTGCAACCTGATGGATGTCAGTATAGATGGACTAATAGAGAAAGTCCCACACACTGCTAGAAGGCCAAATATTTTTTCAGAGCTAGATGCAGATAAAAATTATTTTTAATTTGCAACCTGATGGTGGTCAGTATAGATGGACTAAGAGAGAAAGTCCCACACACTGCTAGAAGGCCAAATATTTTTTCAGAGCTAGATACAGAAAAAAATTATATTCAATTTGCAACCTGATGGAGGTCAGTATAGATGGACTAATAGAACAAGTCCCACACACTGCTAGAAGGCCAAATATTTTTTCAGCGCTAGATGCAGATAAAAATTATTTTTAATTTGCAACCTGATGGAGGTCAGTATAGATAGACTAATAGAGAAAGTCCCACACACTGCTAGAAGGCCAAATATTTTTTCAGAGCTAGATGCAGATAAAAATTATTTTGAATTTGCAACCTGATGGAGGTCAGTATAGATGGACTAATAGAGAAAGTCCCACACACTGCTAGAAGGCCAAATAATTTTTTCAGAGCTAGATGCAGATAAAAATTATTTTGAATTTGCAACCTGATGGAGGTCAGTATAGATGGACTAATAGAGAAAGTCCCACACACTGCTAGAAGGCCAAATATTTTTTCAGAGCTAGATGCAGATAAAAATTATTTTTCATTTGCAACCTGATGGAGGTCAGTATAGATGGACTAATAGAGAAAGTCCCACACACTGCTAGAAGGCCAAATATTTTTTCAGAGCTAGATGCAGACAAAAAATTATTTTGAATTTGCAACCTGATGGAGGTCAGTATAGATGGACTAATAGAGAAAGTCCCACACACTGCTAGAAGGCCAAATATTTTTTCAGAGCTAGATGCAGATAAAAATTATTTTTCATTTGCAACCTGATGGAGGTCAGTATAGATGGACTAATAGAGAAAGTCCCACACACTGCTAGATGGTCAAATATTTTTTCAGAGCTAGATGCAGACAAAAAATTATTTTGAATTTGCAACCTGATGGAGGTCAGTATAGATGGACTAATAGAGAAAGTCCCACACACTGCTAGAAGGCCAAATATTTTTTCAGAGCTAGATGCAGAAAAAAATTATATTCAATTTGCAACCTGATGGAGGTCAGTATAGATGGACTAATAGAGCAAGTCCCACACACTGCTAGAAGGCCAAATATTTTTTCAGAGCTAGATGCAGACAAAAAATTATTTTTAATTTGCAACCTGATGGAGGTCAGTATAGATGGACTAATAGAGAAAGTCCCACACACTGCTAGAAGGCCAAATATTTTTTCAGAGCTAGATGCAGACAAAAAATTATTTTGAATTTGCAACCTGATGGAGGTCAGTATAGATGGACTAATAGAGAAAGTCCCACACACAGCTAGAAGGCCAAATATTTTTTCAGAGCTAGATGCAGATAAAAATTGTTTTTAATTTGCAACCTGATGGAGGTCAGTATAGATGGACTAATAGAGAAAGTCCCACACACTGCTAGAAGCCCAAATATTTCTTCAGACCTAGATGCAGATAAAAAATATTTTTAATTTGCAACCTGATGGAGGTCAGTATAGATGGACTAATAGAGAAAGTCCCACACACTGCTAGAAGGCCAAATATTTTTTCAGAGCTAGATGCAGATAAAAATTATTTTGAATTTGCAACCTGATGGAGGTCAGTATAGATGGATTAATAGAGAAAGTCCCACACACTGCTAGAAGGCCAAATATTTTTTCAGAGCTAGATGCAGACAAAAAATTATTTTGAATTTGCAACCTGATGGAGGTCAGTATAGATGGACTAATAGAGAAAGTCCCACACACTGCTAGAAGGCCAAATAATTTTTCAGACCTAGATGCAGATAAAAATTATTTTTCATTTGCAACCTGATGGATGTCAGTATAGATGGACTAATAGAGAAAGTCCCACACACTGCTAGAAGGCCAAATATTTTTTCAGAGCTAGATGCAGATAAAAATTATTTTTAATTTGCAACCTGATGGTGGTCAGTATAGATGGACTAAGAGAGAAAGTCCCACACACTGCTAGAAGGCCAAATATTTTTTCAGAGCTAGATACAGAAAAAAATTATATTCAATTTGCAACCTGATGGAGGTCAGTATAGATGGACTAATAGAACAAGTCCCACACACTGCTAGAAGGCCAAATATTTTTTCAGCGCTAGATGCAGATAAAAATTATTTTTAATTTGCAACCTGATGGAGGTCAGTATAGATAGACTAATAGAGAAAGTCCCACACACTGCTAGAAGGCCAAATATTTTTTCAGAGCTAGATGCAGATAAAAATTATTTTGAATTTGCAACCTGATGGAGGTCAGTATAGATGGACTAATAGAGAAAGTCCCACACACTGCTAGAAGGCCAAATAATTTTTTCAGAGCTAGATGCAGATAAAAATTATTTTGAATTTGCAACCTGATGGAGGTCAGTATAGATGGACTAATAGAGAAAGTCCCACACACTGCTAGAAGGCCAAATATTTTTTCAGAGCTAGATGCAGATAAAAATTATTTTTCATTTGCAACCTGATGGAGGTCAGTATAGATGGACTAATAGAGAAAGTCCCACACACTGCTAGAAGGCCAAATATTTTTTCAGAGCTAGATGCAGACAAAAAATTATTTTGAATTTGCAACCTGATGGAGGTCAGTATAGATGGACTAATAGAGAAAGTCCCACACACTGCTAGAAGGCCAAATATTTTTTCAGAGCTAGATGCAGATAAAAATTATTTTTCATTTGCAACCTGATGGAGGTCAGTATAGATGGACTAATAGAGAAAGTCCCACACACTGCTAGAAGGCCAAATATTTTTTCAGACCTAGATGCAGACAAAAAATTATTTTGAATTGCAACCTGATGGAGGTCAGTATAGATGGACCAATAGAGAAAGTCCCACACACTGCTAGGAGGCCAAATGTTTTTTCAGAGCTAGATGCAGATAAAAATTATTTTTAATTTGCAACCTGATGGAGGTCAGTAAAGATGGACTAATAGAGAAAGTCCCACACACTGCTAGAAGGCCAAATATTTTTTCAGAGCTACATGCAGAAAAAAATTATATTCAATTTGCAACCTGATGGAGGTCAGTATAGATGGACTAATAGAATAAGTCCCACCCACTGCTAGAAGGCCAAATATTTTTTCAGAGCTAGATGCAGATAAAAATTATTTTTAATTTGCAACCTGATGGAGGTCAGTATAGATGGACTAATAGAGAAAGTCCCACACACTACTAGAAGGCCAAATATTTTTCAGAGCTAGATGCAGACAAAAAATTATTTTGAATTTGCAACCTGATGGAGGTCAGTATAGATGGACTAATAGAGAAAGTCCCACACACTGCTAGAAGGCCAAATATTTTTTCAGAGCTAGATGCAGATAAAAATTATTTTTCATTTGCAACCTGATGGAGGTCAGTATAGATGGACTAATAGAGAAAGTCCCACACACTGCTAGATGGTCAAATAATTTTTCAGAGCTAGATGCAGACAAAAAATTATTTTGAATTTGCAACCTGATGGAGGTCAGTATAGATGGACTAATAGAGAAAGTCCCACATACTGCTAGAAGGCCAAATATTTTTTCAGAGCTAGATGCAGAAAAAAATTATATTCAATTTGCAACCTGATGGAGGTCAGTATAGATGGACTAATAGGACAAGTCCCACACACTGCTAGAAGGCCAAATATTTTTTCAGAGCTAGATGCAGACAAAAAATTATTTTGAATTTGCAACCTGATGGAGGTCAGTATAGATGGACTAATAGAGAAAGTCCCACACACTGCTAGAAGGCCAAATATTTTTTCAGAGCTAGATGCAGATAAAAATTATTTTTCATTTGCAACCTGATGGAGGTCAGTATAGATGGACTAATAGAGAAAGTCCCACACACTGCTAGATGGTCAAATATTTTTTCAGAGCTAGATGCAGACAAAAAATTATTTTGAATTTGCAACCTGATGGAGGTCAGTATAGATGGACTAATAGAGAAAGTCCCACACACTGCTAGAAGGCCAAATATTTTTTCAGAGCTAGATGCAGAAAAAAATTATATTCAATTTGCAACCTGATGGAGGTCAGTATAGATGTACTAATAGAACAAGTCCCACACACTGCTAGAAGGCCAAATATTTTTTCAGAGCTAGATGCAGACAAAAAATTATTTTAAATTTGCAACCTGATGGAGGTCAGTATAGATGGACTAATAGAGAAAGTCCCACACACTGCTAGAAGGCCAAATATTTTTTCAGAGCTAGATGCAGACAAAAAATTATTTTGAATTTGCAACCTGATGGAGGTCAGTATAGATGGACTAATAGAGAAAGTCCCACACACAGCTAGAAGGCCAAATATTTTTTCAGAGCTAGATGCAGATAAAAATTGTTTTTAATTTGCAACCTGATGGAGGTCAGTATAGATGGACTAATAGAGAAAGTCCCACACACTGCTAGAAGGCCAAATATTTTTTCAGAGCTAGATGCAGATAAAAATTATTTTTCATTTGCAACCTGATGGAGGTCAGTATAAATGGACTAATAGAGAAAGTCCCACACACTGCTAGATGGTCAAATATTTTTTCAGAGCTAGATGCAGACAAAAAATTATTTTGAATTTGCAACCTGATGGAGGTCAGTATAGATGGACTAATAGAGAAAGTCCCACACACTGCTAGAAGGCCAAATATTTTTTCAGAGCTAGATGCAGAAAAAAATTATATTCAATTTGCAACCTGATGGAGGTCAGTATAGATGGACTAATAGAACAAGTCCCACACACTGCTAGAAGGCCAAATATTTTTTCAGAGCTAGATGCAGACAAAAAATTATTTTAAATTTGCAACCTGATGGAGGTCAGTATAGATGGACTAATAGAGAAAGTCCCACACACTGCTAGAAGGCCAAATATTTTTTCAGAGCTAGATGCAGACAAAAAATTATTTTGAATTTGCAACCTGATGGAGGTCAGTATAGATGGACTAATAGAGAAAGTCCCACACACAGCTAGAAGGCCAAATATTTTTTCAGAGCTAGATGCAGATAAAAATTGTTTTTAATTTGCAACCTGATGGAGGTCAGTATAGATGGACTAATAGAGAAAGTCCCACACACTGCTAGAAGGCCAAATATTTTTTCAGAGCTAGATGCAGATAAAAATTATTTTTCATTTGCAACCTGATGGAGGTCAGTATAGATGGATTAATAGAGAAAGTCCCACACACTGCTAGAAGGCCAAATATTTTTTCAGAGCTAGATGCAGACAAAAAATTATTTTGAATTTGCAACCTGAAGGAGGTCAGTATAGATGGACTAATAGAGAAAGTCCCACACACTGCTAGAAGGCCAAATATTTTTTCAGAGCTAGATGCAGATAAAAATTATTTTTAATTTGCAACCTGATGGAGGTCAGTAAAGATGGACTAATAGAGAAAGTCCCACACACTGCTAGAAGGCCAAATATTTTTTCAGAGCTAGATGCAGAAAAAAATTATATTCAATTTGCAACCTGATGGAGGTCAGTATAGATGGACTAATAGAACAAGTCCCACACACTGCTAGAAGGCCAAATATTTTTTCAGAGCTAGATGCAGATAAAAATTGTTTTTAATTTGCAACCTGATGGAGGTCAGTATATATGGACTAATAGAGAAAGTCCCACACACTGCTAGAAGGCCAAATATTTTTTCAGAGCTAGATGCAGACAAAAAATTATTTTGAATTTGCAACCTGATGGAGGTCAGTATAGATGGACTAATAGAGAAAGTCCCCCACACTGCTAGAAGGCCAAATATTTTTTCAGAGCTAGATGCAGATAAAAATTATTTTTCATTTACAACCTGATGGAGGTCAGTATAGATGGACTAATAGAGAAAGTCCCACACACTGCTGGATGGTCAAATATTATTTCAGAGCTAGATGCAGACAAAAAATTATTTTGAATTTGCAACCTGATGGAGGTCAGTATAGATGGACTAATAGAGAAAGTCCCACCCACTGCTAGAAGGCCAAATATTTTTTCAGAGCTAGATGCAGATAAAAATTATTTTTAATTTGCAACCTGATGGAGGTCAGTATAGATGGACTAATAGAGAAAGTCCCACACACTACTAGAAGGCCAAATATTTTTCAGAGCTAGATGCAGACAAAAAATTATTTTGAATTTGCAACCTGATGGAGGTCAGTATAGATGGACTAATAGAGAAAGTCCCACACACTGCTAGAAGGCCAAATATTTTTTCAGAGCTAGATGCAGATAAAAATTATTTTTCATTTGCAACCTGATGGAGGTCAGTATAGATGGACTAATAGAGAAAGTCCCACACACTGCTAGATGGTCAAATATTTTTTCAGAGCTAGATGCAGACAAAAAATTATTTTGAATTTGCAACCTGATGGAGGTCAGTATAGATGGACTAATAGAGAAAGTCCCACATACTGCTAGAAGGCCAAATATTTTTTCAGAGCTAGATGCAGAAAAAAATTATATTCAATTTGCAACCTGATGGAGGTCAGTATAGATGGACTAATAGGACAAGTCCCACACACTGCTAGAAGGCCAAATATTTTTTCAGAGCTAGATGCAGACAAAAAATTATTTTGAATTTGCAACCTGATGGAGGTCAGTATAGATGGACTAATAGAGAATGTCCCACACACTGCTAGAAGGCCAAATATTTTTTCAGAGCTAGATGCAGATAAAAATTATTTTTCATTTGCAACCTGATGGAGGTCAGTATAGATGGACTAATAGAGAAAGTCCCACACACTGCTAGATGGTCAAATATTTTTTCAGAGCTAGATGCAGACAAAAAATTATTTTGAATTTGCAACCTGATGGAGGTCAGTATAGATGGACTAATAGAGAAAGTCCCACACACTGCTAGAAGGCCAAATATTTTTTCAGAGCTAGATGCAGAAAAAAATTATATTCAATTTGCAACCTGATGGAGGTCAGTATAGATGGACTAATAGAACAAGTCCCACACACTGCTAGAAGGCCAAATATTTTTTCAGAGCTAGATGCAGACAAAAAATTATTTTAAATTTGCAACCTGATGGAGGTCAGTATAGATGGACTAATAGAGAAAGTCCCACACACTGCTAGAAGGCCAAATATTTTTTCAGAGCTAGATGCAGACAAAAAATTATTTTGAATTTGCAACCTGATGGAGGTCAGTATAGATGGACTAATAGAGAAAGTCCCACACACAGCTAGAAGGCCAAATATTTTTTCAGAGCTAGATGCAGATAAAAATTGTTTTTAATTTGCAACCTGATGGAGGTCAGTATAGATGGACTAATAGAGAAAGTCCCACACACTGCTAGAAGGCCAAATATTTTTTCAGAGCTAGATGCAGATAAAAATTATTTTTCATTTGCAACCTGATGGAGGTCAGTATAGATGGACTAATAGAGAAAGTCCCACACACTGCTAGATGGTCAAATATTTTTTCAGAGCTAGATGCAGACAAAAAATTATTTTGAATTTGCAACCTGATGGAGGTCAGTATAGATGGACTAATAGAGAAAGTCCCACACACTGCTAGAAGGCCAAATATTTTTTCAGAGCTAGATGCAGAAAAAAATTATATTCAATTTGCAACCTGATGGAGGTCAGTATAGATGGACTAATAGAACAAGTCCCACACACTGCTAGAAGGCCAAATATTTTTTCAGAGCTAGATGCAGACAAAAAATTATTTTAAATTTGCAACCTGATGGAGGTCAGTATAGATGGACTAATAGAGAAAGTCCCACACACTGCTAGAAGGCCAAATATTTTTTCAGAGCTAGATGCAGACAAAAAATTATTTTGAATTTGCAACCTGATGGAGGTCAGTATAGATGGACTAATAGAGAAAGTCCCACACACAGCTAGAAGGCCAAATATTTTTTCAGAGCTAGATGCAGATAAAAATTGTTTTTAATTTGCAACCTGATGGAGGTCAGTATAGATGGACTAATAGAGAAAGTCCCACACACTGCTAGAAGGCCAAATATTTTTTCAGACCTAGATGCAGACAAAAAATTATTTTGAATTTGCAACCTGATGGAGGTCAGTATAGATGGACTAATAGAGAAAGTCCCACACACAGCTAGAAGGCCAAATATTTTTTCAGAGCTAGATGCAGATAAAAATTGTTTTTAATTTGCAACCTGATGGAGGTCAGTATAGATGGACTTATAGAGAAAGTCCCACACACTGCTAGAAGGCCAAATATTTTTTCAGAGCTAGATGCAGATAAAAATTATTTTTCATTTGCAACCTGATGGAGGTCAGTATAGATGGATTAATAGAGAAAGTCCCACACACTGCTAGAAGGCCAAATATTTTTTCAGAGCTAGATGCAGACAAAAAATTATTTTGAATTTGCAACCTGAAGGAGGTCAGTATAGATGGACTAATAGAGAAAGTCCCACACACTGCTAGAAGGCCAAATATTTTTTCAGAGCTAGATGCAGATAAAAATTATTTTTAATTTGCAACCTGATGGAGGTCAGTAAAGATGGACTAATAGAGAAAGTCCCACACACTGCTAGAAGGCCAAATATTTTTTCAGAGCTAGATGCAGAAAAAAATTATATTCAATTTGCAACCTGATGGAGGTCAGTATAGATGGACTAATAGAACAAGTCCCACACACTGCTAGAAGGCCAAATATTTTTTCAGAGCTAGATGCAGATAAAAATTGTTTTTAATTTGCAACCTGATGGAGGTCAGTATATATGGACTAATAGAGAAAGTCCCACACACTGCTAGAAGGCCAAATATTTTTTCAGAGCTAGATGCAGACAAAAAATTATTTTGAATTTGCAACCTGATGGAGGTCAGTATAGATGGACTAATAGAGAAAGTCCCCCACACTGCTAGAAGGCCAAATATTTTTTCAGAGCTAGATGCAGATAAAAATTATTTTTCATTTGCAACCTGATGGAGGTCAGTATAGATGGACTAATAGAGAAAGTCCCACACACTGCTGGATGGTCAAATATTATTTCAGAGCTAGATGCAGACAAAAAATTATTTTGAATTTGCAACCTGATGGAGGTCAGTATAGATGGACTAATAGAGAGAGTCCCACACACTGCTAGAAGGCCAAATATTTTTTCAGAGCTAGATGCAGAAAAAAATTATATTCAATTTGCAACCTGATGGAGGTCAGTATAGATGGACTAATAGAACAAGTCCCACACACTGCTAGATGGCCAAATATTTTTTCAGAGCTAGATGCAGATAAAAATTATTTTTAATTTGCAACCTGATGGAGGTCAGTATAGATGGACTAAAAGAGAAAGTCCCACACACTGCTAGAAGGCCAAATATTTTTTCAGAGCTAGATGCAGATAAAAATAATTTTTCATTTGCAACCTGATGGAGGTCAGTATAGATGGACTAATAGAGAAAGTCCCACACACTGCTAGAAGGCCAAATATTTTTTCAGAGCTAGATGCAGACAAAAAATTATTTTTCATTTGCAACCTGATGGAGGTCAGTATAGATGGACTAATAGAGAAAGTCCCACACACAGCTAGAAGGCCAAATATTTTTTCAGAGCTAGATGCAGATAAAAATTCTTTTTAATTTGCAACCTGATGGAGGTCAGTATAGATGGACTAATAGAGAAAGTCCCACACACTGCTAGAAGGCCAAATATTTTTTCAGAGCTAGATGCAGATAAAAATTATTTTTAATTTGCAACCTGATGGAGGTCAGTATAGATGGACTAATAGATAAAGTCCCACACACTGCTAGAAGGCCAAATATTTTTTCAGAGCTAGATGCAGAAAAAAATTATATTCAATTTGCAACCTGATGGAGGTCAGTATAGATGGACTAATAGAACAAGTCCCACACACTGCTAGAAGGCCAAATATTTTTTCAGAGCTAGATGCAGATAAAAATGATTTTTAATTTGCAACCTGATGGAGGTCAGTATAGATGGACTAATAGAGAAAGTCGCACACACTGCTAGAAGGCCAAATATTTTTTCAGAGCTAGATGCAGAAAAAAATTATATTCAATTTGCAACCTGATGGAGGTCAGTATAGATGGACGAATAGAACAAGTCCCACACACTGCTAGAAGGCCAAATATTTTTTCAGAGCTAGATGCAGATAAAAATTATTTTTAATTTGCAACCTGATGGAGGTCAGTATAGATGGACTAATAGAGAAAGTCCCACACACTGCTAGAAAGCCAAATATTTTTTCAGAGCTAGATGCAGACAAAAAATTATTTTGAATTTGCAACCTGATGGAGGTCAGTATAGATGGACTAATAGAGAAAGTCCCACACACTGCTAGAAGGCCAAATATTTTTTCAGAGCTAGATGCAGATAAAAATTATTTTTAATTTGCAACCTGATGGAGGTCAGTATAGATGGACTAATAGAGAAAGTCCCACACACTGCTAGAAGGCCAAATATTTTTTCAGAGCTAGATACAGAAAAAAATTATATTCAATTTGCAACCTGATGGAGGTCAGTATAGATGGACTAATAGAACAAGTCCCACACACTGCTAGAAGGCCAAATATTTTTTCAGAGCTAGATGCAGATAAAAATTATTTTTAATTTGCAACCTGATGGAGGTCAGTATAGATGGACTAATAGAGAAAGTCCCACACACTGCTAGAAGGCCAAATATTTTTTCAGAGCTAAATACAGAAAAAAATTATATTCAATTTGCTACCTGATGGAGGTCAGTATAGATGGACTAATAGAACAAGTCCCACACACTGCTAGAAGGCCAAATATTTTTTCAGAGCTAGATGCAGATAAAAATTATTTTTAATTTGCAACCTGATGGAGGTCAGTATAGATGGACTAATAGAGAAAGTCCCACACACTGCTAGAAGGCCAAATATTTTTTCAGAGCTAGATGCAGATAAAAATTATTTTTAATTTGCAACCTGATGGAGATCAGTATAGATGGACTAATAGAGAAAGTCCCACACACTGCTAGAAGGCCAAATATTTTTTCAGAGCTAGATGCAGAAAAAAATTATATTCAATTTGCAACGTGATGGAGTTCAGTATAGATGGACTAATAGAACAAGTCCCACACACAGCTAGAAGCCCAAATATTTTTTCAGAGGTAGATGCAGAAAAAAATTATATTCAGTTTGCAACCTGATGGAGGTCAGTATAGATGGACTAATAGAACAAGTCCCACACACAGCTAGAAGGCCAAATATTTTTTCAGAGCTAGATACAGAAAAAAATTATATTCAGTTTGCAACCTGATGGAGGTCAGTGTAGATGGACTAATAGAACAAGTCCCACACACAGCTAGAAGGCCAAATATTTTTTCAGAGCTAGATGCAGAAAACAATTATATTCAGTTTGCAACCTGATGGAGGTCAGTATAGATGGACTAATAGAACAAGTCCCACACACTGCTAGAAGCCCAAATATTTTTTCAGAGCTAGATGCAGAAAAAAATGATATTCAATTTGCAACCTTATGGAGGTCAGTATAGATGGACTAATAGAATGATGCTATGCCCAAAAGGTTTTACTTCACTAGGTGCAGTAAAAAAATTGGTATTCTATACACAGGTGGTGTATCTTGCAACACAGATAGGCTACTCCACTGACTAACACACTCTGCAATAGGCCAAAAAGGATTAGCTTTGCTAGATTCAGCCAAATGCTGTGAAAAAAACTTGCACAGCACTGGCACAGACCTGCCTGGCAAAAACTGATAGGAACTGATGTAACCTAGCCCTGAAAAGGACTGCAATTACAATTAGTCTTTACTCCCAATCTATCTATTTAAGAGCACAGACCAGCCTGATAAAAGTCGTATGAAATGATGTAACGTAGTCCTTAAAAGGTCTGCAATCACAACTATTCCCTACTCCCAAGCTATCTGTAGATTTGTGCGAAAATTGGCTTGAAATTAACAAGGTATAGCGCACACAGCAACAGCGGTGCCGTCTAACACGCAGCTGCAGCAGTGTGAAAATGGTGGCGACGGGGAAAATGGCTGGGTCTTATAGGGCAAGGACATGTGACATACACTGCCAAAGACACATGCCCTTGCTTGTGTGAAAAGAAGCACTTCGCTCCGTGTGTGCGCTGCTGATAGGCTGACAGATTGCACCTCCCCACTGTAAATGCGGGAAAGAGAAAAAAAAATGGAGATCTTCATTATTCCTGCAGAGATCCATCCCCTGCCCCTCCCCCCGCCCCGCTGTACACTCAAACTGCGTATTAATATTAATTTTCATCATTACTGAGAAAAAATCCAGTTATGATTTTGGTGCACGAACAGTTATCGAACATAACCTCGAACAGCCGAATTTTTCTCAAATCGTTCGTGTTCGCCGAACGGCTCGAACACCGCCCAAAACAGCTCGAATTTGAGATTGGCGAACAGTTCGAGTCGAACAACGCTCATCTCTACCCATAATACTGTATGGTGGACTATGTGGGGCCACTATACTGTACGGAGGACTATGTGGGTTCATTATTCTGTATGGAGCAATATATGGGGCCCATAATACTGTATGGAGGACTATGTGGTGCCCATAATACTGTATGGAGGACTATTCTGTCCGGTCTGCACTGTGCGCTGTGAGGATTCGGCAGTTTCTGAGCTATTGTAGAATTTACAATAGATATCCCTCATGTAATGTAAAAAGTGAAATCTTTGGCATTGTACTATATATATATTTCTCTGCGGTATCTGTGCATCATGAATCGTGCTATGTGTTAAAGGGGCCCACTGAGACTCTTTCGCCCGGGGCCCACAAAAACCTGGAGCCGGCCCTGCTAGTAGAGGTCATGCAATGCAGGAAATAGGAACAAATCGGGGCAGATAGCGAAGAATAATCATGAACAGGTACAGGCTAAGTCACAAATCACCTTAAGAAAAGACCACAAGAACCTAAGAACCCTAAGGTTTTGAGTAGGTTTCACCATAGAGTTCCAGTCAGCTGAGGTGCACTGGCCCTTTCAGATATCATGCGATGCTGTGAAGGAATGGCATTGGTGAATTGCACAGTAATGTCATCCATCTACAGTCACTCAATGCCCTTATCAGGGAATATGCATGCTTTCTCAGGCTATTATTTTGGGAGAATGACAAATATATCTGTGTTTTCAAGCAATGGCCATCTTTTTTTTATATCTTTACTTATTTTATACAAATATAAAATAGTACATGCATATAAAGTGGAACAGGAGTTACCTTAATGGAAATCTGTCACCAGGTTTTTGCCACCTAATATGAGAGCAACATAATGTCGAGCCAGCCCTGATTCCAGTCATGTGTCACTTTCTGGTCTGTTTGCTGTAATTGTGATAACATCTCTGTTTTGTCAGCAGGTGATTATTATGAATGGACTAATAAACCTGCTGCCAGGTAGTCTAACCCCGCTGTGATGACACAGCTTCTAATCTTAATTAGCCAAACTTCTCAATTTGCTAGGCCAGGAGAAATACACTATTGTGTTTGTGTTGACTGTGTTTTTCTTTGGCTGGTCAAGAAGGACATACTAGTATTTGTATAAACCTGAATGTTGACTTCTCTTGGTCTGGAAACAATAATGTTTGCTAATATGCTAATTACATATTATACTAAGCCAGCCAGTTGTTGATTTACAAAGCAGGGGGATACCTACTATGTAAATTGATTAAATGCTCAAACAATGAGACCTGAACCATGTACCTTTCCACCCTGACCTGTGACTGATGACCTGAGCCACAGTTATAAATATAAAAAGGGTTTTCTATCCTGCTGCAAGCAGAATCAGAGAATCAGAAAGACTCTACAGGACAGTAGTTTGGTAGCATGACTCCATCCAGAGAGAGACATATTTGGATTCTACAGTATTCCAGCCTAAGGGTACACGGCCCTGGCTGAACGGATACAGATCTCCTCCACTGACCATCAGAGAACCCATGGATACATTTGGGGAAACTAGGTTGGGACGATGAGGTCACCTGGCCCAATAGATATGTTGTTTGGGGTTGCCTTGTACCTTGATGGACTGTCAGCTTCCTAAGCTTGCCGCTACCTTCTGTCTGTAGGGGCCGCCAAAAGCGGGGGGCCACTGGTTGAGGTAATTGGCCCCGGAAGTCCCACATTTGTTCTATCCCCGGCGGGCCAGCGGAAGGGTGAGACTCTGTAATTTTGCACCATCTTGAGTATTTGCTGGGACTGTTCTATCTGCTTATTGTCCATTTGGTGGTTCAATAAAGTATTGCCACACTGTTTTGCCCTCACCCTGTGTTGTCTGAGTAGTATTACACCCAAGGAAAACCCCGGGTCTTCACACCCACCCACACCACTGATTGGCAGATTTCTGCTTTTGCACAGAGAGCTGCTAATCAGTGGTGTGGGTGGGGTTATACAGTCTCAGCATTTAGAGAACTGGTAAATCTGCTGCAGAGAAAACAATTTTTAATCAAAACTGCAGCACCCAGTAAAGTAGGGTACACATCGCTGGAATCAGGGTCTTTGTCCCTACATCACGCTGCTCTCAGATGGAGTAGGAAAAAACTGAGAGCAGATTTCCTTTAATACCTGACACGACCAGCCCCTCCTCCCCCAATTTTTTTCCCTCATCTGGCATCGATCAAACTCTGAGTCCCCATGACTGCTAACCTTGTTTCTGTTGCGATATAGGCCAGATGTATAAAAATGACTATATGTCAATTCCACTAACATTGAAATTTCCAATAGTCCAGGTAATACGTTTTTCGAGGAGGATGTTACCAGAACTCGATCAATCATGTCTAACAACCTGTGGTTTTACTCCGAGTGGTATTCTAAATAGAAATTATGGCAAGCGTACAATTTTATACAAAACATCTATATGAAGATCATCTTGCATTTAAGCAATTTAATTTGGTGGACGAAAGTTGTCTTAGGGGAAATTGATGGCTTAGGGAATTAGGGAAATGCAAAGTCCTCTATATTGTTACTGATTGACAGGGGTGAAGAATAATGTCGCCATGATTAATGACTGACACAGGCAATCAGAAGTCATTAATTGAAGCTAAGAGAATCATTATTGCTTTAATAATATAAAAAAATAATTAAAAAAGTAGTTGCATGATTATATGCATTAGTAATTAAAATATGAAAGGTATTGAATTTTTTTTCAGAATGGAAACATGAGTGAACCCATATCTACACTATCCAATACATAATGTTTGCCTCGGTGGCCTAAGCACAGAAATGTCTATAGTTATTTTTTGTAGATATAATTATAATTCACAGTCCATACCCAATCATGCATGTCCAGGATCACAGCTTGATTTCCTGCATCTAATGTTGGCACGCCAATATCCTAAAATTGCTGCAGTCCGCACCCAATAAACCTCAGTGCAGATAATTTTCTTCCCTTTAACTGGTTGTTCAAGTTAAACAGTAATTTTGTAATAAATCTGCTTCATATGTGGTTCAGAAGAAAACAGATTAGGGTTACACAATCATCAGATGAGCTCACTGTCAGATTTGACTGTTAAGTCATTATGCAATGTACAGTGTTGCATAGAGGCTGAAGAAGCCAAATGGTCTTACATTTTTAATGAAAACCTACTTCAAAAATGCTTTCTAGCCAAAAATACATTCGGTACATTAAAGAAATAAGTAAATAATCCAAAGGATTTTATATATTTTAACACAGGGGTAGGGAACATCTTGTTGAGGGCCGATATCATTTGGTCTGGCCCTGCGCTGCACACAGAGCCAGACTGGCCATCTGCCAGAACAAGCAGATTTCAGATGGACTGCAGTGCTCATTTTCATAGTTCGCTGCTCTTTAATTTTGCTTCAGAAGAGCATTATATGCACACGCACACAGCGTTCAGTACTGAACACTGATGTGGCACACAAGGTGTCTCCTATGTGATGTATACAACAGTCTGTGGCTATGTGCCCACGATGCAGAAATGCTCCGGATTTTTTCCTGAGCGTTTCTGCATCTCCCTGGCAGAAAAAACGCATGCGGATTGTACATGCGGATTGTACATGCGTTTTTCCTGCCAGGGACATGTGGCATGGATTTATATAGTGTGACCCCAAAGAATGGTAAAAAATAAAAAACTAAATATATACTTACCTTTTGATGGCCCCCGGTGTCCTTATCCGTTCCGTTCTGGCTTGCCGGCAGCATGCGGTACACTGAAGGACCTGCCGACGTCAGCGTCGCGTGACCCATCAAATGACTAAATGACGTCAGCGCAGGTCCTTTAGTCCACCGTGATCTGCCGGCAAGGCAAGACAAGGACACCGGGGGCCATCAGAAGGTAAGTATAATATTTATTTTTTATTTTATTCTTTTTTTTACAGGTTCTATGGTACCTGGGTCCAGAGGAGAATCTCCTCTCCTCCAGACCCGGGTACCATCGGCACATTGAAACGCATGGATTCCGCATGTACAGATCCAGCGATGCGTAATTCATGCGTTCCAATGCAAGTCAATGGCGGCGAAAACGCTGAGCTTCCGCAAAATAATTGGTAGTGCTCCGTTTTTTTCCGCAATGATTGGGGAACATGGCAGGCCTTCTACCAAGCATTTTTTAAGCATTTCTGCAGTGTTTTTGCCGCTGCAGAAACGCTTAAAAAACGCATCGTGGGCACACAGCCTTAGTGTATCCTATGTGATGTATACAGCAGTCTCGGCGTATTCTATGTGATGTATACAGCACCTTCCTAGTGTATCCTATGTGACATGTATACAGCAGTCTCAATGTATCCAATGTGATGTATACAGCAGTCTCGGTGTAACCAATGTAATGTTTACAGCAGGAAAAGCAAGTATCAATATCATCAACACCACCTAACTTCACACAACTCACGAAAGAGAAGCATTTCCATCCATCACATTAGTTGTGAGTTAATTACGTTGATAATTTTGTATGGTCCGTGAATGACGTTATATATATCAAAATGGTCCCTGGCAGAAGAAAAAGTTCCCCACCACTATTTTAAGAACTTAAACTAAACTATTGTGGAAGTTGCCATAAGTTTAAAGAAGTATAAATCAAAACTGGGCACAGCACCATGGCCTATGCTTATGGTATATGCTACTGCTTACAATATGCTATCAACTGCTGTGTGAAGAAAATATTATTATCAGTTGATCAATCTACCAATACAGATACCAAGTCAGCCAAACACTCTGAAACAGCCAATTAGTTGTAAAAGGGGAAAATGTTGCAACAAGAAGGAAGTATTTAAGGCATACATGTCAAACTCTGGCCCATGGGCCAAATCTGGCCCATAGGGTGGTTTTATTTGGCCCGCGACACCAGAACCACCACCCCTATGTGGAGCCATTATTGAGTATAGAGGACTATGTGGGGCCATTATTGTGTATGGAGGACAATGTGGTGCCCATAATACTATATGGAGGACAATGTTGGGTCCATTTTTCTATATGGAGGACTATGTGGCGCCCATTATTCTGTATGGAGGACTTTGTGGGGCCCATTATACTATATACTGGTTGGCCCACGACTTTGTCCAAGTTTTTCATTTTGGCCCTCTGTGTATTTGAGTTTGACATCCCTGATTTAAGGTCATTATCGCAAATTTAGCTTATTGATTGGTAGATAGCATCACTTTCAGGATTTGTTATAACTGATTTATTGGAAAATGTTCCCAAGTGGGCCACAGCAGATGTATCAATCTACAGCCACACTTCCAATGCAATAAAGCTACTAATTTTCAATTCATTATCTGATGGAGAACATGTCTACAGATTAGACAATTGTAGATTCTATATATTACATATGGGATGTATGATTTCATGCAATGGTTCAACAAGTATAAACTACTTAACATTAAAAGGCAGCAGCTGGCACCATTTCAAGAAGACATGGTTTTCCAATATGGCTTGGAGCTAGACTGATTATTTCATGATTGAATGGAAAACTGCACATGTCGCTTTGCTTGTACACTGCTATAAATGAAGATGATGTGCCTCCATGCTCTTTAACCACTAAGAAATCAATCTGTTTTTCTGTTTCATTTATTTTATTTCTTGTCCTTTAATAAAGTTACTGAAGGATTTACTTGGCATCACTTTAATAAAACACAGGGATTTAGAATCAGTACCCAACGAAGTTTCTGCAAAAACTAGTATTTGTCAAGTGATTATGGGTTACATAGGAAATTGTATCACTGCAAGCTGCTCAGTATCTTCACCACTATCCAGCATGTAACAGATGTCTTGTGTTAATGTCGACTGATTAAATGTCATCTCGGGAACCACTCCCTAGATATATAGAACTGTACCCATTCCTCTACACAATCTGCCTTCAATCTGCTAAATCGGTTAAAGCCAGCAATGTCCTTGATTGTCAATAAAGCTACACAACAATCCTCATTCCAATTTCATGGACTATCCAAGCTGAATTCTCACACTGCGCTAATGCTACTTTAGGACTAATAATGCTTTTTTTTCATCTGTAGGAAGGTTCAACATGATAAAGGGTTGCCAAAACCACTTTTATTTATTTGCTACATGAGAAAGGACTCTCTTGAAGATTATCTAGCTTCATAAACTAGTCAAATAGTCAAAAATAACCTGAGGTGTGTCACCTCATATGGAATGTGTAGCGTCGGCGTCCCTGCCTCCTGCTAGGCAGGGACGCCGTTCCCCTCACCTCTCCGCTCCGTGCCCGGCGGCTTCCTCCCGCTCTGCTGGCAGCGCGCGCTGCTTCCCGGCCTCTGTGCTTAGGGCGCGCGCGCGCTCCCCCTCTCTTAAAGGGACCGCGCGCGCCGTCCTAAGGAGTCCCCGGCCAATGGCCGGAGGACCTCACCATATATAAGGCGCCTCCTCCAAAATGGAGGTGCCCGAGCAATGTTGTTGCAAAGCCTTTCAACTCTGCTTCAGCCCTCAGGTCCCGTTACCAGATACCTGCCAGTTACCTGCCAGATCTCTGCTTGATACCTACCTGATTCCAGTCTATCTGCTTGCATTCCTGCGGTCCGACAGTCTGCCTTCCAACTCCTGTCAGTCTGTCTATGGATCTGCCCGCCCGCTCACCTGGGAGCGCTCACCTGCTACCTGCCTGCTAGCCTACCTGGAGGCTCTGCCGTCACTTGCCGTGACAACCTGCCTGTCCAGAGACTCTTGCCCGCTCACCTGGGAGCGCTCACCTGCTACCTGCCTGCTAGCCTACCTGTAGGCTCTGCCGTCACTTGCCGTGACCACCTGCCTGTCCAGAGACTCTTGCCCGCTCACCTGGGAGCGCTCACCTGCTACCTGCCTGCTAGCCTACCTGGAGGCTCTGCCGTCACTTGCCGTGACCACCTGCCTGTCCAGAGACTCTTGCCCGCTCACCTGGGAGCGCTCACCTGCTACCTGCCTGCTAGCCTACCTGGAGGCTCTGCCATCACTTGCCGTGACCACCTGCCTGTCCAGAGACTCTTGCCCGCTCACCTGGGAGCGCTCACCTGCTACCTGCCTGCTAGCCTATCTAGAGACTCTCTCCCTGCTGTCACTTGCCGTGACCACCTGCCCGTCTAGAGACTCTTTCCCTGCTGTCACTTGCCGTGACCACCTGCCCATCTAGAGACTCTTATCCTGCTGTCACTTGCCGTGACCATCCGCCTGTCAAGAGACTGTCCCCGTCACTTGCCGTGACCTCCTGCCCTTCTACCCAGAGACAGTCCCTGTCACTTGCCGTGACTACCTGCCCGCCTTCCCTGGGAGCCACCCGCTTCCTTTCAAGGACTGCCCCTTTGTATAGTTGCTCAGAGGTTCCACCTCCCAGACCCGTTACAGTTTGCTCGGGCCATGGAACCTGGTGGCACCCAAGCTCCCTCGCTCTCGGACCTATGTCATGAATTTTCCCGTCAGAGGTCCCAACAGGAGTCCATCCTGAGCCACCTGCGTAGTGTTAACTCCCGCCTGGACACACTGTCTACCTCTTCGGGACCTGCTTCCAGTCGCATGACTCCTACCCCGGCAGCGTCGCTGCCCATCAATACCATGGCATCTCTTCCCGGTCCCCGCCTCTCCGCCCCGCCTCGTTTTGGCGGAGATCCCGGTCAGGCACGGGGCTTCATTTACCTGTGCACTCTGCACTTCGAACTGTTGGCACACCAGTTTTCCACCGACCGAGCCAAAGTAGCCTTCATCATGTCCCATCTCACGGGGGAGGCGCTGGCTTGGCTAAATCCTCTATGGGAGAGAGGAGACCCCCTGGTGTCCAACCTGCCAGCCTTTCTCACGGCTTTCCGGAAGGTCTTCGACGAACCAGGACGGAAGACCTCATCCGCCTCATCTCTGCTACGCCTCCGCCAAGGAAGTCTCACCGTGGGCCAATATGCCATACGGTTCCGTACCCTTGCTTCGGAGCTTGCCTGGGATAACGACGCCTTGGTGTCCGTCTTCTGGGAGGGTCTGTCCGGCCGTATTAAAGATGAACTCGCCGGTCGGGACATTCCTACCACTCTCGACGACTTAATTACACTTGCCACCCGGATTGACATCCGGTTCCAGGAGCGCACCAAAGAGGCCACCCGTGAGAAGAGGTTTCCATGCCTTGCCCCTACCTTCCAGAGACCCGTCACTTCCTCCGTTACTCCCCCGGCGCACTCACCCGAGCCTATGCAGGTCGACCAGACCAAGATGGTCAAGACCCGTCAAGAATTACGCCGTGCCGAGGGGAGCTGCTTGTACTGTGGCAGTAAGGAGCACCGGATCCGTTCCTGCCCGGAGAGGTCGGGAAACGCCTGTGTCTAGGATCGCTCAGAGAGGTCGCCCTAGACAGAAATAAACCCTCTCCATCTCTAATGCTGTCGGTCTCTATCATCTGCGGGGAGAACCGTTATTTTGAACTGGCTCAACTTGACTCTGGAGCTGCAGGAAATCTCATTTCTCAATCCCTGGTAGAGAAATACCGCATTCCCACCAAACCTCTTACCACATCCCATCCAACTCATCACCGAATCCATAACTCTGCAGGTGGAAATGCTGCACTCTGAGAGCATCTTCTTCCATGTTCTGCCTGGACTCTCTCACGCCCTCTTGCTAGGCCTACCTTGGCTCCAGAGACATGCACCCGTGCTTGATTGGCAGACCGGAGAAGTTCTTCGCTGGGGACAGGACTGCCATAAGACTTGTTTAGTTCCCGTTCATCCTGCTCGTCCTTCTCCTACCCCAGCCAATCTACCCGGCCTACCGGTTCCCTATTGGTCTTTTGCGGACGTCTTTAATAAAAGAGAAGCAGAGACATTACCCCCTCATAGACCATACGACTGACCAATCGACCTGATGCCCGGCTCTACTCCTCCCCGTGGGCGTATTTACCCTTTGTCCGCTGCTGAGACCCGGTCCATGTCTGAATATATTGAGGAGAACCTGGCCCGGGGATTTATCCGGAAATCTACCTCCCCGGCGGGAGCAGGCTTCTTCTTCGTCAAAAAGAAGGACGGCTCACTCCGTCCCTGTATAGACTATAGAGGCCTTAACCAGATCACAGTGAAAAATAAATACCCCCTTCCGCTCATTCCTGAATTATTTGACCGTCTGAGAGGGGCTAGAATCTTCACCAAGCTGGACCTCCGTGGGGCGTATAATCTGGTCCGTATCCGTCAGGGGGGTGAATGGAATACGGCATTCAACACCCGGGACTGTCACTATGAATACCTTGTAATGCCCTTCGGTCTCTGTAACGCTCCCGCCGTCTTTCAAGAGTTGGTCAATGACATCTTCCGTGATCTTCTCTACTCCTGCGTGGTGGTGTACCTGGACGACATCTTGGTCTTCTCTCCGGATCTTCTCACTCACCGGAGGGACGTTCGTCAGGTCCTGCTCAGGCTCTGGCAGAACCACCTCTACGCTAAATATGAGAAGTGCCTCTTTGAGCAGACCTCGCTTCCGTTTCTGGGCTACATAATCTCTCAGACCGGCCTACGAATGGATCCTGAGAAACTGTCTGCCATCCAGAAGTGGCCCTGACTAGAGGGGTTGAAGGCTATTCAGCGGTTCCTGGGCTTCGCCAACTACTACCGCCTCTTCATTCCGCACTTCTCTTCCCGGACTGCCCCTATCTCGGCGCTCACCCGTAAGAGCGCTAATCCCGGAGAATGGCCGCCCGAAGCAGAGGAGGCCTTCCTTTCCTTAAAACAAGCTTTTTCCTCCGCCCCTGTACTGCATCGTCCGGACGGCAACAAACAATTCTTCCTAGAAGTCGACGCTTCCTCCTCCGGAGCCGGAGCTGTACTTACCCAAAAGTCGTCTTCCGGAAGAATGGTAACCTGCGGCTTCTTCTCCAAACTCTTCTCCTCTTCTGAGCGCAATTATTCTATAGGAGACCGAGAATTGTTGGCCATTAAGCTGGCACTGGAGGAGTGGCGTTACCTGCTCGAGGGGGCTCTACACCCGGTAATAATTTACACGGACCACAAGAACTTGGCTTACCTCCAGAGTGCCCAGAGACTTAACCCGCGCCAAGCCCGGTGGTCCTTGTTCTTCGCCCGCTTTAATTTCATTCTTCATTTTCGCCCGGCTGACAAAAACATCAAAGCTGATGCCTTGTCCCGATCTTTTATGGTCTCTGATCTTGAGGAGGAGCCTAAACACATCATCGACCCTGCCAAAGTAATGCAGGTGGCCCCCGTGAATCTTAATCGTCTTCCACCCGGTAAGACGTTCGTAACTGTACCTGATCGTGAGAAGGTTCTACACTGGGGACGCTCATCCAAGCTAGCTGGCCACGCTGGTCAGAAAAAGACCCTCCAGCTTATTACCCGGCATTACTGGTGGCCTACCCTGCACAAGGACGTAATAGACTTTGTTTCAGCCTGTGTGTCCTGCGCCCGCAACAAGGTTCCGAGACATCTGCCAGCCGGCCGTCTTCTTCCTCTTCCTGTACCTGCTGCCCCGTGGCAGCATATAGCTATGGACTTTATAACGGACCTCCCTGTCTCTGCCGGTTGTACGGTCATTTGGGTGGTCGCTGACCGCTTTTCCAAAATGGCTCACTTTATTCCCCTGCCGGGTCTCCCGTCTGCATCAGAGTTAGCTAAAGACTTTATCCATCATGTCTTCCGTCTTCATGGTCTTCCTCTCCACATCGTATCCGACCGAGGGGTTCAGTTCACCTCTCGCTTTTGGCGAGCCATGTGTAAACTGCTGGGGGTCACCTTGGACTTTTCTTCTGCTTATCACCCACAGTCCAATGGCCAAGTAGAACGGATCAACCAAATTTTAACCAGTTACCTCCGGCACTTTGTTAATGCTCACCATTCCGACTGGGTGGATCTTTTACCGTGGGCCAAATTTTCCTACAATAATCACGAGAGCGAATCTTCCTCCAAATCCCCATTTTTTGTAGTCTTCGGTCAGCATCCTCGGATCCCGTTTCCCGTCTCCACCTCGGTGGACAATCTGGCTGCGGAATCTCTCCTTAACGAATTTTCCTCCATTTGGGAAAGTACCAGATCCGCACTTCTTCAGTCATCCGAGCGGATGAGAAAACAGGCTGACAAAAGACGTCTGGATCCACCACAATTCCGTCCTGGAGATAAGGTCTGGCTCTCGTCCAAATATGTCCGGCTCAAGATTCCTTCTTACAAGTTAGGGCCTCGGTTCATCGGTCCACTGGAAGTTATCAAACAAATCAACCCGGTGGCCTATAAATTGAAACTCCCAGCCAATTTGCGGATTCCTAACTCCTTCCATGTATCTCTACTCAAACCCGTGGTACTTAACTCTTTTTCCAAGTCTACAGGTACGCCTCCTGCTCCGGTTTCCGCTGAAAACGAGTTTGAGGTAGAGAACATTCTGGCCACCAAAAGGGTAAGAGGAAAGTCCTTTTTTCTAGTGGATTGGAAGGGGTTTGGTCCTGAGGAGAGAACATGGGAGCCCTGGGAGAACATCCATGCCCCTCTCATCCTTGATAGATTTCTCTCTGGCCTAAAAAAGGGGGGGCCTAAAGGGGGGGGTACTGTAGCGTCGGCGTCCCTGCCTCCTGCTAGGCAGGGACGCCGTTCCCCTCACCTCTACGCTCCGTGCCCGGCGGCTTCCTCCCGTTCTGCTGGCAGCGCGCGCTGCTTCCCGGCCTCCGTGCTTAGGGCGCGCGCGCGCTCCCCCTCTCTTAAAGGGGCCGCGCGCGCCGTCCTAAGGAGTCCCCGGCCAATGGCCGGAGGACCTCACCATATATAAGGCACCTCCTCCAAAATGGAGGTGCCCGAGCAATGTTGTTGCAAAACCTTGCAACTCTGCTTCAGCCCTCAGGTCCCGTTACCAGATACCTGCCAGTTACCTGCCAGATCTCTGCTTGATACCTACCTGATTCCAGTCTATCTGCTTGCATTCCTGCGGTCCGACAGTCTGCCTTCCAACTCCTGTCAGTCTGTCTATGGATCTGCCCGCCCGCTCACCTGGGAGCGCTCACCTGCTACCTGCCTGCTAGCCTACCTGGAGGCTCTGCCGTCACTTGCCGTGACCACCTGCCTGTCCAGAGACTCTTGCCCGCTCACCTGGGAGCGCTCACCTGCTACCTGCCTGCTAGCCTACCTGGAGGCTCTGCCGTCACTTGCCGTGACCACCTGCCTGTCCAGAGACTCTTGCCTGCTCACCTGGGAGCGCTCACCTGCTACCTGCCTGCTAGCCTACCTGGAGGCTCTGCCGTCACTTGCCGTGACCACCTGCCTGTCCAGAAACTCTTGCCCGCTCACCTGGGAGCGCTCACCTGCTACCTGCCTGATAGCCTATCCCTGCTGTCACTTGCCGTGACCACCTGCCCGTCTAGAGACTCTTATCCTGCTGTCACTTGCCGTGACCATCCGCCTGTCAAGAGACTGTCCCCGTCACTTGCCGTGACCTCCTGCCCTTCTACCCAGAGACTGTCCCTGTCACTTGCCGTGACTACCTGCCCGCCTTCCCTGGGAGCCACCCGCTTCCTTACAAGGACTGCCCCTTTGTATAGTTGCTCAGAGGTTCCACCTCCCAGACCCATTACAGTATGCTGCGTCAAGAATTTGTTGAATCCACAGTGGCCCCGATTCATTAAGACCAGCGATTTTCTTGCTGGTCTTGATGAGGTGGTGTGTTAGGAGTCAGACACTCCTGATTTATTGAGAGACACACACCTTTTAATGAATTCAGCACATCTGACGGGTGGCGTGCTCCTCTGTGCCCCACATCAGAAATCTTGCTCCAGTCCTGATTGGGGAAAGGTTTGTGGCATAAAGAACACCTCAGCTCATCCTGAATTAAAAGAGTTGTGGCATCCCTCCCCCATCGTGCCCCATTTCTGCCCATTTTGCTGAAACCGGGTGAAGTTGTCACGAAAGTGCCAAAAGTTGCAAAAATTTTGCGAAACTACAAGTTGTACAAAATTTTTGTGCCTTTTCAAAACAATTTACATTAGAATTCTGGCAAAATTGCTTTAATGAATCGGGGCCAATTACTTTATAATTGAAGTCCATGATATATGAAAGGGGTTTTTCTTTGCATATTTGTTTCAAGTTGACGCGCCCCTGGGCCTGTGTTGTGTAGCGTTGCGCACGCGGGGAATACTCGGAGCCGGATCTGATAGGGGTAGTAGTCCTCGTGGCGGTGACCCGGTCCGTGCCCAGGGTGTCAAACCAAGTGGCAGAACTTAGAATAAGATGTTATAGAGTTCGACTACGCCACCCGTTGAATGCGGTTATGAAACCGCCGCTGCAGGGCAGACCGCTGAGGCCGGTGGTACGGTTGTGCAGCGTGGATAGTATAACCCCCAACGGGAGGGGTATGGCCTCAGGGCAGCGGACGTGGATGATGGGGATAGCAGAATTGCACGCAGGCACCAGGAACCACTCAGAGACGGTGCGGTGTAGTTCAGGGTCTTTACTGGTGGCAAAGGTAGACCCTCCCGGGAGTACTGGCTAGCGATCGGGGCCTGGTCAGTCCGTGAGCAGATAGGATCTCCCCTGGCCAGGCGGAGTTGTAGGCCTCCCCAACTAATTGTACTCTTCCTGGCTACCTTGCTAGAAGCGGGTAGAAGTAGCCCACGTCCCTGAGTGTACCGTGTGGTGCTCACCCGTATGGCCGGTGACTCGGGCCTTCTGGTAGCCTCCGCTCCACAACGGCGGTGCTGGTCCCTTGCGTGTGACCGTGCCTTCGGGTTTCTTGGCCAGAGGACCTGAAATCCCCTGCCGGTCGGTTTCTGCTGCTGGGTATGCATCAGTCCCCACAGCCTCGGACTCCGTGTCCGGTGAGATCTCTTCAGTCAGGACGAGCTCTACAGCTTCCAGTCTCTGACCCCTTTTATCACTGCTCCCACAGAGCTCCTGATCTTGCTCTCCCTGTATCTGCTCCACTCCAGACCAGACTGTGTCTCTGTCTGGGACTCCTCTTCTTTTTCTCTAACCCCGCCTCAGCCCCAGTTTATATAGGGGAAGTTCTTCCCCTCCCAGGACTGGGCAGGAAGTGTTGCATGCTTAGGGTTCCTGACCAGGAGACCTCCCACCTGCTCTCAGACGTAATATTGCTATTACTGTGGTAACCAGACCCCTGGGGTTCCACATTCCCCCCTAGTAAAATTTAGTACTCCGGGACTAAACATATTTTTGAAAACATAACAGGGTATAAACAGGAACAATACAATAAGGAAAAACACGTTAGGGCGGTCACGGAGTGTCCGCGACTGGGTGCAGTTTTTGAAGCAATAAGGGTGTCCATTTCACCAAAGAACAGGGAGCCGTAACCAGGTGGGGGTCTGTCCTGCCCCCTGTCTTTAACAGTCTTAGTCCATTCCTGGGTTACGCTCCAAACATATATACAAAGAATTCCGGTTAATCCACAAAAGACACCTATAAAATAACTGGAAAAACATAATTATTTACAAGCAACAGTAAACAGGTAAATACCAATAAAACAGTCTGAACACTTTAGATCCTCCAACGTACGGGCAACTGGCCTCTAGTGGCCCTAGTAGACCTACGGAGCTTACTGACCGGTCCTGAGCTACAGGGTGTAGGAGCTGTCAAAGGTAAGCTGGGCAGCTGTCTACGGGTTCTTTGGCTCACTAGGGGCACGGCAGGCTCACTATAAGCAGAGGGTTGATTCTCCTGGTCTGCTTGTGTGGGGTCTTCTGCCTCCTGGACCGGCTGCTCTTCCAGCTCTACCTGTTTTTCCGTAGGCACTTGGGATGCTGGCTGGAGGAAGGTGAGGACGGGTACCACAACAGCGCCATTTACTTGTGTCCAAGACCGAGGGAAGTCTCCGAGTACAGTACTGACCATCTCCTCCCTTTCCTCTGCGGGTCGAGGGTTTTCTTGATCTTCTTCAGGGTTTCGTAGCTGCTCGGGACACTTCTTCAGGTGATCTCGGGAGACAATGGCTGTGGTTTCTCCTCCATCCTTACTGATTGTGCAGATTTTTGGGTTTTCATGGCTTGATGGCAGTACGGTGTACGGGTCCTTCTCCCACTGGTCGTCCAACTTGTGGAGCCGTCTCTTCCTCTTCAAGACCTGCTCTCCAGGTACCAGGGGAACAGCGGGAGCATACTGGTTGTAAGTCTTCTCCTGTCTTTCTCTTGCTTGACAGAGACTTCGCTCAACGCTCTCCTGTACTTTCCGGTACTGCTGCTGCCTCTCTGTGTCCCAGTCTGCTTCTGGTCAAGTGTCCTCGGGTGTCAGGACTCCCATATCCAGATCAACAGGCAGCTTACCAGGTCTTGCTCTCATTAGGTAAGCCGGGGTACAGTTGGTAGAACCTACAGGGATGTGGTTGTATAGGTCCACCAGATCAGGCAGTTTCTCAGGCCACAGACTGCGTTCTTCCAGGGGCAATGTTTTCAGAAGGTCTATCACCACCTGGTTCATCTTCTCGCAGAGTCCATTGGTTTGCGGATGATAGGGTGTTGTTCTTATCTTCCGGCAGCCATACAGAGTGCAGAACTCCTGGAAGACTTCCGCTTCAAAGGCAGGTCCCTGGTCCGTCAGCACCTGCTCTGGGTATCCGTGTGGACGGCAGAAGTGCTGCTGAAAGGCTCTAGCTGCTGTTTGAGCCGTTAAGTCCTTGACGGGGACTACAACCAAGAACCGGGAGTAGTGATCCACGATGGTTAACGCATAGACGTAGCCACTTCTGCTGGGGGTCAGTTTTACATGATCCAAGGCTACCAGTTCCAACGGCTGCCTGGTGACGATGGACTGCAGGGGAGTCTTCTGGCTGGCACGGTCCTTCCTTCTTAGGTTGCATGGGCCACAGTCTCTGCACCACCTCTCGATGGTTCCTCTCATGCCTACCCAGTGGAACCGCCCGCGCAGCAGGAACTCCAGCTTCTTCCATCCGAAGTGCCCAGCTCCGTCGTGGTATGCCTCCAGTACCATAGCCGGGTCTCTTCTTGGCACCACTACTTGCCAGATCAGTTCATGCGTCCGGGAGTTAACCATTCTACGGCACAACTTCCCCTTGTAAAGGAACAGTCGACTCTTCTCAGCCCACAGTTGCTTGGTTTCCTCCGGAGCGTCTGGGTCAAGGCGAGCATCTGGCTGAGTCAGCATCTCCTTCACCAGTCGGACGGCGGGGTCACTGTCTTGCGTTTCCGCCCAGTTGTAATGAGGTAAGGGGTTGAACGTAGCGGATTGCTTACCCCTTACACGGTGGGAATACTGGGTAGTCCCATGACGGTGGAATGCGGGGAGTTCAACTTCTTCCAGTTCCTCTGGATCTTCCCCTACGTCCGGTAGGTTTGGCATTCTGGACAAGGCATCCGCGTTGGTATTGGAGCGTCCTGCCCGGTATTTAATCGTGAACTCATAGTTGGACAGGCGGGCCATCCATCTCTGCTCCAGGGCACCGAGTCTTGCAGTGTCCAGGTGTGTCAACGGGTTGTTATCCGTGTACACGGTGAACCGGGAAGAGGCGAGGTAGTGCTTAAAGCGTTCGGTGACTGCCCACACCACTGCCAGGAACTCTAGCTTGAATGAGCTGTAATTCTCAGGGTTTCTTTCGGTGGGTCGCAGTTTTCGGCTGGCATAAGCAATTACCCGTTCTCTCCCCTGCTGGATCTGGGACAGTACGGCTCCTAGCCCGATGTTACTTGCGTCGGTGTAGAAGATAAAGGGCTGGCTGTAATCAGGGTACGCCAGGATTTCATCCCCCGTGAGGGCCATCTTCAGCTGGCGGAAGGACTCTTCTTCCAGCTTCTCCCATCTGAAGGGCGGCTTCTGGTTCTTGGCCTTCCTGGACTGGCCTATCAGGAGGTCCTGCATAGGAGCTGCCTTTTTGGTGAAACCGGGAATGAATCTTCGGTAGTAGCCTACCAACCCGAGGAACTGCCGCACTTCCCTTAAGCTGGAGGGTCTTGGCCATTCCTTAATCGCGGTGATCTTATCAGGGTCGGGAGCCACTCCGTCAGCACTCACCACGTGTCCCAGGTACTGCACTTTTGGTTTTAGCAGGTGACACTTCGACGGTTTCACCTTCAGACCGTAGTTTGCCAGGGCTTCAAACACTTCCGCCAGGTGTGTCAGGTGGTCCTCGTAGGTTTTGGAATAAACTATAACATCGTCCAGGTACAGCAGGACCGTCTCAAAGTTCCGGTGTCCCAGACAGCATTCCATCAATCGTTGGAAGGTTCCTGGTGCGTTGCAGAGTCCGAACGGCATGCAGGTAAACTCGCTAAGTCCCATCGGGGTGGTGAATGCGGTCTTCTCCCGGTCCGCCTCTGCTACAGGAACCTGCCAGTACCCGCTAGTGAGATCCAAAGTGGAGAAGAAGTTAGCAGATTTTAAAGCAGCCAAAGACTCCTCTATCCTTGGTAAGGGGTACGCATCTTTGTGTGTGATACGGTTGATTTTCCGGTAATCTACACACATTCTCATGGTGTTGTCTTTCTTTTTAACCAAGACTAGTGGAGCTGCCCAGGGGCTACAGCTATCCCTGATTACCCCAGCCTCCTTCATGTCTCTAAGCATCCCCTTGGCGTGTTGGTAGTGTGCAGGGGGTACGGGACGATACTTCTCCTTTATGGGAGGATGGTCTCCCGTGGGGATGTGATGTTCCACTCCCTTTACCCGCCCGAAGTCTAGCGGGTGCTTACTGAACACTCTCTCGTATTCCTGGATCACCCGGTAGACTCCCTGCTTGTGGTGAGCGGGTGTGGAGTCAGTACCCAAATGCAGTTGCTGACACCAGTCCTCCATTTGTTGCTTAGAGCCGTTACCTTCCTCTGGATGAGATGGAGGCAAGGGTTCCACGGACTGTACAGAATTTTGGTTGATGGTATACAATTTGGCTAGCGTAGCATACCGGGGCAGGTACACTTCCCTTTTCCCGATATTTATTATGCGAACGGGCACCCTCCCATGGCGTACATCAACCACCCCCCGTGCCGTCAAAATGGTGGGCCTACTGTCTGAGTAGACTGGTTCTACCATTGCCTGGTAATCTCTACCTCTCAGACCAATAGCTGCCCGGCACCAAATCATCATTTCACTTTTCGGGGGCATGGCAATAGGGAAAGGGTCACACATTCTCACGCTACCAATCTCACCACCGGAGAGTTCCACCTGTTGCCGTCGCATCAGTGCCCGGATCTCTTTTTGGAGCACTCGCTGCTGGCCGGAGCTGGCGTTCTTGGCAACCTGCTGTAAAATGAGAATCACCTCTGCAAGACAATTTTCAATCACATTAGTTCCTAGAGTTATCTTTGGGTGACTCTCGTGCTTGTCAATGTCCACAATGATCAGTCCCTGTGCTGCCAGTTCGACTTTACCGATTTTAATGGTCATCTCTTTAAATCCGATCTGTGGCACGGGCTGACCATTGCTGGCGATGATACTCAAGTCGTCGTCAGGGTAGCGGGTTATATCCGAGTCATTCCAGTACTGCTTGAAGAGCACGTACGGGATGGTGGTGACCTGTGACCCGGTGTCCAGTAGGGCACTCATAGGAATGCCATCCAGTACCACAGGCAAAACTGGACGTCCTCCCACGTATTTGTCACGCCAGTTCGATGGGCCTGGTGATCTTATTCCTAGGGGTTGGCCCTCTACCCCAGGTTGTGCCAGTTTAAAGGACAGTACCTTGCCATATGTCCGGGTTGATTGCAGCGGCGGCAGATGGGTTGTCCGTCCTCGTTGTATCGGTCGCTGGGTTTTCCTCTGGCCGGTGGGGTCCTCCTCGGTCGGTGCCACGGGATGTCCTCCGGTCCGGATGCCAGCTGGATCTTCCCTGGAGTAGAAACCTGTAAAGACTGCACAGTTCGGGTTAGCGCAGCAACGCTTTTAGTTAGCTCTTGGACCTGATGGTGCAGGTCTGTAGCCGGGCCATTGTTTAAAGCCTGCGCATCAGCTCCCACAGGCCCTGCCGACAAGGGCGCCGTCTCCTGGTGGTAAGTGGTAGTAGGGCGTCTGTGGGTCACAGCGCCACCTGGTGCCGGTTCTCGGAGCACCCGGATGGCTCTGTCCTTGAACTGTGCAAAGTCCAGATGAGGGTCCTGTAAGGCCATTGCCCGCAACTGGGTTCGGTGGGCATTGCAATGTAGACCCTCTATAAATTGTTCAGTCAACAGCTTGTCTTCGTTTCCAACGCCGTCAGGGTCGGCCTGCTTAATGGCTCTCAGGGCCTCTTGTAGGTTTAGTGCATAGTCCCTTATATTCTCATGTGCTCGCTGCTTGCACCCGTAGAATCTAAGCTTGATCTCGGCTGAGGTACGGGTATCAAAGGTGTCCTTCAGCCGGGCTAGTATCTCTGCGACAGTCCTCCTCCTCCCAAGTGGCCAGGACTTTACCTCCCTTTGGGCTGCCCCTGTTAATTGGGCCACCAGGATGCTCACTTTTTGCTCTTCTGTGAGGGGGTACACCTGGAAGAGGCTATCCAGCTTTTCTCTGAAGTCATTTAGGGTATGTGACTCCCCTGAGTACTGGGGTAGCCAGGCTGCCCCCGGGATATAGGGCATGGTGAAAGGCATGACCGCAGCAGCGGTGGCGCTGGCGGTGGCTGTGGCAGTGAAGCTCTCCTCCGTATCCGACATCCTCCTCCCCCCTAGTGGACCGTGGCCTACCTTGCGATGATCCTCTTCCGTAGGCCGCGGCTCCGCAGTGGATCGTCAGGGTTGAGGACCTTCCGTCGCGCTCCTGTGACGTCGGCGTCTGCTGGGCTCCTTCCAGGACCTTACGCAACGTCCGGACGTGAGGCGGAGCTTCAGTTCTCGCGCGCTTTCGGAGTCCTCGCCCCTCTTCTTTCCACGCGGCGTCCTCAAGATGGCGTCCAATGGCGGGAAAACTCCACGGATGGCGGGAAGAAGGCAGAAGATGGCGTCGGATGGCGGGAAAACTCCACGGATGGCGGGAAGAAGGCAGAAGATGGCGTCGGATGGCGGGAATCTTCACCACAGGTAAGTTTAACAGTCTTTTTTCAGGCACGCAGTACCCGGTGGTTGCGGGCACGGAATCCTGCCGACTACGCCAAAGTTGACGCGCCCCTGGGCCTGTGTTGTGTAGCGTTGCGCACGCGGGGAATACCCGGAGCCGGATCTGATAGGGGTAGTAGTCCTCGTGGCGGTGACCCGGTCCGTGCCCAGGGTGTCAAACCAAGTGGCAGAACTTAGAATAAGATGTTATAGAGTTCGACTACGCCACCCGTTGAATGCGGTTATGAAACCGCCGCTGCAGGGCAGACCACTGAGGCCGGTGGTACGGTTGTGCAGCGTGGATAGTATAACCCCCAACGGGAGGGGTAATGGCCTCAGGGCAGCGGACGTGGATGATGGGGATAGCAGAATTGCACGCAGGCACCAGGAACCACTCAGAGACGGTGCGGTGTAGTTCAGGGTCTTTACTGGTGGCAAAGGTAGACCCTCCCGGGAGTACTGGCTAGCGATCGGGGCCTGGTCAGTCCGTGAGCAGATAGGATCTCCCCTGGCCAGGCGGAGTTGTAGGCCTCCCCAACTAATTGTACTCTTCCTGGCTACCTTGCTAGAAGCGGGTAGAAGTAGCCCACGTCCCTGAGTGTACCGTGTGGTGCTCACCCGTATGGCCGGTGACTCGGGGCCTTCTGGTAGCCTCCGCTCCACAATGGCGGTGCTGGTCCCTTGCGTGTGACCGTGCCTTCGGGTTTCTTGGCCAGAGGACCTGAAATCCCCTGCCGGTCGGTTTCTGCTGCTGGGTATGGATCAGTCCCCACAGCCTCGGACTCCGTGTCCGGTGAGATCTCTTCAGTCAGGACGAGCTCTACAGCTTCCAGTCTCTGACCCCTTTTATCACTGCTCCCACAGAGCTCCTGATCTTGATCTCCCTGTATCTGCTGCACTCCAGACCAGACTGTGTCTCTGTCTGGGACTCCTCTTCTTTTTCTCTAACCCCGCCTCAGCCCCAGTTTATATAGGGGAAGTTCTTCCCCTCCCAGCACTGGGCAGGAAGTGTTGCATGCTTAGGGTTCCTGACCAGGAGACCTCCCACCTGCTCTCAGACGTAATATTGCTATTACTGTGGTAACCAGACCCCTGGGGTTCCACAAAGTTTCTTAGACTTATGCCTCATTTACATCACATGTATAAAGACGAAATTGGTTGGTTGGAAATTAACTTCTAGTCACACAAATGGCAGTAGCATTCAGCAGCTTGCAATGCATTTTATAGAACTTGTGATACCTGAGATTTACCATTCTTAACAAATATAGATGGCAGGTGTCACGGGTGTGTCGCCACGAAGATCGTCACGATTACACAGCCTGACTTCTCGCAGCTGACTTTTTGGTGCTTTGTGTTTTCGGCAGTGAGGGAGTTAATTCTCTTTCTCTCTGTGCTAGACGAGGTCCAGTCTCGCCCAGCTGCAATCAATGCTGCTGTAGTGAGTCTCCTTCAAATGCCTGCTGGTCTGTTTGGGAAGTGTCGGTGAAAGCATTTCATACAGACTTACAGAGCGGATCGTGGTATTTGGAGTTTCTGAGATAAGTGTATTTGGAGTGTATTTTCCCTTCCTCGCTTTATCATTTATCTCCTTTCCCGTTCGTGTTCCCTCTGTTGTAGTTGTGTAGTCTTTGTATGCAAGGTGGTTTTGGTTTTTCCCTTGTACTGTCTCGTTCGTCTAAGTACTGTGTGTGGGCATATTATTACTTGTCCTCTTTTGTTGTGATCGGGGTCCTTCTCAGGACTAGATTACTTAGGTGCAGGGATCCTCAGGAGGTAGGGGTTACGCTGGCGGCTTGGACCTCTGTACCTTTAACAGTACCTCCAGGTTGAGGGATTAGTCAGGGCCCCAGCTTAGGGTCAGCTTAGGCCCCCTACCTCCAGTATACAGAGACAGTGTGACATTTTCACCGACCCACTTAGGTTTTTCTCCAGCTACCATGGATCCAGTAGCCGGTCTAGCTCGGCAGTTGCAGAGTTTGTCCATGGAGCTGGCGGACGTTAGGTCCAAGGTTTTGCATCCTCTGGAGCAAGCCGGACCAGAACCTAAAGTAGCTCTCCCTGACAGGTTCACTGGGGGGCGGGACAAGTTTTTTGTTTTCCGGGAGGCATGCAAATTGTACTTTCGGCTGCGGCCTCGGTCATCGGGGAGTGAAGAACAAAGGGTGGGAATTGTCATCTCGCTCCTACAAGGGGACCCACAATCTTGGGCGTTCTCTCTTCCCCCGGGCTCCCCGGCTCTCCAGTCAGTGGATAGGTTTTTCGCTGCTCTGGGACTCGTATATGATGACCCAGATCGGATCTCCCTTGCTGAGTCTAAGTTACGTAGGATCCAGCAGGGAGATCGTCCGGCGGAGGAATTCTGTTCGGAGTTCCGTAGGTGGGCCACGGACACCCAGTGGAATGACCCGGCTCTTAGGAGCCAGTTTTGTCAAGGTTTATCCGACAAATTACAGGATGTGTTGGCACAGTATGACTCTCCCGCGTCACTGGAAGCCGCTATGGCCCTGGCTATTCGCGTTGACAGACGGCTTCGGGAGAGGTGCGGGATAACTCGACCCCCTGTGATGACTCCACCTCCTACAAGGTCCCCTCATATGGTGGTTCCCCTGGTCAGTCCAGAGGAGCCTATGCAATTAGGAGGGACATCATTTCGGGGGAGGGGACCGGTGGTGCGCCATAAGACAGGAAGGTGTTTCTTCTGCGGGAGAAAGGGACATTTTATTGGGGGGTGTCCATCCCGTCCCTTGCAGAGTGAAGAGTCGTCGGAAAACTGTTGATCCCAGGTTGTGTGGTGGACGGCAATCTGGGAGTAGGTATTTCGTCCCTAGGTTCGTCTCAGTTTCTCGTACCGGCGGAGGTGGTGGTGGGTACGAGAACTGAGAGGATATCTGTTCTTCTGGATAGTGGGGCCGGGGCTAATCTGGTTGATGCTCGGTTTGCCCGGGTTCAAGGTATGCGATTGAGTGAGTTGGCTAAACCCATCCCCATATTCTCGATCGATGCCAGGCCTCTCGGTCAGGGAAGTTTTTTGCAAGCTGTGCATGACGTAAAACTTCAAGTGGGGGCGTTACATAAAGAACTGTTGTCTTGCTACGTGTTGGAGGGTCTTCCCACTCCTATAGTGTTGGGCCTTCCTTGGTTAACTAAGCATAACCCGGTTATTAATTGGCAAACCAGAGAGATAAGCCAATGGAGTAAATTCTGTAATAAAAACTGCATGAACACGGTCATCGGTGCGGTTACTCCTTGGGTCTTACCTCCATTTCTGGCGGACTTTGAGGATGTATTCTCGGAGAAAGGGTGTCAGGAACTACCTCCTCATCGCGAGTATGACTGTTCTGTAAAACTGCTCCCTGAGGCCAAGTTACCTAAAGCTAGGTTGTATAACCTTTCTGGTCCTGAGAGGCAGGCCATGAAGGATTATATTTCAGAAAGTCTGGCTAAGGGGCATATTAGACCTTCATCTTCACCGGTGGCTGCGGGGTTCTTCTTTGTTAAGAAGAAAGATGGAGGCCTACGCCCTTGCCTGGATTTCCGTGAACTTAATCGGATTACGGTCCGAGATCCGTATCCGCTCCCACTTATTCCCGATCTCTTTAATCAGATCGTGGGCGCCAAATGGTTCTCTAAGTTGGATCTCAGGGGGGCGTACAATCTGATTAGGATGAAGGAGGGGGATGAGTGGAAGACGGCGTTTAACACTCCGGAGGGGCATTATGAGAACCTTGTCATGCCATTCGGTCTGACTAATGCCCCGGCGGTGTTCCAACACTTTGTTAATGACATTTTTCGCCGCCTGGTGGGACAGTTTGTTGTCATATATCTGGATGATATCTTAATTTACTCGCCGGATCTGGTGTCTCATCAGGAGCACGTTAGGCAGGTGTTACAGATCTTGCGGGATAATAAACTGTATGCCAAATGGGAAAAGTGTGTGTTCGCCGTACAGGAACTCCAGTTTTTAGGTTTCCTGGTTTCAGCGTCCGGTTTTCGTATGGACCCTGGGAAAGTGCGGGCAGTTCTTGAGTGGGATCGGCCAGAGAATCTTAAGGCACTACAACGTTTCCTGGGGTTTGCTAATTATTACCGGAAGTTCATTCGTAATTTCTCGTCCATGGTTAAGCCTCTCACAGACATGGCTAAAAAGGGGACGGATTTTTCTAGGTGGTCTGACAAGGCTTGTCAAGCATTCTCCTGCTTGAAAAAATGTTTTGCCTCGGCACCCATTCTCATTCAACCTGATGCGTCACAGCCATTCATTGTAGAGGTAGACGCTTCCGAGGTAGGGGTGGGAGCAGTATTGTCACAAGGTTCGTCCCCTGGTAAGTGGCATGCGTGCGCCTTTTTCTCTAAAAAATTGTCGTCCGCTGAGAGGAATTACGATGTCGGCAATAGGGAACTCTTAGCCATTAAGTTAGCTTTTGAGGAGTGGCGCCATTTTTTGGAGGAGGCAGTCCATCCGGTCACCGTCATCACCGATCACAAGAACCTGCTATATCTGGAGTCCGCGAAACGTCTGAATCCCAGACAAGCTAGGTGGTCATTGTTTTTTACCAGGTTTAATTTTGTCGTTACATATCGTCCTGGGTCAAAAAATGTAAAGGCGGATGCCTTATCTCGTAGTTTCCCTGGGGCCGGGAATACGGACGACCCGATTCCTATCCTTCAGGAGGGGGTGGTGGTTTCGGCAGTATGCTCTGAGCTGGAGGAGGAGGTATTGGAGGCTCAGGGGGACGCCCCTGTTGGACCTCCGGGGAGACTGTTTGTTCCAGATCAGTTGCGACAAAAGGTGATCGAGGCACACCATAACTCAGTTTTGGCAGGACACCCGGGGAGTAAAGCAACTGTGGATCTTCTCTCGCGTCGGTTTTGGTGGCCTAACTTACATAAGGAGGTGGTAACTTTTGTCGCGTCCTGTGGGGTTTGTGCGCGCTCTAAGACCTCACATACCCGTCCGTCTGGGGCCCTCTTACCTTTGAAGATCCCGGAGCGTCCTTGGACTCATCTGTCTATGGACTTTATTACGGACCTCCCTCCGTCTTCGGGTAAAACGGTCATACTCGTTGTAGTGGACAGGTTCAGCAAGATGGCACATTTTATCGCTCTTCCGGCTCTCCCTAATGCTAAAACTCTTGCGCAGGTGTTCATTGGGGAGATTGTGAGGCTTCACGGGGTACCCTCCGATGTGGTGTCTGATCGGGGGTCTCAGTTTGTGTCCAAGTTCTGGAAGGCATTTTGTGCACGGCGGGGGATGCATTTGTCATTCTCATCGGCTTTTCACCCTCAGACCAACGGTCAGACGGAACGTATGAACCAGAGCTTGGAGACATATCTCCGGTGTTTTGTGTCAGAGAACCAGGAGGACTGGGCTTCTTTCTTACCTCTGGCAGAGTTTGCTCTCAATAATAGGCGGAGCGAGTCCACTGGTAAGTCCCCGTTTTTTGGGGCATATGGTTTTCACCCCCAGTTTTGTACTTT
Source organism: Phyllobates terribilis (assembly GCF_046119375.1). NCBI lineage: Eukaryota > Metazoa > Chordata > Amphibia > Anura > Dendrobatidae > Phyllobates > Phyllobates terribilis. The sequence continues at coordinate 847,375,597 of NW_027362763.1, forward strand.
CAGTAGGGGGGGCTCTTCGGGGGTTCCTGAGGAGGAACGATTTTCCTCATCACTCGCTTCAGTATGGAGAGGGGTGCTGAAGAATCTGAATACTATGGGGAACCGATACAAACGTATGGCTGATAGGAGGAGAGTGTCTGGTCCGGACCTAAGTGTGAACGATCGGGTATGGTTGTCTACCAGGAATATTAAACTTAAGGTTCCCTCCTGGAAACTGGGTCCCAGGTTCATCGGGCCGTACAGAATCAGTTCTATTATTAATCCGGTGGCATTCCGTCTTGACCTCCCCCCTACGTTTAAAATTCACAACGTGTTCCACAGATCGTTGCTTAAGAGGTATGTGGCGCCGGTGGTACCGTCACCTTTGCCTCCCCCTCCAGTGGTGGTCAATGGTAACTTGGAGTTCCAGGTATCAAGGGTCATCGATTCACGTTTTAATCGTCGGTCCCTTCAGTACCTGGTTCATTGGAAAGGGTATGGTCCTGAGGAGAGGATGTGGGTTCCTGCGTCGGATATTAACGCAGACCGATTAGTTCGGGCCTTCCACACGACTCACCCGGATAAACCTGGCCCTGAGGGTCCGGAGGCCCCTCGTAGAAGGGGGGGTACTGTCACGGGTGTGTCGCCACGAAGATCGTCACGATTACACAGCCTGACTTCTCGCAGCTGACTTTTTGGTGCTTTGTGTTTTCGGCAGTGAGGGAGTTAATTCTCTTTCTCTCTGTGCTAGACGAGGTCCAGTCTCGCCCAGCTGCAATCAATGCTGCTGTAGTGAGTCTCCTTCAAATGCCTGCTGGTCTGTTTGGGAAGTGTCGGTGAAAGCATTTCATACAGACTTACAGAGCGGATCGTGGTATTTGGAGTTTCTGAGATAAGTGTATTTGGAGTGTATTTTCCCTTCCTCGCTTTATCATTTATCTCCTTTCCCATTCGTGTTCCCTCTGTTGTAGTTGTGTAGTCTTTGTATGCAAGGTGGTTTTGGTTTTTCCCTTGTACTGTCTCGTTCGTCTAAGTACTGTGTGTGGGCATATTATTACTTGTCCTCTTTTGTTGTGATCGGGGTCCTTCTCAGGACTAGATTACTTAGGTGCAGGGATCCTCAGGAGGTAGGGGTTACGCTGGCGGCCTGGACCTCTGTACCTTTAACAGTACCTCCAGGTTGAGGGATTAGTCAGGGCCCCAGCTTAGGGTCAGCTTAGGCCCCCTACCTCCAGTATACAGAGACAGTGTGACAGCAGGATGTAGATTTTGAGCCCAGAAATGAGCACAGTATAAAAGGGTTATTTCCATCTGGACCATTTAGGGAATATTCATAGAATGTATGGTAAATGTGGATTCCACTGCTGGGACCTACATTTACAAAGAGAACTTTTTTTAGTAGCATGTTGCTGTCAGCTGAGACGTGACTGGGCATGCGTTCCTCACTCCAGTCATTTTTAAGGGGCTTCAAAAAATTGCTTAAAGTTCTTTCATCATACATTCACATACTTGGCCTAATACAGTGTGCATCAGGGATGGACACAAACAGAAGAAGACCTCTGTGCAGGCACTCAATATGGGCCCTTTGCAGTCCAATAGCTCATCATAAGGCACAATTCCACTAGCTACGAAGCAGCAGTTAGTCCCCATAGCTCTTAGGCTCCTGTGCGTCTGCACAGGTTGCACAAATAGTATGTCCGCCCCTGGTGTGCAAGTGTTCTCATTGGGAAAAGGAAGTAAGCTTCTGCCAGAAATCTTTGTTGGCAGCTCTGTTTCCCCGAGAACAAAACACATATTATCAGAGAAAAGTTGGGATGCCCCTTACACATTATATGGTTGACTAGAGCCGCCAGAATTGGTGGGTTAAGGCCAACAAACATTGAATAGGTATATAACCAGCTTAATTAGGATAAGTCATCACACTGACATCGAGTACCCCCACTGAACAGCTGATTTCTGAGTAATGTACAGATCGGAACACTGCAGCTTTGTACATTGTTTAGTGGCCACTGCTGAGGTTTTCACTTAATTGGGAATGTTTAGCTTGCAAAAGACAAGACTGAGAGGAGACTTAATAGCTCTCTACAAATATCTGAAGGGAAGTCTCACTGTAAAGCGATCAGCTTTATTCTCATTTGCACAAAGAAAGACTAGAAGCAATGGGTGTCACGCCAGGTGTGGGAAAGACTTAGTGCAACACAAAGGGAAAGGGAGACCAGACTCTAGGGAAAGAGGGGAGGGGAGACCTCCTAGTCTGGTCTAGTGTCACCCTGTCTCAACTACCTTCCTTATATTGGCTCTTCGCCAATCGCCGCACGTGTGCCTCGCCCTGGCTTTCCCTGGTGTATGGCTAAGGCTAGGGACGGGAGGAGATGAGCACTAGTCGATTTCCACTAAACTCTATAGAGAACAAGGGTAGACAAGCAGGGAGGTATTGTTTAGCTTTAGATGACTCCAGACAATTCTTAGTCAGTGAAAAACTATCTTTCACTGTCTTTTTATTTGTGTTTTAATAGTGTTTCTTTTGGATTAGTTTGTGTACTTAATTATATAATAAAATTGACATATTTATAGTACTCATTGTTCTTGGGTGATCACTGCCGCATGGTATACCCTTTTTCTTGTTCACATGTTGTCACGACTCCAGACACATGCGCACACGGCCTCAAGCTCCAGAGAGGACAAAGTACTGCTGTTGCTAAAGCCTCACAAGTAGTAATGAGTATCGCCGGCACCTCCCTCTCAGACACACCAGGTATTTATACACCCAGGCCAGGGAGCTAATTAGCCAGAGCGAGGTAGCTGCTGGGACCTAGAGACAACCAGCCTCTAAGAAGATGTCTGTAATGCCAAATGTAGAGATCTCCTGCAACCAACTGCAGGGCGACTGTCTGTCACCTCTGACACACCTGTGACAATGAGGTGAAACTGAAAGGGAGAAGATACAGATTAGATATTATAACAAACTTTTTGACAGGGTGATCAATGAGTGGAACAGGCTGCCACAAGAGGTGGTGAGTTCTCCTTCAATAGAAGTCTTCAAACTGAGGCTGGACAGACATCTGTCTGACATGGTTTAGTGAATCCTGGATTGAGCAGGAGGTTGGACACGATGACCCCGGAAGATCCTTCCAACTCTAACATTCTATGATTTCCCATTCACTTGGACACCCTATTAATAACTCATTGATATGGTAGTCCCAAACATCTCCTTTAAGGCTCCAAATCTTTATAAGAAAAACAGATATTTTTGATACCATGCTGTTAAATATCTCATAGATTCAAGCGTGTCTGTTCCATAAAGGCAACCCATGCAGCTGCTATTGGGCCCCTGGAGAAATGGACATTTTATTGGTTATTTTAATGGGTAATAAGAGCCCGTGCAGAAGTTCTCTCTCGGCCGGTCCTCCTATCCTAGGTATTTACCAACAGTAGAAGACTTTCCCATTTCAGTCCCTCATCACTGCTATGTCTACCCCTGCACAGATGACTAAAGAGTTTTACGTATAGTTTGATTGTTCCCATACACTACATTGTGTAATTAATAATCATTTACAATAGCTCAAGCTAAATCTGAAAATAATCAAGCCTGTGTTTTCCATCTGTAAACATATCGCTAATGGTTTTCCATTAATTATTGATTTTGTAGATAATACTTGTTAAAGTGGAATTAACTCTATTGTTTGAGAACAAATACCGCACAAATACTGTGTTTAGTGGGCTTGTAATCAGCTTTACCCACTTCTCTTATAATCTGATTGAAACAGATTTCCTCTAAAATCTTTTTTATTATTTTGCTGATATTAAAAGGTCACAAATTTAGAACTGCCTTAAACTTTCATTTGACTTACAAGAATCAATTTGCTGGATGCTCCGCTCAGTGTCCAGACCTGAAATCACTGCATTGTTATTAATTGTATTAAGAAATACGAGTGCACAGAGTCTAATGGAATTTGTGGCAATATTAGGTACTGTATTACTGAATGCATTCCAGCCATTTTCCCAAGCCCTATATTATGACTATGTTCATCATAATGCCTTTTGACCCTCTGCATTTACTCCATCATAATTATCCTTTAATACTCTTATAAATGAACTTTTAGCTTATCTTTCACTAATTCTCAGGACAACCAAAGCACTAACGTAACCAAATTGAAGCCGTCTGAATAAAGTGTTTAACCCTTGTGTAGACAAGCAGGGTGGCTTCTCATGTAACATACGGGTTCATTCCATCACCTTCAGGGGTCTGCACAAGTCTTAAGTTGCACTTCTCCTTGTCTTGTCTCTACTACAGATTTCATTACAAAGTTCTTTTCAATGAGTGAAGGGATAATTTGTTTTTTTAGCCTTTTCTAAGAGGTTGTTTAGTCCTTCACACCAGGGAAGCCTTAAATGGGCAACTTAATAGGTTGGTCTAGGAAATGAGCTCTTACCATTGTGTTGGAACAAATAAATGACAGGTTTTAGATACACTGGCTGGAGGATGACATTACTATCTTATAGTCCTATTAGGGCATATAGATATCATAGAAGGAGGGGGAGGTCTCCTGCTCAGGATCCTGATCTTTAAAGATTACCTATTACCAGTCTGAGTCTTTTTATTTAAGGAATCAGTGGGCACTGCAGTCATTGATATTTTTTCTAAATATAACTTATCAAAAGTGACCATAAATGTCTTTAATATTCCATTAAAGGTCCCAACTTTATGGAAAAAGTTAGGTCCGAACTTCTGGGTTGTAGGATCCCGGCATGCAGAGCCGGATCCCACAACTCTCTTCCCACCAGAGGCCCTGACTTCCTATCAAAAGTTAGGTCCGAACTTCCAGTTTGTAGGATTGGGATCCCACCACAACTGTTGTGGGGGCTTTGAGAGCGTAATAACTTGTGCTTTACACTATCCAAGCAATACGACATCCTTTACTAGATTTCTAGATACTAGAAATATTTGAAGTTCAGCTATGTCCAGGACTATGCCCAAGGGATAGGGGATAACTGCTGGCTCAGTGGTGAGCACTGTTGCTTTGCAGCACTAGGGTCATGGGTTCAATTCCCACCAAAGGCAACATCTGCAAGGAGTTTGTATGCTCTCCCCATGTTTGCATGGCTTTCCTCCAGGTTCTCTGGTTTCCTCCCACACTCTATGAGAGATTGCATTGTGGAATATGATGGCACTATATAAGCAAAAGCATAATAATAACATCATTAAAGCAGTTATCCAATAGTAAAGTAAACCAGCACTGCCGCATCCTTTTGCTAGAGAGCTGGAATTTTTAGGAGGGCATTACGGACACTTTTAGCCATTTTAGATAATAAGATGTATTTAAAAAAAAAATCATTAGTCTGTGGCTGCCTACTGATTTCTTAAATAAAAGGGGGAGCTACAGACTGGTGATAGGTACACTGTAAAAAGGACCTGTCAAAGTCAAAAGTGGCCAATTCTTTTTTGCTTTTTTTTAAACCGCTATACAGTTCCAGAGATATGGGCCTTTTTATTTAGTGCTAATTGTTGATCTTTCCCAAGGAGGTGTTGCTCACAGGGTAATAATACAGAGCAGCATAAAGGCATGCCCCTGACAATCCTGTGAGCCACCCCTACTTAGTAAAAAACATAAAAATTAGCCCCAAATAAAAAGCTCATATCTCTGGAACCGTATGGAGGATTTACAAAAAAACTGAATACTCAGGGGAACAACGGGAATAAAGTGAGAAAAACTGCCCACTTTTGACCCAGTGTCAGGTCTTCAAGACAGAATGGAGAAGCAATGAAAAATAATGGCTTTTGGACTGGTGGATTACACCGCCCATGGAGCTTTACTACAGCCCATGACAAATCTCCATGTAAGTGGGCAGATCACCAGTGAGCATACCTGTAAGGCTGTGTTGCGTTATGGAGGTTGGATCATAGCCTGGAGCCTTGCAAAACCCTTTATGCCTGCTATATGCCTATTGGGCCATGACAGGTCTAATACACTATAATATCATATGAGTACAATGTATTATTGATATGATGAGCAAGTGGATGCAAAAATATAACAAATCAAGTCCAGTTGTCCTGAAATGGTCCTTATGGGTTTAAATAATTGAACACAAAAAATTAGGAAGGAGACGAACAGCGTCCTAGGTGGTTCCGCAGGAAACTCTGAGACAGCATCTTTGTTACTGGGTTTAAAAATTAGCAAACTATGATTAAATAGTTTGCTACTTTGTCAATTACTGTAGTAACGCGCCCCCAGGGCCTTGGGGTACTCGGCAGCTGGGCCTCTGGCTGATTGCAGGGGATATCACGGTGGCTGGCCCGGTCCGTGGCCCAGGGCGGTCACTCAAGAAAGGGGGAAATATTTATAGGGGATTTGTCGTGACGCGACCTGTGGTGTCTGGTGAGGATCACCAGCGCTGCAACAGTCCTCTGAGGCAGGTGGTAGGGCAGCTTGTGGTGGAACGGCTCCCCACAGGTAGAGCAGGCCTCAGGGCAGTGTAGGAGAAAATGGAGGAGGTGCGCTGGGCTTTGTAGTGCAGGGAGGGAAAAGGTACCGGCGAAATGAAGGAGCGGAGGCAGTTCAGTGCAGTCATCCGAGTTTACTCACAGTTCCGTTCAAGTTCCTCAGGTGCACAGTACTGGTGCAAGCCTCCCGCGTCGCACTGCGTTCACCGGGCAGGGGTTCGGTCTTTCCTCAGGCAGCTCGGGTGTACCTGGCAGAACCCCACTTTCAAATATACCTTCCTAGACCGACTTCACGCTGGGTCTTTACTCTCTCCTGCCCTGCGCTTCTCACTGTGAATCCTATTCGGGTGCTGTGAGGTCCCCCCTGTCCGTCGGAGTTGCTCAGACCTGCTCGACCTTACTCTTGGATTAAAGTGAGAGATTGGCTCCTGCTATAGAAGTCAGAGGCCTCCGGTGTTTTACAGCCGAGGCTTGAAGCTGCACGACTGGGCCAGGGGCCGGTCCCCTTCTTGCGGCCTAGATCATCCTGACACTTGGCACCCACACCCACTACTGGTTTCCCCTACCTTTCGGCTCCCCCCACCCTAGCCAGGGTCAGGGCTCAGCAGAAAACTACATTGCGTCTTGCCCCTCCTGCTGGCCTGGGGTAGTGTAGTGTAGTATGTAGGTGTTGGGGTTCCGTGCAGCACATCCTCCTTACCTGAGAGAAAGGGAGACACCACACTTCTGGGTAAGGTGCAGTACCTCTGTGGCGACCGAACCCTCAGGGGCGCCACATTCCCCCCCGGTAAAACACAGCACGTCCGCGGGCTGGAATAGAGCAAAAACAAGGATACTTGACATACAAAATTTTTGAATGCATTCGCATATAAGACTGTACAACTTTCTTCCCTTAATGGGAGGCACATCATCTTTAAACGTTACATTATAAGAGCACTTTTCATATAAAATACTTTCATATAAAACATTTGCAAGAGAGTTTCTGCACCAGGGTGCAACAGCAGCAGAATGAGGGACCCGTCCGCAAACCCTCAACGTAGGCCCTGGGCGTGACTGCAGGGCATAGATGATCCAGTTACTGGACCTCGTATTCCGCCACGCCAAACGGGTTTTTGTTCTGAGGTAAAGATTGCACTTATAAAACCAATAGGGTGCACTTTAAGAAGTGCTAAACTTATTTACAAGGGAAAGCTTGTAGGGAGATCACTGTCCTCTTCCCTATTGTCTCTATACCCTTACGGGTACCTAAGAAAACCTATTATAAAACAACATTATGAATAGTGTTGAGCGATACCTTCCGATATCAGGAAATATCGTATCGGATTGGATCGGGCCGATACCCAAAAAGTATCGGATATCGCCGATTCCGATACCGGAAACCAATGCAAGTCAATGGGACACAAATATCGGAATGAAAATAAACCCTTTCTTTCCTTGTAGGTTAATTCTACATGAAGGAAAACAACTAAGAATAATGTAGAATGACATGAAAAGCCGGCAATTCATCAGCGGCATACACCGGTACCCGACAATTTACAACAGAAAGAATAGAGCTTCACACATAGATTAGATAGATAGAAACATGTCAGTCACATATATATGAAGTACAGTGACAGTGTTGCTTACTGTACTTGTCATTTAGTGTAAAGGATTTATTAAAAAAAATATTAGTGTTTTCGTGCACCGTCTCTTTAAAAAAGCCGGCCGGCAATTCAGCAGCGGTACCCGACAATTTATAACAGACAGAATAGAGCTTCACACATAGATTAGATAGATAGAAACATGTCAGCCACATATATAAGAAGTACAGTGACAGTGTTGCTTACTGTACTTGTCATTTAGTGTAAAGGATTTATTTAAAAAAATAATAGTGTTTTCATGCACCGTCTCTTTAAGAAAGCCGGCCGGCAATTCAGCATCTGTACCCGACAATTTAGAATAGAAAGAATAGAGAATCACACATAGATTAGATAGATAGAAACATGTCAGTCACATATATATGAAGTACAGTGACAGTGTTGCTTACTGTACTTGTCATTTGGTGTAAAGGATTTATTAAAAAAAATATTAGTGTTTTCGTGCACCGTCTCTTTAAAAAAGCCGGCCGGCAATTCAGCAGCGGTACCCGACAATTTATAACAGACAGAATAGAGCTTCACACATAGATTAGATAGATAGAAACATGTCAGTCACATATATATGAAGTACAGTGACAGTGTTGCTTACTGTACTTGTCATTTAGTGTAAAGGATTTATTTAAAAAAATAATAGTGTTTTCATGCACCGTCTCTTTAAGAAAGCCGGCCGGCAATTCAGCATCTGTACCCGACAATTTAGAATAGAAAGAATAGAGAATCACACATAGATTAGATAGATAGAAACATGTCAGTCACATATATATGAAGTACAGTGACAGTGTTGATTACTGTACTTGTCATTTAGTGTTAAAATAAAGGATTTATTTAAAAAAAAATTGGCGTGGGGTTCCCCTTAATTTTAGGCTCTAGCGGAGGTTAAGCAGACAGCTGGGGCAAATGTTTGAAGCCTGGGAAGGGGGTAATACCCACGGAGCTTCCCAGGCTACTAATATCAGCCCCCAGCTGAATACCTAGCCTTTACTAGCTATTAAAATGGGGGAACCCCCCCAAAAAAAATAACGTGGGGTCCCCCCTAATTTAATAGCTAGCACAGGCTAGGCAGACAGCTGGGGGCTGATATTAATAGCCCAGGAAGGGTGCCATGAATATTGGCCCCCTCCCAGGCTAGAAACACCAGCCGTCAGCCGCCCCAGAAATGGCGCATCCATAGGATGCGCCAATTCTGGCACTTAGCCTCGCTCTTCCACGCTGCCCTGGTGCGGTGGCAGGGGGTAATAGGGTTGGGGTTGATGTCAGCTTATAATGCCAGCTGACATCAAGCCCAGGTTAGTAATGGAGAGGCGTCTATAAGACACCCCCATTACTAACCCCATAGTCAAAGTTAAAAGAAAACACAAACACCCAGAATAAAGTCCTTTAATTGAAATAAAGACACAATTCTTTATTGTTCTAAATTAAACCATACTTACCATCACGCCCATTCCAGCTGAAGCCAACGATCTCCTGCAATAAAAGTAAAATAATAAAGCAACCTCATCCTTACCTTTCCATGGCTCCCACGACAGCTTCAGCTCTGCTACATCGAGATGACAGGCTGGACCGCAGCAGAACGCTGCCATCCAGCCTGTCATCCCGCAGACACTGAGAAGCGCAGGCATGCTTGCGCTCCTCAGTGTCTCTCTGTGACGTCATCCAGATGAGCCGAGTTCATGTCCAATGAACTCAGCTCACCTCATGCACGTCACTGACAGCGTGGGAAAATTCTCCTGCACTCAGCGCTTCAGCGTGAGAATTCTCCCACGCTGTCAGTGACATACATGAGGTGAGGTCATGTCCAATGAACTCAGCTCACCTCATGCACGTCACTGACAGCGTGGGAAAATTCTCACGCTGAAGTGCTGAGTGCAGGAGAATTTTCCCACGCTGTCAGTGACGTACATGAGGTGAGCTGAGTTCATTGGACATGAACTCGGCTCATCTGGATGCCGTCACAGCCAGACACTGAGGAGTGGAAGTATGCCTGCGCTTCTCAGTGTCTGCGGGATGACAGGATGGATGGCAGCGTTCTGCTGCGGTCCAGCCTGTCATCTCGATGTAGCAGAGCTGAAGCTGTCGTGGGAGCCATGGAAAGGTAAGGATGATGTTGCTTTATTATTTTACTTTTATTGCAGGAGATCGTTGGCTTCAGCTGGAATGGGCGTGATGGTAAGTATGGTTTAATTTAGAACAATAAAGAATTGTGTGTTTATTTCAATTAAAGGACTTTTTTCTGGGTGTTGTGTTTTTTTAAATACTTTACTAGAAATTCATGGTGGTCATGTCTAATATTGGCGTGACCCCATGAATTTCGGGCTTAGGGCCAGCTGATAATGCCAAGCTGGCCTTAACCCCTTTATTACCCAGTGAGCCACCGCACCAGGGCCCTGGATGAGTTGGGTACAGCGCCAGAAGATGGCGCTTCTATGAACGCGCCATTTTCTGGGGCGGCTGCGGACTGCAATTTGCAGCGGGGGTGGCCCAGAAAGCTTGGGTCTCCCTGCGCTGCGGATTCCAGCCCCCAGCTGCCTAGTTGTATCTGGCTGGGCACAAAAATAGGGCGAAGCCCCACGCATTTTTTTTTTTAATTATTTCATGAAATTCATGGAATAATTAAGAAAAAAAGGGCTTCCCTATATTGTTGTGTCCAACCAGGTACAAATAGGCAGCTGGTGGTTGGGGGCAGCCCATTCCTGCCTGCTGTACCTGGCTGGACACAAATATAGTGCGAAGCCCCACGTCAATTTTTTTTTAATTATTTCATGAAATAATTTTTTTAAAAAAGGGCTTCCCTATATTGTTGTGTCCGGCCAGGTACAAATAGGCAGCTGGTGGTTGGGGGCAGCCTGTTCCTGCCTGCTGTACCTGGCTGGACACAAATATAGGGCGAAGCCCCACGTCAATTTTTTTTAAAATAAATCCTTTATTTTAACACTAAATGACATTTGAGGAGTTAATAAAGATGCAGTCCCTAAATTATTATTTATTTTTTAATTAATTTTTCCCAAAACTTTTGACGTGGGCTTCGCCATATTTTTGTATGCCAGCCAGGTACAGCATCCAGCTTCTATGAACGCGCCATTTTCCGGGGTGGCTGCGGACTGCAATTTTCAGCGGGGGGGGGGGGGGGGGGGGGGCAGAAAGCTTGGGCCTCCCTGCGCTGCAGATTCCATCCCCCAGCTGCCTAGTTGTACCTGGCTGGACACAAAAATAGGGAGAAGCTTCACGTATTTTTTTTTTTTAATTATTTCATGAAATAATTAAGAAAAAAAGGGCTTCCCTATATTGTTGTGTCCAACCAGGTACAAATAGGCAGCTGGTGGTTGGGGGCAGCCCGTTCCTGCCTGCTGTACCTGGCTGGACACAAATATAGTGCGAAGCCCCACGTCAATTTTTTTAAATCATTTCAGGAAATTCATGAAATAATTAAAAAAAATTGATGTGGGGCTTCGCCCTATATTTGTGTCCAGTCAGGTACAGCAGGCAGGAACGGGCTGCCCCCAACCACCAGCTGCCTATTTGTACCTAGACGGACACAACAATATAGGGAAGCCCTTTTTTTCTTAATTATTCCATGAATTTCATGAATTTAAAAAAAAAAAACGTGGAGCTTCGCCCTATTTTTGTGTCCAGCCAGGTACAACTAGGCAGCTGGGGGCTGGAATCTGCAGCGCAGGGAGGCCCAAGCTTTCTGAGCCACCCCCGCTGCAAATTGCAGTCCGCAGCCACCCCGGAAAATGGCGCGTTCATAGAAGCGCCATCTTCTGGCGCTGTACCCAACTCATCCAGGGCCCTGGTGCGGTGGCTCACTGGGTAATAAAGGGGTTAAGGCCAGCTTGGCATTATCAGCTGGCCCTAAGCCCGAAATTCATGGGGTCACGCCAATATTAGACATGACCACCATGAATTTCTAGTAAAGTATTTAAAAAAAACACAAACACCCAGAAAAAAGTCCTTTAATTGAAATAAACACACAATTCTTTATTGTTCTAAATTAAACCATAATTACCATCACGCCCATTCCAGCTGAAGCCAACGATCTCCTGCAATAAAAGAAAAATAATAAAGCAACCTCATCCTTACCTTTCCATGGCTCCCACGACGGCTCCAGCTCTGCTACATCGAGATGACAGGCTGGACCGCAGCAGAACGCTGCCATCCAGCCTGTCATCCTGCAGACACTGAGAAGCGCAGGCATACTTCCACTCCTCAGTCTCTGGCTGTGACGGCATCCAGATGAGCCGACAATGAACTCGGCTCACCTCATGTACGTCACTGACAGCGTGGGAGAATTCTCCTGCACTCAGCGCTTCAGCGTGAGAATTTTCCCACGCTGTCAGTGACGTGCATGAGGTGAGGTCATGTCCAATGAACTCGGCGCACCTCATGCACGTCACTGACAGCGTGGGAAAATTCTCACGCTGAAGCGCTGAGTGCAGGAGAATTTTCCCACGCTGTCAGTGACGTGCATGAGGTGAGCTGAGTTCATTGGACATGACCTCGGCTCATCTGGATGCCGTCACAGCGAGACACTGAGGAGCGCAAGCATGCCTGCGCTTCTCAGTGTCTGCGGGATGACAGGCTGGATGGCAGCGTTCTGCTGCGGTCCAGCCTGTCATCTCGATGTAGCAGAGCTGAAGCTGTCCTGGGAACCATGGAAAGGTAAGGATGAGGTTGCTTTATTATTTTACTTTTATTGCAGGAGATCGTTGGCTTCAGCTGGAATGGGCGTGACTGTAAGTATGGTTTAATTTAGAACAATAAAGAATTGTGTCTTTATTTCAATTAAAGGACTTTTTTCTGGGTGTTTGTGTTTTTTTTAAATACTTTACTAGAAATTCATGGTGGTCATGTCTAATATTGGCGTGACCCCATGAATTTCGGGCTTAGGGCCAGCTGATAATGCCAAGCTGGCCTTAACCCCTTTATTACCCAGTGAGCCACCGCACCAGGGCCCTGGATGAGTTGGGTACAGCGCCAGAAGATGGCTCTTCTATGAACGCGCCATTTTCCGGGGCGGCTGCGGACTGCAATTTGCAGTGGGTGGGGCCCAGAAAGCTTGGGCCTCCCTGCGCTGCGGATTCCAGCCCCCAGCTGCCTTGTTGTACCTGGCTGGACACAAAAATAGGGCGAAGCCCCACGTATTTTTTTTTTTAATTATTTCATGAAATTCATGAAATAATTAAGAAAAAAAGGGCTTCCCTATATTGTTGTGTCCGGCTAGGTACAAATAGGCAGCTGGTGGTTGGGGGCAGCCCGTTCCTGCCTGCTGTACCTGACTGGACACAAATATAGGGCGAAGCCCCACATAATTTTTTTTTAATTATTTCATGAATTTCCTGAAATAATTAATAAAAAATTGATGTGGGGCTTTGCACTATATTTGGGTCCAGCCAGGTACAGCAGGCAGGAACGGGCTGCCCCCAACCACCAGCTGCCTATTTGTACCTGGTTGGACACAACAATATAGGGAAGCCCTTTTTTTCTTAATTATTCCATGAATTTCATGAAATAATTAAAAAAAGAAAAACGTGGAGCTTCTCCCTATTTTTGTGTCCAGCCAGGTACAACTAGGCAGCTGGGGGATGGAATCTGCAGCGCAGGGAGGCCCAAGCTTTCTGCCCCCCGCTGAAAATTGCAGTCCGCAGCCGCCCCGGAAAATGGCGCGTTCATAGAAGCTGGATGCTGTACCTGGCTGGCATACAAAAATATGGCGAAGCCCACGTCAAAAGTTTTGGGAAAAATTAATTAAAAAATAAATAATAATTTAGGGACTGCATCTTTATTAACTCCTCAAATGTCATTTAGTGTTAAAATAATGGATTTATTTAAAAAAAAAATGGCGTGGGATCCCCCATAATTTTAGTCTCTAGCGGAGGTTAAGCAGACGGCTGGGGCAGATGTTTGAAGCCTGGGAAGGGGGTAAAACCCACGGAGCTTCCCAGGCTACTAATATCAGCCCCCAGCTGAATACCTAGCCTTTACTAGCTATTAAAATGGGGGACCCCCCCAAAAAAAATTACGTGGGGTCCCCCCTATTTTAATAGCTAGCAAAGGCTAGGCAGACAGCTGGGGGCTGATATTAATAGCCCAGGAAGGGTGCCATGAATATTGGCCCCCTCCCAGGCTAGAAACACCAGTCGTCAGCCGCCCCAGAAATGGCGCATCCATAGGATGCGCCAACTCTGGCACTTAGCCTCGCTCTTCCAGGCTGCCCTGGTGCGGTGGCAGGGAGTAATAGTGGTGGGGTTCATGTCAGCGCCAGCTGCCATGAAGCCCAGGTTAGTAATGATGGGCGTCTATAAGACACCCCCATTACTAACCTACAAAGTGTTAAAAAGAAAAAACACACTACACCCAGAAAAAAATAATTTATTTGAAATAAAACACACAATTTTATTTAATTCTTAGTTTACTAAAAATAATAGTTACCTGTCCATGTTCCTGCGCTGATCTCCCATGCACAGCTGTCACATCTGGAGATGGTGACAGCTGTGCATGGCTGCTGTAAGCTCACGCTGCCGGGAACACGTCCGCTCCCGGCAGCGGGAGCCACTGACTGAGGTCACCGGAGTGCAATCAGGCAGCGCAGCTCCGGAGACCTCCTTTACGGCACTGCTGTACCGTGGGAATTTCTCACGATACAGCAGGGCCGTAAAGGAGCTAACCGGAGCAGCGCTGCCTGAACTCCGGTGAACCCTTACGGCCCCGTCATTCTAGCGGCGGCAGCGGTTCAGAGCGGTCACATTCTATGTGGCTGCTCTGAACTGGAGATCTTCGTGGGACACTCGTGGACTGCTACGGAGGGGTAAGGATAAGGTTGTGGTTTATTATTTTATATTTTATTACAGGAGATCGATGGCTTCGGGGAATTAGGTGTCTTGGTGAGTATAGGTGTAGTTTTTTATTTTTTACTTTATTTTAGGTGGCGATCGGAGGGGACAGGTAATGTATGAACTAATTTCTTTTAGGTAACCACTGGCCACCAATGACATGTATTTAACATTTATTGGGGACACAGTAGGGCAATTTAAATAGCAGGATCAGTCTGATGGGAACTACTGCTCCCATCGAGCTGATCCTGCTGGCAGGAGTGGACGGGGGACAGACATAGGCCGATGGGAGTAGTAGTGTCACATCGGCCTATGTCTGCCTGCACGCACACACCCGCACACACACCGCACACACCCGCACACATCGCACAGACACCGCGCACACCCGCACAAACATCGCGCACACACCCCGCACACACACTAATCATGACGGTCTGATCGTCTGGGAGGTGAGGCTGACCTGTGCGGCCGTGGGAAAGTTCATGTGAGTTCATGCAGTCAAGCATGAACTCACATGAACCCTCTGAGGGCACCGCGGCTAATTCAAATGAACAGCTGATCGGCATCAGCTGATACCTCAGCTGTTCATTTGAAATAACCGGCGGGAAAGCGCAGCACAGAACGGGAAAGCCGGCGGTGAAGTCTTTTCACTGCCGGCTTCCCCGCCCGGGTCCTTCACTCCCCGCTCCTTGGAGCTGCGCTCCCCGCCCGGTCCTAACTTACGATCGGGATGGGAGGTGGCGAGGGGAGCGGAGGATCGGGGTGGGAGGCTGCGGGGAAGCAGTATGGGGCTGTGTGATTGTTTAAAAGCCGGCGGCTTTATACCGCCCGCCGGCTTTTAAACAATCAGGAGAATTCTCCCCCGCTGGGATGGCATTCTGATGACAGGCTGGATCGCGCTGCCATCCAACTTGTCATCCTTCACAGACACTGCAGAGCGCAGGCATTATGGGAACTTCCGATTCCGGTATCCGATATTGTAAAAGTATCGGAATTAAGTATCGGAATTCCGATACCGCGAATATCGGCCGATACCCGATATTACAGTATCGGAATGCTCAACACTAATTATGAACTCAGCACCCAGACGGGTGACTATATTCAGTTACACAGTCCCAGTACTACGCCTAGTACTGGGAACCCCTCCTGGGGTATTCTTCATTTTTCCCTGACCCAGCCGGGTCACGAGGGACTTCCTGCAGCGGTGCGTCCTTGCTGGCATGGTACACTTGCAGGGCATACCAGCCATGCTCACCATGGTGCCGGGTGAACGTGACTCGGTCTCCCGGATACAGGTTCCGGTCGGGATGGCCTTCCTCCAGCTCACGCTCCACATCCCGCCGGTTGACGAAAATGTCCCTGTTAAACTCGGGACTACGGATGAAGCCCCACCCAGCCTTGAGGTTAAACTTGACTATGAGGCCTTCCTCATGGGGGCTGGGGTTGGCTGTCTCCGCCTGGCGGACTTGTGCCTTGGCGGCCTTGTCACAGGCCTCTAGGCGCTCACTGCGCGCCTCCCGCGCGCGTCGCTCCCTCTCTAGTTGCCGGAGCTCCCGCCGGCAGAATTCCTTCCTCTGCTGGGCGGCGGACTCTGTTTCATAAGTGAGCCCCATCAGATCTCCCCCCCGTTGTCCCAGCATAACTCCTCTCCACCGGGGCAGGCAACCGGGGGTGCTGGCATTGGGAGGAGCGGGCACGGCTGCTGATCCTCAAAGCGGACGGACCAGTCAAAGACCGGCGCACCGTAGATCCACTCAAAGGACGGAGGCGGAGGTGGCGGGAGGGCTCCCAGCAACAGGCCCGCAGCTTCAGCGCCCGGGATTTGAGGTTCTGGAAGGACGCCGTATGGGGGGCCCTCCGGTGTAGCGCTCAGAGGCGGGGGTTCCGGGAAGGCCCTTGGTGCGGGGTTTTCAGGTTCCACGCCCGGGGGTGGAGGTTCCGGGCTGCATATTGGTTCCGGCCAGAGTGCGGCAGCATATGGCGAGGGCTGGGGCAGAAGGCCCAGGAGCAGGTCGGCGCTGGCAGCGCCCGGAGCTGGGGATTATCTCCTACCTGCTCCTGTGTTGCACTCGACCTCCTGGTTTCCTGCGAGCTCCGCTGGGGCTGGTGTGCGGCTGCTGGTATCCAGTCTCACTTTCCGACGGGCGGCTAGTTTCTCCAGCAGCTCACTTTTCCACCGGGCGACCGCTGCCTGCTGGGCTCGCTCCACCTGTTGGCCCAGCTCGAGGACCTCGCTCTCGAGGAACTCCACATCCTCCGGGGATAGCTTCTCCATTTCTTCCTCCATGGTGGAGGGGGTGGCTTGGTGCAGCGACAGGCCAGAGGCAGAGGCTTGGTTTTTGCTCCCTTCCATCTCGGCTGCCGGGTGCGGTCTGGCTAGACGGGTTGAGACCACACCCTGTCTCCATTCCTTTACTCCTCCTCCTCTCCTCTTTCGGGGGCGGTCCCATGGCGATTTGCTGTCGGTCACTCCCTGTGACGGCCTTCCTGCCTTGACGGACACATCTATGCGGACAGTCACAGTTGCAAGGGGCAGGGTATGAGTTGGCGCCATTCTGGGACCTGGCCCACAATGGGAGGTTCCATATTGTTGTCTTTGATCACGCAAATAATGGCGCCCGTTCTTCTGGGGTGGACGCCACATTCAATGTAGTAAAACAGTCCTTAGGCACACAATACCCGCTGATAACGGGCTGGTCACGCATCCTGTTCGTGACGCCAGAAGATGCCTCGCCCCCAGGGCCGTGGGGTACTCGGCAGCCGGGCCTCTGGCTGCTTGCTGGGGATATCACGGTGGCTAGCCCGGTCCATGGCCCAGGGTGGTCACTAAAAAGGGGAACTTATTGGTTGGGGAAAATTGTCGTGGCGCCACCTGTGGTGTCTGGTGAGGATCACCAGCGCTGTGGCAGTCCTCTGAGGCAGATGATAGGGCAGCTTAAGATGGAACGGCTCCCCACAGGTGGAGCAGGCCTCAGGGCAGTGTAGGAGAAAATGGAGGAGGTGCGCTGGGCTTTGTAGTGCAGGGAGGGAAAAGGTACCGGCGAAATGAAGGAGCGGAGGCAGTTCAGTGCAGTCATCCGAGTTTACTCACAGTTCCATTCAAGTTCCTCAGGTGCACAGTACTGGTGCAATCCTCCCGAATCGCACTGCGTTCACCGGGCAGGGGTTCAGTCCTTCCTCAGGCAGTTCGGGTGTACCTGGCGAACCCCACTTTCATATGTACATTCCTAGACCGACTTCACGCTGGGTCTTTACTCCCTCCTGCCCTGCGCTTCTCACTGTGAATCCTATTCAGGTGCTGCGAGGTCCCCCCTGTCCGTCGGAGTTGCTCAGACCTGCTCGACCTTACTCTTGGATTGAAGTGAGAGTTTGGCTCCTGCTATAGAAGTCAGAAGCCTCCGGTTTTTCCAGCTAAGGCCTGAAGCTGAACGACTGGGCCAGGGGCCGGTCCCTTTCTTGCGGCCTAGATCCTCCTGACACCTGGCAGGTTTGGGGTGTACGGGTGCCACCTGCACTCGCCGTACCACCTAGGATCCCTTCAGTAGAACGGAGCCTACTCCCTGCTCCACTCCTGGGCCTCTGAGGTTAGGACCTGCTTGGGGAGCAGAGCTGCTAGAGAGACTCTGCTCCCACACTGTACTCCAGCTACTAGACTCTTTGTTCTGCCACCCTAAGATGGCTTCCCTATTTTATATCTTTACTGTATGAGTGTTCCCATGAACTACTTCCTCCACCCACACCCACTACTGGTTCCCCCTACCTTTGGGTTCCCCCCCACCACAGCCAGGGTCAGGGCTCAGCAGAAAACTACATTGCGTCTTGCCCCTCCTGCTGGCCTGGGGTAGTGTAGTGTTGGATGTAGGTGTTGGGGTTGCGTGCAGCACATCCTCCTTACCTGAGAGAAAGGGAGTGTGGCGCCCTGCTGCGCATTGGTGCCACAGATCCCAGAGGGGTGCATGGATGGACTTCTCCACAAGAGGCCCTCATAGCATTCACACACCTCCACCCTACCACCTCAGACCACCAGAGGGAGCCCGGATAGGGATATATATAAAGGGAGGGTGGAGCCAGGCAGCTCAGTCTGAGTCTACAGAGAGTGAAGTCTGAGTCTTAGTTTCAGTCAGGAGGCTAGAGAACAGTTTCCTCAGGGGACAGAGCTAGTTCCAGTTCCTGCAGAAGATGAGCCAGAGAGAGGTCAGTCTGCAGTGGAGCTCCGCCAGTTTCTGAAGAGAGAGTTCAGACTCAGTGAGCTCAGATTAGTGAGCCGGGAGCGTGCAGACGCTCAGAGAGCGGCGAAGGGTAGCGAGGCCTACTGCCCGTGTGAAGCCTAGTGAGGGTCCCGAGCGTGGCCGAAGGCAAGTGGAGTAAGCAAGCAACATAGGGGGCAGAGGAGCTTAACCAGCTCACCCCAAAACCATTTACCGCACACGGGTTCACGCCTACAGGGGGCCTATATCCCCAGCAGGAATAACCGGAACCCCTGGAGAACTATACGTCCCAGGTTCACCAGAAGCTGACTGTTATACCAGGGCCAGGAGTCACGGAGGCCCAAGAGACCAGGGAGTGTTATCTTCAACAGAAGGCCCTACCACCAGGTCAGCAGGTGCAATACAGAGACCAAGTTAGGCCTAGCTCCAGGCAGGTCAGAAACTTATCAAGGAAAGGCAAGGAACAGGAGGCCCCACACCCGCTCACTGGGGAGAGTCCTGATATGCACCCTTCACCCTGAAGTACCCTGGACCGTGCCAGAAACACCACCAGTAAAGGTACTGAAGTGAACTGTTGTGAGTGTGCCTATTCTTCCTCTGACCCGGCTGGGTCCCCTCTGTCCTGCATCCCTACACTTACGCTGCCCTGAGGCCCCGCTCCACCTGTGGGGAGCCGCACCAACTAAGCTGCCTGAACACCGGCCTCAGAGGATTGTCGCAGCGCTGGTGATCCTCACCAGACACCACAGGTGGCGTCACGAAAATTCCCTATCCCATGCAACTTCCCCCCTTCTTTTAAGAGTGACCGCAGGGTATGGGCCCGGGAGCCGACCACCCCGACATCCCCCGAGATCAGGCAACAACAAGGCCCGGGCGCCGAGTCGTCCCTATCCCCTGGGCGCGTCATCTCTTCCTGGCGTCACGAACAGGATTCCGTGCCTGCTGCAACGACGGAGTGTTGTGCCTGTTGCCACCGGGTACTGTGCGCCTTTAATCAGAACTGTGTATTTAACTGTGGCGAAGATCGCCGCCATTGTTGTGCCACCGAGCGGGAAGAAGGGCGTAACCGCGGGAAACTGAGAGGCGTACCTGCTGAAGCGCGCGAAGCCCCGGACACGTCCCATGCCTCGAAGTCAAACTAGGAAGCGCCAGGTCCTGGAAGGAGCCCCGGTGAACGCTCTGATGTAGGACGCAAGCGACGCAAGGTCCTGAAGGAAGACCGTCACCTGAGGAGCTTCGGCCTACCGGAAGAAAAGAAAAGGAAAAGAAGGTAGGCCACAGTTCGCTAGGGGGGCGCCAGAATGTCCGAAGAACGGCACAATGGCGGAGTACCGGTTAACGGCCCTGATGATCAACCCGCGCCCGGTGCCGAGCAGGCCGGAGCAGCCGCTCCACAAACAGGGCTTGTAACCCCTGTCATACCCATGGCCCTACCGTACATCCCTGGAGCGAAGTGGCTCCCCCAGTACAGCAGCAAACCAGATACCCTGTATGGATTCAAAAGGAAAATATGCGGTATACTGGACATGTACGCTATGACAGGCAAGCAAAGAGCCGCTGTTGTATTGGGACAGTTGACTGGTGCTGCTGAGCGAGAAGTAGAAACCTGGTCGGCCGCAGACCAGGAGTCAGTGTCCGCAATCTTTAAAAAGTTACAGACTGTCTTTGAGAATCGTACTGAGACAGACCTCCGGATGAGGTTCTGCAACTGCTCTCAGCAACCGGAGAACAGTGTTTGGGACTATGCCTGGCGTTTACAAGGGGCCCTGCGAGCTCTGAAACAGGTTAGTCCAACCAGCATCAATAATGAAAATAGAATGCTGAAGGAACAGTTTATCCGGGGACTAAGGTCTCAAGAGGAGAGCAGGACTGTGCGTTGGTGGTCCCTGGATCATCCAGATGCCACCTTTGACACCCTCAAGGACATGGCTATAAAAGGACTGTAGCCCCTGGAAACATCTGCTACCCAATGTTACCAGGGTGGGGCCACCCCAGTGCCCGCAGCGTCCACCTTTTCCCCGGTGGCTGCTGAAGCCAAGGTGCAAGCAACGTCCCCTAGTGAGCTGGACAGCCTGCGCTCTGAAGTGCGTCAGTTGAGCAAAACCCTGACCACTGTACTGAGTGCCCTGCAGCTGCGGACGGAGCCCGAGGCAGAAGGATGGATCCTGCTAGCTGACAGTCCTGAGGATGTCCCCTGGATGAGAAGGAGGAGGAGGACAACGCCACCCCCTGGGAGGACCAGCGACCAACGCCACCCGCCGAAGGACCCTGTCTGCCACCGCTGCCACAAGACAGGTCACGCCGTCCGGAGCTGTCCTTTAAACGAGCAAACCCTGGGGCCGAGGGCCGACACCCAGGAGTAGACCCATCAGGCCCATCAAACTGGTACCGCAGGTTCATGGGAGGAAGACCTTTCCTGTCCATCGTGCTGGACGGCATCGCGACACCTGCTCTTCTGGACACAGGATCTCAGGTAACCATTATGCCTGATGTCCTCTACAAAAGGTTCTGGTCCATAGACGAACTTCACCCACCAGATCCAAATCTTTCTGTGTATGCCTCAAACGGCCTCCCCCTTAACCTAGTCGGGGGTTAAGGATGTGGCAGTAAAGGTGGGAAATGAAGGACCAGGGACTAATTGTAGTAGAGACTAATCCTGATGATACAGACTTGTATATGGTACTTGGCACAAATATTGTTAGTAACTGTTTGGGAGAAGTGTTGTTCTTGCTCCAACAGATAGCTGACACTGCCAGACCAGGGCAGAGAAGGGCGCTCCAGAAAGAGATCCGAGCCCTTATGTACCAGCGACAGGTAAAGCAACAGGCGGTGAAATTGGTAATGTACGGGTGACAGACCCGGAACCCATTGTGATTCCCCCGATGAGTGAAATGCTGATTTGGTGTAGAGCAGCAATAGGTCTCAAAGGACGGAGCTACCAGACGGTAGTAGAGCCCCTCAGCTCGGAGCATAGACCTACACTCTTGACTGCCAGAGGGGTAGTGGATGTACGCAATGGGAGGGTGCCCGTACGCCTCCTAAACTATGGGGAGGACGAGGTTAGATTGCCACGCTACGCCACTGTTGCCAAACTGTACACAGTAAATAACAACTCCATACACACGGCGGAGTCCTTAACCTCACCAGACGAAGTGGAGGATAATGACCTGGCAACCCAGGTGGAGGATTGGTGTCAACAGCTCCATGTTGGGACAGACACCACTCCTGCCCATCAGAAGCAGGGTGTACACTGGGTGGTTCAGGAATACGCGCAGGTATTCAGTAAGCACCCACTTGACTTTGGGAGGATTAAGGGGGTTCAACACCATATCCCCACAGGCGACCATCCACCCATCAAAGAACGTTACAGGCCTATACCACCAGCACACTACCAGAAGGCGAAAGAGATGTTGCACGACATGAAGAAGGCAGGGGTAGTACGGGATAGTTGTAGTCCCTGGGCAGCTCCCCTAGTTCTAGTCAGGAAAAAGGATGGAAGCATGAGAATGTGTGTAAATTACAGACAAGTAAATCGCATTACACATAAAGATGCATACCCTTTACCACGTATAGAGGAATCCCTGGCTGCCTTAAAGTCTGCAAATTACTTCTGCACCCTTGACCTCACTAGTGGGTACTGGCAAGTAGCTGTTGCTGAGAATGATTGGGAGAAGACGGCCTTCGCCACCCCGATGGGACTCTGCGAGTTCAATAGTATGCCGTTTGGACTCTGCAACGCCCCCGGGACGTTCTAGAGATTGATGGAGTGCTGCCTGGGACACCGCAACTTCGAGACTGTACTACTATACCTGGACGACGTGATAGTGTACTCCAAGACGTATGAGGACCACTTGAAGCACCTGGCGGAGGTATTTGAGTCGCTGTCCCGGTGTGCCACCTGCTCAAGAGAAAGGTACAGTACCTGGGGCACATCGTTAGTCCAGAGGGAGTATCACCAGACCCGGAGAAGGTCACTGCCATCCAGAAATGGCCGGAGCCGACGAGCCTCAAGGAGGTACGTCAGTTCCTGGGACTAGTCGGGTATTACCGGAGGTTTGTGAAGGACTATACCAAGAAAGCGGCGCCTTTGCAAGATCTCCTGGTAGGACAGTCCGGGAGAGGCAGAAACCCCCCGTTCCAGTGGGGTAAGGAGCAAGCTGAATCCTTTGAGGTGATGAAGAAGATCCTGACCGACGAAGAGATCCTAGCCTACCCTGACTACAGCCAACCGTTCCTGCTGTACACTGATGCCAGCAACGAGGGATTAGGAGCTGTGTTAAGTCAAATGCAGAATGGCCGAGAAAAGGTGATCGCCTATGCAAGCAGGAAGCTCCGCCCGACCGAGAGTAACCTAGAGAACTATAGCAGCATCAAGTTGGAGTTCCTGGCCCTGGTCTGGGCCATCACCGAGCGGTTCAAGCACTACCTAGCCTCCAGTAAGTTCACTGCCTTCACTGATAATAACCCCTTGACTCATCTGGAAACAGCCAAGCTAGGAGCCATGGAACAACGATGGATGGCTCGGCTGTCAAACTACCAATTCACTATTAAGTACCGGGTGGGCCGCAAGAACGCCAACGCCGATGCCCTGTCTAGGATGCCTCACCAGTCGGACACTGAAGAAGAAGTGGATGTCCTGGAGGAAATTGAACTACCTGCCTTTCATCGGAATGGAATGGTCCACGAGCAACGAGCCTCCAGGAGGCATCGGGGTAAGACGTTAAACCCCCTCCCTCACCACAGCTGGAAGGAGACCCAGGACAGCGACCCGGTTGTCAGCCGTATCAAAGAGCTGATAACCGAGGAAGGTTCCTCCCTGGAGAAGGACGCTTCTCCACAAGCCAAGCAACTGTGGAATGAGAGAAGCCTGCTGTTCATCTACAGAGAAAAGCTGTGCCGAAGGTATGTCAACCCGAGGACCCATGAGATGGTATGGCAGATCGTAGTTCCCAGGACGGACATCCAGATGGTGTTGGAGGCCTACCACGATCAAGCAGGGCACTTTGGCTGGAAGAAGCTAGAAACCCTGCTGAAAGGTCGGTTTTATTGGGTTGGAATGCGTAGTTCCATAGAGAGATGGTGCCGGGATTGTGGACCCTGTAGCCTCAGAAGAAGAGACTACAGCAGCCAGAAGCAACACCTGCAACCCATCAAGACAACTCGACCCTTGGAGATCGTGAATCATGTCAAGCTGTCACCCAGCAGGTCAGGATATTCCTATGCCCTGACCATGGTGGATCACTACTCCCGGTTCCTGGTGGTCGCGCCCATCAAGGATCTGACGCCAGAAACTCCGGTGAAGACGTTTCAGGCGTACTTCTGCAGGCCCCATGGATACCTGGAGCAGGTGCTGACAGATCAAGGCTCAGCCTTTGAAGCCGAATTGTTCAAGGAGTTCTGCCATCTGTACGGGTGTAAAAAGATCCGGACTACACCGTACCACCCCCAAACCAACGGTTTCTGTGAAAAGATGAATAACATCGTCATCGACCTGCTGAAGACCTTACCACTAGAGGAGAGAAATCAGTGGCCAGACCTACTACCTGACCTGGTAGATCTGTACAACCACATACCTGTGAGTTCCACCAATTGTACTCCAGCATATCTCATGAGAGCAAGACCCGGAAAGTTGCCCATGGACCTGGAGCTTGGTGTAGTAGAACCAGAAGCAGATATGTCCACTGAGGACTGGGACACGACCAGACAGGAGCAGTACAGAAGAGTACAGGCCTGTGTCGAAGACAGTCTCACTCGGGTAAGGGACAAGCAGGAAGCCCACTACAATAAAAGTGTGCCCGCAGAACCCTTCACACCAGGAGAAGTGGTGTTAAAGAGGAAAAGGAGAAACCACAAATTTGATGACCAGTGGGAGAGAGAACCCTACACTGTGTTAAATTCAAGATTTGATAACAAGAAGACCTGTGTGATTAGCAAAGACGGAGGAATAACGACTGCAACGGTATCTAGAGACCATCTGAAGTTGTGTCCAGACCTGCTAAAGCCCCAAGAAGAAGTGCCTCTCACCGTACCGGAGTAGCCTAAAGAAGCAGTACTCCATACTGACTTAGGAGATTTCCCCTCAGATTGGCCTCAACTAGGAGGAGCAGTAATAATACCTGTGATCCACTTCTTTCAACAGCCAGAAGACCCTCCACAGCAAGTAGAACCTGTAAGTGCTTCAGAAGAGTCTGCTCAAGAAGAATCCCCGGAAGAAGGATCCCCGGTTGGAGCAGAGCAAGAAGGCCCAGCCAATGGTATACTTGTCAGTCCCGTAGAGAGGTTAAGGCAACCCTGCAGTCCCCCAACACTTAGAACTGGCAGAATGGGAGGTAGTACAAACACCAGTACCACACGCATCCTAGTACCACGTAGGTCGACACATAGCACACGAGGTCAGACCCCTGTCAGATACAGAGAATAGAGAAGGAAACTCTGACAGTGTAGATAGTTGCCCCTGGGGTATTGTCTTGTGCATTTTCATGTATGTGTATCTTGATATGTGCTTTGCCTTACTAATGGACAATTTAAGTGATATGGACACTTCCCTTGTTATCTCTAGTTACCCGTAAGGGTACATAAAGAACTTTGTGGCTGAGGACTGTGTGCAGCCCAAAAACTGTTTACTGTAAATAATTGCACTCCCTGGAGTGCCCCTTTAGGTGACCTCAGAACAAAAACCTGTCTGGCGTGGCAGAAGTGGAGGTCCAACTCAGGATCGCCATGCCCTGCAGCCACCCCAGGGCCTACATTGAGGGTTTGCTTTGGACAGGTCCCTCAAGCTACCTTGTACTTTACCCGTGAGATGGACACCCTGTCAGGGGACCTCACCGGAACAGACTTAAATTCTGAGGTTGCTTATTGTATGTATGTATATATTTATTATTTATAATGTTTTATTATGCAACGTTCAAGAAAAGTACCTCCCATAAAGGGAAGAGTTACTGTTGTCACCTGTTATAAAAAATTACTTCGGTCCAGGAGTACTGAGCTTTGCTAGGGGGAAATGTGGCGCCCTGCTGCGCATTGGTGCCACAGATCCCAGAGGGGTACATGGACGGACTTCTCCACAAGAGGTCCTCATAGCATTCACACACCTCCACCCTACCACCTCAGACCACCAGAGGGAGCCCGGATAGAGATATATATAAAGGGAGGGTGGAGCCAGGCAGCTCAGTCTGAGTCTACAGAGAGTGAAGTTACATAGTTACATAGTTACATAGTTTATAAGGCCGAAAAAAGACAAACGTTCATCCAGTTCAGCCTATTTCTTGTGCACTGCAGCTATTCCGCAGCGTTGATCCAGGGGAAGGCAACAAAAACCCATGCGGTATAGGCCAATTTACATCATTGAGGAAAAATTCACTTCCCGACACCAATCTGGCAGTCAGATTAAATCCCTGGATTAATTAACTAAGCATAAGATGTAATTTTATTGTTCTCAAGAAAGGCGTCCAGGCCTCTCTTGAACTCATTAAGTGAGTTGGACATCACCACTTCCTCTCCCAGAGAGTTCCAGAGTCTCACGGCTCTGACCGTAAAGAATCCCCTTCTATGCTGGTGCAGGAACCTCCTTTCCTCCAGACGCATAGTGTGCCCCCTCGTCTTTGTCACCATCCTTGGTATAAACAGGTCATGGGAGAGATCTCTGTACTGCCCCCTGATGTATTTATACATGTTTATAAGGTCTCCCCTAAGCCTTCTCTTTTCCAACGTAAATAGGTCTAATTTTGACAACCTCTCTGGGTATTCTAGTCCCTCCATTCCCTTTATTACCTTAGTCGCCCTCCTTTGTACCCTCTCTAGCTCCAATATGTCTTCCCTGAACACCGGAGCCCAGAACTGTGCACAATATTCTAAGTGCGGCCTTACCAGCGCTTTATACAGAGGTAGAACAATGTTCTCCTCATATGTACCTATTCCTCTTCTGATGCATGCCATGACTCTATTTGCCTTCGCAGCTGCTGCCTGACACTGGGCACTCCAATTTAATTTGCTATTAACCAAGACGCCCAGGTCCTTCTCCATGTCAGATTTCCCCAACGGTTTCCCATTTAATATGTATGGGTGACTGCTGTTTTTCTTTCCCATGTGCATGACCTTACATTTATCGGCATTGAACCCCATTTGCCATTTTTTGGCCCAACTCCCCAATTTATCTAAATCCTCCTGTAGCTGTGCCCTATCCTCATCTGTATTAACTACTTTACAAAGTTTAGTATCATCTGCAAATATTGCTATTTTACTATGCAACCCTTCCACTAGATCATTAATAAATATATTAAATAATATAGGGCCCAAGACAGACCCTTGAGGCACCGCGCTAGTAACCCTGACACACCCTGAGCTTACTCCATTGATAACCACCCTCTGCTTTCTATCACTCAGCCAGCTATTTACCCACTTGCACACATTATCCTCCAGACCAAGCATTCTCATTTTATATACCAACCTTTTGTGTGGCACGGTATCAAACGCTTTGGAGAAGTCAAGGTATACAACATCCTCTGACTCTCCCCGGTCCAGCTGTGAGCTCACCTCCTCGTAGAAGGCGATCAGGCTTGTTTGGCAGGAGCGATCCCTCATGAATCCATGTTGATATGGAGTTAGACAGTTATTATCATTATGATATTCTACAATAGCATCTCTAAGAAATCCTTCAAACAATTTACCCACAACAGACGTTAAGCTGACTGGTCTATAGTTCCCAGGGTCACTTTTAGACCCCTTTTTGAATATTGGTACCACATTTGCTTGGCGCCAGTCTAGTGGGACAGTCCCTGTCCATAAAGAGTGCTTGAATATAAGATACAGCGGCCTGTTTATCACATTACTTAATTCTTTTAGTACCCGGGGGTGTATGTCATCTGGGCCTGGTGACTTGTCTATTTTGATATTATTTAGGCGTTTCTGAACTTCCTCCTGGGTTAGGTGGGTGATATTTAGCGGAGAGTTTACTTTATCACTCGGCATTTCCTCCGATAAATTGTTTTCTTTTGTGAAAACAGTGGAGAAGAAGCTATTGAGTAGGTTTGCTTTACCCTCATCGCCCTCTATGATTTTACCCAGGTTATTTTTCAATAGGCCAACTCCATCAGTTTTAATCCTTTTACTGTTTATATAGTTAAAGAACAGTTTGGGATTCGTTTTACTTTCCTTGGCAATTAGTCTCTCTGTCTCCTCTTTTGCTATTCTTATTTGTTTCTTACAGATTCTGTTTTTTTCCCTATAAGATATTAGCGCTTCCTCGCTGCCTTCTTGTTTAAGTTTACCGAAAGCCCTTTTTTTGTTTTTCATTGCCCTCTTGACTTCCTTATTTAGCCACATTGGCTTCCTCCTATTCCTAGCCCTTTTATTCCCATAAGGTATGTACCTTCTACAGTGACTATGTAGGACTGTTTTGAAAATTTCCCATTTTCTATCCGTGCTCCTATTACTGAAGATACTATCCCAGTCTATAAGGTGAAGGGCATCTCTTAGCTGATCAAACTTTGCCCTCCTGAAGTTCAGTGTTTTTGTGACTCCCTTGCTGGGTACCCTACTGAAGCACATGTGGAATTGTACAATGTTGTGGTCACTATTTCCCAGGTGCCCCCCCGACCTGCACCTCAGTTATTCTGTCTGGCCTGTTAGTTAATATTAAGTCTAAAAGGGCCGTCCCTCTAGTTGGTTCCTGCACAAGTTGTGACAAATAATTGTCTTTGATAATTGACAGAAACCTGTTTCCTTTCTGAGATCTACAGCTTTCGGTTTCCCAGTCTATATCGGGGTAGTTGAAGTCCCCCATAATAATCACCTCGTTATTTTTTGCTACTTCGTCTATTTGTCTCATTAATAGACTTTCCGTGGCTTCTGCTATATTTGGTGGTTTATAACAGACTCCTATGATAATTTTATTATTGTTTTTTGCCCCATGTATCTCCACCCATAAGGACTCGACCTCCTCATTTCCCTCCCATACATCCTCCCGTATTGTAGGCTTTAGACACGTCTTTACATATAGACAGACTCCACCCCCTTTCCGACTTCTTCGATCCCTTCTAAACAGACTGTAACCCTGTAAGTTAACTGCCCAGTCATAGCTTTCATCTAACCATGTCTCGGTTATTCCCACTATGTCATAGTTACCTGTAGATATTTCTGCTTCCAGTTCATCTATCTTGTTTGTCAGGCTCCTGGCATTTGCTAGCACGCAGTTTACACGATTTTGTTTTGTTCCAATCTTCTCCCTGTGGATTGTATTAGAAATTTTCTTACCTCCCTTCCAAGTATCTTGTCTTGGACCTTCTTTGTCGCACTTCATATCTTTCATTAGTATGTTCTCTGGTTGCATGTTCGTGTCCGGCGTTTTTCTTCCCATCCCCTCTTCTTCTAGTTTAACGCCCTCCTGATGAGTGTTGCGACTCTCCTGGCGAATGTGTGTTTCCCGGGTTTGTTGAGGTGTAGTCCGTCTCTGGCAAGGAGTCCGTCATAGAGGTAATTCACACCGTGGTCCAGGAATCCAAATCCTTGTTGTCTGCACCATCGTCTCAGCCAGTTGTTCACATCAAGGATCCTGTTCCATCTCTTGATGCCATGCCCGTCTACTGGAAGGATAGAAGAAAAAACAACCTGCGCATCCAGTTCTTTTACTTTCTTCCCCAATGCTTCAAAGTCCTTGCAGATTGTCGGTAGGTCCTTCTTTGCCGTGTCATTGGTGCCAACATGTATCAGAAGAAATGGGTGGACATCCTTGGAACTGATGAGCTTCGGTATCCTATCGGTAACATCCTTGATCTTCGCCCCTGGGAGGCAGCATACTTCTCTTGCGGTTATGTCCGGTCTGCAGATAGCTGCTTCTGTTCCTCTCAGTAGTGAGTCTCCCACCACCACCACTCTTCTTCCCTTCTTGGCTGTCCTTTTTCTTGTCGCTTCTGGGTGTTTCTGGGTGCTCTTTTCTTTTTTGCTTGCTGGTAGTTCCTCATCCTTAGGTGTGCCATCTTCGTCCTCCACAAGTCCTTGGAATCTGTTTCTCAGTTGTGTGGTTGGTGGTGTCTCCATGGTCTTCTTGCTTCTTTTGGTCACTTGCCTCCAATTGTCTGCCTCTGGAGGTTCTCTGACGCTTCCTTCACTTTCCGTGACCAGTAGTGACGCTTCTGTTCTGTCCAGGAAGTCTTCATTTTCCTTCATGAGTTTTAATGTCGCAATTCTGTCTACCAGTCCCCGCACCTTTTCTTCTAAAAGAGTCAGTAGTCTACACTTCTGGCAGGTGAAGTTGGTTTCAGCTTCTGGTCGATCTGTGAACATGTAGCACATGTTGCAGCTCACCATGTAGGTTGTCACATCTGCCATGCTGCTCCTTGTCCCTGCTGACTTGATGTCTGTCTTCTTTCTTGTGATACCCTAGGATAAAAAAATTAAACAAATTTGCGCGCCGTCAGGCGTGCGGTTTTGCAATGCTTTCCAAGCAGCTGGTCCCGGCTGTACCCAACAATCTTCTAGCTGAAGGAGACTCTTCGCTTTTCCCAGAAGGCACCTGGAATATGCAAATTGTCCTCTTCAAGCTTCAATCCCTGGTCTGAGTCTTAGTTTCAGTCAGGAGGCTAGAGAACAGTTTCCTCAGGGGACAGAGCTAGTTCTAGTTCCTGCAGAAGATGAGCCAGAGAGAGGTCAGTCTGCAGTGGAGCTCAACCAGTTCCTCAAGAGAGAATTCAGACTTAGTGAGCCGGCAGAGTGCCGACGCTCAGAGAGCGGCGAAGGGTAGCGAGGCCTACTGCCCATGTGAAGCCCAGTGAGGGCCCCGAGCGTGGCCGAAGGCGAGTGGAGTAAGCAAGCAACATAGGGGGCAGAGGAGCTTAACCAGCTCACCCCAAAACCATTTACTGGACACCGGGTCCGCGCCTACAGGGGGCCTATATCACCAGTAGGAATAACCGGAACCCCTGGAGAACTATACGTCCCAGGTTCACCAGAAGCTGACTGATATACCAGGGCCAGGAGTTACAGAGGCCCAAGAGACCAGGGAGTGTGATCTCCAACAGAAGGCCCTACCACCAGGTCAGCAGGTGCAATACAGAGACCAAGTTATGCTTGGCTCCAGGCAGGTCAGAAACTTATCAAGGAAAGGCAAGGAACAGGAGGCCCCACACCCGCTCACTGGGGAGAGTCCTGATATGCACCCTTCACCCTGAAGTACCCTGGACCGTGCCAGAAACACCACCAGTAAAGGTGCTGAAGTGAACTGTTGTGAGTGTGCCTATTCTTCCGCTGACCCAGCAGGGTCCCCTCTGTCCTGCATCCCTACACTTATGCTGCCCCGCTCCACCTGTGGGGAGCCGCACCAACAAAGCTGCCTGAACACCGGCCTCAGAGGACTGTCGCAGCGCTGGTGATCCTCACCAGACACCACAGGTTACGTCACGAACATTCCCTATCCCATACAACTTCCCCCCTTCTTTTAAGACTGACCCCAGGGTACGGGCCCGGGAGCCGACCATTGCACCATCCCCCGAGATCAGGCAACTACGAGGCCCGGGCGCCGAGTCGTCCCCATCCCCTGGGCGCGTCAGGAGACACCACACCTCTGGGTAAGGTGCAGTACCTCTGTGGCGACCGAACCCTCAGGGGCGCCACAGTAGCTACTGATAACGTCCCCTGCAATGGATGTGTGTTTCAACATTACTCAACACTGCTTCTACCTCTAAGCCCAATACCACTTGTTAATGGACATTTTTCCATTTAGAAGGAATTTAAACTAATTCACCTTGATAATAAGAGAAGTGAATTTCTGTGGAGTCAGGATAAGAGGTGGGCAGTAGCCAATTTCAGGGGTGAAATTTATTTAATATATTATTACTGTTACATTTTCAACTCACTCATGCGCCATCTGTCTCCACTGTCAGATGCTGCTGACGCGTTGCCGCAACCGTCACATTGAATGAAGCCTCCTAGAGCGTACACTGCCTGCATATATGCACATGTGTATGGATACAGGCTAGGCCGACCACATGCGACACAGCGGCTGTGCGCATTATCCACCCTGCTTCTTGTTCCCTGAGGCCGTTCGTACTCTCAGAAGTGTAGCGAGCGGCTTTTGCAGAAATCCACAAATAGGAGAAGGTGCCCAGCCGCTGTGTATGCGCATGGGCGCCACAGCTAGAATCACTGTGCATGCGCACATACACGAGGCTCAATCACTCTGAGAGCAAGTGCTGTCCATCACAAGCTATGGCAGTCTCAAAGACGCAAATGAGGGGGTATAAAGGTGCACCCAGCTCACGGCTACACTTCGGGTGCACCGAAGCCCCCTCATTTCCATATAGATTAAAAATTATTTTCACAAGCACTGTACCAGTAACAGATACAGATCTAGTATGATTTTTATATGGGAGACAGACTTCCTTTAATCTCTCTGTTGCTTACTGATTTTGTCATAGGTTCCATCCCTCTGCTTTTGACCCCAGCTATCCGTTTTACTTAGTTGCTCTATGCTGATTTTGTCAGTGGTTTTGTCTCTGCTTGTTCACATCCCACTGCTAACTCACTCCACCGATCAGCAGCTACCCCGAGGATACCACCAAGGGGCCTTTGCGGAGAAGGTACACGAGTGAAAGGGTGAGTGGCTACTGCAAAGACTGTCCTTGAAAGCCCTGTTAAGAGTTGCCAGACTCACAATCCCTGATTCCCTAATAAACTATATACATCCAGCAGAACTCGACTCCTTCTAGGGCTCCCTCCCCAATCCCTTCTCCTTTCCTCTCCCCAAGCCATTCCCCTTAATGCTCTTCTTTTCACATTTTCTCATTCAAATGTTTGTACTTTATTATCTTGATGCATTATTACTCTGTTTGAATTTAAAGGGAACCTGTCATGTAAAATAATGCTATTAACCTGCAAATATGGTGTTAATTTGCAGTTTAATAGAGTTCTGGCACCGTGCGGTGCCCGCACTGAGAGCCCTGCTGCAGCGAGAAAATTAACTTTATTCCCCCTAGTAGCGTTCGACTTGCAGTGATAGGGGTGGCGCCGGCATGGTTTCAATCACCGCTCAGTGTATACAGAGCGTTGGCTGTAACCATGCCCCCGGGACTGACTGACAGCAGGTTCTAATGCTGAGCCTGCTTTCATTCAGTGCCAGGGGTGCAATTGCAGGAAACGCTGGGGCATATATATCACAGGAGGAGCTGGGCACATGTAGCACCCTGAGGACTCGGCTGCTACAGTGGTATTGCACCTCAAACCAGAGGTGTGGTATTCCACTCCCGGGTAAGGATGGAGTGTGGGACTGAGCTCAGTAGGCTGCATGCACTACATACATCCCATTTCCGGGGGACAGAACTACGGTACTCCCACCAAGTAGATGTGCAGGTACGACAGCGTCTGTCCCTGGCTGGAGTGGGAGGGGGGGTGGAACATCCCAGTAGTGTAGGGGCAGATAGGGGAGGGGCTCTGGGCATAGAGATAGAAGCCCATTGGGTGCTGGTCACCTGGGCTCACACATAGAGGGAGTATATATGGTGGGCACCATCTAGAGATAGAGTGAGTCTGGCAGGAGAGTTCTGAGGAGGAGTTCAGCCAGGAGGGCTGACAGGGAGCTGTGGCTCCGGCTGGGCCCAGCTCCAGGGCCAGGCCTGAAGCAGAGAGGAAGAAGAAGGGCCCAGAGACGCAGAAAAGAGGGAACCCTAAGATCCCAGAAGCAAACCAAAAAGGGTGAAGGGTTGGCAGAAGAGGGCACCGGATCCCAAGCTGGCGGAGGCAAAAGTAACCCTTAACCAGGAACCGGAGGTCGTGGGCAAGCTTTGCCACGACCCTCACCACATCCACCAGGAAGGTACACCAAGAGTAGGGTCAGGAAAGCCAGAGAAGGTTTTACCATAGAAGGCCCAAGGGAACCGGACAAAGGTGGATCCCTGGTGGGGACGGCCAGGAGAAAGAGAGAGAGAGAGGGAAGCTCAGGACCACGCTCCGGAACTGCCTGGGGGTTGGCCGAGTCCAGCACCTGGTGGATGCAGCACGGCTCGGGTGGTCACTCAAGGCCAGAGTGACTGAAGGAACACCTGTGAGTAAAAACCCTGAAACTGCATCTCACGTCTCTGACTCTCCTTTCTGCACTATCACTACCCCCATCATCCGCACCAGCTGCCCTGAGGCCATACCCCTCCCGTTGGGGGTTATACCACCATCGCTGCACCCATACTACCGGCCTCAGCGGACTGTTCTGCAGCGGCGGCCTTGTGACCGCAAATCAACGGGTGGCGTAGTCGACACAGAAACAACATCTACCAAGACTGCCACACACTTAGTTTGACACCCTGGGCACGGACCGGGTTACCGCCACGAGACTACTACCCCCCATCTGATCCGGCTCCGGGTAAGCCCCCGTGCGCGCGATGCCGCGCGAAGCAGCAGGCCCAGGGGCGCGTCACACATACATCACAAAAAATTTTCTTACAAATTTCTGAGTTTTTTTTCAACACAAACGAGATTTGCAGGAATTAGTAAAAAAAAATGTGCCTAAGTACTAACAGGCAGGCATTGGCTACCTACCAGCTTGTTGGGCGCGGCGTTGTTCTTCTTTGCTGTTGGAAAATTTTTTTTGCTTTTGTCACCAATTTCCGAGACCCATAACGTTTTCGTTTTTCAGGATATGGGGCTGTGTAAGGGCTTATTCTTTACGTCTTGAGCTAACGTTTTTACTGATACCATTTTGGGGTGGATAAAATGTTTTGATCGCCTCTTAGTGTATTTTATTGCAATGCTGTGGCGGCCAAAAAAAACTTAATTATGACATTTAGATTTTTTTTTTTTGTTAAGCCGTTTACTGATCGGATTAATTTTACAAATGCAGCAATAACATTGCTTTTTTTAATTTTTTGGTTTTATTTTTAATGGGGCAAGAAGGAGGTGATTTGAACTTGTGTTTTTTTTTTATTTTTTTTTCACATTCTTTTTTACTTGTTACTGTATTTAATAGTCCCCTTAGGGGACTTGCAGCTGTGATCGTCTGATCGCTTGTGCTATACAAAGCAATTCATCAGCACTGCTATGCATATCTCACAATCTCCTACGGGCTGGCTTTCACTGGAGGATCGTAATGGCAGGCATGGGAATCATCATTAGACCCCCAGCTGTCATTACAACCCATTGGCACCCGTGGTCACGTCACGAGCATCACGCACCCCCTGGGCCGTGGGGTACTCGGTAGCCGGGCCAGTCGGTGCTGGGGGTGTCACAGTGGCGGTGACCCGGTCCGTGACCAAGGGCGGTCAATAAAAGGGGAATAAAGAAAAGGGAATAAAGTTTTTATATATAATGTTCGTGACGCCACCTGTGGTATGCGGCTATATGGGGCCGCCGCTGAGGTGCAGATCCTCTGGAGCTGATGATGACGCAGCAGAGTTGTTTCAAATCTCCACTGGTTTTGCTTAGCTCCAGGGCAGGAAGTGTAGTGCAGCGGATGGTGCAGATAATGACCAGTCCACAACTTAATGGCGGTTTCCTCTCATCTCTACTTGCGGTGGTTAGGCAGACCGGGGCACGGGTACTAGCTGGTAGTAGAGGTCTGGGCGGCCTGGAAGCAAGTTGGGAATCCACCTCGCCAGGTGAAGTTGGAGGCCTTCCCTTTGCGCTAATCTCTTTGGCCCTGCTGCTTATAGCTCTGCTGCGGCCCTCGTCCCTGAGTAAAACGTCTTTGTGCTCACCCGTATGGCAGGCAGCTCGGGCCTTCTTGGAGTGTCGCTCCCACATGGTGGTGCTAGACCCTATGGTTCTGCTGAGCCTCCGGGCGTCTGATGGGGCCAGGAGACCTGCAGTCTCCTGCCCTCTGGTTTCTGCTGCTGGGCCTTCAGTGCCCCACAACCTCGGACTCCGGGGTCCAGTTCTTCTGCGCTCCTTTCTGGGGTGAGCTGTCGTGCAGCTCCACTCCCCAGGTCTTTCCTCTTCGCTGTCCTGACTTCAAATCCTCTCACTAACTCTAACTAACCCCGTCTCCAGATTCCAGTTGCTAAGGGGAGAAGCTCCCCTCGCTGGTCTGGAGCCAGGAAAGTGTTGCATGCTAGTATACCTGACTAGGGGAACCCTGCTTGCTTCCAGGCATGGCATCACCCCTTGTGAGGGAGGCAATGCCACTGTGGCAACCGGACTCCTGGGTTGCCACATTCCTGCCTAGTTAACTTCAGTACTCCCGGACTGAGGATACCTTTTTGAATTAACAATTAACAATTCACATTACAAATAGTTTACAAAGTCAAAAATTACAAAAACCCAACAAAAATTTATAGCAGTCTCTGCGGCGCTTAGTCTTTACGCCACAATCCGGATAACTGAAATTTGGCTAGTGGGAACCGCATCAACCCACTTTGTGTATCATCCCTGGGCATGGCTTCAGGGCACTCTGTCGGTGGGCCTGGTCTTCGGCCACGCCTGAGGTTTATTTTCAAGGCCAATTATTAACTATATTCAACATTGTCCTGACCACACCTAATCCTGTGGTCCAATTGTCCATAAATTTAACAAATATACAGTACAGACCAAAAGTTTGGACACATCTCATTTAAAGACCTTTATTACTCTGTCTCGATTTACGTAGTACATTTGTTGTCACTGACCTACCCTGGTCCCTAGTGTCTACCCCTGGTATGGTGGGTTCAGTGTGAACTACACTATGGGTAGTCTGAGGTAACACCGGTAGGCTGGGTAATCTCCTATGAATTCTTTGACTCACCCTGGGTACGACAGGTTCACTGCTAGCAGAGGGTAGATTCTCCTGATCTGCTGCTGATGAAGCATCTGTCTCTGGGGCCGACTAGTCTTCCAGATGTTCTGGAGCCTCTGCAACTTCCGGTGAGGCTGCTGGGAGAAAGGTCAGGACAGGTACCACAATTGCTCTGTTCACCTGCGTCCAAGACCGGGGAAATGCTCCAAGGACTGTCTGGACCGTTTCTTCCACCTTTTCTGTGGGCTGAGGGCTGTCGTGGTCTTCTTCTTTGTGTTTCAACTGTTCAGGGCATATCTTCAAGTGGTCTCTTGTGACTGCCACTGAGGTTTTCCCTCCATCTTTACTGATGAGGCATACTTTGGTGTTATCAAAATTCGAAGGTAAGACGGTGTATGACTCAACCTCCCACTGGTCATCTAATTTGTGAACTCGTCTCTTCCTTTTGAGTACTTGTTCTCCAGGTGATAAGGGAACGGCAGGTGCGTGCTGATTATAAGTTTTCTCCTGACTCTGTCTCGCCTGGGACAAACTTCTCTCAAGACATTCTTGCACCTTGCGGTATTGTTGCTGCCGCTCGGTATCCCAATCTGCATCTGGTGATGTTGTCTCTGGTGTTAAAACTCCCATGTGTAGTCGATGGGTAGCTTACCAGGTCTTAATCTCATCAGGTAAGCGGGTATACAGTTGGTGAAGTTCACCGGGATGTGGTTATATAGGTCCACCAAATCTGGTAACTTCTCTGGCCACAGGCTACGTTCTTCAAGGGGCAATGTCTTCAACAGGTCTATTACCACCTGGTTCATCTTCTCACACCACCTATTGGTCTGGGGATGATATGGCGTTGTCCTTATTTTCTTGCAGCCGTACAAGTTACAGAATTCCTGGAACACCTCTGCTTGCAAAGGCTGGACCTTGGTCGGTAAGCACCCGTTCAGGGTAACCATGCAGGCGACAAAAGTGTTGTTGAAATGCTTTGGCTGCCGTCTGAGCCGTCTGATCTTTCACTGACACTACTACCAAGAACCGGGAGTAGTGGTCTACTATGGTGAGAGAATAGACATAGCCTGACCGGCTTGGAGCTAGCTTCACGTGGTCCAAGGCTACAAGTTCAAGTGGTTGTTTGGCGATTATGGGCTGCAGGGGAACCCTCTGGCTGTCACGGTCTTTCCGTCTCAGGTTGCATGGACCACATTCTCGACACCATCTCTCGATTGCTTTCCTCCTGCCAGCCCAGTAGAATCGCTCACGTAGCAGCAGGGGTGGATTAAGAGTAGCAAGGGCCCCGGGCAGTTTAGAAGGTGCGGGCCCCCCCCACACACACACACCTGATTTATCACGTGACATGTCACATGATCCCCTGTGATAGATCATGTGATAGTTCACGTGAAATTAATTTGGCACAATATTAATTATAATATTTTTTTTTAGGCTGTGTGCCCACTTTGCGTTTTTTAAGCGTTTCCGCAGCGGCAATTCCGCTGCAGAAACGCTTAAAAAACGCTTGGTAGAAGGTCTGCCATGTTCCCCAATGATAATCCGCATGTGCTGTGTACATGCTGCGGAAATTTCCGCTGCGGATTATCATTGCGGAAAAATCCGTAGCATTACCAATTATTTTACGGAAGCGCGGCATTTTCGCCGACATTGACTTGCATTAGAACGCATGGAATCTGCATCCCTGCATCTGTAGTTGCGGAATCCATGCGTTTCAATGTGCGGATGGTACCCGGGTCTGGAGGACAGGAGACTCTCCTCCGGACCCGGGTACCATAGAACCTGTAAAAAAAGAATAAAATAAAAAATAAATATTATACTTACCTTCTGATGGCCCCCGGTGTCTTTATCCGATGCGTCCTGGCTTGCCGGCAGCTCGCAATGGTCTGAAAAGGACCTGCCGTGACATCATTTAGTCATGTGATGGGTCACGCGGCAGGCCATCAGAAGGTAAGTATATATTTTTTATTTTTTACCATTCTTTTACGGTCACACTATATAAATCCATGCTGGTTGCATGGATTTATATAGTGTAACCAAGTTGTCAAGCACTTTCCAAGTGATGCTAAAATCGCTTGGAAAGCGCTTGTCAACCAGCATGCGGAAATGCAAGTGAAGAACGCTTCACATCCGCATGTCCCTGGCAGGAAAACGCATGTACAATCCGCATGTAAAATCCGCATGTACAATCCGCATGCGTTTTTTCTACCAGGGAGATGCAGAAACGCTCAAAAAAATCCGGAACATTTCTGTATCGTGGGCACATAGCCTTACATTAATTGTATGACTCAATATTGAGCACACGTAGCCATCTATACACAGCGAGAGGCTGCACGGTGCCATCTATACACAGCGGGAGGC
The DNA here is from genome assembly GCF_046119375.1 of Phyllobates terribilis. Classification (NCBI taxonomy): domain Eukaryota; kingdom Metazoa; phylum Chordata; class Amphibia; order Anura; family Dendrobatidae; genus Phyllobates; species Phyllobates terribilis. Next base: position 847,414,740 of record NW_027362763.1, read on the forward strand.
CGCACGTAGCCATCTATATACAGCGGGAGGCCGCACGTAGCCATCTATACACAGCGGGAGGCCGCACGGCGCCATCTATACACAGCGGGAGGCCGCACGGTGCCCCCCCTAGAGACAGCAGGAGGCCGCACGGCACCATCTATACTCAGCTGGAGGCCGCACGTAGCCATCTATACACAGCAGGAGGCCGCACGGCGCCATCTGTACACAGCGGGAGGCCGCACGGCGCCCTTCCCAGAGACAGCAGGAGGCCTCACGGCGCCAACTATACTCAGCAGGAGGCCGCACGCAGTCACGCATGCAGTCACGCACACACACAAACATATACAGACATATACATACACGCATAAACACATTTGAAACACAAAAATACATATAAACAGACATCACACAATGATATCTGCCTGCACACACACACACACACACACACATACACACACATAGACTCACCATCCCCCGGCTCCATTCCTCCTGCCTGCTCTGACTTCTCCTTTGCAGCAGTGCAGGCCGGGCGCGCACTGCGTGACGTCACAGGGCCGTGTCTCCTAGCAGTGATGCGGCCAGGCCAGCACAGGAAAGTTAACTGCTGCAGTGCTGGCCCGGCCGATGAAGAAGTAGCGGCTGCTGCTGCTGGGGGGAGCGGTCCGGGGCCCCCCCTCCCGCCACTGCTACCGGTATGTGCCGCGGCGGCCCGCACATATAATGAGGGCAATCCGGCATTAGACACCCCTCCTGGAGCCGCGGGCCCCCTGCAGGCTCTGGGCCCCAGGCGGTAGCCCGGATTGCCCTCATTATAATCCGCCTATGCGTAGCAGGGCTTCCAACTTCTTCCACCCAAAGTGTCCTGCTCCATCATGGTATGCTTCTAAGACCATTGGCGCATCCCGCCTCGGGACTTCCACCTGCCAGACCAGTTCGTGTGTCCGGGAGTTGAAACTTCTTCGACACAACTTTCTCTCGTAGATGAACAGTTTGCCCTTCTCCTTCCACAACTGTTGGGTCTCCTGTGGAGCATCTGGATCAGGGTGCGAGTCAGCTTGTGTCAGCAACTCCTCTACCAGGCGGACAGCCGGGTCGCTATCCTGCGTCTCTGCACATCCATGGTCAGGCAATGGGTTGAACGTGGCCTCTCTGTTGGCGGAGTGCTTGTCCCTCACACAGTGGGAGCACTGGGTCACCCCATGACGAAAGAAAGCGGCTAGCTCTATCTCCTCCAGCTCTTCCGGGTCTTCTCCCCCATCTGGCAAGTTGGGCATCCTGGACAGCGATAAATGATGGTAAACTCATAGTTAGACAGTCGGGCCATCCATCGTTGTTCTAGGGCACCAAGCTTCACAGTCTCCAGGTTCGCCAGCAGGTTGTTATCCGTGAAGACTGTAAATCTGGAGGAGGCGAGGTAGTGTTTGAAGCGCTCTGTTACAGCCCAGACTATGGCTAAAAACTCCAACTTAAAGGAACTATAGTTGTCGGGGTTCCTTTCCGTAGGACTGAGCTTCCTGCTGGCGTAGGCAATCACTCTCTCTCTGCCCTGCTGTACCTGGGATAGCACCGCTCCCAATCCCACGTTGCTGGCATCCGTATAGAGTACAAAGGGTTGGCCATAGTCGGGGTAGGCCAGGACTTCGTCTCCAGTAAGAGCCATTTTCAGTCGATTCGTCTTCTGGTTTACGCCATTTGAACGGAGGTTTCGGGTTCTTGGCCTTCTTGGACTGGCCCACTAAGAGGTCCAGCATGGATGCCGCTATCTTGGTGAAACCCTTGATAAATCTCCTGTAGTAGCCTACCAGTCCGAGGAACTGCCGCACTTCCTTGATAGTGGAGGGTCTTGGCCAGTTCTTGATCACGGTGACTTTTTCAGGGTCTGGTGCTAGACCTTCGGCGCTTACCACATGACCTAGGTACTGCACCTTGGGCTTCAACAGGTGGCTCTTGAATGGTTTTACTTTCAGGCCATAACCAGATAGGGCTTCGATCACCTCGGCCAGGTGCTCCAGGTGGTCTTCATATGTCTTCGAGTAGACAATTATGTCGTCTAGGTACAGCAGGAAGGTTTCGAAGTTTTTGTGTCCTAGGCAACACTCCATTAACCGCTGGAAGGTTCCTGGGGCGTTGCAGAGCCCGAATGGCATGCAGTTGAACTCTCTGAGGTCCATTGGTGTTGTAAACGCGGTCTTTTCTCTGTCCGCCTCTGCCACAGGAACCTGCCAGTACCCACTGGTGAGATCCAAAGTGGAGAAATAATTAGCGGATCTTAGTGCAGCTAATGATTCCTCAATTCTGGGTAATGGGTAGGCGTCCTTATGTGTAATGCGGTTAATCTGCCTATAATCAACACACATCCTCATTGTACCATCCTTCTTTCTAACGAGAACTAATGGAGCTGCCCAGGGGCTACAACTATCTCTGATCACCCTAGCCTCCTTCATCTCCCATAACATTCCTTTGGCACATTGATAGTGAGCTGGGGATACAGGCCAGTACCTCTCTTTAATGGGCGGATGATCTCCTGTGGGGATATGATGTTGGACCCCTTTTACGTGCCCAAAGTCTAGTGGGTGTTTGCTGAAGACTCGCTCATATTCTTGGACCACCCGGTATACTCCATGCTTTTGGTGCAAAGGGGTGGAGTCAGTGCCCACTTGTAGCTTCTGACACCAATCCTCCATCTGCCCCTTGGAGCCATTATCCTCCACCGGTTTAGACGGAGGCAAGGGTTCCACTGCCTTTATAGTGTTGTTACTGACAGTGAACAGCTTAGCAAGAGTGGCATACCGGGGTAAATAGACCTCTTTCTCCCCACAATTCAGGATGCGTATCAGTACCCTCCCCTTGCGGACATCGACTACCCCCCTGGCTGTCAAGATGGTGGGCCTACTGTCAGAATACACGGGTTCTACCAGGGCCTGATAATCTTGACCCCTGAGACCTATTGCTGCCCGACACCATATTAACATTTCACTCCTAGGGAGCATTGCAATGGGGAATGGATCACTCATCCTGACACTGCCGACTTCTCCACCAGACAGCTCTACCTGTTATCTTTTCATCAGGGCTCTGATCTCCTTCTGCAGAACTCGCTGCTGACTGGAAATGGCAGTCTCTGCGACCTGTTGCAACAAAAGAATAATTTCCCCAAGACAATTCTCTATCACATTGGTGCCTATAGTTATCATAGGATGACTTTCTCAACGATCAATATCAACAATAATCATTCCTTGTGATGGCAAGCCAACTTTTATGGTCACCTCTTTATACCCCACCTGAGGCAAGGGCTGACCATTGCTGGCAAAGATGTTAATATGTTCATCTGGACAGCGGGTAATGTCTGAATCAGTCCAGTATCGTTTATAAAGGATATATGGCATCGTTGTCACATGGGAACCAGTGTCCAGCAATGCGTTCATTGGGATGCCATCAAGCACGACAGGTAGGACTGGTCGTCCTTCCACGTACTTGTCTCGCCTGCTTTGCGGGCCTGGTCGTCTTACTCCTGGGGGTTGGCCCTCTGCCCCAGGGGTTGCTCTTTTAAATTATCTAATCTTGCGAGGTGCCCCGCCTTTTGACAGCGGCGGCAGATGGGTTGTCCGTTCTGGTCATAGCAATCGCTGTTTCTCCCTCTGGTCGGTGGAATTCTTCTCTGCCGTCGCCACGGGACGTCATCTGGACTGGAAGCCAGCTGTATCTTTTCCTTTGGAGACACTTGCATGGCCTGCACGGTTTTGGTTAGTGTAGCCATACTTTTGGTCAGCTCCTAGACCTGAAGGCGTAGGTCTGCAGACGGGTCATTATCTAGGGTCTGCGCGTCAGCCTCCACGGGTGCTGGGGAAAAGGACGCCACCTCCTGGTGGTATGTGATAGCTGGGCGCCGGAGGGATGCAGTGCCACCTGGGGTTGGTTCTCGTAGCACCCGGATGGCTCGGTCTTTAAATTGCGCAAAGTCCAGATCAGGGTTTTGCAGAGCCATAATGCGCAGCTGTGTCCGGTGAGCATTAGACAGGAGCCTCTCAATAAACTGCTCAGTTAGCAATCTGTCGTCGTCTCGCACACTGTCGGGGTCTACCTGTTTAATGGCCCGCAGCGCCTCCTGCAGGTTTAGAGCATAGTCTCGTACACTGTTCTGCACCCTTTGTTTGCACCCTTAGAACTTAATTTTAATTTCTGCTGCGGTGCGGGTGTCAAAGGTATCCTTCAACCGGGCCAGTATTTCCTTAACAGTGCCTTTGTTCCTGCTCGGCCAGGACTTCACCTCTCTCTGGGCTGCACCGATTAGCTTGTCTATGAGGATGCTGACTTTTTGCTCCTCAGACAGGGGGTACACTTTAAACAAACTGCGCAGTCTCTCCTCAAAGTCGCTCAGGCTGTGCGACTCCCCTGAGTATTGGGGCAACCACTCCGCCCCCGGTATATACGGCATTGATAACGGCATTACAGTGGCGGCAGCCGCGCCTACGGCTGAATCCTCTCCCAGGTTGGGCATCTTCCTTTCCCCTAGTGAACCTTAGCCAGGTCCTGGGTTTCTGCTGACGTATCAGTATGCTGCTCTGCCGGCGAGAGGGATCGCTTACCCGGCAGTTCCGGATCGGGGCCTCCTGCTTCCCCTCGGCTGACGGCAAATGTCGTGATCACACAGTTCAGTAAAGTCTATGGCACATAGTACCCCGTTATACCGGGCTTCATGAATCCTGTTCGTGACGCCAAGTTGACGTGCCCCCTGGGCCATGGGGTACTCGGTAGCCGGGCCGGTCGGTGCTGGGGGTGTCACAGTGGCGGTGACCCGGTCCGTGACCCAGGGCGGTCAATAAAAGAGGAATAAAGAAAAGGGAATAAAGTTTTTATATATAATGTTCGTGACGCCACCTGTGGTATGCGGCTATATGGGGCCGCCGCTGCGGTGCAGATCCTCTGGAGCTGATGATGACGCAGCAAAGTTGGTTCAGCTCTCCACAGGCAGAGCTTAGCTCCAGGGCAGGAAGTGGTGATGTTATAGATGTTGCTGTGCAGTGTAGTGCAGGGGATGGCGCAGATAATGACCAATCCACAACTTAATGGCGGTTTCCTCTCTTCTTTACTTGCGGTGGTTAGGCAGACTAGCTGGTAGTAGAGGTCCGGGTGGCCTGGGAGCAAGTTGGGAATCCACCTCGCCAGGTGAAGTTGTAGGCCTTCTCTTTGCGCTAATCTCTTTGGCCCTGCTGCTTATAGCTGTGCTGCAGCCCTCATACCTGAGTAAAACAACTTTGTGCTCACCCGTATGGCAGGCAGCTCGGACCTTCTGGGAGTGTCGCTCCCACATGGTGGTGCTAGGCCCTATGGTGATGCTGAGCCTCCGGGCGTCTTATGGGGCCAGGAGACCTGCAGTCTCCTGTCCTCCGGTTTCTGCTGCTGGGCCTTCAGTGCCCCACAACCTCGGACTCCGGGGTCCGGTTCTTGTGCGCTCCTCTCTGGGGTGAGCTGCCGTGCAGCTCCACTCCCCAGGTCTTTCCTCTTCACTGTCCTGACTTCAACTCCTCTCACTAACTCTAACTAACCCCGCCTCCAGATTCCAGTTGCTAAGGGGAGGAGCTCCCCTTGCTGGTCTGGAGCCAGGAAAGTGTTGCATGCTAGTATACCTGACTAGGGGACCCCTGCTTGCTTCCAGGCATGGCATCACCCCTTGTGAGGGAGGCAATGCCACTGTGACAACCGGACTCCTGGGGTGCCACAAGCGCGCTGATGGAAGCGTAGAACCAGGGCTGTGGAGTCAGTAAGCCAAACCTCCGACTCCTCAATGTCCATGCCACCAACTCTGACTCCACGACTCCGACTCCCTCATACATTGCTCATGTTTAAGTGATAAATTTACTATAGCACAGATTAATCTCGGCTAAAAGTCTAGACCCTTAGATAAGGAATAGGACAGACATTTATAGGACATTTCATAACTTTCCCAAATTCTTATAAAAAAATATTCCCCACAAACTACATTGAACTACTGTACCCAATTTATTATATATTTTAGGAGTCGGAGTGGTTCCATTTTATACCAACTCCGAGTCCACCAAAATGGACTCCGACTCCACGGCTCCGACTCCACAGCCCTGCGTAGAACGACGCTCACGCCTCTGCCGGTGCGTGTTAAATGCCGCTGTCAGAGATTGACAGCGGGATTTAACAGGTTAACAGCCGCGAGCGAAGCTCCACTCTACCTACGGCTGTTAAAGGCATATGACAGCTGATTAAATCAGCCGTCACATGCGAGGAAAGATGCGGGCTCGGCTTGCGAGTCAGGGACTCAACATATGACGTAAGTTTACAACCCGTTTACACACACGAATATATGGTGTAGGTCACATCCTTCATACACAAATCCAGTTCTTTGTAATCAGCCGAATAATTTTTGGAGTCTAATGGTTGAAGTACCTAATTTCTGTGAAGATGCTCTAATGTTCTCAGGTTCATTTGCAGTAACCTCAGTAAGTTAGATAATATGTGGTAATGCTTCCCCAAGCTTTAAAGAAGTTTAATCCTACCGTTTTGTTATCAAAGGTGTATTGCTCATGACTGGAATGGCAGAAGGAGTAGATGCTTGGCATAAACGAAATAAAAGAGTATTAGCAGCACTGTAAGCTTTGGTTACGCAAATTGGTCCAGGTTTCGGATCTAAGGTTTAAATAAAAGCTAAGTGGAGCAGCCTATGTCCTGGCAGCCCATTGTGTAGACTTACATGGAATTATTATTCCGTTTAGGTTTTTTTTTTGGAATGAAATCCTGTTATTTTTTTACATGATTCTCATGATGATAGAATTAGCTTAGAAACCTCATTTTATGACTCTCCGTTCTATCCCGAGTTTATGACAATAAATGTGCACTTATATCTTTGTTTTATTCCAAATAAATCATCCTAAAAGCATTTTAGATTTGTTTGTTTTTTTAAGAATACAATCCCCTATTTTAGCTTACGGATAAGCGATTTCCTGATTAACAACACAGTCAAGGCCAACTTGAGAAATTCATATTTATTTCTGATAACATAATCCTCATCCCAGAGAATTTAGCATTTGAAATATACTCCTGTGTAATTCCTAAGTGTTAATGGCAGCAAATGAAAGTAAAATCTGATCTAAAATGTAGAGATTTTAGAGATGGAAAAAGGCAAAATGGCATAATGCTTCCCCATAATCATCCACCAATAAGTGAGCATTTTATCCGATTATATTTGGCATGTCGCTCATAAAACAGTTACATGCACTCACTAAGCATTTAGCTGTGGACTAAGCAGATCTCTTCTTACAATAATCATAATAATGATCATAATGACAGCCATGGTTCATTAGCAGCAATAGTCATTATGAGGGATATGAAAGTGGAACACATATTTTGTCGGTATCCTCACCTTACCTGCAGAAACATCGCATCACAATTTAAGCAGATAACGGACTTGGGTGTGATACAGAACTGTTTATTTGTCAGATTGTGGCTAGGTGACAATTTTCACTGGGCATTGCAATTGAGAGCTTTATTATGGAAAAATACCGTGGTTACAGTACACATTTACACAGATAGATATGAGAGTAAGAGGAAATAAGTGATCACTAAAGAGAGGAATTATAAACAGAAAGACAGATAGGTACGTACATACATACATAAATAGGAGATACATACAACATGCAAACATTGCTAGAAGATACAAGCATACGTACAATTCCAATTTAAAAAGGTTGGCACACTGTGTAAAGTGTAAGGATAACAAGAATGCAATGATTTGGAAATATTTTATAGCTATATTATATCAGTCCCAGAAGTGCCGGTTTATTTTTTGATATTTGCAGTACACGTCTTCTGACTGAGCCCACCTCCCATCAGCCTAATGTGTTTTTAAGTAAAGCTTTAAGCCCAGGAGAGGCATCATGTTAGGTTTAGGGTCCCAAAAAAGGGTACACTTTGTCGCTGGCTATTGGGCTTACATGAATTGGCCAATTTGTGCTCTAAGTACCTCCATTTTTAACATGTTTTCTACAGCAGTAATGCAGTTCCAATTTCAGTTCCAATTTCATATATTTAATATTTACATATTATAGCGTTTCAGAGCGCAGCTTTAATTTGTTAGTTATATAGAGTGACTCTCTTAGCTTGCACCTGTTCACACTTGCGTTTTTCTGTTTGGAAATGCCGGTCAGTTTTTTGATATGTGAAGTGTAAAGGAAATGATACATAGTTTTCTAATTATTTTAAAAACATGAATCTGAAAACTGTGACTTGTTTTCATCCCCCCCGTAGTCTGATACCCCTAAATAAAATTTGCCTCCAGATCATTCACCTCCAGAAGTCACATAATTAGTAAATTGAGTCCACCAGTGTGTAATTTATTCTCATTATAACTACAGCTGTTCTGTGAAGTCCTCAGAGGATTGTTTTAGAACAGTAAAGATCAAACAGCATTATGGAAACCAAGGAACACACCAGACAAGTCAGAGGTAAAGTTGTAGAGAAGAGTAAAGCAGGGTTAGGTTCTAAAAACATTGTCCAAGCTCTGAATATCTAATGGATCACTGTTCAATCCATAATCCAAAAATGGAAGGTGTATGGTACAACTGCAAACTTACCAATACATGGCCATCTACCTAAACTGACATCCTAAGCAAGGACACCACTAATGAGAGAAGCAGCCAAAGGCTCATGGTCACTTTGGAGGAGCTGCAGAGATACAACTATTAGGCCACGGCCCCACTATCAGTATTGTCAGTATTCGGTCAGAATTTTTTCTCAGGAGTTGGAGCCAAAACCAGAAATGGATGATACATGCAGAATTGGTGCACTTGTTTATATTATACCTTTTCTCTGATTGTTGCTCACCTGGTTTTGGCTCCCACTCCTGAGAAAAAATACTGACCAAATACTGATAGTGGGGCCGTGGCCTTAGTCATATACTCCATATATCTGGCCTTTATGGAACAGTGGCAAGAAGAAAGTGTGGCACCCCAGGGGTCTGGTTACCACAGTAATAGAAATATTACGCCTGAGAGCAAGTGGGAGGTTTCCTGGTCAGGAGCCCTTAAACATGCAACACCTCCTGTCCCAGACCAGATAGGGGAGGAACCTGCCCTATATAAACTGGATCTGGGGCGGGGTTAGTGAGTCAGAGCCTGGAGTTAGTTCCAGACACAGGGAAAGTAACAGCAAGGAGCTCTGTAGGAGCAGGAGCTGAAGACCAGGGGCTGCAGCTAAGTAGAGCTCGCCCTGGCAGAAGAATCTAAGAACCGGACACCGGAGTCCGAGGCTGCAAGGATCTTTAAGTCCAGAAGCAGAAACCAGCCGGCAGGGGATTCCAGGTCCTCTGGGCATGGAAGCCCGGAGGCTCAGTCACAAGCAAGGGACCAGCACCGGCATCGAGGAGCGGAGGCTATCAGAAGGCCCCAAGTCACCAGCCATACGGGTGAGCACCACACGGTACACTCAGGGACGTGGGCTACTTCCACTCGCTTACAGCAAGGTAGCCAGGAAGAGTGCAGACAGACGGGGAGGCCTACAACTCCACCTGGTCAGGGGAACTCCTGTTTGCTCACAGACTGACCAGGCCCCTTATGCTAGCCAGTACTCCCGGGAAGGTCTGCCTTATTATCACCAGTAAAGACCCTGAACTGCACTGCAAAGACTCTGAGTCGTTCCTGCTGGGCCCATGCACTATCACTCCCATCATCCACATTCCCTGCCCTGAGGCTATACTCTTCCCGTGGGGAGTTATCCCATTCTTTGCTGCGCACACCACACCAGCCTCAGCGGTCTGCCTCACAGCGGCGGTACACCCTGACCGCAATCCACGGGTGGCGTAGTCGGACATTAAACCACAAAAACCCTATAAAGACTGCCACTGGTTTGACCACCCTGAGCCACGGGACCGGGTCGCCGCCACGGAGACTACAACCCCCAGAGACCCGGCTCCGGGTAACCCACACACGTGCACACACGGCCCAGGGGGTGCGTCAACTTTGGTGTAGTTGGCAGGATTCAAACCAACCCGCCACAAACGGGTATTGCGTGCCTGAAAAAGACTTTGCACTTACCTGAAAAAGAGTTTTCCCGCCATCCGGAGCCGTTTCTCGCTATCTTCGGTCGTCTCCCGCCATCTTCAGTCGTTTCCCGCCGTCTTCAGCCGTTTTCCCACCATCGGACGCCATCTTCAGGACGCCGCGCGGGAAGAAGAGGGGCGTGGACGTCCAAACCGCGCGAGACGTGAAGCTCCGCCCCACGCACCGACGTTGCGCAAGGTCCTGGAAGGGAGAGAGAGCGATGCTGACGTCACCAGGACGCGACGCAAGGTCCTCGTCCGGAGCAGCACCAGCGGAGCCGCGGCCTACAGAAGAAGATTGTCGGAAGGTAGGCCACACTTAACTAGGGGGGAGGAAGATGACGGACACGGAGGGACCCTCTACCACCAGCGCGGCCACTGCCGCAGTAATGCCGTTCACAATGCCATACATCCCCGGAGCGGCCTGGCTGCCCCAATACTCTGGGGAGTCTCATACCCTAAGCGACTTTAAAGAGAGACTGTACAGTCTATTTAAAGTATATCCCCTGACGGAGGGACAGAAAGTGAGCATATTGATAGGCTAGTTAACCGGCGCAGCCCAGCGTGAAGTAAAGTCCTGGTCAGTCCGGGACAAGGAGACCGTAAAAGAGATCTTGGCCCGTCTGAAGGACACTTTTGACACTCGCACCTCAGCCGAGATCAAAATGAGATTTTATGGGTGCAAGCAGCGGGCCCAAGACAGTATAAGAGACTATGCTTTGAGTTTGCAAGAGGCCCTGGGAGCCATTAAACAGGCAGACCCTGACAGTGTGCGGAATGCAGATGAACTGTTAACTGAGCAATTCATTGAGGGTCTGCTGTCCAATGCCCACCGAACCCAGTTACGTGCAATGGCCTTGCAGAACCCTAGTTTAGACTTTGCAAAGTTCAAAGACAGGGCCATCCGGGTGCTCCGAGAACCGGCAACGGGTAGCGCTGTAACCCACCGGCGCCCTGCTATTACCTATCATCAGGAGGCGGCGCCCTTGTCTACAGAGTCTGTAGGAGCTGGTGCGCAGGCTTTGGATAACAACCCGGCTACAGACCTGCACTATCAGGTCCAAGCGCTGACTAAAAGCGTAGCCGCTCTAACCAGAACTGTGCAGTCTTTACAGGTCTCTTCCCCAGGAAAGATCCAGCTGGCATCCGGACCGGAGGACGTCCCGTGGCGCCGACAGAGGAGGATCCCATCGTCCAGAGGAAGACCCAGCGACAGATACAACGAGGACGGACAACCCATCTGCCGCCGCTGCAATCAACCCGGACATATGGCAAGGTACTGTCATTTAAACGGGCACAACCTGGGGTAGAGGGCCAACCCCCAGGCATAAGATCATCAGGCCCCTCAAACTGGCGAGATAAATATGTAGGGGGACGTCCAGTCTTGCCTGTGGTACTGGATGGCATTCCAATGAGTGCCCTACTAGACACTGGGTCACAGGTAACTACCATCCCTTATGTGCTCTTTAAGCGGTACTGGAATGACTCGGACATAACCCGCTACCCAGATGACGACCTGAGTATCATCGCCAGCAATGGTCAGCCTGTGCCGCAGGTGGGATTCAAAGAGGTGACCATTAAGATCGGTAAAGTCGAACTGGCGGCGCAAGGACTGATTATTGTGGACATTGACCGTCATGAGAGTCACCCTAAAATAACCTTGGGTACTAACGTGATTGAAAATTGTCTTGCAGAGATAATTCTCATTTTACAGCAGGTTGCCAAGAACGCCAGCTCCAGCCAGCAGCGTGTTCTCCAAAAAGAGATCCGGGCACTGATGAAACGGCAACAAGTGGAAATATCTGGTGGTGAGATTGGTAGCGTGAGAATGTGTGACCTGTTCCCTATTGCCATGCCCCCGAAAAGTGAGATGATGATATGGTGCCGGGTAGCTATTGGTCTAAGAGGTAGAGACTACCAAGCAATGGTAGAGCCCGTCTACTCAGACAGTAGGCCCACCATTTTGACAGCATGGGGAGTGGTCGATGTACGTCATGGGAGGGTACCTGTCCGCATCGTAAATATCGGGGAGAGAGAAGTACACCTGCCCCGGTATGCCACGCTAGCCAAATTGTTCACCATAAACCAAAATTCTGTAAAGGCCGTAGAACCCTTGCCTCCATCTCAACCAGAGGAAGGTAACGGCTCTAAGAAACAAATGGAGGACTGGTGTCAGCAACTGCATTTTGGTACTGACTCCACTCCCTCACACCAAAAACAGGGAGTCTACCGCATGGTTCAAGAGTACGAAAGAGTCTTTAGTAAACACCCGCTAGACTTCGGGCGAGTAAAGGGGGTAGAACATCACATCCCCACAGGATACCATCCACCCATAAAGGAAAGATACCGACCTGTACCCCCTGCACACTATCAGCATGCAAAGGGGATGTTGCGGGACATGAAGGAGGCTGGGGTAATCAGGGACAGCAGTAGCCTCTGGGCAGCTCCACTAGTTCTAGTGAAAAAGAAGGACAACACAATGAGAATGTGTGTAGACTACAGAAAGGTCAACCGTATCACACACAAAGATGCGTAACCGTTACCTAGGATAGAAGAATCTTTAGCTGCATTAAAATCTGCTAACTTCTTCTCCACTTTGGATCTTACTAGCGGGTACTGGCAGGTTCCTGTAGCAGAGGCAGACAAGGAGAAGACTGCATTCACCACCCCGATGGGTCTCAGCAAATTCAACTGTATGCCATTCGGGCTCTGCAACGCACCAGGAACCTTCCAGCGGTTGATGGAATGCTGTCTGGGACACCGGAATTTCGAGACGGTCCTGTTATACCTGGACGATGTCATCGTTTATTCCAAAACCTAAGAGGACCATCTGAAACACCTGGCAGAAGTGTTTGACGCCCTGGCAAGCTACGGCCTAAAGGTGAAACCATCCAAGTGTCACCTGCTGAAACCAAAGGCGCAGTACCTGGGACACGTGGTGAGTGCTGACGGAGTGGCTCCCGACCCCGATAAGATCACCGTGATTAAAGACTGGCCAAGACCCTCCAGCATAAAGGAAGTGCGGCAGTTCCTCGGGTTGGTAGGCTACTACCGAAGATTCATTCCCGGTTTCACCAAAATGGCAGCTCCTATGCAGGACCTCTTGATAGGTCAATCCAGGAAGGCCAAAAACCAGAAGCCGCCCTTCAGGTGGGAAACGCTGGAAGAGGAGTCCTTCCGCCAGCTGAAGATGGCCCTCACGGGGGATGAAATCCCGGCGTACCCTGACTACGGCCAGCCCTTTATCCTCCACACGGACGCGAGCAACATTGGACTAGGAGCCGTACTGTCCCAGATCTAGCAGGGGAAAGAACGGGTAATCGCTTACGCCAGCCGAAAACTACGGCCCACAGAGAGTAACCCTGAGAATTATAGCTCATTCAAGCTAGAGTTCCTGGCAGTGGTGTGGGCAGTGACCGAACGTTTCAAGCATTACCTTGCCTCTTCCAAGTTCACCGTGTACACGGATAACAACCCGTTGACACACCTGGACACTGCAAAACTTGGTGCCCTGGAGCAGAGATGGATGGCCCGCCTGTCCAACTATGAATTCACCATCAAATACCAGGCGGGACACTCAAATGCCAATGCAGATGCCCTGTCCAGAATGCCAAACTTACCGGACGTAGGGGAAGATCCAGAAGAACTGGAAGAAGTTGAACTCCCTGCGTTCCACCGTCATGGGATTACCCTGTATTCCCACCGTGTAAGGGACAGGCGCTCTGCTACGTTCAATCCCTTACCCCACTACAGCTGGGCGGAGACACAAGACAGTGATCCCGCAGTCCGGCTGGTGAAGGAAATGCTGACACAGGCTGATGACCGTCTTGACCCAGACGCTCCGGAGGAAACCAAGCAACTGTGGAAGGAGAAAAGTAAACTGTTTCTTTACAAGGAGAAGCTGTGCTGGAGAATGGTCAACTCTAGAACACATGAGCTGACCTGGCAGGTAGTGGTCCCAAGACGAGACGCGGCTATGGTTCTGGAGGCATACCATGACGGAGGAGGACACTTCGGATGGAAGAAGCTGGAGTTCTTGTTGCGTGGACGGTTCTACTGGGTAGGCATGAGAGGAGCCATCGAGAGGTGGTGCAGAGACTGTGGCCCGTGCAGCCTAAAAAGAAGAGACCGTGCCAGCCAGAAGACTCCCCTGCAGCCCATCATCACCAGGCAGCCACTGGAACTGGTAGCCCTGGACCATGTGAAACTGGCTCCAAGCAAATCTGGGTACGTCTACACCCTCACCATCGTAGATCACTACTCCCGGTTCCTGGTGGTGGTCCCTGTCAAGGACTTGACGGCTCAAACAGCAGCTAGAGCCTTCCAGCAGCACTTCTGCCATCCACACGGGTATCCGGAGCAAGTGTTGACTGACCAAGGGCCAGCCTTCGAAGCGGAGGTCTTCCAAGAGTTCTGCAATCTGTATGGCTGCAGGAACATAAGAACAACGCCCTATCACCCTCAGACCAACAGACTATGTGAGAAAATGAACCAGGTGGTGATAGACTTGCTAAAAATGTTGCCCCTGGAAGAACGCAGTCTGTGGCCTGAAAAATTGCCTGATCTGGTGGACTTGTATAATCACATCCCCATAGGTTCCACCAACTGTACCCCGGCTTACCTAATGAGAGCAAGACCTGGTAAGCTGCCCATTGACCTAGATATGGGAGTCCTGACACCTGAGGACACCTCGCCAGAGGCAGACTGGGAGACAGAACGGCAGCAGCAGTATCGGAAAGTACAGGAGAGCGTCGAGCGAAGTCTGTCTCAAGCAAGAGAAAGGCAAGAGAAGACTTATAACCAACATGCTCCCGCTGTTCCCCTGGTACCTGGAGAGCAGGTCTTGAAGAGAAAGAGGCGGCTCCACAAGTTGGACGACCAGTGGGAGAAGGACCCGTACACAGTACTGCCTTCAAGTCATGATAATCCAAAAGTCTGCATAATCAGTAAGGATGGAGGAGAGACCACAGCCATTGTCTCCAGAGACCACCTGAAAAAGTGTCCCGATCAGCTGCAAAGCCCTGACGAAGATCAAGAGAACCCTCAACCTGCAGAGGAAAGGGAAGAAATAATCAGTACCGTACTCGGAGACTTTCCCCGGTCCTGGACTCAAATCAACAACGCAGTCGTGGTACCCGTCCTCACCTTTCTCCAGCCAGCCCCTCAAGGGCCTACAGAAGAACGGGGAGTGTCAGAAGAGCAGCCGGCCCAGGAGGCAGAAGAATCCATACCAGCAGCCCAGGAGAATCAACCCTCTGCTAGTAGTGAGCCTGCCGTGCCCCTAGTAAGCCAAAGAGTACGCAGAAAGCTGAGAGACCTACCCGCAACACCTCCTACACCCTGTAGTGCAGAACCAGATAGTGGGTTACGTAGGTCCACCAGGAGCACTAGAGGACAGATGCCCGCTCGCTGGAGAATTTAAACTATAATGTGAATTTACCTATAAACTACAAATGTTGAAAATGGTTTATGTTTGCTGCCTGTTTATTAATTATGTTTCTCTAGTTACCCTTCAGGTTTATTTGGACTGACAGGTTATGGACGCTGAATAACCGGAACTACATTGTAGATAGTTACACTTGGTGCTTCTTGCGAAAATGGAGAATGAAGAAAAACCTGTCTGGCGTGGCCCCGTGTGGTCCAAAGTAGTTAGCTTCGCCTTGCAGCCACGCCCAGGGCCAATGTTTGGGGTTTGCTTTGGACAGGTCCCCTACTCTGCTTAAAAACTTCACCTTGGGTGATATGGACACCCGGTTACGGAAATCCCGTGACCATCAATACAAAATGTACTTTTCCTGTTATTGTTACACCCTTGTATTTGTGTTTTCCTTAAAAATGTGTTTAGTCCCGGAGTACTAAATTTCACTAGGGGGGAATGTGGCACCCCAGGGGTCTGGTTACCACAGTAATAGAAATATTACGTCTGAGAGCAAGTGGGAGGTTTCCTGGTCAGGAGCCCTTAAACAAGCAACACCTCCTGTCCCAGACCAGATAGGGGAGGAACCTGCCCTATATAAACTGGATCTGGGGCGGGGTTAGTGAGTCAGAGCCTGGAGTTAGTTCCAGACACAGAGAAAGTAACAGCAAGGAGCTCTGTATGAGCAGGAGCTGAAGACCAGGGGCTGGAGCTAAGTAGAGCTCGCCCTGGCAGAAGAATCTAAGAACCGGAGTCCGAGGCTGCAAGGATCTTTAAGTCCAGCAGCAGAAACCAGCCGGCAGGGGATTCCAGGTCCTCTGGCCATAGAAGCCCGGAAGCTCAGTCACAAGCAAGGGACCAGCACCGCCATCGAGGAGCGGAGGCTATCAGAAGGCCCCAAGTCACCAGCCATACGGGTGAGCACCACACGGTACACTCAGGGACGTGGGCTACTTCCACTCGCTTACAGCAAGGTAGCCAGGAAGAGTGCAGACAGACGGGGAGGCCTACAACTCCACCTGGTCAGGGGAACTCCTGTTTGCTCACAGACTGACCAGGCCCCTTATGCTAGCCAGTACTCCCGGGAAGGTCTGCCTTATTATCACCAGTAAAGACCCTGAACTGCACTGCAAAGACTCTGAGTCGTTCCTGCTGGGCCCATGCACTATCACTCCCAGAATCCACATTCCCTGCCCTGAGGCTATACTCTTCCCGTGGGGAGTTATCCCATCCTTTGCTGCGCACACCACACCAGCCTCAGCGGTCTGCCTCGCAGCGGTGGTACACCCTGACCGCAATCCACGGGTGGCGTAGTCGGACATTAAACCACAAAAACCCTATAAAGACTGCCACTGGTTTGACCACCGTGAGCCACGGGACCGGGTCGCCGCCACGGAGACTACAACCTCCAGAGACCCGGCTCCGGGTAACCCACACACGTGCACACACGGCCCAGGGGGTGCGTCAAAAGCAATTTTTGAAAGCAAGACATTTTTTAAAGCAAGCCATAAGAAGTCACATTTGCAGATTGCAATATGCCATGTAGGTTACACAGCTAGCATATGCTCTGGTCAGATGAGACCAAATTAAAACTTTTTGGGTGAAATGCAAAACGCTATGTATTGTGGAAAACTAATACTGCACATTACCCTGAAAACACCATCCCCACCGTCAAACATGGTGGTAGCAGCATCAAACTATGGGAATGCTTTTCTTTAACAGGGACAGGGAAACTGGCCAGAGTTGATGGGAAGATGGATGGAGCTTTCATACAGGGCAATCCTGAAGGAAAACCTGTTAGAGGCTGCAGAAGTCTTGAGACAGAGGTGTAGGTTTACCTTCCAGCAGGACAATGACTTTAAACATACTGCCAGTACAGTGTCCATTTTAGGACATGATCAGATATCAAAATCAAACATCAGAATGATGTCAGTTTGAGGCTAAACACCCTGTTTGACAAGTGATTCTGACAAGTGATTTTGACAAGTGATTCTGACAAGTGATTTTGACAAGTGATTCTGACTGTTACGCTCAGGCCCGGACTGACTGGCGTGAGCATGGTTAGTGATCCCAC
The DNA here is from genome assembly GCF_046119375.1 of Phyllobates terribilis. Classification (NCBI taxonomy): domain Eukaryota; kingdom Metazoa; phylum Chordata; class Amphibia; order Anura; family Dendrobatidae; genus Phyllobates; species Phyllobates terribilis. Next base: position 847,432,272 of record NW_027362763.1, read on the forward strand.
TGGACCATGAACCGAGGAGTGCCTGGAGGGGCGTAACTAAGTATCAACTCGGTCCGACCAAGGTCACACGGCGGCTCAGTCGACTCCATGAACCAGGGAGGAACCGAGCAGAGGGACCAGGTGCTACTCCAGGTCAGACCACGGTCACAGTTGTTGACCCACACCGGGGAATGCAGGAACAGGCAGGTTAGGCTGGCATACAGACAGGTGGGTACTGGCTGGCACGGCTGGTATGAAGACAGGTGGGTATTGGCAGGCACGGCTGGTATGCAGACAGGCAGGTACTGGCAGGTAGGAACGCAGGCAGGATAGGGACCAGTACAGACTGGGACACAGGAACGGAGCCACAGGTGCAGTGGACAGCAGAGCAGAGCGAAACCGCCGGTGCGGTGAACAAACAGAGCAGAACCGCCGGAGCGATGAACAAACAGAGCAGGGCGAAACCGCAGGTGCGGTGAACAAGCAGAGCGGAGCAAAACCGCAGGTGCGGTGAACAAGCAGAGCGGAGCGGAACCGCAGTTGCGGTGAACAGGCAGAGCAGAGCGGAACCGCAGGTGCGGTGAGCAAGCAGAGCGGAACCGCAGGTGCGGTGAACAAGCAGAGCGGAACCGCAGGTGTGGTGAACAAGCAGAGCGGAGCGGAACCGCAGTTGCGGTGAACAGGCAGAGCAGAGCGGAACCGCAGGTGCGGTGAGCAAGCAGAGCGGAACCGCAGGTGTGGTGAACAAGCAGAGCGGAACCGCAGGTGCGGTGAACAAGCAGAGCAGCAGAACCAGATACACACAAGGTACTTACAATGAAGTAGCGAGTGGACACAAAACTCACAAACAAAAGTACAGAGACAACGAGTTGGAGTTAGGTGCAAGTTCAGACACTGCAGGAAAAGGGAAGGTTCGGACATAGAGACAAACAGGTAACGGGCTAGGACACTGTTCAGACAGGAACTGAACCGGGAACAAGATACAGGAACGAGCCTGGGAACACAGCCCCCAGGGTGGCGGAAACAGACTAGAAGTCAGAGATACAGGTAATGGCCCTGGGTACTCAGCCCCCAGGGTGGTCGAAACAGACTAGATTCAGGGCAGGACCTGGCAACTCACAGTTGCACAGAACACACTTTAAGAAAGTATTGCTCAGGCACCTCCTACTGGGTGGAGGGGGTTTAAGTATCCAGTGACTCACAGCAATAGGCTGGGGACACATTAGGACTGTGCACACTGTAGCTTTAAGAATCAGGAAGCAATAGCGCCGCCGCCCTAAGCCAGCAGATAAGAGACATACAAACAGCAGGTACTGGAGCAAAGTGTGCAGCCTGGCCTGATAGGTAAGATTGCAGTTTTGCATGGTGGGAGATGGTAAGCCATGCAAGCACGCCGCCAGGGATGTTACACTGACAAGTGATTTTGACAAGTGATTCTGACAAGTGATTTTGACAAGTGATTCTGACAAGTGATTCTGCAAGTGATTTTGACAAGTGATTCTGACAAGTGATTCTGACAAGTGATTTTGACAAGTGATTCTGACAAGTGATTTTGACAAGTGAGGTCGCTGGCAGTAAATGCAGTCTGTGAGAGTCGTTGTCAAGGGTTCCTGCTGAAAGCTCCCTAGTCATCCTAGCCATCAACTAGGGCTAGGGGAATGCTGTGAGCAGCACGCTCTACCGTGTCGGTTCACCAGTTGGTGTCCACGCCACGGAGGCGTCCTTGCTACTGATCCAGTATTCCAGGGTCCGCTTTTACACCCATGTGTTGGGTGCTGCAGATATTCTCCCCCTCTTTAGGAACTTAGGAACAAGCAGAAGAGACTTGTTTGGGCTAAAGAACACAAGGAATGGACATTAGACCAGTGGAAATCTGTGCTTTGGTCTGATGAGTCCAAATTTGAGATCTTTGGTTCCAACCACGTGTCTTTGTGCGACGCAGAAAAGGTGAACGGATGGACTCTATATGCCTGCTTCCCACCGTGAAGCATGAAGGAGGAGGTGTGTTAGTGTGGGGGTGCTTTGCTGGTGACACTGTTGGGGATTTATTTATTCAAAATTGAAGGCATACTGAACCAGCATGGCTACCACAGCATCTTGCAGCGGCATGCTATTCCATCCGGTTTATGTTTAGTTGGACCATCATTTATTTTTCAACAGGACAATGTCCCCAAACACCTCCAGGCTGTGTAAGGGCTATTTGACCAAGAAGGAGAGTGATGGGGTGCTAAGCCAGATGACCTGGCCTCCACAGTCACCAGACCTGAACACGATCGAGATGGTTTGGGGTGAGCTGGATCGCAGAGTGAAGGCAAAAGGGCTAAGCATCTCTGGGAACTCCTTCAAGATTATTGGAAGACCATTTCCGGTGACTACCTCTTGAAGCTCATCAAGAGAATGCCAAGAGTGTGCAAAGCAGTCATCAAAGCAAAAGGTGGCTACTTTTTATTCACAGTTTTGATACCTTCAGTGTGAATGTACAATTTTCAAAGTCATGAAAATACAGAAAAATCTTTAAATGAGAAGGTGTGTCCAAACTTTTGGTCTGTACTGTATATAGATATATAAATATATATATATATACATTTAGTACCTGAGTGTACAGTAGTTATCTGTATGTGTGTATTTATATATATATATATATATACATGTATATACAGTATATATATATATATATATATATATATATATCTGTAGACAGTATGTGTAAAGGTAAATATCGCTTAAGGGGGGTTTCCCGGGGACAGACAAATTGCCAGAGCAGCTGCATAGAGGTGGAGTGAGGCCCGCTGACACCAGCGAATATTTCAGCTAGATGTGAATCCTCGGACGCACATTCTGCTGAAATATATTGCAGCGCAGGGGATGCGGTCAGCAGCTGACCTCAGCGTGCCCATGACTGGGGGCAGTCACGTCATGTGCGATGGTGGGGACCTTGAAGTCAGCTGGCGGCTCCGGCTCCTGGTCAGCTTGGTCGCCATAAAAGGAGGGGGGCCCAAACACATTTCTTGTACAGGAGCCCCAAGCTGTCTGCGTCCGCCCCTGGCCAGACTTGTGCAAGTCCACAATTCTCTTCCTGATATCTTGGCTGATTTCTTTAGACTTTCCCATGATGCTACACAAAGAAGCAGTGTGTTCCAGGTGTGCATTAAAATACATCCACAGGTGTGTCTCTAATTAACTCAGATGTTGCCAAAAAAAGAAGCTTCCAAACACATGACATCATCATATGGGCAGTCCAGAATTGTTTAAAGGCATAGTAATCTCAGTGTATGTAAACTTTTGAACTTGCAGGAAGTAATAAAAATGCCTTAAAACATTCTCTCTCTCATTATTCTGGCATTTGGCAAATATTAAAAAGTATGGTAATCCTAATTGACCTAAAACGGGAAAGGTTTATTCTGGTTTCATGTCAGATATTGAGAAAAACATGCATATGTGTCTTTTTATATAGTGTATTTAAACTTCTGGTTTCAAATGTATATGCCTACACAGTTACATATATTCATACATACATAGATAAGCGATATATGCATGCCTACATAGATTCATACATACTGTACATACATAGGAGATACATGCATACATACATAATTTCATGTATTCATATATAGGAGATACATGCATACATAGATTCATTCATACATACAAGATACATGCAGACATAAATACATAGGAGGCACATATTGTAGGGATTCACTCTCTCAGGTAGACATTAGATTGCGTTCACACAGGCAATGCGTTTTGGTCTAAACAGGTGCTGTTTTATTGCTTTCATAAGACTCCAATGATTTAAAAATGGAAACAGCCTCTTCTGGGCACAAAGATATCACATCAAATTAACAGTTCATTTAGCAGGGCACAAACAGTCATGGCCAAAGTGTTGCCACCCTTAAAATTGTTCCAGAAAATAAAGTCTCTCTCCAAGAAAATTATTCCAATTACACATGTTTTGTTATACATATGTTTATTTCATTCGTGTGTATTGGAACAACCCCCCAAAAAAACTGAGAAATAAAGGCAAATTGGACATAATTTCAAACTAAACCCCAAAAATGAACCGGACAAAATTGTTGGCACTTTTCCAAAAATGTGGGTAAACAACTTTGTTTCAAGCATGTTATGCTGGTTCAAACTCACCTGTGGCAAGTAACAGGTGTGGGCAATATGAAAATCACATCTGAAATCACATGAAAAGGGGAGAAGTTCTTAATCTTTGTACTGTGTGTCTGTGTGTGCTATACTATGCATGAGAGAACAGAAAGAGAAGAGAACTGTCTGTCTAGAGAACCAAACAGAATATAAAGCTGCACCCAAAAGGTGACAGGGCAGACCAATGATAACACCTGTGTAATGCCAAACAGTCTGAAGCCAGAATAACAGAACCTAAACACCCAGAGAAGAGGCGTATCTGCTTTGGCTTGGCGGATAGAGAAACCAACCACAAACACAGGCTCAAGGGTTCGAACAAAGGAGCATGACAGTACTTCCCTGGGTCACTGGACCCACAGAGATCCCAAATCGCTGACAACTCCTTCACTAGGCGGCCCGCATGCAAATCTAAAGTACCAAAACCCTGCCATTTAACGCGATGTTGCCATCGGCGTCTCACACGTCTGGAACCCGTAGCATCGGCGTCTCTGCCCCCTACCAGGCAGAGACGCCGTCCCCCTTAACGCCGCGCTCCTGGTCCGGCGTCTTCCGGCCTCCCTGCTGCTGCTGGTGCACGCAGCTTCCTGGGCACCGTGCTTAGGGCGCGCGCATCCTCCCTCTTAAAGGGGCCGCGCGCGCCATCCTAAAAAGTCCCTGGCCAATGGCCGGAGGACTTTCCCTATTTAAAGCACCTCCACCAATATGGAGGTTCCCGTGCAAGGTTGTTGCTCTGTTATTCTTAAAGTTGCTTCAGCCCTCAGGTCCCTCTGCAAGTCAGTCCTGTCCGCCAGTCTGTTCTTCAGTCCAGTCCGCCAGTCTGACTACTATCCAGCCCGACAGTCTGTCTACAGTGCAGTCCGCCAGTCTGATATGGGCTCTGTCCGCTTGTTTACCTGGAAGCACCTGCTTCTTACCTGCCGTGTCCGCCTGCCTGCTTACCTGGAAGCACCTGCCTGTCCGGATTGCAACAAGCAGTTCTTCCTGGAGGTTGATGCTTCCTCCTCCAGAGCGGTGCTCACCCAGAAATTCCCGTCCGTGAGAATGGTAACCTGCAGCTTCTTCTCCAAGCTCTTCTCCTCGTCCAAGTGCAACTACTCCATAGGAGTTTTTGAGCTGCTTGCCATCAAATTGGCGATGGAGGAGTGGCACTACCTGCTGGAAGGGGCTCTGCACCCGGTGGTCATCTACACTGACCAGAAAAATCTGGCCTATTTACAAAATGCCCAAAGACTCAATCCGCGTCAGGCCCGGTGGTCTCTGTTCTTTGCCCAATTCTGCTTTACTCTACATTACCGCCCTTTGTGGTCTACGGTCAACACCCCCGGATTCCGTTTCCCGTCTCCGCTTCAGTGGACAATCCTGCCGCGGAGTATCTGGTCAGTGAATTTTCTACTATTTGGGAAGACACTATATCCGCACTTCTTTAGTCCTCCGAGCGGATGAAGAAACATGCTGATAAGAGACGTCTGGATCCGCCTCAATTCCGCTCTCCTCCAAACATGTTGGCCTCAAAATACCATCGTATCAGTTGGGTCCGCGGTTCATCGGTCCATTTGAGGTTCTCAACCAAATCAATCCCGTGGCTTAGAAGCTAAAACTCCCGGCCACCTTACGGATTCCCAACTCCTTCCACATATCTCTCCTCAAACCAGTTGTTCTTAATTCTTTTTCTGACGATCCAGGTACCACCCCAGCTCCGGTCTCCGCTGAGGACGTCTATGAGGTAGAGAACATTTTGACCACCAAAAGGGTAAGAGGAAAAACCTTTTTTCTGGTGGATTGGAAGGGGTTTGGCCCGGAGGAGAGGTCTTGGGAACCCAGGGAGAACATCCATGCCCCTCTTCTTCTTAAAGAATTTCTTGCAGGCCTAAAAAAGAGGGGGTGTAAAGGGGGGGTACTGTAGCATCGGAGTCTCTGCCCCTGCCAGGCAGAGACGCTGTCCTCCTTACCGACGCGCTCCTGGTCCGGTGTCTTCTGGCCTCCCTGCTGCTACTGCTGCTGGTGCACGCAGCTTCCCGGGCACCGTGCTTAGGGCGCGCGCTCCCTCCCTCTTAAAGGGGCCATGCGTGCCGTCCTAAAAAGTCCCCGCCCAATGGCCGGAGGACTTTCCCTATTTAAAGCACCTCCTCCAATATGGAGGTGTCCGTGCAAGGTTGTTGCTCTGTTATTCTTAATGTTGCTTCAGCCCTCAGGTCCCTCTGCAAGTCAGTCCTGTCCGCCAGTCTGTTCTTCAGTCCAGTCCACCAGTCTTACTACTATGCAGCCCGACAGTCTGTCTACAGTACAGTCCGCCAGTCTGTCTATGGGCTCTGCCCGCCTGCTTACCTGGAAGCACCTGCCTGTTACCTGCCGTGCCCACCAGCCTGCTTACCTGGAAGCACTTGCATGTTACCTGCCGTGCCCGCCCGCCTGCTTACCTGGAAGCACCTGTCTGTTACCTGCCGTGCCTGCCAGCCTGCTTACCTGGAAGCACCCGTCTGGCTATCAGGCGAATCAGCCTGCTTGTCTACCCGGACCACCGGTCAGCCTGCCTGCCGTGCACATCCACTGTACCGGTCAGTTCCTGCCATCTGACCTGTGGAAGTCACCTGCTCTCATACAAGGTCGGTCCCAGAGTGGCACCTGGTCCCCCTGCTCGGTCCCTCCCTGGTTCATGGAGTCGATTGAGCTGCCGTGCAACCTTGGTCGGGCCGAGAAGGTACTTAGTCACGCCCCTCTGGTCCTTCCTTGCACTGCAACACAGAGGTTCCACCACCCGGATCCGTAACAGAACCCAATACTCGTTCCACCACATACTCCTTGTCCTCCTCCAAGTCAATCTTAATAGGCAGAAGAAACCCTGTCGGGACCTGGCGAGAGGCTTTAGACCTGGTGAGAGGCTTTACACCTGGTGCCAACTGATGGACATACTCATCAACATCCTATCAAGCACTCTGCTCCCAAAAGGACCTGGAAACAGTTCTCCAGGTGGCAAAGGAACCAGGATTTCTGGTCAACAAAGAATCATGCACTTCATTAAGAAGACCAGTGCGAAGCAAGGAAGGCACAAAAAAAGTCTTCTAAGTGGCAAGCCCTCAGGTGCACCAATCTAAACTTCCACAATGCGCGGTCTGAGATAAATCCCCAGAGCACCCACCACCACCCCTTAAGTAAGAATTTTGACTGGACCTTCGTCCCACAACTCTGTAACAAAGCTATGTGATAAAGCATCAGCCTTAACATTCTTAGTGCCAGGGAGATACAGTATGTTACAGAGAAATCAAACCGAGCTAAAAAAGAGGGGCCACCGTACCTATCTAGTATTCAAGCACTTAGCGGCATCAACATACAGTAAATTTTTATGGTCAGTAAAGACCGTTACTCTATGCTTAGCCCCCTCCAACCAATGCCTCAATTTCTCTAAAGTTCTCTTAATAGCCAAGAGTTCCTGATCGCCTATTTCATAGTTGGACACTGCTTGTGAGAATTTCCAGGAAAAAAAAGCACAAGGATGAAAGTAACCGTCCTTCTTCTGTGAAAGAACATTACCCACACCCACAGAAAAAGCGTCCACCTCAACCTCAAAAAGCAAATCAACATTGACTGTGGAAAGGAACTTTAGAAAAGGCTGTCTTGAGAGCAACAAAAGCATCAACAGCCTCAGTACACCAAGATGAAAAATCAGTACCTTTCTTGGTCATATCAGTAAGAGGATTGACTATGATTGAAAAGTTCATAATGAACTTACGATAATAATTAGCAAAACTTAAGAATCTCTGTAAAGCTTCTAGATTAGTAGGTTGTACCCAATCAAGGACAGCATGTCCCTTAACGGGATCCTCAAAATCCTGAATAAAAACTAGAAGAGGAGATCTTGTAGATGACAGGGATTTAGATAAACAACTGGAAAAATAAAACTTCCCCCAAGACTTAACCTCATGAGTCTCCAATTTAATGATAGGATTGTGTTTCAGCAACGAGGGCATACTCAACACGATGTTAGCTGGCAAGGAAGGAAGCACTATGAATGAAATAGATTCTGTGTGTAACATACCCACTTTGATGCGCACATTCTCAACCTTAGAAGTAAGATGACTTTGAGCAAGGGTAGAATTATCAATTACAGATACTTGAATAGGATGATCAAGAGTTGAAACTATGTACCCACACTCGATAGCAAAATCACTGTCAATGAGATCTGAGGTGGAACCTGAGTCAACAAATGCAGAGGTAATTATGACTCCAGATTTGGTAACAAAAGACACTTATAGAAAACAACCAGTAGTATGCATGAGAGATAGCCTCAAAACTTTAGAATCAGTTTTGTTACATATTAATGACTCTTCTTATTTCTTTCTCTTTAGCTTTAAGAAATTCATTATTGTATCTGAAACACTGAATCATTACATGACCCGTTCGACCGCAGTATAGACCGAAACGAGCAGGTGTTTCAAGTTTAATTCCCTCCTTGGACTCTCTGCAATCCCCAATTTGCATCGGTTCTTCTGCCCCAATTGGATGAGAGGGAGAAGTCACAAGATTTCTGCCTTCCTGCACCCAAAACAGATGCCCTTGAGAAAAAACGCTCCCGGTCAAAACATTGGACTATATCTGTTTTTGACCCCTGGCTGGATCAAAATAAACCAGCACTGCAGCAAGACCTACACTCTGATTTTCTTTTGTGTGATAGAACATTTTAGTAAAACACATAATTGTACTGTTTACCGAAAACGAAATGAGGCCTACAAAGAAAAGAACACAGTTACCTACAATCAATTATGGAGGAGGTTCAAAGATGTTTTGGGGTTGTTTTGCTGCCTCTGGCACTAGGTGTCTTGACTGTGTGCAAGGCGTCATGAAATCTGAAGATTACCAAAGCATTTTGGGTCGCAATGTAGTGCCCAGTGTCAGAAAGCTGGATTTGCATCCTTGGTCATGGGTCTTCCAGCAGGACAATGACCCCAAACATAATACAAGAAGCACCCAGAAATGGATGGAAACTTTGGAGAGTTCCAAAGTGGCCAGCAATGAGTCTGCATCTAAAGCCCATTGAACACCTGTAAAGAGATCTTAAAATTGATGTTGGGTGAAGGCACCCTTCAAATGTGATAGACCTGGAGCAGTTTGCAAAAGAAAAGTGGTCCAAAATTCCAGTTGAGAGGTGTAAGAAGCTTCTTGATTGTTATAGGAAGTGATTGATTGCAGTAAATAATTCCAAAGGGTGTGCAACCAAACATTAAGTTGAGGGTGCCAACAATTTTGTCAGGTCCAGTTTTGGGGTTTAATGTGAAATTATGTCCAATTGTCCTTTTTTTCAGTTTTTTTTTGTGATGTTCCAATACACACAAAGGATGCCAAACAAAACATGTGTAATTGCAAATATTTTCTGGGAGAAATACTTAACTTTCCGGAACAGAAAGGGTGGCAACACTTTCGGTCATGACTGCATACAGTACAGACCAAAAGTTTGGACACACCTTCTCATTTAAAGATTTTTCTGTATTTTCATGACTTTGAAAATTGTACATTCACACTGAAGGCATCAAAACTATGAATTACCACATGTGGAATTTTATACTTAACAAAAAAGTGTGAAACAACTGAAAATATGTCTTATATTCTAGGTTCTTCAAAGTAGCCACCTTTTGCTTTGATGACTGCTTTGCACACTCTTGGCATTCTCTTGATGAGCTTCAAGAGATAGTCACCGGAAATGGTCTTCCAACAATCTTGAAGGAGTTCCAAGAGATGCTCAGCACTTGTTGGCCCTTTTGCCTTCACTCTACGGACCAGCTCACCCCAAACCATCTCGATTGTGTTCAGGTCTGGTGACTGTGGAGGCCAGGTCATCTGGCGTAGCACCCCATCACTCTCCTTCTTGGTCAAATAGCCCTTACACAGTCTGGAGGTGTGTTTGGGGACATTGTCCTGTTGAAAAATAAATGATGGTCCAACTAAACGCAAACCGGATGGAATAGCATGCCGCTGCAAGATGCTGTGGTAGCCTTGCTGGTTCAGTATGCCTTCAATTTTGAATAAATCCCCAAGTGTCACTAGCAAAGCACCCCCACACCATCACACCTCCTCCTCCATGCTTCACGGTGGGAACCAGGCATGCAGAGTCCATCCGTTCACCTTTTCTGCGTCGCACAAAGACACAGTGGTTGGAACCAAAGATCTCAAATTTGGACTCATCAGACCAAAGCACAGATTTCCACTGGTCTAATGTCCATTCCTTGTGTTCTTAAGCCCAAACAAGTCTATTCTGCTTGTTGCCTGTCCTTAGCAGTGGTTTCCTAGCAGCTATTTTACCATGAAGGCCTGCTGCACAAAGTCTCCTCTTAGTTGTTGTAGAGATGTGTCTGCTGCTAGAACTCTGTATGGCATTGACCTGGTCTCTAATCTGAGCTGCTGTTAACCTGCAATTTCTGAGGCTGGTGACTCGGATAAACTTATCCTCTGAAGCAGAGGTGACTCTTGGTCTTCCTTTCCTGGGGCGGTCCTCATGTGAGCCAGTTTCTTTGTAGCGCTTGATGGTTTTTGCAACTGCACTTGGGGACACATTCAAAGTTTGCCCAATTTTTCGGACTGACCTTCATTTCTTAAAGTAATGATGGCCACTCGTTTTTCTTTACTTAGCTGCTTTTTTCTTGCCATAATACAAATTCTAACAGTCTATTCAGTAGGACTATCAGCTGTGTATCCACCTGACTTCTGCACAACACAACTGATGGTCCCAACCCCATTTATAAGGCAAGAAATCCCAATTATTAAACCTGACAGGGCACACCTGTGAAGTGAAAACCATTGACTACCTCTTGAAGCTCATCAAGAGAATGCCAAGAGTGTGCAAAGTAGTCATCAAAGCAAAAGGTGGCTACTTTGAAGAACCTAGAATATAAGACATATTTTCAGTTGTTTCACACTTTTTTGTTAAGTATATAATTCCACATGTGTTAATTCATAGTTTTGATGCATTCAGTGTGAATGTACAATTTTCATAGTCAGGAAAATACAGAAAAATCTTTAAATGAGAAGATGTGTCCGAACTTTTGGTCTGTACTGTATGTCAGTGAAGGCTCACCCAAACAGATTACAGTCCTTTCTCCTGGAACAAACTTCATTCACAGAAAAGGCACAATCCTACCAGTCTTCACTATCACCTTCAGCCTGAGCTCCAGCAGCTGCCAGCGCTAAACAGAAGTATTCAACTCCAGGCACAGTTCACACTGAACAGGCTGCAGTTGCCACACATTATTCTGCAGCTCCAACACACAGACTGCTCAGCTTTCCTAGCTGACCTCCGTTCAGAGAGAGATTATGTCTTTTATCTCTCCCAGTTACAGCTCACATTTTGGCTGGACACTCACCAGCTTCAGCACACTCGACTCTGCCTCAATCAGCAGACTGACACACCTAGTGAACTCAGGCTCTTGTTCTTAGTCAAAACTAGGGAGCTGCATATAATCAAGACCTGCAGTGTTAGGATTTAACCCAGTCCTACCTGGCTTTGCTATACACATAGAGGATACATACACACATTCATAAAAAAATAGATAGGAGATACAAGCATACAGTATATACAAGACACATACACATAGGAGATGTATAACACAAAGTGGATAGATAGTAGATAGATAGACAGATAGACAGACAGACAGATAGATAGATAGATAGATAGATAGATAGATAGGAGCACTGTAATGTAGAAATCCAGGTGCAGACATATAGAGTCAGTATGCAATAAAGTATAAAAATGGCAGTACTCTGGGAAACGCAGTTCAATATTTTTTATTTTGTTGGCTTAGTTAGGTAGATAGAGAGAGAAGGAGAGAGGGAGAGAGACAATACATAGGAACTTGGCAAACTGTCTGGGATGAGTCTTCTGAAATATCCTAAGCGGGAAAATTATCATTTTTTACAGCCCTCGTGAAGGTTTGCAGTGACCTTACTATACATGTTTATTGACCCATGCACAATTCTAATTTGTGAGCTTGTTCTAAACTGAAAGCAGATGTAGACAAGGCATGTCAATGTGTTTTAGGGGAACAGTTTCAATTCATATTAGCCCATACTACTTAGTTATTTATGACAGAGGACAGTCTTATGCCGGGTAACATCTGGATGGACGTTTCACCACAACATCTATCAGGACAGGGGCTGATATATTTAAATAGGTCAAGCAACAAATAAAAACAATGCTAAAAAGTAAGCCCTCTACTACTAATAAGAACTTCACTCCCAGCTACTTGTTCAGGTCATTTTCTTGTTGATAAGGAAGGACAGACTTAGAATTACCATACATAATATAAAGCCACTAATCTTGTCAACCCGCTCTTAGTTTTGCATTTGCATGAAATGCCGCACTTTCCAGCCTTGAGAAGACTCAGTATTTTCTAAAAGTATCATTAGAAGTTTTCCCGTCTGCAGTCTGAAAACCAGCCACACACAGGTGCCATGTACAGTACCATGTTTTCATCATATTTTAGGATTATACATGAAAATGTGACTGCAGGTTAAACAACAAGATGTAAAGACGTGCGAGGCGCTGCTCATGTTTGTCAAATATATTAGGCATCTACGAGAAGAAAAAACATTTAATGCTCATGTACAGAACTATGGCCCTATTCATCATTTGTGCTTTTTTTAAGTCATGTTTTTTTTGCCTTGCAGTTTTCATTTCCTATTTTTGTCTCTAACCTGTTTTGGACCTTTTTCGTGCAAAAAGTTGAAACAATTCTGTCCAAATATCTGACAGATGGGAACTAAAGTAAACTTGGTCCAAAATGTTACGACTTTTTAAAAAGTCTAAATTGCTGAAGCAGACTGAAAACATTTGCTGTGTTCGGCTGGTCTTCGGCACTCCTATTAGAATTAATGGAGCGGTGGTGCGCATCATCGACCTCCACTTCCTTTATTCTTGGGACCAGTATAATCTTGAGAATACACCTTTAACACCTTGGGGACTGCCCGATTCTTCGACTTTGCAATTTTCCTTTTTCGTTCCCTTCTTCCTAGAGCCATACATTTTTTATTTTTACATCAATATAGACCTATGAGGCCTTGTTTTTTGCAGGATGAGTGGTAGTTTTAAATTACACCATTTTACTGTATCATGTACTGAAAAACAAGGAAAAATTTCCAACTAGGGGGAAATATTGCAATTGTTTTTCAGATTTTGTTTTTACGGCAGTAAAAGTATTATGCAGTAAAAAAAATACCTGACCATGATTCTCCAAGTCAGTAAGATTATGGCGATACCAAAATTGCGTAGTTTTTTTTTATTTCATTAGTGAAAAAAAATCTGAAAATTTGTAAAAAAAAATTTTTTGCAATTGTTGTTTGTGACACCATTTTCTGAGAGTCACAATGTTTTTTTTTTCTTCAATGAAGATGTCTGAGGGCTTGTTTTTTACAAGCCGAACTAACGTTTCTATTGATACCATTTTGTGGGATGCATATAACATATGGATCACTTTTTATTGCATGCTTTGGGGAACTTGGGTGACTAAAAAAACTGCAAATTTGGCATTTTATTTTTTTTTGTGTTCAAAGTATGTTTTAAATAATTTTATATTTTGATAGACCAAATATTATGGATTTACTGATCTGGATGATGGAAGGGAGTCAATTGATTCCAGCATCTCTATCAAATAAATATATATATATATATATATATTTTTTTTTTTTTTTTTTTTTTTTTTATTTAAACTTTTTTTTCAATTCTTTTTACTTCATCTTTTTGTCCATCTAGGGACCTAGGCAATAGAAACAGTCGAGAGCGATGTTTACGTAACTCACATATACGCCACGTTCACATGTTCAGTATTTGGTCAGTATTTTATCTCAGTATTTGTAAACCAAAACCAGAAAGGGATAAAAAATGCAGAAGTGGTGCCCGCATTTCTATTATACTTTTCCTCTGATTGTTCAACTTCTGATTTTGGCTTACAGATACTGATGTAAAATAATGACCAAATGCTGAATGTGTGAACGTGGCCATACATACAGAATAGAGTAGAGAACTACACTGTTTCGGTAACTCCCAAGGCTTTTTTTTTGCAGGAGCAATAGTATTATTTTAGGGCTTGTTTTAATTTTAATATTGTTCATGTTTTACGCCAACCCCAAAAAATTAATTTTACAGGTTATAATGGTTATTTGGATACCTGATATGTGTAAGCTTTTGTTGTTATTTTTTTGCAATGTACATGCAGTAAAATGTGATTTAGGACTGCTCCTCTGTAGCTTTTAAACAGATAAGGCAGAAGTGGTGATAAACTACATCTGTCTGCTTTCCAGAGTTTCTGGCTGTCTCTGATTGCGGAGGACCTGACCTGCTCTTGCTAGACTGCAGTGACGTCCTGCTGACTCAAGCTCACAGTGTCTAACATCAAAAGGTCAGAAATGGTTTAAAGTGACACCCGCTCCAACCCAACTTCTATGATGGAACCACTGACTGGGTGGATCAGGGAAATACGCTAGATATAGTATATCTCAACTTCAACAAAGCATTTTATAAAGTATCTCATACTGTCCTTATTGAAAAAATGACCAAGTATGGGAATGACAAGGCTACGGTTAGGTGGAATCACAACTGGCTCAATGATCGTACTCAAAGAGTGGTAATAAATGGTTGCACATCCAATTGGAAGAGTGTTTCAAGTGGGGTACCACAAGGCTCTGTCCTGACCCCAGTGTTGTTCAACATTTTTATAAATAATCTAGATAAGGGAAATGAAGGTAAACTAATCAAATTTGCAGACGATGCAAAGCTGGGAGGGATAGCTAATACTAGAGAAGACAGAGAAAGGATTCAAAAGGATCTAGATGAGCCTGAACAATAGGCAGCAACTAATAGAATGGTATTTAACAGGGAGAAATTCAAGATTCTACATCTGGGCAAGAAAAACTAAAATTACATCTACAGAATGGGAGGAATAGCTGCGTTCTACATTAGAAGCACAGTGGATGGGATTTATAGAAATCCTATGCTCACTGTGCTTCTATTTGACACTGTGTAAACTCACCCGCGGAGCGGTTAAGAACCACAGCATGTCAATTTCTGTTGCGGAGACGCTAGTCTCTGGCAACAGAAATTTCCCCAATAGAATGTATTGGTTGCTGTAAATCCGCATTGCTCAATGCACACATGCGGAATTACCTGCACGATTAGAACGCAGCGCTTCGGAAGCAGTGAAAATACGCTGCTTCCAAAACGCTGCTATATCCTGATTGTGGGCACATACCATAATAGATCACAGGCTGCACATGAGTCAATAGTGTGATGCAGCAGCAAAGAAGGCAAACACAGTTCTGGGATGTATTAAGAGAAGCATAGAGTCTAGATCACGTGAAGTAATTATCCCCCTCTACTTCTCCTTGGTCAGAGCTCATCTGGAATACTACGTCCAGTTCTGGGCACCACATCTTAAAAAAGACATGAAAAAACTGGAGCAAGTTCTGAGAAGAGCTACCAGGATGGTGAGTGGACTGCAAACTATGTCCTACAATGAACGGTTAAAGGATCTGGGAATGTTTAGCTTGCAATAAAAAAGGCTAAGAGGAGACTTAATAGCTGTCTACAAATAGTTGAAGGGCTGTCACACTGTAGAGGGATCATCCTTATTCTCATTTGCACATGGAAACACGAGAAGCAATAGAATGAAACTGAAAAGGAGAAGATACAGATTAGATATTAGAAAAAACTTTTTGACAGTGAGGGTGATCAATGAGTGGAACAGGCTGCCACGAGAGGTTGTGAGTTCTCCTTCAATGGAAGTCTTCAAACAGAGGCTGGACACACATCTGTCTGAGATGGTTTAGTGAATCCTGCATTGAGCAGGGGGTTGGACGCAATGACCCCGGAGGTCCCCTCCAACTCTAACATTCTATGATTCTACGATATTCACATCTCCTAACAAAATATTTGCTGTAAGAAGCAGCGGCAGACAAGAGAATCAGTATTGTACAAAGCCCAAAGTCACTCCCAACATATGCTAGTAAAATGGACACTTGGTCTACAAAGACCGATATGTCTTTCTGGAATTTATCTGAATAGTCTCCAAATGTACAAGTCTAATGCATTTAGTACAAATGAAGTGTACACAGTGCTTAAAATATATTACAAAATACATAAATAAGTAATTTTCAAATACAGGCTAAGTGGGTATTTATTCAGTCACTAGATGGTGGCCCGATTCTAACGCATCGGGTATCCTAGAATATGTATGCGGCCAACCGGGCGCAATCAGCAGAGCGGTGTTTAAATTTGGCGCCAAAATCGCTGATTGGACGCGGCCGGCGCATGGAGGTCAGTGGCGCCACTGGTCGGGGTACTTCTGCTGCTAGCGCCGGTCATCTCTCGGCTGCATCGCTGCTGACCTCCGTGCGGCAGATGAGCCGCTAACGGCCGCCATCTTTTTCTGAAATTCCGCGTCGCTGATTGGCCGCGGCCGGACCAATCAGCGACGCGGGATTTCCTGGACAGAAGGACAGACAGACGGGATAAGACGATTATATATATTAGATTCTCCTGTAAGGTAAATGGAAATCTTTTATTTATCTATTATTCATAGTTGTCCCATATATGCTTACAGGTGTCTCAGTTAATAGGCAAGAATGAATGGAATTTTAGTTATAGAATAATAGTATTATAATCCTCTGGGGCAAGAAAAAGATCTAACACACAACATGGATAAGACTAACAATAAAAGCATAAATATGGACCATATCATGCAGAGACTACATAAAGCCAAGCAAATCTAAATCACTGAACCATAACCATTAGTGTAACTAGACCATATCTAGATTCCTTGGGATGTATTTACACTGAAAGATAATCGTGGACGAGAGCTCTTAACAATACTCAATTTGTGATAATCTTGCAGTGTAAACAGGCTACGATTACCCCATGAATGAGCAAAACACTTGTTCACTGGGTAAAATGATCTTTTGCGCAACGCAAAATATCATCGTTCTCGGCGGTGCCTCATCCTGTGTTAACTGATCGATGTATTGCAGATTGCTCCGTGCGCATGAGCAGTTAATTAAATGTTTTTGTAAAACCCCTTGAATTAAAGCTAAAAGTCTACACTTTAATCAAATTTTGAGGATTTTGTTTTCAAATTTATTGGAGCAATTCTAACTAAATTAAGACTATTCTAACACTGTCCAAGCCACCAAACAACAAATTATTTGTATAATGTGTACATATAAATATACATATATATATATATATATATATATATAAATATACACACATATATATATATATATATATATATATATATATATATATATATATATATAAATAAAAATTGCTGCAGATTCAACCAGTGTGATTACCCTAATTATTCATGGGAATTCCATGCTATTAGTAGTCTGTTCAGCCTATTTGATCATTGTAGCTAATTCATTCATGGTGTGTTTTGCAAACTGGCAATTTACAAATTAATTATCCCAAACAATATGCCCCAAAGGTTTTCTCTGCTGTGAAGCTGCCTTGTCTCCTATGATGACTGTTAATGGGCAGTTGAAATGCTTTCTCTGTAGACAATGGGCTTGCTCAAGTGTGCAGCTATTTAGGGGAAGCTGTCCCGCCTACCACGGGTGGCAACAGTTTGTGCTGTCTGTGTCCAGCTGCTGTGAGCTGTCACGAGAATACAGGAGCCATGTGTCTGCAACAAAGCATTGTCACCCCATTGGCCTTACTCAACGAGAGACGCGAGTATATCAGTAACATATGGCCTTTTGGGGGTTCCCCTCGTTTAACCAACATTGTTTCCCTCTCTGCAAACGGCATAGATATGAAGGTATCTTAAGTCAGCCAAGAGACCAAATTAAATTCCCAGAGCAGCACAATTCGGGATGTTAATTGGCTTGGCTCATATATTTTGTGAGAAGCTCCCTGAGAAACAGATTGTCCCATTTTTCAAGCTAATGATTGTTATTAGAAGTAATGAATAGACAGGGTGTAGGAGAGAGTGACCGCTGTAGCCTGGTAAACTTTAACTTCTATTCATAACCAGACCATAATGGTGAGGTTTGTTTTTCTAGCCAGACAATTTGGTGCCACAATTGTGAAGGCATTAGATCTCTAAAAAAATGGGGCACGAACCCGACTGGTCTTCAAAGCCTCCATACTTCAGTCTACTTAGACAACACAAGTATCAGTAAACATAATTCATCTCCAAGATCACCACTGTGGTGAGAGAAGATAATGACAGGACTACTTATGTATGAAGCTACTGTAAAACAGTTCAGAGCAGTTTACATTAAAAAAGTTTTACATTAGAAGTTACTTTTTGGAAAATAGTCAATTTAAAAATGATTATAAAGAGCACAAAAGACTTAGAATTTTATTTTTTTTTTTAAAAAAAGAACAAGACAAAATATTTTCTTCCTTTCCAGCTGAAACATAACTTTACTAAGTGCTAGAATTATTATTTTCTTAATAACTTGCACAATAGATCACTATTTACATCAGTTGGCCACTGGATTGTCTCTTGAGTATGGAGAAAATGAAAGGGAACAAGACAAAAATGATGAGAAAATGAAAGAGAACAAGACAAAATATTTTCTTACTTTCCAGCTGAAACATAACTTTCAACATGAACGTAAGAAGGAAAAGGTGGCACTCCCCGTCCCTTAAAAACTCCTTTATTGAAAGAAAAATTAAAACATTGAAGGACCCGTTGAAGAGCAGGGAGGCGCGAAACAGCTGTCTTCCATTATGTGTTCCATTTCTCCTGCAACCATGTTTTAATTTTTCGGGCAACAAAGGAGTTTTTAAGGAACGGTGAGTGCCACCTTTTCCTTCTTACATTGATGTTGATATATTTGTCTGATGCACCGGTGCAGCACGCAGGATCCCTGTTGTTTGGTGTTTTTTTCGGTGTTTTGGATTAACAAGATATTAAGGCGGACATATGGTGCCAGACTCCCTTCACCTAGAAACAAAACTTTACTAAGTGCTAGAATTATTATTTTCTTAATGACTTACACAACAGATCACAATTTACATCTGTTGGCCACTGGTTGTCTCTTGAGTATGGAGAAAATTAAAGGGGTTTTCTGGGCTTTAAAAAAAGATGTACATCTACTAATGATTGTTAGTAGATGTATTGTTAATAGATGTTGAAAATGCGCATTCATAGTAAAAATGTTATTAGTTACAGGAATCTTCTTCGGCTTTACCAAGGGTGCGTTGCCCATCGGATTCTCCGGGGTGGTGTCCTTAGGATGCTCCAGATTCTTACCCTGTGAGCCAAGACCCCTTGGAAAAGACCATAAAAATTAGCACTACATAAAAAGGTCATATTTCTGGATCCATAAGATGAATTTGAAAAAGAAAAAAAATGTAATACTCAGTGGAGAAGCAGGAATAAAATATGAGCAAAAACTGGCCCCTTTCCCTTTTGGCTTGGAGACAGGTCCTCTTTAACCCCATAACATTCAATGACGTGTATTACCCGTCATTGGTTGCGTACCCCTGTTAGGTGCGGCTCCGGCGCTTAGCCTGCACCTTAATGGGAACATGACAGCTGATCTGATCAGCTGTCATGTGCCCTTAACAGCCGCGGGTGGAATTGCAAACTACCCACGGCTGTTAACTAATTAAATGCCACTGTCAATCTCTGATAGCGGCATTTAACTTGCGTAAACCGGATGCGCGTCTTGGCTCCGCCCATCAGTGCCCATGTTACATGACCACGGGTCGACCGATGGGTTGGCATGACAACCCAGGGTCTGCCCGGTGGTTCGGCGCTCATAGCAGATGAGCACTTTTGTTACACATAGCAGGGCAGGAGCCCTGCTATGTGTAACACAAGTGATCAGATATTCACAGCATCTAGTCTTCTATGGAAACTATTGAACAGAGTAAAAAAAAAAAAAAAAAAAAGTTTTTAAAAATATTAAAAAAATAAAAATATATAAAAGTTCAAATCACCCCCCTTTTGCCCCATTCAAAATAAAACAATTAAAAAAAAATACAAAATACACATATTTGTTATCGCCGCGTTCAGAATCGTCCGATCTATCCCAATCGGTAAAAAATCAAGATGCCAGAATTACGTTTTTTGGTCGCCGCAACATTGCAATAAAATGCAATAACTGGCTATCAAAACATTGCATCTACCGCAAAATGGGCTCAATGAAAAATTCAGCTCGGCATGCAAAAAATAAGCCTTCACCCAGCCCAGATCACAAAAAATGGAGACGCTATGGGTCTCGGAAAATGGCAACTTTTTTATTTTTCCAAGCATTAGATTTTATTTCACCACTTAAATAAAAAGGAACCTATACATGTTTGTTATCTATGAACTCGTAATGACCTGGAGAATCATAATGGCAGGTCAGTTTTAGCATTTAGTGAACATGGTTAAAAAAAAAAAAAAAAAATTGTGGAATTGCACTTTTTTTTGCAATTTCACCACACTTGGAATTTTTTCACCATTTTCCAGTACAAGATATGGTAAAAGCAATTCAAACGTAGAACTCATCCCACAAAAAACAAGCCCTCACATGGCCATATTGATGGAAAAATAAAAAAGTTATGGATCTAGGAAGAAACAGAGCGAAAAACATAAACGCAAAAAAGGAAAAACCCTTGGTGCTTAAGAGGTCAACTCTTTTCTGGCCCAGGGCATACTAATATGTATCTGTGCCCTGGGCCTTATGGGCCTGATACGTATTAGTACTCCCTGGCGATTTTGCCCACACACAAGCGGTGCGGGCGAGATCGCCGCCGGGTGTCAGCTGATTGTCACAGCTGACACCCGGTGCTATGTGCAGGGAGCAGTCCCGCACCGCTTCCGGCACATTAACCCCTGAAATGATACGATCGAAATTGATCGCAGAATTCCGGTGGCAAGAGGAGGTAAGCGCCGGTCCCAGATGTTGTCATGGTGACCTGATGTCATCATGACAACATCCGGGTCACCAGGAGTTAGGAAGTTACTTTGGTCATACGCAGTGTGCAACAAAAGTAACTTCTCCCCCTGTGCAGTGCTGACTGGCTGCATAGCAAACGGATGGTGCTGCATTCCTGTGCTATATAGCCGATTAGGCTGCAAAAAGTGAAAGTCCCATAGTGGGTGGGACAATGTGTAAAAGGTCCAAAAGTGTCAGAAAGTGAAAAAAATATATATATATATTTAACAAAAACTGAACAAATAATAAAAAAAATATATATATATATTGTACCGATAAATAAATAATCTTATGAAAAAATAAATAAACCAATAAAAGTACACATATTTGGTATCGCTGCGTTCGTAACGACCTGATCTATAAAACTGTCCCGCTAGTTAACCCCTTTAGTGAACACGGTAAGAAAAAACAAAAAAACGAAACATAAAACGATGCTTTATCATCATACCGCCAAACAAAAAATGGAATAAAATGCGATCAAAAAGACGAATGTAAATAAAAATGGTACAGCTGAAAACTTCATCTTGTCCCGCAAAAAACAAGTTGCCATACAGCTCCAACGGCCAAAAATAAAAAAGTTATAGCTCTCAGAATAAAGCGATGCAAAAACAATTCTTTTTTCTATAAAATAGTTTTTATTGTGTAAAAGCGACAAAATATTAAAAAAACAATATAAATGTGGTACCGCTGTAAACGTACTGACCCGAAGAATAAAGCTGCCTTATCAATTTTACCACATGCAGAATGGCATAAAAAAAAAAACTATTCCTGAATTGTTGGTTTTTGTTTTTTCTGCCTCCCAAAAATCAGAATAGAAAGCGATAAAAAAATGTCATGTGCTCGAAAATGGTACCAATAAAAACGTCAACTTGTCCCGCAAAAAACAAGCCATCACATGACTCTGTCGGCCGAAATATGAAAAAATTATAGCTCTCAAAATATGGTGTTGCAAAAACTAGTCTTTGCAAAAAAAAAAGGGTTTTTTAGTGTGACAGCTGTCAATCATAAAAACCAAATATGAATCTAGTATCGCTGTAATTGCACCAACCCGAAGAATAAAGTCATCTAATCACTTATACCGCACGAGGAACGGCTTAAAAAATAAACTCTAGGGTTAGGGTTGTGCTAGGGTTAGGGTTGTGCTAGGGTTAGGGTTGGGCTAGGGTTAGGGTTGGGCTACGGTTAGGGTTGAGCTAGGGTTAGGGTTGCGCTAGGGTTAGGGTTGTGCTAGGGTTGGGCTAGGGTTAGGGTTGTGCTAGGGTTAGGGTTAGGGTTGTGCTAGGGTTGTGCTCGGGTTAGGGTTGTGCTAGGGATAGGGTTAGGCTAGGGTTAGGTTAGGCTAGGGTTAGGGTTGGGGTTGGGCTAGGTTTAGGGTTGGGCTAAGGTTAGGGTAGGGTTGGGTTGGGTTGGGGTTGGGGTTGTATTAGGGTTAGGCTTGTGTTGGGGTTGGGATTTTTTCAGAAGTAAAGAAAAAAAATTACAATGATATGGCGACTAATGTTGCGCGCAAGTGTTCGCTACTTGAGTTTGCATCGGGAGCTTGGGTATGCACCGAGTATAGCGGGTGCTCGAGTGACATGCTGGAGTCTCCACCCAACCCCAACCCTAACTCCAGCCTAACCGTAACCCTAGCACAACCCTAACCCTAGTCCAACCCTAACCCTAGCATAACCATAACCCTAACGCGAGTTTTTTTTGGCTGTATAATAGCTGCAAAACATTTGGGGTGGAGACTCCAGCATGTCACTCGAGCACCCGCTATACTCGGTGCATACCCAAGCTCCCGATGCAAACTCAAGTAGCGAACACTTGCGCGCAACATTAGTCGCCATATCATTGTCATTTTTTTTTCTTTACTTCTGAAAAAATCCCAACCCCAACACAAGCCTAACCCTAATACAACCCCAACCCCAACCCAACCCAACCCTACCCTAACCTTAGCCCAACCCTAACCCTAACCCAACCCTAACCCTAGCCCAACCCCAACCCTAACCCTAGCCTAACCTAACCCTAGCCTAAAAAATCCCAATCCCAACACAAACCTAACCCTATCACAACCCTAACCCTATCTCTAGCACAACCCTAACCCTAGCACAACCCTAACCCTAGCCCAACACTAACCCTAACACAAACCTAACCCTAGCACAACCCTTACCCTAGCACAACCCTAACTTTAGAGTTAATTTTTTCGCCGTTTCTCGTGTGGCATAAGTGATTAGATGACTTTATTCTTTGGGTTGGTGCGATTACAGCGATGCCAGATTCATATCGAGTTTTTATGATTGACAGCTGCCACACACTAAAAGACGCTTTTTTTGCAAAGACTAGTTTTTGCATCGCCATATTTTGAGAGCTATAATTTTTGCATATTTTGCATATTTCAGCCGACAGAGTCATGTGACAGCTTATGTTTTGCGGGACGAGTTGAAGTTTTTATTGGTACCATTTTCAGGCATGTGAAATTTTTTGATCGCTTTCTATTCTGATTTTTGGGAGCAAAATAAACAGAAACCAACAATTCAGGAATTGTTTTTTTTTTTTTTTTTCTATGCCGTTCCGCGTGTGGTAAAATTGATCAGGCAGCATTATTCTTCGGGTCAGTACATTTACAGAGGTATCACATTTATTATTTTTTATGTTTTGGCGCTTTTACACAATAAAAACTATTTTAAAGAAAAAATAATTTTTTTGCATCAATTTATTCTGAGAGCTATAACTTTTTTCTTTTTCGGCTGATGGAGCAGTATGGTGGCTTGTTTTTTGTGGGACAAGATGATGTTTTCAGTGGTACCATTTTTATTTATATTTGTCTTTTTGATCGCGTTTTATTCCATTTTTTGTTTGGCAGTATGATGATAAAGCATTGTTTTTGCTTTTTTTTTTTTTTACCGTGTTCACTTAAGGGGTTAACTAGCAGGACAGTTTTATAGGTCAGGTAGTTCCAGACACGGCGATATCAAATATGTGTACTTTTATTGTTTTTTTTTTCAGAATAATATTTATTCATGGGTAGAATATATTTTTATTTTTTGGGGATTATTTTTTTCTTTTTACTATATTTTTACAATTTTTTTTTTTCACTTTCTGACACTTTTGGAACTTTTATACTTTGTCCCACTATGTGAATTTCACTTTTTTCAGTCTGATCGGCTGTAAGGCATAGGAATGCAGCACCATCCCTGTGTTATACAGTCTGTCAGCGCTGCACAGGGAGAAGTTACTTAGATCGCGCACTGCGCATGATCAAAGTAACTTCTTGCTGACTGGTGACCCGGATGTCATCATGACAACCATAGGGACCCAGCAGAGACGGCGCTGGACACCGGAGAGGAGGTAAGTATCGGCGCTTACCTACCCTTGCTCCCGCAATGCTGTGATCGACTTAGATCGCAGCATTTCGGGGGTTAATGTGCGGGCAAAATCGCCAGGGCGTACTAATACATATCTGACCCATAAGGCCCAGGGCACAGATACGTATTAGTATGGCCTATGTCAGAAAGGGGTTAAAGTCAATGAGCAGCCATGTAGGTTTGGACCCTATAAATCACAAGTTTCCCTTACCAATGGTTTACGTATGGGACCCCCATGACACTGTATGCCACACTATGACATGTAGATGATGATTGCCATGATTGAACCAACCATTTAAGAATCGATGCCATACGCCATACATGTTCAAGTTCTGCCTGTAGATAGTATTGAAGCAAACTGGGAAGGACGATCTACTCACACAGCTAGTACGACAGCTAGGACTGTACATGGAATTAGAAAGCTTTGAAGATAAATGGTTTTCAAGTGTTTAGATAATTAAAATGGCTCTAAGCACTTCCTACTTCTTATCCCATGTGCATAAATTGTGAGTAGTTGTGGAATTAAAGTTTCATTACGCAACGTGTTGCTTTTTGGCTCATGTTGCAAGGATGGGTAATGAAATTTAGTGTAGACGTTTCAGATAAGATGTGGACAAAATGCACTTCATGCCGAATGCTTAACGACAGATTCATGTTTGATTTTTAATTCTTTGACTTTTGAAGGTTGGCAGCTGCTGAGCAGCCACAAAGATCTTCTGGGTCATACTGTCAGATCCAATACTATGGTGTACAGTAAATACTGTGACAATCCAACCAGCAATTTGTTGGGTTCATTTATTACGTTACTCTTACTGTACTTCAGCTATATAGCACATTGGGGGAGATTTATTGTGTTTTTTAGACACTTTCTGTGCCTTGTCCCATACATGGGTGTGGCATCGCTGGAATTGAGTGTGTAGTATTGCGGAAAGAGGGCTTAGCCTAAGGACTAAGACGAGGAGCATATAAATCGGACAGCACACTGAGCAATATTATTTAATAGGGAGGTTCAAATAAACAATTTTTCTCTTGGTCCAACTGTCTGGGAGAAAATAATCGCCGCACACCCATTGAAGTTTATGGATGTGTAAAAAAAATTGGATCATCATGCTGATCATCAGCGTGGCATTCAATTTTTACAGATACATTTCTATTATAAACCTAGGAAACTCTATTTTATCATGTACATATTTTAATGTAGTTATGTGAATACGGATCCCACATGGATGTAAAAAACAGGCACAGTTAGCACATAGATGAAACTTGGAAAAAAATCAGATGAAAATCAG
Organism: Phyllobates terribilis; assembly: GCF_046119375.1. Classification (NCBI taxonomy): domain Eukaryota; kingdom Metazoa; phylum Chordata; class Amphibia; order Anura; family Dendrobatidae; genus Phyllobates; species Phyllobates terribilis. The sequence goes on from NW_027362763.1 coordinate 847,457,956, forward strand.
AGTTTTCGGGATGAAACGTGGACGATTTTACATCAGCAACCGACGTAAATGTAACACTGTGCATCAAAAAAATGCGCCAAAGTTTTAGAGTTGGTGTTTTTCCCCATTTCATCTCATTTAGAATTTTTATCCCATAATTAGTACAATGTAAGGTAACACGAATAGTGTCATTCAACACTTCAACTTGTATCACAAAATAAAGCTCTTCTATGGCTACACTGACAGAAAATGAAATGGCAAAAATGAAAATTGGCTGCTTCATTAAGGGGTTAAGTACCTTAAATAGCAAGATTTATTGGTCCATATATTAACCCTTTCACCCCCAAGCCTGTTTTCACCTTCCTGACCAGGCCAATTTTTACAATTCTGACCACTGTCATTTTATGAGGTAATAACTCTGGAACGCTTTAACGGATCCTGGTGATTCTGAGAATGTTTTTTGTGACATATTGTACTTCATGATAGTGGTAAAATTTATTGGATATGACTTACGATTATTTGTGACAAAAATCGGAAATTTGTCGAAAATGTTGAAAATTTTGCAATTTTCAAACTTTTAATTTTTACCTCCTGGAGCGTAGATTTTCCTAGAATAGTTTGCGGACTCCATATACAGAGCCCCTACGTGCTTGAAAAGCAGAATCCCCCTCAACTGACCCTATTTTGGAAATTATACCTCTTTGTGAATTTATCTACAGGTGTAGTGACGATTTTGACTCCATGGGTGTTTTCCAGAAACAAACAGCAGTGGATGTTGCTTAGTGAAGATTGCAAACTGCCGTTGTAGCGACCAGTACGCTGTAGTGACCAGTACGTTGTAGTGACCAGTAGGTTATGCCCAGCTCTTGCTTCTGGAGACATGCACCCGTAAATTAGGCGGTCTTTCATCGCTACAGGCATGCCAAACATGTCGACGCTAACTGCGGTTTAGGCACACTGGGGCTCAGAAGGGAGGAGCACATTTTGATTTTGGAGAGCAGAATTCGCTGTATTTCTTTTGGAGGGCGAGGATCCATTTAGTTTTTCCAGAGCCTTTGTGCTACCTGTAACGTGGAAACCCCCTATATTTCTGTTAATAGATGTTGGCGTATCTGAGTGGGGACTTGCTTTTTTTGTGAATGGAGTTGAAGCTTTTATTGGGAACATTTTACATAACATTTGGGATCACATTTATCCTGCGCTCTACGCTGAGCACTTATATCAGGGTTTCTATCTAAATCTCTGCGTGACATGATTCAGATGAAGCCCCTGAGGGATCCATTCACTATAATGAGGCTGCAGAGTTACTCTGGACTCCGTCTGGCCTATGTTCAGCATCGCCCTTCTTTTCAGAAGCACACAAAACTGGCCGATGGCACTTTTATGCACGCCTAATAAAAAGACGGACACCGCCATATCACAGGCCAGACGGTGTCCACAGTGCCTCCATCTGTCTCATTATATGGAATCTTCCACTGGGGGTTCCGTCTGAATCACGTACTTTATAGATTTACACGGAAACCAAGGTGTAAGCGCTCAGCTCAGAGCGCAGGATAAATGTGCGCCGAGCATTACTGCGATCTTTGGTAAGCAGAATGAACAAATCAACAAAAGGTGAAGAATTAGTTTTATTTATTTTTTACGCTGTTTCTTGTGCAGTATAAGTGATTAGGCGACTTTATTCTTTGGGTCGGTGTAATTACAGCAATACCAGATTTATAGTGGGATTTTATGATTGGCAGCTGTCACACACAATTGATAAAGCAGCTTAATTCTTCGGGTCAGTATGATAACAGCGATACCACATTTATATATTTTTTTATGTTTTGGCGCTTTTACACAAAAACTATTTTTTAGAAAAAATAATTATTTTTGCATTGCTTTATTCTGAGAGCTGTAACTTTTTGATTTTTCTGCTGACGGAGCTGTATGGCAGCTTATTTTTTGCGGGACAAGATGACGTTTTCAGCGATACCATTTTTATTTCCATGCGTCTTTTTGATTGCGTTTTATTCCACTTTTTGTTTGCGCTTTATTCCACTTTTTGTTCGGTGGTATAATGATAAAGCATCGTTTTTTGCCTTCTTTTTCTTTTTTTTTTACGGTGTTCACTGAAGGGGTTAACTACTAGTGGAACAGTTTTATAGGTCGTGTCGTTGTGGATGCGGTGATACCAAATATGTGTACTTTTTTTTTTTTTTTTTTTTTACACAGATAAATGTATTTATTGGATTAATATTTTTTTTCCTTTTTTGTTCCTTGTTTGTTGTTCTTTTGTGATTTTTTTTAAATATTTTATTAACTTTATTTTTACTTTTTTACATTGTCCCACTAAGAGACATTAACTTTCTCTGCCCTGATCGCTGATCTAATAAGCCGCAATGCTTCTGCACTGCAGAGCATCAGATCAGCGTCTGACAGGCAGGAAGAAGGTATCTCAGCTCCAGCTCTCTGCAGGACCCTGAAGGACGCTGTGGCCATCTTGGGAGCGGGGGTCACCATGGAGACCATCAGCACACTCCCTCTGCGATGCTCTTCTATGTCGCTGTCACTATTGACAGCGGCATCAGAGGGGTTAAACGCCTGCAATTGGTGCTAGTACCGATCGTGGGCGTTGCTGCGGGGTGTCAGCTCTCATATAGAGCGGACACCCACACACGATTGCGGCGGTACTCAGCGTGAGCACCACCACATATTGACCATGGTGTGAAATACCACCACACCATGACCAGACCACATATTACCACCACATAGTGACTGAATAATACCACATACAAGGGAGAAATACCACCACACCATGACCAGACCACATATTACCACCACATAGTGACTGAATAATACCACATACAAGGGAGAAATACCACCACAAAGTGACCAGCCCAAATATTAACAGCATATAGCGTCCAAATAATTCCCCATCATTTCTCTCCCCCACCTCCATCATTGCTCTCCCCCACCTCCATCATTGTTCTCCCCACCTCCTCCATCATTGCTCTCTCCCATCCCCATCATTGCTCTCCCCCACCTTCTCCATCATTGTCATATCTCACTCACCTCTTCCATCATTGTCATATCTCCTCCATCATTGCCATATCTCCCCCACCTCCTCCATCATCATTGCCATATCTCCACCCACCACCTCCATCATTGCCATATCTCCCCCCCACCACCTCCTCCATCATTGCCATACTCCCCCACCACCTCCTCCATCATCATTGCCATATCTCCCCCACCACCTCTTCCATCATCATTGCCATCTCTCCCCCCACCACCTCCTCCATTGTCAGTGCCATCTCTCCCCCCACCTCCTCCGTCATCATTGCAATATCTCCCCCACCAGCTCCATCATCATTGCCATATCTCCCCCACTTGCTCCATCACCATGCCATGCATATCTCCCCCTACCTCCTCCATCACCATGCCATGAATATCTCCCCCACCTCCTCCATCACCATGCCATGCATATCTCCCCCCACCTCCTCCATCACCATGCCATGCATATCTCCCCTTACCTCCTCCATCACCATGCCATACATATCTCCCCCCTCCTCCCCCATTGCCATGCCATATCTCCCCCCACTTCCTCCATCACCATGCCATATCTCCCCCCCACCTCCTCCGTCACCATTGCCATGTCATATCCCCCCCGCCTCCTCCATCACCATGCCATATCTCCCCCCACCCACCCCCATTGCCATGCCATATCTCCCCCACCTCCTCCATCACCATTGCTCTCCCTCATCTCCCCCCACCTCCGCCATCATCATTGCTCTTTCTCATCTCCCTCCACCATCACCACTGCTCTCCCTCATCTCTCCCCACCTTATCCAGCACCATTGCTCTCCCTCATCTCCCCCACCTCCTCCTTCACCATTGCTCTCCCTCATCTCCCCCCACCTCCTCCTTCAGCATTGCTCTCCCTCTTCTCCCCCCACCTCCTCCATCACCATTGGTCTCCCTCTTCTCCCCCCACCTCCTCCTTCACCATTGCTCTCCCTCATCTCCCTCCACCTCCTCCGTCAATTGGTTTCCCTCTTCTCCCCCCACCTCCTCCTTCACCATTGCTCTCCCTCTTTGCCCCCCACCTCCTCCTTCACCATTGCACTCCCTCTTCTCCCCCCACCTCCTCCATCACCATTGCTCTCCCTCTTCTCCCCCCACCTCCTCCATCACCATTGCTCTCCCGATTCTCCCCCCACCTTTTCTATCACCATTGCTCTCTCTCATCTCCCCCCACCATCACCATTGCTCTCCCTCATCTCCCCCCACCTCCTCCATCACCATTGCTCTGCCTCATCTCCCCCCACCTCCTCCATCACCATTGCTCTCCCTCTTTCACCCCCCACCTCCTCCATCACCATTGCTGTCCCCATTTCCCCCCATCTCCAGTCCAGTGTATTAGTTTAAAAAAAAAAAACACTTACCTCTCAGCACGTTCCCCTGCTGCATCGTCCTCTGCTTCGTGCCCGGCATCTTTCTCCCTGACACAGACTCATGCTGCATGATGACATCATCAAGCAGCGCGAGCCTGTGTCAGGGAGAAAGCAGCGGGCAGGAAGAAGAGGTGAGGACAGAACCCTCCAACTCCGCTGCCATTTTCCTCCTGTCGTCAGCGGAGCTGGAGGGATCGCTCCATGCCCGCCGCGCAGGATGAGGGCAATCTGGCCATGGGCCCCCCAGAGCCTGGGGGTCCGAGAAGCAAGCCAGATTGCCCTCATCAGCTGCTCTGCAAGGGCCCTTCTGACCCTCCGGGCCCTTGCACTGCGGAGCACCGGCGGCCATGTTAACCAGGGGCTCCGTGCGTCCTGCTCAGGGGCCCACTGAGGACCCGGGCCCACCGGAGATTTCGCCGGTGTCCCGGTGCCCCTGTCCGACCCTGCCTGCGATCATGAAGCAGTATATATACACGGCGGTTTTCGGGAACGCAGCTCCCTCGGAGCCGTGTATATATACGGCGCATGTCGGGAAGGGGTTAAAGAAGGTAGTTAGTGCCAATGCATACTAAATAATGCACTCTTCATCTGGAATTGTCTTTTTTAAGATATATTCACACATAGCTTTTTTTCATGAGTTTTTATCCTGCATGAAAAACAGAGGCTATGGTCAGAAAACTGCAGCATAAATGATAGGTGTTTTTGATACTTTTTTTTTATATGTTTCTTTGCTGCAAAGCTGCAAAGGCTATGTTCAAACAATGCATTTTTTTGTGTTTTTCCAAAAACATGGTAAAATTGCACCCTTTTACCTCATTTTTGGAAAAGCACGGCAAAAATGCATAGTGAGAACCGCTCATAAATGATAAAAATCTGGGTAAAAAGACATGTGTCAGACACATGCGGAGCAAAGAACCCAATTCTATGTAATAAGTAAGCCAAATAAGGGAACTATGTACGTGCAGGAGGGGAAGGGGGAAAACATGTGCACTACAATGTGTATGATTCCCTATTAACCCCTATCAGCTGGATCTACCAGGCCACAGAGGTTGGAACCCTAAAGTCACCAAAGAGAAGGCACAGAGGGTTTACTGATAGTGAGGGAGCAGGAGCTGCTGTGTCATAATAGACCCGCCAGCAGGCTGAATTTCCCCCTATTACTGGGGCTAGTATACCATCCCCAGTCATAAGGGGAATAATATTTAAAAAAAAAAAATACTGAAATATTGAAATACCCCCAATGGTCTTTTATGACCTTATAGAGGTCTATTCAGTCTATTCAGTAGGACTATCAGTTGTGTATCCACCTGACTTCTGCACAACACAACTGATGGTCCCAACCCCATTTATAAGGCAAGAAATCCCACTTATTAAACCTGACAGGGCACACCTGTGAAGTGAAAACCATTTCCGGTGACTACCTCTTGAAGCTCATCAAGAGAATGCCAAGAGTGTGCAAAGCAGTCATCAAAGCAAAAGGTGGCTACTTTGAAGAACCTAGAATATAAGACATATTTTCAGTTGTTTCACACTTTTTTGTTAAGTATATAATTCCACATGTGTTAATTCATAGTTTTGATGCCTTCAGTGTGAATGTACAATTTTCATAGTCATGAAAATACAGAAAAATCTTTAAATGAGAAGGTGTGTCCAAACTTTTGGTCTGTACTGTATGTATATATATATATGTATATATATATATATATATATATATATATATATATATATATATATATATATACACATACATATATATATATATATATATATATATATATACACCTTATAAAATTGAGGACTTTTGTTAAATATTTTCCTCTGTATGATTACTCTTAATATGTAATTATTATACTACTTTATTGTATATAGAGTTGGTCTGATTTTTCTATAGGTTACGCATAGTTAATGCATGGCACCATCCAGCTATACATAGGTACCAGCTTCTCTGTAATTTGACATGCGTATGATTTAAAATCACATTCCTACTTCTAGTAAGTAATGCCCTGCAATCATTTATGCAACCTATTCATCTCATTCTACTTACCATTGTCTTTTGTGAGCGAGTACCGCGCATGTGCTGCTTCGTTGCTGTGGGGCGGTGCTCTCACAGTGCAGGGCATTACACAGGCAACTGGCCGCGTCAGCTGACCAGGTCATGTGTCTGTGGGACGTGCGCATTGAGCGCCAGCCCCTCTCGATGACGCGCCATTATACAGGCAGTATAATCATCATGGCAATTTACTACAATATACAATGCCAGCAATAACGCGCTCTTCTACCTCCTGATGAAACTGCAGGCGGCAGTGAAACGCGCGTTGAGATGTGCAGTAGCCTGTTTTTCAACTATGGCCACAGGTATTTATTATCTATAGGTATATTGGCATATTATATCTACCTTTCACTTATGTGGCCTCTTTATGGTGTAATATATTGTGGTGTAATATATATGCTCTGATATGCACATGCAATTCATTATTGGTGAATATTAATTTCCATTTATATTTTTGTACATTTGCATATTTTGATATTATATGCAATATATTTATGGTTGGCCGTAATAATATCACTATAGTTCAATGTGCCATACCTCATATTATATAGTTTAGTAAATGGCCTCCATTGTACTATTGCATAATATTCCCCACTATGTATGAATTTTTATAGGGCTCACAATAAGGCAGTTTGTTGGAGGTCGGCAGCCCCTCCCCCAAGTCCAGGTGATGACGAAACATTCGTCCGGAAAGATGGGCGGTGCAAAAAATGGCCCCGGGAGATGATGTGGAAGCCATTTTGACTGTGTTTGAAAGGATAGCAGAGTGGGAGAAGCTGCCGCAGGAGCAGTGGGCGGAGGTGCTGGCCCCTATTTGACTGGCGAGCCCCAGAAGGCGTCCGCTGTATTCACGGGGACGCCAAAGAATACCCTGTTACCAGAGTGACTACAAAAACAAACTGCGGCGCTGAGTCCCATGAGGTTGGAGTAGTTAAGGACCTGCTTCCCCAGTAATAATAGGGAGGGGCTTTAGCCGGTACTGGGACTTATGGCGGAAAGCAGGCGTACCAGGTTGAATCCCCAACACAGTCAGAGACGGATGAATTTCTCCTGTGTGTCCTTGCCGGTGACGAGACGGTGACCTAAGAGGCCGAGATTCCTGAGTTGGGGGTTTCTGGAGGGAATTTTGGTACTGCTCTGTGTCTGTAATAAATGGGGATGCTCAAGAGCCGGGGCTGACACCAGGTTCCCATATTTCACACTAAATGAGGAACTGCTTTATCAGGTCACTAAATCAAGAGGGGAAGTGGTAGAGCAGTTGGTGGTGCCAGGTCCCTATGGGCATAGGGTGTTAGACCTGGCCCATTCTCATATCTTGGGTGGGCATCTGGGAGTAGAGAAAACCCAAGAGTGGGTCCTGCAGAGGTTCTACTGGCCTGGATGTCACAGAGAGATTGTTAATTACTGCCGATCCTGCCCCACCTGTCAGATAACTGCTCCCGTGTCCCACTTCCAAAGCCCTCTAGTGCCATTGCCTATTATAGAGGTCCCATTTGACCGGATTGCCATGGACCTTGTCGGGCACTTGGTTAAGTCTGCCAGGGGACACCAATACATCCTGGTAGTGCTGAACTATGCCACTTGGTATCCGGAGGCGATACCACTGAGAAACACCTCCATTAGGAGTATAGCCAGAGAACTAGTGCATATTTTCTCCCGGACGGGCCTGTCAAAGGAGGTCCTGACTGACCAGGCAGCTCCTTCTATGTCCAAGGTAATGAGGGAGTTGTGTAAAGCTCTCCAGATTACACTGTTCCGGACATCGGTATACCATCCACAGACGGACGGCCTGCTGGAGAGATTCAATAAGACCTTGAAGTCTATACTGAAGAAGGTCGTGGAGAAGGATGGGCGAGACCGGGATTGCCTACTGCCATACCTGCTGTTCTCCATCAGGGAAGTTCCCCAGACCTCTACGGGATTCTCACCGTTTGAGTTGCTATACGGACGGCACCCTCGGGAACTTCTGGATATAGCGAAGGAGACCTGGGAAGCAGAGGTTACACCCCACCACAGTGTCATCGAGCATGTGACCCAGATGCAGTATCGGATCGTGAAGGTGATGCCGATTGTTAAGGAGAGCCTCCTTCAAGCACAAGAAGCCCAGGCAAGGGTCTAAAATCGGGCCACAAAGCTGAGACAATTCAGTCCTGGAGACCGGGTATTGGTGTTAGTACCCAAGGTCGAAAATAAAATTTCTGGCCAAGTGTCAAGGGCAGTATGAGGTGGTTGAGAAGTTGAGTGACGTCAACTATAAAGTCCACCAGTCAGGAAGAAGAAAGCCATACCAGATATACCACATCAACCTGCTTAACCCGTGGCGAGACAGTGACCTGCCTGGAGGCCAATCCTGAAGCCAGGATCGAGGATGTCAGAGTGGCAGAGACACTGTCACCGACCCAAAAGCAACAGTGCCAAGAAATGCTTCAGCGAAACCGAGACCTGTTTTCGGAGTTGCCAGGGTGTACGCAGGTCGTGGAGTATGAGATCTTGACAAAACCGCATATACGGGTGAACCAGAGGCCATATCGAATCCCCGAAGCCCGCCGCGAGGTGATCTCCAAAGAGGTGCGGAGAATGTTGAACCTGGCCGTCATCGAGGAGTCAAAGAGCGGCTGGTCCAGCCCCATTGTTCTTGTGCCAAAGCCAGATGGAGAATGGCGCTTCTGTAAAGACTACAGAAAGCTAAATGAAGTGTCTAAATTCGACGCATATCCGATGCTCCGGGTCAATGAACTTATTGAAAGGCTAGGGCCAACCAGATACATCACTACCCTGGATCTAACAAAAGGGTATTGGCAAATCCTCCTGTCTCCAAGTGCCAAGGAGAAGACAATTTTCTCTACACCCGAGCAGAGTTTTCAGTACACCAGGATGCCGTTCAGTCTGCAGGGTGCTCCAGCTACCTTCCAGAGGGCCATGGACCGAATCCTAGCCTCCTACAAGAAGTATACCGCTGCTTACCTGGACGACATAGTGATCTTCAGCCCAGATTGGGAAGTCACCTACAGAAGGTCCAGGCGGTACTAGATGCACTGAAGAAGGCCGGCTTTACCATAAACCCAAAAAAGTGCGCTATGAGAAAAGAAGAGGTGAAATACTTGGGCTACATCGTCGGAAGGGGCGAAATAAAGCCGCAAGTGAAGAAGGTGGAAGCAATCCAAAAGTGTCCGCAACCGGCCTCCAAGAAACAAGTTCAGGCATTTCTAGGAATTGTGGGATACTATTGGCGATTTATCCCGAATTTCGCCATGATAGCCGCACCCTTGACTGACCTGCTTAAAGGGATGAAGACGGCGATGGCCAAATGGTCTGCTGAAGTGGAGGGAGCCTTCCATGAATTGAAACTCTCCCTGTGTAAGTAGCCGGTCTTGATTGCTCCTGACTTCTATAAGGAGTTTGTAGTCCAGACAGACACCTCAGAGATCGGGTTAGAAGCCGAGCTGTCCCAAGAAGTTAACGGGGAGGAACATCCTATCCTGTATCAAAGCAGAAAACTCTCTGCCTGTGAGAAAAACTATGCCATTGCAAAAAAAAGAGTCCTTGGCCGTCAAGTGGGCAGTTGGCACCCTGAGGTATTACCTTTTAGGCCGGAAGTTCAGGTTAGTGTCGGGACATGCAACCCTTAGATGGATGAGGAAAAGGATGGGGAAGAATAAACCAACAGGAAATTTAAAGAGACAGTGTTCCGTGTCTACCTCCGTGTGCTGCCGAGTGAGCCGATCTACCACATCGTGTAACACTGACGGCGGCATAAGTCCTTTGTCTGACTTACCAATAGGGAGTGTGACCCCTTAAAGTGCCAAGGGCAGAATGAATGTTAAATAAGGCCCTGTGACTATGTGAACACCTAGCCTGGTTATATGCAGAGCTAGTCAGGTGCACCTATTCAGAACCTGCAGAGCTAGGATTTAACCCTAGCCTACTTACCATTGCTACAAGAGGTAATAAATGAATCTCCCCAATCCTGTGATGTCAGCACAACCTATTCACAGGCACATCAATTACCATGTCCTGTCTTACCAATTATGTCCACTACTCTTATGAGCCGATAGTACACAATTAATTGTAAAGTGCTGCGGATCATGTTGTCGTTATATAAATAAAATTATTATTAATCTTGATCAGTACTGACTGAATTTATGTTAAACATTGTATATACAATGTGCGTTTTCAATGCGGTTTTTTTTTTTATGTGTTTTCAATGAGTTTTTTCTGCTCGGAAATGCACCAAAAACGCTAGGTAATCCGTGTGCCAGCTAATGCAATGACAATACATTTGGTGAATACTTCTGTTGAACGTTGTTTGTTATTCTGCTGGCTACATTGCACTTTTCTGTATTCAACAAAAAATTACAGTTTAAATATGTAAATGGAAAGTGCAAATGGAAATGTGAACTTAGTCTAAGAACTTTTTACTGCAGCACCACCCGGCAATGTTTGCAATGACCCTTATTTACACAAATATACTGCCTGTCCTTGCAGTTTCAATGTTTCTGCCACACAAATATTTTTCTCATGTGCAGATCCTAAAGAAAAGATCAGCAATGCAAAAAACGTAGGAGTTATTCCTAAATAATATTCTGGCTACTGTAAGATTGATTAAATTAGAAACATGAAGCGAGTAAGTGTGTGGTGTTTTATTATGATGTGCATTGGTTTCGCACCCACCCGAGGACAGGGGCACCGGTAGGACCCTACTCATTGTGACAATTTGTACTCATAAAGTACTGCTCAAATAGAAGATTTATTGGAGTCAGTCCTAGAATGTTTAAGCGAAACAATTGGCAAGAAGTAGTAATGTAATTACTGCGAAGGGTGTCTCGGTAAGAACTGTGTGGGGAGGTCATACACTGACATAAACTGTGTACATAAAACACAAGTGGTTGCAGGCAGAGTACACACATAGGACAAAATAAGGTAGAAACACCAAGGCTGTGTAGTCAGTAAGCCAAAACTCTGACTCCGACTCCTCAATATTCCTGACTCCCACTCCACAGCCCGGCCTCACTACTGAGTGTGTACATAAAGTGCAGAATAGATTCATTTCAACTAAAAGATGAGATCTTTAGATCAGGAATAGAACATAATAATAAGAATTTTTATTTCTATAGCGCCAACATATTCCGCAGCACTTTACATTACGGAGGGGACTTGTACAGACAATACAGAGATTACAGAATAACACATAAATTAACAGATACCAAAAAGAGTGAGGGCCCTACTCGCAAGCTTACAATCTAAGGAAATAGGGGAGACACGAAAGGTAAATGGTAAAAAATGCTTGTATTGTACCATTCACCTTTCATGTCTCACCTATTTCCTATTTATAAGACATTTCATAACTTTCCCAAATTCTTATGAAAAAATATTCAGTACATCCTGCATTATACTACTGTACCCAATTTATTATATATTTCAGGGGTCGGAGTTGGCCCATTTTATACCGACTTTGACTCCACCAAAATGTGTCCACCAAAATGGACACAGACTCTGAATCCATGACTCTGCCTCCACATCACTGAGAAAAACACATCAAGTGCAACATACAGTACAGACCACAAGTTTGGACACACCTTATTTAAAGATTTTTCTGTATTTTCATGACTATGAAAATTGTACATTCACACTGAAGGATCAAAACTATGAATTAACACATGTGGAATTATATACTTAACAAAAAAGTGTGAAACAACTGAAAATATGTCTTATATTCTAGATTCTTCAAAGTAGCTACCTTTTGCTTTGATGACTGCTTTGCACACTCTTGGCATTCTCTTGATGAGCTTCAAGAGGTAGTCACCGGAAATGGTCTTCCAACAATCTTGAAGGAGTTCCCAGAGATGCTTAGCACTTGTTGGCCCTTTTGCCTTCACTCTGCGGTCCAGCTCACCCCAAACCATCTCAATTGGGTTCAGGTCTGGTGACTGTGGAGGCCAGGTCATCTGGCGTAGCACCCCATCACTCTCCTTCTTGGTCAAATAGCCCTTACACAGCCTGGAGGTGTGTTTGGGGTAATGGTCCTGTTGAAAAATAAATGATGGTCTAACTAAACGCAAACCGGATGGAATAGCATGCCACTGCAAGATTCAGTGGTAGCCATGCTGGTTCAGTATGCCTTCAATTTTGAATAAATCCCCAACAGTTTCACCAGCAAAGCACCATCACACCTCCTCCTCCATGCTTCACGGTGGGAACCAGGCATGTAGAGTCCATCCGTTCACCTTTTCTGCGTCGCACAAAGACACGGTGGTTGGAACCAAAGATCTCAAATTTGGACTCATCAGACCAAAGCACAGATTTCCACTGGTCTAATATCCATTCCTTGTGTTCTTTAGCCCAAACAAGTCTCTTCTGCTTGTTGCCTGTCCTTAGCAGTGGTTTCCTAGCAGCTATTTTACCATGAAGGCCTGCTGCACAAAGTCTCCTCTTAACAGTTTTTGAAGAGATGTGTCTGCTGCTAGAACTCTGTGTGGCATTGACCTGGTCTCTAATCTGAGCTGCTGTTAACCTGCGATTTCTGAGGCTGGTGACTCGGATAAACTTATCCTCAGAAGCAGAGGTGACTCTTGGTCTTCATTTCCTGGGGCGGTCCTCATGTGAGCCAGTTTCTTTGTAGCTCTTGATGGTTTTTGCAACTGCACTTGGGAACACTTTCAAAGTTTGCCCAATTTTTCAGACTGACTCACCTTCATTTCTTAAAGTAATGATGGCCACTCGTTTTTCTTTACTTAGAATTTGTATTATGGCAAGAAAACAGCAGCTAACAGTCTATTCAGTAGGACTATCAGCTGTGTATCCACCAGACTTCTGCACAACACACCTGATGGTCCCAACCCCATTTATAAGGCAAGAAATCCAACTTATTAAACCTGAGAGGGCACACCTGTGAAGTGAAAACCATTTCCGTTGACTACCTCTTGAAGCTCATCAAGAGAATGCCAAGAGTGTGCAAAGCAGTCATCAAAGTAAAAGGTGGCTTTGAAGAACCTAGAATATAAGACAAATTCTCCTGCTCAAGCGCTGAGCGCAGGAGAATTTTCCCACGCTGTCAGTGACGTGCATGAGGTGAGCTGAGTTCATTGGACATGACCTCGGCTCATCTTTATGCCGTCACAGCCAGACACTGCAGAGCGCAAGCATGCCTGCGTTTCTCAGTCTCTGCGGCATGGCAAGCTGGATGGCAGCGTTCTGCTGCGATCCAGCCTGTCATGTGAATGTAGCAGAGCTGAAGCTGTCCTGGGAACCATGGAAAGGTAAGGATGATGTTGCTTTATTATTTTACTTTTATTGCAGGAGATCGTTGGCTTCAGCTGGAATGGGCGTGATGGTAAGTATGGTTTAATTTAGAACAATAAAGAATTGTGTGTTTATTTCAATTAAAGGACTTTATTCTGGGTGTTTGTGGGTTTTTTTTAACTTTGACTATGGGGTTAGTAATGGAGGTGTCTTATAGATGCCTCTCCATTACTAACCTGGGCTTGATGTCAGCTGGCATTATAAGCTGACATCAACCCCAACTCTATTAACCCACTGTCACCGCTACAGGGCAGTGGGAAGAGCGAGGCTAAGTGCCAGAATTGGCACATCCTATGGATGCGCCATTTCTGGGGCGGCTGACGGCAGGTGTTTCTAGCCTGGGAGGGGGCCAATATTCATGGCACCCTTCCTGGGCTATTAATATCAGCCCCCAGCTGTCTGCCTAGCCTTTGCTAGCTATTAAAATAGGGGGGACCCCACGTCATTTTTTTGGGGGTCCCCCATTTTAATAGCTAGTAAAGGCTAGGTATTCAGCTGGGGGCTGATATTAGTAGCCTGGGAAGCTCCGTGGGTATTACCCCCTTCCCAGGCTTCAAACATCTGCCCCAGCCGTCTGCTTAACCTCCGCTAGAGCCTAAAATTACGGGGAACCCCACGCCAATTTTTTTTTTAATAAATCCTTTATTTTAACACTAAATGACAAGTACAGTAACCAACACTATGACTGTACTTCTTATATATGTGACTGACATGTTTCTATCTATCTAATCTATGTGTGATGCTCTATCTTTCTATTCTAAATTGTCGGGTACCGCTGCTGAATTGCCGGCCGGCTTTTTTAAAGAGACGGTGCATGAAAACACTGTTATTTTTTTTAATAAATCTTTTACACTAAATGACAAGAACAGTAAGCAACACTGTCACTGTACTTATTATATATGTGACTGACATGTTTCTATCTATCTAATCTATGTGTGATGTTCTATTCTTTCTGTTCTAAATTGTCGGGTACCGGTGTATGCCGCTGCTGAATTGCCGGCTTTTCATGTAATACATTCTACATTATTCTTAGTTGTTTTCCTTCATGTAGAATTAACCTTCAAGGAAAGAAAGGGTTTATTTTTATTCCGATATTTGTGTCCCATTGACTTGCATTGGTTTCCGGTATCGGAATCGGCGATATCCGATACTTTTTGGGTATCGGTCCGATCCAATCCGATCCGATATTTCCCGATATCGGAAGGTATCGCTCAACACTAGTTTCACACTTTTTAGTTAAGTATATAATTCCACATGTGTTAATTCATAGTTTTGATGCCTTCAGTGTGAATGTACAATTTTCATAGTCATGAAAATACAGAAAAATCTTTAAATGAGAAGGTGTGTCCAAACTTTTGGTCTGTACTGTATATCATGTTATGAAAACTAGGATGGTACTGCCTGAGAAAATCATTATCTTAGTATTTAGTAGTATAACTGCATATAAACATTAAATCAGTTCTTTCATCAGAGCAGAGACAGCTCTTTTCAAAATGCAGCCTCCTGGGGACCCCCTGCAAACAGCTGACTTTGCCAGGGGGTACTACAGCTAGGTATTTCCCTGCAGTGTAGGGGATATGTAGTAATACATGGTGGCCCTTCACATAAATAATTTCCCTTATAATATAAGGATGGCTCTCGTCCACTAAAACGGTAGCCACTTGAATAGAGAGGCTGTCTGATTGCCAGATGAGCTGTGTACAGTGTCTTCTTTTTCTGCAATAACAATTTCCAATAATCATTAAAATAAAAAAGGCAATGCTTTGCTTTAAGTAGTATATTCTTTTTAGAAAACTGTTCTCCATTTAATGGTGAGACATGATACGCTAGCAGATAGTGCCCTCTACTGGACAGAGAAGCTTATTGTACCAGTTTACAGCTGGTTTATTTCAATGCAGTTGGAGATCTTGCCCCTAGTATCATCAACAGGTCTGACTATGTCACAATTGTGGACATTTCGAGGGAAAGAGGGTCAGCCTTTGTTTTTAGCATACATTACATATTGACAATCTAAGATTATATTATCCCCAGTGGATTCATTGGCTGTAGTGTGTTCTTATGTACAATATATATGCAAATTGCTTCTTCAGAGAGGAAGAGGATTTGAACTCTAGTGCCACCTGTTGGAAGTAGCAAAGAAGAGTTCAAGTCCTCTTCCTCTCTGAAGAGGCAATTTGCATAGGTAATTTCCCAAAGGAGCATGCATGGCATATAAGTCTCCTCACTCTGACATGCCAGGCCTGGCATGTCACTCTCCACAAGGAGAAACATTACCTCGTATGTACAATAGAAACACTATATGGACAAATGTATTGGGGCACCTCCACATTACATTTACAGAATCCTTTATGACATATCAATCTAAATCTTTAGGCATCAATAAGGAACTGGCCTACTGTTCGCAGCTATAACAGCATCCACTCTTCTGGGAAGACTTTCTACAACATTTTTGAGAGTTTGTGGGTTTACCCATTCATCTAAAAGAGCATTTGTGAGATCACACTTGGATGTTGGATGAGAGGCCCTGGCTCCGGTCTAGTTCATTCCAAAATTGTTCATTGGGGATGAGGGCTTTGTGCAGCCAGTCATGTTGTTCCGCACCTTTTGGATGACCTTTCAGTTATACAAGTATGTTGGCACAGATACATTTAACGCTCACATTGCTGTAAGTGTAACGTGGTGCAGGGGCGGTAGGTAGCCATGGGAGAGCCACTTGTGCTTCACGCCCCGGCAAGCTACATGAAAGTGGGGGTCCTGGCTGGGTGTGTGGACTTTAGCTGTGGTGGCGATACGCCCTTGCAGATCGCATGGTGCCGTTGACTTCGGCTGGCCAGGACCAGAAGTTGTACAGTTCAATGAGGAAGACCACCTCTCAAAAATAAACTGACTTACTGAACAAGAAAGGGGGAATTATGTACAGCGGATAGCGGGTGTATAACTTTATGGATGTTTCTCTTAAAACATAGAGCATCTTCATACACATTCTCTCTTTCCTTCCTAGACTCACTCGATCCTGCCTCAGATAGTTCCTCTGCCTTCCCCACAAACCAGCACAGTGCTTCAGGAGCTTCCCTCGTCCCCAATTATGGCACTACTGTCTAGTAAGTGAGAGTCCTGTACTTTTAGATAAAACATTTGGAGCCACACTTCCAAACATTCTACTACATATCTTTGTCATTTACTATTTAGAAGCCTCACCCTTCAAATGAAAGTGACATCTCTTATTTAAACAGGGAATTGTTTTTTTTCGGTATTATCCATAAATAAGGACTGAGTTACAGTCTAAACCGCGTAGAAAAAGGAAAACCAATTTTACTTTGGATGTACTTGGTGATATCATTATTAACTACTTGCTAGAATAAATATTTGATGTATTTTGATCTTTGCTTTACATTGGGCAGGAGTGGATCCTTCTGAGCCGAGGAGTACGGCAGCCTCATCCAGAGTGAGCTGGCTTGTATGTTATATTTGCCATTCATAACTACAACTCATGCTGCAAAAAACAAGCCCTCATACAGCTATGTCAATGGGTAATAAAAAAGTTATGAATCTACAAAGAAGGGGAGGAAAAAATGAAAGCACAAAAACAAAAGTTTGCTAAAAAAAAAAAAAGTTTGTTAAAGGACTTGTCTCATGAAGACAGTCCCTGTTCATAAGTCCCCTGCTTTGGATCTCCCTCTCTAACCAGAACTGAGAGCCACTTAGTAGGTGTGCCAATCACTGCCAAATTAGAGCTGTCAATATGTTACATTCATCTGAATGGCCGCTATGGGGGGAATAATTAAAGTGAATTTCTGAGTAACAGCTAAATTTGCGATGTGCAAAGTATCAGGATTTCCCATCTGCTGCCTGCTCAAGAGGGGGGGTTACATGACTGTAAATATGTGAGTTGCATACTTGCGGTCATATGCCAACTATCAAGAGAAGCCAGGAAAGTTGGCACATTACTATTATGTAAATCGGCTACTTGTGGTCATGTGACCGTTCACTCAGGCAAGAAACAGAGGAGAATTCTGACAGTGTGCACATCGCACACTTTCAGGATTCATCAATCTGCAGTAACATTAAGTGACTGCAAAAATTTAGCTGAACCTCAGTGAGATCTTTGTCAGGCCTATAGATCTTAACGGCTCATTTACATATTAAGAAAAATTAAGATTTTTTTGTACTCACTGTACACCATGGGTTAGCTAGTCTGCAGCCTCCTGAAGGCTGAGACTAGCAATACATCTTAAACAAAAGTTTTCTTCTCCCCATCAGACTATACCTTGCCTTCTAACACTAAGCCTCCACAGTTAGTGAGGAAGCAACAGGAGAATCAAAAGAACTAAAGCATGAAGGAATGAAAAAAAAGTATAACCATCCCAAGTGAAAAGGCAACTTCAATGCACGCGTGATTGGGCAACCGAGGGTGGGTGCTGTGTCTGCAAATGAAGGCTATGAGAAAGAGATTTTGCACTGAGTAACAAAAATCTTAATTTCTCGGTCACTTCGTTAGAGGACACAGGAACCATGGGACGTCCTAAAGCTGGGGTGGGGAAAACAAAAACCATTACATTGTTACCACAGATGTATTCACTCTTGGCCTACAGCACATTCCTGACAAGACTTGTATCTGCCTAAGCAAAGGTATGAACCGATGACCGAGTAGCTGCATTACACAGCTGCAGAACAGATGCCTGGTGATGGACAGCCCAGGATGCCCCCTACAGCCAATGTAGAGTGCGCCCTAACCCTGAATGAGGTAGATCTTGCTATAGCTTTATATGCTTCAATAATGGCAGATCGAATCCAGCGAGAAATGTTTGCCCAAAGGCAGCCAGGACTCTGCACGGGCCTTTCTGAAAGACAAACAGGAAATCTGACCATCTGAATGAAGCGGTGGCTAACAAGTAGCGTCGCACGACTCTGACAAGGTCCAGCTTGTGCAAAGCTCTCTCCGTAAGATGAGAGAGAGAAGGGCAGAAGGATGGTAAGACAATGGCCTCGTTAACCACCTTAGGAAGAAAAGAGTCGGACACAAAACCACCTTTTCTAGATGTAGAATGAGGTAAAGAGTGTGACAGGAGAGGGCAGCCAGCTCTGAAACCCTCTGGATGTAGCAAACCACTATAAGAAAAGTTACCTTACAGGAGAGACAGAACGGCAAGATGTCTTTAATTGCCTCAAAGGGTGGGGAGTGAGGAGCATACAAAACAAAACTTGGATCCCACGGATCAAGGGTGCCTGTACGGCGGCCTAGCGTGTGCCACTCCCTGGAGAGAAGGCTTAGAAAACAGATCTCTCTGACATAGAATAGCCAGACACCTAACCCTTGAGGGAGGTAAGCGCCAACCCCTACTTCAAACCAGAATACAAAAAGGAGAAAAGCACCTGCAAGGAGAAGGACATTGGGGCAACGTTGCAGGATTCACACCAACAAAAGAAGGCCCCCCTAGTACGATGGTAGATACACAAAGAAAAGAGCTTTCGTTCCTTAATCATAGTCTGGATAACTGGATCTAACAGTCCTGATGCCCTCAGAATCACGGTTTCAACAGCCATGCTGTTAAACTGAGTGACCGTAAATTCTGATGGAAGCACAGACCCTGGGAAAAAGGATCTGGGCAGTCCAGGAGGGCCTACAGGATATCTGCCAGGAGGTTGATACCAGGATCTTTGAGGCTACTCTGGTGCAATGAGGATGACAGGATTCCCCTCTACCCTCATCTTCTTGAGAAGCCAAGGTAGCAGGGGCAGAAGTGAAACAGGTATGGGAGGGTGAACTGAGACCAAAGAATTGCCAATGCGTCAACCATTGTATGTCGAGAGCTGGCAACAAACTTGAGCACTTTGCAGTCTTGCCTGGACCCATCTGGAGTGCCCCACTGAAGACAGATCTGGCTGACGTCATCAGGATGAAGTGACCACTCTCCTGGGGATAAAGCCTTGTGGCTTAAAAAATAATTGGCCTAATTTTCTGCTTTTGGTATGTGAATTGCTGAGATCAATGGAACTCTGTTTCTGCCCAATGCAAAATCCTTGTGACCTCTGCCATGGTTGATCGACTCAGAGTTCCACCCTGATGGTTGATATATGCCCCAGCCGTGGCTTTGTATGACTGAATCCGCATGCGTAAACCTGAGAGTAGGTGTTTTCAATGAAGAAGCGATAGGTGGATGACTTACTTCCAGTACATTAATTGGGAGAAGCCTCTTCCATATCTTCAAAAACGGAGCCTCTCCCATATCGTCTTCATAAACGGAGAAATGACTGAAGACTGCTCTCCATTTGAGGAGCAGTCCATCATCGGGACCTGCCATCGGGACCTGCCACTAAATTGGGATGAGGAAAAGAGGGTCTGCCTTTGTTTTCTGCATATATTACATATTGACAATCGCCTTTTTTCGAGCCACCATTCCAATCTTGTGCAACGTGCGTCGCATGGTACTTTTATGGACGTTTGTGATCTCACTAGTACAAAGGATACGAGCCACCACTGCCGTGTTTGTCGTGCCAGAACTGATAGACCTTGCAATGAGCCGACTTGTTGACTTGAATATTTTGCCTGGACCTCCACATCTTGGCTTTTGAATGGATGAACGGACTTCATTTCGTATTCTTACAACTGTCATGGCACGCAAATAATGCAGTTTGGCAATTTCCTTGGCCGAGGGACCACTATCGATGAGCTGCTGGATGATGCTGTTTCTATTTTCTTGGGAAATCTTCTTAATGGCTGCTCCTCAATTTGAACCAGTGACCTTTTGCTTGGGAATCAACCTAATAACACATTGAGCTATTAGAGAATGTGAGAACAAGTTGTAATTTGCTGTATACCAGAAGAAAAAGATTTTTCCACCACCAGGAACAAAACAGTAACAATGCAGTGACATGACAAAAATCTATATAACTAATAATATGCTAAATAGTTGCAAGTCAAATTTATGTATGAGATAGCCAAGATGATTGTCTATAAAATGATGGTAGTCTCATGTTAGAAGCAGTAGTGAATGGTGAGATATGGAGCCTGAAAGTCAAAAGTTCCAAACATTGTTACCCTTTTGCTCATCACTGTATATCCAAATGGCTGGATACATTCGTTTGCAGTGTAAGATTTGTGGCTCAGTCATTCTAGGGAATCTGTCACCCCCTGGCACTTATCTGGCCTCTAATATTGACATACAGGTGATAGAAATGTAAATCTATACCTACCTGTATGCCTCATATTAGAAGTCTTGTTGGTGTGAAATGTCTTCTTATTCTTTCTGGTTTCTGATGTGTTCCTGTCCCGGGCCCGCAAGAAATCACACCTACTGTTATAATTACAATGTTTCCCCACTCACCACTGGGGCCAAACCTGCGCCTGAGCACTTCTTCCTCCCTTCTATCCTCATTGTACAGGAGAGATCTTGTGCATAGGCGCCGGCGAGTCACTGTGACTTCTGCTCCAGTGACCTCCGGCGAACGCAACACTAAGGTGCTCTCCCCACTTCCTCCCTGCATTGTCATCGTTAGGAACCATATGCATATACATATGGTTCCTAACGATAACGATGCAGGGAGGAAGTGGAGAGAGCACCTTAGTGTTGCGCACGCCGGAGATCACTGGAGCGGAAGTCAGAGTGACTCGCCGGCGCCTGCGCACAAGATCTCTCCTTTACAATGTGAATAGAAGGGAGGAAGAAGTGCGCAGGCGCGAGTTTGGCCGCGGCGGGGAGGGGAGAAACATTGTAATTATAACAGTATATGGGATTTTTTGCGGGCCCCAGGACGGGAACACATCGGAAACCAGAAAGAATAAAAAGACATTTCACACCAACAAGACCTCCAATATGATGCATACAGGTGATAGAAATGTAAATCTATACCTATCACCTATATGCCCATATTAGAGGTCAGATAAGTGCCATGGGGTGACAGATTCCCTTTCAACCTTTTGAAAATTCTACTCAATTAATCAGTCCAGAGTTAATTTGGGCTATCCTGGCCACATTTAAATTTAAAGCACAGCATGACTTTTTTTGTATTTCAATGTGATATTAGTGGCTCATACCCTTTACATCACAATCCTGCCCACTTTGATAACTATTTTTGTGCTAGTTATTTGATGCTGCTGTCAACTGTATTTACTTCATAACTCACTGCAATGTAATTTGGCACAGATTATGACGTGTATCTACTCCAGCCTAAAAATAAATAGGTTCATATTATTTCCAGTGCAATTCATAATAAGGGCAGTCAGACGGCCGTATAACATGGACAATGATTGCATCACAATGCATGGACTGACCAGCAGCTCTCCTGGCCCGAGAGTGACAGCTCCATACAAATACCTGAAGCTGTCACGCTCAGGTCAGAAGAGCTACCGGCCTTTCCAAGCATTGTGATGCAATTGTCGTCCGTGTTATACGTCCATTGACTGCATCCTTAAGACAGATAAACAAATCGCCAGTCTTAAAGGGAATCTATCAGTAGGATCAACGCTCTTAAGCTGTCTATATGTGCATGCATGACATGGAAAGTTGAATAAAATGATACCTTGATATCTGTTATGTTCTGCAACTTAGAACTAAGGAATAGGAGGGAAAAGCTGTCCCTGCACTGAGACTCAGCTAAACCCTACGCTGGGGTGGGTGCCCTATTCCTTGTGAATAGCCCCACCGAAACTCCTGCACTGAACTCAAACGAAGACCTGAAAGAAGTGGAAATGGGTCCCTAAAAGATCTAAGGACTGGAGCAAAAACAGGAGACCTCCTAACAGAAAAGTTAGTTGCAGAAACGAAGATTAAAGGGAACAAAATTGGTGGAACAAGAAGTCCCAGGATATCAATTGTCCAAAGCACAAAGAACTTAACAAGGCTACTTAGCCAGAGCACAAGCGTAACAACACTGATGTCCAGTGGGGAATGGGAGACAGGTGCTGAGTAATAAAGAGTGAAGAGATCACGTGACCAAGACACCCAGCACCAGAGGAAAAGACTAGAAGCCAGCAAACCACAAGAAGATGGCCGATAGTAAAACAACATAGATTCTAACAGTACCTCCCCTTTTACGAGGATCCTCCGGATCCTCTAGGCGGAGCCTTACCAGGAAATCTCCTGTGAAAAGCCTTAATTAGCCTTGAGGCCGAGACGTCCTTGGCCTTCACCCAGGAATTTTCCTCGGGGCCGAAACCTCTCCAGGACACAAGATACTTTAATCTCCCTCTATGCCATCTGGAATCCAAAATGCGAGAAATCTCAAATTCACCGTCCTCATCAACAGGAGGAACAGTAGGCTTTGCCTGCTTATCAGGCGTGTCCGCCTTCTTAAGTAACGACACATGAAACACAGAATTAATCCTCCAGGACAAGGGAATGCCCAACCTCACGGCTGCCGAGTTGACAATCTGAACCACTTTGAAAGGACCCACAAGTTTAGGACCCAGTTTTTTAGAAGGAATTTTCAAACGAAGATTCCTAGAGGACAACCAAACCATATCCCCAACAGCAAACAAGGACTCCTTTCTTTTTTTGTCAAAATACCTTTTTGATCTCCTGTTAGCCTCTTTAAGGTTCAGGCATACACTGGTCCAAACCCTCTCCAAATTACCAGAAAAATTGTCCTCCACCGGTACAGCAGCCCCAACTTTGGAAAATGGACCAAAAGATGGATACCTGCCAGTACAACAAAAAAAAGGAGGACAACCAGCCAAGGAAAAAGTATGATTATTAAGGGCAAACTTCGGAAGTGGTAGAAATTCTGACCACATTTCCTGACTGCCTGCCACAAAACATCTCAAAAACTGCTCGACATCCTGGTTCTTCCTTTCAGTCTGTCCATTGGACTCAGGATGATACCCCGACGAGAATGACAAATGAATTTTCAATCTGTCACAAAAAGCACGCCAAAAGCGAGCCACAAACTGTGGTCCTCTATCGGAAACAATGTCCTTGGGAACACCATGGAGCCTGACAATCTCCTTCACAAAAGCCTTAGCAAGAGTCTTGGCGCAAGGTAACTTGTTGAACGGAACCAGATGACACATTTTACTAAACCGGTCCACAACAGACCAGATGACAGAAAAACCCTCCGATAAAGGCAGATCGGTGATAAAATCCATGGCAAGGTGCGTCCATGGCGAACTAGGAACTTCCAAGGGACACAGCAACCCCGCAGCCAGTGGGTGAGAGGCCTTCGACCTAGCGCACACAGAACACTGACGCACCCACTTGATGACTTCCCTTTGCCACCCCGGCCACCAGAAACTCAGACCAATAGACTTCCTAGTTTCCGAAATCCCTGGGTGAATCGCCAACCGAGACTCATGACATTCAACAAACAACGCTCTCCTCAAGGCTCTAGGCACAAACAAGTTACCACACGGAGTGTTAGTTGGTGCCGCACTCTGAGCTCCTAGGATGCTATTCTCCAACTCAGAATCCAATGCGGCCACCACCACCCCTCTCTGCAAAATACTGTTAGAACTCTCCTGTTAGGTTTTTTCTAGTTTGCTGGCCACATGACCATTTTTGCCTATTTAATCCGGCTCCGCCCTCCTGGCCTTGCTGGACTTCATTGTATTTACTACTCTTGAGCTAGCTTGGTGCTCTGTTACCGTTCTCTGTTAGTTTTGCTAGGTCTTCGGACCTCTATGTTCTTTGTTGTGTGTTTGTCTTTGACTGCTACAATTTCTGCTAGGAGGTGTCCAACTTTATCCCAGTCCCTAGTTCTTGTAGGGATTTCTCCCTTGCATCTATAGGTCTTCGTACAGACTAGCCGAGGACTTTAGCGGGTCTGATCGCAGGATCAGGTTCCCCGTTACATCGTAGGGATCCAGTTTAGTTCGATTGTAGGGACAGATCTCCTGTCTTTCCTTAGTGCTTGTAGCAGATCATAACAAATACACTCCTCCCTCTCAGCATTCACCGCTGGAGAGAAACTACGAGACAAAGCGTCAGCCTTAACATTCTTTGTCCCCGGGACAAAGGTTACGGAAAAATTGAACAGGGCAAAAAAACAGTGCCCACCTAGCCTGACGGGCATTCAAACGTTTAGCTGCGTCCAGATAAATCAAATTCTTATGATCAGTAAATAACCTGTATAGGATGTCGAGCCCCCTCCAAAAAATGTTGCCAATGCTCGAACGTGAGTTTATTAGCCAACAACTCACGATTCCCAACATCATAGCTGAGCTCTGTCTCAGAAATTTTTTTTGAAAAGAAAGCACAGGGATGCATCCCATGCTCACCCTCCTGGGACAGAACTGCCCCTACACCTATAGATGAGGCATCCACCTCAACCAAAAATGGCTTGGTCTCATCCGTCTGGATAAGAACAGGAGCAGAGCTGAACCTCTCCTTGAGATACTCAAAAGCTTCAATAGCCTCAGTGGACCATTGGACTGTATTAGCACCTTTCTTGGTGAGATCAGTAATGGGTTTAGCGATGACAGAGAAATTCTTTATGAATTTCCTGTGATAATTAGCAAACCTCAAAAACATCTGTACGGACTTCAAACCCTCAGGCCTCGGCCACTCCAGCACAGCCTGAACTTTCACCGGGTCCATCTCAAAACCATCACAAAAGACAAAGTAACCCAAAAAACTAATTTTCTGGACAGCAAACTGACACTTCTCCAATTTAGCAAAGAGTGTGTTATCTCTCAGTATCTGAAGAACTTCGCGGACTCTCTGCCAATGAGTCTCAAGATCCGATGAATAAATCAAAATGTCATCCAGATAAACAATAACACTCATACCGATCAAGGGTCTCAGAATGTCATTAATGAAATTTTGAAAAAATGCAGGGGCGTTAGTAAGCCCAAAAGGCATCACCAAACACTCAAAATGACCTTCCGGGGTGTTAAAAGCTGTCTTCCATTCATCTCCGTCCTTCACCCTCAGCAAATTATATGCCCCACGAAGGTCAATCTTAGAAAATCATTTCGCTCCAGTCAATTAGTTAAACAAATCCGGAATAAGTGGTAATGGGTAAGGATTGCGCACAGTGATTTTATTAATCTCCCGAAAATCCAGACATGGCCTAAGACCCCCATCCTTCTTTTTGACAAAAAAGAACCCAACCGCCAAAGGAGACTTAGAGGGTCTTATGTGACCTGCAGCTAAACTAATCTGAAGGTACTCCTTCAAAGCCTCCCTCTCGGGAATTGTCAGATTAAACAACCGACTCTTAGGGAGCTTAGAACCAGGGACGAAGTCAATAGAGCAATCGTAATCTCTATGAGGTGGTAAAGCTTTCGACTCCACCTCCGAAAAAAACCTCCAAAAATCCTAAATGGGTTCAGGTAACTCCCCCTTCACAACAGCCGCAATGTGAACATTACAACACTTACCATAACACCCCTGACCCCAGGATCTTATGGAACCAGACGACCAGTCCAGCAAAGGATTATGCACTTTTAACCAGGGCAAACCCAGGACGACCGGGGAAGGCAACTTAGCAAGTACAAATAAGTCAATCTGCTCCTGATGTTCCATATTCATAGTAAGCGGAAACCCAGTGACCTTTCAAAGAATGCTCCCATGCTCCAGGGGAGTATTATCAATCGCCACCACAAGAAAAGGAGACGACAAGGTTCAGAATCAAACTTATACTTTTCAAGAAATTGTTGATCAATCAAATTAAGTGCAGAACCACAATCCACCATAACCTGAAACTCAATCGAACGACCCTGACAGGTGGTATTACCAGGAAAAAACACCCCAGCAGAACGTAAAAACGCAATGCGAACGGGAGTGTTATTTCTACTGACCACTTTTTTTTCTTTCCTTAAGCGAACCTCGCATTGCTTTAAAAAATGATCAGCCCTACCGCAATACAAGCAAAGTCCCTCAGAGAACCTCCTGTCCCTCTCCTTGGAACGGGATAACATTGCCCCCACCTGCATAGGTTCCCCAGTGTCGGCAGGAATATCGTGAGAAACAGAATCCAGCAATACAGGAAACTTCTCCTCATTCTGTCTGGCCCTCAACCTTCTATCCACATGGATAGCTAACTGCATGGCAACTTGCAGAGTATCAGGTGCAGGGAATGCAATGAGCAAATCTTTAACCCTTTCACTCAAGCCTGCCAGAAACTGAAACTTGAGTGCAGGTTCGTTCCACCTGACCTCTGCAGACCATCGTCTGAACAGGGTGCAATAACTCTCAGCATCAAGAGAACCCTGTTTGAGACGTCTGAGCTCTGCCTCAGCTGATGTAACCCGATCAGGATCATCATACAGCAAACCCATGGCATTAAAAAATGCCTCCACAGACCTCAACCAATGATCATCAGGAGACAAGGAAAACACCCAGATTTGAGGTTCTTTACACAATAAAGACATAATGATCTCTACACGCTGTAGTTCACTCCCAGAAGATCTAGGTCTAAGCCGAAAATACAACAAACAAGCATTTTTAAATGGAAAAAAAAAATTCTGTTGTTTCCCCGAGAAAAACTCAGGTAATCCTACCTTAGGTTCTTCATAGCGTTCTGCAGGGTATTTACTCACGTACTGCCGAAGACCGGCAACCTCCAGAGTCAACCCTTGCAAGCGTTGAGCAAGCTCCTGGATGGTACTCATACTGAAGAAAATCCAGGAAGAGGAGAGGAGAAGAAAAAAAAAACTTTTTTTTTTTTTTTAAACGGGGCTGGGCATACTGTTATGTTCTGCAACTTAGAACTAAGGAATAGGAGGGAAAAGCTGTCCCTGCACTGAGACTCCGCTAAACCCTACACTGGGGTGGGTGCCCTATTCCTTGTGAATAGCCCCAGCTAAACTCCTGCACTGAACTCAAACGAAGACCTGATGGAAGGGGAAAGGGGTCCCTAAAAGATCTAAGGACTGGGAGCAAAAACAGGAGACCTCCTAACAGAAAAGTTAGTTGCAGAAATGAAGATTAAAGGGAACAAATCTGGTGGAACAAGAAGTCCCAGGATATCAATTGTCCAAAGCACAAAGAACTTAACAAGGCTACTTAGCCAGAGCACAAGCGTAACAACACTGATGTCCAGCAGGGAATGGGAGACAGGTGCTGAGTAATAAAGAGTGAAGAGATCACGTGACCAAGACACCCAGCACCAGAGGAAAAGACTAGAAGCCAGCAAACCACAACAAGATGGCCGATAGTAAAACAACATAGATTCTAACAATAGAAGCGAGCCGAGGTTTAATTCCAGAGAAATCTGTGTTTCTCAGTCGCTTCATTGCGAGACAAGGGAAACATTGGGGTTTAGTCTGTGCTGCCACCTGAAGGCTGACACTAACAGTACATCTTAAAGGGAATCTGTCACCCCCAGGGAGATATCAGACCTCTACTATGGGCATACAGGTTACAGAAAAGTAAATCTATACATACCTGTATGGCCCATGGTACAGGTTTGATTGCAGAAAAAAAGGAGATTTTTGTGTACTCACTGTAAAATCTCTTTCTCTTAGCCTCTAATTGGGGGACACAGGACCATGGGTGTTATGCTGCTGTCCACTAGGAGGCGACACTATGCATAATCTGAAAAAGATTAACCGTGGTTCCTCCTCTGCAGTATACACCAGCCTTCTCCAGTTTTGTGCAAAAGCATTAGGAGGAACGTAACATGGATAACATAACCATGCCTATAAGAAGGCAACTATGTACGAGCTCAAAAACAATATGAGAACTCAACATAACAAAGGCCCGGAACGGGCAACAGGGTGGGAGCTGTGTCCCCCAATTAGAGGCTAAGAGAAAGAGATTTTACGGTGAGTACACAAAAATCTCCTTTACTCTGTCGCCTCATTGGGGGACACAGGACCATGGGACGTCCCAAAGCAGTCCCTGGGTGGGAAGCAATGGATGAATATTGTGTAGAAGGGCCCCTACAATTGGGGTACCGCAGCCTGCAGAACACGTCTACCCAGGCTCGCATCTGCTGAGGACTGGGTATGAACCCTGTAGTGTTTGGTAAACGTGTGTAGGCTAGTCCAGGTGGCTGCCTTACACACTTGTTGTGCCGAAGCCTGGTGCCGAAGGGCCCAGGAGGCCCCTACCACACGTGTAGAGAGTGCCGTAATACCTGCTGGAAGAGGAAAATTTTTGAGGCGGTAGGCCTCTTGTATGGTGGATTTGATCCACCTGGCAAGGGTAGCTTTGGAAGCTGGCAGACCCTTGCGGCCGCCTTCCAGAAGAAGGAAAAGAGAATCAGACTTCCGGAAGGGCGCAGTCCTAGACACATAGATACGCAATGCCCTGACAAGGTCAAGCGTATGCAGAGCCTTCTCCACTCTATGAACCGGGACCGGACAGAGGGATGGCAGTGAAATTTCCTCATTGAGGTGGAAGTTGGACACAACCTTCGGAAGGAAGGATGGGACCGTATGGAGAACTACCTTGTCCTGGTAAAAAGCCAGGAAGGGCCGTCTGCAGGAGAGTGCTGTCAGTTCAGACACCCTGCGTAGCGAGGTGATTGCCACCAGGAAAACCACTTTCTGGGATAGAAGGCGGAGTGGGACTTCCCTAAGGGGTTCAAAGGGTGTTTCCTGCAATGCTGTCAGCACCAGGTTGAGGTCCCACGTTTCTAGTGGTCGTCTGTAGGGGCGAACCAATCGGGAAACCCCCTGAAGAAATGTCCTTACTTGCGGCTTGTTAGCAATGCACCTCTGAAAGAGCACTGAGAGAGCTGACACCTGGCTTTTAAGGGAGGCCAGGGACAGTCTGGCCTCCAGACCCGATTGGAGAAACCCAAGTACCCTGGGGAGGGAATAAGGGAATGGGGTCTGGCCACGAGATTCGCACCAGATAAAGAAGGCTTTCCAGGTACGGTAATATATCTTAGCAGAGGTTGGCTTCCGTGCCCTGATCATGGTTCTAATGACGTCCGGCAAGAACCCTGACTGGGTTAGAACCCAGGTCTCAATGGCCACGCCGTCAAATTGAGGGCCCCTGAGTTCTGGTGGTAGAATGGGCCTTGTGACAGAAGATCCGGGCGGTCGGGGAGACGCCAGGGGACGTCTGCTGTGAGCTGTACGATGTCGGTGTACCATGTACGTCTGGGCCAGTCCGGTGCGATTAGGATGGTTGGAACTCCCTCTTGCTTGATCTTCCTCACCACTCTGGATATCAGGGGGAGAGGTGGAAAAATGTACAGGAGCTGGAACTGGGTCCAGTCCTGAACCAGGGCATCAGCTACTAGCACCCGCGAGTCGTGTGTTCTGGCCATGAAGTTGGAGACCTTGGCATTGAAGTGGGATGCCATTAGGTCCACGTCCGGAGTCCCCCAGCGATGGCAGATCTGTCAAAAAACTTCGGGATGGAGAGACCACTCTCCCGAGTCCATTCCTTGCCGGCTGAGGAAGTCTGCTTCCCAGTTGTCCACACCCGGAATGTGGACCGCAGAGAGAACCGAACCTGTGTCTTCCGCCCAGTGGAGAATGTGTGTCACTTCTCGCATCGTCTGGGCACTGCGGGTTCCCCCTTGGTGATTCACATATGCCACAGCCGTGACATTGTCCGACTGTACTCTGATGTGAGAGGCTGCCAGTAAGTGATGGAAGGCTCAATGCCAGGAGGATGGCACGAATTTCCAAGATGTTGATAGGCAAGGTCTCTTCCGCTGGGGACCACTTGCCCTGTGCTCTGTGGTGTAGGTGTACCGCACCCCAACCATTCAGGCTCGCGTCGGTGGTCAGAACCTTCCATTGACCCGTGAGAAAGGATTTCCCCTTTGTTAGTGAGGTTGGCTTGAGCCACCAGTGCAGGGACCTCCTGGTTGACTAAGTCAGCTGGAACTCCCTGTCGAGAGAAAAAGGGTTCCTGTCCCATGACTTGAGGATGGCTGGTTGGAG
The DNA here is from genome assembly GCF_046119375.1 of Phyllobates terribilis. Taxonomy (NCBI): domain Eukaryota; kingdom Metazoa; phylum Chordata; class Amphibia; order Anura; family Dendrobatidae; genus Phyllobates; species Phyllobates terribilis. Next base: position 847,488,503 of record NW_027362763.1, read on the forward strand.
AGGCCTGAGGTGAAGCTGGGCAAATCAGACCGCTTCTATTGCCGCCACCATCCTGCCAAGGACTCTCATGGCAAACCGGAGAGATCGAGGGGGTTTGCTGAGGAGGGTGCGAACTCCTAGACGGAGAGGCAGTGCCTTGTCCTTGGGAAGGAGCACTAGACCCCTGAAGGTGTTGAATAGCATTACCAGGAAGGTCAGAGACTGACTCGGGGTTGGTGATGACTTTTGTAGGTTGACTAACCAGCCCAGGCGACTCAGAGTGTCGGTTGTGATTGAGACGCTGAGCTCGCAGTCCTTGAAGGGAGCCTTGATAAGGAGATCGTCCAGGTATTGAACGACTACTATGCCTCTGGAGTGCAGGACGTCCATAGTGGCTGCCATGACTTTGGTAAACACTCTGGGAGCCGTGGCAAGTCCGAACGGGAGAGCCACGAACTGGTAGTGGTCCTGGTGGATTGCAAACCTGAGAAATCTCTGATGGGCGGGTGCAATCGGTATATGCAGGTATGCGTCTTGTATGTCTATGGAGGCGAGAAATTCTCCCTTCTCCATGGACGCAATGATGGACCGAAGGGACTCCATGTGGAAGTGACGTACCCTTACATATTTGTTGAGCTGTTTTAGGTCCAGTATGGGCCGTATGCCGCCTCCTTTCTTGGGGACTATGAATAAATTGGAGTAGAACCCTCGGAAGCGCTCGGCCGCGGGGACCGGTACTATGACTCCTGCTTGAAGAAGCGAGAAGATCGCTTGGAGGAAGGCACGAGCCTTGGCTGCCGGTTTTGGGGGAACAGAAGAAAGAGTCTGTTTGGTGGGTTGGAAGTGAACTCTATCTTGTATCCCGAAGACACTAGTTCCCTGACCCACCTGTCTTCTGTAATAGGCAACCAAACTTGATGGAAGAGCAAAAGTCGGCCACCTATAGGTGGGGTGTCTTTCGGAGTCCGTGAGTCATGATGAGGAGGAAATCTGATATTTTCCTCCTTTGGACTTTGACTGGCCTGCTTTTGACTGCCAGGTCTTGTCCGACCTTTGCGTCGACCGCGAGTTGTCCCTGCATGGGGAGCGGTTGGTATTTTGTGCTGGCCGCGAGACGGACCAGCCCGAAGAGTTCCGAAAGGATCGGAATCGAGTTTGGTTACGCTTCTTGTAAGTGCGTTTGGGTTTCAGTTGGGGGAGAGAGGTACTCTTACCCCCGGTGGCGTTGGATATCATCGCGTCCAACTGTTCACCAAAAAGTCGACCACTGAGGTACAGGAGGTGCGTGAGGGACTTCTTTGAGGCTGCATCTGCTTTCCATTCCCGCAGCCAGAGGATACGCCGAATCGTGATGGCGTTTGATGCCATCCCCGCTGCACCCCTTGCAGAATCCAGAGCTGCATGAAGCATGTAATCTGCTACCACTGCTATTTGAACCGCTTGGTCCTACAGCTCAGGAGCAGATACTTGGAGGCCAGCTTGTAAATTTTTGGCCCAAGCCAGGATGGCCTTGGCAGCCCAAACTGAAGCGAACGCGGGAGCCAGGGAGGCCCCTGCGGCCTCGAAAATTGAACGAGCCATGCGTTCCACCTGCCGGTCTGCTACGTCCCTGAGGGTTGAGCTATCTGGCAGTGAAAGTAGTGACTGTGCTGCTAGCCTAGAGACTGGGGGATCCACTTCGGGTGGATCTGTCCATTCCTTGGTGACCTCCTGTGGGAAGGGGTACCGCGCCTCCAGATATTTGCCATTGGTAAACTTCTTCTCAGGCTGTGAGAACTGCTTTTTAAGGATCGACTTAAACTCTGGGTGGTCAAAGAAGACCTTAGGCGGTTTCAGAACTCCTTCAAAGGAAATCTTGTGTTGTGGTGCCTCCGGGGGCGGATCAGAAATGTCCAGCACTCGATGGATGGACGAAATTACGTCCTCAACTAGCGCTGTATTGCTAGGGGGAATTGAGATCAGGGACCCTTCAGTTTCCTTGTCTGAGTCGGAATTACAGATGCCTTCCGAATCCTGTGTATCGCTAAGGCGTCTCCTGCTGGGTGAACTGGGGTGGAGGCTGGTCGGGGATCGCTGCTCAGAACTGCATTGTCTGTCCCTGGTAGGGGACGGTCTAGAAGAAGTGGAACTACGGTGTCTCTCCCTAGAAGGGGATGACTGTGTACTATGGGATGACGCAGATGAACGTGACCTGTGGGTCCGCTTGCGTCCTGACCTAGACGTGGATGTGCCCGGGTCGTCATGTCCCTGAGTCGAGCTTTCCCTTTGCTGGGTAGCGTTCATAGCCGAGGCATGACTCTGCAGAGTCTGAAGCAATGTGGAGGTTAGGTTAGCTATAGACTGCGTCATAGATTGTGACATCTGAGTGACCCATTCCGGCGTGGCATTAGACACCGAAGCATTGGCAGGGGCTTCTTGGGGCTCTGACACAGTAGTCTGGATGCAGTCCTGGCAGTGCGGGTACGTGCTGCCACTGGGGAGAGTATTGCTGCAGGCTGTACAGAGTGCATAATAGCAGTCCTGCCTGGTTCTCTTGGACCTTGAGCCCTGCATAGTGCACTGGGGTGGCTATGCAGAGAGCCCTGGACTCACAGCCGAGGAAGAACTCCAGCTGTGATCTTACCCCACCAGTGTGCCCCTAGGTCCAGCGCCGAAGATCCACAGTCCTGTGCCCCCCGGAGACTGGCTGGTCTTCCCTTTTCCTGCAGCAGATAATGGCCGCCGGAGTAAAGTTAAGAAGGAAGGGAGGTGGAGAGCTGAAAAAGGCGGCAGAACTGTGTGAAATCGCGCCCTTTCAGTCTTGATCCGCCCCCTATATGACACTGTAGAGTGTCATATTTGTCATCCAGGGGGCGGGCCGGGGAGAGGAGGTGGCGGCTTCGGCTAGGCCGAAGCCGCGGCCTAAATTAGATGCCTGATGCCCAAAGGGACTCCAGGCCGGCGCGGAAGTCCGGGAGGGGGCCACATCTGAACCGGACCCCCCCGGATTTAAAGGCAGGATGGCGGTGGGGTATAAGCGGAAGGGGGGGCCCTGTGAAGAGTCCCCCTGAGGCACCATAGAGCTGGTGCTGACGCAAAAACAGGGCGCAGGGAGGCCTGTGCCTGTCATGCCTGCCTGCACTCCCCCCGGCCCCGACAGGAGCCAGCAGCAGGGCTGGGGTCCCTGGATTCAGCCATAGTGTGCTGCCTGTACAGGCACTACCTGAGGCGTTTCAACCTAATACCCCCAGGGGGGGATTAGGGAGGTGCTGCTGTCACCATCAGGGGGCTATATCCTCGCCTCGACCTCAACCCAGAAACCAAAAGGAATTGGGGAAGGAGGGGGGTCTCGACTTCAAACCAGCACCAGAGGGGCTGGGGAAGGAGCGACATGGGGAATAGCCATCTCAACTTCAACCGTGCACCCCGTAATAAGGTGCCGAGGAAGGAGCCATGCCGGGAGTCTCGCAGTAGACCCACTTTTCTTCATCTGTAATCCCGTCGGTGAAAACGGAGTAAAAGTTTTAGGTGTGCCTCCTATGCGACACTAAGCAAAAACTGGAGAAGGCTGATGCCGTCCAGGGGTGTATACTGCAGAGGAGGAGCCACGGTTAATCTTTTTCAGATTATCCATAGTGTCGCCTCCTAGTCGACAGCAGCATAACACCCATGGTCCTGTGTCCCCCAATGAGGCGACAGAGTAAAAGTGTTTTTATAAAATTCGTTCTGCACAGGCTTGGCGTCCCCCGGACGCCAAGAAATCCCCGCCTATCTGTTTATTATTCCCCGAAATCCCCGCCTATATGCTTAGTTACCATATTCCCTCCCCTCCCTGGGAAGTCAAGGTGCAAAGTGCACATCACAGGGCCCTGTGACGTGCAGGGGAGGGGGGGGGGATATGGTAACTAAGCATATAGGCGGGGATTTCGGGGAATAATAAACAGATAGGCGGGGATTTCTTGGCATCTGGGGGATGCCAAGCCTGTGCAAAACAGAGTTTATAACAGCACTTTTTTTCTGCAATCAAACCTCTACTATGGGCCATACAGGTATGTATAGATTTACTTTTCTATAACCTGTATGCCCATAGTAGAGTTCTGATATCTCCCAGGGGGTGACAGATTCCCTTTAACATAAAAAAGTTGGATCCTCCTGAGCAAACTATACCTTGCCTGCTAGCACCAAGCCTCCTCAGTTTAGCTTAGTGCCACTTGGAGGCAAAGATGGATCTTAGTCTCAAACTGGTCTTAGCCTTGGTAGGTTAGGTGCTAACCTTCTCTTTTTTTTTGTGTTTTAGATCTCAGATGATCGTGTGGATGGGTAACAGATTGTAAATGAGCATTTTGTTTCACCGCATATAGCGACGGAGAGTACTGACTATGCTGTTCAGCCTGTATCTTGTCTTGTCAGTACGGCAGGACTGTGTACCTCGGCGTCGGGTTCATGGTCTCCTCTTTTTCGCTACTCCACGTGTCCCTAACTTTTTTTTGCCACTCTTGCCCCCACTAAGCCCTCCATCCCCCTCCCCTCCTTTCACAGATTTTGGAATATAACTTGGCTCGTGGTGCAGTTTGGTGTGTGTGGGAATGCCTTTTTCTGGCCGTCCTGGATGTGTAGGGCGAGTTTAGGGTACTTAAGCACCGGTGTTTGTACGTTTGGCAGCTGGTTTGCACTTGGTGATGTCACGTTGCATGTTTTATTGTAAAGGAAAAAAAGAGTGTTTTTTTTCCCCACTGTTCAAGATATTGGCCGGCGATTGCGCAACTAGTCCATTTACTTTGACTGGTGTGCGTCTGTCCGTCCACTGACTGATTAGCATGTCTGGTGTGCGATGCTCCCGGCCTCGCATTTCTGGTGTGTCGGCAGGTGCACACACTCTGGCCGGGTTGCATTTAGTGTAAACAGAGGGGCCAATGCGTGATTGGTTACCCTCTACTCGGGGATTTCTCCCAGGTGGGTGGCCGTCTTCTTTTATCCCAGGATGCATGGCTGGGACAACATCTGGGTCAGAGAGGTCATCTCTTCCGGTTACAGGATAGAATTCACCACAATCCCACAGTAATGGTTTTTCAGATCTTGTCCTCCCGGGACCCTTACCACAAGATCTAGTTTCAAACAGGCCATATAATTTCTTCTGGCAGTGATCATCACACCTGTCCCATTTTTAGAATATTAATAATACCCAAGAAGAACAGTTTAGTACTGCCCATTCTGGACCTAAGAAGGTCCGGCTGCACCACTTCAGAATGGAGTCTCTCTGCTAGGTCATTGCTTCCATGGAACCTGGAGAATCTCTTCAATGCACATTCAGGATGCTTACCTTCGCTATAGCATCTTCACAGCTTAGCATAGGTTTCTCTGCTTTGTGGTCAACCAAGATCATTTTCAGTTTGTGGCCTTTCCCTTCAGCTTGCCAAAAGGGATCACCACAGGTCCAAACGCGAAGAAACATTTACCCGCATTTAAAGGGAACCTGCCACCAGAAAAAACGCTATTAACCTGAAGATATGGGGTTAATCTGCAGGTTAATAGCATTATTAACCTGCTCGGCACCCGCATTGAGCTGAATGCTGCGGGAAGAAGATTAACTTTATTCCCTCCTCAGCGTTGCAGCTTCAGTCACGGTGGCGGCACCGACATCGGTTAATGATGCTATGGTGACAGGTTCCCTTTAAACCAACAATTCACAGACTTTTCCGCTCCATTTGAATGCAGGAGGTACTTCACAATGAAACGATAAGTAGAAGCCATCGTCAACCAGATAGGTGAATGCAATTGCCACACCAGACTCCATTCCGAGCTTGGTACTGGAGAGTACAATCACCCCTTCGCCATGTAACACTCTTCCAGGGCATGCATGCAAGTAGAGTCATGCACAACGGCAGTCAAAGTGACCTTTTGATAAGCTCCTTTTATCCCACAGTCACCAACGGACATCGCTACCATGCCCGGTATGCCACAGGCTAACCAAATATCTGTCCATACATTTGAGAAAGGGGAGCATGAGGTCCCAGAGTGACTCCAAGATAAAAGATGCCTTGGCATCAGCCAAGCATTCACTCAAACGCATTGCCCATAAGGGCACAACTATCCAATACTGTAATCTCAAGCCTCGCCAGTCCCTAGAGGAGACCGTCGCCTTTGTGAAAGGTCATGGCTTTTTAATAGGAAACAAGCCCAGGTTTGAGTCAGACAACATGCCATCGACCTCTAAAGTGCCTGGTCAGGTACCAACAGACCAGTTGGAGCTCTGCTCATGCTCCATGCCCCTGGTGGAGCTAGATTCACATGTGGTGGACGAGCCTGTCCCTCTATAGCCTCCTTGCAATTAGGAGGGTGTCCTGAGCGCACAGGGGGCATCTCTGACCACATTGGGGATGAGAAGGCCATTGATGGCAGCACAGTAAGGATTCAGACTATGCAATGGAATACCAAAAACCACATGGCTACAAAGGCCGCGGGCTTGTCAGTGAATCATCCCATGCTGAAAGGGTTCAACTCATATCTGAAGGACACCATTTGGGTGCCTGTCAGCATGAGGTATCGAACATCGCAAGGTTTCTTTACTTTGTGAACCCAAGATTTGTAAGTCTAGAGTACCTTACAAGACCGAGCAAGGTCAATGAGTTTTTTAGCAAGCTCAGCCTCCCACTATCCAACCAGACCACCCTCAAAATACTGAAGCATATTCGGAGATTCACCATCTATCAGATGAGGGGCACCCAACTGAGCATTCAGAAACCTTAGCTATACAGAGCCTGTGAGGTCTTCATGAACTTTACAGCAGATCTGCAAAAGAGGCTCTACAGGGGAGTCTGCAGAGTCAGTCAGCAAAAGGTACAAAATTCAAGAGGCCCGATATTCAGCTCGATTTTACCCAACCTTGGACATTGGGTAAGGTACAATGCATGCAGTGTCTTTCTTTTGCTCCACAGTTCCGATTCATTGATGAAACCCTCAAAGACACCCAAGGACTGCCAAAGAATACTGGAGGTGGCAAGGCCTACATTTCTGCAGTGCATAGAGAAGGTCCAAAAAGGATGAATGGATGAAGACTGCATGGAAGTCATACTCTACCTCCAGGCCCTTCTGATTCTTAAACACCTCCAAAAACTCCATAAAAGAAGTGATGCCCTGCGCAGTCATCTACCATTGCTGCACCATTTCACTGATTTCTCACTTTTTTACACCTTATGTTGCAGAGTGGAATGAAAGGGCCAATTCACAAGGCTATTGTCAGTATGAAGAGTCACAACTCAAGTAGCATCATTTGGCTTTCAGAGGAAGAATAATCGGTGACTCCATGCAAAATTGTTTGAGGGGTGCCCTCTGGCTTGAGATTAACTGTTCTTTTTCAGTGGTTCAAAGTCTACACAGAATGTATCAGGACTGTCTTTGCCTCTGGGCAACAGATTATCAGAAACGTTTTAGTGACATGTACGAGGAAGGTCATAGGAAACCCATCCACTGGTCTCAGGCGTTACCATTCAAGGTAAGCTTATCACCACCAAGTGACCTTCTATGTCATATTCAGCAACAGGTACTGACCCTGCTCTGTTTTCCTCCACAGATACGGCCTGACAAACGTCACTAGCCATCCATTGGACCTGTAGAAGCGCAGTCAGTGCGCGAAACGGCCGTCGTCCACCACTCACCCCCTAGCCAGCCGCTGTCCACTCCCTGTATGTTGAATCCGGATTAAAGGAGTTTACGCCGGCATCCACTGGTGAGTACCACCAAAATCACATCTAGCATGTAAGAAGCATAGTGTGGTCACCAGCACGTGCCAACAAGCGGTGCATTTCATGGGTTCATTTATAGACATGCAGAGTGTGATCTCCCCCTCTCTAGCATGGATTTGATATAGGAAAGTACATACGAAGACAGGCTAGAGCTGTCAGCAGAGACACTTCAGGGCAGAGAGGTAAGCCTATTATGGATCTCCCTAGCAGTGGGGGAAAGGGGGTTTTAACATGGAGAATCACAGACCCCACTTAAGGGAGACAAAGTCAGAAAAGCAGCCGCCCTCCTGGAATCGTTACCGGCCATGGCCTCCGGATTCACTCTGATGGTGGTCCTCCCAAGGATCAGGGCCTGTGGTGTGGGGGGGTCTGGCTGGACTTTGGTCCCTCAGATGTGCCTCTTTGACTCAGGATGGCCCACTGGTGAAAGTCCCCCGGGGGCTTCTGCAGAGATGCAGACCTCTGACCGGACAGGGACTCGAGTTCAAAGTGCACACCCCAAGAGACGGATTTGTACACCAGCCTGAAGTAATCGGGGGCAAGAGGTACGCCTCTCTCCGCAGATGTGGAAAAGGGGTATTTAACATGGAGTGGCAACGACCTAAGTCTAAGGGGACAAAGTCAAAAAAGGGTCCGAACTGCGAGGCAGATATAGCTGGCCGAGAATCCCACATTTTGATTCTCCTGTAATTTTTGATTCTTAGGCACCATCTGGACAGCCGCCAGTGGTACTGCAACCCCGAATTGCTCAAAACGCCTGGAACCTCAGGCCGGATTAGACTTCTAGCAGGTCCCGCTGGCCTCCACGGAAGTCATGCATCGGGCGGACCTTCCCGGGAATTCAATCCAACGCTCTGGTACTGTTTTCGGACACCACGCAGCTGTTTCCCGGTCTTTGGCCCTGGAAGTCGTTCAGGCCAGATTTTTTTCTAAATACAAAGGATACTTATCGCCAAACTCTCTGTAGCTATTTTCAGACACTCTTAGGGCTTGGTCCCCTTCTTTGGCCATGGAAGTCAGAGGCAGGGGAGCTCTGCCCAAATTTTCTGAAACTGTTTTCAGACACTATGCCCTCCACCAACTTCCAGGCCGACTATTAAGCTCTCCACCGAATTCCACAGGCTGACTATTAAGCACCACCCAGAAACTATTAAAGACCCTTCCAAAGACACCTAGTCGGGGAGTTCGCTCTGAGCGGGGTCATGGCTTGGTCATTGGGGCTTGCAACCCAGCTCAGTCAGAAGTGTCCCACCATGGTCACAGTGGTCGAGGATTAACCCTATTGTGCACTTTCGGTAGTGCATGGAGCATTGGAGTGACTGAGTGGTTAGCAATCAGAAACTCCTTTTTCGTTTTCAAAAAAAATGCCCAGACTCTGTCCTTTTTCCACTAAAGACACCAGTTCATTCTGGAACTTGTAAATTGGATTGGATTGAATAAACAGTAGGCACTAACATCTGACAGCGTCTGCTCTATATACTTACAATAATCTACACTGTCTAAAACAACAGCAGTACCTCTGGGGTCAGACACTTTGATTGTTAAATATTTGTTTCTTTCTAATTGTTGTAAGGCTTGGCAAATTTTCATAGATAGATTGGAGATGCCAAGCTATCCAGATGCATCATATAATCATTTTAAATCATCTTCAACCAATCGTTGAAATTTATCCATGGAGTTAACTCGCTAATGGATAAAAGTGCACATAGGAGGTAGGGAAGCAAGTGGCATTATTTGAATTTGGATTGAGAGAAACACCAGAATTTTCTAATTGTACCCAATTGACTAAGGCCTACTTCACACATCTGTGTTTCCAGGATGTGTGTTATACGTTTTTTTTCAGAGATGCCACAAGTACCCATTATAACCCATGGTGCAGTTCACATGTCCGTGTTTTTACACAGACCATGTGTCCTTGCAAAGCACACAGCGACATGTCTATGTTTTTCCGGCAGCACAGATGACAAGGGTCAATACAATGGGTTCGTGAAAATGCATCCATGTACAGTCCGTGTGCTGTCCGTGTTTAACATTGCAAAGTATAGGAGAAGCTTTGTGATTTAAATCTTTTTTTTATCCATACCGGAAAAACACTGATGTCACACTGATGGTAAAAATGGACACACGGATGACACACTGATCCAAAACACTGATGACACCGGTACCGTTTTTTCACATATGTGTTTAAACACAGACGTGTGATGGAAGCCTTAGGCATATTGTTCCTGAAAATTGTGGTATTTGAAAATATTATGTTCTCCAGACATACAAGAAGTATTTTCAATAGAGGGCCCTGTGATGTGCACTGTGCTCCCTGACTTACCGGGCATGCGCAAAGCGCCGCTCACATAGAAAGCGGTTTGCTTCATCCCGGCCCCGTCTGCCTGTGCACTGCGCCGCAGGGTTCTATTGTGCAGGCGCCGGGAAGTGACAGTGACTCCCCAGCGCCTGCGTAATAGAACCCTGCGGCGCAGTGCACAGGCAGACGGGGCCGGGATGAAGCAAACCCCGTCCTATATGAGCGGCGCTTTGCGCATGCCCGGGAAGTCAGGGAGCACAGTGCACGTCAAAGGGCCTGTGACGTGCAGGGGAGGGGGGAATATGGTAACTAAGCATATAGGCGGGGATTTCAGGGAATAATAAACAGGCGGGGATCTCTTGGCGTCCTCCAGAAGCCAAGCCTGTGGAAAACAGAGGTGATAAAAACACTTTTCTCTGCAATCAGACCTCTACTATAGGCCATACAGGTAAGTATAGATTTACTTTTCTATAACCTGTATGCCCATAGTAGAGGTCTGTTATCTCCCAGGGGGTGAGTGACAGATTCCCTTTAAATATGTGTTCACCTATGGTGAACACATATTTAATAGGATCCATTTAGGATCCAAAAGAGCCGACTCTTTTTGGTTAGCGGAGCCAGATAACCAAAAAGAGCCCATCACTAATTTACTGCAGTCCGTAATGTGAGCTAGTTGTACACTAGGTTTTCATGGCAAATTTCAGTAGCTACTACCCCTAGTGGTTAAAAGTGGAAATACCAAACCTTTTAAAATTATTTTTCATATTTTACTTCATTAAAAACAAATCATATTTTTTTAAAAAATTTAAACATTTATACTTTACATTTTTTCAATTGTTGACTTTTTTTTTTGATGGCACATTCCCTTTAAGTTTCAAAGCTGAAGAAGCTGAAAGTGACATGTTGATTTTTGTTTCTTTGTGTTTTGTTTGCACTAGTAGGTTTCAATATTGATTTAAGAGTGGAAAATCACCTCTCACATTTTTTTTTCCAGCTGAGTACTTCATTAATGGCATAGTCTTGAATGTCTCTTTGGATTAGGCCTGTTTGGTAGAAGTGTTGGTATCTTCCAAGATGTTATTATTGTCCATCATTTTTTATGAAGTCCTCATTTTCCTTGAATGATTCCATTACTAAGTAGGGAAACCAATTTAATTATCAACTTAGATACAAGTGTCCCAAAAGGGATGAATCTCAAAAACGATGCATTATTTCATTATTAGACACCTTTATAACCTGGCGATATGCATGGTTACTATTTGTATATATGTGTGTTTTCTATATGCTCATTGTGAACGGTTGACTAAATGTACTCGGGTGATCCTTTCTCATGTTTTACCCAATAGTTTCACACTGTCAAACATCTTTGCAATCTGGCATAGCAGGATGCTTTGTTATTACGATAATTATATATTTTTTCTGCTGTGTGTGAACTGTTGCCTTATCATCTATGTCAATAAATGTACTCAAGTGATGTTTTCTCACATTTTAGTTAACAGTTCCACACTCTTCCTGTTTTTTGTATTTATCCAATCAATTGGGTGTGTCATGTTTTTGCTGGTTTCTCTATTTAAATCATAACTGTACTATGTTCATACCATGGCTAAAGACAATTATGTTCGAAATGCGTGAGTTTTTGCCTTGATCCAATATTTTTAATGTGAAGCTTTATATCCAAAAAAAAAGGCTAGATACCTTTGTTTACATTGGCTGCAAGTCAAGCAGGGGCTCCTACTTTCCATTATGCAAAGGAACTTCACAACCAATTTACGGCAGATGGTGAACTTTGTACAAATCGTACACGGACAAAATACAGGGGGATGCCCTGCATCAAATTAATGTGATTCAGGTGAAGGTGTATGCAAAAAATTGGATACCATACTGATCATCAGTAGTATATCCAATTTTGACGGATACATTGCCATTATTAAAGTAAGAAACTTGTATTTAGTCTTATAAATTTTATTCACTGCTGATGTATAAAACTAACATATAGTTGACACACATAAGGTATAAGGATGACAAGGATGAAAATTGGCCATTTTTCTGGATGCGAATTGGATGACTTTCCATCTGCCCCTAAGGCACAGATCTAGTATGTACATCTCTGCTCCACTGATTGCAGTGACAGGAGGTGCCAAGTACAGTGCTCATTTAACCCTTTGAAAACACTTGTTTCTTATCCAAATTAATAAAAAGTGACTATTTATCCACTCTGATGATAGTTTCTAGGCCTTGAATCACTTTGGGCCAGCCTGGTCTTAGCTGAACTCCATTCACACCCCACCACTCCTAGGAACACTCCTGGCCACCCACTTTTGGGTAGGGTTTACATAAACCTGGCTCCTTTTGCTCCAGGAGTTTCAGGACAGCCAGCAAGTAGGGGCTCTGCACCTAAGTGTAAGCAGTGAGATCAGCAGCACATACACACGTGGTTAAAATTGTTGGTACCCCTCATTTAATGAAAGAAAAACCCACAATGGCCACAGAAATAACTTGAATCTGACAAAAGTAATAATAAATTAAAAATCTATGAAAATAAACAAATGAAAGTCAGTCATTGCTTTTCAACCCTGCTTCCACAGAATTGTTTAAAAAAATTAAACTCATGAAATATGCCTGGACAGAAATGATGGTACCCCTGAAAATAATGTGACAAAAGGGACATGTTAAATCAAGTTGTGTCCACTAATTAGCATCACAGGTGTCAACAATCTTGTAATCAGTCAGTGGGCCTGTATATAGGGCTACAGATACTTACTGTGTTGTTTGGTGACATGGTGTGTACCACACTGAACATGGACCAGAGGAAGCAAAGGAAAGAGTTGTCTCAGGAGAAAAAGAGAAAGAAAATTATACACAAGCATGTTAAAGGTAAAGGTTATAAGACCATCTCCAAGCAGCTTAATGTTCCTGTGACTACAGTTGCACATATTATTCAGAAATTTAAGATCCATGGGACTGTAGCCAACCTCCCTGGACGTGGCCGCAGGAGGAAAATTGATGACAAATCAAAGAGACGGATAATATGAATGGTAACAAAAGAGCCCAGGATAACTTCTCAAGAGATTAAAGGTGAACTTCAAGCTCAAGGAACATCAGTGTCAGATCACACCATCCGTCGTTGTTTGATCCAAAGTGGACTTCATGGGAGACGACCAAGGAGAACACCATTGTTGAAACAAAATCATAAAAAAGCCAGACTGGAATTTGCCAAATTACATGTTGAGAAGCCACAAAGCTTCTGGGAGAATGCCCTAAGGACAGATAAGACAAAAATGGAAGTTTTTGGCAAGGCACATCAGCTCTATGTTCAGACGGAAAAATGAAGCATATCAAGAAAAGAACACTGTCCCTACTGTGAAACATGGAGGAGTCTCTGTTATGTTCTGGGGCTGCGTTGCTGCATCTGGCACAGGGTGTCTTGAATCTGTGCAGGGTACAATGAAGTCTCAAGACTATCAAGGGATTCTAGAGAGAAATGTGCTGCCCAGTGTCAGAAAGCTTGGTCTCACTTGCAGGTCATGGGTCTTGCAACAGGATAATGACCCAAAACACACAGCTAAAAACACCCAAGAATGGCTAAGAGGAAAACATTGGACTATTTTGAAGTGGCCTTCTATGAGCCCTGACCTAAATCCTATTGAGCATCTTTGGAAAGAGCTGAAACATGCCATCTGGAAAAGGCAACCTTCAAGCACGAGAGAACTGGAGCAGTTTGCTCATGAGGAGTGGATCAAAATACCTGTCGAGAGGTGCAGAACTCTCATTGACAGTTACAGGAATCGTTTGATTGCAGTGACTGCTTCAAAAGGTTATTCAACAAAATATTAAGTTAAGAGTACCATCATTTCTGTCCAGGCCTATTTCATGAGTTTAATTTTTTTTAAGTTCTGTGGAAGCAGGGTTGAAAAGCAATGACTGACTTTTATTTGTTCATTTTCATAGATTTTTCATTTATTATTACTTTTGTCAGATTCAAGTTATTTCTGTGACCATTGTGTGTTTTTCTTTCATTAAAAGAGGGGTACCAACAATTTTGACCACGTGTGTAGGAACAGCCACTAACCTGCATACAGATCTGTGCTGCCATGTATAACCAGTGATCAGTGGGTGCGGGGTCCTCACTAATCTGATATAGATCCTAAGGCAATGGAACCAATATCAAAGTAATGGACACCTACGCCTGTATGCACACTTACACAAGGAAGGTTGTCAATCACTGTATGACTGCCCTTTTGTATAAGCCGCCTACTGTTACAAGTAAGACTACGGCCCCACTATCAGTATTTTAACTCAGTATTTGTAAATACACCGAAAAGTAACCCACTTGTACGGCCGTAAAGCAATAGAATCATAGAATGGTAGAGTTGGAGGGGACCTCCTGGGTCATCTGGTCCAACCCCCTGCTCAAAGCAGGATTCACTAAATCATCTCAGACAGATGTCTGTCCAGCCTCTGTTTGAAGACGTCCATTGAAGGGGAACTCACCACCTCTCGTGGCAGCCTGTTCCACTCATTGATCACCCTAAATGTCAAAAAGTTTTTTGTAATATCTAATCTGTGTCTCCTCCCATTCAGTTTCATCCCATTGCTTCTAGTCTTTCCTTGTGCAAATGAGAATAAAGATGATCCAATAGTCACATAGCAACTCCAAAAAACACAAAGCTTTACCCATAGGCCTAATTGATATTAAAAAGCTAATTTTTATTAACAGAGAATTAAAACTACCCGGACAAGGTATGACTGCGTCTATGATGAATATATAGATAGCATAATAACCCTAATAATCCATGGGTATTTATATATATCCAACCCTTGCAGTAAAAATACATAGGAATGGAAAACAACAGACATATTAATATAAATGTGTACAATAGTTCTCCACAGAGTCATACTACACCAGTTGTAAATGCATAGTAACATAGCCACACTTAATCTTTTGTAAGAATTACTGCTATATAAAGTGACAGACTCCAAAGGAAGAAATAAAGTAACATACAAGATATAAGAACTAAATGCATAGGAAGGGTCTACCATGCATTACCTTGATGATGCCTCCTTGGACCCAACACACCTGATGTGCGTTTCGCACTGAAATGCTTCGTCCAGGGGTCTGTAGACCACTATTGTACACATTTATATTAATATATCTGACGGTTGTTTTCCATTCCTATGTATTTTTACTGCAAGGGTTGGATATATATAAATTCCCAAGGATTATTAGGGTTATTGTGCGATCTATATATTCAACATAGAGGCATTCCTACCTTGTCCGGGTGTACCCACCTCCTGATTTGTAGGTGGTTTGTCTCGTCCCGCTGTACCCACCTCCTGTTTTGTAGGTGGTTTGTCTCGTCCCGGTGTACCCATCTCCTGTTATGTAGGTGGTTTGTCTCGTCCCGGTGTACCCACCTCCTGTTATGTAGGTGGTTTGTCTCGTCCCGGTGTACCCACCTCCTGTTTTGTAGGTGGTTTGTCTCGTCCCGGTGTACCCACCTCCTGTTTTGTAGGTGGTTTGTCTCGCCCCAGTGTACCCACCTCCTGTTTTGTAGGTGGTTTGTCTCGCCCCAGTGTACCCACCTCCTGTTTTGTAGGTGGTTTGTCTCGCCCCGGTGTACCCACCTCCTGTTTTGTAGGTGGTTTGTCTCGTCCCGGTGTACCCACCTCCTGTTTTGTAGGTGGTTGGACTCGTCCCGGTGTACCCACCTCCTGTTTTGTATGTGGTTTGTCTCGTCCCGGTGTACCCACCTCGTTTTGTAGGTGGTTTGTCTCGTCCCGGTGTACCCACCTCCGGTTTTGTAGGTGGTTTGTCTCGCCCCGGTGTACCCACCTCCTGTTTTGTAGGTGGTTGGTCTCGTCCCGGTGTACCCATCTCCTGTTATGTAGGTGGTTTGTCTCGTCCCGGTGTACCCACCTCCTGTTTTGTAGGTGGTTTGTCTCGTCCCGGTGTACCCACCTCCTGTTTTGTAGGTGGTTTGTCTCGTCCCGGTGTACTCACCTCCTGTTTTGTAGGTGGTTTGTCTCATCCCGGTGTACCCACCTCCTGTTTTGTAGGTGGTTTGTCTCGTCCCGGTGTACCCACCTCCTGTTTTGTAGGTGGTTTGTCTCGTCCCGGTGTACTCACCTCCTGTTTTGTAGGTGGTTTGTCTCATCCCGGTGTACCCACCTCCTGTTTTTGTAGGTGGTTTGTCTCGCCCCGGTGTACCCACCTCCTGTTTTGTAGGTGGTTTGTCTCGCCCCAGTGTACCCACCTCCTGTTTTGTAGGTGGTTTGTCTCGTCCCAGTGTACCCACCTCCTGTTTTGTAGGTGGTTTGTCTCGCCCCAGTGTACCCACCTCCTGTTCTGTAGGTGGTTTGTCTCGCCCCAGTGTACCCACCTCCTGTTTTGTAGGTGGTTTGTCTCGTCCCGGTGTACTCACCTCCTGTTTTGTAGGTGGTTTGTCTCGTCCCGGTGTACTCACCTCCTGTTTTGTAGGTGGTTTGTCTCATCCCGGTGTACCCACCTCCTGTTTTGTAGGTGGTTTGTCTCGTCCCGGTGTACCCACCTCCTGTTTTTGTAGGTGGTTTGTCTCGCCCCGGTGTACCCACATCCTGTTTTGTAGGTGGTTTGTCTCGCCCCAGTGTACCCACCTCCTGTTTTGTAGGTGGTTTGTCTCGTCCCAGTGTACCCACCTCCTGTTTTGTAGGTGGTTTGTCTCGCCCCAGTGTACCCACCTCCTGTTTTGTAGGTGGTTTGTCTCACCCCAGTGTACCCACCTCCTGTTCTGTAGGTGGTTTGTCTCGCCCCAGTGTACCCACCTCCTGTTTTGTAGGCGGTTTGTCTCGCCCCAGTGTACCCACCTCCTGTTTTGTAGGTGGTTTGTCTCACCCCAGTGTACCCACCTCCTGTTCTGTAGGTGGTTTGTCTCGCCCCAGTGTACCCACCTCCTGTTTTGTAGGTGGTTTGTCTCGCCCCAGTGTACCCACCTCCTGTTTTGTAGGTGGTTTGTCTCGCCCCGGTGTACCCACCTCCTGTTTTGTAGGTGGTTTGTCTCGTCCCGGTGTACCCACCTCCTGTTTTGTAGGTGGTTGGACTCGTCCCGGTGTACCCACCTCCTGTTTTGTAGGTGGTTTGTCTCGTCCCGGTGTACCCACCTCCTGTTTTGTAGGTGGTTTGTCTCGCCCCAGTGTACCCACCTCTCACTTTCTTATGTATGGTTTTAATTCTCTGTTAATAAACATTTACTTTTTAAAATCAACTGGGCCTATGTGTAAAGCTTGTTTTTGGAGTTGCTCAGTATTTGTAAGCCGCGACCAGGAGCAGGTGATAATACAGACGTGGTGACGTGTTTCTTAGACCTTTTCCTCTCATTGTTCCTGGTTTGGGGTTACAAATACTGAGGAAAAATACTGACCAATTACTGAACGTGTGAACGTGACCCAATACAAACTCTTGTACCACAACACTCCACGTCAGCCTGACACGGCCAGAACTGCTGGGCAACCATAGCTCCCTCCAGCATTGTGGATATATATTTGCTGCCACATTATGCATCTCTTCTTGGTAAAACTAGAGCACAGTCCCCTCAGTCAGAGCCCCGGTCCCGGGCAGCACATTCCCCGCCTGTGACAGCACAATGTGACCGTCCTCAGCGCCTCACAGCCCGGGATACCAGGAATGTACACGGAACACGACGCTACAACCCGGCACTGACGGCAAGCCACGCCCACTTCTTTTCTGCTCTCGTGACCTCCTTCCTGGCATTCCGTTCTCTCCTCCAGCCTATCAGCGCGGACGCATTGATCACGTTACCTCCTGCAGACGCCTCGCAATGACGTAGGTGAGAGCGGTGCAGTGATGTGGAGTTATTCGGCAGTGACAGCAGCTCTGCCGGCACCGTGACCTCCTATGGCTTCTGACTATGTCCAGGTGAGTGGAGCCGGGGAGTAACAAGTGGGAGCCGCTGCTCCTCTGGGCGGCAGGGGAACACTCAGCCGACAGTGCGCCTTGTGCTATCATTATTGGGGTATTACTAATGCTGCTCCACACTGCCGCCCCTGGTTGTACCTGGGATTGCCGCCTCTCTGGCAGTTGAATACTATAATCCGTCCGCTGTTTTGTGCCAGCTTCCATGATAATTAGATCCCAGATTTGGTGCCATTCTAATCTGTATTTTACACTGATTGAGCTTCTTAGCGGTTAAACTTAACTTTTTTTTTTGCTAATTTTAAGATCTCTAATTGCTTCTAGAGAACAGAAAGTCATTGTTCATAGAGCCGCTCCTGAGACATGGCTTTATATTACAGGACTGGGCAGTGATGTCTCTAGTCTGCCACTATGGTCCTACATCCATCTATGATAAAACGTCTTGCTGTGGGTGACACATGATAGATCGGGTGGGATCACAGGGCTCGGGCCCCCCACTGCTGAGACCTCCCCATCAATATTGCTAGAACTGAGAAAAGAAAGGCTCCATCCAGTATGGCCACCATTACAGCACCCAGATCTCCCGAGTGCTAATGGAGTGATGTGACCCCCCACCCCTTGTATCCCGGCAGAGGAAAAAGCCTGGCCAACATCCCCCGAAAAATCCAGCATGTCCTAGCCTTCCATCAGGGGATAGTTGACACAAACCTGACAACCTGATAGCCACCCAGTCTTGTGAATTAAGATGGCTGTTGTCAGGCCATATAGTTGTCACCCTGCATATTGGATTCCCACATGTAAAGTTTCTTTTTTGTTTTCATGGGCTATAGGCCACTGCCAAAGGGGTCTGGCAGCAGCTTACTCCCCGCTCACTATTGAGACTCTGTGGATGCTTTGCTGAGCGATAGTATAGGAATGGCCTATTGTTTTCCTGGGAAAACTGGGGGACAATGGTTCCCAGACGTGAGACGTGCGTCTGTCTCAAGACTTGGTTCCCTGTTCCCCATCTCGCATCCAAGACTGATATTTACTGCTAATTGCTTGTTAGGAGAAAATATCCTATTAAATATTTGGGCAGCAAGTACAGGGGTAACACACTGTGCCCACGATGAGTTTTTGATGGTGCATATTTTCGCTGTGTCAAAAACACAGCGCCTTACAGTTCCATGTGTTACTAAAATATATTATATTTTAATTAGATGTATTAATAAAATATTTTTTAAATATATTTTTAGTTCTTGTTTTTGGTCATTCACTTTTTTGTGTATATATATATATATATATATATATATATATATATATATATATATATTTGTTGTGAATACCCATTTACATGTATTAATGGTGATATTCCCTTTTTTGGTGTACATTTCCATGTCTTTTGGTTCCAGCAAGTAGATGGGATTTATAGACCTCTCATGCCCACCGTGCTTTTTCTTGTTTTGTTTTTTTGATCAGGGTAAACTAACCTGTGGTGCGTGTTGCATATCCGCAACGTGTCAGTTTCTCTAGCGGGTACGCTGAGTTTTATGTGCTGATTTCCCCCATAGACTTGCATTAGATGCAGAAAATCTGCAGGTAAAAAACTGAAATGTATTTTTAGTGCATTTCCTCGGCGGAAACGCATCAAAGACACATGTAATCCGCACATGATTATCAAAATAAAGTTTTGTCAAAGCCAAATATCAGGAAGTATAAAAAAACAAAGCTGCTTTATTTAAAATATAACTTACCAACAAGAGACAAAAAACGACGCGTCAAATATGTGATGAAAACGCATGTAACCTTAATGGGTGCAGAAAATCTGCAACATAAAAAAACTCCCCAAAAACTCATGGTGGGAACGTAGCCTTAGAGTTGGTGCAAATTCATTCACATCCCATTCCATGGATCACGACATTGGTCGCTGCACAGAAGCGGGAGAATTGTCTCTTACCTGCGGACGTTCGTGGCTCTTCTTCTGATTAGTTGGCCTGGCATGATGTCATGTGTGTCTAATCGCAGTGATGATGTCACCCCAGGCCACCTAACCTAGAGAAGAGCCGCAGATACAGTCAGGTAAAGGGTGGTCCTGCCTCTCCCCCTGCGGGGGGGGGGGGGGGGTCACAGACCAGTGTCAGGGCTGATGCAATGGGATGTGTATACGGCCCTGCGGACGCGGACCCGGTGTCCAGTATATGTTTTCTGGGGTAAGCTTGTACAGCTCCTCTGCCCCCAATGCTACTCACTCCTCTAGCCTTCGGCCGCGCTCGAGGCCCTCACTAGGCTATACACACTAGCGGCAGCTTGCCGCGCTTCACTGCTCTTATGGCGTCTGCACGCCTTGGGCTCTAACTGAGCTCCCTGAGTCTAGCTTGCAGGAGCCTCGTGCTCCACTGCTGAACTATTAGCTGTGTTCTCTAGACTGAGCTCCACTGCAGGCTGACCTCTCTCAGGCTCATCTACTGCAGGAACTGAACTGCCTCTTGTGGAGGAATCCATCCATGCACCCCTCTAGGATCTGTGGCACTAATGCGCAGCATGGGCGCCACATCTGCACATTACTTATGGCATTTATTCTTTGGGCGTGTATTATTGTCCAGTTCTCTATATCCCGCCAGTATTGTCAAGGATTCTGAAATTCTTGAAAAGAAAATGTTCTGTTTTGCAGTTCTGAAACAACAACCATGAAAATCCCAAAGCTCCCATTCCTGCTATTTGTGGTTTTATGCATCACTCTCTATGTCAGCTACCTCCGATGGAGTCCAAGTACGCAAATCGAGAAATCTGTGCCTAACCTGAAGAGTGCCTATGGAAGCGGGAGGGAAACTGCTCAGAATGAGCTATTCTATGGGATAATGTTTGACGCTGGGAGCACAGGCACGCGAGTGCACGTTTACAAGTTCAGCCAAACATCCTCAGGTAAGGGGTCCGGTGTACGGGCAGAGCCGGGGGTACCTGGGGCTGCAGGGTGGGATGTGCTGTCTGACAAACCCCTTAGAGAAAGCACAATGCGGATTTTAGACGCGGTGTAGTCCTAGCACCCAGACTGTCCGACATTAACAGTAATAGTGACCTCCATTGTGTGATGCTGCATTGCAGTGAAATACTGGATATGTAGATATGCCAGAATTTCTAGTGCTGCAAAATCTTCCTTCATTATTCACATATGACTAAATGCTCTAAAAATGTACACACTGAACCATAGAACAAGCTTTCCAGGACATTTATTGTACTGACAGACCGGGATATTTCCTGTACTACGTGGAACTCAGGTTTCCATTTTATGCTTGGATTTAGTTGAATTATTAAAGGTAATTTGTCATTAGACTTTTGCCACCTAATCTGACAGCAGCATGATGTAGGGACAGAGACCCTGATTCCAGTGATGTGTCACTGGGCTGTTTGCTGTTTCAATACAATCACTGTATTATCAGCAGGAGAATATCAGTAGAGGCTGCTGCCATATAGTCTTCCATATTTGAGTTCTGTATAACCCTGCCCTCACCACTGATTGGGAGCTTTCTGCCTATGCACAGTGTACATAGAAAGCTGCCAATCAGTGGCGTGGGCTGGGTTGCAGTAGATAAAACAGGTAATTAATCAAAACTGCAGCAAGCAGCTCAGTAAATGACACATCACTAGAATCAAGGTCTCTACCTACCCCTACATCATGCTTCTCTCAGATGGGGGTAGCAACAACCAGTTGACAGATTCCCTTTAAATTGGACCTCTCATCAGATCAAAAGCGGCCAGTTTTTTTTTCTATACTGTACCCGCTGCTCCCTTTTTATGGTTTTTACAAGGGGGGCGTGGCTCACCGGATTCTTCTGGGGGCATGTCTTTAACCTAAAGACCTTCAAGGGACTGCCAGCACAGAATGACTGTTCAAACTAAGTCCAGGCACTCGGTGCTTCATGGGGGGGGGGGGGGAATCATTTATATACACCTTCCCACCTGCTTGTTTTCTGTCTAACCCCACCCCCTCTTCTTTGACAGCTCTGTCATCATAGAGCAGAGAAGTGAGGAAGCAGGGAAAACAAGTAGATGGGAAGATGATTGGCCCAGCTATGAAGCATTGATTAGCAGGACTTAGTTTGAACAGTCATTCTGAGTTGACAGTCCCCTTAATGATAATGATTAGCACTAAATAAAATGGTTTATTTCTCTAGAACTGTTTGGTAGATTTCACTTTAAAACGACTCATTGTGGGCAACATGTTTTTCCTGTTATATTTAGAATTCTGTGGGTTTTTTTTTTTTTTTTTTTAAAGAGCCATGCATTGTAGGAGCTTAGATGGGGCTAGGGCCCCTGATATGTCTTTTGGCTACATTCAGCTAGAAATTAATAGTTGAATATTTTATTCTTCTTTTACTGTATTGGCTAATGATCAGTTTAAATATATGGGCCTTGATTCATGATTTTGCATTTATTTTTATGTTTTTTTGGGGTTTTTTTCAGTCTTTTTGCTCTGGCAGAATATTTGCTAAATGGACACGTAATGTTTGAATTCAAAGATAGTTGTTTTTTTTGTTTTGTTTTTTTTTTTTGCTAAAAGTCACACAGGTCTTATAAAATGTTGCATTGGTCTTCAACTGTGTGAAATAGAAATTTGTTTTTTTGTACCAACTAGGGTACTGGAGTACAATTGTGCCATAATTATGCTACATCCAAAACATGCCCATAATAGTGAGCGGCGGCTGTAACCACAACGCAGCACTGACAGCCGCTCAGCAGTACATCAGTGGAGAGGCGGCTGTCAGTCAGTGCCGAGTGCGATCACGGCCACCGCTCACTATGCGCTGAGCGGTGACTGAAGCCGCACCGGCCTGCCTCTACGACTGAAAGCCTGAGGATGCCGGGAGGAATAAAGTTAATTTCCTTCTGGCAACCAGGCTTTAGAACCCTATTAACCTACAGATTACCCTTATATCTGCAGGTTAATAGCTTATTTCTAACAGGTTCCAATTAAAGAGGTGCAAATTATAAAATTATTTGAAACCATTTTTTTCTCCAGGAAAAAAGGCTCAAAAGCAGTAATAATGCTCTATCAAGAATTGAGCCAGGTTGTAATAATTAGCTGACGTATGCCATACAAGCATGGCTCACTTGGGGGGAAAAAGTATTAGCTCTCCTCTGGGGGGAAAAATACCTTTTTTTTTTTCTTTTGCTATCTCTTGGTAGCTCCTCTGTATTATATGATTACTTCTGGAGAAGTGTTGATTTGCTTGTTGTACCGTAAAATGAATAATCATCAGATAAATACTGTAATGGATTCTGTCACACGTCCTGTAGCTGCTGTAATGACCCTGTGTGATGGTGGTGTGACTGCGTCCCTAGCATCGCTGCTCCGGCACATGCACTCATTCCATCTGATGATTTTGTGTCTTGCGCAGGAGCCCCTCATCTAGATCATGAACTCTTTAAGGCTATAAAGCCAGGCCTGTCTGAGTATGCTGACGAGCCAGAAAAGGTAAGTACAAATGAAATTAATTTGTAGCCACCTGTCTTGAAACTTTGAAACTGAATCTATCACCAGGTTATTGCTATGTTATCTGAGAGCACCATGATGTAGGGGCAGAGACCCTGATTCCAGCGATGTGTCACATATTGGTCTGCATGTTGTCATTTTGATAGAATCACCGTTTTCTCTGTTCAGATCTAGCAATGTCCAGGATGCTGAGCCCTGTATAACCCGCCCCCACTACTGATTGGCAGCTTTCTGTCAATGCACAGTGTACAATCAGTAGTGGGGGTGGAGTTATGCAGAGCAGGAGGGCTATATGGCACCAGGCAACTAGTCCTGTAGTGATAATCTCCTGCTGATAAAACACTGATTTTATTGAAACTACACTAAACAGCCCAGTAAGTGACTTATCGCTGGAATCAGGATCTCTGTCTATGCATCGTGCAGCTTTCAGATTACATCGTCAAAATCTGCTGACAGATTCCCTTTAGGCAGACGGTCTTCCTTCCACCTGTTGTGATATGTCTCTTTTTTAATTAGGTCAATAAATATCAACATATGAATACAGATAAATCATGAGCTGGTGCTTGGTTGGGGTATAAACCAGTTAATACTATAATGACCTTATTTTCATATTGTATAACATAAACCAAATTAACAATCCCTCCCTTCCCCATAAACTCCCCTTCCATTTCTCTCCAGCATATTAAAGGTTAAGCTAAAGATGATTCTACCTGAAATATATCTATATTTTAGGAGCTACGGTAATTGACAATATGAGCTAATATTTTAGGTCCGTGGAATAGGAGTCTGTCCGGCCAATTGTCCTCTCACATGTACCCATTAGGAAACTGAAAACAGGAATGTAAAGCTTGTCTTCTGGTTAATGGTCGATAAATTATTATTTTTGCCCATACACTATAAAATAAAAGCTTTGGGGTTATTTCTTCTTTTCTAGTAAGGTATCTGTCCAGTCCATTTTAAATAAGAAATTAATTTTGATATTGGGAAGTGGGTGGTGCGAGTTCTGCGTTCCGCATTGTTTTTTCCGGGCAGCTGCTGCCCAAGTATGTGAGGTGCGGTTATCTCCATTATTTCACAAGCTATTTTCAGGATATTAAAAAGGCTCATTCTGGGCTGAATGAAAATATTAAAAGCATTTGTCAGAAACTTAAAGTGTTTTCCATAACTCTTGGATATGAGAACACTCCCAAAAACAATGGAAAATATTGGTCTGACATTTGGAAGCTAAGTAAATATGGGAAGGGTTTTATCTGGGTCTGTCTCTTCGGTGGGATAAAGCCATGGATTTATAGTTATCATATAGGAGCATACTTTTTAATTTTATTTGTAGCGTGTAATATATCTTGTCCTGAAAGAGCGGGACATTGGGTGCACCATTTTTTCGGACACGACAGTGTAACTAACAAGTGATGAGCGCAAGTGCTGGTTACTCCAGTTTGCCTAGGGTGCTCGGATATGTACCGAGTATCGCGGGTGATCGAGTGACATGTTCGAGTCCCCGCGGCCACAAAACATGCCGGGATTGCCTGACAAACACTGGTTATCCCTGCATGTTTTGTGGTTGTCTAACAGCCAAGAAACATGCGGCTGTGGGGACTCGAACATGTCACTCGATCACCCGCGATACTCGGTGCATACTCGAGTAACCAGCACTTGCGCTCATCACTATAACTAACCAATTATTTTCTGGTTTGATGACTTTATAAATGGCACTTAATGAGAATGATGTTGTCCGCAATATTATTGAAATTTTCTAGACTCCTTAGGAATTGAGGCCATAATAGTTTCTGTGATTTTTTTAATTTGACGTTATGCTAATTCATTCCCAGATAAACTCTGCCCCCGTTTCACTAAATGAGAGGGTGATCCTATTTGTTGGGATATGAGAAAAAGTGGATGTGAAACTACCCGATGGCTGCTAGCAGCCAAAACAAATATTAGACAACTCATTGCCTTAGTAATGGCTGTGAAGCGCTTGTTAAATGTCGTGCGATTTGGTGCTGAGCCATTACTTTCTATCCGTGTCCTGGAACATAACTTGTTTGCAGAGGTATTATGTGAGATTTCTGCAAATAGCTCTGACACAAAGACTGAATTACACATCTATGAAGGTTTCTCAAAAGCTCTTATTTCAGAGAATTATAAGGCCATGTTCACACGGTCAGTATTTTACATCAGTATTTGTAAGCCAAAACCAGGAGTGTGTGATAAATACAGAAGTGGGGACGTGTTTCTATTATACTTTTCCTGTGATTGCTCCACTCCTGGTTTTGGGTTACAAACACTGATGTACTTGATTAAGGGTTTCACTACCTGAGACTAGTTGTTTTATCCACTATCATAGCATTTTAAATTCTTCAACTGGAATGTTTCCATTCACACCAATAAAGAAAAGGTTTTTTGGATTTCCGTGAAGCTGGATTTTTCTGTCTTTGCAAAATAGTGACCAAATACTGAACATGTGCATGTGGTCTAATAGTGAAGGTTTTAGGAAAGTATTTCCAACTCAAAGGGGGTGACATATTGCTAGACTATAACCAGGGCTGTGGAGTCGGTATAAAATGGACCGACTCCAACTCCTGAAATATATAATAAATTGGGTACAGTAGTTCAATGCAGTTTGTGGGGAATATTATTTCATAAGAATTTGGGAAAGTTATGAAATGTCCTATTCCTGATCTAAGGGTCTAGACTTTTAGCGGAGATGAATCTGTGCTACAGTAAATTTATCACTTAAACATGAGCCGTGTATGAGGGAGTCGGAGTCAGAGGTTTGGCTGACCTACTCCACAGCCCTGACTATAACTGACTTGGATACATATCTCACCTGTGGGACACCATGTTCCTGAGAATGAAGGGGCTGTAGTGTGGATTTAGCAATGCAGTACTCTTCTCAGTTTTGCCCTTTATAGATGAGGATGGGGTAAGTGCCACTTTCTTAGGGGGGAAAAAAGCGGGTTAAGTTCCCATGACGAGTTTTTTGACGCTGCATATTTTTTGTTGTGCAAAAATTGCAGCGTCTTACAGTTCCAGCAAAGCAGATGGGATTTACACAAATCGCGTGCCCGCTGTCCTTTCTTTCTCGCAGCGTAATCTGACCTGCGGTGCGTGTTTGTAATCCTGAATATGTCAGTCTTTCTGGAGGGCACACTGGCGCTAAGTTTCTTGTGCAGATTTTCTCCATTAGATTTGCATTAGATACGGAAAATCCACAGGTGGCAAAAAAAAAATAAAAAACATTTCTAGTGTGGAACGCAAGTAAAAACAAATGTAATCCGCACGTGACTATCAATAAAATTTTGTTAAAACCAATTACCAGAAAGTATCAAAAACAAAGCCGCTTTATTTAAAACCTGAGATGCTAAAAAGATGCAAACTGCGGTGTCAAAAAAGGGATAAATGCATGTAAAAAAAATGCACCCAAAGACAAGTGACCTAATAGGTGCAAAAAATCTACAGCATCAAAAACTCGCCAAATGCTCAACGTGGGAACGTAGCCTTAAGGGTGAGGACCGGAAAGTTGGACCTCCACCATAGTACATAGGACCTGTGGGTGCTACTCCAGAATATTTGTGGTCAGCAGAAGGTTGAATATGACAAATGCCAGCGTCATGTTTTACAAAAAAAACAACGTAGACCTATAGTAGAATGGGCAGAGGAACATAACAGATGCCAAGTATTGTGGGTCCCATAGTACCTTTACATTAGATGAAGAACATAGAACCATCACCCTTTTCTCTTATGTTGTCAGTGCGCTGCCGGAATAAAAGAGCTGCTAGATATTGCTATTGAAGAAATCCCCGAACACCTCAGGAGATCTACTCCCCTTGTGCTGAAAGCTACAGCTGGATTACGTCTGCTACCAGAAGAGAAGGCCCAGAAACTGCTGGACACGGTAATATGCAGGCTTTTCTGTAAAGGATCATTAGAAGACATTATCTGTCTGTTTTTATTAAAGAAACCATTTTTAAGTAGGGTCTTACTGCTTTTTGGGATGAGAGGAGAACCTCTTCTTCATCCCCCTCCTTGCGTTTAGCCGGGGCCAAGGGCACTACAACAATGTCTGTGTGTCTCTTCCTCTGTAGAATGAATTGTTCTAGGACAGATCCCGTTTGTATCTTCTGAACAATTCACAATGACATGGAGATGAATGCCATTATTGTAGTCAATGACTAAGACGATGGGCTCCAACAATGTTAGGGGAATCTATTTCTATACCTGTCTTAAATATCTGCAAAAACTCACACTACATGGAAAAAAGTATATGGAACATCCTCCATATTATTGAATTCGGGCATTTCCACCTCTCCCCACCCCCCATTGCAAATTATTGGATAAAATGGAGCATAGCTTTGTAATCTCTATTAACAAACATTGGGTCATATTGTAGAGCTGAGCAACTCTATCCCCTTCCTGCGTTGTGCCTGACATCTGCATTTATAGGTGGAAAGCATTGTCCAGGCATACGATATCAATGACCTATCCTTAGGACAGTCATCCATATTAGATTGGTGAGATCCGGCACCCTCATCGATCAGCTGTGGCCGGATGTCAGCATTGAAGCTAAACTGCACAGCGCCGTTCAATGTTTAGTGGCTGCTGACGGGTACTGCAGAACAGCGCCTATTGATTAGAAAAAGGTGTTCTGCAGCATAATGTTTGGAAGCAAAGTAAGGGAATAAAGGATACTTCAAAAATTAATAACTATTCAATTCCAGTAGTTGGTAAAAAAAAAAGAAAAAAAAGGGTTGTCCAGGTTTGGCATGGAAGTCTTCAGTCAAACTATGTGACTGCAGACTTGTGAGCCCTCACAGCACACACTGTCCAGATTCTCCAGTGTCGGCAGCCAGACCGGGCGATCTTGTGACTGCAAGTACGTGATATGCATAGCCCCAGCCACGTTCCGACTAGACGTGCGTGACCTTGCTCTAATTAACTTGTATTGAGTGAGGCTGTTCAAGTCTAGTCTGAATGTGACAGGGAGTATACAGCATATCACATACTTGCCGTCACACGACCGCCTACTCCTGGCACCAGTGAATCCTGATAGCGTGCACTTCGAGGATTTACAAGTCACGTAGTGACTGCAGACATTCATGCCAAATCTGGACAACACCTATTTAATTTTTTTTTTCTAAAGTTATTTAAGGATATTGTGAATGATGGAGTATGCATAACATTACTCAACTGCACATAATTGTATTCTTCCAAATCTGTGAGAAAAGTTTTGAGGGGAAGATCCTTTCCTGTGTAAGCATGGCTGTGCACCAGGTGAGGATCACGAAGACCTAGTTTGCCCAGTGCGATGCACAGGACCGTGTGCTCACAAATGCTGTTTCCTACAGAAGCACTTACAAAATCTTATGCTAAACCTTCCCAGTACAAAGAAGTCTTATATAGCCACAGAACGGAGCCCAAGAACAGGTGTCCACTTACTATTGGCCATACAGTGTATGTCCATTCATGTCTGGCAACAGTTACATTGAGCAGGTAGTAAACTTGATTGCATATATTTTAGGTGAAGAACATTTTTCAGTCCTCCCCGTTCCTTGTTGGAAAGGAAAGTGTCTCTATTATGGATGGCACAGATGAAGGTGTGTATGGTCATATATTTGAGGTACTTATGAATATAGGCATTTAAAAATTCTGAAGTATTTGTCCTAAAAATCTAAAATATCCAATATCCTGTTATTTAAAAAGTGCTTTTTTCCTTTCCAGGAATTTTTGCTTGGATCACTGTTAATTTTCTAACAGGTAAGCATTGCTAGCTGCTATTTTATTGAATGCACATGCATTAAGGTAGCACATATGATTGAAAGGGATTCTCAACTCTGAGGAAGGTGCCCAAAGCCTGGAATCACCTTAAATAGACACTTCCGAATATACGTCATGTCCTACATAAATATATTGTCAAAGTATGTCCCGACCTTGTTCTCTCCTGCCCTGTCCTTACATCTTCGAAAGGTCCTTTTGAAAATGGGTTGATCACAAAAAGGCTAATTCATCAAAGTGCCTAATCCAGATTTCTGCTGTAAAAACACTTTGCACAAAATCTGTTCTACTTCTCAATGTGAAGTTGCACAAAAATTTGGCAAGCTTGCCGTTTTCATGCTAGTCCTGGCCAGCTCCACAAGAAAGGCAGAGCATATGCTCCGGGTCATCAAATCAGTCAAAAGTTATGGCATTACTTAAGACAGATATGTTACTCCAGTCCCTGACAGGAGTAGCATCTCTGGTGAGACGTGCGGCACTGAGAAGATGTGGCGTATACTTATTAATGAATTCAATGTAGCCTACTCCTTTATGCCGCTTCATTAAAACTGGTGTGTACCATGCCTGTCTTCATTATTCTGCCCCAAAGTGTTTCCCTGCTGGAACCTCCAGTGATCAGCTGCAATCTGTGGGGAACCATGGCATTAACTGTTTAACTCCCCTGCTGTGCCACGTAGAAGAATCTGAGCATTGTCCATGTAAATGAATGAGCTCCCTATGCAAGGCCTCATTTAGACATTGGCTTTTGTTTTTTCTTTTTACAGTGTGCTGGATTCTATTTTTTATCCCATTTTTGACCTTGTGTCAGTTTGTACCATCATTTGATACCCTTTTTCATTTTTTTTTTCTCATAGCCTTTTATAGTGTTTTATTAAAAAAAAAATTAGATACAGACCCATTGAATTAATTGGCGAGTTTGGTTCATATCCTGTATCAAAGACAAACATGTCCTGTTTTTTTTCTTCTTCTCTTTTTGACACTGTCCAGAAAAACAAGAACATGTGATCAGCAAATGTGTGAAATGTAGGAGGCCTAGTGCTGGATGGATTGGATCTTTCAAAGCTAGAAACAATCTTTATTACCAATCTGGAGTTACAAAGAGATAAGGATCGCTCTGTATTAACTCAGAGTTCTCCGATGGGCTGTATAATGCTGAGGCTTCTGAACTAGACAAGCTTTATGTAATAACTATTTTAGCACTATATGTTGATACTTTTGATGACCACTTCCTTTGGAGCATCCGGCTATAGTAAAGTGTCAGGCATATAAGATCAGTAACACTTCTGGCCCAACATTTCAGATTGGCGGACCTCCAGTGTATGCAAAGACCTTCATGTGGGGGGACACTAATAATTTTATGTTGTGAAGAGGACCTCTAGACTTGTTAGATCTTTCGGGACACACTCCTGTAGGGGGTCTGATGAGATGTTACATGATGCATATATTTACAGTGATTTATAGTCCTCCATTGCGTTTTATATACAGCAGAGCATTGCCTTTATGTTTAGGAAGGCACCATACGTGGGTATCTGATGGGAGGACTCCAGTCTTGTGATCTGATGAGCACATAACATAGTTTCTTGTCTTATGTTACGTTTGTGTCGTCTGTAAATAGGAAGTTTAACAAATCCTTCAGCAAAGTTGGCTGGAATGCTGGATCTCGGTGGTGGATCAACGCAGATTACCTTCTATCCATATGAAAAGGTATAGTTGGCCACCATGACACCTTAATGTAATTATATGAAGCAGCTGCTTCTTGTGGACCACACCACAGTGTTCATCTTCAATAGCAGGAGAAACCCAATGTTATTATTGACTACTTTACAGTAAGACCTCATTCAGATACCCAGAGATTTTTAGCCATTTTTGGTCAGTGTGTCCATATCTACCCTCAATGTGGCATCAGATTTTCTCCTCTTCAAAAAAAAAATGTACAAGCTTCTGCTACCCACTTAACAGTAAAAAAAACACATTGTATGCTATCCATTTTTTAATTTTTTTTAATAGACCCAAAGACTTTATCAGTCAGATGTCTCCCTTTTCTTGGGACTGGGAGATATTATAGTGCTGACACATGACCACCGCTCCAACGTTTCACGGTCAAACTTTTTCAGAGATTTATGTTATAACAGGGTTGAGGGGGTAAGGTCTAAATACTGTCAAAACAAGCAGTTAAGATAACATACACCAGTCAGGGGCAATCAATTAATAAAACTGGAATACTGCACCTTGTGTAAGTGGTGTGGAATATATGCACCACATTCAAGGACTTCACTGATTACATTGATACCTTTGGTGGAGAAATCGGCTTTGTGGTTCTCTAATCATCATTTGAAGTTTTCTTCTAATTACATTTCGGTGCACAGGGGCCGGACTGTGCACGGGGTCTTCTCCTCCCTGTCTGTGATTCCCCGGCCCCTCCGCCTGCCTCCGGTCATTGAATTACAGGTCACTGCTGAGATTTCATACAGAGGAGGAGGGTCATTGAATGATCAGAGGCAGGTGGAGGGGAATCACAGACAGGGAGGAGAAGACCCCGTGTACAGTCCAGCCCCTGTGCACCGAAATCTAATCAGCAGAAAACTTCAAATGGTGATTAAAGAACAACAACAAAGCAGATTTATTCACCAAAGGTATCAATGTAATCTGTACTACAGTACCACTACAGCCATGTCTTTACTTTACATTACAAAATTGTGAGGACAGATTCTCTTTAAGTTACAGTGTGTCAGTCTTAGATAAATATTGTATAGATATCTGTATGAAAAACAAGGATGGAATACATACATGAGACACTTATGTCTGAATGAGGCCTGATGGTGAATCTGACCACTAGGTGCTACAAGTAAAAGGGCTATTCCCTATCAGAAAATTTCAGTCCCCGGGTGCAGATTTTTTCTTGCCCTACACAGGTCCATCACTGACACTACCCAGCCGCTGGTCTTGGCTGCAGTGCTGACGTTACATTGACAATACAGCAGGCAGTAATCGGTGAGCTCCGCAGCTCTGAGCGGGGAGTTCCCGTCTGTACGTTCAGAGTCACTGAACTCTGTAATGGGCTGTCATCGTGACATCAGAACGCAACCAATAACAGATATTTGGGGCAGCAGCGGAGATTCAGCCCGGACCTTGGCAGGGTGAGTAAGGCTCAATTTATTTGTTTCTTTTAATATTACAAATTGCGGCTATGGCCAATTATTTTCTGAAAAGGCAAAACCCCTTTAAAAATTGCTTAGGTCTTGAATTTTGCCATGTATGTTCAGCACTTAGGTTTTTGATTTAGGATTTGTCTATATAATAAAATGAGTTTACTGCAGTAACGTTGTCTTCTGTATACACAGACCACGTTTACTGGGGCACCAGCTGGATATATCACCAACTTTAAACTCTTCAACCGCACATTCCACCTCTATTCACATAGGTGAGTTATTTTGGGCCTTATCGTAGACTTAGGGGGTCTTATGGTTAGTCTCTGCTTGCCATGCCGTGCGGACATCGTGACCGTAAGCGGTTTTCATTCATGTGATCACGTACCGACTTCTCATTTAAATGAGACTTTAGATTTTTATATTTTTTTGTGCAGTGTAGCCATTGTCACTCACCACTCCCCATAGGTGCAACTAGTAAATATGCGCCGGCTATTGGTGTCTCTTCTGACATTACCAAGGAAAGTAAACATCCGAACAATGAATGGAAATATTTCCTAACAATTACAATTAGAAAATTAGGTATTAGCGAGCAATTTGTTTTATCTGGAAAATTCTATGCATAAAGCATTCGAAGGTAAAAATGCATTCAGACAGCTGAAATATGGCTCCACATGGGACTAATTTAGTAGCAAGAACAAAATCTGATCCTTTCCATACACATTAGATAAAGCCGGACAAACTCGCCGATTTAATTAACTGTCTAATTTGTGTGGAGAACTCCTGACTCTTCCTGACTGATGTCAGAGAGGATAAGGATCAGGTATGTTGCATTATACTGCCCGATCTTTTTGTATCCCTCATGCCATGTTCACACATTCAGTATTTGGTCAGTATTTTACCTCAGTATTTGTAAGCCAAAACCAGAAGAGGAACATTCAGAGGAAAAGTATAATAGAAACACGTCACCACTTCTGTATTTATCACCCACTCCTGGATTTGGCTTATAAATACTGATGTAAAATACTGAACGTGTGAACAAGGCCTAAGGTAGATGTCTGGCAGTGGCTTCAGTTCCGTTTATAATGGCACTGATCAACTATTTTTAAGTTATTCTTCATTGCTTACCGACATGTTTACACAGGCTGAGGAACAATTATGGGGACCGAGGAACCACGAATATGTTCTTCTATCCCCATAGAGCGTCATGTTGTCAGCAGTACATCCCCTGTTTGTTTGGTGCGATGTGCTGCCAAGAAAAATGACTTCTCAGTCACGTCATTGGGAGACACTGGAACTATGGGTGATATGCTGCCACCTGGAGGCTGACACTAAGAATACATCTTAGAACATAAAGCTGACTCTTCCCCAGAAGGCTACATCAAGCCAGCTGACACCCAGTTATTCAGTTTAGCTTCGTGGCCCTCGGAGGTCAGACCGCCTCTAGGGCTACCATTGTTTTCTGGTTTTGAGTGGAATATCAGGCTAAGCTAGGACACCCCTGCCAGGGCACTGTTCTTTCTCAGGGCTGTGGAGTCGGGAGTCTGAGTCGGTGCCCATTTTGGTGGAGTTGGAGTTGGTATAAAATGGACCGACTCCTAAAATATATAATAAATTGGGTGCAGTAGTTCAATACAGTTTGTGAGGAATATTTTTTCATAAGAATTTGAGAAAGTTCTGAAATGTCCTATTCCTGATCTAAGGGTCTAGACTTTTAGCTGAGAAAAATGTCCTACCGTAAATTTATCACTTAACCATGAACCATGTATGAGGGCGTTGGAGTCGTGGAGTCGGAGTCGCAGGTTTGGCTTACTGACTCCACAGCCCTTTCCCTCCATGGGGTAGAAGCCTGTCCATGGGGTAGTCTTCTGTCCTCATCTTTGTGAAGCTCTTACTTTTGCATCTATGGATGCAAGTCTTAGAAGGGTGCTAAAAGCAGCAGTTGCTTGGGTGGTAACCTGAGGGGTTGTTGTTCTTCCTTCTGCAGCACTGATATTGGTTTTCCCACCCTAAGGACTGCTTTAGGACTTCCCATGGTTCTGGTTTTTGAGTCTCCCAATGATGTGACCAAGAGATAAAGATTTTTGGTACTAGTCATAAATTTTTTCTGAAAGAAACAGCATCCTCCCATGTTTTTTTGGGGGGTGAGGTTCTTGGTTTTGTCCTCCTACTGCTTTTCCACTAATTGAATAGCTGGGGCAGAGCCTGTTGGGGAGGCTTATTTTCTAAGATATATTCTTAGTGTCAGCCTCCAGATGGCATTATATAACCCATGTTTCCTGTGTCCCCGAATCGAGGCTACGAGAAGGATTTTACAGTGAATACCAAAAATCTTTATTTTTATGCCGGCATAAAAGTCCAATCACCCAATTAATGAGCATTTTGCTTGTTCTCCCGGTGTGTGTTGGCATCTTTATGCCTGCAAATAATCCTCTCATATAAAAAGACCATTAATCCTCTCTCCTTGTGCAACATGCATGCTGGTCCCATGAGGAAGACCAGAGTTATCGGCCCACTGTTATCTATAGTGTGTAGCCCTAAAGCCCCCATCTCACATAGCGAGATCGCTGCTGTGTCACGGTTTCGGTGACGCAACAGCGACCTCACCAGTGATGTCGCTATGTGTGACACTTTGCAGCGATCAGGCCCCTGCTGTGAGGTCGCTGATCGCTGCAAAATGTCCTGGACCATTTTTTGGTCTTTGCCCTCCCACTAGTCAGCACACATCGCTGTGTGTGACCAGCGATCATGCTGGTAACCATGATAAACAGCGCGTTACTAGGGGCACATGCGCACCTAGTAACCCGCCGTTTATCATGGTTACCCCTCTGCTACGGTGAGCAGTAACCTCCCGCTCACCGTAGCAGAGTGGTAACCATGATAAACAGCGGGTTACTAGGTGCGCGTGTGCCCCTAGTAACGCGCTGTTTATCATGATTACCAGCCTGCTCCTGCTTCAGCAGGCTCGTAACCAGGAGCAGGACATCGTGGAAAGATTCTTTCCACGATGTCGCTGCTCCCCTGATCGTTGGTGAGCCTGCCTGTTTGACAGCTCACCAGCGACCACATAGCGACGCGGCAACAATCCCTGACAGGTCGTATCGTTGTCGGGATCGCTGTAGCGTCGCTATGTGTCACGGGGCCTTTAGACAGGGGACACCCTTCCCCCAGACATAACCTGATCTTGGTCCTGAATGAGTTGTTGAATGCAGCCTAATGATCCCAGGATATCCATCTAATGCATGTCTCCAGCAAAGCAGAAAAGATAAAGGACAACTGCCTGCAGCTTAAAGGCCCCGTCACACATAGCGACATCGCTGGTGAGGTCGCTGTTGCGTCACCCAAACCGTGACTCAGCAGCGATCTCGCTATGTGAGACGGGGGCTTTAGGCCTCATTCACATGATATTTTGCACTGGTATTTGTAAGCCACAATCAGGAGTGGATTCTGCAAAGAGAAACTCTTTAAATGAAAGATTCACATTTCTTCTCATAGGAGCCACTCATGACCTTGACTTACAAATAATAGGGCTTAAAGCTGCATTTACACTGAAAGATCATCGTGAACAAGCTTTCTTAAGAACGCTCATTTACAATTATCTTGCAGTGTAGACAGGTTGATTACTTGATGGACGATCAAACCTTGCGTACTTCAGGGGAAATTATCTTTTGCACAGCTGAAATGATGATCATTCTTTGTGGCACGTTGTGCACGTGCTGCCGAGATCTATGGCTGCCTGTGCACACTGAACAGATCATTCAGGGCGCATCATTTACCATGGTGTGTGTGGAAAAAGGCTATTAAATGCCCACCGATTGGTAAATATATTGGTTGTTTAGTGCCACCGGTTGGTCCATGTAAACGGACCCTAAAGAGGTTATCCACTAATTTTACAATGATGACCTAGCCTTAGAGTCTGACACCCGGCACCCCCAGCGATCAGCTGTTCTCTTGTCGGCAGCTACTGGCCGGAAATGGTCAATTGTCAAGCTGCTCTGCCATCTGATAGTGGTTTCGGCTGGGTACTGCACATCTGCCACATTGGTTTGAACAATTTTGAGGTGTGTAATGTTAGATTCTTATTATACTTTATTTTCTCCAGTAAAGTGGTTGTCCACCTTTGGAGACCATTTTTTTTTACCTGGATGTATATATTAGGGGTTAAAATTTATTTGTTATTGGGTTTCATTAAAAATGTTGCAGTGTTTCCATCCTAGCCTCTTGGCTGGCTGCAGAATGACTTGGGTGAGAATCAGTCTGAGCTTGTTTTGACGGGAGACTTTGTAACTGTCTTTCTCTGAGTTCTTCTCAGCTCATTGACCACATCAAAGTTCAATGTGTGGGGAAACAAAGAAACTGTAAAATCCAAATTTTAAATGAAGCACAACTACAAAAATATTTAGTTCCAAATACATGCATTCAAGTAAAAAAATGTAATATATAATTGTCCCAGACGTGTGCAACCCCTTTACCTTGTAATATCCTGGATTGCCTTTATGTTTAAAGCTGTAGTTAGTAGAACATATCAGGTTCCACGTGCGACCTGTTTAAATAAGGTCTATTTTCTAATAATCTACATAAACTATATACATTTATTATACATTGTCTGTGGACATGACCTGTTATGTTGTGGTCTGCGGGATGCTACACTTTCACATGATTCAGCGAGTCTCATTTACCATCTCTTTTGTCCTGTTATTGTCTGCAGTTACCTTGGACTTGGATTAATGTCAGCAAGACTGCAGATCATGGGAGGCACTGAAGGAAAGCCATGTAAGTTGTTTTTGTTTTTTTGTTTTTTCTTTGCTTTTCTTTATAAGGCCGGGTTTACGCATAGCAGAAATGCGGTGGGACTTTTCAGCTGTTTTGTTATCTGCAGGTGTATAGTAACAATCATCTGATTATTGCTTTTTTGTTGCATTTTTTTTTTTTTACCTTTTATCCAATGTGTTTTTGGTGAAGATTTGAAGCAACTTCTTCAATGTTTGTTTTTTTTGTTTGTTTGTTTTTTTATAGAAAAGTTTTGACTCTGCAACTGAGCTTTTTTAGCCCCAATAGAGAAAAAAATGCACAGTTCAGCTGCCTCTTTAAATGATGAAATTTTATTTATTTTACTCACATACATAGAGCCATTAATTCCTCAGCGCTTTACTGACATGATCATCGCTGCCCCCAATGGGGCTCACAATCTAGATTCAGTATGTGTTTGGAGTGTGGGAGGAAACCGGAGAACCTGGAGGAAACACGGGGAGAACAGACAAACTCCTTGCAATCCTTGGGACGCTGGTAGCTCATCATGAGCCATGTAAATGCCCCTGAACTGCAGCTTGTTACCTACTGAGGTGATCTCACCTGGAATTAGGAATGGACAGACATTTCGATCATGTAGAAGTCTATGGAGATACAGAACTATTATTACTCAGGGGGAAGATTACTGAGAGCGCATATTGTAACTGTAGATTTTAGTTGGAAAATACAAATCTATTCTTTTATTCTTTTTTTCCAGTGCAGCCAGGTGGAGCGTTAATAACGTCTTGTATTACACCAGGCTTTGTCACAGAGTTTAACCACGCAGGAATAACGTACAAAGTGAAGGGACAGAATGACTGTAAGAATACTCCTTCATATTAGTTATATGATAATGTTCTGCATCATTCTTCTATGCAGCTGTGCTACCTAACGTGTTTTGTTTGAGTATTATGTGCTTCATTTATTTAATGAAAGTCTGAAAAAGAGATTATTATGGAATTTGTTAAAGGGAATCGGTCACTCCCTGGGACTTTTCAGACCTCTAATCTGGGCATACAGGTGGTAGAAATGTAAATTAATTTTGACATACTTCCCATCCGGGGGACGTGAAGAAATCCACGCCTATTAGCCTCATTTCTATATATCCCCCCCCCTGCACATCACTGAGCCCTGTGAGGTGCAGTTCCTGTGGCCGGATCTTGCGCCTGCGCGATTTACCTTATACAGAAGGCGCAGTAATCCCTGCCGTCTGTATAGCCTTGTGGAGCAGGAAACTTGTGCGCAGGGTCTGGTGAGTCACGCTGCCTTCCCGGCGCGTCCACACAAGTGTCCTGCTGCTCCACAAGGCTACACAGACGGCAGGGATTACTGTGCCTTCCAAGCAAGGTAAATTGTGCAGGCGTGGGATCCGGTCACAGGAACTGCACCTCAGAGGGCCCAGTGACGTGCAGCGGAGGGGGGAATGTGGAAATTAAGTTAATAGGTGGCGATTTCTTTGCATTCCCCGGACAGGAAGCAAGTCAAAACTAATTTAATAAAAAGCAATTTCAAAGCAAGCTAACCTCTACAGGTAAGTATAGATTCACATTTCTATCACCTGAATGCCCACATTAGAGGTCTGAAAAGTCCCAAGGGGTGGCAGATTCTCTTTTAATATTATGAATAATTTTCTTATTGATTTAAAACACTTGACCTCGCAGTGTGATTCTCTTCGTCAGTACAATTACAGGCAATAGCAAATATAGAAGGTTCTGTATTTGTATTATTTTTTTTTTAGTAGTTAAAAAGTTGCAAATATATATAACCTATTTTTTGGACTATAAGACACACCAGACCACAAGATGCACCTAGGTATTAGAGGAGGAAAATGTAGGCAAAAAATTTGGTCATGATGCCCTGTTATGGGGGTCTGCTGCTGACACTGTTATAGGGGTAATGTCCCCCAATTCTGTTAATATACCCCATCCTGGTATTCATGGCACCCCAATCCCCCATCCTGGTATTGAGATCCCCCCCCCCCTCATCCCTCTTCCTGGTATGTATGGCACCCTTCATCCCGGTATGTATGGCACCCTTCATACCGGTATGTATGGCACCCTTCATCCCTGTATGTATGGCCCCCCTCATCCTGGTATGCTTGGCACCCCCTGATCCCCATCGCACTGCACAGAAAAAAATAAACAATTATACTCACCTCCTCGCTCTTCTAGTGCTTGTTCCCGCTCTGCCGGAATAGTCACTGCTCCCCACGCCGGGACTGTGTGTGTGGGGAGCAGTGACCATTCATTCTCCCTAATAGCACGCATTCTGTAGCCACAGCGCGACTCCTGCTGCGCTCTGCTGTCAGCGTGCCCGCTATTAAAGTCCATGAATATTCACCACACCCACGGTGTAATGAAGGAGTTAATAATGGGAAAACTGCCGCTATGCACTCATGCATTTTTTTCCCCTTCTCCCATGACAGCACCACCTGAGAGAGGGTATCCGCCCACCAAGGACAGGAACCTACTTAATTAAATAGGCGGTACCTCTCCTCCGCATCAGTTTTGGTTCCTGTCCCTGATGGGAGCCTCACCAGGTGGTACCTCACGTACCTGGATTATGGACGGTGCGGCCTGGAGGCCGTGGAAGCAGCAGATGGTCCCTGTTCCCAGCCCGTCTGGCTGCTGCCCGGGTCTGCGTGTGGGGAGGAGGTGCTGTTTTTTTTTTTTGGATTCCTCCCCGCGTGCGCCGGGGCCTGCGGCCGGGTCTGCGCCTCGCAAAGATGAACTGAGCGCGCCGGCCGGCAGGTCTTCCGGGCTGCGCACGTGGGGGTCGCGTCGCACCCTGTGACGGAGCGCGCCGGAAGTCCGGGCTGCGCACGTGCGGGGTGCTGACGCGCCCTATCACGGAGTGCGCCGGAAACCGGGTCTGCGCATGCGCGGGTGGGAAGCTGTCATCCCGCTGCAAGCGCGCCGGGTGCCGCTGGGCTGCGCACGCGCAGAGGGCTAAAATTTAAAAAAAGAGAGAGATTTGAGATGAGCACGCTGCCGGAAGGGGAGGAGCCTAAAGGAGGTGGAGCCCTACTGCTTTTAAGGATGGGGAGCAATCAGGATGGCGGTGTCTGCATCCCCGCCATGATGGATGAGGAACCGCAGTCACCTGGGCAGCAGCTGTCACCGCCACAGGAAGTACAGCAGCAGCCACAGCCATCAAAGCAGCGCAAGCAGCTCAAACAAATGGAACGAGAATCTTCCCATCGACAAAGTCACAGCAGTGAGGGGCGTACGAGTTCCGGCAAGACTGGTCAGAAAAGACTTCGTCAGTCCACCTCCGCCAGATGGGAGCCCTCATGTGAACGGCAACCACCGCCTCCGGTACCCTAGTCTGAACGGCGGTGTGGTGAGTGATCTTCGTGAAAGTCTCACCTTGAATAATGTGCTCTTCTCTCTCTCTCTTTTCCTCCTTCTTCTCCTTTTATTTCTTGGGGCAGGAGGCGAAGAAGTGTAGTGCTAAAAGTAAAAACAGGGAGTGTGCTTTATGCAAAATCGGTCTTCCCACCTCCTATGCCAAAAACCTATGCTCGGACTGTATTCAGAAAACCATTGCAGAGGAGTCCCCCAGGTTTTCTTTAGAATTAAAGGATCTAATCCAGACAGAGGTCAGAGAGTCTTTAAGAGGCTTAACCTCACTCAAAAAGAAGAAGCGAAAACTAGTTTCTTCAGAATCAGAGGAATCAGTGGAGTCCCGTTTTATGAGAGAACTGCCTTCCTCCTCTAATCACTCCTCATCGTCATCGGAGTCTTCGGATGATGATGGGGGGGGCAGACCTTGTTTTTCGGTTGATAATACTGAGAGACTAGTTAAAGCCGTCAGAGGGACTATGGGTATTACCGATACCAAAGTGCCCAGAACAGTCCAGGATGTTATGTTCGGGGGCTTAGACCAAAGAAGGAGACGCTCATTCCCGGTCAATGACAGGATTAAATCTCTGATAGAAAGGGAATGGAAGAAACCGGAGAGGAAGGGTCAGCTGCCGTCATCCTCCAAGCGGAGGTACCCCTTTGAGGATGAGGATGCGGCTAAATGGGACAAAACCCCTAAGATTGACGTGGCCATTTCAAAATCTTCAAAAAAATCCACTCTGCCCTTTGAGGATTTAGGAGCCTTAAAAGACCCGCTGGATAAAAAAGCGGAGTCCTTCCTTAAGCAAACCTGGGAGTCGTCAGCAGGGGCCCTTAAACCGGCAGTAGCAGCGACCTGCACTGCTAGATCTATGATGATCTGGCTTCAACAATTGGAAGACCAGATCAGGGGGAATGTGTCCAGGGAGAAAATTCTATCAGACCTTCCTCTTATGCAGGGAGCGGCTGCATTCCTGGCAGATGCATCGGCAGATTCAGTTAGGCTGGCTGCCCGGTCTGCAAACCTCTCTAATGCAGCCCGTAGGGCGCTATGGCTCAAGAGCTGGCCAGGAGATGTGCAGTCAAAGTCTAAACTGTGCTCAATCCCTTGTGAGGGGGACTTCTTGTTCGGCAAAGGTCTAGATGACATCCTAGATAAAGCCGCAGACAAAAAACATGGATTTCCCACGGTGTCTGGTTCCCGATTTAACAGTTCCTTTCGGAAGAGAAAATACAGCCGCAGTAAAGCTCCCAGAGACCAAGGTAGCTGGAAAGACCGAAAGCCGTATAGCAGAGGCTTCATGTTTGGGGGTCCCTCCTCCAAGAATAAGAAAGCCCCTAAGTGACAGTTCCCCCAAGGTGGGAGGAAGATTGTCCCACTTCCTGCCTGCCTGGAAGGAAATTTCATCCAATTCTTGGATCTTAGGGATAATCAGGAGGGGGCTCACATTAGAGTTCAAAAGCAGGCCCAAGAACACTGTCAAAATATCAGCCCCCAGAGGTTTAGCGGAACAGATAGCCTTACAGCAGGAAGTTCTCTCTCTGCTCATGAAAGGAGTTCTGGTGGAAACACCTGCACCCGAGCAAGGAAGAGGATTCTATTCGACTCTCTTCCTAATAAAGAAGCCGGACGGCTCCTTCAGGACCATTGCGAACTTAAAGAGACTGAACGACCATTTAATCTACAGGCCTTTCAAGATGGAAACAATAAAATCGGCCATAAAGATGTTATTTCCGGACTGTTTTATGTGCGTCCTCAATCTGAAGGACGCCTACTACCACGTCCCGATTTTGCCAGATCATCAACAGTTTCTAAGAGTAGCTGTACAATTCGGCAGGCACGTAAGGCATTTTCAGTTCGCAGCTCTTCCCTTTGGCATTTCCATGGCGCCGAGAGTCTTCACAAAAATCATTCTGGAGGTCACAGCGCACTTGAGCGAAAGAGATATTTTGGTCATCCCTTATCTGGACGACTTCTTAGTAGTGGGCAGATCAAGTCAACTCTGTGCTCTAGCCCTGGCGGACGTCATGGCCAGTCTAAGACGCCTAGGTTGGCTGTTAAATCTGGAGAAGTCAAGGCTGGAACCAAAGAGGGTTCAGTCTTTCCTGGGTCTCATTCTGGACTCAGAAAACCAAACCTGTCTTCTGCCAGAGGAAAAGAAACTGAAGATCAGATCCCTAACATCTCAGGTTGTCAGCAATCCGACCATGACCCTGAGGAGTGCAATGTCTCTGTTGGGTACAATGACGTCTTGCATCCCGGCGGTTCAGTGGGCCCAGCACCATTCCAGATGTCTTCAACAGGAGATTCTGGCAGTGGACAGGCAGCTCAAAGGTCGCCTGAATGGGAAAATATCTCTTCCAGATGTTGTGATCAACTCCCTGGACTGGTGGACATCTCCGGTCAACCTATCTTTGGGGGTTCCTTGGACCTTCCAGGTGTCGGATACAATTACAACAGACGCAAGTGCGGAAGGTTGGGGAGCTCACCTAAGGGATCGTTCTGTACAAAGCCTCTGGTCGGACAGCGCGACAAGTCTCTCTTCCAACATGAAAGAGCTGTTGGCAGCCAGAAACGCGCTAAAAGAATTCAGTTCTGTTCTTCAGGGTCCTCACGTCAGGATAATGTCAGACAACAGATCAACAGTCGCCTACATCAATCATCAGGGGGGTACCAGGTCTCTCCCTCTGATGTTAATAGTGGATCAGATCTTCAGGTTTGCCGAGAGTCGGCTGGTTACGCTCTCGGCACTGCATATAAAAGGGGAAGAGAACATAAAGGCCGATTTCTTGAGTCGTCACATCTTGAAACAAGGAGAGTGGGAGTTGAATCCAGCCGTTTTTCAGCAGATTGTGGATCGGTGGGGACAGCCCCAGATAGATCTGTTTGCAAACAGACACAATCGGAAGACCGAAACCTTTTGCTCCCTGAATCCAAAAGAGGGGGCGTTTGCGGTGGACGCGCTGCAGATTCAGTGGGATTTCACTCTAGCTTATGCCTTTCCCCCTTTAGTACTGATCCCTACTATCCTGAGGAAGATCCGAGAGGAACGGGCGAGGGTTATATTGATCGCCCCGTTCTGGCCCAAGAGACCATGGTTCACTTGGATGAAGAGAATGTCCCAAGCAGATCCATGGGTTCTTCCGGACATCCCGGATCTCCTCAGGCAGGGCCCAGTCTGTCATCCCCAAAGAGCGGGCCTGCATTTGACGGCTTGGATTTTGAGAGGTCGCTATTGACGCAAAGGGGGTTTTCTCCGGATCTTGTTACTACCCTTCTAGCAAGTAGAAAGCCGATAACAACTAGAATCTATGGTAGAACCTGGGCTAAGTTCTTGTCTACCTCGGGTCAGTCTGCCAAAGGGAGGATTCCTATTGAGGCCATGCTAGAATTCCTCCAGAAGGGGTTAAACATGGGACTAGCCACCAGTACTCTTAAGGTACAGGTATCGGCTCTGGGGGCACTGTATAATTATGACTTGGCAGCAAATAGATGGATCATTAGATTTATTAAAGCCTGTCATAGATCCAGACCTATTCCTGTTCCAAGAATGCCTCCTTGGGACCTTAATTTAGTTCTGGAAGCATTAACCAAACCTCCCTTCGAGCCCTTAGAGAAGGTTTCAGAAAAAATCTTAACTTTAAAGACTGCGCTATTGGTGGCCCTGACATCAGCTCGTAGAGTCAGTGACTTACACGCACTATCCGTTAACCATCCATTCACTCAAGTATGTATGGATAGAGTAATCTTAAGACCAGACCCAGCCTATCTTCCAAAGGTAGCCTCCAAGTTCCATAGGACGCAAGTAA
The DNA here is from genome assembly GCF_046119375.1 of Phyllobates terribilis. Classification (NCBI taxonomy): domain Eukaryota; kingdom Metazoa; phylum Chordata; class Amphibia; order Anura; family Dendrobatidae; genus Phyllobates; species Phyllobates terribilis. Next base: position 847,532,741 of record NW_027362763.1, read on the forward strand.
TCACTCTCCCTTCCTTCTATCCTAATCCTAGGGATTCTGAGGAACATAAGCTTCACACCTTAGATGTTAAGAGGGTGTTAGTCCAGTATTTGGAAGTGACAAAAGCCTGGAGAAAGAGTGACGCTTTATTTATATCCTTTCAGGGGGCTAGGAAAGGACTTAAGGTTACAAGGGGGACCATAGCTAGATGGGTCAGGGATACTATTACCTTAGCCTACTCTTCTAGCAATCTGCCGGTTCCTGAGAACCTGAAGGGCCCATTCCACCAGAGCGGTAGTTGCTTCCTGGGCTGAGAAGGCGGATGTGCCCATCGACATTATATGTAAGGCGGCAACTTGGTCATCCCCCGCTACATTTTACAAACATTACCGTCTTGACCTTTCCTCTTCTACTGATCTGTCCTTTGGTAGAAGGGTGTTGCAAGCGGTGATCCCTCCCTCTGGTGTCTGATCTCTATAAATCTCTCAGGTGGTGCTGTCATGGGAGAAGGGGAAAAGATCCTAGTTACTTACCGGTAACGGGATTTTACAGAGCCCATGACAGCACCCTATTAATTCCCTCCCCTTTATCACTGTGGTGTGCACTTTTTTAAGGTGTTTAGTACATATGTTGAGGTGGTGGTTATGTAGTAACCTGTCTTCGGAGGCCCTCTCATGCTCTGAAACAAAACTGATGCGGAGGAGAGGTACCGCCTTTTTATTCAGTAGGTTCCTGTCCTTGGTGGGCGGATACCCTCTCTCAGGTGGTGCTGTCATGGGCTCTGTAAAATCCCGTTACCGGTAAGTAACTAGGATCTTTTTCTATGTTGTCTGTACAGTCAGAACAGCATGGTATGCATACTTTATGGAAGCTGCAATGTATGGGAATTAATGCTCAAAGAAATGTCAAAGTTCTCAAGTTACAGTGATAAAAAAAAAAAAAAAGCAATGTTTGTTTTTTGGCTATATATCATTTTGATAAGTTTTCCAGCAAAATGACATAGCCATTAACATTGCAACTAGAATGGTTCAGAAAATAAAAACTGCTAAAAAATAAACTGTTGATAAAGGAATTATAAAAGTTAAGTTGTTAATAAAGACTGAAATCATGTAATGTCTAATGAATTATTTCCTTTGCCTCTAAGCATTTTTTGAATCTTCTTCATGGAGTTTCTTGTATCCTTTTTTTACCTTTCTGTTCTTGATATTAAACAATGCTTTCAATTAACTGTGGCTTTTTTTTAATGTACAGTGAAATCTTTATATGACTCATGTTCTAAAAGTGTAGAGAAGATGCTGACTGGCAAAGTAAACCGCGCTGATGAAGTGGCAACTCTGTTCGTTTATGCCTTTTCTTATTATTTTGATCGCGCTGAGGACACACAATTAATAGGTACAGAACTGGGTAGACTTTATTTTTTAAATATATACACATTTATCTATGTTTTTATAGATATTAGAAAATAATTAATAATCATTGGCTCTTTTATTATAACCATGTTTTTTTTTCTTTCTTTTAAAGATCCAAGTGTTGGTGGCTATCTAAAAGTGAGAGATTTTGAAACAGCAGCCATAAAAGGTCAGTCCCTTTGAAATGAATGCTGGGTTAATTAGCTTTTTTTTAAAATCCCACTAAACGAATACAGGATAGTTAAAAAAATAATAATAATAAAAACCGCAGAATCAAGCATAATATACTACTTTTTTAATAGCATTGAGGGCCCTGGACCATGGGTAAATAAATCCCCTGCCACTAGAAGGTTTGCACTAAATAAAAATCATGTTGGTTCCTCTTGGTTGACTGTACCATCTAGGCCTAGGACACTAGGCAGCTCATTTTTAGTTTAATGTCCATAGGAAGCAGACACTACTTGTGCAATTTTTTTTCCTTTTCTTTTTCTTAGGTGGGCATGGATGTGCCCTAACTTTTATTTTTTCTTTCACTTCAGGGAGGATACACCGTGCACTCCACATTAGTGTACTTCCTTACGATCGCCACATCTCCACCGGTCATCCATTCTTGAATGCTGTTGCCGCAGCTGAGTGCTTGTGAATAGTGAAGGGCGCAAGTGCTTGTTACTAAAAGTTTGCTAAGGGTGTTTAGGTATGCACAGAGTAGCGCGGGTGCTCGAGTGACATGTTTAAGTCCCGCAGCTGCGTGTTTACCGACTGTTAGACAACCACAAAACATGCGGGTATTGTCCATGTTTGTCAGGCAATCCCTGCATGTTTTGTGGCTGCCTAACAGCAGCAAAACATGCAGCCGCGGGACTTAAACATGTCGAGCACCCGCGATACTCTGTACATACCCAGGCAAACTCAAGTAACGAGCACTTGCGATGATCACTATTGGTGAACCATGGTCATGAAAGATCAACAAAGGAGTACAGGGGTCTGAATAGGTCGCAAGAGTAGGTGCAACTACCCCGTTTATTGTTGGAGAGTTCCTTTTTACTTGAGTACTCCTGGCTTCCAGCCCTGAGGACTGCTCTTCCTGCATTTCTTCCTCCTGCACCTCAGAAGCCTCCTGTTTGCAGCTTCTGCCGCCTTTCATCCACCAACATAATTTAGGGTCACAGTTCCTGAGCCTCTCCTGAGTACTAGTAGGCCTATTAGTGGGATTTTTTTTATTTTTTTTAGGCCCCATGTCCTCTTTACGGCAAGACTTGCCTAGGCAGCCCCCCATCACACTGGTCCAACTATCTTATTTTCTCGTGCTGTGACAAATGTTTTCCATGTAGTCAACCAGGCTCCCTATGCATGCCTAGTGCTTTATCCTCCTACCCGCTCAAGACCTCTAAGGAGCAGAGCCCTGCAGAGATGGTCAGTCCTTTGACTCAGGCCAGAGGAAACCCAATCTATAGTCCCCCGAGTGCTTGTTAATAGTTCCCTTGTCGGTGTTCTCTTGTCCAGTCTGTTTCCTTAGCTCTTTCTGAGATTGAGGAATCTACCCCCCACCCTCCTCTGCACAGAACTCTCACAAGAGACTTAGGAAATATTCCTAAAGTTAATCTTCTTTAGAACACTCATGGGATAGTGCAACAGCAATTGAGAGCACTCGTCTCCATGCCCAGTCTGAAACACCGCTGACTCAAAATCTGAGCTCAAGGAGGATACTAGGCTCTCCACAGCTACACAGAACTTTATCCAGACCGTGATTGACGCACTCCAAGTCAAGGATGAGTTCACCTCTCCTTCTGGGAAGCGATTACCGTGTGTCCGCACTACTGGCAACATATCGCCTTTCTTAACCACAAAGACTTTGACGATCTTCTTGTCAAAGAATATAAACACCCAGATAAGTGCATGCCTTCCTCTAGGAGATTTGAGGTACTTTTCCATCTTGCAAATGAATTGGATAATCTCTAGAGCCACTACCTTGCTGCTTTCAGATGCGGCGTCCCTCAGTGACCCGCTGGATAAAAAGATTCTTTCTCCCTACCAAATGCGGATTTTTTGGCATCAGGTTCTACCTTACATCTTGCTTTTCAAGGCCTGCTCAACCTGCACTAAGCTTTTGCACCATATATAAGATCCTCCTGAAGAGACCCGAATTTCTTATCGATTGGTGCACACTTCTAAATTCTTAAAAGCCAATTCTATGGCTGTTCGTCTCTCCAGTTGTCACAGATCCTGGTTTGCAGACCCAGCAACAAAAAAAGACCCTACCTGGCCTTCCTTCAGCAGAGGAAAAGCTGTTTGTTAAGCATCTAGGCAAAATTATCAAGGATGCCACAAGGATCAAGAGTGTTTGTTTTGTTTTCCAAGTACTGTAGACGATCCCAGAGGTTTCACTCCATTCATGACCGTTCTTCTTGTGGAGGTGACAAGAAGTCCCTCCTTTATCCCCCCCACCGAGGGCCAAGCAGCCCTCATTCAAACCAAAGCCTTTCTGACACACACGCCCCAAGGCAACACAGCTGTCTACTTCCAGGACCTCCAGCACATGATGGTCCCTACCCGATCACACACACACACCGCTTCAAGTCTCAAAACATCGTTTAAGATGGGGGGTGGTATCTGGGGGGGGGTCACAAGATCAAATTCTTCTTTCTGCCTCCGAAAAACATTTTTATTTTTATTTCCCCCCTCTGATGTCTGGACTTTGCTCTCCTCCAAGCCATCCACAACCTTGAGCTTCAAATCGTTATTGTTCCTGTCTGTTGCACTGCCTTTTGAACAAACAGCCCTGAGGGTCTTCACCAAAGTTTTTGCCCCCCTCCAATGGCACTCTGTATCACAGGGGAGGTAATCATCCTTTATCTGGCTGATCTTTTGGTGAATGCCTGGGAGGAGAATCTGAGTCTCCAAATCGCTTTGGATTACTTAGACACGACTTCTGTTGGCTGATAGTAGTCTTCATCTGTTCTAACGCCATCGCAGTGCCTGGAATTTCTAGGCAGGAATTTCAACACTCAAGTGGGTAGGGTCCTTGTTCCCTCAGACAAGCTTTCCATTCTTCAAGCTGAAATGAGTGTTCTGGGCAGCATGTTCTTAGTCTTTGAGGTTTTAGTGTGCTTTCACATTGCATTTAGTTACACGTTCATGGGCCCCGTCAGGGCTTGCGTCCGAACCTACCTTCCCCCGCAGCAAAATGGTATTTGGATGTGTGCGACAAAGGGGCCATAGATTATAATCTACTAAGTCTGCTTATCTGCCTCTAGGTGTACACGCCCGAAAATGATGAACGGCTGAGCGCACATGCACTCTGCCGGCACCATTATAGTCTATGGCCCCATCGGCGCTTACTTCCGAATCCTGTCTTGTGGGGGGTGGGGAGGGTTTGGATGTATGCCCCGATGAGGCCACCGAGCATGTAACTAAACACAATGTGAAAGCACCTTACTCTTTGCCTAATATCACAACTTTCCATTCTGTCTCGCTACTTGGAGCAAGTCATCACAGCTATTTTCCCTTTTGAGTCCACAGAGACTTGGAAGTGTTTGACAGCCCCATTCTGCTTTCTGTCAGATCCTTCCATCCTCTCCAAAGTCTGGTGGTGACAATCGATGGCAAGTTATGAGCCTGGGGTGTGGTGTTCAACCATCACACTACTCAATATCTCTGGAAGTATCCCACCTCCCTATTCTCCTGGAACTGAGAGACATTTTTGGATCTCTCTCCCACTAGTCCACCCTACTCGATGACTACCCACTATGTTTGCAGGTGGACAGCTTAACAGCTGTGGCCTTCCTTACACTGGAATCCCCTTTGGTATGAGGGAAATAGATTCTTTACTGGTAGGAGCATTTCCACTGTCCACATTCCCAGCGTGTAATGCTGGCCCGTGGACATTTAGTAGAGAAAAACAGGATCCGGTAGAGTGAGCTCTTTTCCAAAAGCTCTTCAGCCAGCCATGCCTTAGCTAGCTAGTGCACCTCAGATGTAGACCTTTTTGCATCCCAACCTATACCGCCAGGTCCTGATTACCTTAGCAGTGGAGACTTTGGTAACTCCTTGGACAGAGTTTTCTGTTCTCTTCTCTCCTCTTGCCCTTATAACCTGGATTCTCAAGTAGGTCAAGGCAGAGGACGAATCCAGTGATGCTAATGGCTCCGACTGGCCTCACTGAACTTGGTACTTTGACCTTACCCAGTTGGTCACAGACTATCCATGGCCCTGAACTCTTCTGTGGAAAGTGGCTTTTCTTGTAGCAAACTCAACTTACTTCAGAGTTCTCCATCAGGATAAGGTAGTCTTTATTCATCCCCAGGACTGTTCTTTACACTATGTGGATCCATTATAGGTGCCTTCTGGCATTCTCTTTGTGATTCCTGATGTCTCACGCAAGAGCCTTTCGACCTTCAAGATGACCATTTTCAAAAGGATCAGGTCGCTGTATTGGAAGCTTACAATGCCACGGGCAAATCTTCCACAAGCGAGGTTGAGCGTCTATTTTTCAGGTCTGCAAGGCTGCCACACATTTTCTAAGTTCTACAAGATTTCCTCTGTGGCTTCTGCTGATGTCACCTTGAATCATAAGGTGCTGTAGGCGACTGTCCTGGTAGACAACGCATATGGTTAGCTTTTTTTTTTCTCACAAATTGGGACTGCCCTGGTAGTTCCATGGTACTTTGTGCCCTAATGGTATTAACGAGAAAATTGGATTTTTGAACTTGCCTTAAATTTCCTTTTTCTCTTATTACAATGGGGGACACAGCTCTCTCACTATTCTTTGTCCGGGATCATTTATGATTGCCTGTGGGCAATGTTTTTTGTTTTGTACTTCCCCAGTGTTTCGACAGCCCATTGAACCTCTACAAGTAAAATTCACAGAACTTTCCTGGGCTGCCAAATGTCAGATCTGCTGGTTATGCGCTGATAATTCATTCTTTCTTGCATCATTGCATAACTGAGATATGTTGGGTAGGCTATAGGCCAAATTGGTTAGGTAGTATATGCTCAGTTGTCCTAATACTATACATACAGTGGGGCCTCCATTACAGCTCCGCAGAGGTTGTTAATGAACCTTAATAAATCTCCATTCTCGAGCCCTAATTGTGTCCTACATAATCCATGCAGGTATCTAGATGGGGCATTTTTACAGATGTTCTATATTTTTTTTAAAGTTTGGGTAATGAAGAAAAAACCCCATTCTAATATCCTTATGACCTAAAAAAGCGTATAAAAAATTGACACTATTTCTGATAACAAGTAGTACTAGGGAAAAATCAGTGGCTGTAGGTTTTAATCCCTCATATCCTGCTGGAAGCTGAATACTTGTGCAGATATTGGTCATGGGGGAAGACTGCTTGCCTCCATGTAACTGACATTTGCATGATTCCTAGCTTTCATCAAGAGGATAAATACTGCTTAAGAAATGGAAAATGGGACGTACCCATAGTGATGGTGCAGTCTACCTTTACTAGCGAGCACCCTTGATATGCCATGGGTAACTTATTTAATGGAGGAAGGGTCTTTAAAAAAATTCTAGAATAAGGGGATTCACATAATGGAGCAATGAGGAAAATCTAACTTCTTTACCTGGATAATACAAAGAATAGATAATTTAAGGTTTACTGGTTATGACTATGTATATATGTATATTGTGTCTGTAGTATCTGGAAATATCTGTAGAATAAATGTGCTTCTTTTTTTCCCTGTTAGAATGTACAAGTATAGAACAGACGGCAGGCAGCAGTCCGTACCTCTGTATGGACCTCACATATATCACACACATCCTTCAGGATCTTGGGTTTTCAAAAGATAAACGCTTAAAGGTAACGTTACTGGTTTGCCCAGTTATTTTAAAGGGGTTTTTTATATTAAAACACATGTCCTTGTGCCTTATAACCTCAACCCTGGTTTTGCTGTTGATGGTTTTCTTTTTTTCCTCTAACTTTCCTCATACCTATGTCCTGATCTCTATTCAGCCCCCTACCGTAGAATACATTTGCTGTGTGTCAGTGCTATATGACTTTTATTTTCCTTAAAGACACACTGTGGGCAGAATTAAAAAGCTTACACAGAGACTGAGATGGAGGAACACAACACAGGGATTCAGGAGAGCTCTGAAGCAAAAATCACGCAACCCAAGCCTGTACTTGGCAAAGCTCAGCTTGCTGTAATATGTCTTCGTGAACATCATTTCCAAGAGCTTATCCTTAGTGATATTCGGATTGTAACTATGGATGGGGTTACCTAAAAAAGGGGCTTAAAAATTACCAAAAATATACGACATAGGTGGACAAAGCTGTAGCTGAACATTAACCCCTTAAGCCCCGCGGGTGGTTTGCACGTTAATGACCGGGCCAATTTTTACAATTTTGACCACTGTCACTTTATGAGGTAATTACTCTGGAACGCTTCAACGGATCCCCCTGATTCTGAGATTGTTTTTTCGTGACATATTGTACTTCATGATTGTGGAAAAATTTCTTCAATATCACTTGCGTTTATTTGTGAAAAAAACGGAAATTTGGCGAAAATTTTCAAAATTTTGCAATTTTCAAAATTTGAATTTTTAAGCCCTGAAATCAGAGCGATATGTCACACAAAAGAGTTAATAAATAACATTTCCCACATGTCTACTTTACATCAGCACAATTTTGGAACCAAAATTTTTTTTTGTTAGGGAGCTATAAGGGTTAAAAGTTGACCAGCGATTTCTCATTTTTCCAACAAAATTTACAAAACCATTTTTTTAGGGACCACATCACATTTGAAGTCACTTTGAGAGGTCTTTATGACAGAAAATACCCAAAAGTGACACCATTCTAAAAACTGCACCCCTCAAGGTGCTCAAAACCACATTCAAGAACTTTATTAACCCTTCAGGTGCTTCATAGGAATTTTTTGAATGTGGAAGAAAAAAATGAACATTTAACTTTTTTCACAAAAATGTTACTTTAGACCCAATTTTTTTTATTTTCACAGGGGTAACAAGAAAAAATGGACCGCAAAATTTGTTGTGCAATTTCCCCTGGGCACGCAGATACCCAATATTTGGGGAAAAAACACTGTTTGACTTTTTGATTGTAAAATTTGCTTGAATAATTAGCGGACACCATGTTGCGTTTAGAGAGCCCCTGTGTGCCCAAGCATTGGAGCTCCCCCACAAGTGACCCCATTTTGGAAACTAGACCCCCCAAGGCACCTATCTAGATGCATAGTGAGCAGTTGCAACCCCCAGGTGCTTCACAAATTGATTAGTAAAAATGAAAAAGTGAAAAAAAAAAAACACTTTTTCATTGTTCCGAATCAATTTGTGAGGCACCTAGGGGTTCCAAGTGCTCACTCTGCATCTAGATAGGTGCCTTGGGGGGTCTAGTTTCCAAACTGGGGTCACTTGTGGGGGAGCTCCAATGTTTGGGCACACAGGGGCTCTCCAAACGCAACATGGCGTCCGCTAACAATTTGAGCCGATTTTCCATTCAATTTGTTAGCGGACACCATGTCGCGTTTGGAGAGCCCGTGATGTGCCTAAACAGTGGAGCTCCCCCACAAGTGTCCCCATTTTGGAAACTATACCCCTCAAGGATTTTATTAAGGTGTATAGTGAACATTTTGAACCCAGAGGTACGGCACAGAATTTGTTTACATTAGGTCATCATATTGAATAAGTTGTCATTATTCTTGAGCGCAAGTGCTCGCTACTTGAGTTTGCATCGGGTACTCAGGTATGCACCATGTACAGCGTGTGCTCGAGTGACATGCTCGAGTCCCTGCTCCGCATGTTTCACGGTTATTAGACACCCAAAAAAAAACATGCGGGGATCGCTCGTGCATGGCAGGCAATCCCCGTAAAGTTTTTTGGCCGCGAAGCATATGGGGCAGAGACTCGAGCATGTCACTCAAATACCCACGATGCTCAATGCATACCAGAGCACCCGATGCAAACTCAAGTAGCGAGCACTTGCTCTCAACACTAGTCGCCATATCGTCATCTTTTTTTCTTACTTTTGAAAAAAATCCCAACCCCAGCCCTAGCCCCAGCACAACCCTAGCCCCAGCACAACCCTAGCCCCAGCACAACCCTAGCCCCAGCACAACCCTAGCCCCAGCACAACCCTAGCCCCAAACCCAGCCCTAACCCTAGCCCAATCCTAACCCAAGAGTTTATTTTTGACGCCGTTCCTTGTGCGGTATAAGTGATTAGACGACTTTATTCTTCGGGTCGGTGTGATTACAGCAATGCCAGAATCATATGGGGTTTTTATGACTGACAGCTGTCACACACTAAAAGACGCATTTTTTGTAAAATCTAGTTTTTGCATCGCCATATTTTGAGAGCTATAATTTTTCCAGATTTTGGCAGACAGTCATGTGACGGCTCGTTTTTTGCGGGATGACTTGACGTTATTGGTGCCATTTTCAGGCACGTGACATTTTTTGATCGCTTTCTATTCCGATTTTTGGGAGGCAGAATAAACAAAAACCAACAATTCAGGAATTGTTTTTTTTTGTTTTTTTTTTATTCTGTTCCGCGTGTGGTAAAATTGATGAGGTAGCTTTATTCTTCGGGTCAGTACGTTTACAGCGGTACCACATTTGTATCATTTTTCTATGTTTTGGCGCTTATACACAATAAAAGCTATTTTATAGAAAAAAATATTTTTTAGTATCGCTTTATTCTGAGAGCTATAACTTTTTTATTTTTCGGCTGATGGAGCTGTATGGCGGCTTGTTTTTTGCGGGACGAGATGACTTTTTCAGCGGTATCATTTTTATTTATATGCGTCTTTTTGATCGCGTGTTATTCCACTTTTTGTTTGGCGGTATGGTGATAAAGCATTGTTTTTTGCTTCGTTTTTTTTTTTTTTTTTTTTTTTACCGTGTTCACTGAAGGGGTTAACTAGTGGGACAGTTTTATAGGTCAGGTTGTTCCGGACGCGGCGATACCAAATATGTGTACTTTTATTGTTTTTTTTTTTGTTTTGTTTTTTTTATAATAATATTTATTGATGGGTACATTATATTTTTATTTTTGGTGTATTATTTTTTTTATTTTTTTATAATATTTTTGCACATTTTTTTTTTTTTTTTTTTTTTTCCACTTTCACACAGTTTATACACTTTATTACTTTGTCCCACTCTGGGACTTTCACTTTTTTTTTTCTGATCGCCTGCATGGCACAGGAATGGAGCACCATCCCTATGCCATGAAGGCTGTCAGAAGTGCACAGTGTGAAGATTGCTTGGAGATGCACTGCGCATGTCCAAGCAATCTTCCTGCTCTCTGGTGACCCGGATGTTGTCATGACGACATCGGGTCGTCATGGCAACACCCGGGAAGCCTTTGCAGACTGCGCTGGAAGCCGGAAGAGGAGGTGAGTATCGCCGATCACCTCCCCTTGCCCCCGCAATGCCGCGATCGACTTCGATCGACTTCGATCGCAGCATCGCGGGGGTTAATGTGCTGGGAGCGGTGCAGGACCGCTCCCTGCACATAGTACCGGGTGTCAGCTGTGACAATCAGCTGACACCCGGCGGCGATCGCGCCCGCACAGCCTGTGTGCACGCGCGATCGCGATGACGTACTAATATCGGTCTGGCTCTTAAGTCCCAGGGCACAGACGCGTGTTAGTACGTCAGATGTTATTAAGGGGTTAAAGGCCCCCATACACATTTAGATTAGATGGCTGAATCCATTGATACCTGTGCGATTGTTTGACAGTCCAACCGGTGTGAGGCCCTCCCAACATCATGTTGGTGGAGATGAGGGTCGGGAAGCTTTTAATTTTAACACCTAATTTTTTTTTATTGATCAGATAAGTCCCTGCCAGAGCTGCTTGGCAACGGCTTTCTTTGCTCTCCCCTTTGAAAACAAATGAATGTTTGGCCAAGCTGACCATTCATCTGTATGGGGGAGTCAAGTGAGATAGCTGCCGGCCAAATCGGCACTCAGCCGTCAGGTTTCGTATGTGTCTGGCTGTGTGCACATTTCGCCGGCGGTCGTTTTCCTGAAGCGGCTTCACCGGCGGTTTTGCTGTCATTCTTTTGCGTCTTTCTCTTTATATTGTGGAGTGTAGCGAGCAGGCTGTTTCCACTGAGCGCAAACCACAAAGGTTCCTATTAAATGACAGCAAGCAGAGATCTCTAAAAATGCAAGTCAGTAATACAGAAATTCTAACTTTCTTGTATACAAAAAAATATATTTTATTTCGTCTTGGCTTATCAGAATAACTTACCCACCTCTCCTGGTCTGTCTCCTCCTTTTATCTGTGACAATTCTGCAGGATATAAATGTACCTAATGTAAGACTAAGTCCTGCTCTTTGTATTCTTTTGTCTCCACAGCTTGTTAAGAAAATCAACGATGTAGAAACCAGCTGGGCCCTCGGCGCGACATTTTATTATATGGATTTGCTGAAGAGCAATGTCTAGAACAACTTGATTAATATGATAACCTAAAGATGTAGCAAACGGCAAACTTGTGTGCCCTGACGAACCATCCTATCACTCTTATGCGATTTGTGTAACTTAGCCGCCAATTAATTGTATGGTAAAGGCCAAGCTACACAAATAGTCTAAACCTGCGTATGGCGCTTGCTACATCTGTATAGGAGAAGGGGCAAAATACTTGAACAGTTTCTGAAGTTTTCAGAGACCTTGCCATAATATGTGCCATGTAACCCAATACTGGGGTTGATTTACTTTCTTTATTTTAACTAATGTTGATTGAAACCTTAAGACCTCTGGATTGTACTGAGACTTGCATAATGTGAGAAGTCCTGTTCTAACTCAATTCTTGATTTACTCCTCTACTTCTACTCATCAGGTTGCACTGTCATGGAATTGAGATCAAATCTTTTTCTTTTTTTTTTGGGGTTGTATAAAACTGTGAATATTTTTTCTCTAATAGAGTAAAGCTCTGTTCACATAAGTCTTTTCCTTTTCTTTAAGGTATGTGCGCACACAGGTTTTTTGAGGTGTTCAAAGTAAAAACCACTCCAGTAAATGCTCCTACTTTGGGATTTTTTGGAGGAATTATTTGTTTCCTGAATGGTTTTTACAGCATTTTGGAAGATTTTTTTTTTTCCTAAAGTGTTTATTCTTATTTTTTCTTAGGTTTATTTATTTTAGTTTTTATAGCCTTTCGATTGAACAATGCCTACTTTGGAGCAGATTCCACAAGGAGACGTTTTTCAAAGAAGTGCACGTTTTTTTCAAAACCTGAAGCGAAAAGAAATGCTCAAACTGAACATATTAAACTCTAAAGTGGTTCTTTATTAAAATTAATTAAAAAAAAACTACCAGGCATTTAAGGCATTTTTTTAAGCAGACATGCTTAAAAAAAAAACTTCTTTAAAAAACAACCTCCATGTGCACATACCCTTAGAGTCCCTGTGGTTTTATTTAAATTTTTTTTATGATAAAAAATATTGATCTTAGTCTGACTATTTTCACAGTCAATACTGGAACCCAACTTAAAGTTGAGCAGATGAGTAGGAATCTATCACACTGGTAATGGCTCCAATAAGACTGTAATGACACTAGTGTGATCAGAGACTATCCCGTCCTTTCACTTTTCAGTTTCTTAATGCAGAAAACACATGGGATCTACAACAAGAAATAATAAAATGTCTAAGAATCCATATCCAACTAATGTTCAAGAATATATGGAGTTGCTGGTTTCTTAGGAGCCTGGAAGCACAAACACTCAGGATCATTTGCAGGAGTCATTTTATGAACTTGTCTACATTTAGATTAACGCAGCAGATAATAAAGAATCTTCCAGATACCAACATGGATGAAGTCTTTTAGTTGTTAAGCATCACTTTACCAAAGATTTAAAGGCTTTGTGTAGCTTGTTAGGAAATTTTGAACGTGCACAGACTATATAGATGATTTTCAATGTGATCACCGTGAATGCCAATCTATCAGAAATCTGCTTAAATAGAAATAGAGGGCTTAACATACACCCGCCTTTATAGATAAAGGTGTTGTACCATGAATGCAAGTTCTCATCTATCCACAAGTTAGTTGGCTATCTTCATCAATCCAGTAGGTAATATTGGAGTGGTGGTGCACATACAGGACTGTTGATCCATTCAGCTAGCACTACAGAGCCCCCCTCTCCTGGGATCAGTGGGAACTCCCAGCGACCAGAAACTTTTAACACCTAGCCTATGGATAGGTGATAACTTGCCTTCATTGTAAAAACCCCTTTTAATTTCATCAAGTTGCAATATAAATGATTAATTGTATTTTCTCATCTACTTGATAAAACTTTGGTGCTTTATTTCTTAAGTACAAAACACAGCTCCCTTGTTCTCCACCACCCAAGATCCAAAAAACATGGTCTACCTATCTCACCAAAACAAGGCATGTCATTATCTATATCTAATTATTATTATATTATGCAGCTAAAAGCAAATCGCCCCCTTTGCCTGCGGAGGTAAGAGGCAGCAGTTTGGGGTTGGGCCTAGTTACAATGTCTTGTTGGCACCACCGGCTGCATTAATGCCGTTACATGACCACCGATGAACTACGTGCAGGTTGATCGGTGGTCATTTAATAGCCTTTTTAGACAAGCCACAGGATGATTGTTCGTACCATTGTTCTGTGCGTATGGAATACCACTTCTCTTGGCAGCACGTCTTGTTTACACATGCAATGTGCTGCCGAGAACAAATATTTTTTTTTAAGCAAGACTAAAAAATCACTTCACTTGACAGATTAGTGTTTTGGTCCCGGGAATGCTCATCCCTGATTATTAGCCAGTGTAAATGTACCGAGTCATAGTACAAATACATGGCACAATGCTGTAATGACAATGTACTATTTCACATTAATTCAAGCCGTTCCTGTCCACTCTGGCATTAGCTCATTTTAACAAAAGCCATTAAACAGTGGTCCAGTCTCTGAATACATCTAACGTCAGAGAGGATTTACTACATCTCTGGATTCTCATAAGCAGATTTATCCTGGGGACAACTTTAAAGCACTGTTTTTATTTTTTTTTTGTAGGTACAATGTTTTCCAGCACACTCATGAAGGAGATTGTAAAAGTCTGTTTTAACTTATTAATCTGCTATTATGAACATACATTTTGTAGATATGTAAATGTTCTATTTAATAAAGATGTAGTTTTCTAATCTTAAGAGTAGTGTTTCTCTTTTATACCTTTTGTAGGGTTTCAGTGGGATATAGTCAATCTGAAAATTTGTTGTTAGGTTTTTTGGGTTTTTTTCATGCACTGTTTTTCATGCTGCCCTAGGCACTGTAAGTGGTGACGCCCCCTACTGGTAAGTCAAAATGGCAAACTAACCCGAAACACATGGTAGGAAAAGAAATACTACCATCCGCATAAAATCACAAGAATGGCAAGTAAGCATCCAATAATCAGCTCCAGAGAGATAAAAGAATCCTGCAACTATCAAAAGACGCCTACGTGAAGCCAAACTATTTGCAAGAAACCCTGGTAAAGTACCATTGATGAAAAAGATGTGTTGAAAAGGTTAGTTTGCCAAAGCACACATTTACTGACCTAAAGAGAAGCGGTGCAACAGTCTCTGGACAGATGACAGCAAGATTGTTCTTATTGGGCCTAAAGGCCGCAGACAGCCTTTGAAACGACCCATAACCTGAATTCAAACCACAGTACACACCGGGAGGTGCAAGCATAATGGTTTAGGGATGTTTCTCATACTATGGAGTTGAGCCCATTTATCACATACCAGGCACCGTAGGCCAGTTTGAATATATCAAAACTAGCTATTGAACCCGTTCTACACCTGGGTGGCGAGCATTTTTATTGGTATATGGTCTCCCATGTTGGTATGTGCTGCCCCCACCATCCTATCCCGGTATGTGTGGCACCCCTCATCCCCAATCCCGGTATGTGTGGCACCCCTCATCCCCAATGCCGGTATGCGTGGCACCCCTCATCCCTATTCTGGTATGTGTGGCACCCCTCATCCCCAATCCCATTATGCGTGGCTCCCCTCATCCCCAATCCCGGTATGCGTGGCACCCCTCACCCCAATCCTGGTATGCGTGGCACCCCTCATCTCCAATCCTGGTATGCGTGGCACCCCTCATCTCCAACCCTGGTATGCGTGGCACCCTTCATCCCCAATCCTGGTATGCGTGGCACCCCTCATCCCTATTCTGGTATGCGTGGCACCCCTCATCCCCAATCCTGGTATGCGTGTCACTCCTCATCCCCAATCCCGGTATGCGTGGCACCCCTCATCCCTATTCTGGTATGCATGGCTCCCCTCATCCCTATTCTGGTATGCATGGCTCCCATAATCCTGGTATGCGTGGCACCCCTCACCCCCCCCCCCCCCCCCCCCCACTATACACACATCCCCAAAAAAATAAACAGTTATACTCACCTTTCTTCTCTGTACTCCAGCGCTGCAGCGTCCTGTTCTGCCGGGGGAGGAGTGCGGCGCCAGAGCACCGCGCTGTCCAGCGCCATTTTGCTGAAGACGCACTGTAAATGTGTCTTCAGTAAAATGGCGCCGGATAGCGCTATGCGCACGCGCCGATCCGACGTCTCACTCTGCCCCCGGTCTCCGCTAAAGAGAGGCGCCGCGGCAACGCTCCTCCCGGTCAGGTAAGTATGGCGTCGGAGATCGCAGTGTGCGTTCAGTGCCTACACATACCGCGATCTCCCACGCCATACACCTCTTACCTGTAACAGCTGGATGCGGTCTTCTGTCTGGAGCCAGACTGTGCGTCTATCAAGGCTTCGGACAGAGACCCGCATCCCCGGTTATATTATAGATACTGAAACAGGTCATGGCGTTTCAACATGACAACGATACCAAACACACCACTAAGCGGGCAACATTCTGGCTGCAGATCAACAAGATTGATGTTATAAAGTGGCCAGCATAATCCCCAGACCTCAATGTGATGGAGAATTTGGTGAGTGACATAAAAAATGCTGTTTTTGATACAAAACTTAAGAACCCAAAAGAACTGTGGAATGTAGTCCAGTCAGCTTGGGCTGGAATATGTGTTCTCCGGTGTCAGATGTTAGTTGATTCCATGTCACACAGATGTAAAGCAGTTATCAGAAATAAAGGTCATACAACTCCAGTTGAAACCAGAAGTTTACATACACTATATAAAAATACACATATGCATGTTTTTCTCAATATCTGACATGAAATCAGAATAAACCTTTTCTGTTTTAGGTCAATTAGGATTACCATAATTTTTAATATTTGCAAATGCCAGAATAATGCGAGAGAGAGAATGTTTTAAGGCATTTTTATTACTTAATACAAAGTCAAAATTTTACATTCATTTCATTAGTATTTGGTACCATTGCCCTTAAACTGAATGACTTGGGTCAAACGTTTGGGATTTCCTTCCACAAGCTTCTCACAATAGTTGGATCCATTTCTCCTGACAAAACTGGTGTAACTGATCCAGGTTTGTAGGTCACCTTGCTCGCACCTGCCTTTTCAGTTTTGTCCATAAATTTTCAATAGGATTGAGATCAGAACTTTGTGATGGCCACTCCAAAACATTGACTTTGTTATTCTTAAGCCACTTTGTCACCATTTTGGCAGTATGCTTCGGGTCATTGTCCATTTAGAAGACCAATTTCCGCCCAAGCTTTAACTTTCTGGCTGATGGTTTGAGATGTTGCTTCAGTATTGCTACATAATCTTCTTTTCTCATGTTGCCATCTGTTTTGTGAAATGCACCAGTCCCTCCTGCAGATGCTGCCACCTCCATGTTTCACAGTTGGGATGGCGTTCTTAGGCTTCCAAGCTTGTCCCTTTTTTCTCCAAACGTAACGATGGTCATTATGCCCAAAAAGTTCACTTTTAGTTTCATCAGACCACAGGACATGTCTCAAAAAATTAAGGTCTTTGTTCCTGTGTGCATTTGCAAACATTAATTTGGCATTTTTATGTTTCTTTTGGAGTAATGTTTTCTTCCTGGCAGAGTGGCCTTTCAGCCCATGTTGATACAGTACTTGTTTCACTGTGGTTATTGACACAATCTTACCAGCTTCCACCATCATCTTCACAAGGTCTTTTGCTTTTGTCCTTGGGTTGATATGCACATATCTGACCAAAGCACGTTCATCTCTGGGACACAGAACCCGTCTCCTTCCTGAGCGGTATGATGGCTGGACATTCCCATCTTGTTTGTACTTGTGTATAATTGTTTGTACAGATGAACGAGGCACCTTCAGGTATCTTGAAATTGAACCCAAGGATGAGCCAGACTTGTGCAAGTCCACAATTCTCTTCCTGATATCTTGGCTGATTTCTTTAGATTTTCCCATGATGCTACACAAAGAAGCAGTGTGTTTCAGATGTGCATTAAAATACATCCACAGGGATGCATTAAAATACATCCACAGGTGTGTCTCTAACTCAGAAGCTTCCAAACACATGACATCATCATCATATGGGCAGTGAGGAATTGTTTCAAGGCATAGTAATCTTAGTGTATGTAAACTTTTGACTTTGCAGTAAGTAATAAAAATACCTTAAAATATTGTCTCATTATTCTGGCATTTGGCAAATATGCAAAATTATGATAATCCTAATTGACCTAAAACAGGAAAGGTTTATTCCGATTTCATGTCAGATATTGAGAAAAACATGCATATGTGTCTTTTTATATAGTGTATGTAAACTTCTGGTTTCAACTGTGCATGTGTGTATGTACAGTACAGACAAAGTTTGGACACACCTTCTCATTTGAGGATTTTTCTGTATTTTCATGACTTTGAAAATTGTACATTTACACTGAAGGCATCAAAACTATGAATTAACACATGTGGAATTATATACTTAACAAAAAAGTGTGAAACAACTGAAAATATGTCTAATCTTGTTTCACACTTTTTTGTTAAGTATATAATTCC
Organism: Phyllobates terribilis; assembly: GCF_046119375.1. Taxonomy (NCBI): domain Eukaryota; kingdom Metazoa; phylum Chordata; class Amphibia; order Anura; family Dendrobatidae; genus Phyllobates; species Phyllobates terribilis. The sequence goes on from NW_027362763.1 coordinate 847,551,010, forward strand.
ACATGTGTTAATTCATAGTTTTAAAGAAAAATCTTTAAATGAGGTGGGTCCAAACTTTTGGTCTGTACTGTGTGTGTGTGTGTATGTGTATATATATATATATATATATATATATATATATATACATACACTGTGTTCCAAATTATTATGCAAATAATATTTTCTCAGATTTTCCCAAATTACCTATATGAATTGCAGTCATTGTAATTTTCCAGTCAAATAACTATTAGAGTACAATTGAAAGGTTTTTGTACAAACTGCCTATGATAACAGTATATTTTTAAAAAAATAAAAAACTCAAACTGCACTCAAAATGCATGTTCCAAATTAATATGCACAGCAGAGTTTTCAACCTTTTCATTTTAATAAAGAACAAAAAAATGGTCATTTTTGAAATTATAAGCATTAGCAGGTTATTACAAACTGATATCAAACAGTTTTCAACTCAAAACTTTATTCTAGGTGATGTTACATTTGCACATAGGACCGCTTGTTCGAAAGGAGCTTCTGAACTCTCTTGTCCATTGAATTTGTCAGGTTTTGGATGGTTTCTGCTTCAATTGTTTTGCATGAGGACAGAATACCCTCCCAGAGCTGTTGCTTAGATGTGAACTGCCTCCCGCCATCATAGACACTTTTTTTGATGATGCTCCAGAGGTTCTCAATGGGGTTGAGGTCAGGGGAGCATGGGGGCCACACCATAAGTTTGTCCCCTTTTATGCCCATAGCAGCCAGAGATGCAGATGTGTTATGTGCAGCATGAGACGGGGCATTATCATGCATGAAATGATCTTGATGGTCCAGATGGATGGAGTGGAGGATGGCTGGTTGATGGACACCCCATGCAAACACAGCTACGGCGCTAACAAGGAGGAGGTGGAGTAATGTTTTGGGCTGGAATCATGGGGAGAGAGATTGTCGGCCCTTTTGGGATCCCTGAAGGGGTAAAGATGAACTCCATAATGTATGTTGAGTATCTCAAACAGCACTTCCTTCCATGGTTCAAGAAGAAGAACCGTGCATTCTGCAGCAAGATCATTTTATGCATGATAATGCACCGTTTCAATTGTACGCTAATAGTTATTTGACTGGAAAATTACAATGACTGCAATTCATATAGGTAATTTGGGAAAATCTGAGAAAATATTATTTGCATAATAATTTGGAACACAGTATATATATAATTAGTACAGACCAAAAGTTTGGACACACCTTCTCATTTAAAGATTTTTCTGTATTTTCATGACTATGAAAATTGTACATTCACACTGAAGGCATCAAAACTATGAATTAACACATGTGGAATTATATACTTAACAAAAAAGTGTGAAACAGCTGAAAATATGTCTTATATTCTAGGTTCTTCAAAGTAGCCACCTTTTGATGACTGCTTTGCACACTCTTGGCATTCTCTTGATGAGCTTTAAGAGGTAGTCACTGGAAATGGTTTTCACTTCACAGGTGTGCCCTGTCAGGTTTAATAAGTGGGATTTCTTGCCTTATAAATAGGGTTGGGACCATCAGTTGTGTTGTGCAGAAGTCAGGTGGATATGACGCGCCCCTGGGCCTGTGTCGCGCTGCGTTGCGCATGCGGGAGCCTACCCGGAGCCGGATCAGTAGAGGGTTGTAGTCTCGTGGCGGTGACCCGGTCCGTGCCCAGGGAGTCAAACTAGACGGCAGTCTATTAGTAGTAAATAGTTGATGACTACGCCACCCGTTGAGTGCAGCCAGGGAGCTGCTGCTGCAGGGCAGACCGCTGAGGCCGGTGGTAGGATTGTGCAGCGTGATAGTATAACCCCCAACGGGAGGGGTATGGCCTCAGGGCAGCCGACGTGGATGATGGGGGTAGCAGGAACCACTCAGAGACGGTACGGTGTAGTTCAGGGTCTTTACTGGTAACAACGATAGACCCTCCCGGAGTACTTGCTAGCAAACGGGGCCTGGTCAGTCTTTGAGCAGATGGGATCTCCCCTGGCCAGGCGTAGTTATAGGCCTCACAAACTGACTGTACTCTTCTGGCTACCTTGCTAGAAGCTGATGTAAGTAGCCCACGTCCCTGAGTGTACCGTGTGGTGCTCACCCGTATGGCCGGTGACTCGGGGCCTTCTAATGGCTTCCGCTCCACGATGGCGGTGCTGGTCCCACGCGTGTGACCGTGCCTTCGGGCTTCTGGGCCAGAGGACCTGAAATCCCCTGCCTGACGGATTCTGCTGCTGGGTAGAAGTTAGTCCCCACAGCCTCGGACTCCGGGTCCGGTAAAGAATCTTCTTAGTCAGGGCGAGCGCTGCAGCTGCCAGCCCCTGACTCCTTGGAACTCTGCTGTTTCCTATGCTGCTTCTTGTCTCCACTCTCCTTGTCTGACTCACCCTGCCTCAGCCCCGGGTTTATACAGGGGAAGTTCTTCCCCTCCCAAGACTGGGCAGGAGGTGTGGCATGCACAGGATCCCTGACCAAAGGACCTCCCACCTGCTCTCAGACATAACATTACATTACTGTGGAAAACCAGACCCCTGGGGTGCCACATTCCCCCCTAGTGAATTTTAGTACTCCGGGACTAAACACATTTAGAAAAACATAACAAGGCAAAAACATTAATAATACAATAAGAAAACATATAAAGATGGTTACGGCGTGTCCGCAACCGGGTGCAGTCTCTGAAGAAAGCAAGGTGTCCATTTCACCAACACAGGGAGACGTAACCAGGTAGGGGTCTGTCCTACCCCGAGTCCTTAACAGTCTCTAGTCCATCCTGGGTTACGCTCCAACTATATACAAGGATTCCCGGTAAATCCACCAAGGTTTCCTAAAAACAACTGGAAACACAAAATTATTCACAAGCAACAATACACAGAAAAACATAAATAAAACAATTTATACACTTTAAATTCTCCAGCGTGCGGGTAACTGGCCTCTAGTGACCCGAGTGGACCTACGGAGCTGACTGTCTGGCCCTGAACTACAGGGTGTAGGAGCTGTCAAGGGTAAACTGGGCAGCTGTCTACCGGCTCTTTGTCTCACTAGGGGTACGGCAGGCTCACTATAAGCAGAGGGTTGATTCTCCTGTTCTGCTTGTGTGGAGTCTTCTGCCTCCTGGACCGGCTGTTCTTCCAGCTCTACCCGTTGCTCCGTAGGTTCTTGGGATGATGGTTGGAGGAAGGTGAGTACGGGTACCACAACTGCACCATTGACTTGAGTCCAAGACTGAGGGAAGTCCCCGAGCACGGTACTAACCATATCTTCCCTTTCTTCCACGGGTCGATGGTCTTCTTGTTCCTCTTCAGGGTTCCTCAGTTGTTCGGGACACTTCTTCAGGTGGTCCCGGGATACAATGGCTGTGGTTTCCCCTCCGTCTTTACTGATGGTACAGACCTTCGGGTTCTCGTGGCTTGAGGGCAGTACGGTGTACGGGTCCTCCTCCCACTGGTCATCCAACTTGTGGAGCCGTCTTTTCCTCTTCAAGACCTGCTCTCCGGGTACCAGGGGAACAGCGGGAGCATACTGGTTGTAAGTCTTCTCTTGTCTTTCCCTAGCCTGACAGAGACTTCGCTCCACGCTCTCTTGTACTCTCCGGTACTGCTGCTGCCTCTCTGTGTCCCAGTCTGTTTCTGGTGAAGTGTCCTCAGGTGTCAGGACTCCCATTTCCAGGTCAACAGGTAACTTACCAGGTCTCGCCCTCATTAGGTAAGCCGGGGTACAGTTGGTGGAACCTACCGGGATGTGGTTGTATAGGTCCACCAGATCGGGCAACTTCTCAGGCCACAGACTGCGTTCTTCCAGGGGCAATGTTTTTAGCAGATCCATTACCACCTGGTTCATTTTTTCACAAAGTCCATTAGTTTGCGGATGGTAGGGTGTCGTCCTTATCTTCCGGCAGCCATACAGATTGCAGAATTCCTGGAAGACCTCCGCTTCAAAGGCAGGTCCCTGGTCCGTCAGCACTTGGTCCGGGTACCCGTGTGGACGGCAGAAGTGCTGCTGGAAGGCTCTAGCTGCTGTTTGAGCCGTTAAGCCCTTGACGGGGACGACAACCAAGAACCGGGAGTAATGATCCACGATGGTTAACGCGTAGACGTAGCCACTTCTGCTTGTGGTCAGTTTTACATGATCCAAGGCTACCAGTTCCAACGGTTGCCGGGTGACGATGGACTGCAGGGGAGTCTTCTGGCTGGCCCGGTCCTTCCTTCTCAGATTGCACGGGCCACAGTCTCTGCACCACTTCTCGATGGTTCCCCTCATGCCTACCCAGTGGAACCGCTCGCGCAGCAGGAACTCCAGCTTTTTCCACCCGAAGTGTCCAGCTCCGTCGTGGTATGCCTCCATCACCATGGCTGCGTCTCTTCGTGGCACCACTACTTGCCAGAGTAGTTCATGCGTCCGGGAGTTGACCATTCTGCGGCACAACTTCCCCTTGTAAAGGAATAGTCGACTCTTCTCCGCCCAGAGTTGTTTGGCTTCCTCCGGAGCGTCTGGTTCAAGTCGAGCCTCCGGCCGAGTCAGCATCTCCTTCACCAGTCGGACGGCAGGGTCGCTGTCTTGCGTTTCCGCCCAGTTGTAGTGGGGTAAGGGGTTCAACGTAGCAGCCTGTTTACCCCTTACCCGGTGGGAATACTGGATAGTCCCATGACGGTGGAACGCAGGGAGTTCAACTTCTTCCAGTCCCTCCGGATCTTCTCCTTCGTCCGGCAGGTTGGGCATCCTGGACAGGGCATCCGCGTTAGTATTGGAGCGTCCTGCCCGGTATTTGATTGTGAACTCGTAGTTGGACAGACGGGCCATCCACCTCTGCTCCAGGGCACCGAGTCTTGCCGTGTCCAGGTGTATCAACGGGTTGTTATCCGTATATACGGTGAACCGGGAAGAAGCGAGGTAATGCCTAAAGCGCTCGGTGACTGCCCATACCACGGCCAGGAACTCTAGCTTAAATGAGCTGTAATTCTCGGGGTTCCTTTCGGTGGGTCGCAGTTTTCGGCTGGCATAGGAGATCACTCGTTCTCTCCCCTGCTGAATCTGGGATAGTACGGCTCCTAGCCCGATGTTACTGGCGTCGGTGTAGAGGATGAAGGGCTGGCTATAGTCTGGGTACGCCAAGATTTCATCCCCCGTGAGGGCCATCTTCAGCTGGCGGAAGGACTCTTCTTCTAGCTCTTCCCATTTGAAGGGCGGCTTCTGGTTCTTGGCCTTCCGGGACTGGCCTATCAGGAGGTCCTGCATAGGCGCTGCCTTTTTGGTGAAACCGGGAATAAACCTTCGGTAGTAGCCTACCAACCCTAGGAACTGCCGCACTTCTTTTACGCTGGAGGGGCTTGGCCATCCCTTAATTGCGGTGATCTTATCGGGGTCGGGAGCCACTCCGTCAGCGCTCACCACGTGTCCCAGGTATTGCACCTTTGGTTTCAGGAGGTGACACTTGGAGGGTTTCACCTTTAGGCCGTAACTCGCCAGAGCTTCGAACACCTCCGCCAGGTGTTTCAGGTGGTCCTCATAAGTTTTGGAGTATACGATGACATCGTCCAGGTACAACAGGACCGTCTCGAAGTTTCTGTGGCCCAGACAGCACTCCATTAATCGTTGGAAGGTTCCTGGGGCGTTGCAGAGTCCGAACGGCATGCAGGTGAACTCACTAAGTCCCATCGGGGTGGTGAATGCGGTCTTCTCCCGGTCCGCCTCTGCTACAGGAACCTGCCAGTACCCGCTAGTGAGATCCAAGGTAGAGAAGAAGTTAGCAGATCTTAAAGCAGCCAATGACTCCTCTATCCTTGGTAAGGGGTACGCATCCTTGTGTGTGATACGGTTGATTTTCCGGTAATCTACACACATCCTCATGGTGTTGTCTTTCTTTTTGACTAAAACTAGTGGGGCTGCCCAGGGGCTACAGCTATCCCGGATTACCCCAGCCTCCTTCATGTCTCTAAGCATCCCCTTGGCGTGTTGGTAATGTGCAGGGGGTACGGGTCGATACCTCTCTTTTATGGGAGGATGATCTCCCGTGGGGATGCGGTGTTCTACCCCCTTGACTCGCCCGAAGTCTAACGGGTGTTTACTAAACACTCTCTCATACTCTTGAACCACCCGATAGACTCCTTGTTTCTGATGTGAGGGAGTGGAATCAGTACCCAAATGTAGTTGCTGACACCAGTCCTCCATGTCTTTCTTAGAGCCGTTACCTTCCTCCGGGTGAGATGGAGGCAAGGGTTCCACAGATTGTATAGAATTTTGATTAGTGGTATATAATTTGGCTAGCGTGGCATACCGGGGCAGGTACACTTCCCTCTCCCCGATATTTATTATGCGAATGGGCACCCTCCCATGGCGTACATTGACCACCCCCCGTGCTGTCAAAATGGTGGGCCTACTGTCTGAGTAAACTGGTTCTACCATTGCCTGGTAATCTCTTCCTCTCAGACCAATAGCTGCCCGGCACCAAATCATCATTTCACTTTTTGGGGGCATGGCAATAGGAAAAGGGTCACACATTCTTACGCTACCAATCTCACCGCCGGAGAGTTCCACTTGTTGCCGTTGCATCAGTGCCCGGATCTCTTTCTGGAGCACCCGCTGCTCGCCGGAGCTGGCGTTCTTGGCAACCTGCTGTAAAAGGAAAATCACCTCTGCAAGACAATTTTCAATTACGTTAGTTCCTAGAGTTATTTTTGGGTGACTCTCATGTTTATCAATATCTACAATGATCAGTCCCTGTGCGGCCAGTTCGACTCTACCGATTTTGAGGGCCACCTCCTTAAATCCGATCTGTGGCACGGGCTGGCCATTGCTGGCGATGATACTCAAGTCGTCGTCAGGGTAGTGGGTAATATCCGAGTCATTCCAGTACTGCTTGAAGAGCACGTATGGGATGGTGGTGACCTGTGACCCGGTATCCAGTAGGGCACTCATGGGAATGCCATCCAGTACCACAGGCAAGACTGGACGTCCTCCCACATATCTGTCGCGCCAGTTCGATGGGCCTGGTGATCTTTTTCCTGGGGGTTGGCCCTCTACCCCAGGTTGTGCCCGTTTAAAGAACAGTACCTTTCCATATGTCCGGGTTGATTGCAGCGGCGGCAGATGGGTCGTCCGTCCTCGCTGTATCGGTCACTGGGTCTTCCTCTGGCCGGTGGGGTCCTCCTTGGTCGACGCCACGGGATGTCCTCCGGTCCGGATGCCAGCTGGATCTTCCCTGGGGTGGAAACCTGTAAAGACTGCACAGTTCGGGTTAGCGCAGCAACGCTCTTAGCTAGCTCTTGGACCTGATGGTGTAGGTCTGGAGCCGGGTCATTGTCCAAAGCCTGCGCATCAGCTCCCACAGGCCCTGCTGACAAGGGCGCCGCCTCCTGGTAGTAAGTGGTAGTGGGGCGTCTGTGGGTCACAACGCCACCTGTTGCCGGTTCTCGGAGCACCCGGATGGCTCTGTCCTTGAACTGTGCAAAGTCCAGATGGGGATCCTGTAAGGCCATTGCCCGCAACTGGGTTCGGTGGGCATTGCAATATAAACCCTCTATAAATTGTTCAGTCAACAGCCTGTCCTCGTTTCCCACCCCATCAGGGTCGGTCTGCTTTATGGCCCTCAGGGCCTCTTGTAGGTTTAGTGCATAGTCCCTTATACTCTCATGCGCTCGCTGCTTGCACCCGTAGAATCTAAGCTTAATCTCGGCTGAGGTGCGGGTATCAAAGGTGTCCTTCAGCCGGGTTAGTATCCCTGCGACAGTCTTCCTCCCAGGTGGCCAGGATTTTACTTCCCTTTTGGCTGCCCCGGTTAGTTGGGCCACCAGGATGCTCACTTTTTGCTCTTCTGTGAGGGGGTACACCTGGAAGAGGCTATCCAGCTTTTCTCTAAAGTCATGCAGGGTATGTGACTCCCCTGAATACTGGGGTAGCCAAGCTGCTCCCGGGATATAGGGCATGGTGAAGGGCATAACTGCAGCAGCGGTAGCGCTGGCGGGGGTTGGGGCAGTGAAGCTCTCCTCCGTATCCGACATCTTCCTCCCCCCTAGTGGACCGTGGCCTACCTTGCGATGATCCTCTTCCGTAGGCCGCGGCTCCGCAGTGGATCGTCAGGGTTGAGGACCTTCCGTCGCGCTCCTGTGACGTCGGCGTCTGCTGGGCTCCTTCCAGGACCTTACGCAACGTCCGGACGTGAGGCGGGGCTTCAGTTCTCGCGCGCTTTCGGAGTCCACGCCCCTCTTCTTCCCGCGCGGCGTCCCCAAGATGGCGTCCAACGGCGGGAAAACTCCACGGATGGCGGGAAGAAGGCCGAAGATGGCGCCGGATGGCGGGAAACTTCACCGATGGCGGGAAGAAGGTAGAAGATGGCGCCGGATGGCGGGAAACCTCCACGGATAGCGGGAATCTTCACCACTGGTAAGTTTGAACAGTCTTTGCTTTTCAGGCACGCAGTACCCGGTGGTTGCGGGCACGAAATCCTGCCGACTACGCCAAAGTTGACGCGCCCCTGGGCCTGTGTCGCGCTGCGTTGCGCATGCGGGAGCCTACCCGGAGCCGGATCAGTAGAGGGTTGTAGTCTCGTGGCGGTGACCCGGTCCGTGCCCAGGGAGTCAAACTAGACGGCAGTCTATTAGTAGTAAATAGTTGATGACTACGCCACCCGTTGAGTGCAGCCAGGGAGCTGCTGCTGCAGGGCAGACCGCTGAGGCCGGTGGTAGGATTGTGCAGCGTGATAGTATAACCCCCAACGGGAGGGGTATGGCCTCAGGGCAGCCGACGTGGATGATGGGGGTAGCAGGAACCACTCAGAGACGGTACGGTGTAGTTCAGGGTCTTTACTGGTAACAACGATAGACCCTCCCGGAGTACTTGCTAGCAAACGGGGCCTGGTCAGTCTTTGAGCAGATGGGATCTCCCCTGGCCAGGCGTAGTTATAGGCCTCACAAACTGACTGTACTCTTCTGGCTACCTTGCTAGAAGCTGATGTAAGTAGCCCACGTCCCTGAGTGTACCGTGTGGTGCTCACCCGTATGGCCGGTGACTCGGGGCCTTCTAATGGCTTCCGCTCCACGATGGCGGTGCTGGTCCCACGCGTGTGACCGTGCCTTCGGGCTTCTGGGCCAGAGGACCTGAAATCCCCTGCCTGACGGATTCTGCTGCTGGGTAGAAGTTAGTCCCCACAGCCTCGGACTCCGGGTCCGGTAAAGAATCTTCTTAGTCAGGGCGAGCGCTGCAGCTGCCAGCCCCTGACTCCTTGGAACTCTGCTGTTTCCTATGCTGCTTCTTGTCTCCACTCTCCTTGTCTGACTCACCCTGCCTCAGCCCCGGGTTTATACAGGGGAAGTTCTTCCCCTCCCAAGACTGGGCAGGAGGTGTGGCATGCACAGGATCCCTGACCAAAGGACCTCCCACCTGCTCTCAGACATAACATTACATTACTGTGGAAAACCAGACCCCTGGGGTGCCACAGATACACAACTGAATAGACTGTTAGCTGCTCATCACAAACTTGGACAACCCCTTTAATGCTCCCAAGATATAAACATGAGAATTAGTCATCTCAAAAAAACTATTTGCATGCAGGTAACTTATAGATGACATTTTCTCTTATTGGAGACGTTCTCTCTTTTCTTCATTTTGTCCAGACTCCATGATGACTTCACAGCCACAGCTAATCTCTGAAGAATGCTCCGGTCTTCTGCAGCATTTTTCCCCACAAAACCCTTAAGGCTATGTACCCACGATGCAGAAATGCTCAGGTTTTTTCCTGAGCGTTTCTGCATCTCCCTGGCAGAAAAAAACGCATGCGGATTGTACATGTGGATTGTACATGCGTTTTCCTGCCAGGGACATGCGGAAATGTAGCATTATTCACTGACATTTCCACATGCAGATTGACAAGCGCTTTCCAAGCGATTAGCATCACTTGGAAAGTGCTTGTGACAACTAGGTCACACTATATAAATCCATGCAAACGGCATGGATTTATATAGTGTGACCCGAGAGAGTGTTAAAAATAAATAAATATATACTTACCTTCCGATGGCCCGCGCTGGCTTGCTTCGCTCGGTCCCGGCTGCCAGCAGCAGTGAATTGAAAGACCTGCCGATGTCAGCGTCGCGTGACCCGTCACATGACTCTGACGTCAGCGCAGGTCCTTCAATCCACTGCAAAGTGCCGGGAAGCAAGGAGGAGCGCTGCGCGGGCCGCCGGAAGGTAAATGTATATTTCTTTTTTATTTTATTCTTTTTTTTACAGATTTTTTAATGGTACCTGGGTGTGGATGAGACTCTCCTCTCATCTACACCCGGGTACCATCCGCACATTAGAACGCTTGGATTACGCATCTACATATACAGTGATGCGTAATCCATGCGTCCTAATGCAAGTCAGTGGCGGCGAAGATGCAGCACTTCCGCAAAATAATTGGTAGTGCTGCGTTTTTTTACGCAATTGTAATCCGCAGCGGAAATTTCCGCAGCATGTGCACAGCACATGCGGATTATCATTGGGGAACATTGCTGCCCTTCTACCATGCGTTTTTAATGCGTTTCCGCAGCTGCAAATACACTGCAGAAACGCATTTAAAACGCATTGTGGGCACACAGCCTAACAATAGTGTCATTATAACGCTCCTGATTAAAAATGTCTGCCCTACACTAAGCCCCTGTATTCCCTGCACAAAATATGACCCACACAATGTCCTGCTTATGGTACATGCCCACCACACTGCCCTCTCCTTTACATACTGGGCCCCTCTTCAAAATGTCCTCTCACACTGGGTCCCCCTTATCACACTTCCCCCTCCTTGACTTACTGTCTTCTCCTGGCTGTGCCCTTACACTGTCCCCCCATGCTACCCCCCCCAACGCCAAACTACTCAATCCATATTCTGTGCCCACCCACACTTTTCTCCCCCCATACTGTCTTCTCACACATTCTCCCTTGCTCCTCATACTGTCTCCTCTCCCATCCCCCTGCTCACCATAGTGTCTCCTTTTATATTTACCCCTTCACTCTCCATACTGCCTCCTCACACATCCCCCCTGACTCAAAATACTGTGTCCGCATATATCCCATCACTCTCGTTCCCCATACTGTGTCCGCATACATCCTTCCCCTCGCTCCTCATACTGTGTCTGCATACATTCTTCCCCTCGCTCCTCATACTGTGTCTGCATACATTCTCCCCCTTCGCTACTCATACTATGTCCGCACCCATCCCCCCCCTTGCTCACCATACTGTCTGCATACATCCCCCCCTTCGCTCCCCATACTGTGTCTGCACACATCCTCCTCATTCTGCATCCGCACCAATGCCCCCATTCACCATACTTTGTCGGCACCCATTCCCCCCTTGCTCCTCATACTGCATCCGCATCCATCCCCCCTCATACGGTTTCCTCATACATTCCCACATCTCCTCCCTTGCTCATCATATTGTGTCTTCAAATTTCTCTCGCTCTCCATATTGTATTTGCACTTGTCCCTGTCTTGCTCCCCAAACTGTGTTCTCAAATCTCCCCTCGTTACACTAAATCTTCGGTGTTTTCAGCTCCACTGGAGCACTTACCACCAACGTTGTTCGCACCTCTGCAGCACCTGCGAGTGATGTCAGCAGCATGATCACTTGACCTGATCACGCTGCTGACGTCGCCCTGACCCGGGGGTCAGAGCTTCAATTATTCTCGTGTCTGAAAGATGCGAGTACAATTGATCACTGGGAGTCGGCGCGCTGCACCATCAGCTTGACAGCCAGCTCAGGGAACAGCCAACTCCTAATCCAGGGGGGGGGTGGCAAAATGCAGCCACCGGGGAGACACCTCAAGTCATCACATTAGGCGGCCTGACAGTGCCCCCCTGTCGGCTGCACCCGGGGCCGATGTCCCGCCTTTCTCCCTTAAATATGCCTCTGATATATACAGCCCCTGTTGGAGGAGCTGCTAGCTCATGACATCCAGCCACATGACCACCGAATGGTCGATGGGTTACTAGCCCACATGATGCAACAGAGGCACATGGTCTCCGTGTAATGACTCCTGATCACATGATCACCACATCAGAGCATCAGGTATACACACAGCTGGTTGGTGTAGGAGGAGCTATCAACCCCCAATTGGATACACCCATATACTAAGCACCAATGCATATTACACTGACATGAGCAGTCACATCTAAGTTTGAGAGATACTCTCTGATTGGTGTTTCTACAATAGGGGTGTTCCCTTCTTGAATGGTGGGACTCATATGCTATAGCAACAGGACATGATCAGGAACATAATTTCGAGATGAAATGGCGCTGCACATCATTGATGCTCTCCTTACTTTGCGATGTGATTTTATGCAAGTGTTGTTTTTATATTGTACTATGTTTTACCCCAATGTCTTTCAATTGTATACAGTCTCCATGGTAACATGGGAGGGACATGCGGGAGGAGTTGGAAGGAGCGGCCCAATGGTTCTCAGATATAAAATGGCTCTGTGTACTGCATTAGCTTCATCTGCCATTTTGCTTATGCTTGAAAAAGGCCGCTTGCTGACCGAGAGATTGCCGTTATGATGCATTTGGATAAATAAAGGAATGAACTTATCTCTCTGGTGCCTTGTTTCCAATTTGTTTCTCCATCTCCATACAGAACCCTCCCAAACTCCAAACTGCCTCTTTTCCATATTGCCCTATCTACCTTACAAAGCCCTCTCCATATTGAGGTCTCTCTTCCCACCCCCATACTGCTCCTTTTCCATACAAAGCCTGGCCTCCCAGGAGATGTACTAACAAGATCAATGATATTCTACAGAATGATCAAATTAAGGGAAGTGCAGTTGGCTTTTGTATAAATTGACCGCCAATTGGCTTATACATAGTGGATTGAGAATGGTTTAATGGCCATGAACAGCAAGTGTAATTGCACCCTAAAGGCTCATTCAGACATACATGCAAATCGTTCTGAGATCAGACCGCAATGCACGGACTGGCCACAGGTTTCCCCACCTGAGCATGAGTTTCATAGAAATATATGAAGCTTTCAAGTTGGGAGACCCGCAGCCAGTCCGTGCATTGCAGTCGGTGCTTGGACTGATTGACTCAGCTGTCTGAATGAGCCTTAATCCATTCAACAATAATCAGAGAGATGTAGGGTTCCGGTTGACTCTGGTAAGGAGCAAAAAGATAAAAATTCAGATTTTTGGAAGAAGCATGTATTACGTTTTATATTGCAAAGATGATGAATAAAGCTTGAGCGTAAAATAAAAATAAGGCCATCATTTCTTCAGCCTCTAATTTCCGCTCCTTGTTAAATGCTCTCATGTCTTTATTTTCATCATAATCTCCAGAAGGAGTTTCTTCATAGTACACACTGCTGTTTGTAAGGTTTTCCTTATTAGAGGCATCTCCGGTTGACTCTTCTTCTGAGTTTAAGTTGGGAATGAAAGGCTTCCCCTCGATTTCTGTGCTTTCTTTAACCCAAGTAATATAGCTGGCTGTCCTGGCAAATATCACTGTTGACTTGCAATCTGTCTCAAGAGCTGCTATTCCTACCACTGTCCAGACATTGGTCCTTGCATACTGGCACATTAGAGGATCACCACTGTTTACCTGTTTAGAAATATAAATTGTTGGTGAAGTTATCTGAAGCCAAATGTATTCCTCTCCCAGGGGTGCGGGTTTATAGCCACTAAAATACATCTACATGGACTTATACTATTTACCCAGTGTTGTGTTTGTGTGTATGAGCTCGGAAGTCTTCAATAGTGTGATGTGATATGTTGGCACTAGACAATAATAAATTGGCCAATTTATTAGAGAAACCCATTTAATAGCGTGTTGGACTTTTGGTCTTCAGATTTGTATATGATATAAATTCTACTAGCCATTGAAATTGTTCAGCAGTAATATAGGCCTACAAATTAGATGGTGATACTGAAATGTTCTGAACAACCCAATCTACTAAATCTCATACTGCTCTATATGATTAAGATCTGTAGAATATTACATCCCAGAAGGCAAGGAAAAGTCACTATCATGTTCCTGTAACCAATCCATAACTTATACGACCCTTGTGCCATGGTGCAATGTCCTGCTGAAAGTCCTTCTACCATACTGTAGAGAGCTGCCATGAATGAGTGAACTTGGTCATCCTCAATGCTTAGGTAAGCCCTACTGTCCAAACATTCACCCACAGGTAAATGAGGATCTAGGGTGTGCCATGAAAACATTTCCCACACTGTTACTTCACCTCCGCCAGCCCTAACTGTTGCCACCTGACAGTGAGGATTCATCAATTCATGTTGTGGGAGCCAAATTGTTACCCACCCATGAGCATGGCACAGCAGAAATCTGGATTAATCTGTCCAGAACTGTTTATCCACTGCCAAGTGATCCAACATCTGCACTTTTTTGCTCACTGGAGCCTTGCCATTCTCTTTTCCTTTGACAGTAATGGCTCTCAAACTGATTGCTGTTATAGATTATCTGTGCTAAGGAACACTTGTGTGTTCAGACATGTTCGTTGCAGCACCAACGTGGTAAGAGGCTGCTTGACCACCTGTTTATCAGAATGATTTTCAACATCTTTTATTTTTGACATCCCCCAGCACTTGAGGTCCTTGTTAGTGGCTGTTTTTGGGTACTGTAGCTCAGTTCCTATCCACTTCAATAGAGATGAGCTGCAGTTCTCTAGAACTTCCATAACATGGTGTATGGAGTCTTGATGTTCTGGTTCTTGTACATGATTTATATCCGGCTATTGTTAATGCTGCAAATAGCTGTTCGGTAGGGGTGCTGGGAGTCAGACCCCCACCGATCTCGTATTAATAAACTATCCAAAGAATAGGCCATTAGTATTGGACAACCCCCTTAGTGTAGTAGTGTAAGGTGTAAATGGGCTTTCCATTGTACGTTATACAACAAGAACATACAGAATGGACTGAAGTAAAATTCTATTTCCAGATAATACGTATCTTACCGTACAATCAGAAAGGTTTCCATTTCTAGCTGTGGCACACATTATATCCGACAAATTGTTGTTTGGACATGGCTCAGTGAGATTAAACCGGATCTTCTTCAGTACCCTTTCAACATCACCAGATGCCCCTGAAAAGAGAGATGTCTGTGAGTACCTTCACACGGAATCTTTTAGATGCCAATGTACCCGCATCCAAGACATCATGTGCGCATACCCCTAAAGCCGGTTTCACACGTAAGTTTTTTTTCTCATACATAACATATGGTCCATTTTTGTTTTGTTTGTTTTTTTCAGTCCTTGTAAATTTTTTACAATCCTTGTTGGATCTGCTTTTTAGCTTCTCCTAACCATTTAACAGTAGAGTACAGACAGCACACAGATCACATCTGTGTTTTTTTCAGGGGCCATTGACCGGCAATGGCCAGATTGCTCCATTTTGGGGTCACAGTTTTTAGTGAAAAATTGGTCCATAAGTAAAATAAAAGGACATGTGAAAAGCCTATGATTATAATGGGTCTGTGATCTATCTGTAAAAATAACTGATAACCCATTTTTTTTCGCTACGTGTGCTAAGAAAACTACCAAGGGCTCTTTGATATCAACTTAAAACTAAGTATGAGATACTGATACATTTGTTGGTTGCATCAACTTATAAAATAGTTATATGCATGTAAGTAATGTTTGTAATGCCAGATTTACATCCGTGTGTCCTGTTCTGAGTATGGACTGTGATCCATGGACCAGCCATGGGTCTCCTGACACAAACTTGACAGCCTCTTAGCCATATACAGGTGCTTCTCACAAAATTAGAATATCATCAAAAAGTTAATTTATTTAAGTTCTTCAATGCAAAAAGTGAAACTCATATATTATATAGAGTCATTACAAACAGAGTGATCTATTTCAAGTGTTTATTATTCTAATTTACTGAGATAATGACTTTTGTGTTTTCATTGACTGTAAGCCATAATCATCAACATTAACAGAAATAAACACTTGAAATAGATCACTCTGTTTGTAATGACTCTATATAATATATGAGTTTCACTTTTTGTATTGAAGAACTGAAATAAATTAACTTTTTGATAATATTCTAATTTTGTGAGAACCAGCTGTCATGTTCATCTCAGGAGACCTGCGGCTGGTCGTGAATGTTGGTCAGTAATCAGACCATGACACACGGATGTATGAATGCGTCATTAGCCTCACACATATGTAAGAGGAAGAATTTACAGTATGAATAATAAGACATTTTCAGTGCTAGATTGACTTTTTGGGGTGGAATTTCAGGTAGATGAGCTACCAGTCAATTAGAGTTAATCGCTAATGTATGTATTTATCACAGGCAATAGCTAACTCGACAACTCTTTGTTTTCCCACCTACAAAGAATGGAGAGGCCTGTAATTTTTATCGTAGGCACACTTCAACTGTGAGAGACAGAATCTAAAAATAAAAAAAATAAAAAGAAAATCACTTATGATTTTTAAATAATTAAATTGCATTTTATAGCATGAAATAAGTATTTGATCACCTACCAACCAGCAAGAATTCTGACTGTCACAGACCTGTTAGTTTTTCTTTAAGAAGCCCTCATACCCTGCACTCATTACCTGTATTAATTGCACCTGTTTGAACTCGTTGCCTGTATAAAAGACACCTGTCCACACACTCAGTCAATCACACTCCAACCTCTCCACCATAGCCAAGACCAAAGAGCTGTCTAAGGACACCAGGGACAAAACTGTAGACTTGCACAAGGCTGGGATGGGCTACAGGACAATAGGCAAGCAGCTTGGTGATAAGGCAACAACTGTTGGCACAATTATTAGAAAATGGAAGGAACACAAGATGACTGTCAATCTTCCTCAGTCTGGGGCTCCATGCAAGGTCTCGCCTCGTGGGGTAAGGATGATTCTGAGAAAGGTCAGGAATCAGCCCAGGACTACACGGGAGAACCTGGTCAATGACCTGAAAAGAGGTGGGACCACAGTCTCAAAAATTAACTTTATTAACACACTAAGCTATCATGGATTAAAATCCTGAAGGGAATGCAAGGTCCCCCTGCTCATGCTAGCACATGTTCAGGCCCGTTTGAAGTTCACCAATGACCATCTGGATGATCCAGAGGAGGCATGGGAGAAGGTCATGTGGTCAGATGAGACCAAAATAGAACTTTTTGGTATCAACTCCACTTGCTGTGTTTGGAGGAAGAAGAAGGATGATGAATACATCCGCAAGAACACCATCCCAACCGTGAAGCATGGTGGGGGAAAACATCATACTTTGGGGGTGCTTTTCTGCAAAGGGGACAGTAGAACTTCAGTGTATTGAAGGGAGGATGGATGGGGTCATGTATCGCTAGATTTTGGCCAACATCCTCCATCCCTCAGTAAGAGCAATGAAGATGGGTTGTGGCTGGGTCTTCAAGCATGACAATGACCCGAAACACACAACCAGGGCAACTAAGGAGTAAGAAGCATTTAAAGGTCCTGGAGTGGCCTAGACAGTCTCCAGATCTGAACACAATAGAAAATCTTTGGAGGGAGCTGAAACTCAATGTTGCTCAGCGACATATCCAAAACCTGAAAGATTTGGAGAAGATCTGTATGGAGGAGTGGGCCTAAATCCCTGCTGCAGTGTGTGCAAACTTGGTGAAGAACTACAGGAAATGTCTGACCTCTGTAATTGCAAACAAAGGTTTCTGTGCCAAATATTAAGTTCTGCTTTTCTATTGTATCAAATACTTATTTCATGCAATAAAATGCAAATTAATTACGTAAAATTAATACAATGTGATCTTCCGGATTTTTTTTTTTTTTTTTAAGATTCTGTCTCTCACAGTTGAAATGTACCTACAATAAAAATTAGAGACCTCTCTACTCTTTGTAGGTGGGAAAACTTGCAAAATCTGCAGTGTATTAAATACTTATTTTCCCCACTGTATACAGAAGCGCTCATTGCTGCGCCAAAAGTTGTACTGGCATTATCACAAAAATGTAATGTGTAGAAATAAGGATAGGATATAAATCTGCACAGCGTTTTCGACATGGGTTTTGTAGCTGGATTCTGCTAAAACTCCATATCAAAAACTGTTTCAGATAATCTTTGAATACGGTTTATATCTATATTAATGAGGAATGTTTTTATTTGTTTTTGTTTTTAAAAAAGCAAAATGTCAATTCTGTTTAAAAAAAAACAAAACACTTCATATTTGACTACTGAATCAAATGAAGTATAAAAAAAATGCCAATTTTTTTTTAAAGTGGAAAATTCATGTTTTTTTACTAATGTTTTCAGATCTGATGTGGTTTGGAAGCATTATTTTCATCCTTTTTTGCACCCTTTTGTGTTGAAAGTGTCAAGTTTCGAGCAGATTCCACAAATAAAGTAGTGAAATGACAAGAGTGATTTTCCAAATCTCGTTGGGAAAAAAAAACTTTCTGTATGAACACTAATGTGGATTTCCTATTGAAATCCATCATAAACAAATTCAACGAGTATTTCATGCGGTTTTTGATGTGTGAACATACCGTAAGGGTATGTGTTCTCCAGCTCTTTTTCAGATGGAATCCGCCTGAAAAAGACGCTTTAAAGTGCCCCATAAAATGAACATTGTGCATAGCAATGTCAAAACTACATTGTTGTACATATTGTTCCGTCTTATATCACTTCTTTTAACTGCTTTAGGGTCCATTTTCTGGGCGGCTTACTAGCAGAAAGTATAGAGTAAAAGATGCCGGAAGCAGAACCGCCGCAATAGCGTTTAAAAAGATGTCGGCAAAGCTGCTTCAGAAATATCACCTCCGGCATTTTCCCAAACCGGCTCCACGTTACAAAACCGGGGTGTGTACTGTTGTCTAAACGATGCCATGTGCACATAACATAAGGGGGTACATACGCTATATTCACATGGAGTTTTTACCTTGCCTTTTTCTGGCTGAAAAATGCACGTAAAAAACTTCTAGGCCAAGTTCATACATTCAGTATTTGGTCAGTATTTTACATCAGTATTTGTAACCCAAAGCCAGGAGTGGATAAAAAATGCAGAAGTGGTGCAAGCGTTTCAGTTATACTTTTCCTTTGATTGTTCCACTCCTGATTTTGGCTTTTCGGCAGTTGTGAAACGAGATTTTTTGGCATTTGTGGCAATTGTGAAACGAGATTTTTTGGCATTCCCAATTATCTTGCAGTGTGAATGTCCCTTAAGGACCTACATATTACTATATAACACCATGACCTGAAGAGGCCCAACCTTTTAAATAAACTCAGCTATTCTTATCCTCTGCAGGTCCAGCACTGCCTCTCCGTTGCTGCCCTGATCTTTGTTGATAGGCTGCAGCAGTAATTTTGCGACAACGGCGCACATGACTGCAGCCAACCACTGACCTCAATAATCTCATGCCGGCCACCGTGGCAAAACTACTTTATTTTTTTTATGTCTGCCAAAAAATAATTGGAAAACTCTTTTAATAACCTATTTACTTACAGTCAACATCTGCCTGCAGTAGTTTTTACCCCCCAAAAAAGCCAAACCCAGAATTTTTCCTAAAAACATTGAATATACAACCACTGTGAAGTCTTAGGCTGGATTTACATATACATATTTTTCAGACAAAGCCAGCAGAGAAGAAATAGTATAAAAAGAGAGTTTTTCTATAATGTAACAATTGCTCTATTTAGCTTAAAAAACAGACTGCTGCAAAAACTGCAACAGCTACTGCATTAAATGTGTTATATCCACACAAAGCCTCATTCACACATCATTATTTGTTTTTGTTTGTTTTTTTTCTCATCTCCATATCTTAAAGATTTTAGCCATAGATACATCACCTTGTATGGTTTCTTCAACTATTGTTACCAAGCAGTTGACAAAGCGGTCCATTTCTAGCAGTTCATCATCAGGGAAGCATGCCGGCATGACAAATTCATCAAACACAATAGGGTGAGAGGCCTCCAATAATGCTAGACTATTTTCCAAAGAAGTTCCATTGTAATCTGAATGTCGTATCAATTTCCTTATTGAGTAAACCTTTTCTTGTGTGTTAATATCCACATCTCCTGTTTCCATAACTATAGTGTTTGTCCTTAAATGGGAAATAACAAAAAAAAAATTGATGAAGAAAATTAGGTGTCAAGAAGACTGATCATAAATGTAATGAGACACTCGCTTCCTTTCTTCATCCTTTTCTTCAAGAAGCAGATCTATTTGACTGTTGATGGTAGATGGTAAAAGTTTGTGAAAAAAACTGTGCACATACCCTTAGAAAATCTATGGCAAAATGTTCTCTGGATTAAAAAAGAATCATTTGCATATACTGTATATATCCCAATTGCCCCATTACTGCAAACCCCCACAGAATCTCAGAACACTTTCGCTAGCACCTTTTCAAACTGCATAGTAAAGCACTGGCTGTTGGCCTGTGAAGCAAGTTGGCATAAAGAAGGTTCATCAAGTTAGATCCTGACCAAGAGGTGAAAGATATGATCATGAGGTAGTAAGGTAAACAGAAAAACAATCTAAGGCTAAGCACTAAACACCAGGGCCCCCATTCATCAAAGTTTTTAGGCCAGAATTCTGGTGTAAAAAAAGTTTGAAAAGTCTGGAGGAAATTTTGCTACTTTTGAAGGTTACTTGCAATTTTTGTCCAGTACCGACAAAGTGCCCAAAGCTGGGGCAGGACAGGGGTGCGGCAACCCCAACTCATTAATTTCATGACAAGCAGCGACATCCCTTGCTCCATAAATTTACTCCAGTCACCAACTGGAGTAAAATTTTTAGTAAGGCGCACACCACTTTTCAGACGCACCAAATTCATTAAGGGGCCGGTGCCTCTTAATGAATCTGGAGCGTGTGACTACAGCACGCCTCCTCATCAGAACCAGTTTGAAAAAAGCTGGCCTTGATGAATCGGGTCCCAAGAGATACGAGGGACAGACAAAGCAACAGCCCATGGTAGCTACAAGCTATAACTGGCAACTAGAAGTAGTTGCTGAGAGTTTAAAGCCCCCATCACACTAAGCGAGATCACTAGCGAGATCGCTGCTGAGTCACAAGTTTTGTGACGCAACAGCGACCTCGGTAGCGATCTCGCTACGTTTGACACTTAGCAGCGACCAGGCCCCTGCTGTGAGATCGCTGGTCGTGTCGGAATGGTCTGGACATTCCTTTGATCGTTGAGGCCCCGCTGGGTAGCATGCATCAGTGTGTTTGACACCTTACCAACGACCTTGTTGACGACTCAGACACAGAAACACATAGGCGTGCATCGTTATACAGATCGTTACGGGTCGCCGCATCGTTGTTGCGTCGCTGGGAAGATCTGACTGTTTGACATCTCACCAGCGACCACATAGCGACGCAGCAACGATCCCTGACAGGTCGTATCGTTGTCGGGATCGCTGTAGCGTCGCTTAGTGTGACGGGGCCTTAATTCGGGAGTGGCTCACAGCAGAGAGCTGATTACAACAGATGATTAGCATCCTGAAGCAAGACACACACCCTGTCTGAGCGGGACCACAAATCTCAGCCACACTAATGTAAAATAGGACTGCATCTTCATCCACCAACACCATTGCATTGCATAGCAGCAGAAGTCGTAGGAGAGAGCTCCGACATGGCTATGACACCTGGCTAGGCCAAATTCACACTGTCAAAATGACCATGCTTCCTGAGCGCCTTAACCTTTTTGCATGTGCCCAATCCCTATCCCGTTTTATTTCCTAAGCCTTCTCCAGAAACGCCCTATATCTTAAAAGGCAACCAGGGATGGTGCATGGAACAGAATTTCCGCTTGTCCTATCCATATAGTGCAATCAGCTTACAAGGTCTATATGTGCTGGTACATAGTCCAGCACAATACAACGTAGTGTTCCTGGGCATCCAGCTAACTGCTTAATGAGGTGAGCCGACAAGCTACATATGTCGTGGACCTGCCCTGATGTACTATGCTCCTGGTCCTGTGTACATGGCCTGGCCAGCTTCAATGGAACTCTGTCACCACAGAATGACTGTTCAAACAAAGCACCTCTGCTAGGTGCTTCACTGCATAGTCAATCTTTTATACACCCCTTCACACCTGCTTGTTTTCCATCTCTCTCAACTCTCCCCTTTGTTGATTGACAGCTCTGTCTTCATAGAGCCAGAAAAGAGTGGAGATAGATGTAATCAAAGCAGGTGGGAAGGTGTATATAAATGATTGGCCCCACCATCAGGCACCGAGCGCCTGTACTTGGTTTGAACAGTCATTCTGTGCTGAAAAAGTCCCTTTAATATCATACCCATCTCAATAGAGACCTGTGGGAAGTGCTACTACACTACAAATCCTCCAATCTCCCTTTAGCACAGTATCAATTGATTGCATTTATCCTTCTAGCAGCTAAACAAGTGAACACTCATGTCTGGAAGCAACCGTATAGTCCATATTCATAGTTCCTGGCTCATTCTGACTAATAAACAGTTCCAGTAGCATGTTCTCTGATATCCAGTGAAAGATAATCAAGATGTGGGGCTGATGGACTGCCTATGCTCCTCAACAAATGGCAATTGCCATCTTTTCACTTGGAAAACATGTAATGCAGCAATATACATGCTCCTTTCTCCTTCCTTACCTTTCCCACATTTCCCTCTTCCCTTTTTTCTTGCTTTCTCTCTTTCTTATCTTTTCACCTTATTAACTTCTATGCTCCAGTTTCTATCTGACTATATTAATATTGGTTTGTTTTCAACAATAAGCTGAATAAGACCTCATCCAGACGTCCATTTGTTACACGTCTGCTATTTTTGTTGTTCACGAATGAAACATGTACCTGATTATATGCCATATTTTTATGTTTATTCTGAAAATAAATAAAGTCCGACAAAATGAACCTTTGATACAATAACTCCCGAAACAAGTGGCCACTGAGACTGTGTATTCTGCATGTGGACTTTTGAATATGTCTTTCCTAAACCTGGAATGAATTAGGAGATCTCCGTCTGATGCCTTGAGACTATCCTGCAGCAGCGCGGTTAGTTGACGTAACATAGTTGTTTCTCTCAGAAGTTGAGTTACTCACATTTCAGTAAAGCAATTTGCAGAGCTCACAATCCAAAACTCAGCAATGATGGTGCCTGAGCAAAAGCGTCCAGAATCTGGTCTCACATGGACTTGCCAAGGGAATTCTCCATTTACTACATCACGTGTCATTAAATTACTGGATGCAATATTTGGAACTCCACAATCTAATAACATAGAGAGAAATACAGTCACAAATTAAAGGGTTCTTACCAAAACAATAATGTGGTCTCATCTCAATTTTCTGTAAATTCAGACTTAATCATGTGCACCACTACACCCTATTTTTTAATCTGCATTGATTTTGCAGCTACCACCCCTTTAAAGATAAACCCCGTTACCTCCCCACCAAGTCTGTCTTTTCTCTATGTCGTTGCAACTGGATCGGTCCTCCTCTAGTTCTAATGGTGTCGGTAAAACATACCCTTATGCACCTAATGACCCTGTGTAATAAAACATCTGACACCCGGGTTATAGCACTTCAGCTACGTTATGCTGAAGACCCCACTGATACCAGTCTCAGTTGTACCTAATGATAATAATTCATGAAAAACAGATACACCTATGAGTCTTAGACCTGACCGGGGCAAAGTGTGGCTTGAAGGCCACATCTGGCCCTCTAGCTGTTCCAGTTCGGCCCATGCAGTGAGACAGCCAAAGGACTGAAAACACTGGCCCTTGGGCCACACTATGTTGTCGCTCTCCCTTGCCCGGTGTTCCGATTTCACCGCTATATGCATCATACAGGAAGCGAGGTGAGTATTTGTTTTTTTGCTTTTTTATATGTGTGGATGTGTGTCTGTAAATAGGAGGGCTATGTGTGGGCTTATACTATGTATAGGGGGACTGTGTGGGGGCTCATACTTTGTATAGGGGGCTGTGTGTGGGCTCATACTTTACATAAGGGAGCTGTGTGGGCACATACTGTATATATAGAGGAGGCGGTGGGTGAACTCATGCTGTATATAGGGGAGCTGTGTTTGGGTTCATGCTGTATATAGGGGACTGTGTGGATTCATACTATATATAGGGGCTGTGTTTGGGCTCATACTGTATATAGAGGGACTGTGTTGACTCATACTGTACATAGGGTGGCTGTGTGCGGGCTATATAGCGGGTGTCATCATACTCAATTCTACTCAATATTAAGTGATATAATTAATATAAAATAATTGTAATTAATATGTTATTATTAATATTGAGCAGAATTAATTTCAGCCTATTGGATTGGCCCGCCACAACAGTCATGGTCTCTCATGTGGCCCCTCGGATAAATTAATTGCTCAGCTTTTCCCTAAACCCTCTCATAGCATCCTCATTTTCCTGACAACAGTGTTGTAGCCAGGGCTGTGGAGTCAGAGTCGGAGTTGTGGAGTCGGAGCCCATTTTGGTGGAGTCGGAGTCGGTATAATATGTACCGACTCCGACAATATACAATAAATTGGGTACAGTAGTTCAATGCAGTTTGTGGGGAATATTTTTTCATAAGAATTTGGGAAAGTTATGAAATGTCCTCCACATGGGACTTGTTATTTAGTAGCAAGAACAAAATCTGATCCTTTCCATACACATTAGAGAAAGCCGGGCAAACTCGCCGATTTGGTGGAACTGGCTAACTGTCTAATTTGTGTGGAGAACTCCTGACTCTTCCTGACTGATGTCAGAGAAGATAAGGATCAGGTATGTTGCATTATACTGCCCGATCTTTTTGTATCCCTCATGCCATGTTCACACATTCAGTATTTGGTCAGTATTTTACATCAGTATTTGTAAGCCAAAATCAAGAATGGAACAATCAGGAAAAGTATAATAGAAACACGTCACCACTTATGTATTTATCACCCACTCGTGGTTTTGGCTTATAAATACTGATGTAAAATACTGAACGTGTGAACAAGGCCTAAGGTGGATGTCTGGCAGTGGCTTCAGTTCCGTTTACAATGGCGCTGATCAAATATTTTTAAGTTATTCTTCATTGCTTATTGACATGTTTACACAGGCTGAGGAACAATTATGGGGACCGAGGAACCACGAATATGTTCCTTCTATCCCCATAGAGCGTCATGTTGTCAGCAGTACATCCCCTGTTTGTTTGGTGCGATGTGCTGCCAAGAACAATGACTTCTCAGTCACGTCATTGGGAGACACTGGAACTATGGGTGATATGCTGCCACCTGGAGGCTGACACTAAGAATATATCTTAGAACATAAAGCTGACTCTTCCCCAGAAGGCTACATCAAGCCAGCCGACACCCAGTTATTCAGTTTAGCTTCGTGGCACTCGGAGGTCAGACCGCCTCTAGGGCTACCATTGTTTTCTGGTTTTGAGTGGAATATCAGGCTAAGCTATGGCTGTGGAGTCGGAGTCGGAAGTCGGTGACCATTTTGGTGGAGTCAGAGTCGAAGGTGGAGTCGGTATAAAATGGACCGACTCCAACTCTTAAAATATATAATAAATTGGGTACAGTAGTTCAATGCAGTTTGTGGGGATTATTTTTTCATAAGAATTTGGGAAAGTTATGAAATGTCCTATAAATGTCTGTCCTATTCCTGATCTAAGGGTTTAGACATTTAGCTGAGATGAATCTGTATCACTTAAACATGAGCCATGTATGAGGGAGTCGGAGTCGTGGAGTCGGATTCGGTGTAATGGAAATTGAGGAGTCAGAAAAGGAGGTTTGGCTTACCGACTCCACAGCCCTGGTTTTAGCACAGCTTAACTATGCAATCCGCATCGCTACTATGCATGCAGGGGTGAGCATGGTCATTCTATGAAAATCCCCATGAAACACCAATGAAATGTGGAATTTGTAAATAGTAATGAATATTAGCCAAATAGTGGGTCACAGTCATGACATTCAAAATTATCAATGGCCACGTCATCCAAATAAAAATTGCCTATGTTGAGATTTATCTATCTGTCTCTATGAAGAAATGCACAGGACAGCAGAGGGAGAGGCCTGCAGGGCTGAGGAGAAGCAGGGTGCTGCTAGGAAATGTAGATTTAGCAGTGTAATGATCGGAATGTCTATTTAGTTCTGTGAAGCTAGATGCAAATAACGGGCATAAGGAGATTAATAAAAAAAAGACACCAAGTTACATAGAAGAAACTTTATGTTGGGCTTATTGTGGATATTAATTCACCTCCAGCAGAGGTGCCGTTCCAGCAACATCTGGGTTGCCTTTCCTAGTGGGTGACATGTCATTGTTGTGTCATATGCCGGTTGCAGAAAAAGAGCGGCCGGCGCTGATCAGCTGTAGCTCACCAATATTCCATCAGAGGTTAAAGGCTGCAGACAACCAGCAGCCACTGACTAGCTGCAGCACAGCCGTGACACAACAAAGTCACCTTTCAGTGTAAATGAAGCTAATTTAGTTGGTTGCATGACCTACCCAAGGCTCGATGCTGTGCAACTAAAGGCTAAAGGCCTGCCATGACTGGCTAAGTGTAATCACAAGTCTTGTTTCCAAACTATAGTAACGATAATTGCCAGTGTGAACGCTGGGAAAGATCGATGCCATAACTATCATTTGTTGTTGATCTTGATTGATCGTGCCACTATGAAAATCATTGTGATTGGCTCCATAATCAGTAATGTAAATGCTCCTTCTAGCGACACATCTACAATAGACATTGCTGTGGGTACAGCCTTCTGAAGAGAGGTTACTAGGCAACAATGATGCCCCATACTGTGCCAGGAGGAAACCCCCGCTGCCACCATTACCAGATCATCAGCACTAAAAGTGAGAGCGAAAGCTCCAGGACACATTATACATTGTATATATAATATCTCACTCTACAAATTAATCGTGAACATGAATTCAGTACAGTATAATGCCCTTATATACAGTATACTGTAGGTACAGGTATATGCCTCATGCATTGGTGTTATGTACACATTATTAATACATATACAGTTGATATCTACAACATAAACAGAATAGAAAACAATATTCACACTTACTTTCAACAGTTTTTTCTATAATTGTCACTATTATTAATAGTGAAAAGAAAAATCTTCCCATTTTGGCAAAACTCACTCACATGGCCTCTGTAAACACAGAAATACACTTAATAAGAATTCTTGATACATATAAGTCAATTAAAAATTGTGTTTCTATATAGCGCTATAACAATGGCTGCGCAACCCCTATAGAAAAATGTTATACATATACAGTATATTATATTAATGGTGCAACTATGAACATGGGAAAAAGCATGGACAAGATTTCTACCTGGTCATAGTTCACATTCATGACCGAATAATAGGGAGCAGAAAAGCTAATTACCTTGGGGTAGCCACCATTCACTCCCTCTAGTACAGGGATGTCAAACTCAAACACACAGGGGGTCAAAATGAAAAACATGGACAAAGTCGCAGGCCAACCAGTATACAATATAATGGCCCCACAAAGTCATCCATACAGAATAATGGGCCCGACATTGTCCTCCATACAGAGTAATGGGCCCTACATAGTCCTCCATGCAGAATAATGGCCCCACATAGCCCTCCATACAGTATAATGGCCCCGCATAGTCCTCCATACGGAATAATGGCCCCACATAGTCCTCCATACAGAATAATGGGCGCCACATAGTCCTCCATACAGTATTATGGGCACAGCATAGTCCTCCATACAGAATAATGCACCACATAGTCCTCCATGCAGAATAATGGGCCCTACATAGTCCTCCATGCAGAATAATGGCCCCACATAGCCCTCCATAAAGAATAATGGGCCCAACATAATCCTCCATACAGAATAATGGGCCCAACATAGGCCTACATACAGAATAATGGGCCCCGCATAGTCCACCATACAGAATAATGGGCCCCACATAGTCCTCCATACAGAATAATGGGCCCCACATAGTCCTCCATACAGTATAATGGGCCCCACATAGTCCTCCATACAGTATAATGGGCCCCGCATAGTCCTCCATACAGAATAACAGGCCCCACATAGTGATCCATGCAGAATAATGGGCCCCACATAGCCCTCCATACAGAATAATGGGCCCCACATAGTCCTCCATACAGAATAACAGGCTTCACATAGTGCTCCATGCAGAATAATGGGCCCCACGTAGTCCTCTATACAGAATAATGGGCCCCGCATAGTCCTCCATACAGAATAACAGGCCCCACATAGTGCTCCATACAGTATAATGGGTCCCACATAGTCCTCCATACAGTATAATGGGCCCCGCATAGTCCTCCATACAGAATAACAGGCCTCACATAGTGCTCCATGCAGAATAATGGGCCCCACATAGTCCTCCATACAGAATAATGGGCCCCACATAGTCCTCCATACAGAATAACAGGCCCCACATAGTGCTCCATGCAGAATAATGGGCCCCACATAGTCCTCCATACAGAATATTGGGCCCATAGTCCTCCATACAGAGTAATGGGTCCATAGTCCTCCATACAGAGTAATGGGCCCCACATAGTCCTCCATACAGTATAATGGGCCCCACATAGTCCTCCATACAGTATAATGGGCCCCACATAGGGGTGGCTGTTCTGGTGGCAGGCAGGAGATGTGCACTCATGTCTCCTTAGCTGATCACATCACAAGGAATTTTTGAGCAATCATGGTGGTCTCAGAATCCAGACCCTAAGGATCTGATGGGAATATATATAAGGGACAAAAACATATATAAAAATGTTGGCAAATGTTTAGTTACTCTTTAACAGTTTATTATGGTTTTACAATTTTTTTTTGTCTGATTTTTGGGCATGTTGTTCTGAAAAAATAAAGAAATTGAGTTGGAGATCCTGATAGCTGCTTTATTACACAATATGTAGTCTTCTTATCCAGCCAAGGAAGGCCAAATCTCTGTCAAAAAATGGGCATTCATATTTAGAGGTACAACCTAGAGATGATAATTCAATTATCTGGACTTGAAGGTTAATGAGTGGTGCATGGCGCTGAAAAACCTATCCACCAATCTTCATCCACCCCTGCTCATATCACATAGTCACCACGAATAAAAGATCCACCCACCTACCATAAGTAATGGTTGTATAGGGGCCCATGGAATACGTGAATGTCAGATAGAATGATAAATAGAAGGTGGCTTTAGGTGTCATTATGACATCACAGACATTTTTTTAAACTAGTTTTATTGAACATTATACAACATTACAAGGTTACATCATAGAACAAAAAAAACAAACAGCATTTCTTATAGCTTACTAATGCTGTCTGACAAGGGTAACCCAGCCTTTAACATACCATGGGTCTGAAAAGCATAAGACACCTCTGTCAGGCATCAAATATCACATACTTTATCATGAGAGAATACGCCTCATCGCCTGGGGACTCATGCGAGTCAAAGGGGAATCAAACCAGGGCTTCCATACCTTATCAAATTTTTGAGCACAATGTCTATTTTTACATACCACCCTCTCATAAAAAGCTGCAGTATTTACCATATTGACCCAGTGTGAAATCTGCGGGGGGTCTTCTATCCATAAAATCACTTTTTATTATATTGCTTTAAAATTACCTACATAGTACCAACACACCCAAAATAATACAACAAAATATAATAAAATATAGAGTACAATACAAAGACACCTTCCTTCAATATCCTTGCAGGAGTACAGTGGGTACGGAAAGTATTCAGACCCCTTTCAATTTTTCACTCTTTGTTTCATTGCAGCCATTTGGTAAATTCTAAAAAGTTCATTTTTTTTCTCATTAAAGTAGACTCTGCACCCCATCTTGAAAAAAAACAGAAATGTAGACATTTTTACAAATTTATTAAAAAAGAAAAACTGAAATATCACATGGTCATTAGTATTCAGACTCTTTGCTCAGTATTGAGTAGAAGCACCCTTTTGAGCTAGTACAGCCATGAGTCTTCTTGGGAATGATGCAACAAATTTTTCACACCTGGATTTTGGGATTCTCTGCCATTCTTCCTTGCAGATCCTCTCCAGTTCCGTCAGGTTGGTGGACAGCCATTTTCAGGTCTCTCCATTGATGCTCAATTGGGTTTAGGTCAGGGCTCTGACCAGGCCAGTCAAGAATGGTCACAGAGTTGTTCTGAAGCCACTCCTTTGTTATTTTGGCTGTGTGCTTAGGGTCATTGTCTTGTTTGAAGGTGAACCTTCAGCCAGGTCTGAGATCCAGAGCACTCTGGAAGAGGTTTTCATCCATTCATCTCTGTACGTGGCTACATTCATGTTTCCTTCAATTGCAACCAGTCGTCCTGTCCCTGCAGCTGAAAAACACCCCCATAACATGATGTTGCCACCACCATGCTTCACTGCTGGGATTGTATTGGGCAGGTGATGAGCAGTGCCTGGTTTTCTCCACACATACCACTTCAAATTATCACCAAAAAGTTCTATCTTCGTCTCATCAGACCAGAGAATCTTATTTCTCATAGTCTGGGAGCAGGGGTGGATTAAGAGTAGCAAGTGCCCTGGGCAGTTTAGAAGGCCCCCCCCCCCCCCCACACACACACACCTGATGTATCACGTGACAGGTCACATGATCCCCTGTGATAGCTCATGTGATAGTTCACGTGAAATTAATTTGGCACAATATTAATTATAATAATTTTTTCTAGGCTGTGTGCCCACTATGCGTTTTTTAAGCGTTTCCGCAGCGGCAATTCCGCTGCAAAAACGCTTAAAAAATG
The DNA here is from genome assembly GCF_046119375.1 of Phyllobates terribilis. Classification (NCBI taxonomy): domain Eukaryota; kingdom Metazoa; phylum Chordata; class Amphibia; order Anura; family Dendrobatidae; genus Phyllobates; species Phyllobates terribilis. Next base: position 847,581,631 of record NW_027362763.1, read on the forward strand.
CTTGGTAGAAGGTTTGCCATGTTCCCCAATGATAATCCGCATGTGCTGTGCACATGCTGCGGAAATTTACGCTGCGGATTATCATTGCGGAAAAAATCCGCAGCACTACCAATTATTTTGTGGAAGCGCGGCGCATCTATTCACAGCGGGAGGCCGCACGGCGCTATCTATACACAGCGGGAGGCCGCACGGTGCCATCTATACACAGCGGGAGGCCGCACGGTGCCATCTATACACAGCGGGAGGCCGCACGGTGCCATCTATACACAGCAGGAGGCCGCACAGCGCCATCTATACACAGCGGGAGGCCGCACGGCGCCATCTATACACAGCAAAAGGCCGCACGGCGCCATCTATACACAGCGGGAGGCTGCACGGCGCCCCCCCCAGAGACAGCAGGAGGCCGCACGGCGCCATCTATACTCAGCAGGAGGCCGCACGCAGTCACGCACACACACAAACATATACAGACATATACAGTACAGACCAATAGTTTGGACACACCTCATTTAAAGATTTTTCTGTATTTTCATAACTATGAAAATTGTACATTCACACTGAAGGCATCAAAACTATGAATTAACACATGTGGAATTATATACTTAACAAAAAAGTGTGAAACAACTGAAAATATGTCTTATATTCTAGGTTCTTCAAAGTAGCCACCTTTTGCTTTGATGACTGCTTTGCACACTCTTGGCATTCTCTTGATGAGCTTCAAGAGGTAGTCACCGGAAATGGTTTTCACTTCACAGGTGTGCCCTGTCAGGTTTAATAAGTGGGATTTTCTGCCTTATAAATGGGGTTGGGACCATCAGTTGTGTTGTGCAGAATTCATGTGGATACACAGCTGATAGTCCTACTGAATAGACTGTTAGAATTTGTATTATGGCAAGAAAAAAGCATCTAAGTAAAGAAAAACGAGTGGCCATCATTACTTTAAGAAATGAAGGTCAGTCAGTCCGAAAAATTGGGCAAACTTTGAAAGTGTCCCCAAGTGCAGTTGCAAAAACTATCAAGCGCTACAAAGAAACTGAATTACATGAGGACCTCCCCAGCAAAGGAAGACCAAGAGTCACCTCTGCTTCTGAGGATAAGTTTATCCGAGTCACCAGCCTCAGAAATCGCAGATCAACAGCAGCTCAGATTAGAGACCAGGTCAATGCCACACAGAGATCTAGCAGCAGACACATCTCTACAACAACTGTTAAGAGGAGACTTTGTGCAGCAGGCCTTCATGGTAAAATAGCTGCTAGGAAACCACTGCTAAGGACAGGCAACAAGCAGAAGAAACAAGTTTGGGCTAAAGAACATAAGGAATGGACATTAGACCAGTGGAAATCTGTGCTTTGGTCTGATGAGTCCAAATTTGAGATCTTTGGTTCCAACCACCGTGTCTTTGTGCGACGCAGAAATGGTGAACGGATGGACTCTACATGCCTGGTTCCCACCGTGAAGCATGGAGGAGGAGGTGTGATGGTGTGGGGGTGCTTTGCTGGTGACACTGTTGGGGATTTATTCTAAACTGAAGGCATACTGAACCAGCATGGCTACCACAGCATCTTGCAGCGGCATGCTATTCCATCCGGTTTGCGTTTAGTTGGACCATCATTTATTTTTCAACAGGACAATGACCCCAAACACACCTCCAGGCTGTGTAAGGGCTATTTGACCAAGAGGGAGAGTGATGGGGTGCTACGCCAGATGACCTGGCCTCCACAGTCACCAGACCTGAACCCAGTCAAGATGGTTTGGGGTGAGCTGGACCGCAGAGTGAAGGCAAAAGGGCCAACAAGTGCTAAGCATCTCTGGGAACTCCTTCAAGATTGTTGGAAGACCATTTCTGGTGACTACCTCTTGAAGCTCATCAAGAGAATGCCAAGAGTGTGCAAAGCAGTCATCAAAGCAAAAGGTGGCTACTTTGAAGAACCTAGAATATAAGACATATTTTCAGTTGTTTCACACTTTTTTGTTAAGTATATAATTCCACATGTGTTAATTCATAGTTTTGATGCCATCAGTGTGAATGTACAATTTTCAAAGTCATGAAAATACAGAAAAATCTTTAAATGAGAAGACGTGTCCAAACTTTTGGTCTATACTGTACATACACGCATAAACACATTTGAAACACAAAAATACATATAAAAAGACATCACACAATGATATCTGCCTGCACACACACACATACATACATACACATACACACACACACTCACTCACACACACAGACACACACACACTCACCATCCCCCGGCTCGGCTCCAGTCCTTCTGCTCTTTTTCGGTGCAGCAGTGCAGGCCTGGCGCGCACTGCGTGACGTCACAGCTAGGAGACACGGCCGCGCACAGGGCCGTGTCTCCTAGCAGTGACACGGCCGGACCAGCACAGGGAAGTTAACTGCTGCAGTGCTGGCCCGGCCGAAGAAGAAGCAGCGGCCGTGCGCCGCTGCTGGGGGAACCGTCCAGGGGGCCATCCCCCACCTCTGTCTGCCGGTATGTGCCGTGGCGTTGCACATATAATGAGGGCAATCTGGCCATAGACACCCCGGAGCCCCGGGCCCCCTGGAGGTTCGGGGCCCCAGGCGGTAGCCCAGATTGCCCTGATTATAATCCGCCTATGTCTGGGAGTCCTTCATGTGTTTTTGAGCAAACTCTATGCGGGCTTTCATATGTCTTGCACTGAGGAGAGGCTTCCGTCGGGCCACTCAGTCATAAAGGCCCGACTGGTGGAGGGCTGCAGTGATAGTTGACCTTGTGGAGCTTTCTCCCATCTCCCTACTGCATCTCTGGAGCTCAGCCACAGTGATCTTGGGGTTCTTCTTTACCTCTCTCACCAAGGCTCTTCTCCCATGATTGCTTAGTTTGGCTGGACGGCCAGGTCTAGAAAGAGTTCTGGTGGTCCCAAACTTCTTTCATTTAAAGATTATGGAGGCCACTGTGCTCTTGAGTAATACAGAAATTCTTTTGTAACCTTGGCCAGATCTGTGCCTTGCCACAATTCTGTCTCTGAGCTCCTTGGGCAGTTCCCTTGAGCTCATGATTCTCATCTGGTCGGACATGCACTGTGAGCTGTGAGGTCTTATACACTGTGTGCCGAATTATTAGGCAAGTTGTATTTTAGAGGATTATTTTTATTATTGATCAACAACTATGTTCTCAATCAACCCAAAAGACTCATAAATATCTAAGCTTAATATTTTTGGAAGTTGGAGTGGTTTTTTTTTAGATTTGGCTATCTTAGGAGGATATCTGTTTGTGCAGGTAACTATTTTTGTGCAGAATTATTAGGCAACTTAATAAAAACCAAATATAATCCCATCTCACTTGTTTATTTTCACCAGGTAAACCAATATCAGTGCACAAAATTTAGAAATAAACATTTCTGACATGCAAAAACAAAAACAAAAAAAATTAGTGATGAATATAGCCACCTTTCTTTATGATGACACTCAACAGCCTTCCATCCATAGATTCTGTCAGTTGCTTGATCTGTTTTTGATCAACATTGCGTGCAGCAGCCACCACAGACTCCCAGACACTGTTCCGAGAGGTGTACTGTTTTCCCTCCCTGTAGATCTCACATTTTATGATGAACCACAGATTCTCTATGGGGTTCAGATCAGGTGAACAAGGGGGCCATGTCATTATTTTTTCTTCTTTTAGACCTTTACTGGCCAGCCACGCTGTGGAGTAGTTGGATGCATGTGATGGAGCATTGTCCTGCATGAAAATCATATTTTTCTTGAACGATACCGACTTCTTCCTGTACCACTGCTTGAAGAAGTTGTCTTCCAGAAGCTGGCAGTAGGTCTGGGAGTTGAGCTTCACTCCATCCTCAACCCGAAAAGGTCCCACAAGTTCATCTTTGATGATACCAGCCCATACCAGAACCCCACCTCCACCTTGCTGGCGTCTGAGTCGGAGTGGAGCTCTCTGCCCTTTACTGATCCAGCCTCTGGCCCATCCATATGGCCCATCAAGAGTCACTCTCATTTCATCAGTCCATAAAACCTTTGAAAAATCAGTCTTAAGATATTTTTTGGCCCATTCTTGATGTTTTATCTTATGTTTCTTGTTCAAAGGTGGTCGTTTTTCCGCCTTCCTTACCTTGGCCATGTCCCTGAGTATCGCACACCTTGTGCTTTTTGATACTCCAGTAATGTTGCAGCTCTGAAATATGGCAAAACTGGTGGCGAATGGCATCTTGGCAGCTTCACGCTTGATTTTCCTCAATTCATGGGCAGTTATTTTGCGCCTTTTTTGGCCAACACGCTTCTTGCGACCCTGTTGGCTATTTGCCATGAAACGCTTGATTGTTCGGTGATCACGCTTCAAAAGTTTGGAAATTTCAAGACTGCTGCATCCCTCTGCAAGACATCTCACAATTTTAGACTTTTCAGAGCCTGTCAAATCTCTCTTCTGACCCATTTTGCCAAAGGAAAGGAAGTAGCCTAATAATTAAGCACACCTTATATAGGGTGTTGATGTCATTAGTCAACACCCCTCCTCATTACAGAGATGCACATCACCAGATTTACTTAATTGGTAGTTGGCTCTCAAGCCTATGCAGCTTGAAGTAGGGCAACATGTATAAAAAGTATCATTTGATCAAAATACTCATTTGCCTAATAATTCGGCACACAGTGTATAGACAGGTGTGTGCCTTTCCAAATCAAGTCCTATCAGTTTAATTAAACACACCTGGACTCCAATGAAGGAGTAGAACCATCTCAAGGAGGATCACAAGGAAATGGACAGCATGTGACTTAAATATAAGTGTCTGAGCAAATGGTCTGAATACTTATGACCATGTGATATTTCAGTTTTTATTTTTTAATAAATTTGCAAAAATGTCTACATTTCTGGGTTTTTTTTTAAGTCAAGATGGGGTGCAGAGTGTACTTTAATGAGAAAAAAAAATGAACTTTTTAGAATTTACCAAATGGCTGCAATGAAACAAAGAGTGAAAAATTTAAAGGGGTCTGAATACTTTCTGTACCCACTGTATATACAAAGGAAGATGTCCGATCATGAATGGTCCACTCCGTTCAGGTAAGGGTTAAACTCTATAGGAAAAGGGGGGGAGGACAACTTTTCCCTAAACTTGACACCTACCTATGTCGCGGAGGTTGGCACCCTAAGATAGCGGAAGTGGTACCCCTGCTCCTTGTCGGCTGACCCTAGTATGCCCTAACCTATCAGCTGTAGGTCAGACAGAATAATACATGATTATCTATAGGTGCCACAAAAATTCAAAGAGTGATAACGTTAGTGTAATGTGAATACAAGGTCCAATATATCAAACTCTGCCCAAATTTAACAAATGATACACTAGAGTTTTATGAGCATGCAACCTATAGGGGAAACGCGTAGAGGCCCACCATGTGGACAGCTACGTTTATATTACACACATGTTTTGTGCCCCCTTTTTTCCTATAGAATTTAACCCTAAACTGAACAGAATGGACCATTCATGATTGGTCATCTTCCTTTGTATATATTGAAAAAGGAAGGATGTTTCAGAGTCAGGATCTTCTTAAAATCATCAAGTTTATTTGGTAAATATAAAAATATATAATAAACAAGTCACAACCCCGCAGGGATACTTTAACGTAGGAAACGCGTTGCAGACTGAGTGCCTTTCATCATTGCACTCTATGGGGGAAACGCATAGAGGCACACCATGTGGACAGCTAAGTTTATATTACACACGTTTTGTGCCCCTATTTTTCCTATAGAATTTAACCCTAAACTGAATGGAGTGGACCATTCATGATCAGACATCTTCCTTTATATGTACACCTACAAGGATATTGAAGGAAGGAGTCTTTGCATTGTATTCAATATTTTATTATAATTTGTGTTATTTTGGGTGTCTTGGAACTATGTAGGTAATTTTAAAGTAATTTAATAAAAAGTGATTTTACGGAAATATATGTTCACTGTCTTGATACCCCCACAAGACATTGTAATTGGTAAACATTTATTATGGTCTTCTATCCATCCATCTCATGGAGATGGTCTTACAGGACATCACAGACATCTTGATGGTTGAATGGATGATAATTTAGAAAATGGCCAGTAAGATATAGCACTGTGGGAAAGCATAAACTTTACTAATCAGACTGGGCATTGGCCATTCCGAAATTACAAATGTCTAGCAACGAGTATAAATTAGGCGCATGTTCAGACTGCCTAGTCAAAAGGTGCAGAAAGCTATTTCTCCCTTCTCCTCCATACACATATCAATGCTTGGCTCTGCAATTCACTGTGACCTATACAGCAATTCCCTTTCCCAACCAGATTCCCATTTTTCAATTCACATTTCTGTATGCTCTCGGGCATCATAACTAGCGCCTGAGAGGGGGGTACATAACACAAATATTTTGTCGGCAGTGTTCCTATAATCATGTACACACATTTTATATTCATTATAATACTCCTTTGGAAGTGCATTGAGCTGTAGGTTGGATTGCTGCTAAAGGGAAAAAACAAACAAACAGCTCTTTAAATCTTCTTCCTTAGTGAGCGTGAATGAGTTGAGTGTGACCGGAGCGTAAGTGCGAACGGAAGTGTGTGACTTGTGATTTAGTGAAGAGGTATTTGGGAATCCTACAGCAAATACCTTTGTGAACTGCTGTGAGTTGCTGAATTGGGAACTGCTGAGTGCTTTTCTACCTGTTTAATTGTATTGGGCTTTTTAAAACCTATTTTCTCTCTACAGCTTTACAGTCTCTTATTTTACTACCTGTGTGTTTAAGGGTTAACTACATTGCACTTAAATCCTGAGGGGTAGCTATACTCACAAGGGGTTAATTAAGGGTGAGGGGTCATAATGAAGGGTTTATAAGTGGCAGCTGGTTAGGGCTTCCAGTCCTTTGGAAGTGCATTGAGCTGTAGGTTGGATTGCTGCTAAAGGGATAAAAAACAGAAGTAAGTGTGTGACTTGTGATTCAGTGACTTGGATTCAGGGAGTTTGGAAGGGAGGAATTTGGACTGAATTGCTGTCTGTATTTTATTAATTCTTTACATTTCTTTTTACTTAACATTTCTGTCTAGTGCAATCCCCATTAGGAAATAAGCTACATTATTGAAAATGCTATCCAGTGTACATCTTGCCACATGTATACAATCCTTGAACAGCCGGTCGTGGGTGCATACTGCTGTGCGAGAGGTGAGCACGTTGTGCGTTTGGAAGCCCAGGTACTGGATCTAAATGAGCAGCTGGCAACACTGAGATCCATAGACAATATGGTAAGGAGTCTGCTGCTCACTGAGCAGCTGCTCACTGGGGTAGATGTGGGTCGGGGGATGGTAGTATGGAGCTGCAGGACAGTGAGGCAGCTAGCTGGGTGACAGTTAGAAGGCGGGGTAAAGTGCCAGGGAGGCTAGTCCTGATCTGGCACACCCCAATAAGGTTTCAAAGTTGGCAGATGAGAGATGTGTCAGTACAGGGGTAGCACTGCTGCAGCAAGGCATGTCCTCTGAAAGCCGGAGGAGTGTCAGCTCCAGTAAGGGGGGAAATAGGAGAGCAGGGCAGGCCAGGCAGGTGCTGGTAGTGGGGGACTCAATTATTAGGGGAACAGATAGGGCAATCTGTCACAAAGACAGGGATTGTTGAACAGTGTGCTTCCTACCTGGCGCTCGAGTCCGGCACATCGCTGATCGGGTTGACAGGTTACTGGGAGGGGCTGGTGAGGACCCAGCAGTCATGGTGCACATTGGTACAAATGACAAAGTTAAAGCTGGTGGAAGGTCCTTAAAGATGATTTCAGGGAATTAGGCTGCAAGCTTAAAGCAAGGACCTCCAAGGTGGTATTCTCTGAAATACTGCCTGTACCGCGTGCCACGCCAGAGAGGCAAGGGGAGATTAGAGAGATAAATAAGTGGCTCAGGAATTGGTGTAGGAAGGAGGGGTTTGGATTCCTGGAGAACTGGGCCGACTTCTCTTCTCAGTTGGCTACAGGTGCTACGCTAGGAATGTGCTGCAATTCAATGGGGAGGGTGCAGCTGTGCTGGGGGAGAAAATGGCTAGAAGATTGGAGGAGTGTTTAAACTAGGGATTGGGGGGGAGGGTATTAATTTTATAGGTGGGGAAGATAGTGCAGATAGTGACCTGGGCACAAATAAAGAAATTGTGGGTGGGGTTAGAACAGTCAATATAGTAAGAAGGAATAGAGGTACAGAGAGATACATAAAATGCATGTACACTAATGCCAGAAGCCTCACCAACAAAATGAAGGAATTAGAATTAATTTTGTTGGAAAATTATTATGACACGGTGGGGATATCTGAGACATGGCTGGACAAGAGCCATGACTTGGCAGTTAATTTACAGGGCTATAGTCGGTTCAGAAATGACAGTACAAACAAGCGAGGGGGGGTGTTTATATGTAAAATCATCCTTAAAACCCATGTTGCGTGAGAATATATGTGAATCTAATGAAAATGTAGAGTCCCTGTGGGTAGAGATAAGAAGAGGGGGAAAAAATAATAAATTACTGATAGGGGTTTGTTATAAGTCTCCAAAAATAATGAAAGCAGCGAAGAATATCCTCATAAAGCAAATAGATGAAGCAGCGACTGAAGGAGAAGTCATTATTATGGGGGACTTTAACTACTCTGAAATACATTGGGGAACAGAAACCTGTAGTTCCAGCAAAGGTAATAGGTTTTTGACAACTATGAGAGACAATTACCTTTCACAACTGGTTCAGGACCCAACAAGAAGGGGGGCACTGCTAGACCTAATATTAACCAACAGGCCAGACCGCATATTAAATATACAAGTTGGGGGTCACTTGGGTAATAGTGATCACAAAATAATAAGTTCTCAAGTATCCTTTAATAAGATGTGTAGTAGAGGGGTTACAAGGACACTTAACTTCAGGAAGGCAAATTTCCAACGGTTGAGAGATGATCTTAGTGCAATAAACTGGAACGATATCCTGAGACATAAAACTACACAAAGCAAATGGGAGACATTTATTAGCATCCTGAATAGGGCCTGTGCACAATATATACCCTATGGGAATAAACATGCTAGAAATAGGAGGAGACCACTATGGCTAAATAGAGCTGTAAGGGGCGCAATAAATGACAAAAAGAAAGCATTTAGAGAACTAAAGCAAGTAAGTAGTGATGAGGCATTAAATAAATACAGAAAATTAAATAAATTCTGTAAAAACCAAATCAAGGCAGAAAGATTGCGACAGAGAGACTCATTGCCAGAGAAAGTAAAAATAATCCCAAAATATTCTTTAACTACATAAATAGTAAGAAACTAAAAAATGATAGTGTTGGCCCCCTTAAAAATAGTCTGGGTGAAATGGTGGATGAGGATGGGGAAAAAGCTAATATGCTAAATGATTTTTTTTCAACAGTATTTACACAAGAAAAGTTCTCCATTAAATGTCACTTGCTTAACCCAGCAGGAAGTACGGCAGCGTCTAAAAATCATTAAAGTTGACAAATCCCCGGGCCCGGATGGGATACACCTGCGAGTACAGCAGGAATTAAGTAGCGTCATAGATAGACCATTATTTTTAATCTTTAAAGATTCCATAACAACAGGGTCTGTACCACAGGACTGGCGTATAGCAAATGTGGTGACAATATTCAAAAAGGGGACAAAAACCAAACTTGGAAATTATAGGCCAGTAAGCTTAACCTCTACTGTGGGTAAAATCCTGGAGGGTTTCCTAAGAGATGCTATACTAGAGTGTCTGAAGAAGAATAACCTCAACATGGGTTTACGAGGGACCGTTCCCGTCAAACTAATCTGATCAGTTTTTATGAGGAGGCAAGTTCCGGACTGGACCAAGGAAATGCAGTGGATGTTGTGTATATGGACTTTTCAAAAGCTTTTGATACGGTTCTACACAAAAGGTTGATACATAAAATGAGAACAATGGGGATAGGGGAAAATATATGTATGTGGGTTCAGAACCTGCTCAGTGATAGGAAACAAAGGGTGGTTATTAATGGAACACACTCAGACTGGGTCTCAGTTAACAGTGAGGTACCACAGGGGTCAGTATTGGGCCCGCTTCTTTTTAACATATTTATTAATGACCTTGTAGGGGGCATACAGAGTAATATTTCAATATTTGCAGATGACACTAAACTCTGCAGGGTAATCAATACAGAGGAGGACAATTTTATATTACAGGAGGATCTATGTAAACTAGAAGCTTGGGCTGATAAATGGCAAATGAGCTTTAATGGGGATAAAAGTAAGGTAATGCACTTGGGCAGAGGAAATAAAATGTATAATTATATGCTTAATTGTAAAACATTGGCCAAAGCTGTCACTGAAAAAGACCTGGGTGTATTTGTGGACAACAAGCTCAAGTTTGGTGGCCAGTGTCAGGCAGCTGCTGCAAAGGCAAATAAAATAATGGGATGCATTAAAAGAGGCATATATGCTCATGAGGAGAACATAATTTTACCTCTATACAAGTCACTAGTGCGACCACACTTAGAATACTGTGTACAGTTCTGGTCTCCGGTGTATAAGAAAGACATAGCTGAACTAGAGAGGGTGCAGAGAAGAGCAACCAAGGTTATTAGAGGACTGGGGGTTCTGCAATACCAAGACAGGTTATTACACTTGGGGTTATTTAATTTGGAAAAACGAAGGTTTAGGGGTGATCTTATTACTATGTACAAGTATATGAGGGGACAGTACAAAGACCTTTCCACTGATATTTTTTCTCTGAGGCCTGAGACGGGGACATGGGGGCATCTTCTACAGTACAGACCAAAAGTTTGGACACACCTTCTAAACCTTCTTTCCTCCAGACGTACAGTACAGACCAAAAGTTTGGACACACCTCATTTAAAGATTTTTCTGTATTTTCATGACTTTGAAAATTGTACATTCACACTGAAGGCATCAAAACTATGAATTAAAACATGTGGAATTTTATACTTAACAAAAAAGTGTGAAACAACTGAAAATATGTCTTATATTCTAGGTTCTTCAAAGTAGCCACCTTTTGCTTTGATGACTGCTTTGCACACTCTTGGCATTCTCTTGATGAGCTTCAAGTGGTAGTCACCGGAAATGGTTTTCACTTTACAGGTGTGCCCTGTCAGGTTTAATAAGTGGGATTTCTTGCCTTACAAATGGGGTTGGGACCATCAGTTGTGTTGTGCAGAAGTCTGGTGGATACACAGCTGAGAGACCTACTGAATAGACTGTTAGCTGCTTTTTTCTTGCTATAATACAAATTCTAAGTAAAGAAAAACGAGTGGCCATCATTACTTGAAGAAATGAAGGTCAGTCAGTCTGAAAAATTGGGCAAACTTTGAAAGTGTCCCCAAGTGCAGTTGCAAAAACCATTAAGCGCTACAAAAAAAATGGTTCACATGAGGACCGCCCCAGAAAAGGAAGACCAAGATTCACCTCTGCTTCTGAGGATAAGTTTATCCGAGTCACCAGCTTCAGAAATCGCAGGTTAACAGCAGATTAGAGACCAGGTCAAGGCCACACAGAGTTCTAGCAGCAGACACATCTCTACAACAACTGTTAAGAGGAGACTTTGTGCAGCAGGCCTTCATGGTAAAACAGCTGCTAGGAAACCACTGCTAAGCACAGGCAACAAGCAGAAGAGACTTGTTTGGGCTAAAGAACACAAGGAATGGACATTAGACCAGTGGAAATCTGTGCTTCGGTCTGATGAGTCCAAATTTGAGATCTTCGGTTCCAACCACCGTGTCTTTGTGCGATGCAGAAAAGGTGAACGGATAGACTCTACATGCCTGGTTCCCACCGTGAAGCATGGAGGAGGAGGCGTGATGGTGTGGGGGTGCTTTGCTGGTGACACTGTTGGGGATTTATTTCAGGAATACTGAACCAGCATGGTTACCACAGCATCTTGCAGCGGCATGCTATTCCATCCGGTTTGCGTTTAGTTGGACCATCATTTATTTTTCAATAGGACAATGACCCCAAACACACCTCCAGGCTGTGTAAGGGCTATTTGACCAAGAAGGAGAGTGATGGGGGGCTACGCCAGATGACCTGGCCTCCACAGTCACCAGACCTGAACCCAATCGAGATGGTTTGGGGTGAGCTGGACCGCAGAGTGAAGGCAAAAGGGCCAACAAGTGCTAAGCATCTCTGGGAACTCCTTCAAGATTGTTGGAAGACCATTTCCGGTGACTACCTCTTGAAGCTCATCAAGAGAATGCCAAGAGTGTGCAAAGCTATCATCAAAGCAAAAGGAGGCTACTTTGAAGAACCTAGAATATAAGACATATTTTCAGTTGTTTCACACTTTTTGTTAAGTATATAATTCCACATGTGTTAATTCATAGTTTTGATGCCTTCAGTGTGAATGTACAATTTTCATAGTCATGAAAATACAGAAAAATCTTTAAATGAGGTGTGTCCAAACTTTTGGTCTGTACTGTATGTCTGGAGGAAAGGTTTACTCATAATCAGACGAGATTCTTTACTGTTAGAGCAGTGAGACTATGGAACTCTTTGCCGCATGATGTTGTAATGAGTGATTCACTACTAAAATTTAAGAAGGGCCTGGATGCCTTTCTTGAAAAGTATAATATTACAGGTTATATATATTAGATTCCATGATAGGGCGTTGATCCAGGGAACTAGTTTGATTGTCGTATGGAGTCAGGAAGGAATTTTTTCCCAAATGTGGAGCTTGCTGTTTGCCACATGGTTTGTTTTTTTTGCCTTCCTCTGGATCAACATGTTATTCTATGGGTTGAACTAGATGGACTTAGTCTTCCTTCAATCTTAAAAACTATGTTACTATGTAATATCTGATCACTCATTCACTCATATCACCTGAACTTCAAAAACACTGCATTGCAGGAATTCGACCTGTTCTTACCTTTGACTCTGCAAAAACTCTCACCCTTATGCCACGGCCCCAGTATCAGTATTCGGTCAGTATTTTTTCTCAGGAGTGGGAGCCAAAACCAGGTGAGGACCAATCAGAGAAAAAGTATAATAGAAACAAGTCACCAATTCTGCATTTAATCACCCACTACTGTTTTTGGCTCCCACTCCTGAGAAAAAATACTGACTGAATACTGATAGTGGGGCTGTGGCCTTAGGGTAGGTTCACATGCACAAATAAAAAATTGTTAAGAATTTCATCTAGAAAACTCTGACCATTTTTTTTCTCACTTTTCATCCGTGTGCAGTGCATATACAATTCATTTTTTACAGCGGCAGCTATTAATTTACAAGATCATTTACAGTTTCTTATATTACAGAATTGCAAAGCTGTTTGTAAAAATTGGATGCTGTACTATGGCTCTGTATGGCATCAGATATGTTTTATGCGCCCATAGATTTGAATGGGTAAGTCTCATCCGATTTATGATTGAAACTAGTATATGCTGTGATTTTCTGTCACACACAGTACTGGATAGTGAAAAAAATCATTAATCTACAATGCCCCGTTGAATAACATTGGTCCCAGTGCAGTTTTTTTCTATGGACAGCACTTGTACCGAAAATACAGTCATGTGAACGAGCGCTTACTGTTGTTCTTATTCATTCTCTTCTCTACTGCAGCCCTCTACTAATTGGTCTTCCTCTTACTAAACTTTCTTCTCTCCAATCTATCCTGAATGTAGCAGCCAGGGTCATACTTCCGTACAGCCGCTACATCGATGCTTCCACCCTGTGCCAGTCATTGCACTGGTTGTCCATCCGCTACATAGTACAATATAAACGTATCATTCTCACCCACAAAGCTCTCTACAGTGCTTCACCTCACTAGATCTCCTCCCTCATCTGTCTACCACCCTATCTGTGGAGAGTTCCACTTATCACCTAAGACCATCATCCTTCATAAGTGTTTCCAAAACTGTAGTCCTCATGGCCCCCAACAGATCACGTTTTCAGGATTTCCTTTGTATTGCACAGGTGAAAGAACCTGTGGCAATTTCTGATGCCTTGATAATAATCCAAGTCACCTATGCAATACTATGGAAATCCTGAAAACATGATGTGTTTGGGGCCGTGAGGACTGGAGTTTGGGAACACCGCTCTATAATCTGAACCTCCTACTCCTGGCTCCAAAACTTTACTTGTGCTGCACCAGTTCTCTAGAATGCACAACCCTAGACAATCCAGTTTATTCCAGTAACCAGTTTTAAGAGTGCTCTAAAAACACATTTCTTCTGACTGGCCTATCATTTCACCTCACTAATATAACTATTCTTGGTTCTCCCTTTCTAACTTTTCCTCACAAATCTGGTCCACCTATCACTTGTTTCGATGCTCTCTTTGCACTTAATACCACTTTGTATCTATACTTATACAGATACTGACTGTTCACGCAGTGGTATCTGAATACCCCCATTTATTGTATTAATGGCTGGACCATATACAACCAGTACTTTTACCTTTTCAGTCATCCCTATCTGCTCACAGATTGTAAGCTTGCCAGTATGGCCCTCACTCCTCTTAATATTTGTTGAATTATGTGTTACTCTGTAATGTCTTATTTTGTTTTTAGATGTTACCTCTGAATAGAAAAGTGCTGCGGAATATGTAAAAATAAAAGTTTGTAGGCTTGTACAAATCGTTTTGCATCATGTAATCTCACACTGACAAAACATGTTAAGATCAAGGCTCTGTGGGGGCAATATCACTTACAAGATTCCTTATTCTTCTTTAGCAGAAGATAATTCTTAATGAGCTTGGCTGTATGCTTGGGGTTGTTGTCTTGTTGCAAAATGAATTTGGAGCCAATCAGACGACTACCTGATGGTATTGTATTTCTCAGCATTGATGACACTTAATTAATCCTGAAAAAAAATTCTCAACTCCAATTCCTGAAATGCAGCTCCAAATTTGCAAAGAACCGCCACTATGGTTCACTGTTCTCTTAGACACACATTAGTGTACCACTCTCTAGTCCTTTGGCATACAAATTGCCTTCAGTTATAGCCAAATATTTCACATTGATTCATCGGTCCAGAGCACCTGATGCCATTTTACTGCAACTCAGTTCCTATGCTTTCATGCGTAGTTGAGTCACTTACACTTGTTTCCAATTTGAAGGAATGGGTTTTGGCTAGTGTTGAGCCACCCCCGTAGTGTTCGGGTTCGGTTCGTCAAACACCGGCATGTTTGTAGAACGGTTCGTCGAACACCGTTAAAACCAATGGCAGGCAAACAAAAACACATAGAAAACACCTTCAAAGGTGTCCAAAACCTGACAAACTGCTCAGAATAGAATAGAGCATCACACATAGATTAGATAGATAGAAACATGTCAGTCACATATATAATAAGTACAGTGACAGTGTTGGTTATTGTACTTGTCATTTAGTGTTAAAATAACGGATTTATTAAAAAAAAATAATAGTGTTTTCATGCACCCGTCTCTTTCAAAAAGCCGGCCGGCAATTCAGCAGCGGCATACATCGGTACCCGACAATTTAGAACAGAAAGAATAGAGCATCACACATAGATTAGATAGATAGAAACATGTCAGTCACATATATAATAAGTACAGTGATAGTGTTGATTACTGTACTTGTCATTTACTGCTAAAATGAAGGATTTATTAAAAAAAAAATTGGCGTGGGGTTCCCCATAATTTTAGTCTCTAGCGGAGGTTAAGCAGACGGCTGGGGCAGATGTTTGAAGGCTGGGAAGAGGGTAATACCCACGGAGCTTCCCAGGCTACTAATATCAGCCCCCAGCTGAATACCTAGCCTTTACTAGCTATTAAAATGGGGGACCCAAAAAAAAATGACGAGGGGTCCCCCCTATTTTAATAGCTAGCAAAGACTAGGCAGACAGCTGGGGGCTGATATTAATAGCCCAGGAAGGGGACCATGAATATTGGCCCCCTCCCAGGCTTGAAACACCAGCCGTCAGCCGCCCCAGAAATGGGGCATCCATAGGATGGGCCAATTCTGGCACTTAGCCTCGCTCTTCTCACTGCCCTGTAGCGGTGGCAGTGGGATAATAGGGCTGGGGTTGATGTCAGCTTATAATGCCAGCTGACATCAAGCCCAGGTTAGTAATGGAGAGGCGTATAAGACGCCCCCATTACTAACCCCATAGTGAAAGTTTAAAAAAAAACACAAAACACCCAGAATAAAGTCCTTTAATTGAAATAAAGACAATTCTTTATTGTTCTAAATTAAACCATACTTACCATCACGCCCATTCCAGCTGAAGCCAATGATCTCCTGCAATAAAAGTAAAATAATAAACCAACCTCATCCTTACCTTTCCATGGTTCCCAGGACAGCTTCAGCTCTGCTACATTGACATGACTGGCTGGATCGCAGCAGAAAGCTGCCATCCAGCTTGCCATGCCGCAGACACTGAGAAGCGCAGGCATGCTTGCGCTCCTCAGTGTATCGCTGTGACGGCATCCAGATGAGCCGAGTTCATGTCCAATGAACTCAGCTCACCTCATGCACGTCACTAACAGTGTGAGAGAATTCTCCTGCGCATGCGGTGCCGGCAAATGACGTCACCGCTTGAGCAGGAGAATTTTCCCACGCTTGGACGGCATTGAGATGGCAGTCTGGACGGTAGCAGAACGCTGCCATCCAGCATGCCATCCTTCAGAGACACCGCCCAAAACAGCTCAAATTTGAGATTGGCGAACAGTTCGAGTCGAACACCGCTCATCTCTAGTTTTGGCTGCAATTCTTCCATGAATGACCACTTCTGGCCACACTTCTCTGAACAATAGATGGGTGTAGCTGGTGTTGTCCTGGTTGCTGCCAGCTCTGAGCTGATGGCACTGTTGGACTTCTTCCGATTTCAAAAAGAGGTCAGCATGATGTCTTTCACCTGCTGCACTAAGTTTCCTTGCCCCACCACTGCATCTATGGTCCTCAACGATGCCATGTCTTGATGTCGCAGAAGAAATTATTCCGTACAAGCATGCTCATGCCTTCAGCGTCTCTAGCCTTGTTTACCATCAAGCACATCTGAGACAGCATTGGTCAGATTGCAAAGGTAGCTGCCATCAGCAGATCTTTACAATTTGCATGGGCAAGTACCTTCAGCATGGCAGAACATTCCCCAGACAACCACTAATTTCTGAATGTGGCTCTAATACTAGATAATTAATAAATCAAGCGATTTTTAAAACATTATTCCCATTTTTACATAATTTACATATTATTAAAAGGGGTATCAATTCTGTGATTGAAATAATTACACAATTTTTCCCCCTTGGTCCCTCATCTGTTGTGCTGTGAAGTAGTATGACACTACAAAGCAGAATAACAGCATCCACTTTCCCATATAAGGTTCTGAAAAACATGGGGGAGGGATCATTTTTTGGGGTTTAGTTTTTATGGTATTAAAGAGAACCTAACAGCTAATATATGCTGCCTCTGGATTGGGCAGCATGTATCAGACACGGATTATATGAAATCAGCCAGGTATGTTTGACTTGCTGCTGTTTCAGAGTAACACGTTCTTTAAAAGCTGCCGGGGACTAAGCGGCTTCTCCCGGCCCACTGCCCTGGATTTACAGATCTCTCCCTACTGTATCATATAAGCAGAGACCCGTCAATCCAGGGCATAGGGCGGGGAGAAGCTGCCAGGGATGCACCTGTCTGACTAGTCAGCAGCACAGTAGCTTTTAAAGTATGTTTTTATCGGAAACTAAATGCTGCAGTGTTTCACAGTCAAACATACCTAGCTGAGTTCATACAGCCAGTGCCTGATACATCCTGCCTGTAGATCAGGCAAGCATGTAGCAGCTGTCATATTCTCTTTAAACATGTGGTAAAAAAGACTCTTCTGAAACCCATAATATTTCTATTTTTCTGTCAATTCAGCTGTGTCAGTGCTTTTGTTTTTCGTGCCAAGCTGTTTTATTGATAACGATGGGGCAGATATGTTTTGATCTCTTTATTGCATTTTTGTCTTTTTTTTTATTTTTAGGGAGGTGTAATCAATTACACCAGAGCCAGGCAAACAGCGTCCCGCGGGCATCATCCGGCACTCGAAAGCTGAAGGGCAGAAACAGCAGCCCACGGGCCGCACAGCGTCATCAGATCTATATCAGATCTGGCGCCGCTGTGTTCGTCACAGTCACTCCGGCATCAGGCAGTGTGGGGGGAGCTGCTGCTGAGCTAGGGAGAGATCTGCTTGTTTCTATTTAGTGTAGGTGTACCAAACTATATTAGAGACTAATCCATCTGCAGAAATATCAGGCAGGCAGTGTATATAGGCAGGTAGGCAGTGTATATAGCAGACTGCGGTGCATATAGCACAAGAGGCTCCATCCAGTTCTGCCTTCTGCTGCTTAGATATTTCTAGACAAAGGTCCAGGTCTCAGGGGCCAGGAATAATTTTTTGGGGATCTTAATCCTCGTTATTTGCTTAAAAAGCAATCCAGAGAACACCGTTTTTCTGCGCCATTTGCTTGTTGGCACTGCAGAATACAGCCAGGTCCTTTCCATATTACAGCGCTAGAAATCCAGCTATTTAAAACTGTTTTCTCTGTCACACGGATCACATACATGTTTTCAGAAAATACTGCCATTTCTAACCTCCATTAAAAATTTGTTTCAGTGTGTCAGTGAAGCAATTGACACCAGTTTGCTGTTCAAAATAGTTACCTACAGGCCAGGTATTTAAAACTGTGGTTTGTCCATCACACAGATCACATATAAGTTCGCTCCAAATTCAGTCATTTGAAGTGAGCATGGAAGAGATTGTCCTCCATTTAAAATGGGCAAGGTACGTGGCAAGGGGCGGGGAACTGGACGTGATGGTAATGGTGCATCCAGAGGCTGAGGACAAGGCCGTGGGCAAGCCGAAATTGTGCCACAACAAAAACCCAAATCTTCTCGCCCAACCTTCCTGTCCCAATAACTAGGGGACCGCAGCACACCACTATTGAACCCAGAGCAGTGTCAAAAGGTTGTTGGTTGGATAGCAGATAATGCTTCCAGTCACTTAGCCACTACCACCACCCTGTCTTCCACATGGTCAAGTCTCAATAGCCATGAGTCTGGACCGCATATTCCTCACCCTGATCCTCCTTCCTCCCACCCTGCTGAGTGCCTGGAGACAACTAATCCCACACTTAGACACTCTGAAGAGCTGCTCACTTTTCCATTTATAGATTCGAGCCTCTCGCCCGGTCCACTTGAAGAGAGGCAAGAGGAGAACGCGTGTAGCGATACCCAAATATTTGAGCAGCCACGGTCACACGAAGGCGACGGTGGGAAAGTGTCACAAGAGGTGGACGATGATGAGACACAATTGCCAGAAAGTCAGGAGGAGGACCAGGGTGCGGAAGTGGAAGAAGAGGTGGTGGATGATGTAGTAACTGACCCAACCTGGCAGGAGGACATGCAGAGCGGGGACAGCAGCACACAGGAGGAAGGAGGCACCCCAACAGGCAGGAAGAAGCAGTGTGGTGGCCGCAGACAGAAGGCAGCCAACCGTTCCCCGTAATACCAACACGAAGGAAGTTGCCAGTACAACTGTTAGGTCTTCCCGAGTCTAGAAAACAACCAAAGACTCTGCCGATAACCCCAAAAAGGCCATTTGCACCACCTGCCAGGCCAGCATCAGCAGGGGCGGCAAAACTAGCAGCCTGACCACCACCAGCATGATCAGGCACATGGCAGCAGAGCACCCGACTTTGTGGGCCAAACCCCAGGGTCCAGGAACAGTGTCTGCGGGTGGCACCATTGCTTCTTCCGCTGTTGTGCATGCAAGCCAATCCCCTGTCCATGGTGCATGCGAAGATGCCTCCTGCCCTGCACCTGTCATTGCACACTCAAGTAGCAGCATCAGGAAGCACGTCCACGTCCTTGTCCCAGCGCAGCGTTCAGTTGTCCATACCCCAGTCCTTGGAATGCAAGCGCAAATACGCAGCCAACGCCCCACAGGCCACGCTACTCAATT
This sequence comes from Phyllobates terribilis, assembly GCF_046119375.1. Taxonomy (NCBI): domain Eukaryota; kingdom Metazoa; phylum Chordata; class Amphibia; order Anura; family Dendrobatidae; genus Phyllobates; species Phyllobates terribilis. The sequence goes on from NW_027362763.1 coordinate 847,601,533, forward strand.
CTCACATTTCACGACTGCTTGCGCTCGAAATGTTGCCTTTTAGGCTTGTGGAGACGGAAGCATTCCACAACCTGATGGCGGCGGCCGTCCCTCGGTATGTGGTCCCCAGCCGCCACTATTTCTCCCGGTGTGCCGTCCCCGCATTACACAAGCACGTGTCCCAAAACATTAGCCGTGCCCTCAACAATGCAGTTACCGGGAAAGTCCACCTAACCATGGACACGTGGACAAGTGCTTGTGGACAGGGACGGTACATCTCGCTGACGGCACACTGGGTTAACATAGTGGATGCCAGGACTCAGTCGGACCTTGGGACGGAACACGTCCTCCCGACGCCAAGGATTGCGGGCCCTTGGTTTATCAGGGTAGCCCCCACAGTTTACAGCTCCTGCACCTCATCCTCCTCCTCTTCAGCCTCCATCTCCGAAATGACCACATCAGTCACAAGCTGGAAGCACTGCCTCGGCCAAGGGGCAACAGGCTGTGCTGAAGCTAATATGCTTAGGTGACAAACCACACAATGCTGAAGAGTTGTGGACAGCTCTGAAAGAGCAGGCAGATCTGTGGCTCACACCGCTGAACCTACAGCCAGGCATGGTCGTGAGTGACAATGGCCAGAACCTGGTGGCGGCTCTGAGACGAGGCGAGCTCACACACGTACCATGCCTGGCCCATGTGCTTAACCTCGTGGTTCAGCGGTTTCTCAAATCCTACCCGGAGCTGCCGGATCTGCTTGTTAAAGTACGCCACCTCTGTGCCCATTTTAGAAAGTCACCTACAGCTTCCGCCTCCCTTGCCGTGTTTCAGCAGTGTTTGCAGCTTCTGGCTCACAGACTGGTGTGTGATGACCCCAAGCGTTGGAACTCTACACTGCAGATGTTGGGAAGGATTTGCGAGCAGAAGAGAGCAGTTGTTGAGTACCAGCATCAACATGGCCGTCTGCATTCAGTTCAGACTCCACCCATAAGCCCTCAGGAGAGGACATGGATGTCAAACATATGCACCATCCTTCAAAACTTTGAGGACTCCACCAAGATGGTGAGCGGCGATGACGCCATAATTAGCATCACCATCCCGCTTCTCTGTCTTCTGAAACGCTCTCTGCTCACAATCAAAGAGGATGCATTGCAGGCGGAGCACGGTACCATACAGGGTGATTACACACAGCCTAGCCTCATCTCATCCCAACGTGGATTGGGGGACGAAGAGGAGGAGAAGGAGCTAGTTTCATGCGCTATAGACTGTAGTACCTGCACAGCTGTCATACCGTCTGTTCAGCGTGGATGACCAGAGGAGGAGGAGGAGAGCATGGTCAGTCATCCTCTTGGTGAGGACACGGAAGTCTTGCCTGTTAGTAGTCTGGCGCACATGGCTGAGTTTATGTTACGCTGCCTTTCCCATGACCCTCGCATTCTCAAAATTTTGGGTGACAGTAATTACTGGTTGGTGACACTTCTAGACCCACGCTACAAGGAGAACTTTATATCTCTTATTCCTGAGGCGGACAGGTCTACAAAAATGGGGTTGTACCAGAAGGCCCTTGTTGCGGAACTATTAAAAAAATTCCTATCTGAAAACGCTGGCGGCAGAGGTTACACTTCGTTGGACAACCAAGGAGTACAGGCGAGAGAGACAACTTCAATCCAGCAGAGGCAGGGGAACATTGTCAAAGTTCTGAAAGAATTTTCTCAGCCCCTCCCATCGCACAAGCCCTGAGGCGCGGGGTACTCTCACAAGGAGTGCAAAGTTTGGGAAGATGCTGAGGGAGTACCTTGCCAACCGTACCAACGTCCTCCATGATTCCCCTGTGCCTTATATTATTTGGTATCCAAGCTGGATACGTGGAAAGAACTGGCTCTCTATGCCTGGGAGGTCCGGGCCTGCCGCCAGCGTTTTATCAGAGCGGGATTTTAGTGCCGCTGGTGGAATTTTAACTGATAAGCGCATCTGCCTATCAACTGAAAATGCTGACAGGCTGACTCTTATAAAAATGAACAAGGGCTGGATTGGGCCAGACTTCTCAACACCACCGAATGATAGCAGCGTAGCAAACTCAAATCCAGTGTCTTTTCTTGGGAGGTGTTTTCCCATGCACCTTTTCACACCCAGACATGGGTATACGCGTCCTGATTTTGGCTATTTGCTCTTGTCCTTCTCCTCATCACATCACCAGGGTGACCATGGTCCATGATGCAACACCCACAATTTTTTTTAAAGGGTGTTTATGATGCCCGTAAAAAAAAAAAAAATTATACAGTATGTTCATGTATACCCCCAGGGGTAAATGTTTGTCAGCCCATACACTTAGTGCATGGGCATTACAAGTATAGGAGGCCCGTTCCTTTCTAATGGGAACATGTTTTTATGAGGCCCTCCTCCACGTCTCTTCCAAAGGGGTATTGGAGTGCCTTTAAATTTTTGGAAACCCTTGCATTCACTGCATAGGCAAACACAATGGGAGACCCACTTCCTAATAATGGGAACATTGTTTTCAGGAGGCCCTCCTCCAAGTCTCTTCAAAGTGGTATTGGGGTGCGTCCACATTTTTGGCAGCCCTGCCACTCACTGCATACGCAATAACAGTATAGGAGTCCGTAAAAGTGGCGTAATACCTCCGACAACGTTGTTGACAGAAGTGACCTGGGAGTCAGAAATGCTTCCAGGGGTCTTCCCCATGCTGTCCTCATGTCATTTGAGCACTGTTCCCATCGATTTGGGCAATTTTTAGGCCCTCTGCAGATTACTGGGGGGAGCCACCTGAAAAATGCTCGAGTTTCACAGGCTTACATTGGGCTCGTTGCTCGGATCGAGCGCCCGAGTATTCCAATGTGCTCGACCCGAGCATTTTAGTGCTCGCTCATCACTAATAATTACAATTATGAATATAAATTAATACTAATATTGGGAAGAATTAATTTCAGCCTATTGGTTCAGCCCTCCACAACAGTCACGGTCTCATGTGGCTCATTGGGAAAATTGCCCACCCCTGGCTTATACTATCAGTATATAGTGAAAATTGAGGTCTCCTATAAACATTTTATTCAGAAGTCTTTTTTCCACACATGAGAAAATCGGATTGATTATTTTGATCAGATTGTGGTATGAGAGTCATCCGATTTTCTCATACGTGGAGAAATTAAAAAGCAGTTTCTCCACCTTCTCCATTCTGACAGTCAGTGAAAATCGGACCAATCTCAGACATGATCAGAGTGCAGTCCGATATTTTTCAAGGTTCCTTTGACTTGCATTGCTGATTTTGAGCCGACCCTCAGATCAAAATCGGACAGGTCTCCGATATTTTGCATGGACCACTCGGTCCGAGGAGAAAAAAAAAAAAAAATATAAAAAACATGGACATGTGATAGCACTCATATGCAAAAAACATCTGAATAAAGTTGAGCTTCACTGGAGTGCCAAGGTGACCGCTATCTGGACATTCAGCAGGTACTCCTGGCTTCCATATTGACCCATCAGTGTCCTGCAATCACATCACAGGGGTGGATAGGAGCCGACGCATGCTAGCACCAGCAACCACACCATTTAAATGCTGCCAAATTGACAGCAGCATTTATATGATCAGTAGCTACGTAAATATAGCCAGTAGCTACTGCTTGTGAAAAGCTTGGCTCCTGAGCTCCCTCCAGACGAGATCACCCCCGCAATTACATACATGTGCGTGATTTGGCATTCTGGGGTTAAAGAGATTCTGGAGGAAGTCATTTTCTGTTTCTTATCCATATAAAGGAGGACTCTTGCTGGTGCTGTCATGGTAAGGAAATAGTATATTACAGTTAAATAAGCTTTTGACAAAAGGCCTGAAGACCCACTGTGCAGCAATGCACCACCATACGTCAATATGCTTTATACTGCATAATTCAGGGCTGTGGAGTCGGTAAGCCAAACATTCGCCTCCGACTCCTCAAATTCCATGACACCGACTCCACCTCCCTCATACATGGCTCATGTTTAGGTGATAAATTTACAGTAGGACACATTTCTCAGCTAAAAGTCTAGACCCTTAGATCAGGAATAGGACATTTCATAACTTTCCCAAATTCTTATGAAAAAATATTCCCCACAAACTGCATAGTACTACTCTACCCAATTTTATATTTTAGGAGTTGGAGTCGGTCCATTTTATACCAACTCCAACTCCACAGCCCTGCTCCATATGATCTGAAATATATGGTCATGGACAGCCACACAATCACTTTCTCAGTAGTACATTTTCAACTATAATACTCAGAAGTGCTTTATGAACTTAATAAAAGAAGTGTTCAAGTAGGATGGTGTTATCCAGTTACTTAAGTCATTATGGCAGTTTTACATTTTATTTTTTAGAAAACTAGAAACTGTTAATGAAATGTGATTACATTGCAGGTAAAAACTTTAACATGAAAAGATTCAAGACAAAAGTGCATAATATAAAGCATCACAGGAAAGAAGAACACCATTCCTTCAGACAGGAAGAACACAAGTCAGCTTGCCGAGAATTGGCCCCACAGGAATCCTTCAGCCAGTCTTTAAAGAGATCATCTGCATCTTTCTTCAGGATAAGAAATTGTCCCAGGAGCAAATAGGCCTGAAAAAAAAAAAAAAAAAAGTATCCATCCAATGTGTTGTCTGCACATATAATATAGATTACCTGTGATTATTAAACGTCATTAATACCAGATTTATGGGGGTCTGACACTAGCACCCCCACTTATCAGGTATTAGCTCTGAATATGTAAACATGAGCATAGACTCTGTGCAACTTCAGTAAGAGCTAATCCACAGTACCTGGTGAGAGGTCACTGCACATCCAGTATACCACACCACATGGAGCACCATATATAGTCCAGAAACAGAAAATGTGTGTGCTGGCTACAGGACGTTGCCATGTGGATAAGATCTTATTATCCACAGGACCTGTAATAGAACTTAAGGCCCCGTCACACTAAGCGACGCTACAGCGATCCCGACAACGATACGACCTGGCAGGGATCGTTGCTGCGTCGCTATGTGGTCGCTGGTGAGATGTCAGATCTTCCTAACGACGCAGCAACAATGCGGCGACCCGTAACGATCTGTATAACGATGCACGCCTATGTGTTTCTGTGTCTGAGTCGTCAACAAGGTCATTGGTAAGGTGTCAAACTCACCGATACATGCTACCCAGCGGGGCCTCAACGATCAAAGAAATGTCCAGACCATTCCGACACGACCAGCGATCTCACAGCAGGGACCTGGTCGCTGCTAAGTGTCAAACGTAGCGAGATCGCTACTGAGGTCGCTGTTGAGTCACAAAACTTGTGACTCATCAGCGATCTCGCTTAGTGTGACGGGGCCTTTAGACACAGGCTCAGAAACCGCAGTGTCTGCACACATGCTGCATGCCGAGGAGCTACTACCCACACTGAGGAAGAAAGAGGGTATTGTGGCTCCATGCTGTGCAGCAATGTGACAGACTATTACACTGGCTCTCTAGTGTATACAGCAGCAACAGCAAGGAACAGCAAAGGATGAATCTGTAACATACACTGACATACTGAGGATGTCAATTCCACAGACACCCTCAATTTACGCTATGGATGAATGATAAAGGGGTATTCTGATGAGAATCAGTTAAGAGGTAGAAGGAAAGTGAGCTAAGAGTTGTCATAAGGAAGTTTCTAGAAGTTGGCCACCTTCAACAAATCTATCGCAAAGTCATGTATCATGGTGATAAACTTACATCAGCTGACATGCAGTATTAAACGACAGTGGATCAGTAAATATTTAGCGATCACATAAGGGGGTTCTTTCACTATTAAAGTTAATTTTAATTAATAGATCTTTAAATAATAAAACATCCCTGTGCTGAGATAATCTTATAAATGTGCCCCTGCTGTGTGCTGTGTAATGGCTGTGTCTCACCATACAGGAACATGGTCTGATCATACCACAGCTCCTGGGCAGGGGAGGAAGCAAAAGAGTATACAGACATCACAGCATTGGGATCACAGCTGATTCTCTCTTTGAGGTAAAATATTGTACCTCACAACAAGAAATCTCTGTGATCCCCTGCTGTCCTGTCTGTATCCTCTCTTTTGCTTCCTCCCCTGCCCAGGAGCTGTGGTATGATCAGACCATGTTCCTGTACGGTCAGATACAGCCATTACACAGTAATGATTAACATACATAAGAATGACGAGGTTATATGGAACAATAAACATGGTGAAACAATCAGGGTCATAAAATAAAATACCTAGAGTCAATCAATAAGTAATTTCAATCAGTTCAAACTGGAGTCTTCAGGGTCACAGAGAAGAGAATTAGTGAAACATATAAAACAAGGGATAAAAAAAAAAGTAGGATATAATCTAGCTTTACATAGGGGACCATACTGTGGGAAGGGAAATTGCTAACAGGTGAAGAGGGTGGAAAAGAAGGTTTAGAGAAAAAAGGGCTTTTGGGAAGTTGAAGTGTGGTCTGTGTTATTTGACGTGATGGGTTTGAAGTTCTATATATCCAGAGCAACTATATTTTGAGAAATTGTGGGTGGGTATAAGACGCCCAGCTAGATATTTCTTGTTGGCTTCCAAAGCAAGGGGATCAGGTGTTTAGCGTCTCCTAACGGGAGTGCCAAGAGATCATTCTTTTTAGGCTTATAGTGTTTTGAAGGACAAGATAATAAATCTTCAGCTGCAGTTAAAGTAATGTTTGAGAAGTCTTGGGTCTCGTAAAGTTGGTGCCAAAGCCTTCCAAAACCGTAATAATTCAAGGCAGAAAATATGGGAAAGCGTACCTCTGTGGGAGTTGCATCTCCATCATAGATTAGTTTGATAAACCTAAATGGTGTGACAGTCCAGGGGTTCTGTACCAACTGCACAGTATTTAGTAGTAGTTTTCTTGCAGGAGTATGCATCTGGAGAAGCCAGGCAAATTAGACAGAATGGACTTTATGTCAGAATCAGATCGGACGATATTCAGTTCTTTTTCCCATGAGAGAAGAAAAGTTGGTTTATAAAATGTCACTGTGGAGATTAGATAATAGTAAATTTTGGATATTCCTCTGGTGACCGGGAAGGGTAGTTTAAAGACCAGATCAATTCTCTTCTCTGAGTGCAGATAGTTTCACTTTAACACCTTTGTTTTACTTAAAAGAATAATTTGTGATCTCCGGCTGTCCTGTCTGTATATTCTTTTGCTTCCTCCCCTGCCCAGGAGATGTGGTATGATCAGACCATGTTCCTGTACGGTCAGACACAGACATTACACAGCAGGGGCACATTTATAAGATTATTTTGGCACAGAACAGAACATTTTATTTAAAAGCATCCAATTGTGGAAATTATTATTCCAAGATCTATTGATTTAAATAAACATTTGTTCGTGGGAAAACCCCTTTAAACTGAAATGTAGCAATGTTGGGTTACATTGACACAGATTACTCTAATATACATTATTACTACCTTATCAAAGCCCAAATGTTCTAATTTGCCACCAAGAACTTCTCCAATGCCAGCCAAAGCAGTAATTGGCTTATCGCCCATGGGCTCGGAGACAAAGTCTCGGTGCTTCTGTGATGTGTGAGACATCTTTTCTGTAAAAAAAAAAAAAACGACAATTGACAACTTTAGCAAAACTTAAGACTAGGCATTCACAAACATGGCTACGCTAGTGGTGAATAGGCAAATTCTCTTTCTGTAAATCATGCATTAACCCCTTCCCGCCATAAGACATACTGATATGTACTATGCTAAGCATGAGGTCAGGAGCAGGGCAGGCGCCCTACACGGTGGGTGCTAATAGTTATCAAGCCAGCACCTGCCACTAATGACAATGATGGGAGTCCGCAGCATATATGTGAATAAAAATGCAGCAATTGGGCCATCAGTTACTGGCAACATTTAAAGAATAACCAATGTTTTAATTTTTATTCCAGAAATCGATAGTACACAGGAAAATAAGCAAATTTGTGATATCTTAGAGAAATCTGCTCCTTTCTCCTCCTAGAGACTAATCACTCAAAATTCTTAATTCTGGGGTAAAATCAGTAGTCAGTGAAGACAGACTTTGTCATTATTGAAATAGGAGATGATAGTTACAACTGTTAAAGCACCACTCCAGCGTTTTGTTTTTTTATTTCGCCGCAGCTGGAGTGGAGCTTAAAATCCAAGTCCCCTGCCCCAGTCTGATACTCACCTTCTGGTGTTTCCATCTGTTTTCGCCGAAGTTCTGTCTCCTGCAGCTTGTGACCTGTCGGCTGCTCCAGCGTGTCATGGAGCAGGTCACTAATGTAAGTCTATGTGAGCTTCGCTCTGGCTCTCAGACTTGCATTCAGAGCTTGTGATGTAGCTTCAGAGTTCCAACCAGTCAGAGGCTGCGCTCACAAGATGGCGCCGCAGGACCGGAGCGGTGCCGAAAAATGGCGAAGACGCCGGACGGTCGCTATATGACCGGGGGCAGGGGACTTGCGTTTAAAGCGCCACTCCAGCAGTGAAAAACAAAACAAAACGCTGGAGTGGTGCTTTAAGAGTGTATAGATTGGATAAGGGAGAAGCAATGCCTCCATCTCCTCCCTGCTACATAGAAGGTGACAATTGCTACTGATAAGATTCTCTCGTAGTAATGGGAAAGTCTGCAGACAATGAAGACAGATTTTAACCAAGAATTAAGAATTTTGAGCATGAAGGACCAGTCCAGGAGGAGAAAAAAGCAGATTTCTTTGGGCTGTCCACGTTCTAAGACAACACTGCATAGTATAGCTTCTGCATGACATCATGCAGTTGTGGGGAGCCAGCTGTCAGACTCAGCCCAAAGTAAAGGAAGAGACGGTTTCTTTCAGAATAGGAAGTGCTGAAGGCGCCTTCTCCTCTGTGCCCAGCAGTCACGTTATCGCTGGCTGTATGGAGGGAGCAGGAGGCGCACTCAGCTCTGCTACGGTTAATGGAAAGAAAAAAAAAAGACATTTAATTGTTGAAATGCCCCTCAAGGATCTTTTATGGGGAGCACAGCGAGTTACATAAATTAAAAAGAATAACAAAACAACAACCAAAAGGTCAATCCAAATCGCTGTTACTAGACCCGTAAAACATGTGTCCAACATATAAAATAATCTGAGATTTTCCCCATCAACATTGTGGGGGGGGGGTGGGGGAGGGTTTGAAAATAACAAAAACTAGGCCCCATATATCACAAAAAATGAATAAATATTTGAATGGCCGAACATGGGGAATAAAAAAGTTATTTAAACCACATGTAAAAAAAAAAAAAAAAAAAAAATGCTTGGTTGGGATTTTTTTCTTAAATCTATTTTTAATAATGTATTACTTGTTCCCAATGTAAAAGTTAACAAAAAAAATAAATCATAATTTGGTATCATGGCTGCAACAGTCAAATCAAAATAGAAAGTTATTTAATCTATAGGTTAAACACCATAAAAACCGGAATTAGTCTTACCGGTAATTATGTTTCCAGGACTCCATCCTGACGGCACTATGGAGGTCGTCCTTCCTATTCTTTACAGGGAGAGGAAATGTGAGAGGTTAAACCCCCCCCCCCCCCCCGACCACCCTCTCCTCAGTGTTTTTTCAAGTACCACACCTGGATGGTTGCTAAATTTTGTTTATTTTAATTTTTATACATTTTAGGATGTACATTGCAATATACCAAGAAGGGAGGGAACTAACTGTGCAGTCAGGATGGACTCTTGGAAACATAATTACCGGTAAGACTAATTCAGGTTTTCCATTACGTCCATCCTGACGGCACTATGGAGAATACCAAAGTATGGCAACTCTAGGGAGGGACCACAGCCTGTAAAACTTTTCGGCCGAACCCCAACTGATGACCTGAGACAACATCTAACTTATGTTTACAAAAGGTGCTTATGTTAGACCATGTGGATGCACTACAGATTTGCTTCACCGAAGCCCCTGCTCTCTCCGCCCAAGAGGTGGAGACTGCTCTGGTGGAATGGGCCTTCAATTCCATAGGGGGGAGATCTATTTTCTGAAATATATGCCCCCGAGATAGTAGAAGTAATCCATCTGGCTATAGTCTGTTTTGAGGCTTTCTTCCCCCTATTCTTATCGCCCTGGTTGAGGAGGTCCTCTCTCAAAGGCAGAAGAATGGGTTTGTCTTGTGCCATCCTCCTCAGCAGGGAAAACCAACTTCTCTTCGGCCAGTAGGGTACTATTACGAGGACTTCTGCTTGGTCCTCCTGAATCTTCCGAAGAGTCCGTGATATTAATGCTATAGGGGGAAATGTATAGGCTGGACTCAGCTTCTAACTGTGATTCAAGGCATCCACGCCCTCTGGTCTGTCTGCTGGATTTAGGGAAAAGAACCTCCAGACCTTTGCATTTTTCCTTGTTGCAAAAAGGTCTATTTGGGGAAATCCCCAACGGACACACAACTGCCAGAATACCTCGCTGTTTAGCTCCCATTCCGTTGGTAAGATCTTCTGTCTGCTTAGATAGTCTGCAGTTATGTTTTTGGAGTTATGTTTTTGGTTCCTGCTAGATGGACCGCCGAAATGGACCAGATCGTTCTTTCCGCCCAGGAAAAAATCCTTATGGCTAGGTCCCTGGAGCATTGGGTGCCTTGGGCCCCCCTGGTGCCGTAGGAAGGAAACTGCAGTCATGTTGCCTGACAAAATCTTCACGTGCTGATTCTTTAACCAAGCTTGGGTGCGCTTCAGCGCCTCCCAGATTGCTCGTAGCACTCTGTAATTTGATGAGCATGCCTGGATTTCAGTTTGCCAAGAACCCTGAACAAATTCTCCTTGTAGGTGTGCTCCCCATCCTGACCTGCTTGTGTCAGTAGTAATGGTGAGGGGACGTTATCCACGAGATCCCTTTCTTCAGATTTTGTGGTTTTAACCACCAAATTAGAGATCTCCTTACTCTACGGGGATAAGCAGATCTCTGTCTAAGGTTACCTGCCTTCAGTCCCAGGCGGATAAAACTGCTCTCTGGAGATCCCTTGAGTGGAACTGGCTCCAGCAGACACAGGGGATGTAAGATGTTAGGGTGCCCAGTACCCTCAGCCATCCTGATGGATTTCCGTCCTTTTAGAAATCCCTGTACTCTGTCTCTTACCGTCCTCTGCTTCTCTTCTGGCAAGACATATTCTTGCTTCGGAGTCCAGAAGTACCCCCAAAAATATCTTCCTGGTTCCCGGCATCAAATTAGATTTTTCCAAGTTGATAATCCAGCCTAGGTCCTGAAGAGTCATGGCGGTTATGTTCAGGTGACTCCGAAGTTCTTCTTCTGAGCTGGCTATCAGAGGAAAGTCGTCCAGATAGGACATCACCATAGTACCCTTTTTCCTCAGGAAGGCAACAAACTCCGAAATCAGCTTCGTGAATACTCTCGGCGCTGACGCTAGGCCAAAAGGAAGGCACTGAAACTGAAAGTGCCAAGTTCTTCCCTGAACCCTTACTGCAAAACGGAGGAATTTTTGACAAAGGGGGTGAATGGGAACATGTTAATACGCATTCTTTAAGTCTATTGGACACATAAATGCATCTTTGTCTATTAACGGGATAGTTGTCTTTATCGACTCCATTCTGAAACGCTTGTACCTTATCCAGTGGTTTTAAATTTATCGTGCGTGACTTTCCCGAGGGTTTCTTTATTGTAAACAATGTTGAATAATGCCCTCGACCTATCTCCTGTAGGGGAACCGGCACTGTGACTCCCAAATCCAGGAGGTCCTGAACCTCTGTCTGAATGGGACCATTTAAAGAATGGGAGTGGGGGTCTGTTAAACTGAACCTTTCGGGTGGCGGTTACATAAATTCTAGGGAATAACCCTGGGAAATTATTTTTAGAACCCATGGGTCCAGAGTTATCCCTGCCCAACTTCTGGCGAAGTAACCGAGATGCCCCCCCAGGTTCATGGCGTCATTGCCTTTTAGACTCAGAACTGGAACCAAAGAGGGGCTCTACCTCTACCCCCTTTAGAGTAGCTCCATCTACCAGTTTTTCCCTTCCCCCAATACTCCTGTTGCTGGGGCGGGCGGGATTTCTGAAAGGGCTGAAATCTTTTAGGTTGTTCCTCAGGGAATCCCTTTTTCTTATCGGAAGCCTTTTCCAAGATATCATCTAGGATTGGTCCGAATACCCTTAAACCTGAAAACGGGATGGCACATAATTTTTGGATTAAACATCCCCCGACCACGTCTTCATCCAGATAGCCCTCCGGGCTGCATTAGACAAAGTTGTTGCGGGCCGCGAACCTGACTGATTCGGCAGAAGCGTCTGCCATAAACCCCATGGCCAATTTTAACAATGGTAGAGAATCTATTATGTCCTCTCTAGGAGTCTTATTTCTGATATGATCCTCTAGTTGACGATCCACAGATATATGGATCTCGCTATTGAAGTGGCAGCTATGTTTGCCTTCATTGTTGCCGCCGACGCTTCCCAGGCTCTTTTAAGTCATCCGTCCGCCTTCCGATCCATCGGGTCTTTTAGACTTGATGAATCCTCAAAGAGAATGGATGTTTTCTTGGCTACCTTAGCCACCGGAACATCAATTTTTGGAACCTCGTCCAAGGTCCTGATGTCCTCTGGTTCAAAGGGGAGTCGGAGCCTGAAATCTCAGGGCACCACCAGCCTTTTTTCTGCTTCTTCACATTCCTCCAGGATCATCTCTCGAATATGGTGGTTTACAGGAAAGACTGTCTCTGAACCCACAATCCGCCAAACAGCTCGTCCTGTACCGACTGATTCTTCTGGGTTTCTTCAACCTGCATGGTCCTTCTTACAGCCTTCAGGAGTTTATCCGTATATTCTGACGAAAATAAGTATCTTTTCCCTATCTCTGGAGTATCTGACACCACCTCCCCTTCTTCCTCTGGATCCGAGGAAGGGGCCAGAACATCATCTTCAGAACTTGCTTCGATCTCCCACCTGGGTCGTTTGGCACGGGGACAAGGCTGAGTTGTAGGAGCGGGAATTAGGCTGGAAACTGAAGCCTGCACCTTCTCTCTAATCACGAATCTCATTTCAGTTAGAAGGGTAGATCTTTCTTTCCTAATGATCTTTGAGGTGCAGGTTGTACATAGAGGCTTGCCGGAGTCGCCAAGCTTCTTATTACATATGGCACATCTCCTAGGCTTCCCTGATCCTTTCTCCTTGGATGGGGTAGGTGTTGCCATGTCCTAATATCAATATAGGTGTATTAGTCTCTATACTAATACTCCCCCTCCCCCTCATACGCTGTGTTTTATTCACAGATACCGGGGACTGATCCTTTGGGGCCTCAGACCTAGCTGTATCCGCTATGGTGCAGCTTTCTGGGATCCCCCCCCCCCCCCCTTTACGGACCCAGGTAGCTTTTATCCTACCTTGGTCGTCATGTCTCCAAACAGTCTTACGTTCCACCATGGAACGCATGTCGGGACCGGAAGAGGATTGGTCCGCGCTCCCAGGTGACGTCACCGGAAGTGCGCTTAACTTCCGCCGGCCGCTCTGTGCATACGAGCGGCGTCCCTGGCCGGCGTGAGCCCCCACTCCAGGGAAAGCGGCTCGACTGGGACATGGCTGAGTTACCCCCCTTGGGGGGTGTCAGCCACCGGGCTTCTGCACAGGGGAAGGAGAGGCCGGAACCCCCCAATCTTCCTGGGCCCAAGTGAGTTTTCTTTTTTTTCTTCCTGCGCTCTCCTCTCACACACCTGTCCTTTACAGGGACAGGAAAAACACTGAGGAGAGGGTGGTGGGAGGGGCTTTTAACCTCTCGCATTTCCTGTCCCTGTAAAGAATAGGAAGGACGACCTCCATAGTGCCCTCAGGATGGACGTAATGGAAAATTGCAATTCTGGCATTTTGATAACCACATATCCCCCTCCCACCCCCAAAAAATGCAGTAAAAATATTGTATGTGCCCCAAAATAAAAAAAACTAGTTCACAAAAAAAAAAAAAATCAAGCCTTTACACTGCTCCATCATGGAAGCATTTTGGAATTTATTTTCCAGTTTTCAAAGAACATTGTATGGTAAGATCAATGGTGTCACTCAAATCTTCAATTTATCCCACATTAAAATAAATAAAATATGCCATCATATGGCTATGACGATGGCAAAATAAAGAAATGATGGCCCTTGGTAGGGGAGGGAAAAAGGAAAGTGCAAAATTTAGACTTGGCTGTGGAGAGAATGAACTAAAGAACAGCTGGCAATATATTTTTGAGTATGAGACTGACTGAGATAAGCAAGCGCAATAATCAGCCATCTCCGTCAGTCATATCTCTGAAAGCAGTGAATGGAATAAGGCAGTTGTGCCTCTCCATTCCTCTGATCTAACCTACGAGAAATGGAGAATTGCGGACCATATTTCAGTGAATGGTTGGGGCCAAGTGATCAGACATTTGGATCTCCTATAGATAGACAGAGGTTTTTAGTAAAATGACACTTTTAAAGCGTAGTATTCCCATCATTTTCTTTTTTAAATGATCCAATATGTCAACACATGGGGGTAATCGCTGGGTTTCTCGGCACACAAAACCTATAAGGGTAAGTGCACACCATCAGGAATTGTAGCGCTTTGAACGCAGCTTACTTGATACTGTTGTTCAAAGCACTGCACGCAGGTGAAGCCGCATGTGTTCACTGAACACATGCGGCTTCACTGCATCCTATCCATTGCACTGGTAGAATTTCTCTTGAGGAGACCAGCGTCTCCGCAAGAGAAATAGACATGCTGAGGTCTGTAAAGAAGCACTGCATGTCCGTCTCCGCTGGTGATCCGCAGGTGCACGGGAATGCATAGTGGGCATGGGATTTGTACAAGTCCCATCCACTATGCTGTAACATCTGGCCGCTGCAGATTGCACGCAAGTGTGCTGCGTCCAATCCGCAGCGTTCACTGATCGTCTGCACATACCCTAAGGCAGTGCACAGAGGCTACACAGCATCAATGCACTGCTGTACAGGCTGTCGGACTGAATGTTAGGCTATGTGCCCACGTTGCAGAAATGAAGCAGAAAATTTCTGCTTCATTTCTGCAAGTCCTCTCCCGGAAAAACGCGTGCGGAATTCCGCACGCGTTTATCGCGCGTTTTCCACATGCGGAATTGCCTTGCGTTTTTTATGCATTGAACAAAGGCAATTCCGCTTGCGGAAACGCAAAATTAATTGACATGCTGCGGATTTTTGAACGCAGCATAAACGCTGCGGAAAAATCCGCAGCATGTGCATAGAACTTGCGGAATCCCATTGGGGACCATGGGGTGCGGATTACCAAGCGTTTTACAAGCGTTTCCGCTGCGGAAATTCCGCATCAAAAACGCTTGTAATCCGCAACGTGGGCACGCAGCCTAAGATGTTCTCCAAGCGTTCTGTCCAATAACTCCATATAAAGTCCAATGGAGCAAGCTACCATTTATCTTCAAGTAAAGAATCAACCAGAAAGATTGCATCTCCCTATTTGAACTCTAAGCATAGAAGGTACAGTCAAGGGCTCGTGGCCTATATATCAGACCTATAAGGCCATGATCACAAAACTGCAACACAAACCACTTGTTACTTGTGGATTTCATTGCAGGTTTCACCCTATTGTATAGCATTGTAGACTGTGAACTCCACACAAGAATGAGCAATCTGCAGATATGAAACACATCATTGGGCTTTTGAAAACCCCGTTCACTTGTATTGTACTTGATATTGCTGCATAGAATTCACTGCACATCCTGTTGTGAACTTAGGTTAATGGTCATATGCGTTTTTGCCACATGGGGCTTCCGTCTGAAAAAGCCTTGAAAAACTGGATTCAGGTACAACCCTCTCTTTCGGCCATGGCTGGCTGCACTTTTGTGCCTGCTGCAAGGGGTGAGAAGATACTGCTGAAATGAAGCCAAAGCATAAAGTGACTCCACCTGCCTCAAAATCAATGACCTTGTCGGGGATTGCGCCTATTGTTCAGGGCTTCAGATGGAAGTCCCCACGGTGCCACTGATGTGTGGCAAAAAACACAATATGAACGTAGGCTTACAGCTCTGTGCACATAGAATAGTTTAGCCGTGCTTATGAACCTTACAAGGGGTTGAAATTTATCTGAAAGATGACATCCATGAGCAGAGATATATATATATATATATATATATATATATATATATATATATATATATATATATATATATATATATATATATATATATATATATATATATATATATATATATAATCTATAAAAAAAAACTGTTGTGCCCAGAATCCCCATTCGAGTCTCCACTGCCCCTCTTGGCTGTGGCGCTGAGGTTACATCGACAGTGCAGCAGCCAATCGGTGATCAGCAGCTGAGTAGGGCGCTGCGTCTACACTGACAAAGCCAGCAGCCCCCAGAGGGAGCCCAGCAGCCCCTCTGCTACAGTGATTGCTAGTGGTTCCAATGAGATCAGCAGTTTTTCAGGAGAGAAGAAAGAAAACAGCAGCAACCTGCAGCTCCATATGACAACTTATGGGGGTGGGTCACAACCACAGCCAATACAGCATGTAATGCAATCTAGTAATGTCGGGTCAGCCATGTAATACAGTGGGGACCCTCTGCTGTGACATATGCCCCCCCCCCCCCCATACACATCGCTGCCTGCAGGAGCCCCCCTTTACCATCCACTGCACAAATCACGGGTAAACACAATCATTTCTTTATCCAAATGTTGTCACACTCAAAGCTTCCAGGCCTGGACATCTCCGCAAGCCATTATCCTGGACCACAATCCCCAGAAACCACCTGCAAGCCGAGTCGCCATTAGGACATTAGGAGCAAAACCTAATTATGAGATTGCCCAGCAGGGGGCAGTGCACTGTACCCCATGACTACTGACCACCGCGACATTTACAAGACAATAGCTCGGCAGCTCTCCATACCGAGTGTATAAACAGAAATAGCTAAGCACGAGCTACAGAGAGTCAGCGGTGAGCCGGTGACCGGGAGCAACTGCGGCCGGAGGGTCCACGCCCGCCAATACATCACACACTGGGAGGAGCCTCTACGCCACGCCTCCTTCTACCCTTATTTATACCCGCCTCGTGACGTCATGCAATGGTAGCTAACCAATGACAAGCGACCTTTACACTTGCGCGGGAAATTCGTCGGTCACGCAGCCGCTTCTCCACACAAGAAGTGTTGTCATAGGTTGCTGTGTGGACTCTGTGCACATCTTAGGTCTATAGATAGGAGCTGTGGTAACATGAAAGTCACCAGCAGTCTATGACGGCAGGGACAGCCTCACTGCAAAGCAAAGCAGCAGCTCTCCCGGCCTCATAATATGGCGTCTGTGCAACAGCTGCAATAAATTCTATGACAGAAATATTTTCTAGAATAAAGTATATTTTGTGCTCATTTCCCCATAGAGCTCTGCTGTGTCCCATAGCTTCTTTATTCTCATGTAACTTGCAGCCTATTGAGAGTTTGTCCAGCCAAGCCGTACCTCCGAGCACTGCCTCCAGATTTCTCCATATTTGTGATTGATTTTAATGCGTTTTCCCATGTCATATACTGTAGACGTGGAAAGCTCCGGTAACAACAAGCAACTCTCCAGCTTACTTCTCATTAGGTCGGGGCACATTGCAGAATTTTCTGTCATCTGTGAGAGTCGCCGATTGCTGATCACTCTGATCTCACTGATCACTCGGATGAAGAGAAGATAGGGAAAAAAAATTTCTTTATTCTGTCAGGCTGTGGAAATTGGGCAGCACTCAGATGTCTCCCGAGTGCAGCCTGATGTTTTTCATGGACTCATTGACTTGTATGGTTGAGTGCGATCCGAATATCTGATGCAAATAATGCATGCTGCAATTTTTATCTTGGACAGATTCAGTACGAGGAAAAAATCGGACATGTGCACGGCCCCATAGACTATCATTGGTCTGAGTGCAATCCGCTATTTTCTCAGATCACACTCGGAACAAAAATATGGTCGTCTGCATGAGCCCTAAAAATAATGTCCCGTTTGTCTGATACTTATATTGTATGTTTTATTGCCTACAGCCAGTGTCGGACTGGGGTGCCAAGGGCCCCACTTTTCAGCTACAGGCAAATGTCACATTATCCTCAATCACAAATTTATATAACAATGATCTTGCACAGGGCCCTCCGGAGGATTCTCCTGTTGTCCTGTGGGCCAGTCCAAGCCTGGCTTCAGCTCACTGATGCGATTACCTGCCACTGCTGCAGTCTAGTGACCAAACATGTGCAGCGCTTACATACTCTGTTCTGCTGAGCTTATAAGCAAGGATCACTGCAGCGCTGTTAGCTCTCGCTCCCGGTCAGTGTCCGTACTACTGCCCTCCTCCGATGCTGGAGGAGCAAAGCTGCTTCATATTTCTGTATCGGAGAGTGCACAATTTGGTTCAGAGGCACAACCATGCCACTCATCCAACGTATCAATTAGGCTACATTCCCACAATGAGTTTTTGGTGAGTTTTTACGCTGTGTATTTTCGAATAAATGCAAGTAACCTATTTCACTTACTAGGTGCACAAATGGTCCTGAAAATCTGCAACATCAAAAACTCACCAAAAGTTCATCATCGGAACATAGCCTTAAGCAGGAGTGCCAACCCCCGGCAAACTGGCATCCGGGAGGCCGGGGAGTGGCGCGCTCCTGAAAATATGTTGTGGGAAAAACTATTTAGGTGCTTTCCCTGATGTACCCAAAAACACCCGCAGAATCTCCCAGAAACTCCCATTTTGGGGCATACGTGCACAGGCTCAGGTATTTTTGAGGTCCCATTTTTCATGGTACAGTCATGCGATTAACAGGACCATCTGGAGGTGTCTAGCTTATACCTAGTAGCCAAATATAAAAAACTAGATGGTGGCCCGATTCTAACGCATCGGGTATCCTAGAATATGTATGTGGCCGACCGGGCGCGACTAATCAGCGAAGCAGTGTTTAAATGGGTTGTGCACTACTTTAAATTCAGGACAGCGGTGTTTTAAATTTCGCGCCAATATCGCTGATTGGTCGCGGCCGGCGACCGCGACCAATCAGCGAACCGTGTTAGTGAGGACCGGGGAGCGGCGCTGCGAGCATGGTCCCCAATGACAAGCCACAATGTCAATGCCCATGCTGCGGATTTTTCCGCAGCGTTTATGCTGCTCTCAAAAATCCGCAGCATGTCCATTAATTTTGCGGACACGCAGCGTAATTGCCGCCATTGACTTGCATTGGAACGTTTGGATTCCGCATCACTACATGTGGATAAGCGGAATCCAAACGGTTCAATGTGCGGATGGTACCCAGTTCTAGAGGAGAGGAGACTCTCATCCAGACCTGGGTACCATAGAAAACTGTAAAAAAAAGAATACAATAAAAAAAAAATATTATACTCACCTTCCAACTCCTTCTCTGTGCTTGCCGGCAACTCGCGGTGGACTGTAGGACCTGCGCTGACGTCACAGTCATGTGATGGCAGGTCCTAGTACAGTGTACCGCGATCTGCCGGCAGCCTGCGGGGGCCATCGGAAGGTAAGTATAGATTTATTTTTTTATTTTTAACCATTCTTACGGTCACACTATATAAATCCATGCCAGTTGCATGGATTTATATAGTGTGACCAAGTTGTCAAGCACTTTCCAAGTGATGCTAAAATCGCTTGGAAAGCGCTTGACACCCCGCATGCGGAAATGAAAGTGAAGAACGCTTCACATCCGCATGTCGCTGGCAGGAAAAACGCATGTGCAATCCGCATGTACAATCCGCATGCGTTTTTTTCTGCCAGGGAGATGCAGAAACGCTCAGGAAAAAATCCTGAGCATTTCTGCATCGTGGGCACATAGCCTAAGGCTATGTTCACACATCATGGTTTTTATCAGTGTTTTTTTTCTGCAGCAAAACCTGATCTCTTGCCAGGGGGTGGTTAAGGATTTTTCTTGCTTTTTTGCTTATTTTTTGGTGCTTTTTTCAGCGTTTTTTTCACCATCCATTACTTCCAATGGGTGAAAAAACGCTGAAAGGCGTGACATGCTCTATTTTGCAAAAAAAACACGCAAAGCACAAAATCCTGAACAAAAAAAAACCATGATGTATGCATGAGATTTCTGGAATCTCATAGACTTTTCTGGTACTGTGAATGCAGCTGAAAATTTGCATGAAAAAAACATGATGTGTGAACATAGCCTTATACACTGCTCAAAAAAATAAAGGGAACACTTAAACAAAACAATGTAACTCCAAGTCAATAACACTTCTGTGAAATCTACCTGTCCAGTTATGAAGCAACACTGATTGTGAATCAATTTCTCCTGTTGTTGTGCAAATGGAACAGACAACTGGTAGAAATGATAGGCAATTAGCAAGACACCCCTATAAAGGAGTGGTTCTGCAGGTGGTGACCACAGACCATTTCTCTGTTCTCATCCTTTTTGGCTGTTGGTTTGGTCACTTTTTCATTTTGCCATTGCTCTCACCCCTAGAGGTACAGTAGCATGAGGCGGTGTCTACAGTACAACCCACAGAAGTTGCTCAGGTAGTGCAGTTCATCCAGGATGGCACATCAGTGCGAGCTGTGGCAAGAAGGGTAGCTGTGTCTGTCAGCACAGTGTCCAGAGCATGGAGCAGATACCAGAAGACATGGAGGGGGCCATAGGAGGGAAACAACCCAGCAGCAGGACCGTTACCTCCTCCTTTGTGCAAGGAGGAACAGGAGGAGCACTGCCAGAGCCCTGCAAAATGACCTCCAGCAGGCCACAAATGTGCATGTGTCTGCACAAACAGTTAGAAACTGACTCCATGAGGGTAGTATGAGGGCCCGACGTCCACATATGGCGGGTGTACTCAGCCCAACACCGTGCTGGATGCTTGCCATTTGCCACAGAACACCAGGATTGGCAAAGTTGCCACTGTGCTCTTCACAGATGAAAGCAGGTTCACACTGAGCACATGTGACAGACGTGACAGAGTCTGGAGACGCCATGGAGAGCGATCTGCTGCCTGCAACATCCTTCAGCATGACCGGTTTGGCAGTGGGTCAGTAATGGTGTGGGGTGGCATTTCTTTGGAGGGCCGCACAGCCCTCCATGTGCTCGCCAAAGGTAGCCTGACTGCCATTAGGTACCGAGATGAGATCCTCAGACCCCTTGTGAGACCATATGCTGGTGCGGTTGGCCCTGGGTTCCTCCTAATGCAGGACAATGCCAGACCTCATGTGGCTGGAGTGTGTCATCAGTTCCTGCAAGATGAAAGCATTGAAGCTATGGACTGGCCCGCTCGTTCCCCAGACCTGAATCTGATTGAGCACATGTGGGACATCATGTCTCGCTCCATCCACCAACGTCACGTTGCACCACAGACTGTCCAGGAGTTGGCTGATGCTTTAGTCCAGGTCTGGGAGTAGATCCCACAGGAGACAATCCGCAGCCTCATCAGGAGCATGCCCAGGCGTTGTTGGGAGGTCATACAGGCACGTGGAGGCCACACACAATACTGAGCCTCATTTTGACTTGTTTTAAGGACATTACATCAAAGTTGGATCAGCCTGTAGTGTGTTTTTCCACTTTAATTTTGGGGTGACTCCAAATCCAGGCCTCCATTGGTTAATAAATTTGATTTCCATTGATGATTTTTGTGTGATTTTGTTGTCAGCACATTCAACTTTGTTCAGAACAAAGTATTCAATGAGAAAATTTCATTCATTCAGATCTAGGATGTGTTATTTGAGTGTTCCCTTTATTTTTTTGAGAAGTGTATATATGTATACCTGTATACACTCCTCAACATTGATATTGCAATACCACGCAGGAAAAGTCATGGAATTATAGAAATCGCAGGATGGATAGACGTGGTATTGATATTCAAATGATGACCAAATGGAAACATCTGCAAAACATCTCGATTCATTCAGTACGGAGTATGAGTGGCACGCGCAGACCACGTTTCTGAACAAACAGACAAGTTTAATAATCCCCCCCAACCAC
The DNA here is from genome assembly GCF_046119375.1 of Phyllobates terribilis. Taxonomy (NCBI): domain Eukaryota; kingdom Metazoa; phylum Chordata; class Amphibia; order Anura; family Dendrobatidae; genus Phyllobates; species Phyllobates terribilis. Next base: position 847,623,427 of record NW_027362763.1, read on the forward strand.
AAATGAAGTACGTTTGAGCCCCGTTTCTGTCATTGCAGCCTAGGCCCCGTTTGGGGGCAGTCTAAATCCAGTTTTAGCACAATGCAGATTGAACCCTTTAAATGCAGTGTGAACAGCGCCTAAGGCCTGTGCTATATAATTAACATTTCCACTGCTGTTTTGCTTGTCTGCTAGTAATAGTAGCTGCTTCCTATACGTATCCAACAAATCCTCTATCTGTTGATATTTCATTGGATTATCGATGGCCTAAAAAGAAAAAAACAGCAAATTACACACACGCACACTCAGCTAACTGAAACCTACTTGCCCTTGGGTGTTTTTTTCCCGCACACCTCCACCTTTCTCACTTAACTGTACAATTGATTCGAACCATGTCATCTCTCAATCAATAGCCCCTTTTCTCTATTCCTGGCACCGCAGTGCCCAGGGCTCTCCTGATTAGTTTCCTTTCCTTTTACTGCACATTAGCAAATCCTTTTATAAACAACGACCAATATATCAAATGTCAAAAAACTAGGTTTAAATCCCGGATAACTGGGGCTAACTCAGAAAGCCTACTCGAGTCATATTAGAAACAAAAATAAACTAGGAGTATAGCTGGCTTACAAAGAGAATTTGTTTATTAATCAATGTGTACACATTACCAAATTTTAAATAAGCATAGAAATAGGGACAAAAAAGTGAAAAGTGCCTATACAAAGCCCCCAAGATGTAATGCGTCCCATTCATGTACAATAGAGTCACTAAGGCCACTGAAAAGCCCACATAGCTAGTCAGGGATAAATGTACAGAGTGCTCCTACCATAGTCAGATCACACTCACCACTAAAGTAGTGACCTGAAAAGGTACGGAAATGCTCAACTTGTCGTGTGGCAAAAGAGTATGCTTACCACACAAACGGGCCAAGACTGAATGGGACCGCCAAGGAAGGGGGGCCACAGGGTACGCACCTCGACGCGCGTTTCGCTGTCACAAGGCAGCTTTCTCAAGAGGAAGTGTGTGTAGAAGTTTGTAGGACCATGGGCGGGTCATGTGACCAAGAGGCATCAGAGGTAAAATAGCAGGATCTGCGGTGGCGCATGCGCGGCGGTGCCAACATGCCGCACGTGTATCCCCGCCATCACGCCCCCAAGCGCGTCATCCTAGGCACGAAGGTGCCCGGAGTCAGCGCAAGGAGGAGACACCGTGTCCAAAGTTGAAATCCACCTGGCCTCTTTTTGGGCCAGAATCTGTTTGCCATTCCCTCCACGGGAGGCTAAATATAGAATGTCTATATCTCGTTATAGAATGTCTATATCTCGTACCCTCAGGGAGCTGGGGTCGCAATTGTGAAACTTAAGAAAATGACGCGGAAGCGTCCTCAGCTCCCGGGGGTCAGTGACCGTGCTGGCCCCACAAATGTCACGCACATGCTCCCGAACTATCACTCTGAGCTCCCTCGTGGTCAGACCAACATAGATTAGTTGGCATCCACAGGTTGCATAGTATATGACGTGGGTAGAAACACACGAGATGTACCTTAGAATTTTAAATTCACGGGAGTCATCAGAGGAGAGAAAGTAAGCACTGCGCAAGACATTCGTGAAGGCCACGCAATGACCACATGGATGGCAACCCACAGTGGGTCCACGGGAACCGAAGGGGATATTCAGAGGAGGGATGTAATGGCTTGACACGAGTATGTCACTGAGATTTCTTGCCCGTCTAGGCCGTCATCAATGGATAACCGCCAATACAGTCCCGCAGGGAGGGCTCCATGCCAAGAACACCCTAATGTTTAGAGAAAATTTTCCGCATCGCTCCCCATTGACGGTTAAAGGTTGAAATATAGAGCGCCCTCTCTGGTTCGTCCCCACCAAAAGGGGAGGCCTGATAGAGAAGGCGGCCCCGAGGAGTTTTTCTTGCCCTCTCATAGCCACGCCTGATGGACCTGTTGCTGTATCCACAATAACGGAAGCGTTCAGCCAGATCTACGGCCTGTCTCTCAAAAAGAAGATTCTGTAGAGCAGATGCGCCTCATCCTCAGGAATTGGCCTACCGGGATGGCCCGAATCGTGGAAGGGTTATGGGCAGACTCAGCATGTAGAAGGGCATTAACCGCAGTGGGTTTCCTAAAGACATCGGTCTGGAGAGAGGAGGAAGAATCCACCTCCAGAACGACGTCCAGGAATTCAATGTGTTTAGGATGATAAACATATGTAAGTTTAATGCCCCAGTTGTTGGAGTTGAGCTTCACCATAAAATCCTCGAGCTCCCCCACCGTCCCTCGCCCCAAAAAAAAATATCGTCAATATATCTGAGCCAGGACATGACCCGTCAGGCGCCTGGTGCACCCCCATCACCAAACAGCTCCCGCTCCCAGGCACCCAGGAAGAGGGTGGCATAAGAGGAAGCGGAGGCCGCCCCCATGGCCGTTCCGTGCCTCTGCAGATACACACAATCCGTAAATAAAAAATAATTATGTGACAGGACAAAGTGGAGGAGCTCGAGGATAAATTCACACGAAGGGCCGCCCAGGTCGGACATCCCGAGGAAGAGGCGAACTGCGGACAGGCCAAGATCATGGCTGATGCACGTGTAGAGACTCTCCACTTCAGCCGTGACCATGAGAGTATCATTATCCACAAGGACGCCGTCAACTCGTGTGAGGACATCCGTCGTGTCCTTGATATAAGATGGCAATGTAGCCACTAAGAGTCTAAGGTGGCTATCAATATATCGAGAAATTGGTCCACATAGACCACCCAGACTGGACACGATCGGACGTCCAGGTGGGTTGAGGGCGTCCTTGTGAATTTTGGCCAATAGATAAAATGTAGCCATTTTTGGGGAGCGAACGGTCAATGCCTCAACAGTTTTCTTGTCAATTACGTTCTGATCACAAGCACGGGCGAGGATGCCCTGCAGAGTGGCGGAGAAGGGGGATCGTGGGATTATATGATATATTTGGAATAGGTGTCCCGATCTCTTAGTTGGCGCAGGGCCTACCTCTCATACCAAAGGACAATATTACCCCCCTTGTCGGCCTCCTTGATCATAATGTCTTTAAAGGCTTTAAGTTGTTCTATTGCCGTACGATGGACAGTGGAGAGATTGTCCCCTCTCCTTCGCCCAGAAAGGAGTTTCAAATCTTCCGTCACAAGGGGGACAAAGATCTCCACTGCTGGGCAGAGCGACAAGGGGGGGGATCTAGTTGACTTGGGAACCCAAGGGGTTAATGACCCACCTGAAGGGGCAGGTTCTTGCTCTATGAGGAGGTCCTCCAAATTTCGCACGGCCTCCCTCTCCGCCGGCGTCAGCACGGCATCCTCACCTCGTGGCCTAGAGTGAAGTTTTTTTAAAATTAGCTTACGGGCGAACAGATGGAGGTCCTTAAGGGCAGTGAAAAAGTCGAATCCATTATTTGGAGCAAAGGATAGACCCAAGCCCAGGACCTCCATCTGTGCCTCAGTCAGAACACAATTAGGGAGGTTGATGACACGGAGCCCTCCCCTTCCCCGGCAACACCGACCTGGGATAAGTTGTTCACTTTCCTGCGTGCATTAGGCCTTGATTGAGCTTTGGGCACTGAGGAATTCTGAGTCATAGGGCCCGACCCCCGACATTCTGGGACGACGCTGTCATCATTTGAAGGAATAGATGCAATGGATTCTGTTCTTGATCTGGAAACAGAAGCATACCTTGATCTTGATCTAGACCTCACAGAGGGAAGTTTCCATCTATAGATGGCGTTCATTTGTCTGTCACGGACATCTCGTTGGCTCCCGTGGAGGGAATGGCAAACAGATTCTGGCCCAAAAAGAGACCAGGTTGATTTCAACTTTGGACATGGTGTCTCAGCGGGGCCTCAATGAGAGCCTGGTCTTCTCGTCATTTTTGTGATTGTGGAATGTTCTCCTGCTCCTCTGGGGGCCCCTATACTTTTATTGGTTAGCGTGACGCTTTCTGTGTTTTTAATTTCCTTTTTATGTGGTGTTTTTAAATCCTATTTTCACATTGGTTTATTTCTCTCTTCTTCAGAGTTTGTAGGACCGGTGTTAAACTGCCCTGTTATTTTTTCCTGACCCCTGGAGGTCTAATGTGGACTACACATGCATTTTGGACTTTCCGGTGTGGAGGTGATTTGAATCTTTGGTGGACTAATGTGTGGAAATCTTCATGAACTTTATAACTGTGTATTGCGGTGAAATTATATGTGCTACCGTGATATGATGATATTTTTGCATGTATTGTCCCATTATATTCCTGGGGGGTAGTGTTTGGATCGTCCCTCTTACCTTTGGTAGGATTAGGTCATATACGTTCTAACATTTTGTGAGCAGATATGAGGCGCAGTGATCACTGCGTGCATGTGTGGCGCCCCTGAGGGTTCGGTCACCACAGAGGTACTGCATCTCAACCAGAGGTGTGGTATCTCACTCTCAGGTAAGGAAGGAGTACAGCTCAGGACCCTAACACCTGCATCCAACACATACTCCCAGTGGGGGTAGGGCGAGATTGCTCCTAAGGGAGAGCACAGTCCCGGGTCCCTAGCTGGGGGGCAGGAACTATGTAGTGGGTGTGGATGGAGGAACTAGCTTAGGGGAGCACATGAGAGGAAGGTATAAAAAGGGAAGCCATCTTAGAAAGACAAGCCAGTCAGTCTGAGGAGAGAGAGAGAACAGTCTACAGTGAGAGGAGTGGAGCAGGGCTCTGCAGGAGCTCTGCCCAGGCAGAGGGCCTGAGGAGAGGCCCAGGTCTGAAGAAAGAGGAGAGGGAGCAGGAAGGGCTCCAGGAACGGAAGAAGGGACCCCAGGGGTACAGGCAGTGCTGGAAGCCACCCGTTCGCCCAAATCTACCAGGAGGTGGAGGGGTCAGGCCACACAAAGGGGACCGGTCCCTCAACTAGCAGAGAAGTTTATGACTCAACTAGAAACCGGAGGCTGCAGTATTTCAAGTCCTGGAGCCAACAGTCCATATCAGTCTCACCAAGAAGGTAGCTATAGAGGACCCAGGGGACGGAACAGACGTCGCCCAACAAGGCCCGAAGGTACCGGATTGGGACACTAGGTATGAGGTGCAGGGAGACGGCCAGAGAGAGGACACAGAAGGGGGTCCTGCTAAGTTCTCCGGAGATATCTGGGGGTGGACTGAACCCCTCCCTGAGTAAGCACGGTACGACGATGAAAGTTACTTTGGTACCTGTAACTTGGACTGCAACAATTGTGAGTAAAGACCCTGAGGACTGCACTTCATTGTCTCTGTGATTATTGCTGCGCCATCAACCCCTGCACTACAACGCCCAGCACAACCTATCCCATCTACACTGCCCTGGAGCTAAGCTCTACCTGTGGAGAGCCACACCATCCCTGCTGCAGTAACATCAGCTCCAGAGGACCTGCTCCGCAGCGGCGGCTCCATATAGCCGCATACCACAGGTGGTGTCACAAACATTGTACATAATTCCCCTGTAAATAATTCCCTATTGAATGACCGCCCTGGGTCACGGACCGGGTCACCGCCACTGTGACATCATCCCGCAGCATTTACTGGCCCGGCACCGGGTACCCCACGGCCCAGGGGGTGCGTCATACATGCGCTGCGGCTTCCCGGCCCCAGGCGTCGATCTGGCCATCAACACCCTCCTTGCGCTGACTCTGGGCACCTTCGTGCCTTGGATGACGCGCTTGGGGGCGTGACGGCCGGGATCCACGTGCAGGGTGTCGGCACCGCCGTGCATGCGCCACCGCAGGTCTTGCTGTTTTACCTCTGATGACCCGCCCATGTGACCCACATGGGGCGTACTTAAGAAGGTCCTACAAACTTCTACACACACTTCCTCTTGAGAAAGCTGCCTTGTGACAGCAAAACGCGCGTCGAGGTGCGCCAGCTACCCTGTGACCCCCCTTTCTTGGCGGTCCCATTCAGTCTTGGCCCGTTTGTGTGGTAAGCATACTCTTTTGCCACACGGCAAGTTGAGCCTTTCTGTACCTTTTCAGGTCACTACTTTAGTGGTGAGTGCGATCTGACTATGGTAGGAGCACTCTGTACATTTATCCCTGACTAGCTATGTGGGCTTTTCAGTGGCATTAGTGACTCTGTTGTACATGAATGGGACGCATTACATCTTGGGGGCTTTGTATAGGCACTTTGCACTTTTTTGTCCCTATTTCTATGTATATTTAAAATTTGGTAATGTGTACACATTGATTAATAAATAAACAAATTCTCTTTGTAAGCCAGCTATACTCCTAGTTTCCTTTTGTTTCTAACATTAGCAAATCCTGCAGACATCGGTCTCGACTCTCTACACAATAATACATCACATGACTTTGTTATTTAGATGTTCATTGTGGTCTCTGTCTTATGTCCGTATTATTGCAGACAACAAATCCATGGAAGCACAGAAATGTGTAAAAAACAAAGTAGAAAACATAAGAAGGATAGAAATTGTTCCCAGACTATTAATTTATTATGTGTAGCTTATATACTGCCTCACATTCTGCAGCGCTTTACATACATTACATGGCTGTCCCCATTGGGGCTCACAATCTAAATTGCTTATCAGTATGTCTTTAGGAGGAACATAGGAAGAACATACAAATTCCTTCCAGATCTTGTCCTTGCTGGGATTTGAATCCAGGGCTTCTGCACGGCATAGCTACAGTGCTAACCACTGCACCACCGTGCTGCCCATTTACAGACAATATTTTGTGCATACAGGAATTTGTTACCTTTGTAATCTTCCATTTTACTTATATAAGAATGCTGACAGATCGGATTCATGCTGAAAGCTATGCAGTGAGTTTTTCCAATATGAGAATGTAGTCACCTAGTTTTATGTTACTGCACACTCTGTATCTGTATTGCCTTAGTTGCAAGATTGCATCTAAATAATTGCAAGTATATGGTCAAACTGAACTGAATACAGTAATGGCCTCATACACTTAAAGGGAATCTGTCATCAGATTTCTGCTTCCCATCTGAGAGCAGCCTGATGTAGGGGCTGTATTTCAGTGATGTACCACTTACAGGGCTGCTGCAGTTTTGCTAAAATCACAGCTTTATCTGCTGCAGATCTATCAATTCTCTGATTGCTGAACTTTGTGTAAGGCTGTGTGCCCACGATGCATTTTTTAAGCGTTTCGCAGTGGCAAAAACGCTGGAGAAACGCTTAAAAAACGCATGGTAGAAGGCCTGCCATGTTCCCCAATGATAATCCGCATGTGCTGTGCACATGCTGCGAAAATTTCCGCTGCCGATTATCATTGCGGAAAAAAACTTAGCACTACCAATTATTTTGCGGAAGCGCTGCGTTTTCGCCGCCATTGACTTTCATTGGAACACTTGGATTCCGTATCACTGGATCTGTACATGCGGAATCCAAGCGTTTCAATGTGCGGATGGTACCTGGGTCTAGAGGACAGGAGACTCTCCTCCGTACCCGAGTACCATAGAACCTGTAAAAAAAAGAATAAAATAAAAAATAAATATTATATTTACCTTCTGATGGCCCGCGGTCTCCTTGTCTTCACTTGCCGGCAGCTCGCGGTGGACTGAAGGACCTGCGCTGACGTCATAGTCATGTGACAGCAGGTCCTTCAGTGTAGTGTACCGCGAGCTGCCGGCAAGCCAGGACGGAGCGAAGCAAGACTCCAGGGCCATCAGAAGGTAAGTATAGATTTATTTTTTTATTTTTAAACATTCTTTCGGTCACACTATATAAATCCATGCCGTTTGCATGGATTTATATAGTGTAACCAAGTTGTCAAGCACTTTCCAAGTGATGCTAAAATCGCTTGGAAAGCGCTTGTCAACCCGCATGCGGAAATGCATGTGAAGAACGCTTCACATCCGCTTGTCCCTTGCAGGAAAAACGCATGTACAATCCGCATGCGTTTTTTCTGCCAGGGAGATGCAGAAACGCTCAGGAAAAAGCCGGAGCATTTCTGCATCGTGGGCACATAGCCTAACCCGCCCACACGACTGATTGGCAGCTTTTTGTATACACTGTGCATAAGCAGAAAGCTGCCAATCAGTGGTGGGGGTGTATACAGTCCTTATGAATATGGAGGACTACCTGACAGCAGGTTTACTAGTCCTCTATCGACAATCTTATGCTGATAAAACAGTTATTTTGTCAAAATTGGAGCAAACAGCCCAATAAGTGGAATCAGGGTCTCCATCTCTATATTATGCTCCTCTTGGAATAGGTGGCAAAACCCTGGTGTCAGAATCCCTAGAAATGAAACAACTCTATATTAAGTAGTAAAGCCTAAACCATATTGATGACCTATCCTTGGAAAAACAGCCATCAGTATCCTTTAGGCTATGTGCACACACTTTATGCTATAAGTCTTCGTTCAGACTAGCCGAGGACTAAGGCGGGTCTGTTCACTAGGAGCAGGCAGCCCGCTACATCGTAGGGATTCAGCTTAGTCTTACTGTAGGGACAGCTTTCCCCTATCTTTCCTTAGTTCATGTTGCAGATCATAACAATATCAGTCCCCAGCTGTCTGTTTAGCCTTTTCTGGTTAGATTTTATAGGGGAACCCCATGTCAATTTTTTTTGGGGGGTCCCCCCTGTAATCTAGCCAGTAAATGCTAAACAAACACCTGTGGGCTGATATTAATAGCCAGGGAACATTGTTGGCTAATGGCCCCTTCCCCGGCTACTAATATCAGACCCCAGCGGTCGGCTTTCCTTCTGCTGGTTATAAAAATGATACGGGAGTCCACGCCATTTCTTTTTTTAATTTTAGGCTCTGTGTCCACGATCCGGATGTACCAGCGCTTTGGACGCATATTTTTTGTTGCGCCCAAAACATTGCATTCTATTGAACGCAGGTAAATGCACATGTGTTCACTGAACCATGCGTATTTGCCGCATCCAATACATTCTAGCAATGCATACATTTTCTAACAAGCTGTTTTCATGAAAATTGGTGGTATTATAATGCTATTCTAACGTTTTATATACTTTGTCCTACCTGCTCGTATTCAATCATAGGGATGTGATTCTCAGATTCAGTCATGGGCAAGCGCTATGTTTGGTGGGCGCATGCGCATTTGCACACGTCGGGCCGCTGGTCCGGCGCATGCACACTGAGGCTGTGTGATTACCAGCTTCAGTGCGCATGCGCTGTGAGTTGTGGCACCCGGCGTGTGCGTAGTCAATGTATCTTGCGGTCACTGCTGCAGTGCCACCAATTTTCATGAAAACACCTTGTTAGTGATGCACATTGCATCACTAGCAAACCAATGGGGGCAGTGATGATAGTAACTAGGACGTGACAGGTTCCCTTTAAAGGAGGGAGAGGTGGGTGATTAGATTTTTTATGTTTTTATTTTTTTTAACATTTAAAAAATATATATATTTTGTATATTTTACTTCCCTTAGGGGACTTGAACCTACGAACACTAGTTCTATATACTGCAATACAACTGCAAATACAGTTAGGTCCAGAAATATTTGGACAGTGACACAAGTTTTGGCATTTTAACTGTTTACAAAAACATATTCAAGATACAGTTATATAATCAACATTGGCTTACAGTGCAGACTCTAAGCTTTATTTTGAGGGTATTCACATCCTAATTGGAGTAAGGGTTTAGGAATTACAGCTCTTTAATATGTAGCTACCTCTTTTCAAAGGGACCAAATGTAATTGGACAATTATCTCTAAAGCTCTATAATGGCTGCATTGGTTATTCCCTCGTTAATCCATCATCAATTAAATAAAAGGTCTAGAGCTGATTCCAGATATAGCATTTGCATTTAGAAACTGTAGATGTGAACCCACAACATGCGGTCAAAGGAGCTCTCAAACAGATCACCATTAGGCTGAAAAACAAAAAAAAGAATAAATCTATCCGAAAGATAGCAGAAATGTTAGGAGTGGGCAAATCAACAGTTTGGGTCATTCTGCAAAGAAAAAAAAAAGAGCACATTTGTGAGCTTGGGAACTCAAAACAGCCTGGAAGTCCATGGACGACCACAGACGACAACAGTGGTGGATGTTTGCAGAATCTTTGCTATAGTGACGAAAAACCCCTTCACAACATCCTTGGGACACTCTACACGAAGTAGGTGTTTCAGTATCTAAGTCTACCATAAAGAAAAGACTTCATGACAGCAAATACAGACGGTTCACCACAAGGTGCAAACCATTAGTCAGCTTTAAAAATAGAAAGGCCATATTAGACTTTGAAAAAAAAAAAAAGACTATGTTCACACGTTGCGTTTTTGCTGCATTTTTTTTCTGCATGCAAAACCGGCTCTCTTGGCAGTAAGGAAGCTGCTTACAAAAAGCAGGTTTTGCTGAGTTTTTGCTGCATTTTTTTTTTGCGTATTTCCTGCGTTTTTGCTGTTTTTTTTTTTTGTGTGTTTTTGTCAGGTCCATTTGTCTCTTGCGCATGCTGATAAGGTTTAGTGAATAATAAAATAATAAAAAACATGATTCAACTTCCTCACGATTTTGCACCAAAAACATAGCAAAACCTGATACCTGAGTTTTTTGCTGCATTTTTGTTTTTGCACCTACCCATTGCTTTCTATGGGTGAAAAAACGCTGAAAGAAGTGACATGCTGCAGTTTGCAAAAACGCAGCAGTTTTCCAAATCAGTCAGGAAAAAAAAACAATGTATGTGCATGAGATTTCTGAAATCTCATACCTTTAATTTACATAAAAAACACAGCAAAAACGCAATGTGTGAACATAGCCTAAAGAGGCCAGCCCAGGTCTGGAAAAGCATTCTTTGGACAGATGAAACTAAGATCTACCTGTACAAGAATGATGGGAAGAAGAAAGCATGGAGCAGGCTTGGAATGGATCATAATCCAAAGCACAGCCCTTCCTCTGTAAGACATAGTGGGGACAGTGTGCTGGCATGGGCATGCATGGCTTCCAATGGCACTGAATCACTGGTGTTTATTGATGATGTGACTGAAGACAGAAGCAGCCGGATGAATTCTAACGTGTACATGTAGCACCCTGAGGACTCGGCTGCTACAGGGGTATTGCACCTCACTCCAGAGGTGTGGTATTCCACTCCCGGGTAAGGATGGAGTGTGGGACTGAGCTCAGACAGCTGCATGCACTACACTCATCCCATTTCCGGGGGACAGAACTACGGTACTCCCACCAGTTAGATGTGCAGGTACGACAGCGTCTGTCCCTGGCTGGAGTGGGAGGGGGGGAGGAACATCCCAGTAGTGTAGGGGCAGATAGGGGAGGGACTCTGGGCATAGAGGTAGGAGCCCATTGGGTGCTAGTCACCTGGGCTCACACATAGAGGGAGTATATATGGTGGGCACCATCTTAGGACAGGGTCAGTCAGACTGAGGAGGAGCAGAGCAGAGGAGCTCAGCCAGGAGGGCTGACAGGGAGCTGTGGCTCCGGCTGGGCCCAGCTCCAGGGCCAGGCCTGTAGTGGAGAGAAGGAGGAAGAAAGGCCCAGAGACACAAGACAAGAGGGAACCCTGAGATCCCAGAAGTAAACCAAAAGGGTGAAGGGTTGGCAGGAACGGGTACCGGAACCCTAACTGGCAGAGGCTAATGATCCTTAGCCAGGAACCGGAGGTCGTGGTTAAGTTTTGCCACGACCCTCACCACATCCACCAGGAAGGCACACCACGAATAGGGTCAGGAAAGCCAGAGAAGGTTTTACCACCAAGAGGCCCGAGGGAGCCGGACAAAGGTGGATCCCTGGTGGGAACGGCCAGCAGAGAGAGAGAGAGAAGGGAGCTCAGGACCACGCTCTGGATTGCCTGGGAGTTGGCCGAGTCCCACACCTTGTGGACGCAGCACGGCTCGGGTGGTCACTCAAGGCCGGAGTGACCGGAGCAACACCTGTGAGTAAAAACCCTGAAACTGCATCACCTGTCTCTGAGCTTCCTTGCTGCACCATCACAACCACCAACTTCCACATCTGCTGCCCTGAGGCCATACCCCTCCCGTTGGGGGTTATACCATCCTTGCTGCACAAACCTACCACCGGCCTCAGCGGTCTGCTCTGCAGCGGCGGCCTCCTAGCCGCAATCAACGGGTGGCGTAGTCGACACTCAAACAACATCTACAAAGACTGCCACACACTCAGTTTGACCACCCTGGGCACGGACCGGGTCACCGCCACAAGGACTACTACCCCTATCCAGATCCGGCTCCGGGTGTCCCTTGAACATGGCCAAGGGGGCGCGTCATACACAGCGATACTTCTGCTCAAATTCAACTAAATTCAGCAAGGTTGATTCGGTGCTTCATAGTAGAGATAGAAAATGACCCAAAACATACTGCAAAAGCAACCCATGAGTTTCTTAAGGCAAAGAAGTGGAATATTCTGGAATGGCCGAGTCATTCACAAGATCTCAGCCCCATCGTGCATAATTTCACATGCTTAAGACAAACCTTAAAAGGAATCTGTCACCCCCTGGGACGTATGTAGCCTATTAATATGGGCATACTGGTTATAGAAATGTTAATATACTCCTACCTGTATGCCTCATATTAATGGTTTTGATGTTGTAAAATCTTATATTATAACTTTATGGTAATGATTGCTCCAGGTCCCGGGCCCGTTAGGAAACCCATCTCCTTTCATCATTATAATAGTACCCCTCTCCCCTGCACATCACAGTGTCCTGTGACGTACAGTTACGGTGCTGTAATCTTGCGCCTGCGCGCTGAACTCCCTGACCCGCCCACCATCTTCCCAGAGATCAGAACCTGTTTCACCCTATGGATGGCAATGTGTCAGCGCATCACTGCCGGCGACGTCCCCTGTGCTCCGCCACGAACAATAATCAGAGCCAAACTGACCCACCCACCATCTTTCCAGAGACCAGGCTCCTGCACATAAGATCACAGACTGGTGTACTCTGTGATCTTCTGCAGTGACGCACTGACACTCTGCTGTCCATAGGGTAAAACAGGTCCTGGTCTCCGGGAAGATGGCGGGCGGGTCAGGGAGTTTAACGCGCAGTCGTGAGATAACAGCGCTGCAACTGCACGTCACAGGACACTGTGACGTGCAGGGGAGGGGGGTACTATTATAATGATGAGAGGAGGAGGCGGGGATTCCTTACGGGCCCAGGGCCTGGAGCAATCATTACCATAAAGTTATAAGATTTCACAACATCAAAACCATTAATATGAGGCTTACAGGTAGGATTAGATTAACATTTCTATCACCTGTATGCCCATATTAATGGGTTATATACGTCCCAGTGGGTGACAGATTCCCTTTAAGGCAGAAAGACCCACAAACAAACAACTGAGGTCAGCTGAGGCCTGGCAAAAAACTTCATAAAGGAGGAAACCCAGTGTTTGGGGATGTCCATGGCTTCCAGACTTCAGGCATGTCTGCAAAGGATTCTCTACAAAGTATTAATAATGAACATTTTATTTATGGTAAAGTTAATTTGTCCAATTAATTTTGAGCCCCTAAAATGAGGAGACTTTGTAGAAAAATGAACAGCACAGCCAAAGCAATAAACGGAATTAAAAAACATAAAAACAAAATTCATTTAGAAAATAGCAAAAAGACAATTGTAGTTACAAGCCAAGGTGTCAAGGAAAATGCACAAACAGGATGCAGCAGGCCCCTTTTTGTTAGGAGGCAACACAGGTGCAGAATGCTGATGAACAACCACTCTCAACCTCTCACTCGCAAGACCCTTGACGCAGGTTGCGAACTTGCTTATTTTGGCCAAAATATTAACCACTAAAACTAATCCCGAAAATTAAGGTGAAGTCTTCTTGCATCACTTTATCTCCTTCTTGTAAAATGGCACCTCATGCACCAGCTCTGCATTCACTTTATTTAAAAGGAATCCATCCCCTGATCCATGCTGCCAAAACTGTGGGCAGCATTAATCAGAGACTGGCTGCATGGTTACAGCCAGGGATATTGCTCTCTAAAAAGCTCTGGCGTTTCAGAAAAAAATATGCTATAAAGATCCAGCTGGGAACCTTATCTGGAGACGAGACTAGTCCAGCGCTGCCCTCTGCAGGCTTTTCCTAGTGCCGCTTTAGGTGATTGACAGCTGTCTTGCTATGGGAGAGACCTGTCAATCAGCTGCAGCAGCACTGGGAGAAGACTGACTAATCTTATCTCCGCTTTTGCTTCGCAGGAACTTGATTGATGGGAGTCTGATAGGACGACCACCACCTATCAAAGTAATGGATATCCTAGCAATGTTAGGAAATTATAGTTAAAAAAAGTCCCCTAATACTATAGTAATAGTAGTAATAGCAGTAATACTATAGTAATATGCCTCTTTACATGTGATATCATCCAATAATAAGATAATTTTTTTTGCAGTTCCACTATTTTTTATATATTTATGTAACTATACATTTCTATATGTATATTGCCCAAATTATACAAATTCTTTTGTTCAAACTGATCGAATCATTACGGGTCTTGTTGATAAATGACATAAGAGGATGGCTGCAGCTGACCTTCTTTGTTGCTAATCTATTAATAGCGCTCACAAGGATGTATAGATTAGGCTTGGTTCTCGCATCACAATCTTTGATCCTATAAGGTAAAAATTACCAAATCAAGGCACAAGTTTTAGTTGCAAATGGTCAAAATCTTCAGATACTTTTAATATAATAAGTATCTAACTTGAATATTATTGTTTATTAAAGATGTTGTTCCATAAGTATAATTGTTACACGCACGCCGCTAGGTTCAAATAGGGGCGAGACAGGTTACATGAATTCTTTGGAATCCTGGGGGAACCGTTTATCAGGGTGACCATAAACTATCTGCAGCAGCTTCTCTCAGGCACACAGGGGTATTGACTCTCAGGCACAGACACGTAGATTGTTTTACTTGCTGACCAGACACACTTGACAAGAGTCCTCCTAAACGGTAGAACAGTAGCATTTAATAAGAAGCCGCACAGCCAGTGTAAGTTAAGTCTTATGAGCAACAGGCTCCAGTGACAATCAGTACAGTTTCCTTAGCAGCACAGCAGTTCACAGTCTTCCCAGTAGTACAGGACAGCACAGTTATAATGCAAAGGCACATTAATGAACACAGCATTCTTTACAGCACAGTGAGATGAAGGGGGGGTGTTGCTGAGGGAGATGATCCCTTTGACACCATTTCTTCCAGTCCTTATCTTTCTGCCTGACAATACTCTGCACTGCTAGTTCAGGAACTCTACCTGACCTGTGCTTAGATTCATTCCTGACTTGAATCCTTTCACTTGCAAGGGCGCTTCTGTGAGATACAGAACACACCACCAGCCAGACAGTAAACAACTTCCCCACAATCCCCCTGGGGCTCTGCTAAAACCCTCCCCTTCTCCTGTGACTGTGTTAACCCCTCTAGTTGCTGGATGCTTCTGGAGCACAACACTTCCTATCTCATGTGCTTGTGCTTGTGTTACTTCTAATAGATGCTGAATGCTTTAAAGCAACAGCACTGCTTCTGCATGTCACACTCTGCAACAGCACTACTTCTGCATGTCACATAATAACTGTTCATAAGCTGTATACGTGCATCTGAGCATTGAAGAGGAGGGCCCCGCAGTTAAGACTCTACAAAATAACCTAATTTTTAAATGGTAACTAAAGCTAATGTTTTTTTTGCTTATGTGTATATATTCTTCCAATCCTGCAAGACAAGAAAAAGACCTTTTATTATATTCTGTGTGGTCCGGTCTGAGGTGCATCGCTGGTCCAGGTCCAGTACCTCCCTTCTTCTTGCGATGTCGTCCTCCTTCTTGCTTCATGTGGATGACGCGTCCTACTGACCAGGGCAGTGTAAAGTACTGCAGTGCGCAGGCGCCGAGGCTCTTTGACCTTTCCCAGGCGCATGCAAACTGCAGTACTTTACTCTGCCCTCAAAAGGCAGGAGCCTGCGCAGGAGCGCAATACCGGGGACACTGTGTGGTTGATGTAGGACGCGTCATCCACACGAATCAAAAAGGGGGATGGCATCGCAAAAAGAAGGGAGGCTCCGAACCAAGGTAAAGACGCCCATCGGACCCGACCGCCCCATAGGTGAGTATTATAAAAGGTCTTTTTCTGGGAAAAAGTGTTGGCCTCATCTCATATGGGACAAACCTGGTGATAGGTTCTCTTTAAAGCATCTAATGAGTATGTGCAAAGGTCATTAGGATGGAAGTGGGAGAAGGGTCAGCAGTGACATTGCCTATTGTGATTGGTGGATCCTGTGCTGTCAGCTGTGTACTGAGGTGTTACCTGTCACTGAAATCCTCATTGCGATAAGGATACTGCTGTATGCTGTTCCTGAGAGGACAAAAAGTATGGGTGCATCTCACTAAATTAGAATACCATCAAAAAGTTAATTTATTTCAGTTCTTCAATACAAAAAGTGAAACTCATATTATATAGAGTCATTACAAACAGAGTGATCTATTTCATGTGTTTATTTACTTCTGGACATCTGTCAAGTCAGCAGTCTTCCCCATGATTGTGGAGCCTACTGAAACAGACTAAGGGACCTTCTTAAACGCTTAGGAAGGCTTTGTAGGTGTTTTTTGTTAATTCTTTTAATTTACTGAGATAATGACTTTTGTGTATTCATTGGCTGTAAGCCATAATCATCAACATTAACAGAAATAAACACTTGAAATAGATCACTCTGTTTGTAATGACTCTATATATGAGTTTCACTTTTTGTATTGAAGAACTGAAATAAATTAACTTTTTGATGATATTCTAATTTAGTGAGATGCACCTATATGAGCCTAAAATAGCCCCAACGACAAGTATGAAAATTGCAAGACTTCTAATTTTGTTTTTCAAAAAAGACATTTAACACAAAAACATGATTTTAAAATAGCAAATGTTCTGATGATACATCCCCTTTTACATACACAGCATTCTGTCAGTATGGTTGGATGTACTATCCAGCTAAAAATAAATAACCCAAAATAACTATTTTATTATTATTTATTAATATAGTACCATTGATTCCATGGTGCTGTACATGAGAAAGGGGTTTCAAACAAAATACAGATATCACTTACAGTAAATGAACTAACAATGATAGACTGGTATAGAGGGAAGAGGACCCTGCCCTTGTGGGCTTACATTCTACAGGATGGTGGGAAAGGAGACAGCAGGTTTTGGGGTTGCAGCAGCTCCAGTGGTGGCAAGGAGGCAGCAGGGTCATTGCAGGTTGTAAGCTTTCTTGAAGAGATGGGCTGTCAGGTTCAGTCTGAAGGATCTGAATGTGGTCGGTTCCAAAGGATGGGGGATATTCAGGAGAAGTCTTGGAGGCAATTGGGTGAGGAACGAATAAGCGTGGAGGAGAGAAGGAGGTCTTGGGAGGACCCGAGATTATGTGAGGGAAGATATTGGGAGATTAATTTGGAAATGTATGGAGGAAAAAGGTTATGGATGGCTTTGTAGGTTAGTGTTAGTAGTTTGAACTGGATTCGCTGGGGATTTGAGAGCCAGTGAAGGGATTTGCAAAGGGGGATAGCAGAGGAGTAGCGAGGAGAGAGATGTACTAGTCGGGCAGCAGACTAAAGGATGGACTGGAGAGGTGCAAGATTGTTAGCACGTAGGCCACAGAGGAGGATGTTGCAGTAGTCAAGGTGGGAGATGATGAGGGCATGCACAAGCAGTTTACTAAATTGAGGGAAGGACGGATTCTGGAAATATTTTTGAGCTGGAGGCGACAGGAGGTGTCGAGAGCTTGGATGTGCAGTTTGAAGGACAGGGCAGAATCAAGGGTTACTCCGAGGTAGTGGATCTCCGGTACAGGGGAAAGCGTGATGTCATTTATTGTGATAGATAGATCAGGTGGGGAAGATACATGAGATGGAGGAAAGATAATGAGTTCAGATTTGTCCACATTGAGCTTGAGGAAGTGAGAGGAGAAGAAGGAGGATATGACTAATAGACACGCCAGGATTGTGGACAGCAGAGAGGTTACGTCTGGGCCAGAGAGGTAGATCTGAGTGCCATCAGCGTACAGATGGTACTGGAAGCCACAGGACTTTATGAGTTGTCACAGGCCAAGGGTATAGATGGAGAAGAGTAGGGGTGCTATGATGGAGCCTTGAGGGACTACAACAGAGAGAGGGCGGGATGAGGAGGTAGTGTGGGAGTGGGAGACTCTAAATGTGTAGTTGGAAAGGTATGAGGAGATCCAGGATATGGCAAGGTCTTTGACGCCAAAGGAAGAGAGAAACTGTAGTAGAAGGTGGTGGTCAATTGGGTCAAAGGCAGAGGACAGGTCAAGAAGGAGGAGTATAGAGAATTGTCTATTAGCTTTGGCTGTAAGTAAGTCATTTGTAATTTTGGTCAGGGCAGTTTTGGTGGAATAGTGGGGATGGAAGCCAGATTGTCGGTTGTCAAAGAGAGAATTAAATGAGAAGTGAGTGGAAAGTTCAGCGTGAACATGTTGCTCAAGGAGTTTGTAGGCAAATGGAGCAGCGATATGGGGAGATAGCTGGATAAAGTGGTTGGGTCGAGACATGGCTTTTTGAGGATGGGCGTGATTGTGGCATGTTTGAAAGCAGAGGGGAAGGTACCAGATGTTAGTGATAGGTTGAAGAGATGCGTTAGGGATGGGATAAATATGGTGGTGAGGTTGGGGAGTAGCTTGGATGGGATGGGGTCAAGTGCACAAGTGGTGAGGTTTGAGTTGGAGAGGAGATGAGTAAGCTGTCCTTCAGTGATGAGGTTTTAGTGGTCGAACAATAAAGACTTTACTTGTTTGGTCGATCTTATTTTTGAAGTGTGTGGCAAAGTCCTCAGCCGAGATTAGGGAGGTCGGAGGGGTCAGTGGAAGGTGGAGGAGGGAGTTAGAAATGTTGAGTAACTGTTTGGGGTGGTAGGATAAAGAAGATATGAGGGTTGTTAAGTAGGCCTGTTTAGCAGAGGTGAGGGCTGATTTGAATGCGAGTGTTGCTTGTTTGAATGCAGTGAAGTCTTCTTGCAAATGTGTTTTCTTTCAATGCCGTTCCACAACCGTGGAAGCTTGCCGAAGCTTTTTAGTGAGGTTATTGTGCCAGAGTTGTCTATTGATTTGTCGCATTCAGCCGTGCACGAGAGGGGCGACTGAGTCAATAGCTGATGCGAGAATGGCATTGTAGAAAGCAGTGATGCTGTCTGTGTCGTGGAGTGAGGCTATGGATGCTAATAGTAGAATAGAGTCTGAGAGTGTGTGCGTGTCTAGATGTGCAAGGTTTCTGCGGGGGTGTGCTAGTTGCTGGACATGGGTGGCAGGTGAGTAGGACAGGGATGAGAATGTGAGTAGATGGTGGTCAGACGGGGAGAGGGGAGGTTGTGAGGTTAGATAGGGAGCAGAGTCGGGTGAAAATAAGGTCCAAAGTATGTCCATCTGTGTGGGTAGCTGAGGAGGACCACTGAGTAAGTCCAAAAGCTCAAGGAGTTTGGAAGCTGCTGACTGGTGGGTGTCAATGGGGATGTTGAAGTCACCCATGATGATGGTGGGAATGTCAGAAGAGAGAAAGTGGAGAAGCCAGGTGGAGAATTGGTCAAAAAAGGCAGTGGCCGGGCCCAGAGGTCGGTATATGACGGCCACTTGGATGTTGGAGGGAGAGTTGATGCGGACAGAGTGGACTTCAAAAGAAGGGAGGATAAGGGAGGGTAAAGGTGGGATTGGGTTAAAGGTGCAGTTGGTAGAAAGGAGAAGACCCACTCCTCCACCGTGTCTGTCCCCAGGGAGAGGAGTGTGGGTGAAGTGGACCACGTAATATAGTGCAGCAGGGGAGGCAGTGTCGGAGAGTGTCAGCCATGTTTCGATGAGGCCCAGGAAGGAGAGATTATGAGAGGTAAAGAGGTCATGGGTCACATGGAGTTTATTGCAGACAGAGCAGGGGTTCCAGAGTGCTCCAGAGAGAGGGAGCAGGGGGGTGGGCGTCAAGGGCGCAAGTTTTACGTAGGAGAGGTGGCAGTAGTTTACATTGGGTTGGGAGTGATAGGAGGGGGAATTAATGGAAGGTATCAGCTGTGGAGGTCCAGGATTGTATGTCGCCAGAAGTGCGGAAAAGCAGAGAGATGCAGAATAGGTGGGAGAAGGAGAGAGGCCGGCTTGTTTTATGTTTGAGTAGGATAGATCTGACGTTGACGAGTAGGTCTGCAGATGAGGTGAGGTGGGAGGTAAGATGGAACGAGAGATAACTATTTGGTTAGAAGGTGCTGGGGTTTGAGGATAGCGAAGAAGAGACTATGTAAATGAGCCAAAGAATCAGATCCAAAAAATTATTTGAACTGTTAAATAGAATTGTAGATGCCTGATGAAGACAATAAGTCAAGATAGAAGCAAGTTTCATTTTTCTTTCCATAAAGTACAACCATTTTAACAAGCCATTTTCATACAATAGCAGTCAATGTCATTGTGTTCATCTCCATTAACGGCACTGCCCATTCAGAAGTTCTTTTGACAATTTTTAATTTTGTACATATTCAAGGCAATAGGATATATCCAATGTTAGTTTGTGGAGCAAGAACCCAAGGACACAGTGTCTGAAGCTGTACATGTGTAGGAATTCACTTCCCATTGCAGCATGATGTATTTTATTCTACAAAGTTATAATAAAGCAAGCAAGCCTTTATCCCCCGATGCCAGACTTTTTGTGAAATATTGTATTTCTACTGTATGTACATGAGCCAGCGGTCAAGCCTGTGCAGGGCATTACAAGTGTTGATTAGTGAGTCACAGCGTTTTTTTTTAACTATTACACAAGAATTTTGTTTGCTTGTGAAAAGGTAGTTGTGGATGATTGTAGTGCTTCATGATGACCCAATGATGATGATGGTGAAGAAATGCAGATATACAATATATTTATCAGCAGTTTTACTCATGAAGAGGCAACAAGCTTTGTGGTTACAAGTATTACAAGAGGCAACAAGATTTGGCAATTTCAACATACAAGAGGCAACGGCTTGGCTGGAACAGAGGTAGCCAGTTGGTATTTACAACATCAGTGGGCTGACATTTTATAAAGTCTTCTGGTAGTCATAACAACTTCATTTATTGAGTTAATCACTGAAGAGTTTGGTTTTGAGGATCAGCTTTATCTGGGGGAAAAGCTGTCTGTACATATTTCTTCTTGCAGAGTAAATTTAGCTTTTAAGAGCAGCTAAAGTAATCATTGGGCAACCATGTGAAACATGCTTGTTTTGCTAGTCACTACTCATGGACAAGCCGTGAGGTTGGGTAGTCAAGAGTTCTGGAGTCAGATACCAAGAGGGTTCTTCATAAAGAAAAGGGGTAAGGCAAAGGCGTAGTCAGGTCACAGTTCGAGGTCAGAATTCCAGGAAGTTAGCGGATCAAGACAAAGAGGCTAGGAAAAAGGATGGTCAGAAGCAAGGTCCAAGGTCAGGCAGCAATAGATCAGAGACAGAACACTGAGGAACAAGGCAAACATGCACCACTGAACTAAAGCTACAACTGGCAGTAATCAGAGAGGCAGACATCCAGCTAAATACCCAGGGAATCACTCAGAAACCCAGAATGCCCCGGCCATTATTGTGCGACTGGACTGTCACTCACAACACTGACAGCTCAGCTTGCCCCAGTCTCAGATTGGATGGCTGAGCTGTTTATCACAATACTGACAGCTCAGCATGCCCCTGCCCCAGATTGGACAGCTGAGCTGCCACTCATCACACTGAGTGGTGGAATCGTGACAATGCTGGTTTGGAGGGTGGGAATGAATAGTTCAGCCCATCTCTTCTAGTCGGTCCTAAAAACCTGAACCCTTACTGTTGCTAATATCACTCTCAGCACCTAACAATGCTGAAGCCTGCTTACCAGGTTTCATATCCCAGAGGCTTGCCACCTCGGTGAAACACACCTCCCATCCAGGATTCTGCCAGCTGCTTGCCTACACAGACTGTGTGCACTGAATAATCTATTATGGGCTATTAAATAACCTTGGATCAGTAAATATTTACCAATTGGTGGTTGTTTAATGCCACCGATCAGTCTGTGTTAAACGGACCAAATAAGAATCAAGTAGATGCTTTCAGCAGTTGACCAGAGGCCATAAACCTGGAGCTGACTCTGCCTAGAGCTACTGAGGCCCTAGGTTGAACTTATACTTTGAACACCAAAAATCGAATGGATAAATTAACTATATGGCCAAAAGTTAAAATAGCAAAAATGTTATTGACATAAACACACAATGTATAAAAACATACTAAAAACTAAAGAAACACCACAGATGATAAATGTTAGGTAAATGCACCTGGGCATATAAATAGAGCATAAACATAATGACCAAATATATAGGGACAAAAAATAAGATGGCTAGATAATACTGTAATACAATAGTATTTTAAAAAATGCATGTGCATACAATAAATAGATAAATACTGTAACATATGCGTAATCGTAAGTTGTAATCAATATCTCCAATATAAGTGCATAAATAAATCACTTCATATAGCCGTGCAACAAATACGCCTCACATATATATGGGTCAAGGTTACATAATAGCTATAGCGCCCTATCATATTCCACCAATAAAGTAAATAAAAGGTATAGTAGTAGAAAGACAAGTGTACAATAGTTACTTATGGGATGTTGAGCCCAGGTATCCACCTCACCCGACGCGCGTTTCGCACACCAGTGCTTCTTCCGGGGTGTGATAGGGTGCTGGGAGTCAAAGTATTTAAATGATGCCTAGCCAATGAGTGTCTGCCTATCCCTGATTCCTCATACCGTTCAGCTCAAGCCACCACCCCTAAAGTTTATGTATCATCGTTGTCATGGTAACTCATGAACCTGGACAGAGACCGACGAGCCGGGGGCAAGTCCTGCGTGCAGGATCACCAAAACACGCCGGGACAGAGCACAAATGGCAGCAAAGTACTTCCCGTCACGTGACTGAACGGTCACATGATTGGGATACAATTGATTGATTAGAGTCGGCAAGGCGAAGAGGGTAATCGCACATGCGCAATAAATCAGCCTTATGCGCGTGCGTGAAATATGTGTACTCAGCAGCAAAACAGAGCACCGCAACTACTGCTGGCATATAGAAACAACATGATAAAAGGTTCAGATGTAAACTAGAAAAGGAGCAAAGAAACCAACCGTCATATGTGATAAAATAAAATAACAACCAAGTAGTGATAAATATAAATGAATAAACGGGACAAAAATGTGAAAAGAGGCGGTAAGTATGGAAACTGGACAAATATGACACTACTTTATTACAGTGAAGAAAGTGATAAAAATAAAGAATATGACAAGAATGTGAAACAAGTGATAGAATCCGAAAGTGACAATAAGTGGTGATAAATGAATACCATAATTGTATAAATGAGGCAAGGAAAATGTGCAATCGTGCAATAAAGTAAAAAAACGAAACCGAACGGTGAAAGACATGAACATCAATTTATGCGTTCGATTTTTGGCATTCATAGTCTGTAATTGGCCTATAGGATTTCATAATATCTTGTTTGACATACATAATACTTTGTTTGACATACAGTATACTGTGTGTTAAAGGTGGTCGGTCAGCAGTTTTGACCATGTAAAATGCTGAAAGATAGTAGACCTACTTAAACATTCCTTTCTGTACTGTTTCTATTGCATGACTAATGATAAGAAGTTATATTCCAGTGTGCGCCACTCTGGCAAGTGCTCTGTATGTGGTCCCTATTCCCTAACACTGAAGTGCTCTCGGCTTTCTGCATTAAAAGATCCACAAATGCTCCCCTCTACTCTTGAATGATGATTGTAGTGTTCTTCTAGTTCACACCAGTTGTAATATACAGTACAGACCAAAAGTTTGGACACACCTTCTCATTTAAAGATTTTTCTGTATTTTCATGACTATGAAAATTGTACATTCATACTGAAGGCATCAAAACTATGAATTAACACATGTGGGATTATATAGTGTGAAACAACTGAAAATATGTCTTATATTCTAGGTTCTTCAAAGTAGCCACCTTTTGCTTTGATGACTGCTTTGCACACTCTTGGCATTCTGTTGATGAGCTTCAAGAGGTAGTCACCGGAAATGGTCTTCCAGCAATCTTGAAGGAGTTCCCAGAGATGCTTAGCACTTGGTGGCCCTTTTGCCTTCACTCTGCGGTCCAGCTCACCCCAAACCATCTCGATTGGGTTCAGGTCTGGTGACTGTGGAGGCCAGGTCATCTGGCGTAGCCCCCCATCACTCTCCTTCTTGGTCAAATAGCCCTTACACAGCCTGGAGGTGTGTTTGGGGTCATTGTCCTGTTGAAAAATAAATGATGGTCCAACTAAACGCAAACCGGATGGAATAGCATGACGCTGCAAGATGATGTGGTAGCCATGCTGGTTCAGTATGCCTTCAATTTTGAATAAATCCCTAACAGTGTCACCAGCAAAGCACCCCCACACCATCACACCTCCTCCTCCATGCTTCACGGTGGGAGCCAGGCATGTAGAGTCCATCCGTTCACCTTTTCTGTGTCGCACAAAGACACGGTGGTTGGAACCAAAGATCTCAAATTTGGTCTCATCAGACCAAAGCACAGATTTCCTCTGGTCTAATGTCCATTCCTTGTGTTCTTTAGCCCAAACAAGTCTCTTCTGCTTGTTGTCTGTCCTTAGCAGTGGTTTCCTAGCAGCTATTTTACCATGAAGGCCTGCTGCACAAATTCTCCTCTTAACAGTTGTTGTAGAGATGTGTCTGCTGCTAGAACTCTGTGTGGCATTGACCTGGTCTCTAATCTGAGCTGCTGTTAACCTGCAATTTCTGAGGCTGGTGACTCGGATAAACTTATCCTCAGAAGCAGAGGTGACTCTTGGTCTTCCTTTCCTGGGGCGGTCCTCATGTGAGCCAGTTTCTTTGTAGCGCTTGATGTTTTTTGCTACTGCACTTGGGGACACTTTCAAAGTTTGCCCAATTTTTCGGACTGATTGACCTTCATTTCTTAAAGTAATGATGGCCACTCGTTTTTCTTTACTTAGCTGCTTTTTTCTTGCCATAATACAAATTCTAACAGTCTATTCAGTAGGACTATCAGCTGTGTATCCACCTGACTTCTGCACAACACAACTGATGGTCCCAACCCCACTTGTAAGGCAAGAAATCCCACTTATTAAACCTGAAAGGGCACACCTGTGAAGTGAAAACCATTTCCTGTGACTACCTCTTGAAGCTCATCAAGAGAATGCCAAGAGTGTGCAAAGCAGTCATCAAAGCAAAAGGTGGCTACTTTGAAGAACCTAGAATATAAGACATATTTTCAGTTGTTTCACACTTTTTTGTTAAGTATATAATTCCACATGTGTTAATTCATAGTTTTGATGCCTTCAGTGTGAATGCACAATTTTCAAAGTCATGAAAATACAGAAAAATCTTTAAATGAGAAGGTGTCCAAACTTTTGGTCTATACTGTATTAGTAGCTTGGTATCATAGGAATGGATTTTTCACAGCAAGTCCATTACTATTGCAAAATCACTAATGATCAGATTGCCTATGGTACCAAAATAATAATCTCTTTAGGTGAAATTATTCTCTCCGAAATTACATTTAATTACAAGCCATAATGAGCAAACTATGGCTACAAAGTTCCTAAACACAGTGCTATTTTATTGCTACTACAGATGTGGCTTCCTTATTTTCTTGAAGCAACCAGCTCAATATTTTTTTTCAGAGATAGTCATCTCGCACCACTTAACCCAAGCAAAAAACAAAAGTCAAGCAGGACACATCTGTGTTTACCTAGACTAGTGTTTCTCAACCATGGGGTGCCATTGAAATCCACAACCATATTCAACTTCCAGAGTCGCATCTTCACGTCTTTTCTAAAGATGCATCTAAACTGAAAGATTATTGAACAAGCTTTCTTAAAAACCCTCATTTCATAATAATCTTTCAGTGTTAACAGGCTGCTGATTACTTGATGAATGAGCAAAACGCTCATTTGTGCAAAAGATCATCTTTCTCGGCAGCTCATCATCCTGCGGAAACAGGATTCACACTGCCGAGAACTATGGCAGCCTACGTGCTCTGAGCGATCTATTACCGATCATTGCACATCGTTCACTGCCTTCCGCCTGTGTAAACAAGCAAATTATACAACTGCCAAACAGTGAATGTATACTGGTCGGTGGTTACTTAGAGCTGCCGGTGGTTCCACGTAAATGGACCTTAAAGATTCGCTGGTTGGTGCAATGATGTCATTGTGCTGCTGGCGTTGTTCAGCAAGAGAGCGGTCATGACACTGGGTACACGGGAGCATCCGATGTAAGTCGAGTGGGATTTTGTTTTATTTCAGAGGACACTGTATTTATATGTTCAAAGGGCACAGTGTATATTATTCCACTGGACAGTGTTTAGTTTTTTTTATATCTATTCGGGTCAAAGTGCATTATTTTCTTTATATTAAGGGAGCACAGTGTATTTTCTTCATATTAAGGGAGCACAGTGTATTTTTTTTATTTTGACGCCACATGATATGTTATTTTTTATTCGGGGGCTCAGCATATGTTTTTTGGGCATTTGTAAAAAATTAGTTGGTAGGAGTGCTCAAAGGTATTTTTTTTGCATTAGGTGACCCAAGGCAAGTCCGAAAAAGTTGTGACAGTGCCCCCATTATGAAAGCCATCTTCTCCATGTTTGTGCTCTGTTCTGTGCAGGAACTTATTATATGCGATTAACAAGTCAGCAGCCACTGTATTGTATCATCATTTCTGGGTAGATTTAGCAATCAGAGATCAGCAGCAAGTAAGGATCACAAATGCTTCCCTGTGCCAGAAGTTTGGCATTGTCTCACTGAAACCTACTTATAATAATTGTGATGAACCTGTAGCCGCCATCTTGGTAATGATAAATCATATCCAGGGATGGCCACACTTCAGCAGCCCCCACCCTTGGGACCTTCTGTTAAAACGTCAACTAGATAGTTTCCCCCCATCCAGGCTCCTGTAAGATAAGAAGCCTACTTAACACTTGAATGCTAGGAGCTTCAAAGACTTCGAGAGGAAACACAGCCAGCAGGGGGGGGTGCTTCGTCTATCTGTACCTGACCATTTGTCCCATAGGACTAGTTTCTTTGTCTGTCACAAGCATGGAGGCATAAGATATAGAAACATGAATAGTACACGCATGTTGCGTGGGATGGGCCAATAAAAAAATATCACGGCGTCCCGGAGCCATTGCGCACACAAGCCTCCGCGGTAGACGTTTGTACGTGCTCTGGAAGCCAAGATATAGCGCGGAGCCATTCCTGAGGACCGTATGGTATCATAATTGATATCAAAAGGTCGGTTACGGCGGCCCGAATCCATGGGAACCCCTGGGGGTATCATGAGACCATCCCAGAAGAAGTTATTGGGTTCCATAGAATTTGGGCTTCTGATCGAAGTTAGACCTGAGGGTGGAGACTGAGTCAGCTGACCTCACCAGCAGTGGGCGGGACAGGGCAGGTAAGATAGCAGGACAGACAAGAGACAAGTCAGTCTTGACCCAAGAGTGGTGTGCTGAACATCTGAGCACCAGCTGAGGCCACCAAGGGGAGGAGCAGTTTGACCATGCGGTGGTAGGCCTCAGCCTGTAACAAAGAACCGTGCCTGCGACCGCAGAATCCTCTCCCTGCGTCACAAGAAAATCAAGAAACCGGTAACTGATATGCTGTGGTGATTCTGTGTGTTGTATTCCATTGTTGTATAGTTTAGCCTGACCTTATACCTGTGTATATTTAGTTGTATATCGTGTATCTAGTGTATTATTATAATCAATTACCTCAAGTAATTGTGGGCCTGCCTTTTATTCTGCATAACGAACGCACGTCCGTGTGAGCTCGGCTCAAGCCAAAAACGCTACCCAGGGTTGGTTCCTGACCCGATATAGGCCCATTCACGGACTGGGCGTATATCTAAAATAGGGACTGGTGGCAGCATACCAACTGGGGATTGGGGAAGGCTGGTAGTGACGGTCGGAGGTTCAGATATATATATTCCTGGCGCGGCCAAGGAAGATATATACACCACCCTCACTACAGAGGGCCCCGCTACCCAGTAGGTTACAGGACAGTCTCTCTGGCGACCGCTTATCCTAGGTGCAGTTCCTTGACTGACCTGAGGCTAAGAGGGCGCTAGCGAGTTGTGCTGTGTAGTGACGTTACGGTTTAGTGACGTTGAAGGGGAACACACTACCGTGTTCCCTGCGCTGGTTGCAGCTACCTGGCACTACTTTCTCTAGGTGCAGTACCTTGACTGACCTGAGAGGTAAGGGGGCGCCAGAGAGCTGCACCCACCGGCCGGCTTTCATCACATTGGTGGCAGAGCGGTGGGATTGCAGAATAATAGTGTTGTGGGACCCCTACTCCCAGGCACTAAAGACTGCCAGTGGTAACTTCCACTGCTGGAGTCTTAAGGTCAGCCCAACGTTAGACGGTCAGGCTAAAAGTATAACAAGGTGTGTGCAAACTCAGGGTTGCAGCGGTGTCAGTTACCAAGATGGCAGACGGCACCAGGAGCAAGACCCTGCAGGAGGCTAATGCTACGGTCCGTGTGGCAGGAGGGGAGGACATTGTTACTCATGGCGAGGAGGAGTCCAGCCCGGGCACCTCAGGGAGCCAGTCCCCAGTATACGGTCCCGCAGTGGGCTGCCCACCACCTACCCAGCCCAGCCTGTCCAGATCACAAGCCCTTTTACAAGCGGCTATGGCAAGTCTCCAGTCTCATGGCGATGCCGTCTACAAAACCCTCCTGGCAGCATCAGAGAAGGCAGCGGAGCGGGCTGCGGAGCGTGAAGCTGCAGAGCGCCGGGAGGCTGCGGAGCGTGAAGCTGCAGAGCGCCGGGAGGCTGCGGAGCGTGCAGAGCGAGCTGCGGAGCGCCAGCACCAACTGGACCTGGCCCAGCGGGGGCTTCCGCTAGAGCAACCAACCCATCAGGAGACCAAGTCGTCCAAAGTCCGAGCTGAGGACTTCCCTCTACTGGAGAAGGATGGGGACCTGGACTCCTTTCTGGTGGCATTTGAACGGACCTGTCTTCAGCACCATCTGGCCCGGGATCAGTGGGCCAGATACCTGACCCCCCGTTTGAGGGGTAAGTCCCTGGATGCCTTGGGGGACTTACCTGCCGGGGAGGTACAGAACTACGACTGCATCAAGCGGGCCCTGATCCGGCAGTACAACCTCACTCCCGAGTCGTACCGCCAGAAGTTCCGGAGCCTGCTGCGTGGCCCCAAGGACACCTGGACCGATCATATGCGGGCGCTGTTGAGAGCCGCAGAGCACTGGACCTCGGGTCTAGCGCTTACTACCCGCCAGGAGGTCCAGGAACTGTTCGTCACGGAGCAGTTCTTGTGGAACTGCCCAGAGGACCTCCGACAGTTCCTCCGTGACCGAAAACCAACAGGGGCTTCTGCTACAGCCGCCCTGGCAGACGAGTATGCCAATAACAGGGCGCCTGAGCTGAAGAAGTCTGCCAGCAGCACCTGGAGAGGGGGTAAGCCCAGTCATGCCCCTGTTTCCCCGGCCCCTAGAACACAAGGGGTGTATCCCCCTGTTGCCCTCTCCAGGCAAGGACCAGACGTAAGACGTTGTCATCTATGCATCAAACCAGGACACTTTAGGGCTGAGTGTCCCCAGCGCCAAAAGACCCCATCCCAGTCCCAGAGAGCGCCCAATGTTTTGTGTGTGGGAGGGGGTGGTGGTAGGTCCCTGGACAACATCCAACCCGTCACCATAGGCCGTTCTGCGGTCATGGGACTGCGGGACACGGGCGCTGAACGAACACTGGTACGGCCTGAGGTGGTGTCCCCCCAGGACTTGGTACCAGGAAAGACTCTTTCCGTCTCCGGGGTTGGAGGCGTGGAGCCGGCACTTCCCGTTGCCATGGTGTATTTGGACTGGGGTGCCGGAAGGGGGATGCGGGAGGTGGGAGTAACGCCAAATATTCCCGCAAATGTTTTATTAGGGACCGACTTGGGGCGTCTAGTATCGCAGTATGTACCCTCTGAACCCCCAAGTTCGGCCCCCCAAGAGTGTATTGATTTGTCTGCTGCTAATGCCAACCATGTTGTATGTAGTGTGTGTCCTGCTGAGGAGGAGGGAGTGAAACCTGAGGGTAACACCTGCACAGACACAACACAAACAGGGTTAGTGAAAGCAGGTGGGGAGTGTGGGGATGCCCGCAGAGGTGCTCAGCCAGCGTGCCGTGACCTCTTGTCCTCCGGTGAGGGAGGGGGCGGGCAGGATTCTGTAGAGGGAAGCTCAGGGATGGAGAGGGGGGCAGCTACCGGCAGTGTAGGGCTCCCAGGGGTATCCAGGCTGCTGAGTATAGGCCCACTGCAGGGGGAGGAACAGGCCATGGGAGGTGGGGGTGTCCCAAGAGAGGAGCCGCCAGGTAAGACCCCAGGGCAGGAGTTCCCCACATCCGAGATGTCCAAAGGCCTAGGAAGCCTGCCTGATCGGGCGGCTTGGTCAGAAACAGAGGGGAAGCAGGCACTACCCACGGTCACAGCGGTCATAGCCGCTGTCACCAGGAGTGGGAGCGCCGGAGCCCAAGGAGCCTTGCAGAGGTCCGACGGCTTCCCCACTTCTGACCAAGTGTCTGCCGGGTCAGACAGCGGCCAGGTGACATGCCCGGAGGGGCTGACAGAGGATGTGGCAGTTTCGTCGATTCTGGCCACATCAAGTCAGGAATTTCAGGCTGCGTTGGAAGCAGACGACAGCCTGAAAGCTCTCAAGGAACAGGCGGCACAGCCTCCCATGGAGTCAGACTGCGAGCGGGTGGTCTGGGACCAGGGACGGCTGTACCGGGTAACGGTCCAGCAGGGTTCACCGGAGGCGTGGCCCAGGGACCGACAGTTAGTGGTACCCTATCCGTTCAGGGCGGAATTGTTGCGGATCGCACACGAGATTCCGATGGCCGGACACCTAGGGATCGCTAAAACCAAGGCCAGGATAGCTCAGCATTTCTACTGGCCTGGGATGGGAGCCGCGGTGGGTGCCTACTGCCGTTCGTGTGACACCTGTCAGAGGGTGGGGAAGGCGGGGCCGCGCCCCAAAGCCCCACTGGTAACTCTGCCAATCATCGAAGAGCCTTTCTCGAGGGTCGCTGTGGATCTTATTGGACCTCTGTCCACTCCCAGCCACTCCGGGAAATGCTTCATACTCACGGTAGTGGACTATGCCACCCGGTACCCGGAAGCGGTAGCTTTGTCGTCCATTCGGGCCGACAAGGTGGCTACCGCCTTACTGGAGATCTTCTCCAGAGTGGGTTTCCCCCAAGAAATGCTCACCGACCGAGGGACCCAGTTCATGTCGCGGCTGATGGAGTCCCTCTGTAAGCAAATGCAGGTGCAACATCTGGTGGCCAGCCCGTATCACCCACAGACTAATGGCCTGTGTGAGCGGTTCAATGGCACCTTAAAGCAGATGCTTAAGATGTTGGTCGACTCCCACGGGAGAGACTGGGAGCGTTACCTCCCACACCTCCTATTTGCTTACCGGGAGGTTCCGCAGGCCTCAACGGGGTTCTCCCCCTGTGAGCTCCTGTACGGGCGACGGGTACGGGGCCCCCTGGCTCTGGTGAAGGAAGCATGGGAAGGGGATTTGGCCACCCCCGAGGTGTCGGTCATCGAGTATGTCGTGCGCCACCGGGACAGGATGATGGCCTTGGCAAAGCTGGTGCAGGACAATATGGCCCAGGCCCAGGCCGACCAGAAGCGGTGGTACGACCAGAATGCTTGTGAGAGGACCTACCAGGTGGGTCAAAAGGTGTGGGTACTGGTCCCCGTACCACAGAACAAGCTTCAGGCAGCCTGGGAAGGTCCCTACTTCGTGCACCAGAAACTCAATGCCGTCACCTATCTGGTCACCCTGGATCACGCCCGTGGAAGGAGGAAGGCCTTCCACGTGAACATGATGAAGGCTC
This sequence comes from Phyllobates terribilis, assembly GCF_046119375.1. Classification (NCBI taxonomy): domain Eukaryota; kingdom Metazoa; phylum Chordata; class Amphibia; order Anura; family Dendrobatidae; genus Phyllobates; species Phyllobates terribilis. Next base: position 847,655,261 of record NW_027362763.1, read on the forward strand.
ATCATGAGCGGGAAGCGACTGCCCACCCAGTGTGCAACCTTCCCGAGGAAGGAGAGGTAGAAACCCTCCTGGATCTGCTCACCCAAGCCAAGGCGGGTGGGTCCATCGAGGATGTGGGGGTTGGCCACCAGCTCACGGAGGACCAACGGTCCCAGCTGGGGACCACCCTGCACCCCTTCCGGGGGCTGTTCAGCAGCCTGCCCGGAAGGACTGAGATGGCTGTCCACGACGTGGACACTGGCGATCACCCGCCGATCCGGCGTTCAGCATATCGGGTCTCTTTCGAGGTGCAGGGAAACATGCGCCAAGAGATAGACGAGATGCTGAAGCTGGGGGTGATCCAGGCATCCAGCAGCGCGTGGGCCTCGCCTGTAGTCCTCGTACCAAAGAAGGACCGAACTACACGGTTCTGCGTGGACTACCGGGGGCTCAACGCTGTAACGGCCACCGATGCGTTCCCCATACCACGCATCGATGACCTGCTCGATCGGATGGCCGGGGCTAAGTACCTGACCATCATGGATCTGAGCCGGGGGTACTGGCAGATTCCTCTGACCCCCGCGGCAAGGGAACGCTCTGCCTTTATCACCCCTTTTGGACTGTACGAGTCCACAGTGATGCCATTCGGCATGAAGAATGCCCCTGCCACTTTTCAGCGGATGGTCAATACGCTGCTTGAGGGACTTGAAGGGTACGCGGCTGCGTACTTGGACGATATTGCAGTCTTCAGTCCCACTTGGGAGGATCACCTAGAGCACCTGCGGCAGGTGCTCGGTCGGATCCACCGGGCAGGCTTGACCATCAAGCCGGAAAAGTGCCAGCTGGGCATGAGTGAGGTCCTCTACCTGGGTCACCGGGTAGGCGGGGGGGTTCTGAAGCCAGAACCGGGGAAAGTGGATGCCATCGCATCCTGGCCCACTCCTAGGACCAAAAAGCAGGTGATGTCCTTCTTGGGGACCGCCGGGTACTATAGGAGGTTCGTCCCACACTATAGCACCCTGGCCAAGCCCCTGACGGACCTCACCAAGAAGAAGCTGCCCGTCGCAGTCGACTGGACAGTCGCCTGCGAGACAGCTTTCGGGGCACTCAAGGCCGCCCTAAGTAGCTCCCCTGTACTGCAAGCTGCCGACTTCGGACGGCCGTTTGTGGTACAGACCGACGCCAGTGACTTTGGCCTCGGTGCTGTGCTAAGTCAGGTCAACACGACAGGCCAGGAACATCCTGTCTTGTACCTGAGCAGGAAGCTACTGCCCCGGGAGGTGGCTTACTCCACGGTGGAAAAAGAATGCCTGGCAATTGTATGGGCCCTGCAGCGTCTGCAGCCCTACTTGTACGGGAGCCATTTCACCGTGGAGACGGACCACAACCCCCTCAGCTGGTTACACACGGTCTCTGGGTCGAATGGCAGGTTGCAACGCTGGAGCCTCGCTCTCCAGCAGTACCACTTCTCCATTCGCCACAGAAGAGGCCGTGACCACGGTAACGCTGACGGGTTATCCCGGCAAGGGGAGGGTGCAGAAGGACGCACGGGGGAACACAGGAATGTGCTACCCCCTCGCGCCCTCGTATAGGGGGAGGTGTGATGAACCTGTAGCCGCCATCTTGGTAATGATAAATCATATCCAGGGATGGCCACACTTCAGCAGCCCCCACCCTTGGGACCTTCTGTTAAAACGTCAACTAGATAGTTTCCCCCCATCCAGGCTCCTGTAAGATAAGAAGCCTACTTAACACTTGAATGCTAGGAGCTTCAAAGACTTCGAGAGGAAACACAGCCAGCAGGGGGGGGTGCTTCGTCTATCTGTACCTGACCATTTGTCCCATAGGACTAGTTTCTTTGTCTGTCACAAGCATGGAGGCATAAGATATAGAAACATGAATAGTACACGCATGTTGCGTGGGATGGGCCAATAAAAAAATATCACGGCGTCCCGGAGCCATTGCGCACACAAGCCTCCGCGGTAGACGTTTGTACGTGCTCTGGAAGCCAAGATATAGCGCGGAGCCATTCCTGAGGACCGTATGGTATCATAATTGATATCAAAAGGTCGGTTACGGCGGCCCGAATCCATGGGAACCCCTGGGGGTATCATGAGACCATCCCAGAAGAAGTTATTGGGTTCCATAGAATTTGGGCTTCTGATCGAAGTTAGACCTGAGGGTGGAGACTGAGTCAGCTGACCTCACCAGCAGTGGGCGGGACAGGGCAGGTAAGATAGCAGGACAGACAAGAGACAAGTCAGTCTTGACCCAAGAGTGGTGTGCTGAACATCTGAGCACCAGCTGAGGCCACCAAGGGGAGGAGCAGTTTGACCATGCGGTGGTAGGCCTCAGCCTGTAACAAAGAACCGTGCCTGCGACCGCAGAATCCTCTCCCTGCGTCACAAGAAAATCAAGAAACCGGTAACTGATATGCTGTGGTGATTCTGTGTGTTGTATTCCATTGTTGTATAGTTTAGCCTGACCTTATACCTGTGTATATTTAGTTGTATATCGTGTATCTAGTGTATTATTATAATCAATTACCTCAAGTAATTGTGGGCCTGCCTTTTATTCTGCATAACGAACGCACGTCCGTGTGAGCTCGGCTCAAGCCAAAAACGCTACCCAGGGTTGGTTCCTGACCCGATATAGGCCCATTCACGGACTGGGCGTATATCTAAAATAGGGACTGGTGGCAGCATACCAACTGGGGATTGGGGAAGGCTGGTAGTGACGGTCGGAGGTTCAGATATATATATTCCTGGCGCGGCCAAGGAAGATATATACACCACCCTCACTACAGAGGGCCCCGCTACCCAGTAGGTTACAGGACAGTCTCTCTGGCGACCGCTTATCCTAGGTGCAGTTCCTTGACTGACCTGAGGCTAAGAGGGCGCTAGCGAGTTGTGCTGTGTAGTGACGTTACGGTTTAGTGACGTTGAAGGGGAACACACTACCGTGTTCCCTGCGCTGGTTGCAGCTACCTGGCACTACTTTCTCTAGGTGCAGTACCTTGACTGACCTGAGAGGTAAGGGGGCGCCAGAGAGCTGCACCCACCGGCCGGCTTTCATCACAATAATAATAATTATTATTATTATTAATAGTTAAAGTCTCTTAAGGGAAAAATAAAAGATGTCGCTTTCTGAGCATAGTAAGCTTAAAAAATAAAGATTAGAATCATAAACAGGGAATTTGCTCACTTGATGGAGTTGTGCATAATTGGGCACAACTCTTATAAAGGCATGAAATGAATCCAATAGGTGCAGCCGAAATGTTGTGCTGATGGAAATTCCTCCAAAGGAGTTCTGGTAAAGCGTAATGAATGTGGCGATACCAGGTGCAGGGCGCTCCCACGGTAGAACATGTAATCAAATGGAAAAATTACCAAAAATGTACCAGAAGAATAAAAGAAAATGTATTTTAAAAACACAATGTGTTTCGGCTGTACCAAGCCTTCCTCGGGTATCTCAGACCCCTGAGGAAAGCTGGATAGAGGCGAAACGCATTGTGTTTTTAACATAAATGTTATTTTATCCTTCTGGTACATTTTTTGGCAATTTTTCCATTCGATTACATATTCTAGCATCCAGCACTGATATTATTATTAATGAGGTTGTTATCATGAGTGACGTGTCTCCGTCACTGTCCATCCTGGCTTTATCATAGTCTTGGAAATCCTCAGTGGTATGATGTCATCTTCTTACAGAAATCTATGACGTCTTGCTGTACTGCGTCTCTGGCCATACAATCACAGTGTGCACACGTACCAGCAGGAGGCCACGATCAGGTAGATGAGCAGTGATCAGTGAGGACGAGGTTATTGTGGCACATCCCTGTTATTTCTGATCCCTGTGTACGGGAGGCAGGTCTGCAGCGCCGGGGCACACCGCGCATGCGCATCCCTCCTCCTCACTGCAGCTCACAGCCTGACGACCCTCACGGCTCTGCACACCCATCACTCGCCGCACTCTGCTCAGCCATGGCTGCACCGCTCTCTGATAGCGACAAGAGGAAGCAGATCAGTGTCAGGGGCATCGCAGGGCTCGGGGATGTGTCCGAGGTCAGGAAGAGCTTCAACAGGCATCTGCACTTCACCCTGGTGAAAGACAGGAACGTGTCCACCCCCAGAGACTATTACTTTGCCCTGGCACACACTGTCAGGGACCACCTGGTGGGGAGATGGATCAGGACCCAGCAGTATTACTACGAGAAAGACCCCAAGGTAAGGGGCAGGTGCGGTGTGCCCCCTGCAGGGCAGCTCCAGCGGCTCCTTCTTCCATCTTGGCTTGTTTTGCAGAATGACTGCAGCATCTCATGTAGCAGATCGCGTCGCCAGTGGCCCATTCCTGCAGCTGGCACACAACAGGTTAACACTGTATTTGCCGTGTACTGGGCAGTCAGCAGGGGGTGACACTGCAGGGGGCTGCAGTGCTGGGGCTGACCTCACCCTCACCCCATTGCCTGCAGATACGGAGGAGGCCATGCCTGTGGCACCATCCTCATCCCTAAGCAGGAGCTGCCCCCCCTCTGCTTCCATTTATAGATGAGCTGATGAGGCCTCCTCCAGGAGAAGCCTCCAGGAGAAGCCTCCATGTCCCCTCATCTGTTGACCTTGAGGGGATCATTTCTGCATCCTCTCTGATTTTCTGCACATCCTCTTATACAGGGAGGAATTACTATTACAGATCATGTCTGTATGATTGCTGATGTATTCTGTGTGTCACCTCCTGATCTGCGGAGACATGAAGGCTAGCATCTGTTTATTTATTTTATTCACTCACCATTAATTCCACAGCGCTTTACAGACATTATCAGCACTGTCCCCATTGGGGCTCCCAATCTAGATTTGGTAAATATTGTGTGCAAATTAGCTTCTCTTGTCATTATTGGGTAAAGCATTTAGTGTCTTGAGACATTGTGTCTTTTTTCATTGTCTCTTTCAGTACAGGAGAAACCCAGCCCTGATTTACAATAGATAACTAATCTAAATAAAAGAACAGAAGACACCCATGGAGGCTAATCTATGGTGTGGCTATCAGGAAATGAATAGGGCATGAATGGGGTGAAGGGCAGTCCCTGGAGAGGCAATAGGGTAGAAAGGCATCTTTGGTTGTACATTTAAAGGGAACCCGTCGCCATGAAAATGTAAATAGAGCAGAGAGAGCTGAATAGATATATAGTTATGAGAGAAAATATTCAGTATAATTCTTGTTTGAATCACTAAAACTTCTGCTCTTTCTGGGGTTTACTGTCCGATCAGTGACTGACAGCTTTTTATGTATAAGTGTGCTTACAGATATAGCTGACAGTCACTGATAGGGCCGCCAACTAGATAAAAAAAAACCCCTGAAAGAGCAGACATTTTAGTGATTTAGACACAGGTTATACTGAATATTTTTTAGCAAAGCTATATATCAATCTGTTCTGCTCTCGCTGCTCTACAACGTGGTGCCTGCAGATTCATGGCTACAGGTTCCCTTTAAATTTAAAGGGTGATTGGCCCACTACAAAGGCATTTAGCTTGATTAGTGACGGTGGTTTGGATCCTCTCGTATCCAGAAGTCTTCGATTTTCTGAAGCTTGTTAAAAAGGTTTTTTCATCTTTTTTCTTCATTAGCACACTGCTCCCCTGCCTCCCAGCTTCCTGCTTGCCGGGGGGCAGTGCACTCCCGAATATTGATAGTGCAGACCAGCAGTATGATCACACTGCTGGTCTGAACGCTCTGTCATGATGCTGGCAGTGGCAGTTTTGCTTTGGCAGCATGGGAGAAGCGCATCGGTACTGAAGCTGGGAGCATCCAGCTGTCCGCCAGCTTCAGAGCGGCACTTTAGGGTCCAAAGCTAAGAGCCCGCAACCTGCACACACTCCCTGCCTAGGTAACAGGCCGCTCAGATACTGCAGGGTGGCCGGTAACCTCAGCAATGAGCTGGAGATAAATATAAATAAAATAAAAATCCTTCCATTGTTGAGAAAGGATTTGACTTTTAATTAGCGGTAAATTTCAAAGTTGCTTGTTTTTACAATCATTTTGCAATTTACTCATTCATGAAGATGAGACAACCCATTTAATGGTTCCCCATGAGAAGTTAGGTAGCTTTTAGTGACCATTTAAGAAGTAACCTTTCTATTTTTGATAATTCAAGAATGAATTGTTTCCAGGCACAGGCAATTTTTAGGCATGACACTAGTATTACAAGGTAGTGCATCCTAATGGTTATTTTAGATTGTGGCCTGCAACTGAGTGAATGAGATGGTGGATCCGGATCCACTGTCTATAGATTTTAGGACAGGACCACCAGGGCTGGTACATGCCACTTCTGTCTACACCCTTAAGCACTGGGGAGTAACCAGGGACAATGTGCTTTGTGCCTAATAGCACATTTACACCACCTACTTGTGACACTAAACCACTGCTGATCAGCTCCTTGTTTGATGTTTGGTGGTCATTTAATAGCCTGTTAAGATAGGCAGACCTCATTTAATACGGTCACAGAACAATCAGTAATGGACGGGTCTGTATGCATAGGTGGCCATTACTCTTGGCAGCACATTTTCTGTTTACGCAGGACAACGTGCTGCAGATATAGCAACAATAAAAACAGTCTGGGAGTAAAGTGAACCTCAGACCAATGAAGAAGTAAGCTAATCAATAAATTATATCAATACATCTTTATTAAATATGAAGTACAATATAAAATCTTAAGTTTTAAAAGAAGATGCCTCACCTAAGGGACACAAATGGATGGTCAAAATCGGGGGGGGGAAGCATGTGTCTTACATGGATATACATGTGTTTCCATCATATGGGATGACCCACTCCATATTAAGTCTGAGTACATAGGTGCCGTACAATCATACATAGGCTGGTAAAGTGTAAGTACCTTTGAAAAATATAGAAAATCTCTGCATGATCAGTATATAGCTCTGTGTCCCTCCACACCTACTGCAGATATAGTATGATATTGCAAGCAAACCAAAAGTTAATTTCACCCAATGAAGGAGCGTTTAGCCTGTTTGTCAGGGAATTGGCAGTGTATATGCATCTTTAGCACTATCTGAGCAATGTCCTGTTGAAAGTCTTCAGCATGAGTGTGTTACTGGAGACCTTGGCTGTGTATCCTACCTATTTCGGCACAAGTGGCTAATCGCCTACTGTGAATAAAAGCCTCCTGACTGTCCCACAACAGGTGTTGTAAGGAGAGATAAGGATTAGGTCTTATAATGCCCACTTATTTAGCTTTTTATAGCAAAAAGCTGACCCAGAGGTGTCTGGCAGTGGCCTATTCTCCTCTCCCAATACACAAAACATGCAAGCTATGAAAAGATGGCTGTCAGCTATCTGAGATGTTTGGTTTCCTAAATGGTAGAACCTAAATCGACTTCCAAGCGAGTGATAGACATGAGGAAGGCATATTTTACTATGTCTGCGTAAAGGATATAATTATGGCCAGGTGCATTAGGGTCAGTTTTGCATTAGTGTTCAAAGTGGTAAGGGCAAAGGTTAGGTCGTGTTTATATAAAGGGTAGTAGTTAATTTGCATGGTCTAAGGCAGGGATGTCAAACTTAAACATACAGAGGGCCAAAATTAAAAACAAAGTCGCGGGCCAACCAGTATACAGTATAATGGGCCCCACATAGTCCTCCACACAGAATTATGGCCCTACATAGGGGTGGCAGTTCTGGTGTCGCGGGCCAAAAATAACCACCCTGTGGGCTACATTTGGCCCACAGGCCGGAGTTTAACACGTATGGTCTAAGGGTATCTCAAGATTTCTGAGCAGAGGAGTTGGTAGTTATCCTGTCGGTATTGAGGCCCTTTAAGATCTACTGTTGAAAGAAATGTGTGAATTACTAAGTTGGTATGAAGAGTGGGCACCTGAAGAAGGGTAAAAGGAGTCATGCTAAGTATTTGACATTGTCTCAAAGCCTAAGGGTGAAATTACAATGTCTGATCCGCGGTTGTTAAATGACTGCTGATTGGCTACATAGAAGCCCATCAGTGGTCATCTAATAGCCATTACTTGTTGATTCGATTGTTCTGTGCACATAGAACATCATTGTTCTTGGCAACACAAACACCTGTTTACACAGGATGATGTGATGCCACAAAAATCATTTCACCCAATGAATGAGCTTTTTGATTGTCCTTTAGTGATTGACTTCTTGCTTGGACAGGCCAAATATTGGGAATGAGCATATGTTCCCTATAATCAGCCTGTATAAATGTACCCTATAAGATACAGGATTAATGCCCTATACACTTTAGACTAAAGTCAGCCGAACCCATGAATATTGGCGGGATTGGGCAACAGTGTAAAGTGTATGGGGGCCCCCCAACTCTCCCCCGATATCATCTGTGTGATCTAGCATCATTCGTAGGATCTGGTATGTCGAATTTCCAATGTTTGATCCTTTTGTTTGGCAGGGAGATAAGCCACTGCCAGAGGAGCCCGGCAGTGACTCTTATGGAGAACACAGACACTGTTCATAGCTGTTCCTTGTGTTGTCACTCGGTGCACCAGATTCTGCACAGTGTCACTTGAACATGCTATAAACCTTACAGGTTTATCTGTCCCTGTGTACTTTCTACATTTTAAGAATTTAACTAACGTTCCATAAAATGATTTAACCACTTCTAATGAAGAAAGACGGAGATATTGTTAGATGTGCCTGAAAATGACGTAATTCCTTTATTAGTACGTGGCATTTCTAAAGTACCTACTTCTGGAAGCACATGCGGAAGGGAGCGAGTGGTGAGCTGCTTGCGGATCTCTATCAAAGTCTGCGAGAGATACGGGAAGGGAAGCAATCGGTCCTAAGTGGGAGAGGCCCTTTCCATTTGTGCAATTTTTATCTTATGCTGCCGTCTCTTCAGTTTATTTCATGCCTCTTATCTATGGCTGTGAATCAGTTGGTGAGGGCACATCTGGTGGGAGCTGGTTTTATAAATGATGTAATATTTTCTCTATTGGATGCTTCAAGAGTAAAGAGCTGATGTTATTGATGGTCGATCAATTGAATGACCTTCAAGCTACAGGGCTGGGAAGTGCGGGAGGCTACACATCATGTGCAGAAATAGCTACATCACATCTCCACTTCATTTGTAGCTTTATGAAAATACATTTAAGTTAGCAAATAAAACTTTAAGGTTATTTTCACACATCTTGGTTTTTTCAGTGTTTTTTTTTTCTGCAGCAAAACCTGATCTCTGGCAGGAGATTTATTCAGGATTTTTCTTGCTTTTTTGGTGCGTTTTTTGGTGCGTTTTTTCAGGGTTTTTTCCACTGTCCTTTTGTCTCTATTATGCATGTGAAAAAAATAAAAATCTCATTCTGGTTTTGGCACAAAAGACGCTGAAAAACCTGGCACCTGCGTTTTTTCAGCGTTTTTTTTCACCACCCATTACTTCCAATTGGTGAAAAAACGCTGAAAGAAGTGACATGCTCTATTTTGCAAAAAAACAATGCAAAGCACAAAATCCTGATTAAAAAAAAACATTATGTATGCATGAGATTTTTGGAATCTCATAGACTTTGCTGGTACTGCATAACACAGCAGAAAATTTGCATAAAAAAACGCATTAAAAAACGCTGAAAAAACCAAGATGTGTGAACATAGCCTTAATATGTTGTATAGCGGATACAAATAAGGGATTTTTCGGGCATATGATATTGAGGTCCTATTCTTTGGATAGGTCACCAATATCAGATGACTGGGGAGTCCTACATTTAGCACCCAAGTGATCACATAGCATTAGATCTGATGGCAGCGGGATGTAAACATGTTCTGATCTGAACAGCAAATCTTCATTTAATGCGTAGCGGCTGCAGTTGAGTACTGCAAATCATCTCCTATTTAAGGAGGATCCCATAATAATTGATCGGTGGGGGTGCTGGTACCAATCTGATGTTGATGACCTATCCTAAGGGCAGGACATCAGTATTATATGCCCAGACAACCCCTATAGAAGGAATCTGTCTGCAGGTTTGTGCTATGTAATCTGAGGACCGCATGAAGTGATGTGTCACTTACTAGGCTGTTTTCTTTTGTTTTAATAAAAAGAGTGTTTCATCAGCAGGAGATTATCACTACAGGACTAGGTGTCTTATGCCTTCTAGTCAGCTGTTCTATGTAACCCTTCCACCGGCACTGAATAGCAGCTTTATACAATGTACACAGGAAGCTGTGGTGTGGGTGGGATTACACAGGGCTCAGCGTTCTGAGCACTGCTACATCTACAGCAGAGAAAACAGTGATTATATCACAACTTCATCACCCAGTACACTTAAGCCCCCGTCTCACATAGCGATATCGCTAGCGAGATCGCTGCTGAGTCAAGGTTTTGGTGACGCAACAGCGACCTCACCAGCGATGTCGCTATGTGTGACACTTTGCAACGATCAGGCCCCTGCTGTGAGGTCGCTGATCGCTGCAAAGTGTCCTGGACCATTTTTTGGTCGTTGGCCTCCTGCTGGCCGGCACACATCGCTGTGTGTGACCAGCGGGACCAGCGATCAGGCTGGTATCCATGGTAAACATCGGGTTACTAGGGGCACGCGCGCACTTAGTAACCCGATGTTTATCATGGTTACGAGCCGGGAGCAGGACATCGCGGAATGATTCTTTCCACGATATCGCTGCTCCCCTGATCGTTTGTGAGCCTGCCTGTTTGACAGCTCACCAGCGATGTATTAGCGATGCAGCTACGATCCCTGACAGGTCATATCGTTGTCGGGATCGCTGCTGCATCGCTTAGTGTGACGCGACCTTTAGTGATACTTCCTTTAGTGATACTTCGCTGGAAACAGGGTCTGTGCCCCTACATCATGCTGCTTTCAGATGAGGTATCAAAAACATGGTGACAGATTCTGTTTAATACAAAGCCATATACTAGTATAAAAAATAAATAAATGAAAGAAGTCATATTCATTGTCAGCGATCCACTTGTTCTGACACTGACCCAGTCCCTGTTGGTCTTCCTGATCCTTTATCAACACACTGGATGTGTCAGGAAATGCCCACCTAGGCAGTGATGTACTGAAATAAGTGTCTGTGTAAAAACTCATTCACTTCCCAGCCCTGGAGCTTGAAGGTCATTCCATTGCCACGATATATCACACCACTGTGCTATCTTGCAGCATGCATTAGACACCATATTATCTAATTTACTCAACCAGCTCCCACCAGATGTATACTCACCAACTGACTTACATCTATTGGTAACAGAAATCAAACTATAAAGACTTATTATTGGTGCATAAAATAAAAAAATACACTGCTTCTTTTCTATGTGACTACAATAAGGAAACTCCTATCCCTGAGCACGTCCTGCATGTTCTGTGAGATCATTTATTGAGAGCGAGCTCATCTAACAACTTGATTTAGGTGATTTGTTGTGTTGTTGTGATTAGCATTATAAGGGTTCATTTACACTATATAATGAGCAGTGTTAAAGGGAATTTGTCAGGAGGGTCAACCCTCCTAAGCCGTCTATATGGGCATGCAGTCATAGAACGTTGAGTAAAATGATACCTTGATATCTGAGGTCGGCTTGATTCTACTGACAGATTCCCTTTAAGTCTATAGTTCTAAGTGAGAAAAGTAGTATATCTGGCCAATGTTTGTATAGCGTCGGCATCCCTGCGCAATTCCCATCCTCCTCTCCCCTAGCAGTAACGCCGATTCACTCACCGCCCCGGTCCTTGGCCCACGCTTCCTCCTGCTACATGTCCGGCATATCCCCTGGCACCGCGCTTAGTGCGCTCTCATGCGTGCACCCTCGGTCTCTTAAAGAGACGAGACAGTGCGCACTATCCCAAAGTGTTACCAGCCAATAGCTGGGAGACATTTATTATTTAAGGCACCTCCACCTGTTGGGAGGTGCATGAGCAACGTGTTCCGTCAGTTTGTCTGCACAATTGATGGTTGTCAGGCCCCCTGTTCTTGTATACCAGCTGTGTCTGCCAGCATCTGCCATGCCTACCTGTGTGCCCGCCAGCACCTGCTGTACCTACTTGTATACCAGCTGTACCTGCCAGCAACTGCCGTGCCTGCCTGTTTACCAGCTGTGCCCGCCAGCACCTGCCGTACCTACTTGTATACCAGCTGTACTTGGCAGCATCTGCTGTGCTTTCCTGTATACAAGCCGTGCCTGCTGCCGTGTCCACCTGTATACCAGCCGTGCCTTCCAATACCTGCCATGTCCGCTTGTATGCCAGCCAAGTCTGCAAGTACCTGTCCAGCGCCTGCATGTGCCTGCTGTGCCATCCAGGGCTGTGGAGTCGGTGTATAAAATAGAACGACTCCCACTCCTAAAATATATAACACTTTGGGTGCAGTAGTTCAATGCAGTTTATGGGGAATATTTTTTCATAAGAATTTGGAAAAGTTATGAAATGTCCTATAAGGCTGCGTGCCCACGATGCGTTTTTCATGCGTTTCCGCTGCGGAATTTCCGCAGCGGAAACGCATCAAAAACGCATGGTAATCCGCACCCCATGGTCCCCAATGGCATTCCACAATGTCAATGCACATGCTGCGGATTTTTCCGCAGCGTTTCTGCAGCGCAAATAAATCCGCAGCATGTTCATTAATTTTGCGGAAGAGCAGCGGAAGCGCCGCCATTGACTTGCATTGAGACACATAGAATCCGTGTCTGTACATTTGTACACGCGGGTTATATGCGTTTCAATGTGCGTATGGTACCCAATTCTGGAGGAGAGAAGACTCTCATCCAGACCTGGGTACCATTGTACATGTGAAAAAAATAATAAAATAATAAATAAAGTTTATATTCACCTGTCCGGCGGCCGGCGCAGTGCTTCTCCTTCCAGGACCTGAGATGACGTCGCGGTCATGTGACCGCAGGCTGCCTCGCGAGATGCCGGCAACCCGGAAGAAGCCAGGACGAGCGCGACAGCACACGCGGCGGGGGATCGGGGGTAAGTATAGCTTTATTTTTTTATTTTTACGGTCACACTATATAAATTCATGCCTTTTGCATGGATTTATATAGTGTGACCTAGTTGTCAAGCACTTTCCAAGTGATGCTATCGCCTGGAAAGCGCTTGTCAATCTGCATGTGGAAACACATGCGTTAACACATGTGGGTATGCATGTGAATCCGCATGTATTCTGCAGGAAAAACGCATGCACAATCTGCATGCGTTTTTTCTGCCAGGGAGATGCAGAAATGCTGCAGAAATTTTCTGCATCATGGGCACATAGCCTAAATGTCTGTCCTATTCCTGATCTAAGGGTCTAGACTTTTAGCCGAGATGAATCTGTGCTAGAGTAAATTTATCACTTAAACATGTGCCATGTATGAGGGAGTCGGAGTCGGTGTCATAGAAATTGAGGAGTCGGAAGTTTGGCTTACCGACTCCACAGCCCTGGTGCCATCCATTCCGGGCCGTTCCAGCGTCCTACCCCTTTGGGAGTCAGCTGCCGTGTCCGAGGTCTGTCCTGGACTAGCATCTGGCGTCCATCTGGAGCCAAGTCTAACCACACCATCAGGGGCTCTAATCAAGAGTCAAGTGTTTACCTAGTCATGCCCCTCCAGGCTGTCCTCGGTCCACGGCACTTTAGTTCCACTACCACGTGCGTTACAGTTGGGTTACGTTGAAACAGAAAAATAGGCATTTTTAATACCTTATTAAAGCCTAAATCTTCTGTGACTTAAAGTCATGGTCGAAAGTGTTGGCACCCTTGAAATTGTCCCAGAAAATCCCATAAAATTATTGCAATTACACATGTTTTGTTATACACATGTTTATTTCCTTTGTATGAATTGGAACAACACAAAAAAACAGCGAAAAAAAGGTAAATTAGACATAATTTCACACTTAATCCCCATCTTCAAGATCTTAAGATCCTATCCCAATATGTAGTAGGTGTAATAATAATAATATTAGCAAATACCTCCAATTAGAAATGTAGTATAGTTCTTCTGATTCGCTATATCTCTTTCCTCATATGCAGGCATTGCAGGACCTTAGGTATCCATGGTTATGGCCACTAGCAACTAGTTAACTGTCACTATATCAATGGTCTTAACCATGGATACTTAAGGTCCTGCAATGCCTGCACATGAGAGAGAGAGAGACATAGCGAATCAGAAAAACTATACTACATTTCTAATTGGAGGTATTTGCTAATATTGTTATTACACCTACTACATATTGGGATAGGATCTTGGAGATGGGAATACCCCTTTAAGGGAATAAAAGAAACCATACTCATACTACTCAGCCGATCAATGGCTAGCCAGGTTCCCACCACAGCCAGCCAGCCATTGGCTTGGCAACATTTGCTGGCCTTTCTTTTGTGTCAAGACACTATCAGGAAGTAGTGAATGGAAGGAAGGAACTTTTGCACACTATACGACACTTGGAGATGCTTATTTAGGACTTATTCAGAATATCTCATATCCATAGATAACACCGCCATCACTATAGATAAAACGTAACGTTTCGGGTAAATACCCTTCATCAGAAGTGTAAATGCTCTCAAAATTAGCAAGGTCCAGAATTTGGTCTCCCCCAGAGCAAAAAGGCAAACCAGGACCTAGTATTGTGTAGTGAGCGGTGTGAACTCTCATAGTCATATTAATAGGGAGTTAGAATTTCTGACAATTTCCCTTTAAGTTTCTTCCTTACTTTCCTTACTATACATATACTGTACCAGTTACTTAGGCACTGGTGGACATAGACAGAAGGGGCCCTCTGTGCAAGAACAATATACGGGCCCTTTGCAGGTCAACAGCTCATCATAATGCACAATTCTATCTGCTTTGGAGGTGGAAGTGGGCCCCCTTATCTCATGGGCCCTTCTGCAGCTGCACAGGTTGCACCAATAATCTGTCTGCCCCTGGTTTTAGGTATTAGGCCTTTGTACTATGATCTTTTACTGCAACACAAGTGTTCTAGGTCACACGGAGGACTGTAATCCTGTAGCCGGATGCTGTCAGTTGCCTTCTGTTAGCGAGGAATGGGCATTCATATGTAGCATCCTGTGCAGACACTCCTGGTGTCACTGTGTGCATGTCACACCTGCACCCCGGTGGCTGGTCTGGCCTATATTTGGTGGCTCATGTGGCCTATATTTGGTGGCTAGTGTTGCCTATATTTGGTGGCTCATGTGGCCTATATTTGGTGGCTGGTCTGGCCTATATTTGGTGGCTCATGTGGCCTATATTTGGTGGCTCATGTGGCCTATATTTGGTGGCTAGTGTGGCCTATATTTGGTGGCTCGTGTGGCCTATATTTGGTGGCTTGTCTGGTCTGTATTTAGTGGCTTGTCTGGTCTGTAGTTGGTGGCTTGTCTGGTCTGTAGTTGGTGGCTTGTCTGGTCTATATTTGGTGGCTTGTCTGGTCTGTATTTGATGGCTGGTCTGTAGTTTGTGGCTTGTCTGGTCTATATTTGGTGGCTTGTCTGGTCTATATTTGGTGGCTGGTCTGGTCTGTATTTGGTGGCTGGTCTGGTCTATATTTGGTGGCTGGTCTGGTCTGTATTTGGTGGCTGGTCTGGTCTGAATTTGGTGGCTCGTCTGGTCTGTATTTGGTGGCTCGTCTGGTCTATATTTGGTGGCTGGTCTAGTCTGTGGTTGGTGGCTTGTCTGGTCTGTATTTGGTGGCTGGTGTGGCCTATATTTGGTGGCTTGTCTGGTCTATCTTTGGTGGCTGGTGTGGCCTATATTTGGTGGCTTGTCTTGTCTATATTTAGTGGCTTGTCTGGTCTATATTTGGTGGCTGGTCTGGTCTGTATTTGGTGGCTGGTCTGGTCTATATTTGGTGGCTGGTCTGGTCTATATTTGGTGGCTTGTCTGGTCTGTATTTGGTGGCTTGTCTGGTCTATATTTGGTGGCTGGTCTGGTCTATATTTGGTGGCTGGTCTGCTCTGTAGTTGGTGGCTTGTCTGGTCTGTATTTGGTGGCTGGTCTGGTCTATATTTGGTGGCTGGTCTGGTCTGTAGTTGGTGGCTGGTCTGATCTATATTTGGTGGCTTGTCTGGTCTGTATTTGGTGGCTTGTCTAGTCTATATTTGGTGGCTGGTCTAGTCTGTGGTTGGTGGCTTGTCTGGTCTGTATTTGGTGGCTGGTGTGGCCTATATTTGGTGGCTTGTCTGGTCTATCTTTGGTGGCTGGTGTGGCCTATATTTGGTGGCTGGTGTGGCCTATATTTGGTGGCTTGTCTGCTCTATATTTGGTGGCTTGTCTGGTCTATATTTGGTGGCTGGTCTGGTCTATATTTGGTGGCTGGTCTGGTCTGTAGTTGGTGGCTGGTCTGGTCTGTAGTTGGTGGCTTGTCTGGTCTATATTTGGTGGCTGGTCTGGTCTATATTTGGTGGCTGGTCTGGTCTTTATTTGGTGGCTGGTCTGGTCTGTAGTTGGTGGCTTGTCTGGTCTATATTTGGTGGCTGGTCTAGTCTGTGGTTGGTGGGATGATTCAGCTGTGTGCATGTGATTTTTACACACTGTTACAAGTATGCACACTTTCTGGTAATTGGTTCATCTGCTTTATACATGAGCTCATTAGGTACATTTGCTATTCAGTGCATGTGTTGTTGATTCAATCATTTCTGTTTCCATAGATGCGTTATCCTTTGTCTCGTTTCTGTGAGGCGTCCGCTAGTTGCTGGTGAGGCGCAGCTGGGAGGCAGTTAGGCTTGATCAGATTTAGCAACATAAAAGACCCATTTTGTACTTTTTATTCTGTTATATTGGGTTCAGAATACACGAGAGGAAAATAGAGATTTTTTGTTGGTTAACACTGCCACGCCGTATGGTGAAACCCAGACGCCATCTTGGTCTGTCAGATCAGGCTCCAATAAAATCCTAATATCCTAGTTATTTTACTGGTCTGTCACTTTTTAGGGTATTCGATTCAAAGGGAGTCTTATTCTTTCCAAAATCGGTATCAAACTAACAACAGGACTTTGTAGGAGACCTTATACCTTAGAGTAGCCATGCAGTGAGCGAGGCTGTGAGGTCCAAACTACCTTTCCTTTCAGTCTTGCTGAAATTCTTTTAAACTTAAGTACTTTGATACAGATTTCGGAGCTTACAGGCTCTTAAAGGGTTTACCAACCCTTTTTAAATGTACATATGGCTTCAGTGTGTTATTAAATAATAAAATGGCACATATACACCCATAGATCCCCTGTCTCCCCCTCTGTGCTTACCATTTCCCCAGACAGTCTCTTCTCTTCCTTCCCGGTTGGCACCTGACTAATGCAACCAATCAGTTGCAAATTGGCAGATGAGAAAAGACCGGTGGGGGATCTGCAGAAGAGTCGTTGTAATTTTATTTATTTAATAACAAGGGACCTTATGTAAATTAAATGAAAGGGTGGAAAACGCCTTTAAACTCAATCTTTTGAACAAAAGTATATGAAGAAATTCAGTATAAATTTCTATTAAAAAATTGCAAATAGTTCCTGTCATTACAAGAATATTCTGAAAATGACATGCACGGCTGAGGAGAATCTCAAGCCTTCACATCACAGTATACTTATTGAAATGGCATGACATTTTATCTATTTTTATCTACATCCTTATATATTTTTTTCTTTTAATTTTCATTTTAATCCATTTTAATCTTCATCTTTATATTTTATTTTTTTATCTATTTGATCATTTTCATCTATTTTATCTTTGTATGGCTTTTCAGCGAATATATTTTATTTTACAAGTAGGGAATTGCTGTCTATGCTCCAGAAAACAGAATGCCTGGATAAAGGACATTGCGGATTCCCCATAGACGAGTGTCATTTTTAAATACCCCTCAGGAGGATAAGTGACATCCTTCTTACATCAGAGATAACTAAGCAACTACAAAGCTAGTAAGGCGGCCTGATGAGGATTATTTTTTTTTTTTTACCCATGCCATATGTAGCACCCTGAGGATTCGGCTGCTACAGGGGTATTGCACCTCAACCCAGAGGTGTGATATTCCACTCCCGGGTAAGGAAGGAGTGTGGAACTGAGCTCAGATAGACTGCATGCACTACATACATCCCATTCCAGAGGAGCAGGCCGACGGCACTCCCACTTAGAAATGTGCAGGTGCGACCGAGCCTGTTCCTGGCTGGAGTGGGAGGGGGGAGGAACATCCCATGTAGTGTAGGGGCAGATAGGGGGAGCAGTCTGGGTAGTGGTAGGAGCTCATTGGGTGCTGGTCACCTGAGCTCACACATAGAGGGATATATAAGGAGGGCACCAACTAGGATCAGGGTCAGACGCAGAGAGCCTGTCAGACGCAGAGGAGCCTGTCAGATGAGGAGGAGCGGAAGCTGGCAGAGGAGCAGCTGAAAGAAAGAGAGGCCCTGAAGAGAGAGAGTGGAGTGAAGAAAGACCCAGAGGGGGGACAAAGAAGGGACCCAAGAACCCAAATAAGAACACCGGGTGAGGAGTCAGCAGAAGGGTACCGGAACCCAAGCTGGTGGGGGTAAAGACATTCCCCAGCCAGAGACCGGAGACCGTGGGCAGAGTCTGTCACGGTCACCCACTACATTCACCCTGAAGGCACACCACATGGAGGGTCAGGGAACCTGAGGCCAAAGGTTGCCCAACAGAAGGCCCGAGGGAGCTGGATTTAGGTGAATCACTGGTGGGGACGGCTGAAGAAAGGACAGAGGGAGAGCTCAGGGCCACGCTCCGGACTTGTTTGGGGGTTGGCCGGATCCAGGACCTGGTGGACGCAGCACGGCTCGGGAGGTCACTTGGAGCTAGAGTGACCAGGAACATCTGCAGTAAGTAAAAGACCCTTAACTGCACTACCCGAGTCTGTCATCATTACCGGCTGCACCGCACCACCACAACCCCCATCCTCTGCGCCTGTCCCCTCTGAGGCTATACCCCTCCCGTTGGGGGTTATCCCACCAAGCTGCGCATCCACCATCAGCCTCAGCGGACCCTGCTGCAGCGGCGGCCACAGTGACCGCATCACAACGGGTGGCGTAGTCGACACAACGAACTTTAATAACATCAGTAAAGACTGCCACATAACCCTGAGCTTGACGCCCTGGGCACGGGACCGGGTCACAGCCGCTCGGAGACTACAACCCCCCATCTGATCCGGTGCCGGGTATTCCCCTCAGAAAGGAATATGTCCCAGGGGGCGCGTCACCATACTCTTGCACTATTTTATGAGTGACGTCGATTTGGTTTAGGAGACAGATTAGCTGGCCACATTACTATAGGGTTTCCCATTTTATGGTGAGTGCTTAGTTCTTTATTGGATTAATGCTTCTTATGTTTTTCACAGTATGAGATTCTGAACAATAACACAGTGACCTTCACAGGCTGACCTCATCAAAGTAATTGGCTAGGCTTTGCGCTCCACTTATCTATTTTTCATTGTATGGATTCTGGTCAGATAGCATTGTAGACTATAACATCTGAAGAAAAGGTTTGTTGTAGGATCTTCAAGGTGACATAAAGCTGGATTTACATACTATAAAGTTTTATCATGATTGTGAACGATGGTACAAAAATATAGTTTAAACACATTAGTAAAAATTTAATTAATTAATGAAAGTGATTACAATTCTGATGACTGGAAAAAGCAAAAAAGTGGCTGGCCCATCCCCAGTAGTATACTGTTAGTTCCTCAGTGCAGTTTGCATTTGAAACGCGTTGATTTTTTTCATCAGGTAATATACGGCACTCTTGTTAGTTGTAGTTTATGGCGCACAAGTAGGTCATCCAGCCCATCCGTAATATAGAAGAAAAACTTGGCACTCAAAGTAGGATAAAGTTCAGTTTTTTATTTAAGCATTCACCAAATAGTGAGTTAAACAATTTCGGTCTCATAATAGACCTTCATCAGAACTGAATGCTCATGAATTGGAACCCCTAGAAAAAACAGCGCTGGCGGTGGCAACTTGCTTTGCTTATGGAAAGCGCTATCATTTTTTTCATCCACGATTCTTTGTGACTATGAAGTTTTAATATTATAATAACTACATGTTATTATTCTCGTCGAGCTGGATTTTTTTTACGTATTTTTTATCCACTTCTGCTATCCAGAATAAAGGCCCGGTGCAAAGTGTCTTTCTGTTTCCGGAGGACTTCTAGCTTCTGTCCATTGCATATGCATCTATAGTTTTCATTGGGTGCTCTGCAAGGGTATTTGCTCATTACACTTTTTAGTGTCCATTGGAGATATACATTGGGAGGATGTTACATACAGTTAGGTCCATATATATTTGGACAGAGACAACATTTTTCTAATTTTGGTTCTAGACATTACCACAATGAATTTTAAACAAAACAATTCAGATGCAGTTGAAGTTCAGACTTTCAGCTTTCATTTGAGGGTATCCACATTAAAATTGGATGAAGGGTTTAGGAGTTTCAGCTCCTTAACATGTGCCACCCTGTTTTTAAAGGGACCAAAAGTAATTGGACAATTGACTCCAAGGCTATTTCATGGACAGGTGTGGGCAATCCCTTCCTTATGTCATTCTCAATTAAGCAGATAAAAGGCCTGGAGTTGATTTGAGGTGTGGTGCTTGCATTTGGAAGGTTTTGCTGTGAAGTAAACATGCGGTCAAAGGAGCTCTCCATGCAGGTGAAACAAGCCATCCTTAAGCTGCAAAAACAGAAAAAACCCATCCAAGAAATTGCTACAATATTAGGAGTGGCAAAATCTACAGTTTGGTACATCCTGAGAAAGAAAGAAAGCACTGGTGAACTCATCAATGCAAAAAGACCTGGGCGCCCACGGAAGACAACAGTGGTGGATGATCGCAGAATAATCTCCATGGTGAAGAGAAACCCCTTCACAACAGCCAACCAAGTGAACAACACTCTCCAGGAGGTAGGCATATCAATATCTAAATCTACCTTACTGCATGAAAGTAAATACAGAGGGTTCACTACACGGTGCAAGCCACTCATAAGCATCAAGAATAAAAAGGCTAGACTGGACTTTGCTAAAAAACATCTAAAAAAGCCAGCACAGTTCTGGAAGAACATTCTTTGGACAGATGAAACCAAGATCAACCTCTACCAGAATGATGGAAAGAGAAAAGTATGGCGAAGGCGTGGTACAGCTCATGATCCAAAGCATACCACGTCATCTGTAAAACACGGCGGAGGCAGTGTGATGGCTTGGGCATGCATGGCTGCCAGTGGCACTGGGTCACTAGTGTTTATTGATGATGTGACACAGGACAGAAGCAGCCGAATGAATTCTGATGTATTCAGAGCCATACTATGTGCTCAGATCCAGCCAAATACAGCCAAACTGATTGATCGTCGTTTCATACTACAGATGGACAATGACCCAAAACATAAAGCCAAAGCAACCCAGGAGTTTATTAAAGCAAAGAAGTGGAATATTCTTGAATTGACAAGTCAGTCACCTGATCTCAACCCAATTGAGCATGCATTTCACTTGTTAAAGACTAAACTTCAGACAGAAAGGCCCACAAACAAACAGCAACTGAAATCCACCGCAGTGAAGGCCTGGCTGAGCATCAAAAAGGAGGAAATAGCGTCTGGTGATGTCCATGAGTTCAAGACTTCAGGCAGTCATTGCCAACAAAGGGTTTTCAACCAGGTACTAGAAATGAACATTTTATTTTCAATTATTTAATCTGTCCAATTACTTTTGGTCCCTTTAAAAACAGGGTGTCACATGTTAAGGGGCTGAAACTCCTAAACCCTTCATCCAATTTTAATGTGGATACCCTCAAATGAAAGCTGAAAGTCTGAACTTCAACTGCATCTGAATTGTTTTGTTTAAAATTCATTGTGGTAATGTCTAGAACCAAAATTAGAAAAATGTCTCTGTCCAAATATATATTTGGACCTAACTGTATAGGCATACAAAAAATACCCATACATTTTTTACTGGATTCCTATTAGAGAAAAGTCTGATGTATGCTGTCCTGATGGACAGAAAAAGGATACTCTTTGGTAGAATTTGATTTTAGTGATTACCTGACAAAAGATGTGCCTCAGTTGTTTTCTTTTTAAATGTCTCGGACTGCTTTATACTAATTTAAAAAATCTATTTTTGACCTCCCAGACACCCGACAAGTCCAGTTTCTGCACTCATCAATGTTGGTCTCTGCTTCTTGGTCCTGTCCTCATGACATGGGGAAGGGCCAGAAATACCCACTCAGCCAATCACTGACTACAGAAGTGGCTGCTCGGCCAGTGACTGTCTGAGTGGGCTTTTCTGGTGTGTAAAATACAGGTGCAAGAAGCAGAGACCAATGGGGACCTGGTGAGAGCCTGAGCAACCCTCCGGTTCTTCATGTCACTTCATTGGGTTGGTGAGAGCCGCAGAATTCTAAGGAATGGAGGGATTACAACTAAGAATAGCAGCTTTGTAATGAAGCTGCGATTACCTCCCCATGTGTATAAACACCAAATATAAAATGATCACAAACTATGCAGTAAGTATATCTGTAAGCTGAAATCCTTTATTGTAGGACTTAGTCATAAGACCATTTTCTTTGCTAGTATATAAACATTACTACTTTAATGGTAAGAATCTATTACAAAACCAAGATTATTTCTGTTTGTGTAGCAAAGACAGGACAAAGAAACTACAAGTCAGAGAAAAGTGAACACTAAAGTAATGTTAATTGAAGCTCTGCATTTGGAGCCAAAATCCAATATAATAACATAGAGGGAGTGTACAAAAAGACTAATCCCTGATGTAATATTATTATCAGAATTACTAGGTGCCAAGATATAATTGTTAGGATCTGCCTCTCTATTCATTGTGGAAGATACAGAAATAGATGAGCACTTACAGTGGGTACGGAAAGTATTCAGACCCCTTTAAATTTTTCACTCTTTGTTTCATTGCATCCATTTGGTAAATTCTAAAAAGTTCATTTTTTTCTCAGTAAAGTACACTCTGCACCCCATCTTGACTGAAAAAAAACAGAAATGTAGAAATATTTGCAAATTTATTAAAAAAGAAAAACTGAAATATCACATGGTCATAAGTATTCAGACCCTTTGCTCAGTATTGAGTAGAAGCACCCTTTTGAGCTAGTACAGCCATGAGTCTTCTTGGGAATGATGCAACAAGTTTTTCACACCTGGGTTTGGGGATCCTCTGCCATTCTTCCTTGCAGATCCTCTCCAGTTCCGTCAGGTTGGATGGTGGACAGCCATTTTCAGGTCTCTAAGAGATGCTCAATTGGGTTTAGGTCAGGGCTCTGGCCAGGCCAGTCATGAATGGGCACAGAGTTGTTCTGAAGCCACTCCTTTGTTATTTTAGCTGTGTGCTTAGGGTCATTGTCTTGTTTGAAGGTGAACCTTCGGCCAAGTCTGAGGTCCAGAGCACTCTGGAAGAGGTTTTCATCCAGGATATCTCTGTACTGGGCCGCATTCATGTTTCCTTCAATTGCAACCAGTCGTCCTGTCCCTGCAGCTGAAAAACACCCCCATAGCATGATGCTGCCACCACCATGTTTCACTGTTGGGATTGTATTGGGCAGGTGATGAGCAGTGCCTGGTTTTCTCCACACATACCACTTAGAATTATCACCAAAAAGTTCTATCATTGTCTCATCGAACCAGAGAATCTTATTTCTCATAGTCTGGGAGTCCTTCATGTGTTTTTGAGCAAACTCTATGCGTGCGGGCTTTCATATGTCTTGCACTGAGGAGAGGCTTCTGTTGAGCCACTCTGCCATAAAGGCCCGACTGGTGGAGGGCTGCAGTGATAGTTGACTTTGTGGAACTTTCTCCCATCTCCCTACTGCATCTCTGGAGCTCAGCCACAGTGATCTTGGGTTCTTCTTTACCTCTCTCACCAAGGCTCTTCTACCACGATTGCTCAGTTTGGCTGGTCTAGGAAGACTTCTGGTGGTCCCAAACTTCTTTCATTTAAGGATTATGGAGGCCTCTGTGCTCTTAGGAACCTTGAGTAATGCAGAAATTCTTTTGTAACTTTGGCCAGATCTGTGCCTTGCCACAATTCTGTCTCTGAGCTCCTTAGGCAGTTCATTTGAGCTCATGATTCTCATTTGGTCTGACATGCACTGTGAGCTGTGAGGTCTCATATAGACAGGTGTGTGCCTTTCCAAATCAAGTCCTATCAGTTTAATTAAACATAGCTGGACTCAATGAAGGAGTAGAACCATCTCAAGGAGGATCACAAGGAAATGGACAGCATGTGACTTAAATATGATTGTCTGAGCAAAGATTCTGAATACTTATGACCATGTGATATTTCCATTTTTCTATTTTAATAAATTAGCAAAAATTGCTACATTTCTGTTTTTTTTATCCAGTCAAGATGGGGTGCAGAGTCTATTTTAATGAGAAGAAAAATGAACTTTTTAGAATTTACCAAATGGCTGCAATGAAACAGAGTGAAAAATGTAAAGGGTTCTGAATACTTTCCGTACCCACTGTAAGTGCTCATCTATTTCTGTATCTTCCACAATGAATAGAGAGGCAGATCCTAACAATTATGTCCTGGCACCTAGTAATTCTGATAATAATATTACATCAGGGATTAGTCTTTTTGTACATCCCCTCGATGTTATTTATATTGGATTTTGGCTCCAAATGCAGAGCTTCAATTAACATTACTTTAGTGTTCACTTTTCTCTGACTTGTAGTTTCTTTGTCCTGTCTTTGCTACACAAACAGAAATAATCTTGGTTGCAGATGGCTGCAATGAAACAAAGAGTGAAAAATTTAAAGGCTTCTGAATACTTTCAGTACCCACTGTATATACTGTAAATGTCAGTGATGTGAATAGTTAATTATACGGTGTGTAGAAGTGTTGTTTCAAGATCTTTCTTCAGGAGCATGCTGCTCCCCTGCCTCCAAGATTCCTGCTTACATGGGAGCGGGGGCTCTCCTAAAGGATAGGCCATTCAGGCCAGTAGCATGTTAGAGCCCTCGTTCCTGCAGGCAGAGGCAGCCTTACCTCTTCAGAACTGGAGAAGCGCAGGGGCATTGAGGCCGGACAGATCCAGCCATCCTACAAGCTTCTAAGCAGTATATACAATCTCTAAAGCAAAGAGCTTGAAAACGTTGAACTCCTTACTCAGGAAACCAACCACTGCTGATAGACTGCAGAGGTGGAGGGAATCCTAGAGTAGAGCAGTAAGAATTAAAAATCCCTCCTTTCATGAGAACAGAGAGGATTTTTAATCAGCGGTAAGGGTTCTGTCACGGTTTCATATCTGATTGTGGACTAGGGACGCTGTGAGTAACAGCTCAGCTGCCCTATGGGATCTGTGGTGTGCTGGACTGTCGGTTTTGTGAGTGACAGTCCAGTCATCCAATCTGATCCTTGGGCGTACTGGGCTGTCAGCTTTTTGATTGACAGCCCTGCTGTTCAATCTGGTTTAGCCTGCGGGTGTTTCCTCAGGTGCCTCCCGTCCTCAAATGATTTGCATGGTATTTAACTGGCTTGCTATGAGCAGCAGATTGTCAGCGGTAGATTTGCTGTAGGTAGATGTGTGTGCTTGCTCTCTGTCTTATGACCTTGCTGATGACCGTGGATCTGTTGTGACTATTCGTGTGGATTATCCCTTCTGCTTTTGACGCTCTCTGACTTCCGGTATCTGACCCCAGACTCGGCCTCTGACTATCTGTTTGTTGTACTCCCTGGTTTTGACGTACCCTCATGGCATTTGACTCCAGACTGTTACCTGACCATACCTTTGTCTCACCCCTGTGTACTATGAGCCCTCCTGGTATCTGACCTCGGACCTCCTGACTACCCTGTCTCATGGCTTGCCTGTGAGTTGTGACTCAGCGTTACAGGTTCATTTACACGAGTAGACAATCATTGAAACAACGAACGATGTGATTGTAACTTTTGATGAGCAAACAATGTCAGATAAGTATTTATACAGGATGAAAATTGTGAATTAAATGGTTGAATAGCGATTAGTACATCATAATATTTGTGCGCAGTGTTCACACAGACAATCTGAAGTATGTGTTCAACGTTCAAATCCCATAAGTGATACCACTCTTGTTACTTACGTGAATTCATGCAGTATTGTGGAAATTCACTCAAATATTTACTGATACCGTAAAAGAAAATGTAATTGAATTAGCGATACAATATTAAATCAGTATCACTTTTATTTATAAATAGTAGCATTTGCATTAATAACGATGAACAATATGACACAAATATGTACTTGTTCCAATGCTCCAACTACTACTGAACAATATCCCCTTAGCACGATCTGCCAATCTCTGACATCCATACCTATTTAGGACTTGAATTTCCACTCCTCCTTTTTGCCAGTCTAATCGTTGAATGAATGAACAATCTCCATTTACTTTACACCATTTTTGAAAGTTGTTCTATAAATTTTTTGGCTGCTCACCTAAATGATTTCATGCTCAAGGAACAAACTTTTTGGACACATCATTCAGTCTCTCAACTCATTCACATTACACAATTTTCGTGAACGATGGGTCATCAATGTTAGAATCTAAAGGATTATCGGTCTGTGGAAATTCGCCTTAAGTTGCAAAGTTCCTTGTTTTTACAATCACTTTGAAAATGTTCCCATTTATGATGTTGCAAAACCCCAATTAAGATTAGAAAAATATATGGTTTGTACAGTACCCTGACCTCTGCCCGTAGACAAAAGCAGGATCAACTAGGTTGGATTTTTAAATGCCCACCCATTTGGCACCAGAGATAAGACTTGGCCATACAAGTATTTGCTTTTCTTTATAGACATAAACTTATGCTTACCCATTCTGAGCATACATGTTTATTGTGTGACAGTTTAAATAAGGGCTCATTTACACAGACCTACCGGCAGCACAAATCAACCACCGATCAGTAAAATGCCTGTTTACACAGGACGATGTGTCACCGAGAACAATGATAATTTGTGCTGCACACATTTCACCCAATGATTGGCAGCCTGTTTACGCGGCAAGATAATCTGGAAATGGACGTTTTTAACGTATATAGGTAGCTAATAACAAAGAGTTAAAGGGGTTACCCCAGGAAAATAAGTGATAAATGTATAAACGTTAGGTGTCCTCCAAGTTGTTGGAGTTGTGTTGTGCGTGAGTGACCAATGCTTGAGCTACTGTCTGTGGAAGTGGTGGTCTCATATGCACAAGGTCGCTTCCATAGACCTACAGGGTGGTCAATTCATGCATGCGTTACTGGGCTAGTCACAGGAGGGACACAAGATACCTGTTCTTGAGAACAATGGTCAGACCCCCACTGATCATACATTTGTCACCTTTGATAAATATTGTTTGTGGGATTACCAGTTTACAAATATAATTTTTGACTGGATTACTCACAATTAGGTATCTGTGAGGCAAAACTTATAGTGGGAACATAAAGTTAGAAATATTATTATGGAAAGATTTGTACCTCTTTGGTAAATTGGAATCACTTCTGATGGAAAATAGCGACTAAGATAATGTGAAAAAGTCCCCAAAGATTAAAAAAAAATCCAGAACGCTATACTTTGCTGAGCTGGCAGAAAGTTCTGGGTATTTTTATTTTTTTTAACATAATTAGAACCTTAAAATAGAATGAAAGCGGAGAATTCAACAATAAGTGATGTGTGCGGGATGAAAAAGGAAATGTTTATGAAGTCTGCGTGAGAAAAAGTCACCGGCTCATTCTGGCCTGTTCTTTATACAGAACAATAACTTTCCAACGGGAAAGAAAAAAAATATTCCAATTACATTACACACAAAAAATTGGATCAAGAAGAACAGCAGCTGACATTCTAATCATTAGATACTTACTGATCGATGGGCTCTAAATTCCCAGCCACGATATACAGCTCTTGGCCAAGTTCAGACAGCCATACGGAAACTCAGGACAGTCATGCCCGCAAATTGCTAATGTGGCCGGCCCAATGAGCTCGTCCACATATTGGACTATGTGGAAAATTGGCAATGTGTGCTGGCACATCGGTTACAATGAGTGTGTGTGCTCTCTGTGTTCAGTCCATGGCACACATGGACAACACATGTCTGTAGTATACACTCGTATGTTCAAGTTCTTTGCCATAAAAATGTGGCACGTCCATCCCCCTGTCACAAAACATACTGACCTCCCGGTCTTCATCTCCTTTCTCTTTTGTTACATGTGATCTCCATGACAGTGTTTCCATTGAGCTACAAGTGGTCAGTCCAAACTACAGCCATCGCAGAACTGTAGTTATGCTCTAAGGCATTGTTCCCCAACTCCGGTCCTCAAGAGCCACCAACAGATCATGTCTTCCGAATTTCCTTAAGGCCCCGTCACACTTAGCGACGCTGCAACGATCCCGACAACGATACGACCTGTCAGGGATCGTTCTGCGTCGCTATGTGGTCGCTGGTGAGCTGTCAAACAGGCTGGCTCACCCAACGATGAGGGGAGCAGCGACATCGTGGAAAGAATCTTTCCACGATGTCCTGCTCCTGGTTACCAGCCTGCTGAAGCAGGAGCAGGCTGGTAACCATGGTAAACATCGGGTTACTAGGGGCACACGCGCACCTAGTAACCCGCTGTTTATCATGGTTACCACTCTGCTACGGTGAGCGGGAGGTTACCGTTCACTTTAGCAGGTTCGTAACCATGATAAACAGCGGGTTACTAGGTGCGCGTGTGCCCCTAGTAACGCGCTGTTTATCATGGTTACCAGCCTGATCGCTGCTCCCGCTGGTCACACACAGCGATGTGTGCTGACCAGCGGGAAGGCAACGACCAAAAAAAGGTCCAGAACATTCTGCAGCGATCAGCGACCTCACAGCAGGGGCCTGATTGCTGCCAAGTGTCACACATAGCGACATCGCTGGTGAGGTCGCTGTTGCGTCACCAAAACCATGACACAGCAGCGATCTCGCTATGTGAGACGGGGGCTTTAGTATTGCACAGGTGATGGAATTATCACCTGGGCAATACTAAGGAAATCCTGAAAACATGACCTGTTGGTGGGTCTTGAGGGCCGGAGTTGGGGAACCCTGCTCTAAAGTATCTCCCTTCTACCGGTATCTAGTTTAATAAATGGAACCAGAACATGACAGCTGACAGAGAATTGTCTCTAATCGTCTGCTTTCTCCAGCCCCTAAATTCTTTGCCGAAGGTTATTACAATAATTTATCCTCTGTGTGCCTTCTGTATGTTTACATGGTTTCTGCACATTTTACACTTCGCTCTTGTCTTTGGTCATAGTCATTTCTTTAAAGGTTCCTTGTTTACTTCCTATTTGATAGAATAGGCACACAACCTTGTATACCTAGAGTTGTATATAATTACAGATCACCCCCTCCCCCCAACAACTGTCCCCAAGGCCAGTAAGGACTCAAAGATACTAAGGACTTCATTTTAATTTGTACTCTGTATTTGGAGCACAATCACTTTGCTGAAATCTGAGCTTCAAACGCATTGCAGACGTTGTCTTCCATTATAGATGCTTGCCATAAGTATGCATTAATTAGCAGTGTATATGTTGTAACCAGCTTTTGTTTCTATCCCTGCAGCGCATTTATTACCTCTCTCTGGAATTCTACATGGGACGCACTCTGCAGAACACCATGCTGAATTTAGGCCTCCAGCACGCTTGTGATGAAGCTATCTATCAGGTATGTACACCACGAGATACACTTCCTTTTGTTTAAAAAAGGTCTGCATATGCATATAGCTAATGTCGGACAAACCCACCAATTTCAGAGGGACTGGTCGGCAAGTACCTTCCAATATGTCCATTGCGGCCTCTCAATCATGCATTCCCCATCTCTTTCTTTCCCACGAGAGATAACCCACCAGAGAAGTCTGACAGTGGCTTATTTTCCACTCCCCAATTGAACACATGTGCATGCTCAGCTGAAACGAATGTGCATGTGATAGCTGTCGGCCGGCTGCTTTCTAAGACGTATTGCCTTTAGAACTGTCAGTAAGCAAGCAGGACTAATATACCACTACATATATGTATGACTGTGGGTATTAAAGCTGAGTGGTGCACACTTGCTGCATAGCCAATAGTGACCTATTTTAATAGTTTTCAAAGATGGAAGTATTCAAAAAGGATACCTCCAGGAGCAATATGCAGATACACATTAGAAAGGAAAAAGCATACTTCATGGGATGAGTCGGAGTTTTGGAAAGCAGGCTCGAGGGCTGAGCCCGCTCTGCACAGGGCATATGGCAGCTTTGCTGCATCTTCCATCAGAGCGAGCCCCAGTAAACGCTGTTAAAGTTTTAAATGCCAATCCTTGACCGCAGCATTTAGGCCAAGCATAAACATTTCCATCACCCCCCTTTGACTCAGATAAAATATAGAAATGAAACAAATATGCATATTAGGTATTCTTGCTTCAATAAAACTCAGATCTTTGAAAATATGAAATTGTTTATCCCATATAGTAGACGTTGTAAAGAAAAAAAATGAAATACCAAAATTGTTTTTGAACTTCACACTTCCCACAAAATAGTAATAAAAAGCAAATAATTACATATTCCAATATGGTACCGTTTGTCAGGTATTCCACAGGATTGAGCAGGGATTTTCGAGCACACGATCCTGACGGCAAGAGGGCAGAAAGCGTACGGTGTCACACCTCTGGACTCCATCTCATGAAATATGTGTATATGCCACCGTACGGTTACTGCCAGCTTCACGATAGTCCAATTAATATTATTCTCTGCCACCACCGGCCGAGTTTGAACTATAATGTAGGCCTGGCCGGACGCCTGCTTTTTGGTAGCGTATATGGCTTCGGGGGAGGTAATGAGTACAAAGCCAAAGAAACAAGACTATTAAATTTATATCTAATCCAAAACGGAGGCAGTGTTTAGGAAAAATATACAAAGATTTTACAAAGGGGACAATTACAATACAGAATAGACAGTTACACAAAATAAAATAGGATTAAAGAAGACTTACTATACGATCGCAGAGACAATTCAATATGGGTGGAGGAGGTGCTCCCCGATTTGATTAGACTGTTATCGAACAGGATCCGTTGTTTAAAGTACCTATACCCCCCCCCCGGCAAAGAATATGGATCAATCTTCAGTCGGCTCTTTTATGCGGAAGAGGGAACCTACCTACATGCCCCTTGCGCCGACATCATGTGGGCTGGGCCCCACCCTTCATGTTTTCATTAAAAACGCTAATTTCTGTGATAACTCATCCGTGGTTGCTCGCAGAAGCTTGCAAGCGACGCCATATTTTCCGTTATGAATTTACCTTCATTTAGAGACCACACATGGCATAGTTGTGATCTGCTATTTTGATACTTTCGCGCCACAGCTTCCCGGAGGGGCTTACGGCTACGAAAAATAAGCATCTTGTTCCTTGGCTGACCCTGCCACTAAGAATATGGGTCCCATTATTATCAGAATTATGGAACTTCAGTTGTTCCATATTTCATATCAGCTCCGGTCAGACTGGGGCTTCGGCTAAAACTCCCTTTGACGTCCCGGAAATCAAGTTTCAACAGTTACGTGTAAATTGATTGCAAGCCTGTGTCTAATCATCCCCTGCTTCTGCCAGCGAGAAAGACCCTTGCATTTTAATTAGGTTGTAACTTTACAAGTCACTTCTACTGTAGGTGATAATTTGCAGAAAGACAGATGCTGGACTGTCAGCTCTCCTCTTTTGACAGATGGGAGATAAGGGAGGGGTGAAGAGGGGCTTGGGAGAAATGGTTAATATTTCCTCAATATTTCCCTGACACCATTAAAAACTACATTTCACCACACAGCTACTGTCTTGCCTGGTCATAATGAGTGCTGTAAAAACAGAACCCCAAAAAACATAGCGGAATTCCATTTTCTACACCATTTCACCCGCATGTTGTTGAAAAGAAAATTAAAATGCAGAAATGAAAAATTGGCCATATTCTTAAGGAGTTAAAAGTCTTCAAAATGGCCATGTAAAAAATAAAACTTATCCAGAGATATAACACTTATGTAATATGTAAATGTTTCTGAAAGTTTTGACAAGTTACATAAAGTAGTAGAGTTAGGGATAAAGGTTCACAGGAGCCTGGTCCAGTGGCTACGTCAGTCGTCTGTGGCCCATGGACCCGAGTCCTGTGACCCTCCTTGTACCTGCCAGCTTCCCTGGTGCCTCCTCTGATAAGTTGGCTACTGCAATGTCATGCTTGATCCTACTAATTGAAAGAGGTATGTGGGCATGTCGGCTGGTAGGAGGAAGTTCACAGGTCTGTAGTCCGGTGGACACGGACTACCAACAACATAGCCGCTGGACCAGGGTCCTGCACACCTTTTTGGACACCTCTATAAAGTAGTGATCATGAGGGCGTCCTGTCAGTCTCCCTAAAGCCTCATGGCAGCTATCATATCCCACATGGAAGTATAGATGATTGCTTCAGTAAGCACTATACTGTATGTAGACTACCCATGAATACAAACTCTCCACATGTCCTTTAAATCCTTTTAACGCCCGGACTATCACACCAGGCTTCTGCTGTCTTCAGTTTGCACAAAATTTCTGACCATTCACCATGAGCATAAATGGAATCGCTAATTGTTTCTGCCTCTGTCAGTGATTGGGATGTAGTCTTTTTATAGATTGGTCCCTGTAGAATTGTTGCCTTTCATGCGCTCCATTAGAAACGTGTGAAGGGCAAACATAACCACATGACAAGCAGGATGTCCTCTGCCATATTCTTACATGAAGAGCCTGACATCGTTGGTGTTTCCACTGTTCAGACTTTCCCCGTCATCCTTATAAAATGATATTGCAGTTTGGTGCTTACATAAAGGGGATGCAGGTGTCACCAGGGCCCTGGAGCATGAGGATGAATAAAAGGTCCATTTAGCCCATGTGAAGAGACCAGTGCCACTTGTCCGTAGCTCCCAACCAATGTTTGTTGACATGGATGCAGCTTTGACATCCCATCTACAACATGTGCCATAGCATGCAAGGGACATGTCAAGGTAGATGGCATAAGACCGCTGAGCCCAGTGTTTGGTTGCATCGGTGACGTGTTGTAAAAATGGGAGGTCATAGCTGCACCCCTGACATCAAACACCAGCGAGGAGCAGTGGAGGCGGTGCTGCAGCAGCTCAGGCAAAGGTAGATAAGCACTGATTATTTTCTTATATGAAAGAAAAGCCTTGGTCATTTATTTTTAATAAAACCCTTTTACATTGTTTTCTACAATTATTTTCTTCTAAAAATAAAAGCAGATTGTCAATGTTTTGTATAAAGTTGCTTCCTGCATTAGGATTTAAATACACAATGCATTTCTCCTCTGCCGATCCAGCCACAGTATAATGGCGTTTTAAGACCTGCCAGCTCTCTGAATTATTTAGTAGAAAGCTGTAAAAATTCAGCATGATTGACTTGTATATTAAAGTGTACCGATCGTTACAGAAAACAAGAGCATTATCACTCATTGTAAAGCTGGTAATGTGTATCAGATGACTGCTAAAAGAAACGTTGCGTCCTATGCCCTGTTCACACTAGCTTTAGCTTCCCGTCACTTTCGAAGGATTACCATCAGTAGAAGTCTGAAGACAGATTCTGATGAATGCCACTGTATTAGCATACAGGGGTCTGCAACACACACGTAAATAAAAGAATACACTGCCTGGTATATGGTATTTTGGGGGATGTATCTACAAGTATATAGTTGGAAATTTTTTTACCCTTGAATCTATCAAGCTGAGCCCAATCACACCGCTAATGCCAAGCTCCGCTCACGTTCATGGACCTGCTGTAAAAACTCAAAATTTGCAAAATTTTTGCGCATCTAAATATTTTGTGGTGTAAAATGCTTGATGCATCACTCCCTAAGGCCCTGATTTGTTAAGACTGGTGTTTTTTATGCCTGTCTTAATGATGACAACGCTGAAGTAATATGCACGTAGTTCATTAAGAGACTTCAGTCAGGGACTTGATTACATTTTGGTGGAATTTTCTCCACTTTTGTGGTGTAAATTGTGATGAATTTATCAAGCGGGACTTCTCAGTGCACCGTTCCGGCCACTTTTCCTGAAAGTAGGTGGAGTTTGCTGGGAATGGGTTAAAATGCCAAAAGTCACAAACGTTTTACAGCATTTCAAGGCATTTTATTCCAGAATTCCGGAGAAAACTCCGAGATGAATCGGGGTCTCAGTATTTGGAGTTATGGGGCAGATGTAGTAGACAAAATAGAAACATGAATGAAGCAGACTATGCAAAAATTGTATTCTGGGGACTTGTAGCTTTCACAAAATTCTCCTTTTTTCTGGGGTGGATAACGTTTCGCCTACATGTCTATAATGTTTCGCCTAGTATAACGTTTCATCTAGATGTCTAACATTTAGTAAAAATTGACTTGTAAGTGGCAAAAATGCTTGATGCTCATCTTAAGCATATCTCGTCTGACTGTTATATGACCGTGCGCAGGAGATTGGACATTGTATGGTAAACCGCAGGGTGCTGACGGCCTTATGCAGCCGCAGCTGCCCCGTACTACCTGCACAACTGACTGTTTTATGTCGGACTGTCAGAAAATATATTGCAGCGTTAGGTAAAGACGTGACTTTTCTATACATTTGCTCTGTTGCTTGTCTCTGTCTAGACGCAGGTTTGGGGTTTAGCTCGGTTTGCTCTTCTTTGTTATGATATTTTAGTGCATGGAAGGAAATTACTTTTTGCTGCCAAGTTTCTTGCTCTGTGGATGTGACTTGATTTTCTAAACAGCACAGACTGAAGTTGGTTATTGTTTTCCAGTGTATTTCCACCTAACTGGTTTTCTTTACTTACCATCCGACAGCTTTAACCCTCTCATTAAAATATTTGGAGAACTATTTGGAAAGACAAACAGATTGTGAACATAAGTAGCATTATAGCAGGGCTTCATTCACACAAGATATAACCGCACTAAGAGAGAGTTGCTTGTTTTGTGCCGACATGGGAAACCAAGGAAGTCTCTTAGTAGGTTGCTATTTTTACCATTTCTCGTAATCCAAGATGCCTCATTAATTTAAAGTGGGTATCCTGGACTTATTTTTTTCTATGGGACTAGGTTAAACACTTATCAGCAGGTAACAGAGCAGTTCTTTCTCTTCCATTCTGCTCTTGGCAACAGGATGTCCCTAAAAATGTCATGTTGATTGAAAATCATCTCCCTGCTGCGTTAGACTAGGCCGACTGTCAACCATCATGACTTTGGCAGTGACGTTGCTTCGACAGAGAAGAAGAGAAGGAACTGCTCTGTCGACCATGTCACAGTAAGTAGCAAAATCACCACCAAAAGTGGTTCCTTGACTGCCGTGATCCGGGCAGAACAAGCAGGTAGTTTGTAAGTGCTTAGGTCCATCGAAAAAACTGGAGTCCTATATGACCCCATTAATTAGGTGTTTTGCAATAGTACTCACCTGCTGCAGTAAATGTGTGATGGTGTACAGCTTCTTCCTGTAGTATCAGCTGTACTCTGTAATTTAGTGCTTAAAGGGTATGTCCATTACTCGGACATTATTAAATACTTTATTACCCAGTGTAAAATAAAAAATCACAGATATTCACCTCCCTCACCTGCGCCGTTCCAGTGATGTTGGTTCCAGGTCTCTCAGTGACATTGGCTGTAATGCTCTCATGGCATATCAATCAGTAGATGGCCAAAGAAAGTGTAAGAACTGCTGCCCATTACCGATCACTGATTGGCTGCAGTGGTCACATGGCATAACAGTGACCCTGCGCTGACATCACTAGACCTGCACCAGTGGGGGAGGTGAGTACCTGTAATTTTTTACTTTACACTGGAGAATATAGTATTTGAGAAGGGATTGTTTGAGTAGTGGACAATCCCTTGAAGTTGTCACTGTCCCATGAAGTTTACCCCTCATTATATAAGAAAAACAGTTTCACTGCACAAATAATTGTTTTCTGTAATAAAATAAATCATTAAAGAATTTGGATTTGCCATAACTCTGCGATACTTGTCCGAGTCCTGTTCTTCCTCCTTGACAACCTCCTTAGTATAGCAGCCAGCACTAATAAGGCTGGGTCCACACATACAGCGCTCTCCGCTGAGCAATACGTGGAGGTTTCTGTCAGAATCCCTGGAAAACAGGATTCCAACGGAAATCCTGGCGCCACTCCAGTCCTGCGCCGCCATCTTGTAACTTCTGACTGACTGTAAGACAAAGGTAGCTGTCACAAGCTCTTAATGCGAATATGTGAGAGCCTAGTTCTGGCCTCATATACTTATATTGAGTAGTGACTTCCATCTCGCCCAGCAAACACTGGGGCGATCCGTCAGGTCATAACCTCTTGGAGACCAACAGGGGTGGCGCCAATAACGGATGAAGATGGCGGCTGGTAAATATAAGATTAGGGGCAGGGAACATAGATTAGTGGCACCACTACAGCGCTGTAGTAACAAACCACACTGGAGTGGTGCCTTAACTAATACATTATATAATGTACTAATGTAGTTCAATTAGACCAGGTGCCCTACCCCCTAACAAAGATGCTCCATCCCAGGTCCAGGCAACTTCTCTCCTGGTTCTGTGCTCGCCATAGTGACTGGAGCAGTAAGTTAAGGTGGCCGGTTGACTATATAGCTAAGCCAGCCCCCTTCTCTGTTGTGGCAGGTTTAGTTGAAATGAGCCTGACAGCCAGCACCTTCCATACACTGTATGAAGGAATTGCTGTATTGTGTTGTGCACAGGAACAGAAGCTTCTGGGACCGGGATGGAGCTGATCTAAGTGAACTGTATTAATAAGTTATTTAACTATTTATATCTGATTTCTGTATATTTTTTCCCTTTTATTGAGGCACAATGCCAGCCACAGTGTCATAATGCCTTTTTAGTTTGGCGTTACTTTAATGCAACTTCATTCTGTTCTTTTACAACCCCTGGCAAAAATTATGGAATCACCGGGCTTGGAGAATGTTCATTCAGTTGTTTAATGTTGTTGAAAAAAAGCAGATCACAGACATGGCACAAAACTAAAGTCATTTCAAATGGCAACTTTAGGGCTTTAAGAAACACTAAAAGAAATCAAGATTAAAAATGTGGTACTCAGTAAGGGTAAATTATTTCAGACCAAGCAGAGGGAAAAAATTATGGAATCACTCAATTCTGAGGAAAAAATTATGGAATCACCCTATAAATTTTCATTTCCAAAACTAACACCTGCATCAAATTACATCTGCTCGTTAGTCTGTATCTAAAAAGGAGTGATCACACCTTGGAGAGCTGTTGCACCAAGTGGACTGACATGAATCATGGCTCCAACACGAGAGATATCAATTGAAACAAAGGAGAGGATTATCAAACTCTTAAAAGAAGGTAAATCATCACTCAATGTTGCAAAAGATGTTGGTTGTTCACAGCTGTGTCTAAAATCTGGACCAAATACGAACAACATGGGAAGGTTGTTAAAAGCAAACATACTGGTAGACCAAGGAAGACATCAAAGCGTCAAGACCGAAAACTTAAAGCAATATGTCTCCAAAACAGGAAATGCACAAGAAAATAAATGAGGAAGGAATGATAGGAAACTGGAGTCAATGTCTGTGACCGAACTGTAAGAAACCGCCTAAAGGGAATGGGATTTACATACAGAAAAGCTAAACATAAGCCATCATTAACACCTAAACAGAAAAAAACAAGGTTACAGTGAGCTAAGGAAAAGCAATCGTGGACCGTGGATGACTGGATGAAAGTCATATTAAGTGATGAATCGCGAATCTGCATTGGGCAAGGTGATGATGCTGGAACTTTTGTTTGGTGCCGTTCCAATGAGATTTATAAAGATGACTGCATGAAGAGAACATGCAAATTTCCACAGTCATTGATGATGTGGGGCTGCATGTCAGGTAAAGGCACTGGGGAGATGGCTGTCATTGCATCTTCAATAAATGCCCAAGTTTACATTGATATATTGGACAGTTTCCTTATCCCATCAATTGAAAGGATGTTTGGGGATAATGACATCATTTTTCAAGATGATAATGCATCCTGCCATAGAGCAAAAACTGTAAAAACATTCCTTGAAAGAAGACACACAAGGTCAATGTCATGGCCTGCAAATAGTCCGGATCTCAATCCAATTGAAAATCTTTGGTGGAAGTTGAAGAAAATGGTCCCTGACAAGGCTCCAACCTGCAAAGCTGATCTGGCAACAGCAATCAGAGAAAGATGGAGCCAGATTGATGAAGACTACTGTTTGTCACTCATTAAGTCCATGCCTCACAGACTGCAAGCTGTTATTAATGTCAGAGGTGGTTCAACAAAATACTAGTGATGTATTGGAGTGTTCTTTTGTGTGTTTGTTTTTCATGATTCCATAATTTTTTCCTCAGAATTGAGTGATTCCATATTTTTTTTCCCTCTGCTTGGTCTGAAAAAAATTACCCTTACTGAGTACCACATTTTTAATCTTGATTTCTTTTAGTGTTTCTTAAAGCCCTAAAGTTGCCATTTGAAATGACTTTAGTATATTGCCCCCTCAGGGTTGTGATGTCACATGCTATTGTTTCTGTTATCTGTAATATATTGAAATATTCAGTGGACCATAATATACGTGTAAAGACTCCTAATCCCGGCAGCTGGCAGCAGGAATGGCATATTGAGAACTGGGTTAAGCCGCATTTTCAGCGTTTTGTTTTCTGTTTTCCCTTTTTTATGAAGATTTGTCATGTTTCCAAAATGAAGGGTTAAGGGTGGAAAGTTTACATCTAGGTCACATTATCAATAATGTTTGAGCGCAGACAGGGATCTGTCCGGGATCTGCTGTGCTCCAGTTTCCTGTGTGCGCTCACGCCGAGCTGCACGTTCACAGTCCTGCATTGTGTAATGTTCCGATCATGTTACATTCAGGTTGGCTGTCACTAATCTCTGTAACACAGTCCTATAAAACCAGGTATATCAGGCAGTATATAAAATAACTTTTGCTACATTTGGGGCCCAATTAATCATTTATGATTTTATTAAAGTCCCTTTTCTTTTTGACACATTTTGCACCATACTAAGCAAAATGACGGACGCCGTTCATGAATTTTGCAGTAAATAAAAAATGTTCTTTATACTTCTTTTTTACCTGTTTGACCAAAGTCGCACATTGCAATAAAATGTTTCAAAATTGGCTCCAAATTTACAGGTGAACATAAAATCAGCAATTCTTTGCAGCAACTTTTTAAAAAAATCACAAATGATAAGTCAGGCTAAAACATCTGAAACCCTAAACTCCGACCAAAGAGGAAAACTGAAATAAAACCTACAAACACGTTAAAAAGTGATTTATCTTAGGGAGAACAATGTGATCGATAGTCCAAAATTGGACGTGCGCAATTGACATCTCATCTGACTGTCAGTTGGCCAGCACCCCATTCACATTAGACCGTCAGCCGAACCCTTCAATATCAGCAGGTTCTGCCGGCATTAGTTAATGTGTATGGGGCCTTAAAGGGGTATTCCCATCTCCAAGATGCTATCCCAATACGTAGTAGGTGTAATAATAATAATATTAGCAAATACCTCCAATTAGAAATGTAGTATAGTTATTCTGATTCGCTGTGTCTCTTTCCTCATGTGCAGGCAATATAGGATCTTAGGTATCCATGGTTACGACCACTAGCAACTAGCTAACTCACTTTATCAGTGGACATAACCATGGATACTGAGACATAGCGAATCAGAAAAACTATACTACAATTCTAATTGGAGGTATTTGCTAATATTATTATTATTACACCTAATGCATATTGGGATAGGATCTTGAAGATGGGAATACTCCTTTAAGTCTCAGCATACAATTTCCTGCCTCTTTCTTTTCCTTTCCTGTTCACATCAGGCTTTTGGACTCCCGATCAATTTATACACCAAGAAAATATGTCAATCAGAGTCAGTGATAATGCCATTGGGATCCATTACCCATAAGCTATAACAGTACTTGCTTAAAGGGACTGTATGATCAGAAAATTACCTATTGATTCAATTTACATTAGTTCTTTTGCAACATTTTTTTTCTTCTAATATTGGCAAAAATGATCATACTTTTTTATAGGGGTTTTTTTCACATCACAATCTGTATTAAAAACACCCTGGCCACAGGGTGCTATTTTAGACTCAATCTACCTGTCCTTCAAGGAAGAGTTTTCAGCAGGCTCATTATCATCCGAGGCAGGACCACAACATCAGCTGATAACACAGGATTCACCATTCAAAATAGGCGATGCGTTATGTTACTGCTGACTGTGCTCCCCTCCCTTTACAATGACCTTTGCACATGGTCATTAAATGCTTCAATACAAAACATAGGGTCTGAGTCAATCTATTGCTGCTAATGTGAATTTCCTGAAAGATAAGGAACTTAAAGCCTAGAAGAGTCCAAGGGTCAGTAGGAAAATTGTAAGATCTCTTCTTTTTCTTTTTCAATACAGACTGTGATATGAAAAAAAAAATACATTTACCATAAGCATCTGATTTAAGCCTCATTCACACGTCCATCTTTAAACACGTACAGGAAAAAATGGTACCGTGTCATCAGTGTTTGGATCAGTGTGTCATCAGTGTATCGTCCGTGTGTCTGATTTTACGGACAGTGTGTCATCAGTGTTTTTTACGGATGGATAAATAAATGAATCCCAAAGCTTCTCCTTTCCTTTGCAATGTTAAACATGGACAGCACACTGATTGTATGCTGACGCTTTCCATGTGCTGTATGTGTTTTTTATTGATTCATAGTCCCTTTCATGACATGTAACCACTATTTACTACTTTTGATAAGTGGGGGTCCAGGATCTGAGACCCCAACACTCTCAAATGATGGAACAGAATCACTCGGCTTATCTTCAAGTGTCACAGGTGCGGTGGGCAGGCGCTATAGAAAGGCCTGTGCACCGTTCTGTGTGTGCACGAGGATAAGGTGAGTGATTGTGCACCTTCTGTTGAGCAAGTGACAGGAGGTCTCAACTAAAACTACTTAGCGGTGGTTACAACGTGTTTAAAAGTTTAGTTACCTTTCATATTTTTTTATATTGGGAAAATAAAGAATGGACTAAGGAATTAAGAAGCATTTCACGGAAAGAACATCTTGCCAACTTTTGATGGTTGGGTTGTCTGTAGAAAGACAGTAGTGTTTTTTAGCAAGATTGGGAATCGGATAGATGGGGGAAGGGATATCACTGTGGTATGATTTTTTTTTACAAAGGATACAGCTGCACGACCCCCCGGGATGTCCAATGTGACCCTGTCCCCTCTACGTCTCTTGAATCTCATCAAGAGGGAGTTATTTTGGCAGTAAAATAAAGCTGAATCCCATCTTCTATCTCAGAGTCTGATTTATGTTCGTTGAATTGGCAATGGTTGTAGTTTACTTGCAGTTTTAATACATGTATTGTTCTTGTGTCATTTTATTAAACCAGGATCAAATCAGTTTACCCTAATGATGCCCTGACCTTACAGAAGCGAGAACCTCTACAGGGCAAACACTAAAATCTGTATAGAAAATAGCTGAAGTAGAATGTCAATAACCCGACCTCAAATAGACCAGAAATACTGGTAATACTGCTTTCTTGGCACTGAACTAGAAAATAGTATGAACTCTCGTAAGTTCAGAAACCGGAAGCCGACCAGAGATAATACGTTATGAGATCCTTTAGGTGAAGAGGCATATAATAATATATGCTATGTTTGCAGCTTACTCCTTGGAAGTTCTTTATTTTTACTTGTTAGTTTTATATACTTTCTTATGGTGTTATATAATCCAGTATCTATCGGGCAATGCCAGATTTATTTATTAGATGCATTTATACAAGTCAAGTAATACACAAATGTACAACCCAAAAACGTATGCACCATCCACGGATCTGCTTCTTTCTCCTCCTGGACTGATGATTCATTTTCAAAATTCTGAATTTTCAGGTAAAATCTGTATTCAGTGAAGACAGATTATTACATTACTGAGATAGGAGATGACAGCTGGTGCTGATGAGATTTTGTGTAGCTGGGAGGGAAGGGGAGAGAAGGTTGGAGCTAGAGGCAGAGTCCCTCCCTCCATATCTCTCTCCCCTCTACATAGAATCTTATCAGCACCAACTGCCATCTCCTATCTCAGTAATGTAACATTCTGTCTCCACTGAATACAGATTTTACCCCTCAGTTGAGAATTTTGAAAATGAAAACTTAGTCCTGGAAGAGAAAGAAGCAGATTTCTCTGATTAAATATGTTACAAAGTTTCTTATTTCCATGTGTACTATTGATTTATGAAATAAAAATTAAAGTGACAGTTACACTTTAAACTCAAGACAAACCCGACCCGATGAGTTTTTCAAACACAGGACTCTTCAAAAAACACTGGAGTTTTTTTTTCCTGAAGCGTCTTTTGTGGGTTTTTTTTTTTTCCCGGTTATTTCCTGAGCGGTTTTTGGACATTTTTTTAGCCAGAGGTTTTTTGGAGGGTTTCCCCATGGTTTTTGTGAAGTCTTTTTTTACTGTCGTTGTCCGTTTGTTTGTTTTCTTTATCACAAGCATTTTTTTTTTCAGGAAAAACAATGGCAAAATGCTCAAAAACTTCCTGGTATCTTTTGAGCTTTACCATTGACTTGTATTGTAAAGTAGAGAGCAGAAAACACCAGAAGAATGGACGGGTCACTTCTTTTAACCGCATGTTGTTTTCTTAATCTGAAGCGGTTAAAAGATTTTCAAAAGCCTGGACATGTGCACAGCAAGACGCTTTTACATAGGAATGCATATGTGCATTTTTTTGAATGTTCTTTGATAGGTTTTTAACGTGGTTTCCACATCAGAATCCACCTGAAAAGGACATGGTGTGCACATACCCGCTAATCTATGGTTCAAAAGATTTTTGTTTTTTCTTCTAAGATGTAACATGGGTTGCATGCCATAAGACATAGACATGTACCTTGGTCTGTTACTTGTTGAGCAATCTGAGATTTTTGGATTACCCCCTTTGAACACAATAGACCAATGGTCTCTAACCTATGTCTCGCTAGCTGTTTGTGAATTGCCAAGGCATGACGGGCACGAGCAAAGTTTATATATAATGTATGATCTTAACTCTTTGATCTTCCCACAGCTGGGTCTTGATTTGGAGGAACTGGAGGAAATAGAAGAAGATGCAGGTCTTGGAAATGGCGGTCTTGGACGTTTGGCAGGTAATTTTTATAACATATTTTCTAGAACATTATTCACACCTTTGAAATATTCACAGTATCATTATGGGCTAAAATTGTCTGTCTTAAAGGGTTAGAAAAACATGACTACTTTATTCCATAAACAGTTCCACATCTTTCCACAGGTTGTGTGTTGTATTGCAGCTCAGCCCTTTTTACTTCAATAAAACTTAGCTGCAGTGGCAGACTCAACCTGTA
Source organism: Phyllobates terribilis (assembly GCF_046119375.1). Lineage (NCBI taxonomy): Eukaryota > Metazoa > Chordata > Amphibia > Anura > Dendrobatidae > Phyllobates > Phyllobates terribilis. The sequence goes on from NW_027362763.1 coordinate 847,698,535, forward strand.
GACAGGTGTGGTGCTATTTCTTTAAGAAAGCAGACATTATTTTTGTTCCATTTCTGGACTTCAACTTTAAAAGGGTTTTCAGTGAATATTTTTTTTTTAGATCCATCTACTTGTGCATCTTTAAAATAAGCTCAGCAGTTGCTCACCCTCGCCCTGTACAGCCCTTTCTCTACGCTGCTGCTCTGTTCTTTGTTGACATGCTGCAGCAATAATTTCATGACTACAGCGCACTTGACCACTGCAGACAATCACTGGAATCAGCAGCTTTGCTGATGTAGACTAAGAACAAAAGCTTGAGCGTTCTTCCGTCACCTAACCGCTGAGATATGAAACTGGCGGCAGCGGTCAGATAACTGGAACAGGAAATCTTTGAGTTCAGATGACGTCCCGTTTCATCCTGTCACCTGACCGCTAGAGCCAATCACAAAAGTCCTCCTTAAAGCTAAGTTTTCATTGTTAAACTAAAATGGATATTAGGCTGTGTTCACATCTGTGTTAGAGGCTGTGTTCATAGCTTCCATTATAGATCCAGTAATACTGGACAAAGTAGTGTTGCATGACAGGCTGACACCAGTTCGACTGTGCCCTTTGTAGTGAATGCGATCCTTCAGGCTTTGTGTCTTTCATGAAACTGATCCAGCTTTGCCGCCATTTTGGTTGTTGTCCTCCTATGATACTAGAGAACAACAGAAATGAAGAACGCAGATGTCATTAGAGCTTTAAATCTAAAATATCACAAGTCTTTATTTTCTCTGTCCAGTTTTAGTTTAAGAGTTGTTTTTTGCTGCTGTACAATTTGTTGGCCTTCATATGCCAGCTTGGCATTTCTTCATGTTGTGCGCTAATGACTGGTTCCTTTTTGGAGAGATGAAGAGGTTGGCCCTGAAGCATTTCTGGGCTTCCCGCGCTTGCACCATAGAGACGCTTGTCAGCACTTTGAATCTCACATTACATTCCTACTTAGTGAGTTGATTCTTTGTATAATATAATGTAAGCTCAGAAGACAATGTCTCACAATGTTTTGTCTCCTTTTTTATTTTTTCCTATCTAGCTTGTTTCCTTGACTCTATGGCTACTCTGGGACTTGCCGCATATGGCTACGGAATTCGATATGAGTTTGGGATATTTAACCAAAGGATTATAAATGGCTGGCAGGTAAATCCGGACATCACTTTATACTAAAGTCAGTGAGCAGAACATACCGACATTGAATCTGGCGATATAATCATGTCCTCTTCTCTGTATTAAATAGAGGCCATGTGTGTAATGGCTGTGTCTGACCATACAGGAACATGGTCTGATCATACCACATCTCCTGGGCAGGAGATAATCCCTATAAATTTAACTCCCTTGCAGTATTTTCTGCATGATCGTGAAACAGTCAGTCTTAAGCCATGGCCTCACTATCAGTATTTGTTCAGTATTCGGTCAGTATTTTTTCTCAGGAGTGGGAGCAAAAACCAGGTGAGGAATAATCAGAGAAAAGGCATAATAGAAACAAGTCACCAATTCTGCATTTATCACCCATTCCTGAGAAAAAATGCTGACCGAATACTGATAGTGGGGTCGTGGCCTTACAGCCACATACAGGACAGTGAATAGGAAGAAGGACATTGCTGAGCTCTTGAGATTTTTTTATATATATGTTTCTCACTTTTAGGGTACGCTCACACTAGCGTATAAAAAAATCGGTTCCATTCTCTTATTGGAGAGTGAGACAAATTTTTTCTCACTTATCATCTGTGCTGTCTGTATGCAATCCCGTTGTTTTACTCAGTAGTTATTAATCATTTACAGGACCATTTACAGTTTGCTATGCTACAGAATTGTAATGTATCTGTAAAAATGGAATGGTCCGTATGGTATGTTTTTTTTCTCCTCACACCCATCAGATTTCGCCAAGAGTGTGCAAAGCAGTCATCAAAGCAAAAGGTGGCTACTTTGAAGAACCTAGAATACAATACATATTTTCAGTTGTTTCACACTTTTTTGTTAAGTATATAATTCCACATGTGTTAATTCATAGTTTTGATGCCTTCAGTGTGAATGTACAATTTTCAAAGTCATGAAAATACAGAAAAATGTTTAAATGAGAAGGTGTGTCCAAACTTTTGGTCTGTACTGTAAATCCGGATGTCCGGTCTGATGGGCGTCATTTGCTGCGGCGCCTTTCCGTCCTTTTTGTTGCTAATCTCTATCCTCCAGCTTTGAGTGATATGGATAACATGAACTGTGTCATCCACACAGCCCAATGAAATCTTGCGCCTGCCTGGAGCATCTCCGGTTCGCGCAGGCGCACTTTTCTCTGCCTTATTGTGGGCAGAGCATTAAACATAACCGATCATGCCCTCAGTAGGGGTGAGCAACTTGCGCCTGTGATAGCCGGTGATGCTCTGGCACAGTCGCAAGATTTCATTGGGTTATGTGGATGACGCAGGACACGTCATCCACATCAATAAAACCTGGAGGACGGTGATTAGCAGCGGAGAGGAGAGACAGACGCCAAATTAATGACACCCATTGGACCAGACTGTCCGGATTTACATACAGCGCGGGAGCAATTCAAAAGATATTTTGAGAGGTATGCAGGGGGAGGCAGGAGATAATATACTGTACAAGTTTGTGGAATGTAGCACATGTGCTGATAAAGGTGGAGGTGTTTGTTCAGACACTAAAAAGCTGGTGACAGGTTCCCTTTAATACAGTATCCCCTTAAATTGAGGTTTTACAACAAAAGAAATTTGTGTACTAGATATAGGGAAATTAATATGTACTCTGTAAGTGCAGAGAACTTGAGAGGTTTCACTTAAAGGTGTTGTCCACCACGTTATTTTTAGCTTAAAGATAAAAAAGCACGTACTCACCTACTGATCCCCTGTTACTCCTCCATACCGCTTCCCAGGTCGCCCACCGGTCTCCTCTCTTTCTTTTCTACTGTGGCCACTGATTGGCTGCAGAGGTCATTCGCTATCTGCTCTGGACGATAGGAGACTGGTGGGTGACCTGGCCAGAGGTATGGGCTTTTGCTGAAATAAAATAGAGATGGACAACCACTTTAGGCCATCAGCAGATCATGCAGATACTGTAAGGGCTCTTACCCATATGTGTGAAAAAAAAACTTTCCGAAATCTGCACCGAAAAACCGGACGAGTGTCATGAGATTTTCATGCAAGAACAATGCCATTTTTCACACCTAGCATCCGATTTACATCCGATTGTCATGCGATTACGATCCGATTAGAATTAGATTTTAACATGGGTTTTTCCATAGAGGAATTCTCTATGTCATTTACACATAGATTTCCAAGTAAATATTCTTCACTACACAGATAGATAGATAGATAGATAGATAGATACATAGATAGATAGATGCATAGATAGATAGGTATATAGATAGATAATAGATAGATAGATAGATAGATGGATAGATAGATATATACAGTAGATAGATACATAGATATAAATATGTGAGATATATATTCATTGATTTGCGTGTGTAGCTTACTGTACATGTCCTGTATTATTTACTAAATACATTTTTTTTAAAAAAGGCGTGGGGTCCCCCATAGTTCGTAAATGATTATGAGCCCTAATAGTCTCAGTGATATATTATTGTCCATTCATTTATCATTAGTTACTTGTAAATAAGCAGGAGATTCTGAAAATAAAGCATGGAAACCAGATTCACTATTGCTTCCCTGCTGCCCGTCATCGGCTATAGCTGGAGGACTTGCAGTGCTGTCGGCCAATAAATGACATCTGTTCTTGCAGTAAAATCAATTCCATATTAGTAATTCAATTCCCTATTTTACAAGCACAGGTAAAGCTGTTGGTTTAAATGTGTGTTTAAAGGGAAATTATAATAGTTGATGATCTGATGCAATTAAGAATAGTAACATAGTTTTTAAGTTTGAAGGAAGACTAAGTCCATCTAGTTCAACCCATAGAATAACATGTTGATCCAGAGGAAGGCAAAAAAAAAACCCATGTGGCAAACACTAAGCTCCACATTGGGGAAAAAAATTCCTTCCCGACTCCATACGACAATCAGACTAGTTCCCTGGATCAACGCCCTATCAAGGAATCTAGTATATATAACCTGTAATATTATACTTTTCAATAGTAACATAGCTGAAAACATTTTTGTTTCTGTAACAGGTTGAGGAGGCTGATGACTGGCTCCGGTATGGAAATCCCTGGGAGAAGGCCCGTCCTGAGTTCATGCTGCCTGTACATTTCTATGGCAGAGTAGAGCACACGCCTGAAGGTGCCAAGTGGGTTGGAACTCAGGTTTGTATTTAACCTTACTCAATACTGCAATAAGTGCAGGAGGCCGGGATCCCACGGCACAGCTGCAACATGGGGCCAACATCCTCGGCTACCTGTGGCCACAAATGAGCACATTAGTTTATGGTCTTTAAGGTGTATACTTTCTCCTTGTGTACAATGCTCCTCATGAAATTGCATATTGTTATGGGAAAGATTAGCTGTGAATTATTCTTTTACCACTGTACAGTCACTTGAAGTCATCAGGTAAGTTCCTGTGTTGGGAATGGTTTACGTTGGCTATAGTTTACAGTATTGGTCTCCAACAAGGGCTCTCTACAGACTACAACCCCCAGCATTCCCTGACACAACACATAGAAGAGCCACTAGTTGGAGACTATTTATCTACAGAAAAAAAGTCAAAAAATATTAGTAAAGAAAATGAAATCTGCCATATACCGGAATACTTCTGCTTCTATTTTTGCTTGAAAATGATTTTTCTCACTACATTCAGTGAAGACCGCTACTAAATATGGAGAACCAAAACTTGTTAAGAAGGTTTCCTACTTATACAGTAAGAATATTCATTGAAGCTCAAAGAAATGTGTAACCACTAGACTGGAGCCCACCAATGTTGACTGGTTCGGCCAACAGTTTAATATACTGTATATGATGATTGTAGGGGGAGATAAGTATCTGGCATGTCCGATTTCAGACTGCCAATCCTTTTGGCAGTCCCCGACAAGGTTAAGTCCCCAACAAGGATGTCTGGCGGCAGCTTTCTCCTAGAGAACACAGGAGTGCTTGGCTGAGCAATCGCTCCTGTGTATGGGAGAGATAGTGATCAACAAAACCATCATTCGGCCAACAGCTATCAAATGTGTATGGGTATGGGGGGCTTCAGAATGTGGACTGATAATGGACAGTATACGCTTTATTGTACTCCCCTTATTGGTTTTCCACCTTCTCGGCACCTCTGGTGACAATCTTATGTGATAAGGTGTTAGTGATAACATATAACCTCACCACGAAAACCCTCTTTGGTGTCCAAAATGACATATAGTTCACTGTTACGTCACCTTGGATGGCATTGATTGTCAACTATTGTCAGATGATCTATTGCCACTGTGGGTGACAAATCACCCCTAAGGCTAAGTGCCCACGTAGCGTTTTTCAAGCGTATATGCTGCGGAATTTCTGCAGCATAAACGCTTGTTAAACGCTAGGTAATCCGCCCCCCATGGTCCCCAAGGGGATTCCGCATGTTCTATGAACATGCTGCGGATTTTTCCGCAGCGTCTATGCTGCGCTCAAAAATCCGCAGCATGTCCATTAATTTTGCGGAAGCGCAGCGTAATCGCCGCCATTGACTTGCATTGAGACGCATATAATCCGTGTCTGTACATTTGTACAAGCGGCTTCTATGCGTTTCTATGTGCGGATGGTACCCAAGTCTGGAGGAGAGGAGACTCTCATCCAGACCTGGGTACCATTGTACCTGTAAAAAAAAGATTAAAATAAAAAAAAAAGATTATATTCACCTTCCGACGGCCTCCGGTCTCCTTCCCTTTGCTTGCGGGCAGGACTGAAGGACCTGCGGTGACGTCACAGTCATGTGACAGCAGGTCTTTCAGTGCAGTGTCCCGCGATCAGCTGGCAGCCAGGAAGGAGCGCAGCAGCACACCCTGGGCCATCAGAGGGTAAGTATAGGTTTATTTTTTTATTTTTAAACATTCTTTCGGTCACACTCTATAAATCTATGCTGTTTGCACGGATTTATATAGTGTGACCAAGTTGTCAAGCACTTTCCAAGTGATGCTATCGCCTGGAAAGCGCTTGTCAATCTGCATGCGGAAACGCATGTGAATAACGCTTCAAATTCGCATGTATTTGGCAGGAAAAACGCATGTACAATCTGCATGCGTTTTTTCTGCCAGGGAGATGCAGAAATGATGCAGAAATTTTCTGCTTCATTTCTGCATCGTGGGCACATAGCCTAAGACCACCAGCAGAAAGTAACGGGGGACTGAGCATATAAACAGTGTGGAAATGTGTCAAAATTAGGCAAATTATTTTTTATAATCATTAGTGCTTCATTGGCTCCTGTCTGTATAACGAACTACTAAATAATCCCCCCGCTCTGTAACACACTGGCACTTTTTCCTCTCCGCAGATGGTTCTTGCGATGCCGTATGACACTCCAGTTCCTGGCTACAAGAACAACACTGTGAACACCATGAGGCTTTGGTCAGCAAAGGCACCAAACGAGTTTGACCTGAAAGAGTGTAAGATGTTTTGGGATTTTATCCTGTTTGCGACAACACATATTTCCCCCAAAAACTATATGTGGTGGGGAAACGCTACTCCACAAGCAATTAAAGGGCATTGTTAAGGTTTCTGAGACCATCCCCTATCTCTAGAATGTGGTCCTCCGGGCCCCCATTCCAGGTGTCTCTGCTGCAGTGTCAGGAGATACTGTGCGGTTCGCTCCATTTGATCTGTCTTATATGCGGCACCCAACTTTATGACCCAAATTTTTTGCAAGTATGGTTACAAATAAATGAAGTAAGAAACATGTAGTTGTACAGAGAAGGAGAGCGGGGGCTGTCTGGCAGTGTGAAGGGAGATGCAATCTAGATAAGGGGCCTTTTGAAATGTCATACTACCATAGCTAGAAATGGACTTTATGTATTATCTCAAGTTTAGGAAAGTTGTGCAGTATATCTGCAATGTGTTTCCCAGGATAAAGCCAGAAATAATAGCCCTGTATGTTCCTACTATTGAGACTTTGCAGTGCCACAATCGCATTGTTCAATTTGCAAGTGACATTTTTCTGGATCAGGTCCTGGAAAGTGACGTCACGCTCCATTTTCTTTACTTTTAATGGACTTTTAAAGTAGGCTCCAGAGAAGGAAATTTCTAACCGTGACTCCCAGCTCACCAATAATACATTAGCCTCACATTACAATGGTAAAGACTCCATATAGATAATCTGTCACCAGATAATCCATCACACAGCAGAGAAAGACAGGTTTATGTATCAGAGTATTGTTGTAGTGTGCAGAGTCCTCCAAACAGCCCCCCATAGCTCATCATCCTGGGTGTATGTGACTGATACTAGCAGATGCCATACCTATCCTATAGGGTACTCCATAGCTGCACAGTGTAATATATATAATATACGTTCCAAACACTGACAGTTTTTCCAGCTTTTTGGCCGTCCTTTATTACACACAAGTCACATCAAGCAATTGATTATATTAATAATATTCCGGCTCTGCATTCCAGCCCCTCCTGTGATCACATCTGTCAGCGCCCTTCTATCTCGCTCGTACGTATCCCTGATGTTGGCATTGCCCATTCTCTGGCTTGGCGCAGCAGTGCAGATAGAGCCCTCCATCAACAGGTTCCCCTATTAGAGAGCACTACAAGGGCTGCGACAGCGCTGAGCTCTTCTGATTATCTCTGCAGGCCTGGGAGCTGCTCAGGATGGCTATAAAAGGCAAACACGTCGCCCCTGAGGCCTTTGCTATTTAAGGGTGAACTCTGGCAAGGTCATCAGGTTATAGTATCACTGTTAATTAAAAGTTGATTGTTCGGATGATGCTAATGCAGTAGTAAGGAAAACATTATTACTATAGGACGCTGAAATCTAAAATATAGCATTGTATCTTTATTTTACTCATGTATATCTCACTATTAACTTACACAGCACTTTACAGACATCATTGATGTCCCCATTGGGGCTCACAAGCTAAATTCCTTATCAGTATGTGTTTGGGAGGAAACCCACACAAACATGGGGAGAGCATACAAACTCCTTGCAGATGTTGTCCTTGGGGGGATATGAACTCAGGACCCCAGCGGTGCAAAGCTACATTGCTAACCACTGAGCCACCATGCTGCAAACCACCAGTGCTAACCACTGAGCCACCGTTCTGCAATACTGATTATTGCATCGGCCACATATTTTAATCTTTGTTCTTCAGTATGTAGAGAGTATGCACAGGATTAGTGGCTGCTAGGTATGGGTTCCCATTTACACACTTTCCGTCTTGAAGTGACCGGAGCTGTGACCTTCTCCATTGTAGTCTATAGGAAAGTGCTGCAAATGATATCAGTCACCGAACAGCACCAACCTATGCCCTATTTGTCATTACGGAAAAGTGCAGTGATTGATTCACCGTTAAAAAAAAAACTAAAAAAATGTTTCCTCCCATTCAGGACTTTGGCTGAGAGAAGAAAATAGTATTTCTGGTTGCAATAATCTATGGCTGCTTTATTATGTCCATAGCACCGCTCTATGCGATAACCATATATTTAAGTAACGGGTTGTCCACCTTTGGGGACAATTTTTTTTTTTCTTACTCATATACATGTATTTTGGAAAAAAATATAATTTGTATAATTAGGTTTCATTAATAATGTTGCACCATTTACCTTTATAATCGCTGTGTTGCACTGCTTATTGCTGGCTGCAGAATGGGTTAACTGAAAATCTGCCAGTGGTTGTTCTGACTGTCCAATATATATCCCCAGAGGTGGACAACCCCTTTAAGGAAAAGTGTCCCTGCTTTGTAATCTTGGCATGTGATCCTGTTCCCTGCAGATTATATACGGCTCATTCATATAGATAAATGTCCTGTATATGTTAGTCCGGCTGTTGCTTAGTAGCAGACATTGCATGGAGCTAGTGATTTAGCCCTTTTCTTGGGGCTGTAAGGAGATCTGGCGTGTCACACACTATACTATAAAGGTATTGCAACGCGAAAAATGTACGTTGGGACAGAAAAAAATCTGATCTGTATTTGCTCCGGAAACTGGGGCGGAGATAAGAGACAGAACCTCAGATTTTTACAATGATTTCATCTGTTGAGCTGCCCAGATCTGCTCCGATTAGTGGCCCAGATGCCAAATCCTTAAAGGGGTTTTCCCACTAACAAAAGTTCATTTTAATAAATAGATCTTGGAACAATAATAACTTCCACAATTGGATGTGTTTAAATAAAATGTTCCTGTGCTGAGATAATCTTATAAATGTGCCCCTGCTGTGTACTGTGTAATGGCTGTGTCTGACTGTACAGGAACATGGTCTGATCATACCACAGCTCCTGGGCAGGGGAGGAAGCAAAAGAGTATACAGACAGGACAGCACAGAATCGCAAATAATTCTTTCTTTGAAGTAAAAATTGTTTAAAAACTGGCAGGAAAATGTTTTACCTCACAAAAAGAATTAGCTGCGATCCCCTGCTGTCCTGTCTGTATACTCTTTTGCTTCCCCCCTGCCCAGGAGATGTGGTATGATCAGACTATGTTCCTGCACAGTCAGACACAGCCATTACACAGTACACAGCAGGGGCACATTTATAAGATTATTTCAGCACAGGAACATTTTATTTAAACACATCCAATTGTGGAAGATATTATTATTCCAAGATCTATTGATTAAAACGAACTTTTATTCGTGGGAAAACCCCTTTAAGTGACAAGTGGGTGACTAAATTGTATCAGAAAAAATATGCAGCCATAGGAACTACAGTTTTTTTGTAGGTATTTTTCACATGGCTTTTGGTATGAGATGCCTGTGGACGCTACACACAATCTGTGTGAGAAAACTGGTGAACATACCCCGAGGATATGCCACACATACTTCCATTCCAGCCACAAGAGTGCGGATTTTATTTTTTAATACAGGCGACGCATGGCGCTTTATCTGTTCCTGTCACATCTACATGATGGCTTTCTAATCGAGGCCCCAGTGCAGGACTGGATCTGTCACAATGGAGCCCAGTGGTGCCCAGTAGTCTCTAGTGACTTACAATGGAGGCTGTAAATAAAGCATCTACCATGGGTGTGATATGTCGGCCCAGCTGGTCATATAAGTGAGGTGTGAATATTGGACACGGCACTCAAGGTCCCGGATGGGATCCTGCTCTCCATACAGTTATGCTGCCATTTATCCTGATTCTTCAATTCACAATTTATTTACCGCAATACCAAAACTGCAGGCGTAATATTTCAGTCTCAATTGGACTTTCCTCTGACAATCTGTCATTTAAGATTAGGTTTAGAAAAATAAGGACTGGAGAAGAACAGAGTATGCCTCTGTGGTTAAAGGGAATCTGTCAGCAGGTTTTACTATGTAATCTGAGGGCAGCATGATGTAGGGGCAGAGACCCTGAATCCAGTGATGTGTAACTTAGTTTACTGGGTGCAGCAGTTGTGATAAAATAGCACTTTTCTCCTGTGCAGATCTAGCAGAGCTCAGATGTTGAGCTGTGTATAACTCCCCACACCACAGCTTTCTGTGCACATTGTATAGTGACAGAACTGCTAATCAGTGCTGGGGGAGTGGTTGGACTACCCTGCACGAGCCAAGTAGTCCCGTCATGATAATCTCCTGCTGATAAAACACTGCTTGTGTTGAAACAGCAAAACACAGCCCAGTAAGGAACACATAACGTCTACTAGGTGATAGGAGCTGTAACCTCTGCACTCGGATACTACTATGTGGGTGGCCAGGTTCTTGGTAACGTGGATACTACAGGTTAGGTGTAGGCTAGATACCGTACACTTACCGTTCTGGGTGACAGCTTATGTCTCAGTGACGTCTGGGAGATATCTCATAGTCTCACAATTTCTTGAAAATGTTTTGGTGCCTATGTCAGTGTTTTTCAGTTGTTAAACTGGATTGCAGTTTATTTGCATAGTGCTGGCAAATCAGGGTTTATTGTTGTGATTATTGCAAAACCGAAGAAAAAAAGATTTTGTGATAATAGCTGCAATTCATTGAAATTTGCCCACACAGTCTGACTATATCATTTATATGGTCTCTGATGGTGGCTCAGTGGTTAGCACTGAAGCTTTGCATCACTGGGGTCTTAGGTTCTAAACCCACTAAGGACACCATTTGTAAGGAGTTTATATGCTCTCCCTGTGTTTGTGTGGATTTCCAATACCAATGGGAACAGTGATAATGTCTGTAAAATGCTGTGGAAATTAATGGTGCTTTGTAAGTAGATAAAAGTGGTATTTTCTGCACCAGAGAAACCTGCTGATGTAATATGTGCCACATCCATGACCAGCCGCATACCCCTCGAGGCGCCAGTCAGAAGTCTACTGCCATTGTGGGCTTTTTGAAAAAGTGCCAGAGCTGATGAAAGAATGTCACAAAAAAAAGTCACAAAACATTTGTAAATCTGAGCAACTCTTCGAAGCAGAAACTTTTGATGAATTGCACCCATATTTTTTTTTAAATATCTGCAGTGAGGTGCCGTGAATTGCTGACATTTTTTTTTAGGAAATATTTACCAATTTTTAGAGACCGAATTTGGTCTAACAAATCCTGTTTTGGTTGTGTGCTGCAAGGTATCCGTGTATCTAACATGCAGCCCCAGACTATGACACTTGGGTCTGTTTCTCTTACAGTTAATGTCGGTGACTACATACAAGCTGTTTTGGATAGAAATTTGGCTGAAAATATCTCCCGGGTTTTATACCCCAACGATAATGTAAGTTAAATGTTTCTTTCAATAAAAAGTTAGTCGTCTTTTTGGGCTCATACACATGATCATATTACCTACTTGTGTTGTTCAGATCCAAAATATGGTGCCTGTAATGTACCTTATACTGTACCCCTACACTCTTGTAGAGTCTGTAGGCACAATTGTATGCTATATTAAAATTATCTCTCCACCAAGAAGCCATCTTGCTTCCTAGAGTCACCTGTTAGTTATCCTATAAGTCAATATTCAAACCTTCATAAATGAGTAAAGTCAGATCAGAGTCTGACCGAAAGGATGATTTACCATCTGTAAACAGCTGTTTCAGGGCTCCTTGCCTCTCATCAGTGCTGAGCAGTGTACTGATCAGCAGGTGGAGAAGCCTTTGATGGTGGTACTGTTTCTCTCTGTGGAGACCACCAGGTTGCAAAAGGAAAATTATAGGCTATACAGTGATCCATGGGAATATGGTATTCAAAGTAGCTCTACCCCAGAAGGAAGCATGCTGTCACCCTAAGAGCAATTACTGCTGTACTTTGAAGAAGCTGTGACTAGAAGCCTTTGTTTGAGGCTGAATGTGGTGTCTCACAGAGGAACTATACCGCGGCACATTGAGGGTCTACAGTACCATAATACAGACCTGTTGGGACTCTCAGTACGACTTTACAGTGGTTTGCGCAGTTTGTAACATATTGGACCCTTTTTTAGTGAGTTCTCAGTTTAATGTATCTGACGCGTACCCTCAAATAAGAGACTAATCTGTGCCGACCTCTCCGCAGTTCTTTGAAGGCAAGGAGTTACGTCTGAAGCAGGAGTACTTTGTGGTAGCTGCCACCCTGCAGGACATTATCAGGCGGTTCAAGTCTTCCAAGTTTGGATGTCGGGACCCAGTGAGAACCTGCTTTGATACCTTCCCCGATAAGGTAAAGAACTACTATAAACTGATTGTTCAGTCAGTCACTTTGGACATTTAGTGGCACAAACTAAGGGTATGGAAAGGGAAAAATCTGCTGCAAATCCTGGAGTGTTGGCAGGAAAAACGCTGCGTAAAATACATGTGCGTTTGATGCATTTTCAGCAGCAGATGGAAGGAAGGGAGACACAGTCATTACTAGTGGGTAGGCGGAGCCCACATAGGATAGAACACCTCAGATTAAAAAAGAGTGTTGTCCGGCCCCTCCAGCTTGGGCTCCTCCTACTCCAGCTCTCCAGTCTAAAATTTGAGGTCACAGAGGATGGTCGCTGCTGGAAGCAGCTCCTCAGAAAATTTTTTTTTTTTTATCGGACAGAGACTTGGACCCCCGTGGTCTTGAGGTCTCAGGGGTCTCAGCGCTGCTGGACCCCCACCCCTCCCTTGGCGGATCTGCATTACCCTTTGAGAGAGGTCCCTGCAGAACCCTGCCGGCCCCGGGGGATGAGGGATGCTTCCCTGGCGGGGACGCAAACCGCGCATCTGGGGTCACTGCGTTCTCCGCCCTGGGGGGAAGCTTGGGCACAGCGCCACAAATCCCTGGGGGTCCCTGTGGCGCTCAGCTGGGTGAGTACTCAGCATGTTAATGTGTTTTGAGTGCTTCAGCGGCTGCTGCGGCAGCCGCTGCTACATGTTTTCAGGTGGTGACTTGTGTTTTTTTGTCCGCAGGTGGAGGCCTGCAGGACATGGAAGCGGGGCAGGAGCGGAGAGCGGAGGAGTCGCGCGCGCTTTTTTTGAAGCCGGCGGGGGGCGTGGCTTCGCGCCTTCCCGGTCTTTCGCGGGCAGGAAGCTCTCTGAGCGCGCGCTTTCTCCTGCCCCTCCTCTTCCGGTTTCTCTCTCCTCACAGCGCGGCGGCCATTACTGAGGCCTCCATCGGGCTCCTCACTCTCCTCTCCTCCCGATAGACCGAAGGAACACTGCACCGCGGCCAGCTGGGTGAGTCGCTTCTGCCTGTCAGGGCAGAAGCTTAACCCCTCACCCCCTCAGCGCAGGGCACCTTTCTGAGGCACAATAAGGTGACAGACTGTGCTGTCCTGCAGCTATTACCTCATATAGAGGTCTCTTTTTTTGTCTGGGGCTCGCACATCCTTTTCATTTCACAGAGGTTGTGGGGAGTCTGCGACATTAACCCCTTATTAGGCGGTTATCCCTTAATTGGGGGTCAGCTGGGGTAGCTCTCTTTTTAAGAGCTTTAACCCTTCAGCTTTCTTTTAAGAAACCACACTGTCCTACTTACTGACAGGTTTATCCTGCCATACACTGTGTGAGGGCATGTCAGATCAGGGTCCAGGAGGTGTGGACCGTCTCCCAGGTCCGCTACAGGATCAGTCTCGCGTGTCTGACACGCAGGAGTCCTCGACGGCGTCAAGCGCAGCGGTCGGGGGTTTCGGTGATGGGGCAGTGGTCAAAATGGAGGCCCTCACTCGTTCTATTGATGGCCTGTCTGACCTTCTAGGTTATTGGGTGTCAGCTAGATCCTCTCATGGCAGGAAGCGCCACAGGCCGGTACTGCCCTCCCCGCGCAGCGACTCGGAGATCTCTGTTATGGAGGGTTCCCCTTCAAGCTCAGATGGGGAGATGTCCGATTCGGATAAGGAGGATCGGCAGGGGCACTCTGCCTCTTTTTTGGGCCGTGCAGAGGCTTTTATTGGAGCCATGAGGGAGGCGTTACAGTTTCCGGAGGAGGTAACTAGACGTCCTGGTAAGTCGGCCCGGATGTTTCAGGAGTCGCATAGGTCGCGCTTGGCATTACCATCTCTGGATGAGCTTAATGGGGCAGTGGAGAAGGAACGCCTGTGTCCAGATAAACGTTTTCAGGGGACACGGTTTTTTGAGGCACTGTATCCGTGTTCCACGGAGTTGATTGATAATTGGATTCCTTCTCCTGAAGTGGATGTCCCTTTATCCCAACTTAGCAAATCCTCATTACTGCCTGTTAAAGGGAAGGCGAGTCTGCAGGATCCGCTGGACAGAAAAACGGAGATGGCGGCGAAATCCATCTACGAGGCCGCGGGTCATGGATTCAGAGCGGTGCTAGGATCCATGTGTGCTTGTAAAGCTTCCCTAAGCTGGTTGGACCGTCTACGGACGGCGTGGCAGGATGGATCCCCGCTATCCGAGGTAGATGGGCTTTTCAAGTTGTTGGAGGATGCGGCCCGATATGGCAGTGATGCAGGTTTGGATACCGCGTCACTGCTGTCCAGGGCGCAATCCTCGGCGGTCACAGTCAGAAGAGCACTGTGGCTCAGACAGTGGACCGGGGACGCGGTTTCCAAGCAAGGTTTGCTATCTTTAGCTTACAAGGGTGGTCAGTTATTTGGATCTGACCTCACGGAGCTGATTGTCAAGGCAAAGGCAAAAGAAGCGGCCTTACCACAGCGAAGAACTGTGGCTTCTGCGTCGGGCAGGCCTAGTGCCGGTAGTAGTCGGCGGCCCTTTCGGTCCAGGGGACGGTCCGGTCAGCCCTCTTGGGGATCGGGTCGTCCCTCTTTTTCAGGAAAAAAGGCTTCTCAGAAATCCCGCACTCCCTGGAAACAGAGCTTCCGTCAAGACAAGCGGGAAGCTGACAAAAAGCCCGCTAAGGCGGACTGACGCCAGGTTTTCTCTCGAGGGCTCTCGAGTGGGGGGTCGCCTGCTCCAATTCGAATCGACTTGGGCGTCCCGCGTTTCGGACGCCTGGGTGACGCGGGTTGTGTCAGCAGGCTACTTCATAGAGTTTCTTTCTCGACCCCCGGACAGGTTTTGTCGATCTCGCATTCCGAAAGAGACCGAGCTAGTTGCCGCTCTACGGCAGGAGGTCGATTCCCTTCTGCAGAAGGGTGTGGTGGTACCGGTTCCGCCGGAGGACCGGGGAAGAGGGTTTTATTCAAACCTCTTTGTGGTCCCCAAAAAGGAGGACAAATTTCGCCCCATTCTGGATCTCAAAAGATTGAATCGGCATGTCCGCACCCGGAAATTCCGCATGGAGTCGCTTCGCTCTGTTGTGGCGGCCCTGTCGCAGAACGACTTTTTGGTGTCAATCGACATTCGCGACGCTTATTTGCATGTTCCTGTCGGAAGGGCCCACCAACGCTTCCTTCGTTTTGCCATAGGTCAGGACCATTTCCAGTTTGTGGCCCTACCATTCGGGTTGGCCTCGGCGCCCAGAGTTTTTACAAAAATTCTGGCACCTCTCATGGCGATCCTTCGAAGACAGGGGGTTACGGTTCTTCCCTACCTGGACGACCTTTTGATTGTGGCGTCCTCAAAGGAGGAGGCGGTGACGGCTCGCAATCTATCCCTTCAGCTCCTGGAGGACTTCGGGTGGCTAGTCAATTGGAAGAAGTCGTCTCTGGAACCGTCGCAGTCAATCCTGTTTTTGGGGATGCATTTCGACACGGTACGAGCAGTGGTGTCCCTGCCTCCAGACAAGCAAGCAAGTCTTCTTCGACATGTACAGGTTATGAAGTCTTCGACAGCAATGTCCCTTCGAAGGTGTATGCGCCTTTTGGGTTTGATGGTGGCGTCAATGGAGGCACTTCCGTTTGCCCAATTTCATTCCAGGACTCTCCAAATGCTCATTCTGAACCGTTGGGATCGATCACAGGCTTCGCTGGATCGCAGTGTCATCATCTCCCACAGGGTGCGAGAGTCTCTAGAATGGTGGTTACGTCCGGAAGCGTTATCCCTGGGGAAGTCCTTCCTCCTTCCGAGGTGGTCGGTTATAACCACCGATGCCAGCCTGTCAGGCTGGGGGGGTGTCTGGAACGATCTCTGGATTCAGGGAGTATGGTCGTCGGAAGAGTCTGTCCTGCCGATCAACATCCTGGAATTGAGGGCGATTTTCCTTTGCCTTCAACACTGGACGGTCCCTTTAAACGGTCTGCCAGTCCGAGTGCAGACAGACAACGCGACGGCGGTCGCGTATATCAATCATCAAGGTGGAACGAAGAGCTCCAGGCTCATGATGGAAGTGTCTCGGATCCTGGTATGGGCCGAGGCCAAGGTGCCAGCCATCTCTGCGATTCACATTCCGGGAGTTCAGAATATCACGGCGGACTTCCTCAGTCGCGAGAAGGTGGATCCCGGAGAATGGAGTCTTCACCCAGAAATTTTTGCACAGCTGTGCTCCCGTTGGGGAACTCCTCAAGTGGATTTGATGGCATCAATGTTCAACACCAAGTTACCGACGTTCATGTCCAGGTACAAGGACCCGAAGGCTGTGGCGGTGGATGCTCTGGTGGCTCCGTGGGACCAATTCGAGCTAATCTATGTGTTCCCGCCGATATCCTTACTTCCTCTGGTGTTGCGTCGGATCAGACTGGAAAGAGTCTCGGCTATGTTAGTAGCCCCAGACTGGCCAAGGAGGACGTGGTTCTCGACGCTGGTGTCGCTTCTGGCTGCGCCTCCACTTCCTCTCCCTCTTCGCCCGGACCTGTTAACCCAAGGGCCCGTTCGTCATCCGGACCTGAAGTCTCTGCGTTTGACGGCGTGGCTCTTGAGACCGAAATCTTGACTCGTCAAGGTTTTTCAGCCGAAGTCATTGCCACTCTGCGAGCTGCCAGGGGTCCTGCCACTACTAGGATCTATCACAAGACTTGGGAGGCCTTCTTTTCATGGTGTTCGGGTTCTTCAAGGAACCCGAGGATTTTTTCCATTCCCAATTTGTTGGCCTTTTTGCAGTATGGCCTGGACAAGGGTTTGGCAGTTAGCACTCTGAGGGGTCAGGTTTCTGCTTTGTCCTTGCTGTTTCGGAAGGCTATCGCCTCGCGTAGGGACGTTCGTTCCTTTTTTCGCGGGGTAACCCGTCAGTTTCCGCCGCGGAAGGCGCTTGTGTCCCCTTGGCGGCTCAATCTGGTCTTGGAGGCTCTTCAACATGGGCCTTTTGAGCCTATGGACTCTGTTAGCCTTTCTTTGCTTTCTTGGAAGGTTGCCTTTTTAGTGGCAGTCACCTCTTTGAGAAGGGTTTCTGAACTGGCGGCTCTTTCTTGCTCGCCTCCTTTTCTGGAGTTTCTCCCGGATCGCGTGGTGCTTCGCACACGGGGCGACTTTCTACCTAAGGTGGTGTCACAATTTCATGTTAACCAGGATATTGTGTTGCCCTCGCTCTGTCCGGAACCGAGGAATGCGAAGGAACGGGCCTTGCACGCATTGGATTTAGTGCGGGCTTTGAAGTTCTATTTGTCTATTACTCAAGGTTTTCGGAAATCGGACTCTCTGTTTGTGATTCCAGCAGGTCGTCGGCGTGGTCAACGAGCTTCCAAGGACACTATAGCTCGATGGATTCGGTCGGCCATTTTAGAGGCTTACCGACTCAAGGGCGAATCTTGTCCAATTAAGATTCGAGCTCACTCCACGAGAGCTGTGGGTTCATCGTGGGCTTTTCATCAAGGGGCCTCGGCAGCTCAACTCTGCCGGGCGGCTACCTGGCTCTCCGTCCACACTTTTACAAAGTTTTATAAGGTGGACGTCAGTGCTTCCGCTGATGCAGCCTTAGGACGTAGGGTCCTGCAGGCGGCTGTAGTTTAAGTTATCGTTAACTTGTATTTAGCGCTAGTTGCGCATTTTTTCTAGGTTGTTGGGATTCTGCCTTTGTTGGTTTTTTCCCACCCTTAATTTTTGGACTGCTTTGGGACGTCCCACTAGTAATGACTGTGTCTCCCTTCCTTCCATCTGCTGCTGAAAGACGGATTTTGGTAAGACCTTACCTGTAAAATCCTTTTCAGCGAGGGAAGGAAGGGAGACACAGCTCCCTCCCATGGCAGAAGTGTGTTGTTGTGTTTTCAGATGCAGCGTGACCCTTCTCTGATAGCGTTTATCTGGGCTGAGGTCGGCGCGCTAAGGCTCTGTTCCAGCATTGCCAGCTCATCGCAGTGGTCAGGTCCAGTGAGTAGTACCTGGGACTGTGTGGTTTTTTCTGTTATATGCATAACCTGTCTCTTGTTTTTTCTCTGAAGTTCTTCAGAAGGGGTTATGTTGCTCCGCTGGTGATATTTGCTCTTCCTTAGCTTGTGTACGGACTGGAGAGCTGGAGTAGGAGGAGCCCAAGCTGGAGGGGCCGGACAACACTCTTTTTTAATCTGAGGTGTTCTATCCTATGTGGGCTCCGCCTACCCACTAGTAATGACTGTCTCCCTTCCTTCCCTCGCTGAAAAGGATTTTACAGGTAAGGTCTTACCAAAATCCGTCTTTTTTGCCCATTGTTTGAATGTGTGAAAAATGACAACAGGTGCAGACGTCATATTTTCGGTCTGAGTGTGATCCGATAAAACATTGGACCCGGACTAATGTTAGTCTATGGGGTCATGCACGTTTGATTTTTTTTTTTTTTTATCAGTATCTGTCCGAGGAAAAAGAAATCGCTGCATACCTGAATTTGATACAATATCGGCCATACAAGTCAATGAGTGCCTGAAAAACATCATGCTGCACTCAGATGACATCTGAATGCAGTCCGATTTCCACGGATTGACAGACTGGAGAAGATGGAGATTTTTTTTTTCTCTATCTTCTCCTCATCCGAGAGAATTGGATCACACTGTGCTCACACTGATCAGAGTGTCATTTGTATAATTGTCCCAATTCTTTCGGATGAGACTATCTGCGGCCGTCAGCCCCTGCCCTAACGGTCAGTTATGTATTGTACCTACGAGATTCTAACTGATGGCAGTCTGAACCGGTACGTAAAATATATTCTTAGGTTTCAGAGCTTAACCTGTCTGACTTTATTTTTGTTCCTCAGGTTGCTATACAATTGAATGACACCCACCCTGCACTTGCTATTCCTGAGCTCATGAGGATCCTAGTAGACGTGGAGGGCATGGAGTGGGATAAGGTGAGGCAACACACCATATTGCTGCAGAATCCTTCCATAAATATGACTTCTATAAAGACTGTGTAGTAAATGGTTACATGTAGTCTTAAATGCTTGTATTTTTGACTAAAAGTCATTTGTGTAATTAAGTTTCATTAAAAATGTTGCACCGTTTCCCTTCTATAAGACTGTGTTGCACTGGCTATTGCTGGCCGCAGAATGACTTACCCGAGGATCCATCAGTGAGGCCGTTCTTCTCGGCTGATTTATGATTATAGACCACATCAAAGTTGAATGTGCAGAGAAACAAAGGGCTTGTAAAAGCCAAATGATGCAACATTTTTAATACACCCAAATTAGCAAAATATTTTTTTGTGGGTTTTTTTTTTGCACAAAAAGAAAATCCCCAGAGATGGACAGTTTCTGCATTAGGCTCCAGTTCATCTAGCACTCAGCAGCTGTATTAATTGGTATAGTCAAATTTATTATCAGCGTGGTATTCTGCAGAATCCACTGAAAACCTGGAAAAATGAGAAATGTGTACAAATACTTTTTTTTGTGATTATAAGTAAAATAAAATGAAAGCATAATGGAGGGTTAGGCTTCCTGTCCGAATTAAAAGGGTATTACCATCTCGGACATATATGGCGTAGCTACAAACATGCCATAAATGTCTGATAGATTTAGAACCAATATAAAAACATCACCTGTCTGCTGTCAGGAATGAAGCGGTGGCTCCATCTCTCCATTCACTTCTGTGTTCAGTTCCGAATATGGCAGAACATTTTCAAGAAAACAATCCCTATTTAAATTGTAGCCAGTCTGCCAATAGGTTAAAGGGGTATTCCCATCTCCAAGATCCTATCCCTATATGTAGTAGGTGTAATAATAACATTAGCAAATACCTCCAATTAAAAATGTAGTATAGTTCTTCTAATAAGCTATGTCGCTTACCCCGTGTGCAGAGCAAAGTAGTAACTTTTGTATCCATGGTTACTACCACTCATATAGTGACAGTTGGTTGTAAGTGGTCGTAACTACGAATTTCTAAACTACTGCAATGCACTGCACATGGGGTAAGCGACATAGTGAATCGGAAGAACTATACTACATTTCTAATTGGAGGTATTTGTTAATATTATTATTAATTACACCTACTACACATTGGCATAGGATCTTAGAGATGGGAATACCCCTTTAAATATTACAAGTGCAATTTCCGAAACAGTGGCAACCAAATTCATAATGGAGGGAGGCCATTACCCTACTGTAAGCCAAGTCGTGATACAACTCCTTTCAATTCTTACTGCAGCTACCACTAGAGGGAGCATAGAGGGCTGCTGCATACATACATATATACATACAGATCAATAATAAAAAAAAAATGCCGTAAATGTATAAGTGCCCCCTAGTGGCACTCAGAGGCAGTACACATTAATAATTTACCTTTGTGCTTGTGCAGAGGATTTTCTGCTGTTTGAAAGAGAGTCAGAACTTCCATGACTATAAAAGTAATATTGGACCTAATAATCTTATGGTAAAAAGGGACGACATTCTCTTTTTAGGCTTCTATATTTTTATTATTTGTATTATATATTTCTTTAGGCTTTTACACCCTGATTGGCCATACAGTTGGTAGTATAAATCCAAAAAAGAAAAAGAGATGTACCTATGGTTGATTTATTATAAATAGAATAGTGCATGCTAAAACCCTTCAATATTTTAAGCTATAAAAAAAATAGGAATCCATTATTAATGTTGCCTGTCTCTTTCACATGGTGTACTCTTCTCCAGTGTATAATAATCTGTGCTCCTTCCTCCAGGCCTGGGACGTAACAAAGAGGACCTGTGCGTATACCAACCACACCGTGCTGCCCGAGGCTCTGGAGCGTTGGCCGGTTCACTTGTTTGAGAAGCTGCTGCCCCGCCACCTGGAGATCATCTATGCAATCAATCAGAAGCACCTAGATGTAAGGGCTCCTGGGTTGTCCTTGGGTAACAAATAGGTTTATTCGCTTTTAGAATAATGTCTAAGAAATAATCTTTCTGCCCGTACATTTGTAGGAAGTGTTAGCCTTTTATCCTGGGGATATGGAACGTCTGCGAAGGATGTCCGTCATCGAAGAAGGCGACTGTAAGAGGATAAACATGGCTCATTTGTGTGTGATCGGATCTCATGCTGTCAATGGAGTGGCTCGGATCCACTCTGAGATAGTAAAGAACTCGGTGTAAGTACTTGGCGCAGTCACTACATTATTTACAGGCTCTGGGTACATTTAAACATCTTCTATTGTGGATCTGAGACATGTCAGGAGAGGTTGACTGTAGAGGTCCTCGGTCCTAGTTCCAATTTTGATGGTCTCAGTTTATGGATCTTTATTGATAACATTTCATGACATGTCATGTTTAAAAGTCTAAAGCCCCTCATATAGTATAGATAACTGTCAGCCAAGCAGTGGATATCTCAACAGACTCCCATATACAGGAGCGCTCCTGTGTTCTGTATCAGAGAGCCATTGCCAGACTTTTCTAGCGACAGATTATCTCTTCTAGAACAAAACAATCGTCAGTCCATAGACCTTAGATAGCTATTGGCTGAATGCCTGTTCATTCCGGTTCCACTCTACACAGAATTCATATGTTTTCAATGGGGGAGAGAGAAGCTGCAGAAGTGTCTCTGCAGGGAGTAAAAAGGATCTGGTGTGTGAATGCAAAAGGATCTGGTGTGTGAATGCAAACTACCTTATTGTCTCTTATCCAACATCATCTGTCTGTGGAGACTCGGAGGTTCCAATACACATTAAGGGATCGTCTGGTCTTGCCAAGATCCACAGGCTTTAAAAGAGAACTGTACTTTCAACAAACTTTGCATAAATAAATAGAACATGTGATTATGAGAAACTTTGTAATGCATCTCATTAGGGAAGTCTACATCTTTCTCCACTTATCAGCCACTTCTTCCCTTCCGGAGGTGCAGAGTGAGAAAACCAGCAGATGGAGACACTGAAAGATTGTGCTATGCTCTCTAACAAGCCTTTTACCCCACCCAAAAGCTGGATTCATATCTATATTGCTCAGTACAGCTATATAACTTCCTCCATGCTTTTGCTGTTTCTCTCTATGTTCTAACTAAATAATGAAAAGCAGGAATCCAACTGTGTGTGCTGTGCTGTGTATAGGAGACATCGCTGCAGCTAGTCTCCTCTCACCAGCTCAGAGTGGATTGCATATTAAGAGATAGAGGCTGGAGAGGGGAAAACTAGAGAAAATGCAGAATGCTAGTAAAATAATGACCAGATGTAGTGTTATTTCTCATATACACTTTGGACAGCTTATTCTGAAAAGTGACCTCTACAGTTATTCTAAGGTTCATTTTCCAACATTCACTTCCGATGTATTAAACTATGTGACATTAGAATGGCATACATTGCCATTTGGTATATGTACAGTACAGACCAAAGGTTTGGACACACCTCATTTAAAGATTTTTCTGTATTTTCATGACCATGAAAATTGTACACTCACACTGAAGACATCAGAAGTATGAATTAACACATGTGGAATTATATACTTAACAAAAAAGTGTGAAACAACTGAAAATATGTCTTATATTCTCGGTTCTTCAAAGTAGCCACCTTTTGCTTTGATGACTGCTTTGCACACTCTTGGCATTCTCTTGATGAGCTTCAAGAGGTAGTCACCGGAAATGGTTTTCACTTCACAGGTGTGCCCTGTCAGGTTTAATAAGTGGAATTTCTTGCCTTATAAATTGGGGTTGGGACCATCAGTTGTGTTGTGCAGAAGACAGGTGGATACACAGCTGATAGTCCTACTGAATAGACTGTTAGAATTTGTATTATGGCAAGAAAAAAGCAACTAAGTAAAGAAAAACGAGTGGCCATCATTACTTTAAGAAATGAAGGTCAGTCAGTCCGAAAAATTGGGCAAACTTTGAAAGTGTCCCCAAGTGCAGTTGCAAAAACCATCAAGCGCTACAAAGAAACTGGCTAACATGAGGACCGCCCCAGGAAAGGAAGACCAAGAGTCACCTCTGCTTCTGAGGATAAGTTTATCCGAGTCACCAGCCTCAGAAATCGCAGGTTAACAGCAGCTCAGATTAGAGACCAGGTCAATGCCACACATAGTTCTAGCAGCAGAGACATCTCTTCAACAACTGTTAAGAGGAGACTTTGTGCAGCAGGCCTTCATGGTAAAATAGCTGCTAGGAAACCACTGCTAAGGACAGGCAACAAGCAGAAGAGACTTGTTTGGGCTAAAGAACACAAGGAATGGACATTAGACCAGTGGAAATCTGTGCTTTGGTCTGATGAGTCCAAATTTGAGATCTTTGGTTCCAACCACCGTGTCTTTGTGCGACGCAGAAAAGGTGAACGGATGGACTCTACATGCCTGGTTCCCACCGTGAAGCATGGAGGAGGAGGTGTGATGGTGTGGGGGTGCTTTGCTGGTGACACTGTTGGGGATTTATTCAAAATTGAAGGCATACTGAACCAGCATGGCTACCACAGAATCTTGCAGCGGCATGCTATTCCATCCGGTTTGCGTTTAGTTGGACCATCATTTATTTTTCAACAGGACAATGACCCCAAACACACCTCCAGGCTGTATAAGGGCTATTTGACCAAGAGGAAGAGTGATGTGGTGCTACGCTAGATGACCTGGCCTCCACAGTCACCAGACGTGAACCCAATCGAGATGGTTTGGGGTGAGCTGGACCGCAGAGTGAAGGCAAAAGGGCCAACAAGTGCTAAGCATCTCTGGGAACTCCTTCAAGATTGTTGGAAGACCATTTCTGGTGACTACGTCTTGAAGCTCATCAAGAGAATGCCAAGAGTGTGCAAAGCAGTCATCAAAGCAAAAGGTGGCTACTTTGAAGAACCTAGAATATAAGACATATTTTCAGTTGTTTCACACTTTTTTGTTAAGTATATAATTCCACATGTGTTAATTCATAGTTTTGATGCCTTCAGTGTGAATGTACAATTTTCATAGTCATGAAAATACAGAAAAATCTTTACATGAGAAGGTGTGTCCAAACTTTTGGTCTGTACTGTATATGTTTGCTTTTTTTTTTTTTTTTTACCGAAGGCCTCTGTATAAAGTAGGTAGCTGAGCACACAATAAATATTGTCCTGATGGAGGGATAAAGGACACTCTTTTGGGGCTTATGGATTTTTTTTACGTATACCCTGGGAGCCTTTCTGGCATATATGTCGCCCATACACTGCAAATACAATGTGCATGCTACCTAATTGTATTATTATGAAAGCTTACCACATAGTAAGTAGCTCCACAAAATAATACAATTCATCACAAAGGTTCTCTACTTGTTCTACTTGTGAACTATAAACTTTTCTTACATGATATATCCAATACCAGAGATGAGTTAATTGCTGTGATCTTTAATTAAAATCTATTTACAACTCTCCCGAAACCGAAATTAATTTGGTATAACATGTCATTCTGACACCAGCAGCTAATACATCTTGATTTGTTTTTATGTTATAGCTTCAAGGATTTCTATGACATTGAACCGCATAAATTTCAGAATAAGACAAATGGCATCACTCCGAGGAGATGGCTGATGCTGTGCAACCCCGGCCTAGCAGACATCATTGCGGAGGTAAAGTGCCCCCTAGTGGTGGCAGTATGAGGGCAACCTAAAGAACCCAACTACCTAAAACATTA
Source organism: Phyllobates terribilis (assembly GCF_046119375.1). Taxonomy (NCBI): domain Eukaryota; kingdom Metazoa; phylum Chordata; class Amphibia; order Anura; family Dendrobatidae; genus Phyllobates; species Phyllobates terribilis. The sequence goes on from NW_027362763.1 coordinate 847,723,775, forward strand.
TATGTATGAATATACACCTCTTGTACTTTAGTCTTTTTTTTTATATTTTGTAACTCGTTTATTTCATTTGTTGAATTTGTAGCATATTGTTATATTGACTAATGGTATGGGGTCTTCATGGTTCAGTTTTGTGAAGCCTGACTGCTAGTGTTAAGGCCCCGTCACACTTAGCGACGCTGCAACGATCCCGACAACGATACGACCTGTCAGGGATCGTTGCTGCGTCGCTATGTGGTCGCTGGTGAGCTGTCAAACAGGCAGGCTCACCCAACGATCAGGGGAGCAGCGACATCGTGGAAAGAATCTTTCCACGATGTCCTGCTCCTGGTTACCAGCCTGCTGAAGCAGGAGCAGGCTGGTAACCATGGTAAACATCGGGTTACTAGGGGCACATGCGCACCTAGTAACCCGCTGTTTATCATGGTTACCACTCTGCTACGGTGAGCGGGAGGTTACCGTTCACTTTATCATGGTTACGAGCCTGCTAAACAGCGGGTTACTAAGTGCGCGTGTGCCCCTAGTAACCCGATGTTTATCATGGTTACCAGCCTGATCGCTGCTCCCGCTGGTCACACACAGTGATGTGTGCTGACCAGTGGGAGGGCAACGACCAAAAAATGGTCCAGGACACTTTGCAGCGATCAGCGACCTCACAGCAGGGGCCTGATCACTGCAAAGTATCACACATAGTGACATCGCTGGGTGACGTCGCTGTTGCGTCACCAAAACCGTGACACAGCAGCGATCTCACTAGCGATCTTGCTATGTGAGACGGGGGCTTTAGACAGATGCAAATTTTTGGGGACCTTTAAAAAAAGTTGCACCTAAAGAGTATATAGTGACTTAATTTATGCCTATGGGAGTTACAGAACAACCAAGCAATGGGAGACGCCTGTACTTGCAAGATGAGAAACCCCTTTTAATTTTCTGTGTCTTGGTTCTACATACAGTGGTGATTTGTGCCACACCTAAAGAGGTTGATGGCCGATCATTAGGATTGTTCATCAATATCTGATTGATGGGGCTGCGACACCCGGCTCCCACAATCAGCTTTTCCCAGCGGCAGCCAGAAGTGTTCAGTTGTGGAGCTGCACAGCTCTGTCAGCGGTATAGTACTGCACATCCTTTTCCAATCATTAGGAGACTTTAGGTGACATTAGGTGGCCAGGTACACACCGCCGGGAACAGCTGCAAGGCGTCACACTGCCACTGATCAGATATTGATGACCTGCCCTAAGGATAATCCATCAACATAAAAGTCCTGGACAACCCCTTTAACTAAAGGTTGGATTTCCTAATGATATAAGCTAAATATTTTTCTCTTCCGCTACAGAAAATTGGTGAAGATTTTGTGACTGACTTGAGCCAGCTGAGAAAATTATTGGATTTTGTAAATGACGAGAGTTTTGTGCATGACATAGCCAAAGTCAAGCAGGTACGTAGTCTGGGGTTGTGGGTGTTCATTCGATTATTTGCATCTTGTTAAAAGACAACAAATAGGATATATTATCCTATCCCAGGGCCATACACTACATTCAGTGTCCCCCAGTCTGTAGCAGAGGATGAGCCTCATATACGCTTTCCCAGTTAATGAAGAAAAATAGCTAACTGAGCGCGCTCATCTGTTATGTGCATGTCTCACTCACTGAAACAAGGAGCCATTTAAATTGGTCTATTATAATACAACGGACAACTCTGCAAGTAAGTAATCGAGTTAAGGGCTGCAGTGAGAGTCCGGAGGGCCATATGCGACCACTAGGCTTCCAGTTGGCCACAAGTCGTCGATTATACACAATATTCTGTCCATTACCTGAGGAATTTAAACATTTTACCCTATTGTTTTTTACTTCTTTTTTTCCTGATATTACCTGAGCCTGCTGCTCCATATACATGGACAGTCATAAGTAGTGAACATATCCTCATTTACTAACTTTCTGCAATGTTCCATCACTTTTTACAATATAACATGTGCGATATTGCAAATTGTACAAAAGTTTAACTTCTAGCATTATGCTTACGAAAAGTTAGTGTGCTTCACCAAGAGGGGCCACACTTAACTTTTAGACAATTTATTACACCTAAATCCAGATAATGACACAATTGTTTGAGCAAATCTGCACTTGCTCATAGCAGGCTTAGAATTCATTTTCTTAATTTAGGACAGTCACCAAATTTATTAAGAGGTGTGCGACTTTTCATATATTTGTGCCAGTTTACTCTAATAATCTTTTTTTTTTCTTTAAGCTTTGATATGAAACGTCAGTGTTATTTCTTCTGCCCTATTTGATAAAACTCCCCCACCCCTCCCCCAATTAATAGGAATTCAGCAGCCAGGCATGGTGTGAGTAGTTGGCATCCATCAGATTGTCTACTTCTTTTGATTTATGAAGTTTTCACAGTTTAGCCTGAAAACAGCTTTCCTTTCAGTATTCTCCTATAGAGGTCTTCTTCTCCACTAATGAACTTGGTGTTTTTCCAATTACCAGGAGAATAAGCTGAAGTTTGCCGCCTACCTGGAAAATGAATACAAAGTGAAAATTAACCCTTCATCCTTGTTTGATGTACAAGTCAAGAGAATTCATGAGTACAAAAGGCAGATACTGAATTGTTTACACATTGTTACCCTGTATAACAGTAAGTATCCTAGCTTATATCCTAGCTTACTAGTGACTACATTCCCAATAAGCCCCTCAGGAGCTGCCTGTCAGGGATTCCAACACACATGGAGGGACACTGGGGAGATCACGCGATATCTCACCGTGCCATCACGCTGTCAGTATTTCGTCCGGAATCGCGAGCACACAATCCAGACTACTCTCTACATGGATATCGGCAAGCGACCAGTGAGCGTTTGGTGTCACACCTCTGGGCTCCAAAGCCTGGAATCCGTGTTTACACCCTCTGTACTGTCACTGTCAGCTTCACGATAGCCCAATTATTATTATTCTCTGCCACCACCGGCCGAGTTTGAAATATAATACAGGCCTGGCTGGATGCCTGCGTTTTGGTAGCGTATATGGCTTCGGGGAAGGGAACGATTACAGAACAAAAGAAACAGAACTATTAAATTGTATATTTAATCCAAAAGGGAGGCAGTGTTTAAAAAAATATATACAAGGATGTTACAAAGAAGACATTAAAATTACATAAGCAGTTACATAAAATAAACAGGATAAAAAGGTGAAACTTACACTATAAAGTTCGCTGCGACGACTCGGCATAGGTGGAGGAGGGGCTCCCCAGTTTGATTATGCTGTTATCAAACAGGACCCGTTGCTTATAATTTTTATTCCCCCCTGGCAATGAGTGCTTCTGTAATGTCCATGAGTTCTCTTATACCTAAGGGGAGATTTACCCACACGCCCCTTGTGTTGACATCATGTGGGCTGGTCTCCAGCCTGTACATTTTTATTAAAAACGCTAACTTCTCCAATAACTTTTTAATTTTATTTTATCTTCAGTTAGAGACCGCACAGTTGCAGTCTGCTATTCTGGTGTTTTTGCGCTACAGCTCTATGTAGCGTTTTTCAGCAACAGAAAAAATATCCCTATCATTCCCTTGCTGATTTTACCTCTAAAAATATGGGTTCCCTTATTGCTGTACGCATGGAACTTACAATATTTCATATTTCGTTTTGTAGTCGGATTGTCTGGAGATTTCTTTGTTAAGCTCAGGAAAGCAACTTTCCCAGTTACAAGCAAATTAGTGCAATCCTGCCAGTAATTACCCCCCTGCGTGTGCCAAGGACAAGAGCTCACATCTTAACACAGTTTGGTGACACCTCTTGGCTGTCATTTGTTTGTGTAAGGGCTTTTGGCTGTGGGCGATAATTTGCAGGAAGATACTGTATATTTTCATGGAGACAGCTCTCAAAAGATGGATAAGGGAGGGGGGTGAAGAAAAGGCCTGAGAGAAATGGCCAATATCTATGTCAGACTTTCAATATCCCTCAATATCTCCCTGACACGGCCTCATGGCAATTTTACAATTGGATTAAGACAAATGCTCGAATGCGATAAAGCATATCATAAAATCCCTCTATGTGCACCCATGTGAAATCAGAGGATTAGGGGGTGCTAATTTTGGAATTTGTGATGCCAGTCTAAATACAACCATGACCTAAAACACCAGGTACGGGAACATAAATAAGGAACAAGATAATGTGAACTTTACAGTGGCAAACTTTTGGAATTTATCTCACTTTTTATGTGGAATTAGTTGGTGTAATAAAACCATATGTTCTGCCTACTAATGCTCAAATAAGTCAGTCCATGGTATTCCAATCAGCATTTCTATGAATGCTGGTAATTTCCAGGAATGCTTCTTTCTGAAAATCGTCCAGTGTAAACAGGCTGCTGATCAACCGTCGAACAAACAAAATGCTCTTCTGTTGGGTGAAATGATTTTTAAGCATGCTTAAAAAAATCAACGTTCTCGGCAGCAGATCGTTAGCGAAGATAAAACAATAGGCAGAAGAAAGGAAGTAAAATATAACTGAAGGTCCAATAAAATTGTTGTAAAAGTACCTTTAATCTAGAAATTAGATTTTATCACTTTATGTGGGTGACATTTCTTAATATCTTAGCTAATCTGCTGGTTTTAAATAGTCGTAAACTTCATCCCTTGTGGTCAGAGTAACCATGGGTGAACATTCAATTTACACCACATCTTCATAAGGAATGTAGCTGATTCAGAAATATTTTTTATGGAGGCACGGCTGTATTTATCCAGGATGATTCCCAGGGAAGGATGATACTTACTCCAGTTGTATAATAGGAGAAGTAAAAAAAAATACAAAAATTCTTGACTTAAAAAAATAAATCACCCAACAAAAAAATTGATTACGGTCATATGACTTAATAATGTGAGCTTTTCATGACACATTGACAATTTTCCAGGAATCAAGAAAGATCCGTCCAAAACCTTTGTGCCAAGGACAGTTATGATCGGAGGAAAGGTATAGTATCATATATCTCATCTATAAATCTGTTATCTGGTTTATTATGATTGTGTCATTCATCGATGTTGTAGACTATTTTTGAAAATCCCATTTGGCTCACGTTCTCTTATTAGGGGTGAATGAGCGCTAGGAGTCCCATTTTTTTCAATAAATAGCCATAATGATAAATTATCATTTACGTTCATGATTATTAGAGAACTTTTCTGTGTGTGTTATTATCGAACTTCTCCATGTTTTACAGGCAGCTCCTGGATATCACATGGCAAAAATGATCATCAAATTAATTACATCTGTTGCAAACATTGTGAACAATGACCCAGTCGTGGGAGATAGACTGAAGGTTATATATTTGGAGAACTACAGAGTGTCTCTGGCAGAGAAGGGTAAGTTTTATGGTGACTCAAATATTACACGTTGGTTAGAGTTATATATGCAGAGGATTCACAGATGGATGGATTTTATGAATACCAATGTATAGATATACATCACACATAGGCTCCCATGTTAAAAAAGAAAGTGCACTGTGTAATACAGTAGTGTTCAAAATAATAGCAGTCCAATATGAATAACCAGATTAATCACTGTTTTTGGTATAAATTACCACATGTCAAACAATTTACCAGTTGGTGCAGTAGATTCTAAGAAAACCAACAGACGCAGCATTCATGATCTACATGTTTTTGAGTCTGTGTATTTGAATAATTAATTGAAAGGGGCTGTGTTCAAAATAATAGCAGCGTGGAGTTCAATTAGAGAGGTCAATCAGTCTGTGAAGAAACAGGTGTGGATCAGGTGGCCCTTATTTAAGGATGAAGCCAGCACATGTTGTACATGCATTTCTCCTTGAAAGCCTGAGAAATATGGGTCGTTCGAGACATTGTTCAGAAGAACAGCGTACTTTGATTAAAAAGTTGATTGGAGAGGGTAAAACTTATAAAGAAGTGCAGACAATGATAGGCTATTCAGCTAATATGATCTCCAATGCTTTAAAATGGAAAGCAAAACCAGAGAGACGGTGGAAGAAAACGTAAGACTACCGTTCGAATGGATCGAAGAATAGCCAGAATGACAAAGGCTCAGCCAATGATCAGCTCCAGGATGATCAAAAACAGTCTCAAGTTACCCGTGAGCACTGGGACAGTTAGAAGACGCCTGTGTGAAGGTAATCTCTTAGCAAGAAATCCCCGCAAAGTTCCACTGTTAAAAAGAAAAAAAAAAAGACATGTACTGAAGCGGATACAATTTGCCAAAAAACACATCAACTGGCCTAAAGAAAAATGGAGAAACATTTTGTGGACTGATGAAAGTAAAATTGTTCTTTTTGGGTCGCGGACAGTTCGTCAGACGACCCCCAAACTCTGCTTTCAAGCCACAGTACACGCTGAAGAGAGTGAAGCATGGTGGTGCAAGCCTCATATGAGCATGTTTCTCTTACTATGGTTCCGGACCTATTTACCGCATACCAGGAATCATGGACCAGTTTGAATATATTAAAATACTTGAAGAGGTCATGTTGCCTTACGCTGAAGAGGATATGCCTTTGAAATGGGTGTTTGAACAAGACAACCACCCTAAACACACCAGTAAATGAGCAAAATATTGGTTCCAGTCCAACAAAATTGAGGTTATGGAGTGGCCAGCCCAATCCCCGGACCTTAATCCGATAGAACACTTGTGGGGTGACATAAAAAATGCCATTTCTGAGGCAAAGCCAACAAATGCCAAAAAATTGTTGGATGTAGTCAAAGCATCCTGGGCTGGAATAACAGTTGACAGGTGCCAGAATTTGGTTGACTCTATTCAACATAGATGTGAAGCAGTTCTAAAAAATTGTGCTTATACAACTAAATATTAGGTTAGTGATTCACAATAATGCTAAATCCTCAAAAAACAGAGTACATATTGTGAGCTTGTAAAGACGAATGCAGACACTGCTATTTCTTTGAACAGCCCAATGTTCATTTTTTGTTCTTTTCTGTAAAGTAGTTAAAAATCATATACATTTCTCTTCATGTTTTGAATTTGAAAACAGGAAAACAGTGTGCAATGTTCCCAATGCATGGAAATAAAAACTAGTATAAAGATTTTGTGCTTAACTCATGTTTTTGAACACACTTCTATTATTTTGAACACTACTTTATGTTTTTTTTGGATGAGGTCTCTGCATGGAAAGGCGTAGTTGAACATGTTTTTCTATACAGCTAAAAAAACACAAAATCCATGCGACACACTCATTCCTGCACTGAGTGTGTCAAAGGTTGTCATGAGTTTGTATTCCCAATAGAACTGTCACTCTTTCTTGAGTGACAGTTTTATTGAGAAGAACTGTTGTATTGGTAGAACTTTAAAGCTCAGAACAAGTTCTGCTGTAGCACAATCAGATATCAGTGGTTTGTTGGCAGTCTATACTGTTATCACTATATGTACATTTGAACAAGCACACAGCTGGGGAGAGTAAGGCTATCTCCCTGGCAGGAAAAACGCATGCAGATTGTACATGCGTTTTTCCTGCCAGGGACCTGCGGATGTGAAGCGTTCTTCACATGCATTTCCGCATGCGGGTTGACAAGCGCTTTCCAAGCGATTTTAGCATCACTTGGAAAATGCTTGACAACTTGGTCACACTATATAAATCCATGCAAACGGCATGGATTTATATAGTGTGACCGTAAAGAATGATAAAAAAATAAAAAATAAATCTATACTTACCTTCTGATGGCCTCCGGAGTCTTTATTCCAAACGTCCTGGCTTGCCGGCAGCTCACGGTACACTGAAGGACCTGCCGACGTCAGCGGTCGCGTGACCCGTCACATGACTAAATGACGTCAGCGCAGGTCCTTCAGTCCACCGCGAGCTGCCGGCAAGTGAAGACAAAGACACCGGGGGCCATCAGAAGGTAAATATAATATTTATTTTTTATTCTTTTTTTTACAGGTTCTATGGTACCCGGGTCTGGAGGAGAGTCTCCTCTCCTCCAGACCCGGGTACCATCCGCGCATTGAAACGCATGGATTCCGCATCTACAGATGCAGTGATGCATAATCCATGTGTTCCAATGCAAGTCAATGGCGGCGAAAACGCAGCGCTTCCGCAAAATAATTGGTAGTGCTTCACTTTTTTCCGCAATGATAACCCGCAGCGGAAATTTCCGCAGCATGTGCACAGCACATGCGGATTATCATTGGGGAACATGGCAGGCCTTCTACCAAGTGTTTTTTAAGCATTTCTGCAGCGTTATTGCCGCTGCGGAAACGCTTAAAAAACGCATCGTGGGCACAGAGCCTAAGAGTCTGATGCTGTGTGCCAGGGGATTGTTATTCCACAGGACTGATAAGAGCAGCATGGCAGGAGCTGAAAGGGAGCGGAGAAGCTAACTTCTGTATAGAAATCAATGGGCTAGTGAGAGTTGACTGGTATGTTAGGAGTTAACTCCTCTCATAGAATGTAACTGTGCACACTCTCAGGGTCTGAGCAGGCACTAGTTCCCCAGCTTCATGGAAAGAAGCTGTACACTATGTAATATAAAAACTCTCACAGCAGGAGAATCTCAGCAGATAGAAAAATCAAGTCAATTGCAAACTTGTTTATTTTCAAGCTGACTAAGTAAAACTATTTAATAGCTTGAGAATACGAATTTAAAGAGGGGTGGTGTCATGTAAAGAGATTTCTGAATCTGAATGAGAAGGTTATACAGATTTTCTTTTTAAAATTAAATATTTAGTGGAATACAGAAATCTTTGCAAAGCGCTATCCATTGAGTAATAATAGAATTTGTTTGTTTCTAGTGATTCCCGCCTCTGACCTATCTCAGCAGATCTCCACAGCAGGCACGGAGGCTTCTGGTACCGGAAATATGAAGTTCATGCTGAATGGAGCACTTACCATTGGTACAATGGATGGTGCCAATGTGGAGATGGCAGAAGAGGCAGGAGAAGACAACCTGTTTATCTTTGGCATGAGAGTGGAGGATGTGGACGCTATGGACAAGAAAGGGTTTGTAGCTCAGCATGATTACTGTATCTTGATTGTATGAGACACCATTGAAGCTGTCATCAGCTTGTTGTTAGCAGTGTTGCCGTTTGTACAGGGTTTGTCACTGAATCGTGTGTGGGTATGTGATGAAATGGACGCAGAAGTGACCTGCGGTCTAGCCATCAACAGAAAAAAGTAGCGCCCTGGACATGCGCTGATCGTTAGAGGCTGACCTGTGCAGATACACATTCATGATCCAAGAGAATGGAAAGTGAGGTCATCTGGTATACGGGAATCATCTAGTATACGGATAATCCAAGCCAAGCAGATAAAGTGCGGGTCCACAGCTGTGCCCGAAGAGTTTCATCAGACAGCGCTGCACTTTCTAGTTACAATTAGTTTCAATGTGTTTTATCTGCACAAGGAACGTTGCCAAAATCCACAACTAATGATAAAGCTAATGTGGATTTTACTGCATGGCACACAACCTGGCGGTGTGAACACGCCCTTAATTCGCTGGATTTAACTTGGTCAAATGCTAACGATTCTGAGTTTGAGTTATTCCACTAAAGAAACTTTTTTTTTCTTTTTGTGTAGATACAATGCTAAGGATTACTACGATAGAATTCCTGAACTCCGAGAGGTGATCAATCAGATCAGAGATGGACGCTTTTCCCCCAGAGAACCAGACATGTTTAAGGATGTGGTAAATATGCTGATGCACCATGACAGGTGAGTAGGAAAAAGAGAAGTGAAACCTTGTAGGAAAGAAAAGAGAATAAGTAGCTTCAATCTGAAGACTCAATACTCTGATATTGAGTAGGCTAAAATACCTTTTTGGCGACTTTTTAACTCTAGGTATTTTCGCTCTGCAAAAAATTCAGTGTCTTACAGTCCCAGCTAAGTGGATGGGTTTTATAGAGATCTTGTGCCCACTTTTTTTTTTTTACTCGGTGCAAACTCTTGCGAGTACGCTGAGTTTTATGTGCAGATTGTCACCTTAGACTTGCATTAGATACTGAAACTCTGCCAGCGTATGAGTTTTTGGTGCATTTCTGCTCCGGAAACTCTGAAAATCCATGTACTCTGCACATGACTATCAATAAAATTGTGTTAAAGCCAAATATCAGGACATTTCCAAAACAAAGCAGCTTTATTTAAAACATGACATGCCAAGAAGAGACAAAAACTGCAGCTTCAAAAAATGCGATAAAAACGCATGCAAAAAAATAAAAAAAAAACACTCAAAAACCCAGTGGAAAAATACAAGTAACCTAATTGACTTAATAAAAAAACTCACCAAATATTGCAGGAATGTTTTCATCACGTTTTTAAACTGTTTTTTTTTTTATCTTTTTGGTATGTTATATTTTAAATAAAGCTTCTTTGTTCTTTGACACTGCCTGGTATTTGGCTTTGAGAAAAATTTTATTGATACAGTCATGTGCGGATTACATGCGTTTTTAGTGCATTTCTGCCGATTAAAAAAACATGTTTTTTTCCAGCCGATTTTCTGCATCTCATACAAGTCTATGGGAAACATCTGCATATAAAACTCGGCATACCCGCAAGAGAAATGTACATGTTAGGATTTCAAATTGTCTCTTCGGAGGGGAAGAGGACTAGAACTCTAGTGCCACCAATTGGAAGCAGCAATCCTAAAAGTCAATATCGACCCTTTAACAAGCCTAGTCACATGACATGGCAATTGTTCATATGATCACTTGGTCTGCATACAGTTTGCATTTCATTCTAGTCTCATCCCCTGTTTAGAGAGCAGTAGGGATTTTTAGGCTCAAATAAACAATTTAATCAATGAGCTTTGCTGGTTTATCAGCCAACTGCTGGCAGGTTTACACCGACCAATGATCGGAAATGAGCATTAATACAAACGCTCATTCAGACGATTATCAACCTGTGTAATGGGGCCATCTACGTCCTTATCGTATGAAGATACGCATGCTGACAGGCACCAGAAGTTGTACTCTGAATAGTGACTGCGTCTATGTACGTCACTCCACTGATCATTACATAGTTACATAGGTTGAAAAAAAGACTCAGGTCCATCAAGTTCAGCCTTTCTCCACCAATTATACATGATCTGTCGCTAGATTATTTATAACCACAAGGCCATTTGTTGTGAGAAAACCATCCAGCCCCTTTTTAAATGCTGATATAGTATCTGCCATTACTACTTCTTGTGGTAGGATATACCACAGTCTGATTGCTCTAACTGTAAAGAACCCTTTCCTATTTCTTTGCCAGCATTGCTTTTCTTTTGTAAGGTCCTTCATCAGTTAAAAACCAGTACTCTGTGTCTAAGTATATATTTCTTGTGATAGGTTCAAGGTATTTGCAGACTATGAGGCCTATATTAAATGCCAGGAGAAAGTGGACCAATTATACATGGTAAGACATAGGAACTGGCTATAGCCACCTGTTGTATTCTGCTCACTAATTCATGGTATATTGACATTATTATTTCTTTTGCAGAACCTCAGGGAATGGACCAAAAAAGTAATAAAAAACATCGCTTGCTCCGGCAAGTTCTCTAGCGACAGGACAATTAGTGAATACGCCACTGAAATCTGGGGGGTGGAACCCTCCGCTGTGAAGATCCCTCCACCCAACATCCCCAGGGAGTAGCTCTGCGGAGATGCATGTGCCCACCATTTCTGCTGGTAGTTTGGTTGGCTCAGGATTAGTGTTTGTTCACCAGTTGTGATCGCTTTCCCATCAGAGCATGGTCTTGTCTTTGGGGGAATCAAAACTGATTGTGTTGTCCTTTTCCAACTCTCAATATTATAACTTGGTATTTATTCCAATGGAAGTCACTGGCTTTGCCTCCATATAATAGGATGTTATAGAGCAGGAGCCGATCCCAACGCGCGTAGATAACACAGTCACTGTCTCCGTGTTTTGCTGCTCAACATGGAGCACGGCAGCAAATCCATCTATGAACAAACCACAAATATTAATGCAATGTATCGGTAGCCATTTACACAGGATTATTTTACATTGTTTATTTGCCCTTTATGATCAAATCGGAAGCACAGACATAGCCTGCATCTCACCTTTACAAGTTTCTCATTGTTTTATCATTTTTATCACAACTGTTTTGTTTTTTGCTAATATTTTAGTGTATAAACACTTTGTGGATTGCAGATGGAGGCTTAGATTTTAGAAATAGGACTTCTAGAAAAGAGAATATCTTAGGAGATAAAAACAGAGAAGAGGCTATATGTTATGGGGTGAAGCATCCTCAGCGGTAGAGGGTCCATAGACTACTGTTGTTGTGACATATATGCCAATGGGAGAAGCCCTGGCAAAATTTTAAGTACTGTAATAGAAGAGACGACCCCTCACCCTAGCGTAGATCTAGGCGTCAAGACCACACCGAATAGACACATCCCAACGCCACAATGCATCAGTAAGTGGAAGTCATATCCACGCTCTCCACTCAGCCTCGCAGAACGTGGGAGAGGGGGAGCAAGCTTTGTGTGAAGCATTATATTCCATGTGTTTGTCTTTGTAAAAACGCCGTTGTTTTAGCATTTGTGTGTGTGATTTCAAAGTACTGTATTTCTAACTAAAGATTTGCACGTTAACTCCACCTTCATGCTTGTGGGACTCGTCCTTCAATAAACCTAGTACCGAATTTCAGCTTTTGGCATGTCATTTATTATAGTCTATGGTTATTAACTAAATCATCAACAACACTTTAAGGCTGGGACTACACCGCAACTTTGTCCACAACATCTATCACGTGGCCAAAGTTGGCTAGGTGTTGCTGCTACAACGCAGGGCAATTAATGGGATCGCATTAAGACCGTGACCAGAAAGTCGCAAGAATTCCAACTGTGTCAGAATTTTTTGGGACTCAATCTACTTGTATTGTGCTGCAATGTAGGAGCTACACCTAGGACAGTCACTGTGTATCCAAAGCCCAAATCTTCCTAATGTGAAGCTCAATTGGTTCAGGAAGAAGCAAAAAGGTCAAAAAACCTCGGGTAAAGTAAAAATAAAAAACATAATTTTTCCAAAAGATGGAAGATACATGCAACTTACGTCAAATTCCAGTTGGTATATAACTCCCTTTGGAGGATTAAGCTGTAAGTGTCCTTGCAGCCATCGCAAAGGTTCCAGCTGCGAACCCCAATTATTCGTTATTAAGGTTCACATGGAATCTGTCAGTGAGACATGAAAACAGATTTGTGCAGCTTCCTTTGATTTATCGTGGTAAGGTTTTCATGGCGGTGGCTGAAGGCAGCCGGGATTTTTTAATTTAAATTTTTTTTTGAGGGTTTGGACAACACATTTTTAAATTTATAGTCCCTCAACAAAGGAGAACTTCTGATGAGCTACCATTGATAACGACTGATAAGACCTCATGTTTTTGGGAATATTTCAGTAGGATCAAAATGGGCATATAGGTCATAGAACGCTGAATAAAAGGACACCTTGATATCTGCAATCCAATGTATTATTCCACAGAAACACATGCTTTTCTTATGTAAATTAGCTGTTTAGAGCTATGGGCTGGACATCCAGTACAGACCAAAAGTTTGGACACACCTTCTCATTTAAAGATTTTTCTGTATTTTCATGACTATGAAAATTGTACATTCACACTGAAGGCATCAAAACTATGAATTAACACATGTGGAATTATATACTTAACAAAAAAGTGTGAAACAACTGAAAATATGTCTTATATTCTAGGTTCTTCAAAGTAGCCACCTTTTGCTTTGATGACTGCTTTGCACACTCTTGGCATTCTCTTGATGAGCTTCAAGTGGTAGTCACCGGAAAGAGTGTGAAAGCAGTCATCAAAGCAAAAGGTGGCTACTTTGAAGAACCTAGAATATAAGACATATTTTCAGTTGTTTCACACTTTTTTGTTAAGTATATAATTCCACATGTGTTAATTCATAGTTTTGATGCCTTCAGTGTGAATGTACAATTTTCATAGTCATGAAAATACAGAAAAATCTTTAAATGAGAAGGTGTGTCCAAACTTTTGGTCTGTACTGTAGATCAACTGAGATTCTGCCTCCAAAGCTTATTTTAAATAAAAGGGGGCGTTACCAGTGTGAGACATGTAATGACTGACAGCCTGCTCTCCTGATCTACATGTGGCTCACTTTCATTTAAAATTAGCTCTGGAGGCAGAATCTCATACAGATCAGTGTCCGGCCCATAGATCTTAGCAGCTCATTTACTTAATAAGAAAAACATTGATTTCTCTGGAATAAGCTGTAGGATCGCAGATGTCAAGGTATCACTTTATATAGCTTTCTATGACCTACATGCATAGATGGCTTAGGTGGGGTGACCCTACTGACAGATTCCCTTTAAGTATGCTGTAACAAATGGCTGTACATTTTATATGCACACACTATAATGAATTGGAATATATACATAAAGAAAAATAATTAGAGGCAAACAAGAAGCAATAAAGTTTAATAAATTCAGTTGTAAAAAAAGTTGCAATACAGGTCATAAGATATTCATAATATGATTTTAGAGTAATTAGGGAACGATCTTAAAAAAATACAACTACAATGGTAGAATATATATTAGCAAAAAAACACACACAGGTGTTTATACTGTAATATAATGCTTTATAGCAGAGTTTCCCAAACTCCAGTCCTCACGGCCCCCAACACGTCATGTTTTCAGGATTTCCTTAGTATTATACAGGTGACAGAACCTGTGGCAGTTTCTGACCCCTTAATAATAATTCCATCACTTGTGTAATACTAGGGAAATCCCGAAAACATGATCCTCACTTGCTTACCGTATTAAAGTCTGCTAAAGTGCTGTCGATTTTTACTTACTGGGGTAGCATTTTTGGCGAGGCGCACGCCACTGTTAATCGGCCCCAATGTGATGGTGGATAGGAGTGATTTTCCACAAGCTGCACACGGACCCATGTCCGTATTTCCCTGCGTCCGGCATGTCCGTAATTGCATGACATGTCAAAGTTTGATGTTATGTTACTGCAGTATAGAAACTTACCTCTTGGTGTGGGGGGTATGGTTGATACTCTGAATATGACCCCATGTTGCTCTGGTTTAATATAGGACTATGAGGTTGTTATGGAGGGTTTCAGTGTACTGTCTCATCTAGATAGGGAGGATATGCAGAAAAAACAGCCATCGCCATTCTTTATGAAATAATGTCCTTTATTCCATGTGGTGGGACAATCCTTAGACAAGCAAGGGAAGCGGGGAAACAAAAGCCGACAACAGCAGAAGCGCTTGCATGGGCTCGAAACGGCTGTTGTTCACTTTCGTTTCCCCACTCCCTCTGCTTGTCTGAGGATTGTCCCGCCACATGGAATAAAGGACATTATTTTATAAAGAATGGCGAGTTCTGTTTTTTCTGCTTATCTTCCCTATCTATATATTGATTCTTTGAATGTTTCATTGCAGCACCATTAATCGATGGCGTTGGTGTGGTTACATAAATAGGTGAATTTAACTACTGTCCAATGGTTGGTGCCATTTTCTCCTTTTTGCTTGAACGGTCTCATCTAGTACTGTACAATTCTTTAAGGTCAGGTTAGGATAATTAATCTTCAATTATTTTATTGGTAGTTGATAAATAAAATGACCTTTGCTATGTCGTAAATCAGATTAGAGATCCCCATTCAGCCATGGATGTTTTATAGCCGATATATGCCAGAGACAAGCAGAAGTGTCACCTGCAGATCCTGCAGTGTCCTGAAGTATAAGACTTATATAACAGATTCTCTAGAAAGTCATGGATTCTGTGATACAAGATTCTACTCATAAGGTTACAAAATTCTTCTGTTTGTTATATAGATTTGGAAACGTTACAAGCCTTCCCTGCGCCATTAGAGAACTCTGCGCCTCTCACTACAGCCTGCAGCCATTTCCAGTTCTATGTATTCTCTCTTTTAAAGAAAACAAGAATAGATTCCAAAGAGAGAACATAAAGCTTTCCTTTATTCCTCTCTTCTCTGTGGGATCCAGTTATTTCTAAAGTCTGAAAGTTACAAGTGCAAACACAAAGGGGCGAATTCATCAAGCAATGTATGCCAGTTTTCTGGAGTAAAACTACTCGAAAAATGGCATTGTTTTTGCACTTCTCAGGTGTTCAAAAATGTTTGAGACTTGGCATTTTTACGCCAGTCCTGACCAGCTCCAGCAACTTTTTAAAAATTGGGTAAACCTTGGCCAGAACGAGTGCGCCTGACAAATTTATCGTTATGCACATCCCTCACTAGCATACAGTTCTTGCGGTAGCGGAAGGCGGCTATAAGATGCTCCAGATTAAAAAATCGGCATACACCACTCCGTGACGTCAGCGCCTTTTCTCCAGTGCACAGTTCATCAAGAATGGCACAAAATGCGGGGGCCAAAGTGCTGGTCTTATACTGATTAAATACAACAAAGAAATACACACAGCATTGAAGATGTTCAAAAATGCACAAGTGGGTATCCGTATACTTTTAGCCATTGAATAAACTTAATATAAGGCTACATTCCCATTGTCGATTTGTCAAATGCACTGGAAAATCTGGCACTTAGGTTAAATTTATTCATGGGCCCCCGTTACACAGTTGAGTGCCTTTTTATTGTCAGTCAGGCTGCTATACCTTTGTTTCTGCAGTAGAGTCCCAACACAGCTCCAATGTACACAACTCTCCCCAGAAACCACCCCCTGGATTGATTAGGAGGCACACACATCTTATTGAATGCTCTTTGTACCTTCTGTACGACATCCTTTCTATGAATTGGTGCCCAGAACTGAACTGCATTTTTCATACGAGACAGCACTGTTTATAAAGCAATAGTATGATGTCCATTTCCCGTGAGTCCATATCTCTAAATATGCAACATCTTTTTGGCTTAGAAGCAGCTGATTGACTTTGCATGCTGTTATTCAGTCAAGTACACCCAGATCGGTCTTTATAAGTGACTCTCCTCAATAGGAGCTAAGCTGCTGTACCCAGGAATGGCGACTATATAGTCTACAGAGTTGAGTTGTTCTGGCTCTGATTGGTGGGGCTGATAGGTGTATAGTCCTCCCTGATCTGATAATATATCTATCCAAGTGATATATGTCATCCAAACCATGCCACAGTTTGGACAATTCATTAATTTATCAATTAGGCATCTACAGTAGTGTACAAAAGCGTGAGTTAAGCACAAAATCTTTATACTAGTTTTTATTTCCATGCATTGGGAACATTGCACACTGTTTTCTAAATCAAAACATGAAGAAGATAAATGTATAGAATTAACTACTTTACAGAAAATAACCAAAACATTAACATTGAGCTGTTCTAAAAAATAGTGTCTGCATTTATCTTTACAAACTCAAAATATGTACTCTTTTTTTTTTGAAGATTTGTCATTCCTGTGAATCACTAACCTAATATTTAGTTGTATACCCACAGTTTTTTAGAACTGCTTCACATCTATGTTGCATAGAGTCAACCAACTTCTGGTACCTGTCAACTGTTATTCTAGCCCAGAATGCTTTGACTACATCCCACAATTTTTTGGCATTTGTTGGCTTTGCCTCAGAAACAGCATTTTTGATGTCACCCCACATGTGTTCTATCGGATTAAGGCCTGTGAATTGGGCTGGCCACTTCGTAACCTCAATTTTGTTGGACTGAATCCAATATTTTGCTCATTTACTGGTGTGTTTTGGGTCATTGTCTTGTTGAAGCACACATTTCAAGGGCATATCCTCTTCAGCGTAAGGCAACATGACCTCTTCAAATATTTTAATATATGCAAACTGGTCCATGATCCCTGGTATGTGGTAAATAGGTCCGGCACCATAGTAAGAGAAAAATACC
Source organism: Phyllobates terribilis (assembly GCF_046119375.1). Lineage (NCBI taxonomy): Eukaryota > Metazoa > Chordata > Amphibia > Anura > Dendrobatidae > Phyllobates > Phyllobates terribilis. The sequence goes on from NW_027362763.1 coordinate 847,741,551, forward strand.
GATATCATGATGCTTGCACAACCATACTTCACTGTCTTCAGAGTGTACTGTGGCTTGAATGCAGAGTTTGGGGGTTGTCTGATGAACTGTCTGCGGCCCTTGGACCCAAAAAGAACAATTTTACTTTCACCAGTCCACAAAATGTTTCTCCATTTCTCTTTAGGCCAGTTGATGTGTTCTGTGGCAAATTGTATCTGCTTCAGTACATGTCTTTTTTTAACAGTGGGATTTTGCAGGTATTTCTTGCTAAGAGATTAGCTTCACACAGGCGTCTTCTAACTGTCACAGTACTCACAGCTAACTTGAGACTGTTTTTGATTATCCTGGAGCTGATCATTGGCTGAGGCTTTGCCATTCTGGCTTTTCTTTGATCCATTCGAATGGTAATCTTCCGTTTTCTTCCACCGTCTCTCTGGTTTTGCTTTCCATTTTAAAGCATTGGAGATCATATTAGCTGAATAGCCTATCATTGTCTGTACTTCTTTATAAGTTTAACCCTCTCCAATCAACTTTTCAATCAAAGTACGCTGTTCTTCTGAACAATGTCTCGAACAACCCATATTTCTCAGGCTTTCAAGGAGAAATGCATGTACAACATGTGCTTCACCCTTAAATAAGGGCCACCTGATTCACACCTGTTTCTTCACAGAATGATTTACCTCACTAATTGAACTCCACATTTATGTTATTTTGAACACACCCCCTTTCAATTAATTATTCAAATACATAGACTCGAAAACATGCAGATCATGAATGCTGCGTCTGTTGGTTTTCTTAGAATCTACTGCACCAACTGGTAAATTGTTTGACATGTGGTAATATAATTTATTCCAAAAACAGTGATTTATCTGGTTAGCCATATTGGACTGCTATTATTTTGAACACTACTGTATGTAGACTCTGTCTTGCAAAGTTCAAAACCACTATCCACAGCCACCCATCTGTCCAGGCTTATATTCACCTCTTCATCAGGTTCATTTGACTTCTGTCCTTTGGAAAACTGTTCTGGCAATTAATTAGTGTTGAGCGGGTATGTTCTATTAACCCTTTCACCGAGTATGCTCGGGCCGAGCTCCGAGTAGTTACAGCTGCTCGGTGATATGGTTGAATCGCTCCGTGTGCATGATTTGCAACTGTTTGACAGCTTTATTACATGTGAGGAATGTCTGCTTCTTACACATTCCTCACATGTAATAAAACTGTCGGACAGAACATACTCAACCCTATTAATAATGACACACGAATATATATTGTCCAATAAATGCTTTTCAAACATTTTTTCCAGAATGGGTGTTGATCTTACTGGTCTATAATTGCCTAAAACACTTTTTGAAAATTGGCACCGCATTTTGCCCTGCGTCACTCCATTGACGATGTACCAGTCATTAGAGAATATGTTAATTTTATCATCAACAAGAGTACAGAAATAACTGAGCTATGTTCTTTAACATCTCTGGGGGGCAATTTATCTGGTCCCAGAGCAATTCTCACATTTAGTTTATTTAGCTTGGGCCATTTCTACATTTAGCCAGTGAAGTATAGTAATTAATGTAGTTACAGCACTAGATCTGACTACATGCTCTATACTTTCCTTTTGTATACACAGATCGCCAGTTGAACCCTTGTGATCAACTCCCCAATAGAGGTTATGTTTTTTATGCATTTGGTATTTTAGTTTTTTTATTGCTTTTTACAGGATTTTTTTTAAGCTTTTATAAAGAGCAGTCTCACCAACGTTACCAATTAGATTCGGTGAATAACAATCCTCCTCTGCAAGTGCTTCAGCATCAGAACGTTGTCCTGCCACCTAATTTCACACTGAACCAGTTACAGGATAATATATCTTGCCTCTCTCTTGATAAACCCTATTTTTTTTTCTAAAGGTAGATTTCTGAAAATCTGTAACTGGGCCCTCTACTATACAGGTGCCATTAATAATACTTATGTTTTCTTTTGTCGCAGAAGGGACCTTTGGATTTTTTGTACAACCTACAGTAGGGGTGGAGAATCTCTTTTCTGCCAAGGGACATTTGGATATTTATACCGTCCTTCGGGGGCTGCACAAATCACATGCTAACTCTGCCCTCAAAGTACATCCTGACGCTGGCACTGGTGTCAGGACGTAATCTTTCATTGCACGCGCTTCAGAGTTCAGTAGTGAATGTTGCGTGAGCGTGCGTGTGCTCCCAGAGCAAGAAAAAATTAAAGAGCTGGCGGTCGTCAAAATACAGCTGCTGGCCCAAGCATTGGGGTGCACGGGAATCTGCCCGAAGGGTGAATAAAAGGTCATTGAGGGCAGTAAACGGCCTGAGGCTCCCCATCCCTGACCTACAGCTTCACCCAATTCTTGCAATTAAGCATCCAGCACTATTTTAGACTGTTTATTGTTTTTATCTGAATTTGTTTCACAACAGCAGTTGTAGTACAGTTTATGAACAACCTTTTCTGGTGCAAGGGCAAGAATTGTCAGATTATATTAATCTAAGGGGGTACATTAAAACTGTAAGAGGTATTACTATTTGAGACATTTAAGGCATGTACTTGCTCTTTTTTTTTTTTTTATAATGGCTACCATGTGTCACGGGTGTGTCAGGTGTGACAGTCGCTCTGGATCCAGCTGTAGAAGGTCACTGCGCTTGGCATTGCAGACGCCTTCTTGATTCTCTCATCTCTGTAGTATAGTTATATCCTTCTCCCTTTAAGACCCAGCAGCTACCTTCACCTTCTGCTGCTGATTGACACATCCTTGCTCAGTAGTTAAAAACTCTCAGTTTCTCAAGAGAGTCGTCGGTGATAGTTACATAGTACATAGTTTGTAAAGCCGAATAAAGGCTTGCGTCCATAAAGTTCGACCTGTTAGTTCTGTAATTGCTAAAGTTGATCCAGAGGAGGGCAAAAACCCCAAATGATTTGGCCAATCTTCACCTGAGGAAAAATTCCCTCCCGACTCTGAAACCAGCAGTCAGAATAAATCCCTGTATCAACCTACTATTTTATTTTATTTTTAAGTATATGCTGAAATCTGCCTGGTATCTAGAAATGCATCCAGTCCCCGCTTGAACTGGTGTAGTGAATCCGACATTACCGTCTCCTCACTCAGTGAATTCCATATTCTCACTGCTCTTACCGTAAAGAACCCCTTCCTATGCTGGTGCTGAAACCTTTTCTCTTCCAGTCTTAGTGAATGCCCTCTTGTTACCGTAATATCCCTCCTTTTGAACAAATCCCTGGCAAGGTCTCTATACTGTCCCCTAACATATTTGTACACATTTATTATGTCCCCCCTCAACCTTCTCTTTTCCAGGCTGAATAGTCCTAGTTTTGCCAACCTCTCTGGGTATTGCAGTCCCTCCATTCCCTTTATTAATTTTGTTGCCGTCCTTTGTACCTTTTCAAGCTCATTTATATCCTTTCTATATATTGGGGCCCATAACTGAGCACAGTATTCCAAGTGTGGTCTGACCAGTGCTTTGTACAGTGGAAGAACAATGTTCTCATCCTTTGCAGCTATACCTCTTCTGATACATCCCATTACCCTGTTTGCCCTTACAGCAGCGGCCTGACTTTGGGCACTCCAATTTAGTTTGCTATCAATCAAGATGCCCAAGTCCTTCTCCATCTCTGAATTCCCCAATGATTTCCCATTCAGTGAGTACTGGTGACTTCCATTTTTCCTTCCCATATGTATGACCTTACATTTCTCCTCGTTAAACCTCATTTGCCATTTAATGCTCCACCTACCCAGCTTATCCTAATCCCTCTGTAGGTCTGCACTGTCCTCTTTTGTATTAATCGTTTTACATAACTTTGTGTCATCTGCAAATATTGATATTTTACTATTTATCCCGTTGACTATGTCGTTAATAAAGATATTAAATAACATTGGGCCTAGTACAGACCCCTGTGGTACCCCACTAGTGACGCTTACCCAATCTGAGTATATTCCATTTATAACCACCCTCTGCCTTCTATCCTTTAGCCAGTTAGCTACCCACTTGCAGACATTTTCCCCCAGCCCCATCATTCTCATTTTGTATACCAACCTATTATGTGGCACGCTATCGAACGCTTTTGAGAAGTCGAGATACACAACATCCACTGGTTCCCCCTGATCTACTCGAGAGCTAACCTCCTCGTAGAAGTCAATCAGGTTTGTTTGGCAGGAGCGATTCCTCATGAATCCATGTTGGTTCGGGATTAAAAGATTATTAGCATCAAGATGCTCCGTAATCGCCTCTTTAATGAAGCTTTCAAAAATTTTGCCCACAACGGACGTCAGACTCACCGGCCGATAGTTTCCGGCGTCACTTTTCGCTCCCTTTTTGAATATTGGCACTACATTCGCCTGTCGCCAATCAAGTGGCACAGACCCAGTCTCAACAGAGTCCTTAAATATAAGATATAACGGTCTGTCTATCACATTACTTAGTTCCCTTAGTACCCGTGGGTGTATGCCATCAGGTCCTGGTGATTTGTTTATTTTAATGTTACTGAGGCATTTCTGTACCCCAGCTTGGGTTAGATTAGTCATACTTAGTGGAGGATTAAGCTTGTCACTTCTCATTTCTCCTGTTAGTTCGATTTCCTTTGTGAAAGTTGTCGAAAAAAAATTATTTAATAGATTAGCTTTATCCTCATCTTTCTCTATGATTTTGCCTTCCTCACTTTTTATCGGTCCAATATTATCCGATTTGATCCTTTTACTATTTATATACGTAAAGAACAGTTTGGGATTTGATCTACTTTCCCTAGCAATACGTCTCTCTGTTTCCTCCTTCGCTATTTTTATTTGTTTTTTACAGGTTCTCGTTTTTTCCTTGTAACACATTAGTGCCTCCTTACTGTATTCCTGTTTTAATCTCTTGAATGCCTTTTTTTTGCTATTTAACGCCCCTTTTACGTTCTTGTTCAACCATATTGGTTTCCTCTTATTTCTGGCCCTTTTATTCCCATACGGTATATATCTCTCGCACTGTGTATTCAGAATTCTTTTGAAGGTTTCCCATTTACTATTCGTATTCCTTTGATTAAGTACTTTGTCCCAGTCAATAAGTTGAAGGTTTTCTATCAGCTGATCAAACTTCGCCCTCCTAAAGTTTAATGTTTTTGTTGTTCCCTTATTGATAACCCTACTGAAGGGCATTTTGAAGTCGATAATATTATGGTCGCTATTACCTAGGTGCCCCCCTATCTGTACCTCAGTTATTCTATCAGGCCTATTAGTCAATATTAAGTCCAACACGGCCTTCCCTCTCGTTGGTTCCTGCACTAGTTGGGAGAGATAATTATCCTTAATATTTGTCAAGAACCTTTTTCCTTTCTGAGATCTACAGGTTTCTGTTTCCCAGTCAATATCTGGGTAGTTGAAATCCCCCATTACAATCACTTCATTATGTTTTGCTACTTTGTCTATTTGTCCTAATAGCAGATTCTCATTCTCCTCTGTTATATTTGGTGGCTTATAGCAGACCCCTAGTAATATTTTATTATTATTTTTTGCCCCCTCTATCTCTACCCACATGGACTCGACCCCCTCTTCTCCCTCTCCTATATCTTCCCTTAGTCTGGGTTTTAGACATGACTTTACATATAAGCAGACTCCTCCGCCTTTCCCCTGTTTCCGGTCCCTTCTAAATAAACTATAATCGAATAAATTTACCGCCCAGTCGTAGCTATCGTCTAGCCAAGTCTCTGTTATACCTACGATGTCATACCTCTCCTCCGATATAAGCGCCCGCAGCTCATCCGCCTTATTGGTCAGGCTTCTTGCGTTGGTCAGCATGCAAGATAAAACTTTGGGGTTATTTAGCATCCTATTCTTCTCTAACGATCTAACTGTACCATCCCCACCCCCCTCTCCACCCTCATTATATTCACTTCTCCCCTTCCCCCTTGCTTGCCTCACATCCCACCTATTTCCTTGGTTTCCCCCCCCCCCCGTCTCTAGTTTAAAAACTCCTCCAACCTATTAGCCATCTTCTTCCCCAGCACCGCTGCACCCTCCCCATTGAGGTTCAGCCCGTCCCTACAGTAGAGCCTGTAGCCGACCACGAAGTCGGCCCAGTTCTCCATGAACCCGAACCCTTCCGCCTTGCACCAACTCTTTAGCCACTTATTCACCTCCCTAACCTCCTGTTGGCGCTCCTGTGTGGCTCGCAGGATTGGTAGTATTTCTGAGAAAACTACCTTGGAGGTCCTTGCCCTAAGCTTCCTACCTAGGTCCCTGAAATCATTTTTAAGGACCCTCCATCTACCACTCACTTTGTCATTGGTGCCGATGTGGACCATGACCGCTGGGTCTTCACCAGGCCCACCCAGTAACCTGTCAACCCGATCCGCGATGTGCCGGACTCAAGCGCCAGGGAGGCAGCACACCGTTCGGCGATCCCGGTCTTTGTGACAGATTGCCCTGTCTGTCCCCCTAATAATAGAGTCACCCACTACCAGAACCTGTCTTGACTGCCCTACACTTCCCCCCTCCCCCTCATTACTGGAGCATACACTCCCCCGGCGGTCAGAGGATCTGTCGTGCTCCAATAATGCCGGTTCTGAACCAGCCTTCCTATACTTCTTCCCTCTATCCCTCCTGTTATCCAGCTCCCTGCCTGTTCAACCTGCACTTCCCCTCTATGCTCCACCCCCAGTATTGACCCATTGAGTGTCTGCTCGGTGAGCAGCAAACTCCGTTCCATGTTGTCTATGCTCCTCAGTACCGCTATCTGAGCACTTAGATCCAGAATTTGGGCTTCCAAGTGCACGATATGCTCACATCTCTCGCAGCAGTATGGATCCTCGAGCGGGTGCTCACGGAATGCATACATTGCGCAAGATGTACACTGCACGGCTCCGGCCAACATGGACGTCATTCTAAATACGGGGATACAGTCAGTATATATATACAAGTACAAAACACAATTATTTATATATAGGTGTATGGACGGGGATCAATTAGGGATGTGCAAGTGTATCAATTAGATATCGGCGGGGGATCAGTTAAGTATGGACGGGGGATCAATTAAGTATCAAGTATGGACGGGGGAATCAGCTAAGTAGGTCAGGTGGATTAATTAAGTACTCCAAGTCTGTACCTCTGTGCAGACTTGGAGTACTGGCAGTTGGCTAGTCTCGTCTTTGGTGCCCTTGGAGGACAGTTGGCATTCTCTCTGGTGTCTGCTCAAGCATATTCCCTTTGTTTGTTTACCTTGTTATCTTTAGTTTGTAGTGGGGCCTGACTAGTGCTCACCTCATCCTCTCCCTATCTAGGGCCAAGCTCTAGGGGCATTCAGGGTTTAGGTTCCTGTTCGGCGATAGGTGCAGAACCTATATAGGAACGATGGGGTAGGCAGTGATATTAGATCTGCCTAGGGGTCTCCACTCCCCCTTTTCCCTAATTGTTGGGCTCCTTTCCCCCTCTTTCTGTCGTTGTACACTTATTTTTTCCCTCACCTGTGTGACACCATGTATGTGATTGGCAGCCGCTTCTTAGTGGCATTATTGATAGTGTAAAGCTCACCTGGAAAGGCGGATCCACTAAGCCTCTGGTCCGGGTGGGCACACAGACCCCGGGTGTTGGTGCAGCTTTCTCCAGGACACGTGTAACCACGAGGACTTGGACAGACCTCAATTACAGAACCAGTTAGACAGATGAAGTAAAATCCAGCAGAGATGAATGAAAGTTAAATATAATTTCCCAGAGGAAAATTGCATGACCTAGAAGTCTCTTTACATTGGCATATCAGACATGTTACTCTCCACAAGGAGAGATGTTACCCCTTATTCCCAAGTCAGAAGCCTCTTATACAGCCAAAACAGATCTCATGTTTGCATTGATGAGGGACAACATCCCGAAATAAGTCTGCAAATTAATCTAGTTTGGCTTTTATCCCAAGTCATATGGCAAGGCTCATTAAAGGGCTGATACTGACATTTAGCATTGTTACTTCCAATAGGTGGCGCTAGAATTCAAGTTCTCTTCCTCTCTGGAACGGCAATTTGCATAGATTATTTCTGCAGCACCAACATCTCCAACAACAGCAATCTGTGAGCAAAAAATTGATGCTTAGACGCTGCTACACAGTAACTTTGGCCACGTAATGTCTGCCGCGGCCTAAGACTGCGTTTTGTTCCTGCTGCATTGCAGTATAACGTTAGTGATATGTTTTCAATATTTTGTGACTTGCTGGCGTCCTAACAACATAACTATATTCACTAAAATTACACTGGTGAGGACCCAGTGGAAAAAGCCTGAGAATCTTTGCTCTAGAGAAACTTAGAATTAGCAGCATTGCTAAAAATGCTTCAAAACTCAGGCATTGACATCTTCAGTTAAGTACCATGTTATAAGGTAGGTACATACAGTTAGTTGTAATGCTCTCAGTTTAATCCATTTTTTGCCAACACTTGACTATCGCACAAAGTTCAGGAAACAAGAGGATTTGTTAATGGGCTCAGACCCTTACAAGACAGCGACAGAGAGAGGCCATGCGTGCTAGCAGCGGACAGCCCCAGCTGCAGTTATCGGAACAATGAAGCACATGCAGTTACGTTACAACTTATCTAATGTCGATCTGACATTCAGGATTAATAATAAAGTTTATAATTAGTTTCTCTGATATCTCACTGTAACCTAGTCTGACCCTGTTGTCTCACCATTGGGTGCTGCACATTTCTATTTCTCTCCACATGACAATGACATGTAGACCTAGGCTAAGTTATGCTGAGTAAAGCAACTCTACAGCAAGAGTGGGACAAGCAGTTACAGTCTGCAAAGTACTGGTGAGTGATAAGTGCAGGCGGGTGATAAGTCTTCTACAAATACAAACTGAAATGTTTAGATCACCAGTAGATTAGAAATAGAAATGTGGTTACTTGTACGCCTTTCCTTTTATTTCACATTGGTCTTTGTTCTAATCACACATTTTCTCTGCAGGCAGCAAGTTATGGAGCTAGAGAAGCCAAGAAGAGTTATATACAGTTTTAAGGAACCATATTTCGTATAACTTGTATTTTATTCATTTAAATTCCTGCTTTGTTCACTTAGTCCAGATGCAGAGCTGTTCAGCGATTGACAGCCTGCCTTGTACGAGTGTGAATACAGTGTCAATCACTCTCACTCCGCCTACTGGACTGTTACAGGTAGAAAGAACAGGCATTTCAATGAATAAAATGCAAGTTATTTTGAGTATTTCCCAAAAAAAACATTTAGCTATCTGCGCAGTTCTTGCTGTCAAGGAGCGGAGCATTTGAACCACTATATAGAGAGGCAGTTTATAGCATCTAATCATTTAACAATTGACCTATTTTATAACGTATAGAGAGGCCTAGGTTGGCGGAGATGACACTAAACGGCTCAGAAAAGGACATAAATTCAAAAAACATCACAGAAAAGAAAAGCAACCTTTCAGATTACAAATGCACTGGCAGGATGCAGCAGGCCACCATGATAAAGGTGGGGGCAGCACAGGTGCAAAATACTGATGCAACAGCCACTCCCTAACCTACCAATTCATGGTGGGGGTGGCTGTGTAGTATTGAAAATGCACAGATGGGGCTTGATTAGGACGCCAGTCACACAGATACATGTGATGCACAGTGTCTGGCTTACAGCCTATTATTGACGCCCATAATTTTAAATCAAGCGGGCTGCCCAGTACTATATACATGCACCCCACAAGACACCCACCCCCTCCATGAATTGGTAGGTTAGTGAGTGTCAGTATTTTGCACCTGTGCTGCCCCCGCCTTTATCATGGGGGTCTGCTGCATCCTGCTAGTGCATTGGTAATCTGACCTGGTGTTGGTAAGGCTGATTATCTTTTCTGTGATCTTTTCTGACAGGATACTAAAGAGCAGCAGACCACTCAGTGTCCTCCCTTTCGGGGGCCACACCTTTCTGACGAAACAGGCCCTCTCCTCACCAATTGTACACTACAGAAATGGTGAAAAAGCTTCTAGACTTGGTGGTGCTGGTGTACATACTTCAGATCTACCATTGTCCTTGCGCCTCATTTACATATCAATTCAAATACGGATTCTACAGTAATGGAGGAACGGATGTGCCATGTACAGGTGTTGCTTCAACTTGCCTTCAAAACAGCTAGATGCAGATAAAAATAGTTTTGGGGTTTATATCCTGCCGACAGATTCCCTACAGGCAAAATTTGCTGCAGGATGCATTGTGCATCTCTATTTTACAAAATATGGGGATAATATTGTACGTGTGTTTTTTTTTTTTTTTGCTCCCAGTCGCTCTGGGTCCCTTATTTCTGGCTGTACCAAATCCACAGCTTCCTAAGAAGAGACTAGACATTTTTTCACTTGCAATATTCAGGATCCAATTCCTCCAAAGGACTAAATATGCTGCAATTATATATCCAGGGCAGGAAGCCTAAATCAGAACAGAGAAAGGCCGAGTTGTACTCGCTATCCTGGGGCTAGTCAAATTCCTAGAGTGAAGAAGTCATCCCACCTAATGTGAAACAAAAAGGGAAAAACATTGGAGTTGTGTTAACGTGTATCTATTCTTTCGTTCTGCACAATATGGTGCAATGCTCCTCCACTCAGAGTTTGGACAAACTTCAGGCTGTTGTATTAGTCTTAGGCCAAATTCAGACTTCTGTGCATAATGATCCATATACGGACCACAATGCCCATGCCAGCCGAGGGGCTTGGGACCTGAACTTGACAGCCTCATATAGGTCTATAAGCCTGTCAAGGTCGGGTCAGGAGAACAATGGCCAGTCTAGGCATTGCAGGCCCTACATGGATTGCGATACACAGACATCTCAATTTGGTCTTACTGTGCAAACTGAAACCTCACCATCTTAGCCTCTTATCAGGTATGCTTAAATGAATACAAAAAAGCAAACATTTTCAGTGTACACCCCTTCAAGCCAGAGATACAAGCAGCTTTCAAAACTCATTTTTACCATTCATGTGCAAGCAAACTGCACCCAAATTATCTCTTGAACCAGTAAAATAAACTGCCAGCTTCCACCAAATCTTGCTGCAGGTCTTTTTTTGATGTCTCCTCTGGATCATGGTGACATTCAGTGATTGCTCCTGGGCTTCTGTCACGTAATGTCGTCAGTGTTCCTAGGACTTGGAAGTTGTGAACTTATGAATTTTATTTCTAGAAACATTCAATGTCTTTGTATCTTTTTATATCATTTTACTTATTTGTCAAAGCCAATGATCTGTTTGACTTTTTAGACCTCTCACCAGACAACCCAAGAATCACTGTAGTAAACTGGAGGCCATTGGCCGTTAAGACTGGGCCAATTCCACAGGAACACAGCCAGATGCTGAAATTGCGCAAAAACTCTAAATTCTAATAGTTTTTTGGGTAATTCTTTTTACAGTATATATTGACGTGGCAATACGATTCTTTTCATCAGCACGATTATGGCGATCGCAAACTCGTCCAGGTTTTTTAAATGATTTTTGTGGTGAAAAAAGACAAACATTTTTTTTGAGTGTCTCACCATTTTCCCGAGACACTTAACACACAGTTTTTTAACTGATAGAAGTGGTGCATGGGGGCTTATTTTCTGCAGGGCAAGATGACATTTTAAATGGTTTACAACAGCATTTTTTTTACCACAAAACCCCGCAATTTTAGTGTTTTTAATTTTTTTCTGTTTACAAAGTTTACCGATAGTTATTTTTATATTTTGATGGTCAGACTTTTCTGTACACGGCGATACCACATATGTATTTGTTTTCCTGATTTTAAAATGGAGAAGAAGGCGAGGAATTTGAACTTTCAGGGTTTTTTTTCTCACTTTTTAAACCTTTTTTTTAGCGATCATTTGATTGCTTGCATACACAACAGGATTCTCCTTGTATACAAACAGACAAATTGAAAACGGGAGTTGAAAAATTGAAAATTTTTGATTGGAAAAGTACCAAACAGTTGCAAAGTAATGTGATATATACAAAGTCAATGCACATATTAAAGGGGTTTTCAAATCTAATAAGAAAAGTCTGTCACACTGCTGTTACTGCGCACGATTCCTCTGTATTCTCCGTGTGAGAGAGCGGTCATATGACTGCATACTTGTGGTCACATGCAGACCAGTCTCATGCCATGCATGTCAACAGAAGAGCCTTGAGAGAAGTCACATACTAGTCGGCACGTGACCGCAAGTATGCAAATAACATACATGAAGTCACATGACCGGCCACACGCACAGAGAATACAGGGGAATCAAAACAGTCTGCAGTCAAATAGAGTGACTGCAGACTTTGCTTTTAAGTTAGGAGACCAAATGCCCCCCCCCCCTTTTTTTTTTTTTTTTTTTTTTTTTTTTTTTTTTAGATTTAACCTTTCACCACCAAGGTCATATGTCATACATCAAGACAATAATAAAAAGCTAAGTCCACAAGTAGCAGACTCAGGCCAAAAAAATAATTTGGCACAATTTTCAAACTGATTGTTAGTGGTGACCTACTTTCATGGGTTTACTCCCAAAATTTCATAGCCACTTAAAATTCATCTGAAAACAGCACCGATTCTTGCCAAAATTGCACCTCAGCCGCCGTGGCCACATGGGAACTCGCCCTAGGTGCTAAAAGTTTGCACTTTTTCCTAGGTGCTCAGATGGGCAGTTTATCATTTAATCACCTCCTGGACCTGATCAGGATGATTCCTGGCATATTGATGGCCATGTGCTCAGTGACATTAGATTTGATGATGTAAACATACGTACCATGTATGAACTCTGCACATGTTGAATTTGTTATTTTTTAAGAAATGTTCGGCGTTTTAGCCTTTGTTTTGGTCAGTATTAAAGAACTGAAATAAGCGTTTCCCATTCAGGCTCATGGTCACTCCTATTGTGCAATGTAGGAGTGTTCCGGGCAGATGACATGAGTCCTGCCTATATATTAGTCCATACAAGAAGCTGGACAATTCTGGTTTCAAATTCTCTTTTTATAACATTGAAAATGCAGATAATATTAGCAAAACACATCATGGAAAGAAACAGATCGATACTTTGGAAATGATACAGGCAACAAGGTTGTTTCTCCATTCTGCAGATTTACATTAAATTAGTTTCGAGTACAGTTTTGTCAACTAAAAGGACCAAATAATAAAATTAAACTTTAAAAATCCTGACATTTGTTCCAATGGCGCACAATTAAGTATTTCAAGTAAGCCTTAAAAAGAATTATAAATATTCAAATGGAATCTGTGAGCGCGGCCTATAAGGACAAGGTCCAAAATAACCTGGAGTGCCTGCTAGAGATGTAAGTGCGTGTAGGAGACGTCTACCCCTATAGGGCAGTGTAATGTGGACATGTTACACAGACCAGCTGCAGTATGTAATGTGGGTTTAGGGTACGTGCACACGGGAATGTTTTTGTAGCAGAAGACACTTCAGGAAACCGCCGGCGGTGTTGTTTTTCATGAAGTGTCTACTGCTTGGTTGTTGCGGTGGCTTTGATGCCAGCGTTTTGTTTTCTTCTTCTGATTCTATATATAAGTTAGTGGAGCTTTATTAGGCTGAATCCGCCTGTGTGCACATAACCTTATCAAGTCTCTTTACCTCCATGTTTTGCTACCTGAGGATCTCCAGCTAATCCACATCATGGAGGCAGGTTATTTGCTGACAACAGCTGAGGAGCCATAAGCTGCGGAGCGTGTGGTGAGAGATTTGAGTAATGTCTTAAAGGAGTTAATTGATTTTTTTTTATCATATTTAAGTTTATTTTTGACAATAAAAATAATAACAACTGCAGCAAATATTATTAAAGACCTCTTTAATCCACCCACTGAGGGTCCAGAGCAGAAGGTCCGGCAGACTCACCGGTCTTTGGCTGCAGGGTTCACATGGCGGCAGCTTGCAATCAGCGGCCTCAGCAATCACTTCCTATACTGTTGGCATCGTGTCTTCCATCTGAGTGATGGTGCCCATAGGTTTGGTCATGTGCCAACTACTTGCAAAAGCAAAACTTAGGGGGCTGCCAGAGTATGTGCAATGTATTGCTAGAAGATTAATGAGATCAGTGTTTTTGTTACTTTATAACATTAGCTGCAGTTTTTTTTATTCTTCTAAAGGATCAGATAACCCTCATTTAATGAATCCTATTCTGAAAATCCCCAGTTGAAATTAATGAACCAGTCACATTTTAATAGTTAAATCTAGACCTGGCTTACACCTCCTTACCCTGAGCTCTGGACTTTCACCATTAGATTCCCAATAAAAGTATATCTACAGTCCCTTTGGATAACCATGCTTTACGATGTTATACCAAAGATTTAGTAACCATTTCTATGGTAGGGAACCCACACCAGACATATAACCCTTCCTGCACACCTCCCCGCCTGGGATCCTGGCCCCAATAAGTCAAGGTTTCTCATGTATTATATTAAAGACAAAAGAAAGTTCTATTACTCTCAAGCCGGGAACTGGGATCTGTGCAATCTGCAGACACTCTACACTTCTAAGACCGTACAGTTGGGTAGAACCCATAACCTGACACCTATGTGCTATCAGAGGACGTACAGAATATAGGAAATCTGAGCGCTATAAATCACAGTAGCATGCACAACCTCTAAAGTTATTGCGTTGACAGTGCCTATGGGACACAGCTTCCCCCCGGAAAAAAATACAGCAGCTTTCTTAATATCCGATGCAGGACAACATTCTTCATCATCGGCAGTATCCTTCAAAGTCACAGCAGTGCCACGTTTACAAGTAACAGACACCCGGTCTTCTCCTGGGGGCTCTTTCAGAAATTTCTGCTTTCGCTTTTATGATACGGTTACTTGAAACATACAAGGAAAATTCCATCGCAGGCAAAAAATAATAATTACAAGAAAATAAAAAGTCCAGTAGCTGTACCCCAAAGACGCTGGAATGGACTATATCCCATGTGTAAGTATAGGCAAGCACTGACACAGAGTGTCAACTTCACACGGGGTGGTCATACTGCTGGTCCCCATATCACGCCCAAGCATCTGGATCCTCTTCTTCAGTCCTTCTACTGTTGCTCCGTGCTGCCAAGGAAATCTCTGGAGGGAAGCGAGAAAGTGAGGAATGTTATGGTCTCAAAGCAAAACTGAAGAAAGATGCAGCTATACATTGTCTGAAAAGACTTTGGTACCATTATAGCGCCATTTATTCCATGGCGCTTTACATGTGAAAAAGGGGTATATATAGCAAAAACACTTACAACAATCTTGAACAAAACAAGTCAGCGACTGCTACAGGTGGAGAGAGGACCCTGCCCGCGAGGACTCACAATCTACAAGGGATGGGTGAGGATACAGCAGGTGAGGGTACAGCTGGTCATGCAGCGGTATGGTTGAGTGGTGGTTACTGCAGGTTGTAGGCTTGTTGGAAGAGGTGGGTCTTCAGCTTCCTTTTAAAGGTTTCCACAGTAGGCGAGAGTCAGATATGTTGGGGTAGAGAGTTCCAGAGTAGGGGGCATGCACAGGAGAAATCTTGTATGCAATTGTGAGAGGAGGAGATAAGAGGGGAGTAGAGAAGGAGATCTTGTGAGGATCGGAGGTTGTGTGCTGGTATGTCCCGGGAGACTAGGTCATAGATATATGGAGGAGACAGGTTGTGGATGGCTTTGTATGCCATGGTTAGGGTCTTGAATTTGAGTCTCTGAACAATGGGGAGCCAGTGAAGGGACTGACAGAGAGGAGAGGCTGGGGAATAGTGTGTGTGTGTGGGGGGGGGGGGGGACAGGTGGGTTAGTCGGGCAGCAAAGTTTAGGATAGATTGAAGGGGTGTGAGAGTGTTAGAAGGGAGGCCACAAAGCAGGAGGTTGCAGTAGTCGAGGCGGGAGATGAGGAGGGCATGGACTAGAGTTTTTGCAGAGTCTTTTCTGAGGAATGTGCGGATCTGGGAGATATTTTTAAGTTGGAGTCGGTAGAAAGTGGAAAGGACTTGGATATATGTGGTTTGAAGGAGAGGTCAGAGTCCAGGGTTACCCCGAGGCAGCGAGCTTGTGGGACTGGGGAAAGTGGGCAGCCATTAATTTTGATGGATAAGTCAGATGGGGGGGGGGGTTGAGTGAGGTGGGGGAAAGATGATGAATTTAGTTTTATCCATGTTAAAGTTTTAAAATCTAGCGTAGAAGAAGGATGAAATACCGGACAAACATTGTGGGATTCTGATTAGTAAGGAGTTGATATCGGGTCCAGAGAGGTGATACCGAAAGCCATGAGACTATGAGTTGTCCCAGGCCGAAGGTGTAGATAGAGAAGAGCAGGGGCCCTAGAACTGAGCCTTGGGGGACACCGACAGATAGGAGGCGAGATAAGGTGGTGGTGTGACTGGGAGACGCTGAATGTCCGGTCTGTTAGGTGTGAAGAGATCCAAGTTAGGGCCAAGTCCGTGATGCCAAGAGATGAGAGAGTCTGTAGTAAGAGGGAATGGTCCACTGTATCGAAGGCAGATGAAAGGTCCAGGAGTAGGAGGACGGAGTAGTGTCGCTTGGAGTTGGTGGTTAGGGCAGTTTCAGTGGAGTGATGCAGTCGGAAGCCAGATTGTAAGTGGTCGAAGAGGGAGCAGGAGGAGAGGTGGGAGGACAGTTCAAGGTGGACATGTTGTTCCAGTAGTTTTGAGGCATAGGGCAGAAGTGATAGGGGGCGATAGCTAGTCAGAGAGGATGGGTCAAGGAGGGCTTTTTGAGGATTGGTGTGATTGAGGCATGTTTGAAACATGAGGGGAAGACGTCGGTTGTTATTGACAGGTTGAAGAGGTGGGTTAGGGTTGGGGTGAAGACTGTGGTAAGGCTAGGGATGAGGTGGGATGGTTACTAAAAAAAAAAATTGCCAATATATTTCCTGTAACAGATATCTCTTAGCAGTATCAAGAGGGTGTAAGGGCACTAAACAGTCTTTTATTGATGTCAGCGATCAAGGGGCCTCCCCTAAACAAAGTGAAATAAATGGGCAGAGGCAAGTCTACTGTGACGGCAACACAAATAGCACTAAGGATTGTGCTGCGCAGTGCATCACTGCATTACAGGAGCCATCATATTTGTATTTTTCGACAAAGTAGCTGTATGAGGGCTTGTTTTTTTGTGGGAAAAGTTGTATTTACCCCCAGTTGGTGTCCCCTACCAAATACAATGAAACGCCTAACTTTTATTAACTGTATGGGAGGAGATAGAAAAAAAAACACATCAATTCATCTGCTGTATTTTGATATTGTAGGGGTTCATGCTCTCTGGCAGCCGCTTGGATACACCTAGTTTTATATCAAAACAGCATGTCATTTATTGTCCATCATAAACCTTACAGCTCCAAAATGAAAACAGCATTCCTTCAGTATCAATGGATAACATAAACTGTCCTTTTCTTCAGGCAGAAGGAAACAAATGCAGCAGCCTCAATAATCTCTGTATTCCCAGCAGCAGGTCACACTTGTATTAAACGTGTTCATTAAACAAACACCTCTGTTTGGCTCTAGCACACCTCTCTTTGCAGAACTCTGCTTTTCTCCACTCAACACACTCCACACTGCTGAGCTAACCCAGCTGCTTTTAATAGCCTATAACCCTGGGATGAATCAAAGGATTTTTCATATTCACCATGCGGAATAAATAATGCTATACTTTTATTGTCTGGCTCATTACAGACAGGTTTTTATTAGCTGTCCTTAGATTCCTCACAAATTGTTTTTTTTCTTTACAATAATTACTAGTTCCACAAAAGGGATTTAACAATGAGAAGGAAACTGGAAACAGTAACTGCAATCCTGTAATAGCTTCTCCATACTTCGCTGTGGTTATGACTATATGTATAGTATGTACTGAGAGGCTAGAATTAATCCTGTACATGCAGCAGATTCCTTATTTTGCTTAAATTTATTTAGGGCCATTTTACATTGCCAATAAATGACAATATTCAGTTTGAGATACAGTTTAGGTTCCTGGCTGGGGGGGGGGGGGGGGGTAATTACATTTTTTTTGAGAGATTTGTTTTTCACCAATTCAATTTTGTGAATTTTTGAGAAAAATTCTCCAATTGTATTCTATGGACCAGCAAGTGAACAAAACTGCGAAATAGGCGAATTCCAGAAAGATCTGAGAATAAGGCTGCACTTTACCATTTAGATGATGTATAGAATAATCCCCCACCCCTCACAGAGAAGAGGACATCACCAAAATTTGCACTCACGCTGGTGAAATGAATGTAAACTCGGCCTCCCTGAAATACTGAAGGAAATCATCTGATTTGCTAAAGAGGAATATTTGAGATAATTTCATTTGCTGTCATTATTTATGTTCTTCTTATAACCGATAGGCTCTCTTTAGCAAGATAAATGCCCAGAGTGGTTAATTTCCTTCCCCAAAAATTAGAATAGAGATGTTATAATGCATCCGCCATAGTCCTGAACTCTGCATGTATATATTAAAGTGAGCAGAGACCCAGTTGGGGAGAGTTCAGAGCACACTATGTACTGGGACACTCCCATTGGAGATTATTACCATGCTGAGGCCCGGGATTTGTGTTTGAGATTAGCCACCACAGATCTATCATTTCTTGAACTGGTCAACATTCACAATCAAAACCATAAAAAATAAAAGTGTATATTTTTACACACACTCACCGCAGGATCTGTTTTAGCTCCGGACTCCTGTATATGTACTTGTGCCTATATCCCAGATCTTTATTAAAAGGAATGAACTGTACCTTGAAGTCCCGTAGACTTCGTGCTGGAGCAGCAATAGTGTAAAGCTACAGAGATCAGACAACAATACAGCGTCAATTAATTTTATTAGGAAGCAAAGTTGGTGATGAAACATGAAGTGCAAAATGGAGACAAACCAAAATGATTACCATTACATTTGTCTTCTGCATTAACAACTTTATACATGCACATAGACATGCATACACACATGCACATAGACATACATAGACATGCACACACACATACACACAGACATGCACATAGACATGCATACACACATGCACATAGACATGCATACACACATGCACATAGACATGCACACACACATGCACATAGACATGCACATAGACATGCATACACACATGCACAGACATGCATACACACATGCACATAGACATACAGTGGTGGCCAAAAGTATTGGCACCCCTGCAATTCTGTCAGATAATACTCAGTTTCTTCCTGAAAATCATTGCAATCACAAATTCTTTGGTATTATCTTCATTTAATTTGCTTGCAAGGAAAAAACACAAAAGAGAATGAAGCAAAAATCAAATCATTGATCATTTCACGCAAAACTCCAAAAAGGGGCCAGACAAAAGTATTGGCACCCTCAGCCTAATACTTGGTTGCACAACCTTTAGCCAAAATAACTGCGAACAACTGCTTCCAGTAACCATCAATGAGTTTCTTACAATGCTCTGCTGGAATTGTAGACCATTCTTCTTTGGCAAACTGCTCCATGTCCCTGATATTTGAAGGGTGCCTTCTCCAAACTGCCATTTTGAGATCTCTCCACAGGTGTTCTATGGGATTCAGGTCTGGACTCATTGCTGGCCACCTTAGAAGTCTCCAGTGCTTTCTCTCAAACCATTTTATAGTGCTTTTGGAAGTGTGTTTTGGGTCATTTTCCTGCTGGAAGACCCATGACCTCTGAGGGAGACCCAGCTTTCTCACACTGGGCCCTACATTATGCTGCAAAATTTGTTGGTAGTCTTCAGACTCCCATAATGCCATGCACACGGTCAAGCAGTCCAGTGCCAGAGGCAGCAAAGCAACCCCAAAACATCAGGGAACCTCCGCCATGTTTGACTGTAGGGACCGTGTTCTTTTCTTTGAATGCCTCTTTTTTTTCCTGTACACTCCATGTTGATGCTTTTTCCCAAAAAGCTCAACTTTTGTATCATCTGACCAGAGAACATTCTTCCAAAACGTTTTAGGCTTTCTCAGGTAAGTTTTGGCAAACTCCAGCCTGGCTTTTTTATGTCTCGGGGTAAGAAGTGGGGTCTTCCTGGGTATCCTACCATATAGTCCCTTTTCATTCAGACGCCGACGGATAGTACGGGTTGACACTGTTGTACCCTCGGACTGCTGGGCAGCTTGAACTTTTTTGGATGTTGGTCGAGGTTCTTTATCCACCATCCGCACAATCTTGCGTTGAAATCTCTCGTCAATTTTTCTTTTCCGTCCACATCTAGGGAGGTTAGCCACAGTGCCATGGGCTTTAAACTTCTTGATGACACTGCGCACGGAAGACACAGGAACATTCAGGTCTTTGGAGATGGACTTGTAGCCTTGAGATTGCTCATGCTTCCTCACAATTTGGTTTCTCAAGTCCTCAGACAGTTCTTTGGTCTTCTTTCTTTTCTCCATGCTCAATGTGGTACACACAAGGACACAGGACAGAGGTTGAGTCAACTTTAATCCATGTTAACTGGCTGCAAGTGTGATTTAGTTATTGCCAACACCTGTTAGGTGCCACAAGTAAGTTACAGGTGCTGTTAATTACACGAATTAGAGAAGCATCACATGATTTTTCAAACAGTGCCAATACTTTTGTCCACCCCCTTTTTTAGGTTTGGTGTGGAATTATATCCAATTTGGCTTTAGGACAATTCTTTTTGTGTTTTTTCATTGAAAACAAATTAAATGAAGATAATAATACCAAAGAATTTGTGATTGAAATCATTTTCAGGAAGAAACTGAGTATTATCTGACAGAATTGCAGGGGTGCCAATACTTTTGGCCACCACTGTACATACACACATACACAGACATGCATACACACATGCACATAGACATGCATACACACATGCAGACATGCATACACACATGCAGACATGCATACACACATGCAGACATGCATACACACATGCAGACACAGACATACACACATGCAGACACAGACATACATACATGCACATAGACATACATACATGCACATAGACATACATACATGCACATAGACATACATACATGCACATAGACATACATACACACATGCACATAGACATACACACATATATAAATGCACATAGACATACACACAAAAAACACACGAATACGTATGAAGGGATCGTTCCGACTACAGAGAATAACCAGTGTGAGGTCAGTGTATTCCCATACTAACATCTCTGTATTAATGGTGATCTGCCAAGCAATACACAGAAAATCCTGACCGTTCTACACCCTGTAACCCTTTCACTTCCCAGTATATTTTGATAACATTTCTACTGGCCTTACTGATTATTAATTCTGGAACAGAAAGAGATCTGCAAATAAATAAAATACCTTTCTTCCTAGATGGAATGGGATCACAGGGTCATCCTCCGCATGTAGAATGAGCAATGGGCATGAAATATACTTCACACTAGAGAAAGAAACAATACAAAGGTTTTACTCTCCATCTTTACAGCTGTTATTCTGTGCAAAGTAAACTATTATTGGTTCTCAAAGTGTTGATCATCTGATCTGTAAGTGCAGATTGTACGAATTCATTCAAGGAAAAGGATAATGGGCTTGTTCATCTGTTGATAATTTTTTTTTCACTTAAATGCATGAATTTTGAACTATAAATAATGTTTTTAGCTCTCCTCTGCCTAATTGGGGAAGACGGCTGTCAATCAGTATGACACCAGTAGTCCCACCCTGTCAATAGGAAGAGAAACCGCAGCTCTGCTGACAGGGAGCAGCTGAATCTCTGGCAGGAGCTGTCAATGACCGGTGCCGAGTACAACAGACAGGTGATTGCCTCTGTTAGCAACTACATGCCATTTTTTTTAAGTCCCAGATATCCCCTGTAACAAGATGGAATCTCCCTTTAGTGTTTTACGCTGCGTGCCCACAATGCGTTTTTTCATGCATTTCCGCAGCGAAAACGCATCAAAAACGCTTGGTAATCCGCACCCCATGGTCCCCAATGGCATTCCGCAATGTCAATGCACATGCTGCGGATTTTTCCGCAGCGTTTCTGCAGCGCTCATAAATCCGCAGCATGTTCATTAATTTTGCGGAAGCGCAGCGGAATTGCCGCCATTGACTTGCATTGAGACGCATAGAATCCGTGTCTGTACATTTGTACACGCGGGTTATATGTGTTTCAATGTGCGGATGGTACCCAGGTCTGGAGGAGAGGAGACTCTCATCCAGACCTGGGTACCATTGTACCTGTAAAAAAAGAATAAAATAATAAATAAAGTTTATATTCACCTGTCCGGCGGCCCCTGCAGCGCTTATCTTCCAGGACCTGAGATGATGTCACGGTCATGTGACCGCAGGCTGTCTCGCGATGTGCGGCAACCCGGAAGAAGCCAGGACGAGCGCGACAGCACACGCGGCGGGGCATCGGGGGTAAGTATAGCTTTATTTTTTTATTTTTACGGTCACACTGTATAAATCCATGCCGTTTGCATGGATTTATATAGTGTGACCTAGTTGTCAAGCACTTTCCAAGTGATGCTATCGCCTGGAAAGTGCTTGTCAGTCCGCATGCGGAAACGCATGTGAATCCGCATGTATTCTGCAGGAAAAACGCATCTACAATCTGCATGTACAATCTGCATGCGTTTTTTCTGCCAGGGAGATGCAGAAACTCTGCAGAAATTTTCTGCTTCATTTCTGCATCGTGAGCACATAGCCTTACTGGAATGCAATAGACGGGTCATTTGTTGTGCCGAGTGGTAGAGGTCTTGGCAATGTGAATGTATTAATCATGCAATTTGTTAAGAATTGCAATAGACATTCCTGTTAATATGCATAAATTCGGCTCAAAATGTAAAATTCAGATATGATGGGAATCAAAGGTGCAGGCGGACCCAATTGCCTTTAATAGAGTCCTTTATTTTATGATGGTGTCCGTCATTTTACTGGAGAAAAGTAAAAAAAACAATAAAAAAAATAAAATAAAATAAAAAACAACAGCCCAGCATGCTGTACTAATTTCTTCTGCATTGTGACAGGACATACAGTGAAGGTTATGTAAAGATTCTCTTTTGTGGAATTAAAATATTAATGGAATTATGTAAAGGACATTTTGACAATGGCAATCTGAAAGCTTATTATTACCACACACTTACTTATCATCATTTGCAAATTTGATGCCACTTGCTGTGATGGGATCCAGGAAGAACCAGTCAAAGCCAGGGAAATACCTGTATATCTAGATAAGTAACACAGCGAGAACATGTGAAGACGGGCAGGAGAATTCTCATGTGAGCAAGTACTAAACCGATCACTTGTAACCATGTAACACACTCCGCACTTACCACTGAGAACGGATGACTCTTCGCCTCTTCACGGATGTTTGTAAATGGTGATTCTAATATCAGAGAATCAGGAGGAGTTTCTGAAAATAATATTAAGTCTATGTATGACGGTTCATCCTTCTACAGGTTGTTCACAAAAAGTACAACCTATCATAGCCCGGCCAAGTTTTACACTTTTGAAAAGCACGAAAAAACCCTGTATCATCAAAAACATAATCAAACACCACCTTATTATCCCCAAACACATACAAACACTACTCGTGTATTAACCAGATCTAAATAAACCAAATGTCCAGGATTGTAATGCCAAGACACATACAGGTTACAGTAGACTATCCCCAACTATTGCTACATTAGGGGGATATAAAAAATAACCTGTCAGATCAGTTTCCAAAGACAGGCGGCACCGGAGCCACTTATCCAGATCTAACCAACAAAATAGCCATAATGGTAACAGTGACATTGGACAAGATAGCCATCAGCCTATTATATGGCTACATTAGGTATAGAAATTCTGCTTTACCAAAAGCCCTGGATCGTCAGCTCCTGGACTATTAGAAGAAAGTTTTTTTCATCAATTAGACCATAATATAATATTAAAAGTTTCATAAAACAAAAAAGCACAGAAAATACAATGTATCCACGAATGTGCTGTATGTACAGACACGAGCGGCTGTATAGGGGACAGAATAATAACAGGCGCACACGTCACTTACCTCGCTCACACAGCCTCCTCACTAAGTTTGTAGCAACCCTAAAATTAGAAAATACAGTCAGTGATGATAAAAATCACATCATGGCGGCTTTATATCCCGATGTCGGCTTCCTATACATTTGATGAAATATTTATGCTTCCTATCAGGATGGAGCAGCGATCGCTCCGACACCCAGGACAGACCCTCAATGTGCGGCTGCTATTACAAGCAGAAGGAACGTCGCCTACTCCATACTGAACACTGATCAGGCTTGTGTATCCCCCCACAGGCCCTGCAGAAGGAATGACCAGGCATGTGCTTTGGCGGCAGCATTCATTTATTAATTTACACTCAGTAATTTCCTCTTTATATACATCATACTGTATAATGCAATGGCACCTACAGACCTATTACAAGGCCTACAGAGAACTACTATGGCATGAAAATTCTTAATGGCTTAAGACAAATGGTTTTTAGTTTACCCCGTTCCTAATGAGTGTCCCCAGATATACACTGGGTTGTCCCCGCTTCTGGCCTTTATCCAATCAAACACATGGAGGGCGTCATAGGTCATTCCAGTCTCTGACGGAGAGCCAACAGAGTCACCCCATCCTAAAAGAAACATACAGGCATTTTATAAACTGTAATGATATGCACTTCCTACATTTTAGTAGTTTTACTACTTCAACTACCAGATAAAGAGCCCTATACTTATACATGGATATGTATTAAGAGGATAACTGGGCAAGATAGAAAAATTCCCTTTTAAAGAGGGATTCCCATGTAATTGACAAGAGAATGATGTAGGGGCAGAGAACCTGATCCCAGAAATGTATCACTTCCTGGGCTGCTTGGTGCAGTTTTGATAGAATTCCTGTTCATCTGTTGTAGATGTAGCAGTGGTCATATTTCTAAACTGTGTATAACCCCATCCACACCCCTGATCGGCAGCTTTATGTGTACACTGTACATTGTCAGCAAGCTGCTAATCAGTGGTGGGGGCGGGGTTACACAGAATAGCCTGACTGGCCTGCACGTGACACCTAGTCAGACAGTAATAATATTCTGACAAAAAAACACTGATTGTAGTTTCAATACAACACACAGACTAGCAATTGACATCCCCAGAATCAGGCTCTCTTTGCTCTCAGATTAGATAGCAAAACCTTGCTGACAGAAGCCCTTTAAGCTTGAGAAGCTAGCTATATCTATCCACACACATATATATATATATTATTTATATATATATATATATATATATTATATATATATATATATATATATATATACTTAAGAAAAAAGTGTGAAACAACTGAAAATATGTCTTATATTCTAGGTTCTTCAAAGAAGCCACCTTTTGCTTTGATGACTGCTTTGCGAAATGGTTTTCACTTCACAGGTGTGCCCTGTCAGGTTTAAGAAGTGGGATTTCTTGCCTTATAAATGGGGTTGGGACCATCAGTTGTGTTGTGCAGAAGTCAGGTGGATACACAGCTGATAGCTGCTTTTTTCTTGCCATAATACAAATTCTAAGTAAAGAAAAACGAGTGGCCATCATTACTTTAAGAAATTAAGGTCAGTCAGTCCGAAAAATTGGGCAAACTTTGAATGTGTCCCCAAGTGCAGTTGCAAAAACCATCAAGCGCTACAAAGAAACTGGCTCACATGAGGACCGCCCTAGGAAAGGAAGACCAAGAGTCACCTCTGCTTCTGAGGATAAGTTTATCTGAGTCACCAGCCTCAGAAATCGCAGGTTAACAGCAGCTCAGATTAGAGACCAGGTCAACGTCACACAGAGTTCTAGCAGCAGACACATCTCTACAACAACTGTTAAGAGGAGACTTTGTGCAGCAGGCCTTCATGGTAAAATAGCTGCTAGGAAACCACTGCTAAGGACAGGCAACAAGCAGAAGAGACTTGTTTGGGCTAAAGAACACAAGGAATGGACATTAGACCAGTGGAAATCTGTGCTTTGGTCTGATGAGTCCAAATTTGAGATCTTTGGTTCCAACCACCGTGTCTTTGTGCAACGCAGAAAAGGTGAACGGATGGACTCTACATGCCTGGTTCCCACCGTGAAGCATGGAGGAGGAGGTGTGATGGTGTGGGGGTGCTTTGCTGGTGACACTGTTGGGGATTTATTCAAAATTGAAGGCATACTGAACCAGCATGGCTACCACAGCATCTTGCAGCGGCATGCTATTCCATCCGGTTTGCGTTTAGTTGGACCATCATTTATTTTTCAACAGGACAATGACCCCAAACACACCTCCAGGCTGTGTAAGGGCTATTTGACCAAGAAGGAGAGTGATGGGTTGCTACGCCAGATGACCTGGCCTCCACAGTCACCAGACCTGAACCCAATCGAGATGGTTTGGGGTGAGCTGGATCACAGAGTGAAGGCAAAAGGGCCACCAAGTGCTAAGCATCTCTGGGAACTCCTTCAAGATTGCTGGAAGACCATTTCCGGTGACTACCTCTTGAAGCTCATCAAGAGAATGCCAAGAGTGTGCAAAGCAGTCATCAAAGCAAAAGGTGGCTACTTTGAAGAACCTAGAATATAAGACATATTTTCAGTTGTTTCACACTTTTTTGTTAAGTATATAATTCCACATGTGTTAATTCATAGTTTTGATCCTTCAGTGTGAATGTACAATTTTCATAGTCATGATAATACAGAAAAATCTTTAAATGAGGTGTGTCCAAACTTTTGGTCTGTACTAATTATATATATATATATATATATATTTATTTATTTTATACACACACACACACACACACACACACACACACACACACACACACACACACACACACACATACATACATTCTTATAGCTGTGCACATGGAATAATCATTTTTTACCAGTTTGTGAGCAAACAGCGGCTATCACCCACTTGCTAAATGGGTCTAGTATATGGTGCAGTGCGAGTCCTCACTTTTATATAGGATTCTGGCAAATTAACATTGCTGTGACCTAAACTGTTGTGGCAAGACCTCTTTGTAAAACAATTTGAAAAGCACAGACCATTATTAATATTATTGACATGGATATACACAAGAAAAGGGACAGTCACCCCCATGACACTGCACAAATATCCATGGAAACTACCAGGTCATATTCTGCTACAATGACAGCCAAATGCTCAGTGAAGAAAACAGAGGAGTTCTGCGCTTTAACATGCCGTTATTTTACAAAGCCAGTCTCCCCGGCTGGACCGGTACACCAGGGGCGGCTGGAGCAGTAATGATGGCGCAGCCTGCGGGGGTGGCGGCTCTCCTGTCCTCGCAGAGAGCCTTGTTATTATGGTGCCAACATGCGCCCACACCAGTTCTCTTCTTACAGACTGCTATTGTGAACTAATTGGCTCCATGTATTGTCTCAGACTCTCCTGCTCTGTACCAGTAATGATGTTCTGACATGAAAGTATTAAGTACAGCGAAAATATTGTGATTGGAATGACATATTTCCGTCTTGCACTGTTCACTAGTTTCCTTACTCGTATGATATTTCAAGACCCCAAAACTTGTAGATTAAAGGGGTTGTTTTATCAATACAAGCCCTTTATCAATACAAGCCCTTTATCAATACAAGCCCTTTTTAAAAGCAGTGGTGTATTCGCATTAGTAATCTACAATGTGCATTATGGATCACGTTTAGGAGAGGAGCTTCTTTATTTTGCTCTGATTTTCTGTACAAGTGACCTGATAGAGGCGCTCCGGTCTATAGAGCAGGTCGCTTTCCTAGCCAGGACTCATGTACTGGGCCACGCTGTCGTCTGTAGGGAATGACAATGTGCTACCTCAGCACAGCAGTCATAGCGGATCTTTACATCAGGACCAGATATAGTAACACGACTTGAAGGATTTCTGTCGCTGGCATCTTATTCCTCATCTCACCTTCTCCCACGTCTTGCACCCATACCGAGGGGATTCACCGAGTGCAATGGCCTCCAAATACTGTAAAACATTTAAGGGTCTACAGAACTACAAGCGCTCTCCTGATCTGGGTGGGCGCCATAATTTATTTATTTGTGGGTTTTTGGGATATAACATTGAAAGCCCATGCTTAGAATGAGCCATGAATGTGTGATCACAGCCAAATGAGAAGACTTCACAGCTACCTCCATACAACTGCAGCATTGCCTGGCACTGCAGATCAGCCCACT
Source organism: Phyllobates terribilis (assembly GCF_046119375.1). NCBI lineage: Eukaryota > Metazoa > Chordata > Amphibia > Anura > Dendrobatidae > Phyllobates > Phyllobates terribilis. The sequence continues at coordinate 847,769,615 of NW_027362763.1, forward strand.
GGGAAGCTGCAGTACCAGCCACAGCCACACTTATAGGGAGGTCACTGTGTTGGATACTGCGATGCCATTAAACACTGTTGGCATATCCACCCACCACTCCATCCCAGCCCCACCTATATGCCGGCAGCTCATGACTACAGCAGCAATCTCTTCCATCCTGGCAGCTTATTGGGAGGCCCGGCTTCCAGCTTCACCCCAAAACAGAGGAGCAAAAGCAAATTGTGTTCTGAAAGAAATTCGGTTTCTTCGTGTTTCCTTTTAGAAGGGAGAGAGTTTGTGAACTGTGGAGCCACGGCCACACCGCTGTGGAGGAGGGACGGCACCGGCCACTATCTCTGCAACGCCTGCAGCCTCTACCACAAAACGAATGGTCAGAATAGACCACTCATTATACACAGGAAGCCGACAATCAGGGGTCGGGTTCCACAGATTAGCCGGACTATGCGACCCTTAGTCCTGCAGTGATAATCACCTGCTGATAAACTGTATTGAAACGTCAGCAAGCTGAAGAGCAAGTGACATCGCTGAAATCAAGCTCTCTGCCCCTACATTATGCTGCTCTGCTCTCTGATTACAAAAACCTGCTAGCAGAGTCCCTTTAATACAGCCAATACATTTAATATCCCTTTAACGCATTTTAATGAGAATCATCTTCGCTCAGGTTGCGGCCAACATATGGTGTGAATGTAAGGCACCTTATTCTCACCTAGATGCAACCTATTCTGGAATGCAATGGAACATACTAAGGTTTCTTTCCTCCCAGATTTATACGATTTCATGAGAAAAGTCTGTGTGCCTTAATAAAACATCAGAGGCATATAGAGATACAGTTTAGCCCCATAACAGTCTGTAAGCGCAGTCTTTGGACACAGTTTTCCACTTACGGAGACCAATACTAACTTAAAGAGGTTATCCGGCCTTTTGTTCAAGGTCTGCAGTGACTTTATGGGGCTGCAGACTTCTGAATCCATACAGTGAGCGCACAGTCAGTATTCCCTGGTGTTGCTGGTGAGAGCGGGCAGTCCTATGAGCACAAGGAAGACATTTGCACACTTTCTGCCACATTCCGACTAGACGTGCTCAGCCTCGCTCAATTCACTTGTATTAAGCGAGGAAGAGTACGTCAAATCGGCTCATGATCACATGTATGCAAATCACATATTTGTGGTCACGTGACCACCCGCTGTCACCAGCAACACCGGAGAATCCTGACAGCATGCGGTGCACATGCTGTAAGGATTCAGAAGTCTGCAGTCACATAGAATGACTGCAGACTTAGCAGAAGCCTAGACAAGCCCTTTAAGTTCTTAGAACTGGACAGCACAGCAGATAAACTATGTTTAAAGACATTGATACTTTCATAGTCATAATGTCTCAGTGACCCTTCTCAGGTGACATTAGGGTGCATTATTACATGGTGGTACAGAAACAAAAAGAATGTGGTGACAGAGAAGCCCCTTCCTCTATCTAACGACTTAGGTGCATTGGGAAGCACAGCATCTGTGTGGTTAAATAACTGGCAACAGGGTCATCTCTGATGCCGGCAGGTAGGGTGAAGGCTGTATAATACAGCTGGCACCCACAGGCGATGGCATGGCCATCACTGTGCCATAACTGTGATGTGCCATTACGTCAGCTTGTTGTGAACAACCCACTTACCATAATGTATTAGTAGGGGTAAAAATGGCCATTTAATGGTAAATCAGAATGTAGAGCCAGAGCCAAGGTTTTATAATAATGTTTTTTTTCTAAACAGATGCAGATTTATTTTTAATTCATGTGCTAAATTTATTAGCAGCTTGCACAATATGGCACGTGTCTTGTAGGAATATGATCCATCATTTTTTACTGTTGTTTTACAACATATAGTCACACCAGTGGTTTCATTCGTAAACTCATCCTGACGGGTTCCCATTAAGTATCATTTCCAAAAAGTGTTGATATATGCGAGCACATGACAAAAAAAAGTCTCTCCCTGGCGGTTTTTTCCCTACTGGTAATCAGAATTCGTTGCTTTTTTTTGCATATAATAGGACAGAAAAGAGGAAGCACGTGCTTTAGATTTGTACTAATCACACGACCAGCCTTTAACTACAAACTTTAAAGCTCTTAACCAGAGTCTAAAAAGTCAGATTCTGGTGTTTATAGGAATGGTAACACTAACACCCAAACATAGTAGTCTCTCACCTCTGTAGTCAAATGAGATTACATGGTAGCCCAAAGAGCTGAGCACCTAAACAGGGAAACAAGCACAAAAATATATATGATATATATATATATAAAAAAAAAAAAAAAAACATTTTATTACACATTTCGCTAATAACTGATCTTTTATTTCACTTTTAATTTAATTGTCGTAATTAAATCTCATAAGCAAGTAAACACTCAATTAAATTACAGGTTCACCGAAAGAACATCTGCTGCACATTTATCATCTGAAGTCCTCAATTCTGTGCTAGTCAATTTCTCATTTTGTTTTATAGCAGACAAGGTTCTGGTCGTCCGATACACATCACTAAATCCCTTGCAAAGCCACTGGTTTAAAAGATAACAAGCTGACTGCCTGCAGTAATCACTAGAGGGAGCTAAAGAGCCCGAAGCATACAAGTTTTCTATTCAGTTTAATATATAACGTGAAGTTGGCATCTAAGCTCCCTCTAGTGCAGATAAAAGCAGATTCTCTTTTAAAAGGAATCTCTTAACAGGTTTTTGCCAGCTGATATGAGAGCAGTACAAGGTAGAGACAGAAACCCAGATTCCAGCAATGTATCCCTTACTAGGCTGTTTTATCAGGAGGAGGTAATCATTAGAGGGCTAGTAAACCTGCTGTCCTCCGTATTTATGGACTTTTTATCAACTCTGCCCCGATCTCTGATTGGGAGTTTTCTGTGCACACTGTGGATAGGCAGAAAGCTGCCAATCAGTGATGTGGGCGGGGTTATACACAGCTCAGCATTCAGAGAACAGCTAGATCTTCAGCAGATAAAACTGTGATTTAATCAAAACTACAACAAGCAGCCCAGTAAGTGATTGATCACTGTAATCTGGGTCTCTGTCTCACATCATGCTGCTATGAGATGCCATAGCAAAAACCCAGTGACAGATTTTCTTTAAATGTACATAACGTATGTACAGTACTGTGCAAAAGTTTTAGGCAGATATGGGAAAAAAAATCTGCAAGTACAAATGCTTTAAAAAACGTGTTAAGTTTATTTTTAACAATTAACAAAATGCAAAGCGAATAGACAAAATAGAAATCTAAATTAAATTAATACTTGGCGTGATCACCCTTTGCCTTCAAAACAGCATCAATCCTTGGAGGCTAACTTGCACAGTGTCAGAGATTTTGTAGGATTACAGTCAGGTGCATGAGCAACCAATTATACCAAACAGGTGACAATGATCATTTTCATATGGAGCCCCGATACAGCAAATCTTTTACGTTAGAAAAAGGAGGTGAGGCTGCGAAGAAATGTGAGATTTTTGGCTTTTTCAGATTATTTCCGCACAGATCTGACGAAGTGGGTGGGGCTGGGGCCTGTGGGAACCCCCAGTCGTCAAATCCGGTAACTTTGCACTCCAGCCCATCCCCTCATTAAGATATGTAGAGAAACCTTGGCACACCAATAATAGAATTGATATTTTTATTTTTGCAGTTTTGGACTGCAAAAATAAAAATATCAATTCTACTATTGGTGTGCCGAGGTTTCTCTACATATCTTCATGGTTTTGGACCCTACTCGTGCACCCGGGTCCAGTAGTGCTGCGTCTTCTATTATTAAGTTATGAAAAACACCAGTCTTGATAAATTGGGGCTATTGTCATTAACTGAAACAGTTGTGTAGAATGTATAATGGGAAGCTATCATCAGAAAAAATTACCTATTGATTAAATCAGGTTTTTTGGTTAAATGTATTTTTCTCCATATCATGATCTGTATTAAAAGTAAAAAAAATAGAAGTCTTACAACTTTCACACCGGCCACTGGGGTTTTTTAGACTAAGTTCCTGCAGTTCTGTAGAAAAGAGCACATGTATACAGTCACCCTCTGTTTTGTATTGAACCATCTAATGAGAGTGTACAAAAGTCATTGTGAAGGGAGGGGTGCAGTGACATCGCCTATTGTGAATGGTGGATCCTGTGTTATCAGCTGTGTATAGCGGTGTTACTCGTCATTGTAACCCTGCCTCTACTAAAAAGAAAACTCCTGTAAGGCTGTGTGCCCACGATGCATTTTTTAAGCGGCAATTCCGCTGCAGAAACGCTTAAAAAACACATGGTAGGTCTGCCATGGTCCCCAATGATAATCCGCATGTGCTGTGCACATGCTGCGGAAATTTCCGCTGCGGATTATCATTGCGGAAAAAAACGCAGCACTACCAATTATTTTGCGGAAGTGCTGCTTTTTCGCCGCCATTGACGTGCATTGGACCGCTTGGATTACGCATCACTGCATATGTAGATGCGGATTACATGCGTTTTAATGTGCGGATGGTACACGGGTCTGGAGGAGAGGAAACTCTCCTCTGGACCCGGGTACCATACTACCTGTAAAAAAAAAAAAAAAGAATAAAATAAAAAATAAATATTATACTTACCTTCTGATGGCTCGTGGTCTCCTTGTCTTCGCTTGCTGGCAGATCGCGGTGGACTGAAGGACCTGCGCTGATGTCATTTAGTCATGTGACGGCAGGTCCTTCAGTGTACCGCGAGCTGCCGGCAAGCCAGGACGGAGTGAATAAAGACTCCGGGGGCCATCAGAAGGTAAGTATAGATTTATTTTTTACCATTCTTTTACGGTCACACTATATAAATCCATGCCGGTTGCATGGATTTATATAGTGTGACCAAGTTGTCAAGCACTTTCCAAGTGATGCTAAAATCGCTTGGAAAGCGCTTGTCAACCCGCATGCGGAAATGCATGTGAAGAACGCTTCACATCCGCATGTCCCTGGCAGGAAAAAAGCATGTACAGTTAGGTCCATATATATTTGGACAGACAGCATTTTTCTAATTTTGGTTCTAGACATTACCACAATGAATTTTAAGCAAAACAATTCAGATGTAGTTGAAGTTCAGACTTTCAGCTTTCATTTGAGGGTATCCACATTAAAATTGGATGAAGGGTTTAGGAGTTTCAGCTCCTTAACATGTGCCACCCTGTTTTTAAAGGGACCAAAAGTAATTGGACAGATTAAATAATTGTAAATAAAATGTTCATTTCTAGTACTTGGTTGAAAACCTTTTGTTGGCAATGACTGCCTGAAGTCTTGAACTCATGGACATCACCAGATGCTGTGTTTCCTCCTTTTTGATGCTCTGCCAGGCCTTCACTGCGGTGGTTTTCAGTCGCTGTTTGTTTGTGGGCTTTTCTGTCTGAAGTTTAGTCTTTAACAAGTGAAATGCATGCTCAATTGGGTTGAGATCAGGTGACTGACTTGGCCATTCAAGAATGTTCCACTTCTTTGCTTTAATAAACTCCTGGGTTGCTTTGGCTTTATGTTTTGGGTCATTGTCCATCTGTAGTATGAAACGACGACCAATCAGTTTGGCTGTATTTGTCTGGATCTGAGCACACAGTATAGCTCTGAATACATCAGAATTCATTCGGCTTCTTCTGTCCTGTGTCACATCATCAATAAACACTAGTGACCCAGTGCCACTGGCAGCCATGCATGCCCAAGCCATCACACTGCCTCCGCCGTGTTTTACAGATGATGCGGTGTGCTTTGGATCATGAGCTGTACCAGGCCTTCGCCATACTTTTCTCTTTCCATCATTCTGGTAGAGGTTGATCTTGGTTTCATCTGTCCAAAGAATATTCTTCCAGAACTGTGCTGGCTTTTTTAGATGTTTTTTTTAGCAAAGTCCAGTCTAGCCTTTTTCTTCTTGATGCTTATGAGTGGCTTGCACCGTGCAGTGAACCCTCTGTATTTACTTTCATGCAGTCTTCTCTTTATGGTAGATTTGGATATTGATACGCCTACCTCCTCGAGAATGTTGTTCACTTGGTTGGCTGTTGTGAAGGGGTTTCTCTTCACCATGGAGATTATTCTGCGATCATCCACCACTGTTGTCTTCCGTGGGCACCCAGGTCTTTTTGCATTGATGAGTTCACCAGTGCTTTCTTTCTTTCTCAGGATGTACCAAACTGTAGATTTTGCCGCTCCTAATATTGTAGCAATTTCTCGGATGGGTTTTTTCTGTTTTTGCAGCTTAAGGATGGCTTGTTTCACCTGCATGGAGAGCTCCTTTGACCGCATGTTTACTTCACAGCAAAACCTTCCAAATGCAAGCACCACACCTCAAATCAACTCCAGGCCTTTTATCTGCTTAATTGAGAATGATATAAGGAAGGGATTGCCCACACCTGTCCATGAAATAGCCTTGGAGTCAATTGTTCAATTAATTTTGGTCCCTTTAAAAACAGGGTGGCACATGTTAAGGAGCTGAAACTCCTAAACCCTTCATCCAATTTTAATGTGGATACCCTCAAATGAAAGCTGAAAGTCTGAACTTCAACTGCATCTGAATTGTTTTGTTTAAAATTCATTGTGGTAATGTCTAGAAACAAAATTAGAAAAATGTTGTCTCTGTCCAAATGTATATGGACCTAACTGTACAATCCGCATGCGTTTTTTCTGCCAGAGATGCAGAAACGCTCAGGAAAAAATCCAGAGCATTTCTTCATGGTGGGCACATAGCCTTAACTCTTTGGGAAATATCAGTCTAAAAAAACCTAGTGGCTATTGTGAAAATTACAAGATTACTAATTTTATTTATTAATAAAAAAAAAAAATCAATATGAAGAAAAGCCAAAAACATTATTAAAAAATACTTGTAAAACAAAAACTTGATTTAAATAATAAGTAATTGATTCTGAAAAGAACTACACACACATACAAATATTTTAGGTTTTGGATCGTGATTTTATTTACCAAAGCCAAACATTATTAAAAAATACTTGTAAAACAAAAACTTGATTTAAATAATAAGTCATTTTCTGATAATAGCTTCCCTTTAAAATTCGGTGAGGGACAGCCAATCTCTGCTACAAAGGTGAGTTTGTAGAAGACAGATTCATGTAACAGGTCATACACCATGGCAAGACTGGGCACCGCAACATCACACAAGGTAGTTATACTGCATATTGACTTTCTACTTTAGCTAAATGCAGTGAACTTGCAGGTTGATTTTCTTCAACCCTTCTCATCAGAAGACGTTCCTGTTTAAGAGTAACTTCCTTGGTCATCCTGGACGTCTCTGTGAGATGGTCACAGTTCCATCTTTGTTAAATTTTTGTATCCCTTTTGCTATAGTATTCTAACTGAGAAGCAAAACTTTGCTGATCTTCTTGTAGCCTTCACCTTTCTTATCTAAAGAAATTATTTTCTTTCTCGGGTCTTGTGACATTTCTCTTCTATGTGGTGCCATTGATGACAGCATGAAATGGGAAGGGGCTTTCTTTATTAAGTAACAACCTTTTATAGCCAACTGTCTGCTGGAAATCAGTTTAATGAATAAATAGACTTATCCTTGTTAGAATTCGGTACTGTAAACTTTAGCTTTTCAGATTTTCATTGGGGTGTACTCATTTTTGCAACAGTTTTGAATACATTTGATAGGAAAATTACTTTTTTTGATTTGTGGGAGCATTTTGTAGTATTGTATCCCATAGAAAACATTGATTCTGAAAAGAACTACACACACATACATATATATTTTAGGTTTTGGATGGTGATTTTATTTATGATGCATAAAATAAGAGGATTGCTAGTATTGAAAAAATAGTCTTATAATACATAAGTATACACACAATGAAATAAGCTTTGGGACTAGGTGAAAACAGCTCAAATTGGAGCCACAACCCAATCAATCAACACTATTCTCAATCACTCGTCACACACAGTGTATCTAAGGTCTCAGCTAATTGCCTAACCCTGCTATATGGCTAGAAGACCTCGGACACAGTCTGAGAAACTCGATCACGACAGTGACCTAACTTTTGGCTTGCACCCTGCACTAGTGAGTCATATTCCACAGACCGACCTCGCTTCTTGTTTCATGTAGAAGAAAGGTGCACCGCTGTTTCCTTCCTACAGGCATTTCATTATTCAGCATCTTCACTACTAAAGTTTTCTAGATCGCAGTCTGGTGAAAGTGTTAATGCCAATTCTCATAACAAAAAAATAATACAATACCTTATATAACTGTACACGGTGATCACCTCCTCTGTTGGGGAAAAAAAAAAAAAAAGAAAGAAAAAATAGGCTTTTATACACAATTATGTACTGCCTTACTGTTGGAAGATTGATCAAACAGTGTGCCAAATACCTCAGTTTTATAAGGATATAGCAAAAAATGTGAAAAACTGAACTGAGAAAAACCCCACTAAAAACATTCAATTTTGTTAGATATGCATTAGAAGTTAATTAAACTCAAAATGCACTTCCTGGAATCCTAACAAATATCGATAAGGCGTCCCCACTCAATGTCCACTGACCCTTGTGTCACCCAACCATTCTGTCACAGTGCTCTTACAACAATGTATACACCAGTATTTATAGATCAGCGCCCCAAAAATTGCCAATCCACGTAGGAGATCAAATAGAATATGCTCCTATGTGCAAAAATAGCTTTAAAGAATTGCAATTTTTTTGCGCAATGTGAGGCTGCGCAAAAATGTTACAACTTTTAGTGTTTTCATGCCATTTTCATCCAAATCGGACAAATCAGTCGGGGCGTGGCGAAGCTCACTCGTCAAAGTCATGACGAGAAGAGGGATTCCTTACTCCACAAATCTTACTCAAGCGCTTCACTAAAGTAGGATTTGTGGTGAGGCGCACGTGGAGGAGTAATGAATCAGGCACCACGCAGTCCACCCAACCCAATCAAGTCTCGAGAGAAAAATATTGATCTTGATGAATCGGGACCAAAGTCCCCACAAAAAACACATATATGAACATTCTTCAGGGACAGATAGTGTGTAGGCCATTTTCCTACCCAGCAAGTGCTATATATAAATGGAGAGGCAGATGCTTTGCATCTACTGGAGGGGTCTTTGGGAGCACATACTTGTCCCTACATTTTGCATCAACTGGCTCTAGCATGTACCCTGCAGATTGGACTACATTTTCTTGGTGACAGATTCCCTTTGGTCATCATGACCAGAGGCCAATGTATGGTCGGGCTTTTTTAGAGCTGGTCATCCAGAGTGTAGCTGCATGTCATAGTGCCTGTCCTCCCTATTCGGATATACTCACTCACTCTGGGTAGATTTGTTGCAGAAATGTTTCTCAACAGATAAATGGAGCAGTCACAGAAAATTCTACAAATCTGCCATGTGTGAACCCACCCATAGCCATTACTGGACAGAACTACACGATGGTCATAAAGAAACAAAAAAAGGAAAATAACAAAGACAGAATAATTGTTCAAAGCGAAACAAAAGAAGAGGCGCTCACCTTGTGCCTGCGTTCCCATGCAAGTAAAGAATGACAGGATAGCTCGTAGACATCACTTCCTCGTACCACGCCTGGTCTTTTCCCTGAGCATCTTTCCACAGGACTGCAGGAATGGTGTGCCTGGATCCACAACAGCTTGTTACTTACACTTCAGATGGATGCAAATACTAATGTTGTAACATTTCGCATTAAAAAGAGTTTGGCCACTACTATTTATTTATTTATTTTTTTTTACAGACAACCTATCCTTAAGATAGGTCAACAATGTCAGATTGGTGGGGGTGCCACATCCAACACCCCCACTGATCGACTGCTACCGATGCCGCATGGAAGTTCTCGGATGCTGCTGGAACACAGAAGCTCCGTCAAAACTATAGAGGCCGCAACAAGGACCTGCACATCCACCCACTATACATTTGAATAGGGGTAGATCTGCGTACCTGGCTGCTAAAGACATGACAGAGCTGCTGTGTTCTGGCAGCAACTGAGAACTTTCCGGCCACACCGGTAGAAGCTGATTGGTGGGGGTGCCGAGTGTCACACCCACACAGATCAGATATTGATCACCTATCCTTAGGATCGGCCATTAATAAAAATAAAAGTAGTGGCCAAACACCCTTTAATGCCCAGACACATCAATGGTAAAAAAAAATAATAAATAAAAAACATGCTTAAAATTTCAACAGTAGACTGCTGTAGTTCAAATACTGGGAACTGCCAAACGGATCACTTCGTCCCTACAAGCAGAACTATACTATATGCAGAATATCTCCAGGCATGCTCAGCTCCCAGGAAAAATGGTATTTTTGAGAGCAGCAATGATGTAACCTTGCAAAAAAAACCTTGGCTTATGTGCTTGCTGTCTTGTTGCATTTTATAGCTTAAAATGATAACGCAAAGAAAGGTCTTCGACAAGTCTATTGTCCGCCTGCAGCAAAGATATAGAATGGGACGAAAACGCACAATTACAAGTGCAGGGTATACTAGAAGGGACTGTACGGTGACACTGATCGTTTCAGGTCTATGGGCTCAGTGCAATAACCTTGATTGATCTGAAAAAATTACCAATTAAAAAATCCTAATTATATCTCCAGATCAGGCAAAAAGCTGCAAGATAGACTGCACATACGGTCCTAGTGTAAAACTAATAACGTACTCTACTTGGTATATACATCTTTTATTTTACTGTAAACCTCTCAATGAAATAGTATAATCAACTCGGCTATTCCATAACCTTTTTGCAGCATACTTCTGTATACAGACTGGAAGAGCCCAAAAGGTCACCAGGTTTGGCACCCATCGGGTGAATAAAGCCATATGGTTATGCTCATAGTCTACATTGGGAGCATTATTTTCCCAGTGCACGAATCATAGGGTCACAGCGTGATGCCATGAGCATCCATATATCAGAAGCAGAGGCACCACTTACCAGACACCTATAGATACATCCTCCTCTGGCTGCAAGTAGAAATTACACGTGTGATTTAAACCTTGATCCTGAGGCCTCTTCAGATCAATAAAATACGGAAATCTCACTGAAAGACAAAACAAAGCTCAGCATTAGATTACATGATTAGTAAAGGAAAGCCAGGCGCTGGTCCTGCTAGAGGGCAGCGGAGGGGGCATGTCTGTCTCTAAGCACAAGTCATAGAATGCAGGGAACATTTTTAGGAAAAACGTGGCACCAAAACAGAGAACCAGCAGATGAATTGTTCATTACAAGGGCACCGGGTGTGCTGACAATACATTGGCAAGCATCTACAAATTTTTGATTTGGACTGGAGGGACACGAAGAACCTCCCCATCATCACCAACAGAGAAAATGGTGAGGAAGCTCTATGGAGCGCACAGCTGAGGTGGCACAATTAGCAGCAATTTGTGGGAGAAGGTTATTGAGCCCATCTCTGCCGACTCCCCTGCCACAGGGATACCAGCTAAATAGGTGGTCAGATGGGGAATTATAGCACTGTGTAAAGAATGAACTCTCAATGTTTGCTGATGCGAGATTATCTCTAAATCATCCCTAATAGCAAACAACGAGAAGATTAGGTGATGACCACTTTTCACCTTTACAAGCACTCCCAAAGCAAAGTTCCTGCTCAGCAAACATATGCCTGTAAAGACAGAACAACAGGACTGGGAGCAAGAATCCTGGTGGTAAAACCGATACTTAAGGCTATGTGCCCACGATGCAGAAATGAAGCAGAAAATTTCTGCAGCATTTCTGCATCTCCCTGGCAGAAAAAACGCATGCAGATTGTACATGCAGACTGTACATGCGTTTTTCCTGCAGAATACATGCGGATCCACATGCGGATTCACATGCGTTTCCGCATGCAGATTGACAAGCGCTTTCCAGGCGATAGCATCACTTGGAAAGTGCTTGACAACTAGGTCACACATGCAAACAGCATGGATTTATACAGTGTGAACCGTAAAAATTAAAACAAATAAAGCTATACTCACCCCCGAGGCCCCGGCGTGGCTGCAGCGCTCGTTCCTGTCTGGTTCCTGGCATATCGCGAGACAGAGCAGTGAAGGGCCTGCGGTCACATGACTGTGACGTCACCGCAGGTCCTCAAGCGATGCCGGCATTCAGAGAGAAGACGCCGGACAGGTGAATATAACTATTTGTTATTTTATTCTTTTTTTACAGGTACAATGGTACCCAGGTCTGGAGGAGAGTCTCCTCTCCTCCAGAACTGGGTATCATCCGCACATAGAAACGCATAGAAGCCGCTTGTAAACATGTACAGTCGCGGTTTCTATGCGTTTCAATGCAAGTCAATGGCGGGAGTTCCGCTGCGCTTCCGCAAAATTAAATGACCTGCTGCGGATTTTTGTACGCAGCATAAACGCTGCAGAAAAATCCGCAGCATGTGCATAGAACATGCGGAATCCCCTTGGGGACCATGGGGTGCGGATTACCTAGCGTTTCCGCTGCGGAAATTCCGCAGCATAAACGCTTGAAAAACGCTACGTGGGCACACAGCCTAACACTGAAGTCCTGCACAACCCCTTTACCTGATCTTACAAAGACTGAGCTGTGTTGTACTGTAACCTGTATATTACTAGATATAAAACCAACTTGTAATGATGCCACATAGGCATGACCCAGGAGATCTCAACGGACCCAAAACGGTCTGTGCATGAGCTATGGGCGAGATGCCTGGCCACATGATGAAAGATACGAGCCTCCATTTTTCTTTTCATACATAATGCAATCATGTCTGTATGTGCACTGCAAATATCAAAATACTGATCGTCACTTGCAAACAGAAAACAGGTGTGTACAGGTGCTTAAGAGGATTAACCATCTCCATATATAACAAATAAAGTAGCACTCTGTAGCTCTATAGTATGCAAACATGAACTATGTGAAATTTGAATTGCATTACTGCTCTGGAAAATAGGAATAAATGAGAATTCTTAGGGCATAAATTGGCCAATTCATGTGTACCTGGCAGCCGCAATAAGACGATTCTCTCTGCTGGGAACCTATCTAATGTGAATCCTCTCATAAGCTGAAGCCAACATTTATATGGGTAGATAGGATTCTGCTGTAATTAAAACCGCCAGAGGCTGAGGGGTGGACTACTCAGTCAGAGAGCCCATGTATAGGTTCCCAGCACAGAGAATCACCTTATCGTGGCCGCCGGGTACACATGAACTGGCCAATTTATGCACTAAGTATTTTCAATTTTTCCTATTTTCTAGAGCAGTAAAGCAATTCAGATTTGAAATAATTTAATGTTTGCATGCTATAGAGCTACGGAGAGCTACTTTATTTGTTAGTTATATATGGAGATGGCAACGCTTAGTAAGCACCTGTACACACCAGTTTTCTGTTTGGAAGTGATGGGCAGGCTTTTGATATTTGTATACATAGGTCTTCTGACTGAGCACTCCACCCCTCAGCTTCTGGAGATTTTAATCACAGCAGGATCCTACCTTCACATACACATACAGACTTCAGCATAGGAGGATTCACACTAGATAGGTTCCCAGCAACGAGAATTGCAAGGTGCCAAGTCTGCCTGAGGCCATATGGCTACCCAAACCAACCCCTTCTTGATCTAAATGCTTGGCCCCGATAAGATTAAAAAGCCTATACTCCCTTCCCATGCTGGTGCCGTTCCCACAGCGTCAGCACTCGCGGTCCCGGGGCTCTCGTGCGGTTGTTGTGACATGTGAAGCAGACGCCCAATCACTGCTGGCGTCACTGTCCCCGCCTTCGGACAAATCAACATGAAGAGGAAGTCCAGGCTGCAGAAGCTCTCTGACTTTCTCTTCATGTTCAATTCGACAGGAGGTGGGGACAGTGACGCCAGCGCTGATTAGGTGCCGGGGTCACATGTCACAACAGCAGCACGGGAGCCCCGGGGAAAGCAAGTACTGACACCACGGGAATAGCGCCAGCAAGGGAGGGGAGTATAAGCTTTTTTACTTCATCAGGGCCAAGCGTGGGATATGACAAGGAGTTGTCCTAGTAGTGGACAACTTCTTTAATAATTTACAAGACCATTTACAGTCTCATGTTAAAAAATCACTTGTCTACACTGCCTCATTGAGCAACACTTGCCTGAGTCCAAACCGTCTTTTTTTCAAAACACATACAGCGTTAGGACCAAACATGGTTGTGTGAACGACCTCTTAGCGACGGGAAGCGGGGTAATGATGTGTAACCAGCAGCGCATCAAAGCAATAGCAGCAGAAACAGTGGTACACCAACATGGACTGGACCGTCCTCTACTCCAGAGACCGAGAGTGACACACACACACAGAGACCGAGAGTGACACACACACACAGAGACCGAGAGTGACACACACACACAGAGACCGAGAGTGACACACACACACAGAGACCGAGAGAGAGACACACACACACAGAGACCGAGAGAGAGACACACACACACAGAGACCGAGAGAGAGAGACACACACACAGAGACCGAGAGAGAGACACACACACACAGAGACCGAGAGAGAGACACACACACACAGAGACCGAGAGAGAGACACACACACACAGAGACCGAGAGAGAGACACACACACACAGAGACCGAGAGAGAGACACACACACACAGAGACCGAGAGAGAGACACACACACACAGAGACCGAGAGAGAGACACACACACACAGAGACCGAGAGAGAGACACACACACACAGAGACCGAGAGAGAGACACACACACACAGAGACCGAGAGAGAGACACACACAGAGACCGAGAGACACACACACACAGAGACCGAGAGAGAGACACACACACACAGAGACCGAGAGAGAGACACACACACACAGAGACCGAGAGAGAGACACACACACAGAGATCGAGAGTGACACACACACACACAGAGACCGAGAGTGACACACACACACAGAGACCGAGAGTGACACACACACACAGAGACCGAGAGTGACACACACACACAGACCGAGAGTGACACACACACACAGAGACCGAGAGTGACACACACACACAGAGACCGAGAGTGACACACACACACAGAGACCGAGAGAGAGACACACACACACAGAGACCGAGAGAGAGACACACACACACAGAGACCGAGAGAGAGACACACACACACAGAGACCGAGAGAGAGACACACACACACAGAGACCGAGAGAGAGACACACACACACAGAGACCGAGAGAGAGACACACACACACAGAGACCGAGAGAGAGACACACACACACAGAGACCGAGAGAGAGACACACACACACAGAGACCGAGAGAGAGACACACACACACAGAGACCGAGAGAGAGACACACACACACAGAGACCGAGAGAGAGACACACACACACAGAGACCGAGAGAGAGACACACACACACAGAGACCGAGAGAGAGACACACACACACAGAGACCGAGAGAGAGACACACACACACAGAGACCGAGAGAGAGACACACACACACAGAGACCGAGAGAGAGACACACACACACAGAGACCGAGAGA
The DNA here is from genome assembly GCF_046119375.1 of Phyllobates terribilis. Taxonomy (NCBI): domain Eukaryota; kingdom Metazoa; phylum Chordata; class Amphibia; order Anura; family Dendrobatidae; genus Phyllobates; species Phyllobates terribilis. The sequence continues at coordinate 847,785,048 of NW_027362763.1, forward strand.
GAGACACACACACACAGAGACCGAGAGAGAGACACACACACACAGAGACCGAGAGAGAGACACACACACACAGAGACCGAGAGTGAGACACACACACAGAGACCGAGAGTGACACACACACACACAGAGACCGAGAGTGACACACACACACACAGAGACCGAGAGTGACACACACACACACAGAGACCGAGAGTGACACACACACACACAGAGACCGAGAGTGACACACACACACACAGAGACCGAGAGTGACACACACACACACAGAGACCGAGAGTGACACACACACACACACAGAGACCGAGAGTGACACACACACACACAGAGACCGAGAGTGACACACACACACAGAGACCGAGAGTGACACACACACAGAGACCGAGAGTGACACACACACACAGAGACCGAGAGTGACACACACACACAGAGACCGAGAGTGACACACACACACAGAGACCGAGAGAGAGACACACACAGAGACCGAGAGAGACACACACAGAGACCGAGAGAGACACACACAGAGACCGAGAGAGACACACACACACACAGAGACCGAGAGAGAGACACACACAGAGACCGAGAGAGAGACACACACACAGAGACCGAGAGAGAGACACACACACAGAGACCGAGAGAGAGACACACACAGAGACCGAGACACACACACAGAGACCGAGAGAGAGACACACACACAGAGACCGAGAGAGAGACACACACACAGAGACCGAGAGAGAGACACACACACAGAGACCGAGAGAGAGACACACACACAGAGACCGAGAGAGAGACACACACACAGAGACCGAGAGAGAGACACACACACAGAGACCGAGAGAGAGACACACACACAGAGACCGAGAGAGAGACACACACACAGAGACCGAGAGAGAGACACACACACAGAGACCGAGAGAGAGACACACACACAGAGACCGAGAGAGAGACACACACACAGAGACCGAGAGAGAGACACACACACAGAGACCGAGAGAGAGACACACACACAGAGACCGAGAGAGAGACACACACACACAGAGACCGAGAGAGAGACACACACACACAGAGACCGAGAGAGAGACACACACACACAGAGACCGAGAGAGACACACACACACAGAGACCGAGAGAGACACACACACACAGAGACCGAGAGAGACACACACACACAGAGACCGAGAGAGAGACACCCACACACACAGAGACCGAGAGAGACACCCACACACACAGAGACCGAGAGAGACACCCACACACACAGAGACCGAGAGAGACACACACACACACAGAGACCGAGAGAGACACACACACACACACAGAGACCGAGAGAGACACACACACAGAGACCGAGAGAGACACACACACAGAGACCGAGAGAGACACACACACAGAGACCGAGAGAGACACACACACAGAGACCGAGAGAGACACACACACACACACAGAGACCGAGAGAGACACACACACACACAGAGACCGAGAGAGACACACACAGAGACCGAGAGAGACACACACAGAGACCGAGAGAGACACACACAGAGACCGAGAGAGACACACACACACACAGAGACCGAGAGAGAGACACACACACAGAGACCGAGAGAGAGACACACACACAGAGACCGAGAGAGAGACACACACACAGAGACCGAGAGAGAGACACACACAGAGACCGAGACACACACACAGAGACCGAGAGAGAGACACACACACAGAGACCGAGAGAGAGACACACACACAGAGACCGAGAGAGAGACACACACACAGAGACCGAGAGAGAGACACACACACACAGAGACCGAGAGAGACACACACACACACAGAGACCGAGAGAGACACACACACACACACACAGAGACCGAGAGAGACACACACAGAGACCGAGAGAGACACACACAGAGACCGAGAGAGACACACACAGAGACCGAGAGAGACACACACAGAGACCGAGAGAGACACACACACACACACACACAGAGACCGAGAGACACACACACACACACAGAGACCGAGAGAGGCACACACACACACAGAGACCGAGAGAGACACACACACACACAGAGACCGAGAGAGACACACAGAGACCGAAAGAGACACACAGAGACCGAGAGAGACACACAGAGACCGAGAGAGACACACAGAGACCGAGAGAGACACACACACACACAGAGACCGAGAGAGACACACACACACACACAGAGACCGAGAGAGACACACACACACACACAGAGACCGAGAGAGACACACACACACAGAGACCGAGAGAGACACACACACATAGAGACCGAGAGAGACACACACACAGAGACCGAGAGAGAAACACACACACACAGAGACCGAGAGAGACACACACAGAGACCGAGAGAGACACACACAGAGACCGAGAGAGACACACACACAGAGACCGAGAGAGACACACACACACAGAGACCGAGAGAGACACACACACACAGAGACCGAGAGAGAGACACACACACACACAGAGACCAAGAGAGACACACACACACACAGAGACCAAGAGAGACACACACACACACAGAGACCAAGAGAGACACACAGAGACCAAGAGAGACACACAGAGACCAAGAGAGACACACAGAGACCAAGAGAGACACACAGAGACCAAGAGAGACACAGAGAGATCAAGAGAGACACAGAGATCAATTAAGTTAGTAACTAGTAAGGCTCATATCTTCGCTTACAAGTGACCTGTCATTTGCTATAAGCATGTGATATTTTTACCTTGTGTAAATGCTGCTGTTCTCATGAATTTGAAATGGTTTTTTTTTTTATTTTTTTTCCAGTGTCCCTCCATTCTTGAAATATGGCCATTTCGTCCCTTTATGTATATGCAGACTTTTTATCCAAGTGATTGTGGTCATCAAGTCCTCTCTAACAATCTTCCCAATGACCACATTCATTGGTTCTGTACAGTATCTATGTAGTCATCTCGATTCTGACACCAATTCTACATAGTAAGCCTAGTTTTTTTGTTGTTCCTATGCAAGTTTTCTTCTGTTACCATTTCTATGCAGTAAGCTTCGATCTGTTTCTACGTAGTAAGGTTCATTCTGTTACTGTATCTATGTAGTAAACTTCCTCTTGTTACTGTATTTATGTAGTAAGCTTCGTTCTGTTACAGCATCAATTCCTGGTTTTACTACTGTATCTATATTGTCAATTTGGTTTTAGTAATATATCCGTATAGTAAGCTTGGATCTGTACTAGATATCCAGGGCTGTGGAGTCGGTAAGCCAAACCTCCGTCTTCGAGTCCTCAATTTCCCTGACTCTTGACTCCCGATTCCACCTCCTGACTCCACAGCACGGCCTCACTACTGAGCGTGTACATAAAGTGCAGCACAGATTCATCTCACTGCCTCACTACTGAGCGTGTACATAAAGTGCAGCACAGATTCATCTCACTGCCTCACTACTGAATGTGTACATAAAGTGCAGCACAGATTCATCTCACTACTGAGCGTGTACATAAAGTGCAGCACAGATTCATATCACTGCCTCACTACTGAGCATGTACATAAAGTGCAGCACAGATTCATCTCACTGCCTCACTACTGAGCGTGTACATAAAGTGCAGCACAGATTCATCTCACTGCCTCACTACTGAGCGTGTACATAAAGTGCAGCACAGATTCATCTCACTGCCTCACTACTGAGCGTGTACATAAAGTGCAGCACAGATTCATCTCACTGCCTCACTACTGAGCATGTACATAAAGTGCAGCACAGATTCATCTCACTACTGAGCGTGTACATAAAGTGCAGCACAGATTCATCTCACTACTGAGCGTGTACATAAAGTGCAGCACAGATTCATCTCACTGCCTCACTACTGAGCGTGTACATAAAGTGCAGCACAGATTCATCTCACCGCCTCACTACTGAGCATGTACATAAAGTGCAGCACAGATTCATCTCACTGTCTCACTACTGAGCGTGTACATAAAGTGCAGCACAGATTCATCTCGCTGCCTCACTACTGAGCGTGTACATAAAGTGCAGCACAGATTCATCTCACTGTCTCACTACTGAGCGTGTACATAAAGTGCAGCACAGATTCATCTCACTGTCTCACTACTGAGCGTGTACATAAAGTGCAGCACAGATTCATCTCACCGCCTCACTACTGAGCATGTACATAAAGTGCAGCACAGATTCATCTCACTGTCTCACTACTGAGCGTGTACATAAAGTGCAGCACAGATTCATCTCACTGCCTCACTACTGAGCATGTACATAAAGTGCAGCACAGATTCATCTCACTGCCTCACTACTGAGCGTGTACATAAAGTACAGCACAGATTCATCTCACTACTGAGCATGTACATAAAGTGCAGCACAGATTCATCTCACGGCCTCACTACTGAGCGTGTACATAAAGTGCAGCACAGATTCATCTCACGGCCTCACTACTGAGCGTGTACATAAAGTGCAGCACAGATTCATCTCACTGCCTCACTACTGAGCGTGTACATAAAGTGCAGCACAGATTCATCTCACGGCCTCACTACTGAGCATGTACATAAAGTGCAGCACAGATTCATCTCACGGCCTCACTACTGAGCATGTACATAAAGTGCAGCACAGATTCATCTCACTGCCTCACTACTGAGCGTGTACATAAAGTGCAGCACAGATTCATATGAACTGAAAGCCGAGATCCTTAGATCAGGAACAGAACAGATATTTATAAGACATTTCATAACGGTCCCAAATTCTTATGAAAACATTTAAAGCACATTCTGCATTGTACTACTGTACCCAATACATTATATATTTTAGAAGTCAGAGTCCATCTTATACAGACTCCACAGCCCTGTAGATATCACATCGTCTACATGCATTCTAGTGGACTCTATAAGCTTCACACACTTTACATTTATGGTTCTTACACAACACATATAACCCATCACTAGGATTTACACTGACCCCGGCATGAGAATAAACCCACTCGACTACAGCCTCTGAGATCAGCTCCTAAGCCGCAGATACTAACAACCTGTAAAGTAAAAGTTCATCACTTACCTAAATTTAAAAAGACCAGCTGAGCTTGTATTGCAGGACATATCTTCACAAGGAATGGAATGGCTATATAGAGACCAACTAGTGCAAGTATAAACATTCGTAATCTGGACCACAAGCCATAACGCCTAGAAAGAAAAGAAAAAATATATATATAAAATTCATCTAATTACAAGCAATTACAGAGGACTTTACCGCTACTTACATAATAACTGATGAAGGATTTCCCCTGTAAGCAGCCAATATGGCAGGACACAAGCTGGGAAAGAGCGACCGCTACTTATTGTTGCTATTTTTAACTCAGTTTTAAATGCTTCCACCGATGAATAAGTAACGGCGGTACATCTAAAGGACATTGCTGAATCGGCTGAATTGGATCCTGATCTTTTTTTGCTAATGTAAAAACAATTGTCTGTCTTAATCCTCTGCTGAAAAGTAGGACAGATCATTAAAGAAGAAAAATCCTGGTATAGGCGTTCAGCATCTTTCCCTCACAAACATCTTAATAGGGTACATGCTTCCGAGAACCCTCATTACAAGGGGAGAATAAGGGTGCACTCAGAATCGGCGCACAATCATGAATAAAAAGGTTGCATCACGATTATCGGCCGGGGTAAACATTTCGGCGATCACCAGACAAATGCACAAAATACTTGTTTGTAGGGCGATTGGATCGGCAGCATAAAATCATTGCTCTTGGCAGCACATCGCCCGGGGTAAATGGGAAGTGCTTCTATATTGGGGTAATTCCCGTGCTCCCATCTGTACTCTTTGCAATGTGTGAATAGGCCAATAAAACAGCGCTAATCATGTTATATAGGCGATCTGCGCTTTTTTTTTTTTTAATCAGATACATTTTCATTAATTTAAAGATAGAATAATGAAATACAACTTCAGTACAATAATGTTCCATTTTCTTATTATCAAAAAGAAACCCTCCCTCACCCCCCTCCCCTTTTACGGACGACAATAAACCTTTATTGTTATATAGAATATGGTTCAATATCACAAAAAAAACAACATCTTATAACCATTGCAATGTATTTTATAGTGTAATCACCGGATTCTTTCCTCCAAAAGCATTAATCACACCTTCCATGGTGCCCATAGATTGTCACTGAGTTTGGAATTTTTCCTTTTTAAATAATTTTTTTCCTCCATCCGTACCACATAATCCACCTGCCTTATGTACTCCTGCCTAGAGGGAGGCTCCGGTCGCACCCAATACCTTGCTATTACCTTTCTAGCTGCATATAAGAGTCTGGCAATTGCCAGTTTTGCGACATCATTCCCCACAAGTTCCTCCACATATCCCAGCAAGCAAACCACTGGATCTCCAGGAATTATACAATGATACCGTCCTTCAATTAGGCCAGCTACTTCAGACCAATAGTTTGCAAGCTTTGGGCAACTCCACATAACATGTAGTATACAGGCAACTTCTGACCCACATCTCGGGCAATCCGAATTCTCCCATACCCCTATTCTAAACAAAAATCGGGCGGTCTATATGCTCTATGTACAAGAAGTAGTTGGGACATTCTGGCAGGTTCATTTAGAGACAACTTAGGGATATATTCTAATATGAACTGCCACTTATCATCTTCAATGGTACCAACATCTGCTTCCCACTTTTCCTTCGCCAAAACAGGATAGTTCAATAGAAAGGTGTGAAGCAGATCAGCATACACCTTAGATATGTCGCCTGTTGTACACCCCCCATACAAATGTAATCAATAACGATATCCTTTTGAACATATAGGTTCCTAATTTTCCTTTGCTTAATAAACGCATGCTTAACCTGTGTATACTGAAAGCTGTGTCCGTCTAATAAATGAAATTCCTCTTTCAGCATCTCTAAGGTTTTGATTATCCATCAGTTGGTAGATGTATTGTATAACCCTTGCCACCTATCCTCTCAGCTCTCCTATTTTATAAAATTCACCAGTTTTCGTTATCCCAAATAGAAGTATACATAGACATTCCCACTATGCCTCTAATCTTCTTCACCCTCGTCCACAATTTATGGACTAAGCCACAGGTCGGGTATGACTTGCTCATCTTCCCAAAAAGTCCCGACTCTAGGCCCACTACCAATGGACTCTTTTTTAAGATGAAATTCCAAAACCGCCTGTATAGTCCCCTTCACCGCCCTCTGCGCCCACCCTCTAATATGCTGGGACTGTGCTGCCAAAAATATATCCACGGGTTTGGTAGGGCGAGGCCCCCCTCTTCTTTCGGCCTCTGGAGAGTCTCCAGTTTAATTCTAGGTTGTCCACCACCCCAGACCAGATCCCTAAATATTGCATTAATACACTGGAACACTGGCTGAGGAATCCACACAGGGCAATTATGTAAAACATATAACAATTAGGGCATCAGCACCATTTTAAGAAGATTGGTGCGTCCCACCACCGAGAGGCGCATTTTGCTCCATGTAGATGCTTTATCTTTTAATTTCCCAAGTATCGGGTATACATTCAACTGAAGGTAATCGGCGCTCTTTAACAGGTGAAGATCAGCCCGTCTGAATGAACATACAGCAAATGCCAAGAGCATAGTCTAATGCCAGCCATACATAGTACATCAAAGAATCAAACCTGTCAATTTCAGCTCATCTCGTGTGAATAGGAGCCCCACAACTTCAAACGGGTCATTTAGATAGCAACATTAGTGATGAGCGCAAGTGCTCGTTACTCGAGTTTGCACCAATGTATCGCGGGTAACGCGTTTGAGTCCCCACGGCTGCATGTTTCGCGGCTGTTAGCCACAAAACATGTGGTGATTGCCCGAGTTTGTCAGGCAATCCCAGCAGGTTTTGTGGCTAACAGCCGAGAAACATGGCCGCGGGGACTCGAACATGTCACTCAAGCAGCCACGATACTCTGTGCATACCCGAGCACCCTGGAGTAACCAGCACTTGTGCTCATCACTAATGAACACGCTTGAGTCTTTGTTTCTATTGGGGACGTCTCACGTCCACATTATTAATGAATAGAAGTGCTCGATACCTGCCGAATACGCACAAGTTCCAGGTGTGCCTCAGCCAGATGTCATCAGCTCCGCTCACCTCCCAATGTGGGTGTCAGCAGCACCAGACAAAAGGAGTGAGAAAAGTACATCAGTCTAACTACCGCCACATTCAGAGTGTCGCTGCTGTTCCTATGACAAGCATCTGGGGTCAACAACTGGGAATGTTAGGATGTTTCCATACATTCGCAGTGGTAGTCTGAGATATAAATCGGGTGTTTTCGCTGACATACTTTCCTTGTCACTGGATGATCACATCACATAGTGCCATCACTCACCCAAGACACTTGTCTTTTCTGAAAGTCTCTATATGGAAGAGTACATCAGTCTCTAAGAAGAAAAAGGGTTTTCTGGCATGTTCATCCATAAAATTCATTTTTTTATTAAAAATTAATTTAAAAACAGTAGAATTCATCATGAGGATAAAACCTTTAGAGTTTCTGGGGTATGGTTTTATCCTGATGATGGATCCTCCTGTTTTTAAATTATTTTCTAATAAAAAGATTAATTTTATGGATGGACGTGCCAGAAAATCCTTTTTCTTCTTCGGTTCTACAATCCTGAAGGTTCCGTGGCCTCCTTCTATGAACTCTGAGCCTCACCATCAGGAATTGGAACCATTCATCAACTTTACGATTTATCCTCAACAATATTGGCGTGGTGAGCTTCTTTATTCCTTGTTTCTACATCAGTCTCTACTACGCCATACAGGATTGAAAAATTATATACAGCAGGTGAAATAGAAAATTGGTGACGTGTCCAATACTTAAGTATATGTGGTTCTAAAGGTGCCATTCACATGAAATTCTCACCAGATGTTGGTAACAACATATCCAATCCACACAGGCAAATAAATCAAAACCATAGATGTCCATAAATTAAGTTATGTGTAATAATGAGAAATGACACAGGGAAAAGTATTGAACACACTTACCGAAATGTATTTCATACTTCGTACAAAAGCCTTTGTTGGTGACAACAGCTTCAAGACACCTCCTGCATGGAGAAACTAGTCTCATACATTGCTCAGGTGACTTTAACCCATTCTTCCACAGAAACACTCCTCAAATCCTGAAGGTCCCGTGGGCTTCTATGAGCTCTGAGCTTTAGTTCCTTCCATACATTTTCTATTGGATTCAGGTCATGTGATTGGCTGGGCCATTCTAGCAGCTTTATTTTCTTTCTCTGAAACCAATTGCGAGTTTACTTTGCTGTGTGTTTGGGATCATTGTCTTTCTGAAATGTCCACCCTTGTTTCATCTTCATCATCCTGGTAGATGGCAGCAGATTTTTATCAAGAATGTCTTGGTATATTTGTCCATTCATCCTTCCTTCATTTATATGAAGTTTGACGTATGCTGAAAAACAGCTCCACACCCATAATGTTCCCACAGCCAAACTTTACTTAGAAAATAGGCGGTGTGTTCAATACTTATTTCAGCTGCTCTACATTGTACACCAACATTTTAAATGACAGCTATACTGTAGGTCTATGTATATGGATCTGCAAATGAGGACGTTGCCATTCTGACACTCGCTGGCATCGTTAGGCTCTGTAGACATAAGTAAATGCCTGTGCTTTTTTCTGATCTAGGGTCGGACTTGGGAGTCTGAGGCTCTATTCTGGGGGAAAGGACGGTGGTACTGGGTCCAGCACTCTCTAGTGACGCCCCTGTATGGGCTGCATTATCTATGGCGCTGTATTTTATCTGTACTATTTCATTTAAAATATACTTCTGTTCAGGGGTTTTCATTGTATTGCAGGTCACATTTGTTTCAGACTTGTAATATTCATTTCAGTTCAAGAAGATATTCAATTAAATCTAAAGATACCAAATAACCTTGTAACATAATCTAATCACAATACGATAAGCAGGAGCAAAAAGGAAGAGCTGACAGTTATATTGCTGGAGTGCAGATGTTATCCGTAAAGAAAAGGACATCTTTCTGTGACTCGGGATGGGGCAGTCACTGGTTTACACTTACACATTTGCACTTTTCATTGATCTTTCAAGAAGAAAATGTGGTATTTTAAAGGGGTGATCCAGGACTTTGGCTATCCTTAAACTAGGTCATTAACATTAGATATTAATATTTCTGCAGCATGCCAATGTGATTTTTCAGGTGGTCACGGCAATAAAAACATCCTATGACCACTGCATCAAATATTCGCTTAAAGGGGTTGTCTCAAGTTCAGAAATGTGAAAAACTGTAAAGTAATTGTAAAAGCAAGAAACTAAAAACTACCCCTTATTAAAAAACCTCAGTTCTTTTCAGCAGAGAAAGATTTTCAATGTTATCGTTTACTGCTCGTTACCGGCCACCCTGCAGTCCCAGCCTGACCAGTTAGCTAGGCAAGGAGCGAGCAGCACAAGCTGGCTTCATGTTTTACAGCCTTCTCGTGCCACTCTGAAGCTGGCCATATTGCTGGATCCGACCGGCCTCGGGGCTCGATCCGACCGGCCTCGGGGCTCGATCCGACCGGCCTCGGGGCTCGATCCGACCGGCCTCGGGGCTCGATCCGACCGGCCTCGGGGCTCGATCCGACCGGCCTCGGGGCTCCTCCCATATTGCAGAGGCAAAACTGCCACTAGTAGCCACCTGGGAAACAGCACAGTTGGGGCCAGCAACGTGACAATGTGGCTAGCCTGAACTGTCAATCCTCAGAAGTGCACCACCCTCAGCAAAGCAGGCAACTGCGGGCGGTCCGCTCCTTAAGCTTCATGTTAAGAAAAAATCCCTTAAATTTGCAAAATTTCAACACTGCAACTACGTCTCTGTTTTACTCAATGCACTAACAGAGAAAGTAAAGTCAATAGCAGCCGAGCTGTAGTACCTGAGAACGGCCACTACAATGTGCAGCGCTGTGCTGTTCTGAAGCAGAACACTGGATTCACTGAGACAAGCGACAGCCTGAAATGAATATCCCACTATTTCCATATAGTTAATTAAGATGGGGAGGGAATGGTCACAGATCTCTTACGGATGGTATCATTTCTGAGGCCATAGTAGCTTCATTCAAGGCTCATGGGCAAATATTATCCCTATAGCTAAATGTTAAAGGGGTTTTCCCACTACAAAAGTTCATTTTAATCAATAGATCTTGGAATAATAATATCTTCCACAATTGGATGTGTTAATAGATAAATAATGTTCCTGTGCTGAGATAATCTTATAAATGTGCCCCTGCTGTGTACTGTGTAATGGCTGTTTCTGACTGTACAGAAACATGGTCTGATCATACCACAGCTCCTGGGCAGGGCAGGACACAAAAGAGTATACAGACAGGACAGCAGGGGATCACAGCTGATTCTTTTTGTGAGGTAAAACATTTTCCTGCCAGTTTTCAAACAATGTTTTACTTCAAAGAGAATTATTTGTGATCCCATGCTGTAATATCTGTATACTCTTTTGCTTCCTCCCCTGCCCAGGAGCTGTGGTATGATCAGACCATGTCAATGTATGGTCAGACACAGCCATTACACAGCACACAGCAGGGGCACATTTATAAGATTATCTCAGCACAGGAACATTTAATTTAAACACATCCAATTGTGGAAGATATTATTATTCCAAGAGCTATTGATTAAAATGAACTTTTGTTTGTGGTAAAGCCCCTTTAAGGGTCAAACAGTGCAAATCATGTCATCTCAATGACCTGTTGACAAATAACATTAAAAGATGGCTAATAATGTGTGAAGTCACAGCCTTGCACACCTAGATTAGCTTTCATCTCTATGTATTCCGGAATAAGCAAATACAATAAATGCATAAATAAGTAAATTAAGACTAACGTGTTCCAGTCCAAGTTTTGAGTAATTTCTGACGCAGGCGCATGGCAACTGGTAAAAATGCTCAAGCCTCAAAGTGATTCAGTCTCCAGGTGTTTACTATGTTATTTGAGAGCAGCATGATGTAGGGGCAGAGACCCTGACTCCAGCGATGTGTCACTTTCTAGGCTGTGTTGTTGTTTCAATAAAAATCAGTGTTTTATCAGCAGGAGATTATCACTACAGGACTAGTTGTCTAGTGTCATGTAGTCCTCCGGCTCTGTGTAACCCCTCCAAAGATTGGTAGCTTTGTGTTTACATTGACAAAAACATCAGTGGTGTGAATGGGATAATACAGGGCTCAGCATTTAGAGCACTGCTAGATCTGCAGCAGGAAAAACAGTGATTGTATCAAAATGCCAGCAAGAAGCCCAGGAAATGACATTGCTGGAATCAGGGTCTCAGCCCCATACATCATGCTGCTCTCATATTACGTAACAAAACACCTGACAACAGATTCCTTTAAATAAGTTTGAGACATCTTACTCTGGCACACCTTAATCAATTGGCACCAATTTTTCTAACAAGTTGAAAATTAGTTGTGTCCAACACGTACGGTATATGTAGTATACAGTATATTTATAAACAGATCTCATTTGTGAAAAAATAGGTATATATACCAAGAAAATGTAGCTTATCCTTGGCCTGAATTGTGCACTCTCCCATGCTGCAAGCAGAGAAAACTTTGTGAGGCATTGGAGCAGCACAGTGGGAAAAGAAGAGGACCAAACCCAACCAGCTTCAGAGCAGCAATGGCAAGTGGGGATGTTTAATAACACAGAGGATATTTAAATAGTAAATTGCAAAGTTGCTGGTTTTTACAAGCATTATGCAGAATTAAAGTGGTCGTGTCAACTTTTAAAATAGGTAAAATTGCAATCTCTAGCACTTCTCCATCTCAGCAGTCAACCGAGACCTGCTCATAGTAATGGAGGTGATCAATCTGGAGAGGGATCCTGTACGTTTAGTTCTAGGTAACACTGCAGACTCCTACATCTAGACATAATGTTTGTATGGTTCCAGTACACGAGGGCATGCCGTCAGTATCGCCATCATTGCTGGATATAAAGAGGCCATCAGGTTTTAGCTGTCATTAAGACATTACCACAGTACACAAGTGCACTTATACTAGGAGTGTATTTTTGTACTGGAATCAGTACACCATCAATGTTTAGATCTGCTGGATGCAAGATGTGTCCAGATGGCAAAGGTAACGTCCCTGTATAACGTAAAAAAATTACTGTAACTGCGAGGACATTGCATCACTGCAGTGACCTTATTTTTACAGCTCTGGATACTACTGCTCAGTAAATACACAATTCAGTAATGCGTGCCAAAGTATAAGTGCTCCTCACAGGCAATGCTGCCGCAAGGTCCAGCTGACCCCAATTCTAAACCAAGAGCAACAATCTCAGGAGTCATTTATATTGTGTGATAGTAGCCACAAGGCGAGCCCGAAGGAAACAGGACCAAGTCCGATATCTGAATCATTCATGGCTTTAATTTTAATCACCAGTAGTAACCACCAGCCATCCAGTAGCTAAAGAATGCAATGAAGTTAAATGAAACGGTGCAGACAAGGTGGCCATAGCCATTATAACAATTTAGGCACTTTGCTACATTTAGTCTTGTTATAACAAGCTAAATTCCACCTCTTCTTAATGGCTCTAATGAGCAGTGGCCTAGAAACAAAATCCTGAAGTGAAACAGGCATTTAAAGCAAAAAAACAGAGAGCACAAGATATTATGAGAAATGATAAGTCAGCAATTCTGTAGCAAGCCTGTAATTTACAGCAATAGTCAAATCCTAGAATAACCGCTGCTGACAAAGACCGGAAAAGACTGAAAACAATGAGAGGATCAGCTAGAGATGCACACATCTGGTCGAGGTGCCACAATCTGACCGTGGGTGCCATGGCTTTACATCACAATAAAATAGGGACCAGGGGGAAAAGACTGAAGAAAGGAAGCACTGAAAATTTGTCTGTAAGACAACCATTACTGTGTATGCGAGCATCAGTCTGAGGTCTGTCAAACCCACTGATTTCACATTCAATGTTAAATCTAAATGTATAATATATTTATTATATTATATATACACACATACAGCTCTGGCAAAAATGAAGAGACCACTACACAGTTATCTAACAATCCCCATCTCTCCATGTCTGACAGCCATTCTATTCCAGTGTCAGCTGAATTCCAACCAAAGTCCACCTCATTCTACTTAATGTGCTTCTGATTAGGTGATCACCTGAACCAAATCTTATGTAACGAGGGAAAGTATATAAAACACTGCTGTGGTCTCCACAATCCTCTTGCAATAGGACAAGATGGATGGCAAAACAAGTGCTAGGAATAGCCCAAAAGTAATTTGAATGAAAAAATAACTTTAAGGCTATGTGCCCACGATGCAGAAATGAAGCAGAAAATTTCTGCAGCATTTCTGCATCTCCCTGGCAGAAAAAACGCATGCAGATTGTACATGCAGATTGTGCATGCGTTTTTCCTGCAGAAAACATGCGGATCCACGGGCGGATTCACATGCGTTTCCGCATGCAGATTGACAAGCGCTTTCCAGGCGATTAGCATCACTTGGAAAGTGCTTGACAACTAGGTCACACTATATAAATCCATGCAAACAGCATGGATTTCTATAGTGTGACCGAAAACAATGCTTAAAATAAAGCTATACTCACCCCCGATGCCCGGCGTGGCTGCAGCGCTCGTTCCTGTCTGGTTCCTGGCATATCGCGAGACACAGCGGTGAAGGGCCTGCGGTCACATGACTGACGTCACTGAAGGTCCTTCAGCGCTGCCGGCATGCAGAGAGAGCCGTCGGACAGATGAATATAAACTTTTAATTATTTTACTCTTTTTTTTTACAGGTACAATGGTACCCAGGTCTGGATGAGAGTCTCCTCTCCTCCAGAACTGGATACCATACGCACATTGAATCGCATATTATCCGCGTGTACAAATGTACAGACACGGATTCTATGCGTCTCAATGCAAGTCAATGGCGGCGCTTCCGCAAAATTAATGAACATGCTGCGGATTTATGAGCGCTGCAGAAACGCTGCGGAAAAATCCGCAGCATGTGCATTGACATTGCAGAATGCCATTGGGGACCATGGGGTGCGGATTACCATGCGTTTTTGATGCGTTTCCGCAGCATAAACGCATGAAAAACGCATCGTGTGCATGCAGCCTTAACCATGCCAAAAGAGTTGAAAAGAAAAGTCTTGAGTGAGGAAAAGAAAGGCTCAATTCTGGCTTTACTAGCAGAGGGATACAGTGAGCGTCATGTTGCCTCCATCCTTAAAATTTCGAAGATGGCAGTCCATTACAACAAGGTCAAGCAGCAGACATTGGGGATAACAAAGCTACAGACTGGCAGAGGGCGAAAGCAACTCTCCACTGACCGGGATGACCGTCCTCTTATTCGAATGTCACTCAGCAACCGCCGGATGACATCAAGTGACCTACAAAAGAAATGGCAAATGCTTGCTGGGGTGAAGTGCATGGCAAGGACAATTCGTAACAGGCTCCTAGAGGCAGGCCTCAAGTCATGTAAAGCTAGAAAAAAGCCTTTCATCAATGAGAAGCAAAGGAGAGCCAGGCTGAAGTTTGCCAAAGATCATAAGGATTGGACCATAGAGGACTGGAGTAAGGTAATCTTCTCGGATGATTCCAATTTTGAGCTTAGCCCAACACCTGGTCGTCTAATGGTTAGAAGGAGACATGGAGAGGCATACAAGCCACAGTGTCTTTCTCCCACTGTGAAATTTGGTGGAAGATCGGTGATGATCTGGGGATGCTGCAGCAAGGCTGGAATTGGGCAGGTTAATCTTTGCGAAGGACGTATGAATCAAGCCGCATACAAGGTTATCCTTGAAAAACACTTGCTTCCTTCTGCTCATGCAATGTTCCTCAACTCTGAGGACTGTTTTTTTCCAGCAGGACAATGCCCCATAGGTAGGTCAATCAATGTGTGGATGAAGGAGCACCACATCAAGACCCTGTCATGGCCAGCCCAATCTCCAGACCTGAACCCCATTGAAAACCTCTGGAATGTAATAAAGAGGAAGATGGATAGTCACAAGCCATCAAACAAAGAACTGCTTACATTTTTGTGCCAGGAGTGGTATAAGGTCTCCCAAAAGCAGTGTGAAAGACTGGTGGAAAGCATGCCAAGACGCATGAAAGCTGTGATTAAAAATCATGGTTATTCCACCAAATATGTGTGGCGTCCCTGAGGGTTCGGTCGCCACAGAGGTACTGCATCTCACTCTCAGGTAAGAAAGGAGTACAGCTCGGGACCCTAACACCTGCATCCAACACATACCCGCAGTGGGGGTAGGGCGAGATTGCTCCTAAGGGAGAGCACAGTCCCGGGTCCCTAGCTGTTGGGAGGGGCTATGTAGTGGGTGTGGGTGGAGGAAGTAGCTTAGGGGAGCACATGAGAGGAAGGTATAAATAGAGAAGCCATCTTGTTTAGTCAGATCAGTCAGAGAGTTCAGTCTGAGGAGGAGTTGGGAGCCGGAGCTCTGTAGGAGCTCTGCTCAGGAGGAGGACCTGAGGAGAGGTCCAAGGAGAAGAAGAGAGAGGAGCAGGAGAAGGGCTCCAGGAACGAGGAAGGGATCCCAGGGGTACGGGCAGTGCTGGAGGCCACCAGTACGCCCGAATCTACTGGGAGGTGGAGGGGTCAGGCCACACAAAGGGGACCGGTCCCTCAACTAGCAGAGTACTCTATGTCTCAACTAGAAACCGGAGGCTGCAGTATTTTAAGTCCTGCAGCCAACAGTCCATATCAGTCTCACCAAGAAGGTAGCTATAGAGGACCCAGGGGACGGAACAGACGTCGCCTGACAAGGCCCGCAGGTACCGGATTGGGACACTTGGTATGAGGTGCAGGGAAACGGCCAGAGAAAGAACACACAGAAGGGGGTCCCGCTAAGTTCTCCGGAGATATCTGGGGGTGGACTGAACCCCTCCCTGAGTGAGCGCAGCACGACGAGGGACCGGTAACTTGGACTGAAATAACCGTGAGTAAAGACCCTGAGGACTGCACTCCACCGTCTCTGTAGTGCCCCTGCACTACAACGCTCAGCATCACCCATTACATCTACACTGCCCTGGAGCTAAGCTCTACCTGTGGAGAGCCACACCAGCTTTGCTGCACTAACATCAGGTGCAAAGGACCTGCTCCGCAGCGGCGGCTCCCTTTAGCCGCATACCATAGGTGGCGTCACGAACTCTTGTACATAAATCCCCTATAAAATTCCCCTTTCCACTGACCGCCCTGGGTCACCGCCACATCTCCCGTAGCATCGACCGCCCCGGCACCGAGTACCCCACGGCCCAGGGAGCGCGTCATTGATTTCTGAACTCTTCCTGAGTTAAAACATGAATATTGTTGTTTCTAAATGAATAAGAACTTGTTTTCTTTCCATTATTTGAGGTCTGAAAGCATTGTTTCTTTTTTATTATTTTGACGATTTCTCATTTGCTGCAAATAAATACAAAATTTTTAACTTTGAATTTTGGAGACATGTTATCAGTAGTTTATAGACTAAAACAAAAATGTACATTGTACTCAAAAATATACCTATAAAGAGAAACATCAGAGAAAATGAAAATTTTGCAGTGGTCTCTTAATTTTTGCAAGAGCTGTAAAATTTATATATATACACATACATTATATATACACATACACATGCTACAGTTCAAAAGTTTGGAGTCATTTAGAAATTTCATTAATTTTTTAAAGAAAAGCACATTTTTTTCAATGAAGCTAGCATTAAATGAATCAGAAATACACCCTATACATTGTTAATGTGGTAAATAACTATTCTAGCTGCAAACGTCTTGTTTTTATTGCAATATCTACATAGGTGTATAGAGGCCCATTTCCAACAACCACCACTCCAGTGTTTTAAGGCTGTGTGCCCACGATGCGTTTTTTAAGCGTTTCCGCAGCGGCAAAAACGCTGCAGAAAAGCTTAAGAAACGCATGGTAGAAGGCCTGCCATGTTCCCCAATGATAATCCGCATGTGCTGTGCACATGCTGCGGAAATTTCCACTGCGGATTATCATTGTGGAAAAAAAAGCAGCACTACCAATTATTTTGCAGAAGTGCTGCATTTTCGCCGCCATTGACTTGCATTAAACCGCATGGATTACGCATCACTGGATCTGTACATGCGCATTCCAAGCATTTCAATGTGCGGATGGTACCCAGGTCTAGACTCTCCTTCGGACCCGGGTACCATAGAACCTGTAAAAAAAAAAAGAATAAAATAAAAAATAAATATGATCCTTACCTTCTTGCTGCGCTCCTCCTCTCATGCAGGCAAATCGCGATGGACTGAAGGACCTGCGCTGACGTCATAGTCATGTGATGGGTCATGCGACGCTGACGTCGGCAGGTCCTTCAGTGCAGTGTACCGCGAACTGCCGGCAGCCAGCACCGAGTGAAGCAAGACACCGGGGGCCATCGGAAGGTAAGTATAGATTTATTTTTTATTTTTATACATTCTCTCAGGTCACACTATATAAATCCATGCCGTTTGCATGGATTTATATAGTGTGACCAAGTTGTCAAGCACTTTCCAAGTGATGCTAAAATCGCTTGGAAAGCGCTTGTCAACCTGCATGTGGAAATGCATGTGAAGAACGCTTCACATCCGCATGTCCCTGGCAGGAAAAAAGCATGTACAATCAGCATGCGTTTTTTCTGCCAGGGAGATGCAGAAACGCTCAGGAAAAATCCAGAGCATTTCTGCATCGTGGGCACATAGCAAACACAATGTACCATTAGGCTAACTGTGTAAGAAGGGTAATGGATGTTTAGAAAACCCTAGAAAACCCTTGCACAAGTATGTTAGCCCAGCTGAAAACGGTTTGGCTGATTTGAGAAGCTATAACATTGACCTTCCTTTGAGGTAGTTGAGAATCTGGAGCATTACATTTGTTTGTTCTATGAAACTCTCAAAATGGCCAGAAAAAGAGAACTTTCATGTGAAACTCGACAGTCTATTCTTGTTCTTAGAAATGAAGGCTATTCCAAGCGATACATTGTCAAGAAACTGAAGGTTTCCTACAACGGTGTGTACTACTCCCTTCATAGGAGAGCACAAACAGGCTCTAACCAGAGTAGAAAGAGAAGTGGGAGGCCCCGCTGCACAACTGAGCAACAAGTCAAGTACACTAGAGTCTCTAGTTTGAGAAATCGACGCCTCACAGCTCCTCAACTGGCAGCTTCATTAAATAGTACACGCAAAACGCCAGTGTCAACGTCTACAGTGAAGAGGCGACTCCGGGATGCTGGCCTTCAGGGCAAAGTGGCAAAGAAAAAGCCATATCTGAGACTGGCTAATAAAAGGAAAAGATTAATATGGGCAAAAGAACACAGATACTGGACAGAGGAAGATTGGAAAAAAGTTTTATGGACAGACGAATCAAAGTTTGAGGTGTTTGGATCACACAGAAGAACATTTGTGAGACGCAGAACAACTGATGCTGGAAGAGTGCCTAACGCCATCTGTCAAGCATAGTGGAGGTAATGTGATGGTCTGGGGTTGCTTTGGTGTTGGTAAAGTGGGAGATTTGTACAAGGTAAATGGGATTTTCAATAAGGAAGGCTATCACTCCATTTTGCAACGCCATGCCATACCCTGTGGACAGAGCTTGATAGGAGCCAATTTCATCCTACAACAGGACAATGACCCAAAACACACCTCCAAATTATGCATGAACTATTTAGGGAAGAAGCAGGCAGCTGGTATTCTATCTGTAATGGAGTGGCCAGTGCAGTCACCAGATCTCAACCCCATTGAGCTGTTGTGGGAGCAGCTTGACCGTATGGTACGCAAAAAGTGCCCATCAAGCCAATCCAACTTGTGGAGGGGCTTCAGGAAGCATGGGGGGAAATTTCTCAAGATTACCTCAGCAAATTAACAGCTAGAATGCCAAAGATCGGCAATGCAGTGTGTATACACTGTACAAAAAAATAAAGGGAACACTCAAATAACACATCCTAGATCTGAATGAATGAAATATTCTCATTGAATACTTTGTTCTGTACAAAGGTGAATGTGATGACAACAAAATCACACAAAAATCATCAATGGAAATCAAATTTATTAACCAATGGAGGCCTGGATTTGGAGTCACCCCCAAAATTAAAGTGGAAAAAACACACTACAGGCTGATCCAACTTTGATGTAATGTCCTTAAAACAAGTCAAAATGAGGCTCAGTATTGTGTGTGGCCCCCACGTGCCTGTATGACCCCCCTACAACGCCTGGGCATGCTCCTGATGAGGGTGCGGATGGTCTCCTGTGGGATCTCCTCCCAGACCTGGACTAAAGCATCCTCCAACTCCTGGACAGTCTGTGGTGCAACGTGACGTTGGTGGATGGAGAGAGACATGATGAGCCAGATGTGCTCAATCGGATTCAGGTCTGGGGAAAGGCGGGCCAGTCCATAGCTTCAATGCCTTCATCTTGCGGGAACTGCTGACACACTCCAGCCACATGAGGTCTGGCATTGTCATGCATTAGGAGGAACCCAGGGCCAAATGCACCAGCATATGGTCTCACAAGGGGTCTGAGGATCTCATCTCGGTACCTAATGGCAGTCAAGCTACCTCTGGCGAGCACATGGAGGGCTGTGCGGCCCTCCAAAGAAATGCCATTTGCAGTGTGTCTTCAGCAAAATGGCGCCGGACAGCGCTGGTGCTCCGGCGCTGCACTCCTCCTCCGGCAGAACAGGACACAGCAGCGCTGGAGCACAGGGAAGAAAGGTGAGTATAAGTGTTTATTTTTTTTATATGTGTGCAGAGGAGTACCATGTATACCAGGATTGGTGGATGACGGGTACCATGCATACCAGGATTGGGGGATGAGAGGTGCCATGCGCACCAGGATTGGGGGATGAGAGGTGCCATGCGCACCAGGATTGGGGGATGAGAGGTGCCATGCGCACCAGGACTGAGGGTGAGGGGTGCCATGCGCACCAGGACTGAGGGTGAGGGGTGCCATGCGCACCAGGACTGAGGGTGAGGGGTGCCATGCGCACCAGGACTGAGGGTGAGGGGTGCCATGCGCACCAGGACTGAGGGTGAGGGGTGCCATGCGCACCAGGACTGAGGGTGAGGGGTGCCATGCGCACCAGGACTGAGGGTGAGGGGTGCCATGCGCACCAGGACTGAGGGTGAGGGGTGCCATGCGCACCAGGACTGAGGGTGAGGGGTGCCATGCGTACCCGGACTGATGGTGAGGGGTGCCATGCGTACCAGGACTGAGGGGTGCCATGCGTACCAGGACTGAGGGGTGCCATGCGTACCAGGACTGAGGGTGAGGGGTGCCATGCGTACCAGGATTGAGGATGAGGGATGCCATGCGTACCAGGATTGAGGGTGAGGGGTGCCATGCGTACCAGGACTGAGGGTGAGGGGTGCCATGCGTACCAGGATTGAGGGTGAGGGGTGCCATGCGTACCAGGATTGAGGGTGAGGGGTGCCATGCGTACCAGGATACTATACTTCAGAAAGTAAAATGAATGTGTCAGCCCTTTTTCTTTTTAGTAGATGGCCAAGGAGCTTAGGCCCACTTTAAATTTTGATAGAGTGGGGACTTGGTGATCATACCCTTCCTGCTATTGTTATATGGCTGGTTTATTCTGTATTGTGACAACCTCTTAAAAACATGTTGGGATAAGGGTTCATGTTCCATGTGCCTTCCCTGTGTGATGATACCTTTTCTATTACGACCACATTTACTTCCTATTTGCATATGGTGTTTGCTTTTGTATTCAGATTTTTTTTTCATATTTTGGATATACACCGCAGATTTTCATCATGAGTATGTCAAGTAAGTTACATTTTTATGCCTGGCTATTCCTACAAGTACTATATAGATTGCTGCATTCGGCTTTAAGGTTGAAAAAAAAAAACTGCAATGTGTGAACAGGACTGTAATAGTTTTTGTGCTTAATAACACAGGATACAATAACATTCTTGGGTATACTAATTGTTAACTTTATAGTTGCCCAATTACTTAAATATCAAAAAAAAAGCAGCAGCTACCTATTTATAGAAGGCAATATGCTCAGGAAAAAGCTGTAAGAAAACAGGGGAGAGGGCATCGTACCCAGGCATTGTGCCAACGTGCTATGCCACCAGCGACAGCACACAGCTCCCATACTCCTCTACATACACTTGTCTTTTGCTTCTTTATAACAGGGGAGTACACAGCGGTTTTCCTCACCCAAAAACAAACATTCAGAGGCAGCACAGGTCATCGGTACTAGCCATGGACTCACGGACCACCCAGAGAGCAGAAAAATCTTATTTTATGAAGGAGAATTTTGGGTAGGAAATTCTAGTTTTGTCAAGTGCTTCTCATGGTTATGGAAAAAAAAAATGATATATTTTTCACCATCCACGTTTAAACTCTTCCTGACTCATTTTTCATTTTTGGACTATTGTGTTTTCCACTTCTCCCGAGACCCATAACTGTTTTTTTTTTTAATTCACAGAACTGTAGAGAAGTTTTGAATGACACCATTCATTTTACCATATAACTCCTGAAATTAGAGAGAAAAAAAACGTTACTGAAAATACAGGGGAAGAAAAAAAAACCAAGCACAAAATTACAATTCTTCCATTGAGTTTTTGTTTTTCCAGCGCTCATTGTACAGTAAAAATGACCCGGCAATATGATTCTCCAGATCAGTGCGACCACGACGATAGCAAAGTTGCAATGTTTTTTTCTTTCATTTTCTGAGATGCATAACTATTATTTCAGTGATGGATCTATGTGAGGGCTTTTAACTGCTACTTTTAGGAATACCAGGTACATGCAATGCTTTTTATTACATATTTGTGGTGAGGTGTAGCGACAAAAAAAAAAAAAGCCAATTCTGCAGTTTTGATTTTTTTTTCTTTATGGCATTTACTCATATAAGCTCATTTTATATTTTGATATACTTTTTATTTATTTTTAAAGTGTGTGAAAGGAGGGGGTGATAAAAGCTATTAAAAATAAAGTTTTGTAAGAAAACAAAACAGGAGTTTTGCATTTTTTTTTCTGAGGGGGCTAAAAACAAGGACCTAAATCTGCAATCATCTGATCCTTGTTTTATATACAATATAGTGCAAGTGATGCGTCACAGGAGTTCCTGAGATGGCAAAGAAGGGGGCCTTCAGTAGGCTCCCTGGCAATTCATCGGCACTGGCGACGATGGGCGCTTCAAAAGGCAAGACACCACAACTGCGCCACTTAAAGGTCATTGTCAATCTGTGGCATGTAAGCGGTTAATCTGCAGAAATTGGAGCTAGCTCTGGACTCTGCTGTTAGGGGCAAATGCTGGCTGTTTAACACAGCTGGCATCTGTCCTTTGTGGATCGCTACTGAGCCCACTCCATTCAACAGCAGCCAACATGTGATGTTCGTGTATCCTCTCACTTTCTGAATAGGTTAATTATAGAAAATGGTATTGGTGATGGTGAACAGCCATTAAAGTAATCTTTATTTGTAAAAAATTAAAGGGGCTGGTACAAACTTCTATCATCACATCTCTGCAGGATGGGAGATAACTTGTTCATGGTCCAATCCAGTCCTCAAGATCAGTGAGGATCCCAGATGATCAAGGTAATCCTTCAGATTGTAAAATTACATTTACAGTGAAACTGCTACAAGATGACCACCCAAAGTTGCGCTGTTAGGCCACAGCCCCACTATCAGTATTTGGTCAGTATTTTTTCTCAGGAGTGGGAGCCAAAACCAGGTGAGGAACAATCAGAGAAAAGGTATAATAGAAACAAGTCACCAATTCTGCATTTATCACTCACTCCTGAGAAAAAATACTGACCAAATACGGATAGTGGGGCTGTGGCCTTAGAGAGGGGGTCCTTTCATCGGGAATAACCAGTATGCATAGGCGGTGATGGAACGTAAAATCTGGTCTTTTGGAGAGGTTTTACTGTACATATGAACTGTATAATCTCTAAAATAGTGTCAAATGTGGACAAATCCTTTAATCGGGTCTGACCAGGCCATGTGCTACTCAAGCTCCCCGACTCAAGCATAAGGTCAGGACATAAGCAGTGTTCTTAGGAGTCTTCAGAATTACTTTAAAAGTGTTTTGCTTCTTTGGGAAAAGAAGACTTGTTATCGTATTGTGCACTGTTACTTGTGAGTCATTCTTAGAAACACACAAACGCCAAGGTTACAAGGACAGAAGTATTGTATATACTGGGTCAGACAAAAAATACAACTATTAGAGGTTGTACAGGATTACAAAAACAGCACCACAACTGTCAATAGGCTGTGACTGGTATTGCAGTTCAACTCCATATAAGTGAATGAGACTAGACTTACAAAACCCCACACAGCCTGAGGACAGGGGCGGCACTGTTTATACAAGTAAACAGACATGAGCGAATTGATTTGCAGGACCATGGGTCAGCGACCAAGACAGTGGTCTGTGGCCACGGGGAGGAAGCCCTCCAAACTGGCTCCTACTTGTGGTAATCCTCAGCGCCTTCTCAAATTTCTAGATCCGTAGCTATTGCGGTATGATGCACGTAAATCATTGCGCCAGCCTACTAATCAGAAGAACTGCCGAGGATTCCAGCAAACAGGAGCCAGTTCCCAGGGAACACCGCTTCATATATACTCTCATGATGCTGCTGGAAAAAGACAAGCGCAGCGCTCGGCAGACCCAAGAGAATGTTTATGTGCACCCCTTAAAACAAATATATGAACAGACTGTTTCCAAAGTGACTCCATCGGCTTTACTGTAGTGAATGGACATGTCGGGGCTCTATCAGAATCCTGCTTTGTTTTTTTAACAATCCCAGCAGAAAGTCTGATCTAGTACTCAGAGCAGAATACTGCATGAGTGTGAACCTAGCCTCAGTCTTATCTTGTCCTTTCTTTTAAACTGAGCAGTGGGTGCCATTACTAAAGCTGGCATTGTTTTCAATTTTGTATCCTTACTTTCCAGTCAAGTTTTTATTTTCTGTATGACACTCATAAGTATGTTTATAGCATTTTAGGTACGTTTTTGGAAACAAGTGGCTTCTTGTGCTGTGAAATTGCAAATAAGATTAAAGACAAAATTAAAGACCATTTTTCAATTTGGGCAAAATTCATGCGCCATGAGCACTATTTTGAAAAATTTGGATGCAGGACAAAAAAAACACCAAAAACCTCAAAAACACAAAAATCCTCAAATGATTAATTGGGCCTTTATTTCAGGGGATATTTTACTTGCCACACTTAAGAGTTAGTTTCCAGTTCTCAGATTTGAAAAAATTCAAACTGCTTCTAAAAACAAACAAGTTTGCAATTTATTTGCCATTAAAAATGCTCTGTTCTTAAGAGGGGTATTTTTTACTTCTCATTGCATAGGTCACAGGATACCCCTTGTAGTCTATTAGAAGTGGTTGGTCTCCTACTCAAGGAATTCAGCACTAACAAGATCTTTTTGATACACCTTGTAAGCGCTGCTCTGTTGCTGGTCAGATTAGATCCAAACACCCCACTGCTTGCAAAAAAATCAGAGAATGTATAGTTCAGTCTGCAGGCACAATAATGCTGCTGGTCTGAACTGTCAATCAATCAGGATCACACTTTCCTCTGGCAAGCTGAAAAACTGGTGGCAGGAGAGTGGTGGACTTCTGCTCAGCAATGTAAACGGGAATCAGTCACTCCCTGGGAGATATCAGACCTCTACTATAGGCATACAGGTTATAGAAAACTAAATCTATATATACCTGTATGGCCCATATTAGCGGTCTGATTGCAGAGAAATGTGTTATTATAAAATCAGTCTTCACATGCTTGGCGCACGGGGGACGAGAAGAAATCCCCGCCTATCTGATTAGGAAACCCAGAAATTCCTGCCTATCAGTTTATTTGCATACCCCCCCCCCCCCTCCCCTGCACGTCACAGGGCCCTGTGACGTGCACTCGTCTCACTTCCAGCGCCGGGAAGTTGTGGCTTTTTGGCCACAACCATATAAGTTACACATTTGGAGAGAGGTCAACAAGGTCTATGATGAAAGGAACACCATTCCTACAGTAAAGCACGGAGGTGGATCGCTGATGTTTTGGAGATGTGTGAGCTAGAAAAGCCCAGGAAATTTGGTAAAAGTTGAAGGAAAGATGAATGCAGCACGTTATCAGCAAATACTGGAGGCAAATTTGCACTCATCAGCCCGGAAGCTGCGCATGGGACGTACTTGGACGTTCCAACATGACAACGATTAAAAACACAAGGCCAAGTCGACCTGTCATTGGCTACCGCAGAACAAAGTGAAGGTTCTGGAGTGGCCATCTCAGTCTCCTGACCTCAATATCATTGAGCCACTCTGGGGAGATCTCAACCACGCAGTTCACGCTAGACAGTCCAGGAATTTACATGTACTGGAGGCTTTTTGCCAAGAAGAATGGGCAGCTTTACCATCTGAGAAAATAAAGAACCTCATCCACAACTACCACAAAAGACTTCAAGCTGTCATTGATGTTAGAGGGGGCAATACACGGTATTAAGAACTGGGGTATGTGAACTTTTGAACAGGGTCATTTGGAGGTTTTTGGTTGTCATTAAGATTTAAAAAGAGGAAACAGTAGTTTGACAATAAATGGCTTCACCCAACCAATAACCATGAGTGGAGAAATTTTTTTTTTTGTTATTCATATTCTCTGAAACAAGGCCAATAAAGGAAAAATTCTGCCGGGGTATGTAAACTTTTGAGCACAACTATAATACTGCCTCCACCATGCTTTACTGTATGTATGGTGTTTTGGTGATGCGCCGTGTTGGCTTTGCACCAAAGATATCTTTTGTAATTATTGCCAAAAAGGAACAGCCTTGGTCTTATCAGAGCATAGCAAATTTTCCCACGTGCTTTTGTCAGACTTTATGAAGGTTTTAGCAAAACCTTAGATGTTTTTTCTGTGTAAGAAATGACTTCAGTCTTGCCACTTTACCACACAGGCCAGACATATGAAGAATATGGGAGATTGCTGTCACATGAAGTACACATCCAGTACTTGGCAAAAATTCCTGCAGTTCATTTAATATTGCTGTTGGCCTCTTGGCAGCCTCCTGGACCAAGTTTCTTTTTGAATTTTCATCAATTTTTGAGGGACGTCCAGTTCAAGGTAATGTCACTGTTGGGCCAAATGTAAGCCACTTCTTCCTGACCATCTTCACAGTATTGCATGGCATCTAATGCCTTGGAAATTTCTTTGTACCCTTCTTCTGACAACTTTCCACAATGAGATCCCTTTGCTGCGTTGTAAGCTGTTTATGGACCATGGCTTTAGCTGTAAAATGCAAATAAGAAAATGTCCGGAAACTCCTACTAGAACCGCTAAACTTTATATGGGGTTAATCACTGTAAATGTTGGCAGCTTTGTACTCAAATCGGAATGGATATTTCTGAACACAACCACATCCTTAACTAGAAGAGGGTGTTCATATTTATGTAACCACATTAGTTTAGTTTTGTTATTTTTATTTCCCCTCTCAAAATGATTTTAGTTTGTCTCTCAATGGATTTCTACAGATTATGGGTGACATTAGGATGGAAAAAGATCTGATTCTTCTTGGTCTAATTTTTTTTTTAACCTGAGGTTTGTAGACTATCTCCACTGTGTATATATATATTTATAGAGGAAAAAGTTTCACGGGGTGTGACTTGTCTCTGCTGTGTGACATTTAGTAATAGTCAACGACAGAATTTCTCCTCTATAAAATAGAACAAGTATGACAGGTCAGAGCTGAGTGTAAGGTTGTTGTGTTCGAGACCTTTGTCATTGTTCACATTTCTGACAATGCTTACATAACAGCCATGTCCCTTGTGAACGTACTGACGAATCCCGGGTGAACACTGTGCAGAACATGGTACTACTGCCTCATCAGGTTTCTCGCGTAGTGATCACTTGATGCAAGAGCTGCCGGTAGAGGTCACAGTATGCCTCCCAGTGCTGTCAGATTATGAAGGGATGTATTCATACCCACTTCTTTGCCTCCCACGGTTCCCCTCACCAACACCATACCCGCACAAAAGACCCCCACACACAGAATAATGTCATCCAAAACCGCCAATATCAACGGGTTCAGCCGACAGTTTAACATGTATGGGATTATTGGGGGAAATATTGATAGCGGACACAACAATGCTCGGTCAATCGATAACTCCTGTGTATGGGCATGTTTCAGCGGAGAGCCATCTAATCTGTATGCCAGCCTTAAAAGGGTTTTCCCACAAACAAAGTACATTTTAATCAATAGATCTTGGAATAATTATAAGTTCCACAATTGGATGTGTTTAAATAAAATGTTCCTGTGCTGAGATAATCTTATAAATGTGCCCCTGCTGTGTACTGTGTAATGGCTGTGTCTGACCGTGCAGGAACATAGTCTGATCATACCACAGCTCCTGGGCAGGGGAGGAAGCAAAAGAGTATACAGACAGGACAGAGTGGGATCACAGCTGATTCTGTCTGCAAGGTAAAATATTTCACTGTTTAAAAATGACTGTGATCACATGTTGTAATGTCTGTATACTCTTTTGCTTCCTCCCCTGCCCAGGAGCTGTGGTATGATCAGACCATGTTCCTGTACAGTCATCCAGTGTATGGCATTGAACACTGGATTACTTGGTTTTTACAGTCATTTTCATAACTTTTGCCTTTGCATATGGTAGTAGCTGTCAATCAGAGACGAATGAGCGGGAGATCCACAGTTCATGAATATTGCGGCCTCGGCAGTGTGCACACAATGGTGAGGACTTCAGAACACAATGTTGTAATACCGTGCTGGAATCTGGCGCCATCATTATTTTAATTTCTATTTTGTATTAAAAGTCTCTGTGCAAAACCGAGAGCACACGCACCAATGCAAGTCAATGTGGTGGTTCCCATGACCAGGTTTTTTTGTTTTTTTTTTATACACAAGGACAGGTCAGACTCACCCAATATAAATAAAAGGGTGACATACTTTTATCTGGATGAAAAATAGCCAATTTTGCATATGCTCATGTGAACCCAGCCTCAGATTTCACTGAAATAGAACAGTAAAAACCTAGTGACAGATTCCCTTTAAAAGAAAAAAAACTAGACAGGTCCAATCATTGGAAAAAGACTGAAACTAAACTATCCTTACAAATGCCCCCCTATGGCAGGCGATTGGGGGGCTGTGGCAGGTATAATGCACTTCTCAGTTGCTGCAGACAATAAGAAGTGAATCCGATTATTCACGTAAGGGGTGAATTATATCCTTTATTAGGCTTACAACCGAATATAAAATGGTCTGATTTTCACCCCCACCCCCCCAAAAAAAACACTTTATATCTATTTTGCTATTTATTTTTTACACCTGTCATTTGTTTTTATAAATCAACAAATAGAGTTTCCTGTTAGTAACTGCAATGGAGCCATAAAAATCAGGTGCTATACAGTATCTAAGGGGTAACATTTCTCCTTGGAGAGCGACATGTTAAGCAGGTCATGGTGAGGACACTTTTAAAGCAGCAATGCTCCTCTGGGTGCTATATGGGTGATCACATGGGATCTGAACCTTTTTTATTTGTGCACCCATAGACTTGAATAGGAGATATGGAAGAAACCTCACAAGCAATCTCCCCCTCCCCACAACACTGTCTTCTGAACAACCCTATTGAATAACATTGGCCCGAGCTGTCAGGTTTTCCAGTGCACTCGGACCATAAAAACAGATGTGTGAACGCAGCCTTAGCAACACTACACGCCTCAATGCGATTGTACCGACCCACATATGGAGACAATTATACTTCACAGGAGATTCATATGGTAGATTTACAGAACATGCAAGACCCCGGCAGCTATGGGGTCCAGAGACCACAGGGAAGTTTTTGGATGACTCAGGCCTGTATTGCATCTATTTGAGTAGGCATTTCGGACGTGGTGCCTGTCATTTGGTTTTGGCACCATGTTCTGTTCAGTATGTTATACTTGGCCTATGTTTTCCTCTTCTGTATTAATCCCCTGCAGGGTCAGGACCGGGGGTTTCTGCAGCTTCAGCTCATTTACTGCTGATCCCAGAGCTGGACCCTAAATCCCCCTTATAGACCCCCGAGCCCCATAGTGAGGATTTGGGGGACGACATAAGAGACGCTCGTACAGGGCAGTACAGGACCGCTGCACCACTATGTGTAATGTATGGATCTGCAGAAAGCAGCAGGCTGAAGCATACAGCAACGGAAAACGGCACAACTCCGCACCCTGAATGCAAAAAACAACATGGAAAACGCCGCAGTTTTTGTATTAATATTCAGATTTTTTTCATGAAGCAAACTTCACTCACTTTTCCCATTAAATCCGCACTACTGAGCACCACTATGGGGCCGTGTGCAGGCTGGGGGGCGCACACCCGCGTCATATAGCGACCTCCTGACTCTGTGAGCCATGTTCACACACACATAGCAGAGGGGAGACCCTGCAGCACAGCGGGCCGGGCCACAGCTGGCGCACTCTGCCGCACACAGCCTGTCACCTTGCGGCGCCCCGTACCTGCTGAGCCTCTTCATGCCCTTGCTGTCGCAGTCCTGCGGATAATGCCCCTTGGCCGCTTTGCTGCCCGGTATCCGCAGGTTCTTCAGGCGGCACTCCAGGTCCAGTGGGGCGGCACCGCCGCGGTCATGGTCCCGGGCCGCAGGCTCCGCTCTCTTTCTCATCCCTGGGCAGGAGGGGGCGGCTGGCAGCGGGGCTACGGTGCGCACATCAGGGGAGCCGCGGCCAGTGCACGGGATGTTGTTGTGTGGTCAGCGCCTCCCTGCACAGCGGAGCCGCACACGGGGCCGCCGCCGCCTCCTCCTCCTCCTCCTCCTCCTCCTCCGTGACCCGCTGCCGCCCAATCACACGGCCGAGGAGGCGGGACAGAGACCGCTTAGTTACCAGGGCCAGAGCCGCCCGGACCGTCACCATGTACACAGCAATGGGGGGACAGGGCTGTGCATATACTGTGCACTGCCGGGGGAGGAGGGGATATACACACTGTGTATTGCCGGGGGAGGAGGGGATATACACACTGTGTACTGCTGGGGAGAGGAGGGGATATACACACTGTGTATTGCCGGGGGAGGAGGGGATATACACACTGTGTACTGCCGGGGAGGAGGGGATATACACACTGTGTACTGCCGGGGGAGGAGGGGATATACACACTGTGTACTGCCGGGGGAGGAGGGGATATACACACTGTGGACTGCCGGGGGAGGAGGGGATATACACACTGTGTACTGCCGGGGGAGGAGGGGATATACACACTGTGTACTGCCGGGGGAGGAGGGGATATACACACTGTGTACTGCTGGGGAGAGGAGGGGATATACACACTGTGTACTGCCGGGGGAGGAGGGGATATACACACTGTGTACTGCCGGGAGAGGAGGGGATATACACACACTGTGTACTGCTGGGGAGAGGAGGGGATATACACACTGTGTACTGCTGGGGAGAGGAGGGGATATACACACTGTGTACTGCTGGGGAGAGGAGGGGATATACACACTGTGTACTGCTGGGGAGAGGAGGGGATATACACACTGTACTGCCGGGGGAGGAGGGGATATACACACTGTGTACTGCCGGGAGAGGAGGGGATATACACACTGTACTGCCGGGGGAGGAGGGGATATACACACTGTATAATGCCGGGAGAGGAGGGGATATACACACTGCGTATTGCCGGGGGAGGAGGGGATATACACACTGTATAATGCCGGGGGAGGAGGGGGTATACACACTGTGTACTGCTGGGGGAGGGGGGAGGAGGGGATATACTCACTGTGTACAGTCATGGCCAAAAGTTTTGAGAATGACACCAAAATTATATTTTCACATGATCTGCTGGCCTCTGGTTTTTATTAGTGTTTGTCTGATGTTTACATCACATACAGAAATATAATTGCAATCATATTATGAGTACCAATAGGTTATATTGACAGAATGAGTTACTGCAGCAAGTCAATATTTGCAGTGTTGCCCCTTCTTCTTCAAGACCTCTGTAATTCTCCCTGGCATGCTCTCAATCAACTTTTGGACCAAATCCTGACTGATAGCAGTCCATTCTTGCATAATCAATGCTTGCATTTTGCCAGAATTTGTTGGTTTTTGTTTGTCCACCCGTCTCTTGATGATTGACCACAAGTTCTCAATGGGATTAAGATCTGGGGAGTTTCCAGGCCATGGACCCAAAATCTCTATGTTTTGTTCCATGAGCCATATAGTTATCATCTTTGCTTTATGGCAAGGTGCTCCATCATGCTGGAAAAGGCATTGTTGGGCGCCAAACTGCTCTTGGACGGTTGGGAGAAGTTGCTCTTGGAGGACATTCTGGTACCATTCTTTATTCATGGCTGTGTTTTTAGGAAAGACTGTGAGTGAGCCGATTCCCTTGGCTGAGAAGCAACCCCACACATGAATGGTTTCAGGTTGCTTTACAGTTGGCATGAGACAAGACTGGTGGTAGCGCTCACCTCTTCTTCTCCGTATAAGCGGTTTTCCAGATGTCCCAAACAATCGAAAAGGGGATTCATCAGAGAAAAGGACTTTGCCCCAGTCCTCAGCAGTCCAGTCGGTCCCTGATGTTTTTTCTGGAGAGAAGTGGCTTCTTTGCTGCCCTCCTTGAAACCAGCCCTTGCTAAAAGAGTCTCCGCCTCACAGTGCGTGCAGAAGCACTCACACCAGCCTGCTGCCATTCCTGAGCAAGCTCGGCACTGCTGGTAGTCCGATCCCGCAGCTGAAACAGTTTTAAGATACGGTCCTGGCGCTTGCTGGTCTTTCTTGGGCGCCCTGGAGCCTTTTTGACAACAATGGAAGCTCTCTCCTTGAAGTTCTTGATGATGCAATAGATTGTTGACTGAGGTGCAATCTTTGTAGCTGCGATACTCTTCCCTGTTAGGCCATTTTTGTGCAGTGCAATGATGGCTGCACGTGTTTCTTTAGAGATAACCATGGTTAACTGAAGAAAAACAATGATACTAAGAACCAGCCTCCTTTTAAAGTGTCCAGTGATGTAATTCTTACTTAATCATGACTGATTGATCGCCAGCCCTGTCCTCATCAACACCCACACCTGTGTTAATGGATCAATCACTAAAACGATGTTAGCTGCTCCTTTTAAGGCAGGACTGCAATGATGTTGAAATGTGTTTTGGGGGTTAAAGTTCATTTTCTGGGCAAATCTTGACTTTGCAAGTACAGTAATTGCTGTTAAGCTGATCACTCTTTGACATTCAGGAGTATATGCAAATTGCCATTACAAAAAATGAAGCAGTAAACTTTGGAAAAATTACTATTTGTCTCATTCTCAATACTTTTGGCCATGACTGTACTGCCAGGGGAGGGGTGGGGATATACCATGTACTGCAGGAGGAGGGTAGGATAAACACACACACACGGGTGGATGGTAAGAAAAATTTACAATAAAGTTTTATTATCATTAGACTCCTGTAAGAAATGATGCAAATGTACAGTCACTTGGAAATAGATATGTAGTAAATTAGTGCCTCCCAATTTACTTTGGCTATGTAATTTACCATGCAATAGCGTGTCTGAAACTCTTAACAAGTCAGGATGACCATCAGAAAGTCAGATATTAAAAGTAAAACACCCCTGTAGTTTGTGTGCTAAACAGGCATAATTATATATATATATATATATAAAAAAAAAAACACATTCCTATTAAGATTTGAACCCAGACATTGTAGATTCAGAGGCTGATGCCTTACCATTGCACTATCCAGCCAAGAGACACTGACTGGAAGCTTTTCTTGTCTTATGAGATCAACCATGAAAATACTCCTCAGGGTGACAAAAAGTCATTGTGATTCTGATTCTGATGTTTGAATAAAGTCACACATCAGACTCACACATCAAAATCACACATCATTTGAATTTGGCTTGGAGGAGGTATTTCTGAAAGTCCCAATAAGTTTCAGACAAGTTTTGCACTGAAAATCATATAACCAAATAGAACACTTAGGTTTTCTTAATTGAGTGTATAGCTCAGTGGTTAGTGCACTAGCTTCTAGATGTAGAGTTTTGGGTTCAAGTCCCATCAGCGAACAGTGAATATTTTTTTATTAATACAGTCACTTGTCAGGATCACTTGTTAGAATCACTTCTCAGACAGGGTATTTAGCCTCAAATGGACATCATTCTGATGTTTGATTTTGATATCTGATCATGTCCTAAAATGGACACTGTACTCTGGGTCTGTTCTTAGGGTATGTGCCCACGTAGCGTTTCTCAAGCGTATATGCTGCGGAATTTCCACAGCGTAAACGCTTGTGAAACGCTATGTTATCCGCCCCCCTTGGTCCTCAATGTGATTACGCAAGTTCAATGCCCATGCTGCGGATTTTTCCGCAGCGTTTTTGCTGCGGGGAAAAATCCGCAGCAGGTTCATTGATTTTGTGTTTCCGCAAGCGGAATTGCCTTTGCAGTGCAATAAAAAACGCCAGACAATTCCGCATGTGGAAATCGCGCGATAAACGCATGATAAACGCGTGCAGAATTCCGCATGCGTTTATCCGGGAGAGGACATGCAGAAATGAAGCAGAAAATTTCTGCTTCATTTCCGCAGCGTGGGCACATAGCTTTATAGAGATACTGGCTGGTGACTGGTTCATGCAGAGTTATCTGAATACCCTATTTATTATATTGATGACCGGATCATACATGACAAGCACTTTTTACCATTTACCTTTCATGTCTCCCCTATTTCCTCATAGATTGTGAGCAGGGCCCTCACTCCTTTTGGCATCTGTTGATTTATGTGTTACTCTGTTATGTATTTTATTGTCTGGACAAGTCCCCTCTAAACTGTAAAGTGCTGTGGAATATGTTGGTGCTAAAAAAAAATAAAAATTATTATTATAGTCACACACATGATTTGGTCGACCGTACGTATAATGTATGGTGCTATAGGGGCCCATTATGGCCTCATTCAGTCCTCTGGGGTTTTCACAGATGGAACACGTACCCATTATATTCTATGGGGCTGTACATATGTCTGTGTCCTTTGTGGACTGTGTCCATTCTCTTTAGCATTTTTAAGCTCTTTTTCCCGACAGAATCTATATAAAAAATATGTCTTGTGGACATACCCTAAACAGGCTTCACCAAATGGCAAGAACATGTGGTTAAGTCTAGGTCTACACCTGCTGTATAGGAACAGAAAACCTGAACTCCTAAGGCTATGTGCCCACAACGCAGAATCTTTTTTGAGATTTCTGCATCTCCTTGGCAGAAAAAACGCATGCAGATTTTACATGCGTTTTTCCTGCCAGGTAGAAGCGTTTTTGCATGCATTTCTGCATGCGGGTTATCAAGCGCTTTTCCAAGCGATTTTGAGCATTACTTGGAAAGTGCTTGACAAGTTGGTCACATAATATAAATCCATGCAACCGGCATGGGATTTAAATAGTGTGACCAAGTTATGCTGCTTTAAATGCTGCATCAATAGTAAAAAAGAAAAAAAAAAAAAATTACAACGTAAAAAAACAAACAAAACAACAACAACAAAAAAAACATTATACTTACCTCTCCGGTGGCGTCCTCTGTCCTCGGCGTCCCGTGGTGTTCTGAAAGGACCAGCATTGACGTCATTTAGTCAGCTGACAGGTCACAAGACCACCGACGTCAATGCAGGTCCTTTCAGAACACCACGGGACACCGAGGACAGAGGACGCCACTGGAGAGGAGACCGGGGGCCGCCGGAGAGGCAAGTATAATGTTTTTTTTATTTTTTACTTTTTAATTCTTTTTTTTTTTTTTTTACTAGTGGTACCCGGGTTGGAGGAGAGTCTCCTCTTCTCCAGACCCGGATACCATCTGCGCATTGAACCGCATAACATCCACATGCATACATGCGGATGTTATGCGGTCCAATGCAAGTCAATGGCGGCAGTTTCGCCGTGATTACGCACAAGAAATGGTAGTGCTGCGGATTTTTCCGCAATGATAATCCGGAGTGGAAATTTCCGCATGTGCGCAGCACATGCGGATTATCATTGGGGAACATGGCAGACAACTTAACATGCGTTTTTGTGGCGGAAATGCAGCCGCGGAAACGCATTAAATCCACATCGCAGGCACACAGCCTAAAGGAAATGTATCCATGACAGTCCAACTGACTAAAATAGGGTTTCCATTGGGAGCCAATCATCAAAAAATAACCTTGTGCTAATTGAATTTTTTTTTACATTTTTTATTTCCCACCAAAATCACGATCTCTTACTGAAAATACAAAAATAGAAATCTTGCTATTGTCACACTGGCTACTGGGGCTTTTTACAATCCACTTCTTTCCTTTAGACTATACTTTCCATTGGTTCAGGAAATCCATATGTACATTAGCAGCAATGAACAGACCCCGACTCCATATTTTCTATTGAAGCATCTAGTGAGCGTCTGCAAAGATCATTGTGAAGGGCAGGGAGCAATGAGGTCGCCTATTGTGAATAGTGGATCCTGTGTTATCAGCTGTGTAATCCTGCCTCTGCTGATAAGGAAACTGCTGTAAACTCTTCCTGAAAGGACAGGAAGTTAAGAGATAGAAAAGCCCCAGTGGCCAGTGTGAAAATTCAAAGACTACTAATTTTGTTTTTGTAGATTACTAATTTTGTTTTTGTAATATAAATCGTGATATTGGGTGGGGGGACATTGTGAAGACAGGTTCACTTTAAAAGGAAAAAAAACAACAAACACAGAATGCTGTATTTTTTCCTCTAGTGATAATGACAGAGTCTGCAGATGCCTCACAAAGGCTCCGATGCAGAGAAACAATTATGAGAAGACAGGGAGGCTCTATCTCCAGTAGTCATCCATATGCTTAGTTTTTACCACGGAAAAATCACTGAATGATTAACTCTAAGTCAAAAATCTGTGGCAATTTACAGTTTGACACGTGGATGAGATTTTAAAAACCTAATTCACACGTAGTGGAAAAAAAAATGCATGAAATTCAGATTGGTGGCGAGTTGTCATTCTCAACATATAATGTGGAATCTCTCTGATATCCCAGATTAAAAGTTGTCAAAGATGGGAGTAAAAAGCTCTGCGCTAGTGGCCAAGCACTCCCATCAGCAAAGTTTTTATCGTCTTAATATATTGCTGTCATCATGTTATATAGTTCTGTGTACTTACAATTGCTCATTT
This sequence comes from Phyllobates terribilis, assembly GCF_046119375.1. Classification (NCBI taxonomy): domain Eukaryota; kingdom Metazoa; phylum Chordata; class Amphibia; order Anura; family Dendrobatidae; genus Phyllobates; species Phyllobates terribilis. The sequence goes on from NW_027362763.1 coordinate 847,822,174, forward strand.
TGCCTTTCTACCCAGATAATTGTTCTCGTTTTCTCTGCTCTATGTAGAAACATGAAGTCTCTTGTCCCTGCATTTATCATTCCCCTCTTCAACTCCTGATCCAGCTGTTCCTCTCCTCCCTCCTGCCAGGGACTTTTGCAGTGACTCATGAGTCATGCAGGGAAAATTGACCTCCTGTTTCCACATGAAGCTTAGAAGGATTCAGCTAGTCAGTTTTTAATCATGTGATGTCATACTTTAAAACTATGTGACCTATAGTTCACAGTGCTCTAAAATATGATGCAATATATTAAGATGATAAAAAATTGTAATGGGAGTACTTCTTTAAGTGGATAGTATAAAAATGTTTTTAAAAGATGTCTGACACATGCCTTTAATTATCTGTATTATATATAGCAGGTGAAATATGTATTGAACAAGTCACCAATTTTCTAAGTAAATATATTTGTAAAAGTGCTATTGACGTGAAAGTTTCACCAGATGTTGGTAACAACCCATCCAATCCACACAGGAAAATAAATCAAACCATAGATGTCCATAAATTACATAAATTAACTTATGTGTAATAATGAGAAATGACACAGGGAAAAGGTGTTGAACACATGAAGAAAGACAGGCGCAAAAAGCCATGGAAAGTCATGACACCAGCTGAAATCTATCAGTAACTAGAAAGCAATCCTGCCACTTAGTAAAAAATAATAGCTGCTTGAACTGATGGCCTATAAAAAAGGTGTTTCATTACCAAGGTGCCACACAAGCAATATCTCATGATGGGTTCACCATAAACCAGACACGATCAGGTGGTCCCTGTAAGATTTCTGCTCCTCACAAGATTTCAGACAGAGGAGTGAAAAGAATCAGAAAAGTTGTACAAGAGCCAAGGACCACCTGTGGAGAGCTACAGAAAGACTTGGAATCAGCAGGTACAATTGTTTCAAAGAATAATGCAATTGACCTCCGTGGCCTGTATGCACACTCACCATAATACACTCCATTGATGAACAAAAAGCATGTTCACATGTGTTTAAAGTTTGCTCAACAACATTTAGACAAGCCTGTGAATTATTCGGAGAATATAGTCTGCTCAGATGAGACCAAAATTGAACTCTTTAGATGCCATAATACATATCATGTTGGGAAGCCAAAACGTACTGCATAATACCTTAAAAACACCATACCAACAGTGAAGTTTGGAGGTGGGAACATCATTGTGTGGGGCTGTTTTTCAGTATAAAGCACTGGCAAACTTCATATGACTGACGGAAGGAAGAATGGACAAATGTACTGAGACATTCTTGATAAAAATCTCCTGCCATCTACCAGGATGATGAAGATGAAACGAGGGTGGACATTTCAGAAAGACAATGATCCCAAACACACAGCAAAGTAAACTCGCAATTGGTTTCAGAGAAAGAAAATAAAGCTGTTAGAATGACCCAGTCAATCACCTGACCTGAATCCAATAGAAAATGTATGGAAGGAACTAAAGCTCAGAGCTCATAGAAGGAGCCCACGGGACCGTCGGGATGTGAAGAGAGTTTGTGTGGAATGGGCTAAAACCACACGTGAGCAATGCATGCGACTAGTTTCTCCATACAGGAGGAGTCTTGAACCTGTCATAACCAGCAAAGGCTTTTGTACAAAGTATTAAATACATTTCGGTAAGTGTGTTCAATACTTTTTCCCTGTGTCATTTCTCATTATTACACATAACTTAATATATGGACATCTATGGTTTGATGTCTTTGTCTGTGTGGATTGGATGGGTTTTTACCGACGACTAGAAATAATTTCATGTCAATAGCACCTTTAGAAATATATTTACTTAGAAAATTGGTGACGTGATCAATACCTATTTCACCTGCTGTATACTCATTTCTTCTTTATTATGCTTGCTTAGGCTACATTCACACTTGCATTTGAACATTCTCTTTGTCAGTTACATTTTTCCTGTACTAAGGGAAGAAATTCCTTCACACGCCTTGCCATAGTTATACAGCGGACATAGGGTGCTCAGGAGCAGAGCCTGCTCCATACACAATAGTTGCCAGCTAGTTTAATAGCAGCCATCAGAATTGTATCTTATTGCAGCTTAAAGTGCATTTACACTGCTCAATCATGGTCTCATGGTCATTAACCCCTTAACGACCTTGGGTGTATGATTACGTCCAAGGTCGAATCCCCCTCTTCGGTGCGGGCTCCGGTGAGGAGCCCGCACTTTTCCGGGGACATGACAGCTGATCTGATCAGCTGTCATGTGCCCCTAACAGCTACATGTTATATGTTTGGTACCTACAAACTCGTAATGACCTGGGGAATCATAATGGCAGGTCATTTTTAACATTTACTGAAAATGGTTGAAAAAAAAAAAGGAAAAACAAAATTGTGGTATTGCATTTTTTTTTTCAATTTCACCGCACTTTGAATTTTTTTTCCGTTTTCCAGTACACGATATGGTAAAACCAATGGGGTCCTTCAAAAGTACAACTTGTCCCGCAAAAAACAAGCCCTCACAAGGCCATATTGACAAAAAAACTAAAATAAAAAAAGTTATGGCTCTGGGAAGAAGAAGAGCAAAAAACGAAAAACGCAAGGTGGTGAAGGTGTTAAATGTCAGCTGATCGGCTACACGCAAGTCAATCAGTTGTCGTTTAATATTTTGTTTAGGAAGGACGACCACAATGCCATGTGCATAAAAAAGCAGTAAGGCTAAGTGCCCACGATGCAGAAATGCTGCATCTCCCTGGCAGGAAAAACGCATGCGGATTGTACATGCGGATTGTACATGCGTTTTTCCTGCCAGGGACATGCAGATGTGAAGCGTTCTTCACATGCATTTCCGCATGCGGGTTATCAAGCGCTTTTCCAAGCGATTTTAGCATCACTTGGAAAGTGCTTGACAACTTGGTCACACTATATAAATCCATGCAACCGGCATGGATTTATATAGTGTGACCAAGTTAATAGTTGAAAAAAAGAATGAAAATGGTAAAAAAATAACAAAAAAAGACATTATACTCACCTTCCGATGGCCCCCGGTCTTTTCTCTGCTCCATCCGGTCTCTTGGGCGGCTCACGGTGGTGTGAAAGGACCTGCCATGACGTCATTTAGTCACGAGACAGGTCACGCAACTGCCGATGTTAGCGGTCGCGTGACCTGTCACATGACTAAATGACATAATGGAAGGTCATGGAAGGTCCTTTTAGACCGTCGCGAGCCGTACAAGAGACGGGACGCATCATACAGGAGACCGGGGGCCATCGGAAGGTGAGTATATGTTTATTTTTTATTTTAAATTCTTTTTTTTACAGGTACTATGGTACCTGGGTCTGGATGAGAGTCTCCTCTTCTCCAGACCCGGGTACCATCCTCACATTGAATCGCTTAATATCCGCATGTGCACATGTAGTCATGTGGATATTAAGCGATTCAATGCAAGTCAATGGCGGCAATTACGCTGCGTGTCCACAAAATTAATGGACATGCTGCGTATTTTTCCACAATGATAATCCACAGCGGAAATGTCCGCAGCATGTGCGCTGCGCATGCGGATTATCATTGGGGACCATGGGGCACGTATTACCAAGCGTTTTTTTTAAGCGTTGTTGCTGCGGAAATTCCGAGGCAAAAACACTTGAAAAACGCATAGTGGGCACGTAGCCTAATAGATTCCTCTGCATGCATAAAATATCATTGTTCTTGGCAAGTCGGCAGCACATTTCCTGTTTACACATAATGATGTGCTGCCAATAACAATGATTTTGAAGCAAGCTTCAAAATCATTTCACCTGATCAAGGAGTATTTAGTGTACATTTCCCTATATGAATTAGTCTAATATTAGCCAATCCTGCCGATATCAGGGGGATTGGTGGTCAGTTTAATGTGTATAGGGTCCTCTGGGCTCTCCCCAGACAAATAATGTCAGGGAAGTGTAGGATCCGGCATGTCCAATTTTGGACTGTCAATCCTTCTGTTCTCCCTGAGATAAGCTGACGCCAGAGAATTATGGTAGTATGTCTCTCATAGGGAACACAGGATCCCCTGAGCTAAGCTTTTGGGTAAGAGTTGGTAGAGATAGCTGCCAGCCAAACCATAAACCTTTGTTCCACTGTCAGCGATGTATTGTGCATAGGGGGGCTTTAGTCATGGTGTATCTAGGGTAACCAGCATGGCTGATGTTGCATGCAAGGCACAGTTTTGAGAGCTTTAGCACTTTGAGTCCTGGTGAATTAAAGGGAATCTGTCAGCAGGATCAACCCTCCTTAAACCTTCTATATGGACATGCAGGTCATAGGAAGCAAGATGCTAAAATGATACCTTGATATCTGTGATAATAATAATAATAATTGCAATCCTCACTCCTTTGTGGTGCATGGTATTGACGTGATACATATGGTGATCCGGGGGGGCAATGTCAGGAAAATGCTTGCCCAGAGGGAGGCACAATGGATCATGCGCTTAAATACAGTGGCACCCAATGGCCTCAATGAGTCCTTGAGTTTCTCTTCGTTTCTGTGACCTTAGCAGCTAGCCCTGTACATTCTCATCCCTACACTTCTCTCTTTTTCGTTAGAAGTGAGGGAGGTGATCTTAAGGGGGATCTGGATTTTATGTGATTTTAATTTTATTTGTTTTGTGGATATTTATTGTTTTCTTTTTTTCTTCCTCCTTTGTTAGAGCACACCTGTATATCTGAAGCGATGTGACTCTTGGCTATTATGGACAATGGTGAAATGTGGATGTCTACTTTGGATTTGCGTTTTTTGCGGGATATGTGTTTACAAGACAAGATGATGTGCCTTATGTATATATTCTAGTATATATGTGCCATTTTTGCCTGATTCTTTATACGTTTGTGTCATCTTGGTTCTTTTTAGCCATGTCTTCCTTTTGTATTTATCCCCCTCCTTTTTCATCCCATTGTCCATTTGATATGACTATAAGTCTTTATCTCACTGTACCTGTTGGGGGTTCCAGTACGCTGTGCGCGTGTGAGCGTTGGGGGTCGCGGTGCGCGTGCGCCTGGCCGTCTATGTGCCGCTCTGCGCCTGTGTGGGATTTTCATTCCCGCGCATGCGCAGCGGGCAGCTTGACGGCTGGGGTGCACACGGCGTGTTTCTGCCGCCGTGCGCATGCGCATTCTGGCATCATCTACTCCACCATTATGAGGTCCGTGTGGCGCGCCCCCAGCTCTAGCTGGCCAATTCCGGGTGCGAGGTGCGCAGACCACGTGACCAGATCCTCAGGAGACAGTGAGGATATATTATTATTATTATTATTAGTGAGGATATATATATAGACCTTGGGTCACAATCAGTATACACTCTCTGCCCTTGAGAAAGCGGCTTGAGACGCCGCGAAATGTGTGTCAGGCAACCACTCTCACCATCCCCATGTGACACACTGCACTTTCTTGGTAGGTTACCCTTCCTCTCGCTATAGACCACTTGATGAATGGATTTGAATGAGCTATATGCTGTGATTATTATTATTATTATTTTTTTACGTGTTCTCTTCCCATTCATCTTTCATGTATCTATTGGGGAGGGTATTTTTCTATATTAAGGCTGTGTGCCCACGATGCAGGAGACAGGAGACTCTCCTCCAGACCTGGGTACCATAGAACCTGTAAAAAAATAAAAAATAAACATTATATTTACCTTCTGATGGCCCCCGGTGTGCTTGTGTTCGCTTGCCGGCAGCTCGCGGTGGACTGAAGGACCTGCGGTGATGTCATTTAGTCATGTGACGGCAGGTCCTTCAGTGTACCGCGAGCTGCTGGCAGCCAGGATGGAGCGAATAAAGACTCCGGGGGCCATCAGAAGGTAGGTATAGATTTTTTATTTTTTACCATTCTTTTACGGTCACACTATATAAATCCATACTGTTTGCATGGATTTATATAGTGTGACCAAGTTGTCATCCGTGCTGCCATAAAAAAAAAACGGACGTGTCTATGTGTGATAACACGGTCTGTGTGATAACACGGTCATGCGCACATCCCCAAAGATTATAATGGGTGTGCATGTGTACGTGTCTCCAGTACCCGTGAAAACGGACACCACACGTACTGGTCTTATGGATTATCTGGAACAACGTGTGTTCTTATGATAAATGTGTTACCCATAGTATTGCAATATACATTTTGGGGGCAAATCTGAAAGATAACCCTGACAAATAGTGTGCTATGAATAATATGCACTGTATCTCTGATACAGAGATGCCCTCAAACCTCTGCACATTTCCTTCCTTCAGTACCTTACAATTAGGACTTGTTCACACGCTGCAGCGTATTTTCTGGCATGTTTTTCAAGGGTAAAAAAAGCTGCACATTCCAGTGCAAGCAAAGTGAATGAGATTTCTGAAATCTGCTGCTTATTGTTTCCTTGCGGATTTGAACCAAAGTGTTTTTTCATACCAGCAGCATGTCAATTCTTAAGCGTTTTTCACCCATTAAAAAAAAACAAAACAAAAAAACAACACAACACATCAAAATCATAAGAAAAAACAAGTAAAAAATGCACGTATTTTATGCAGCATTTTCCTGCCAACACTCTTTTTTATGCAGAAAAATCTGCTTTCAATACTACACAGGTGCACACACCCTTAGGGCTCTTTCACATGTCTGTGCTTCGAGTATGTGTGGTGACCGTTTCCACACGTACCGGATACACTGACACAAGCAGACCCATTAAAATGAATGGGTCTGTGCACATGTCAGTGTGTTTCCACGGACCGTATGTCCGTGGGAAAAACATGCTGAAATGTCTGGGTTTTTTTTACCCGCAGCATGGGCCGCAAAACGTCCCGTACAAGTGCACACTGATGCCACACGGATGACACGTACCGATGCCTGGGAATCAGCTGTACAGTTAGCGCTGTTCCCAGGCACCGGGTGCTGCAGGCATCTGTCATCATTGTCCCCTGCGATCAGCAGCAGCAGGGGACAATATTGAGAGTTCTATTCTGCACCCGCTGTGTCCTAGTGTAAAAATAAGAATAAAATAAAAAACATTATTCTCACTTTACACCTAATTCCCAAAAGCCATTTTTTTTTTTTTTTTTTTACAGGGGACAACTATAATACTCACCTGTCCGACATACTGTAATCCATCTGACCAACAATTCTGCATCAGTGTTTGCGGTGGCTTGAGGGGACCGCACATACTGAGGAGCAGAGGCGTATGACTCGCTGCAGCGAGCGGGCCCCTGAACTGCGCTGAGCTCATTGAGTGACTGGACACCGCTCGGTGAGCTCAGCGCAGGTCAGGGGCCCGCTCGCTGGAACGAGTCGTTCTCCTCTGCGAGTGTGGTCACATGGATTACAGCGTAGGACACTTATTTCATCTTCGAACAGGTGAGTATAAGGATTTTTTACATTTTATTCTTATTTTTACACTAGGATACAGCAGAAGCAGAATACTACTCTCAAAATTGTCCCCTGCTGGTGCTGATCGTAGCGCAAGCAGGGGACAATGATGAGGGCAGCGTTCAGCACCTGGCACTTGGGAACAGCACTAACTGTACCACTGATTCCCAGGCACCGGCACGTGTGATACTGATGTAGCACATGGTAGCCATATGTATCATACACACGGACATCTCCGGTACTGTTTTTTCCATTACCGGAAATACCTGGACGTATGAATGAGCCCTAACGTACACTACACTGCACCTGCGCTCTGAAGATCTGCAACAAGTACAAAAGTACGTGAAATTTTTCTTAAAACTTAATTATTTGTGACGTATAAAATCACAGCAAGCAGAGCTCTTGCAGAGAATCGTTGAGTGTCTCCTATGATTTACAGTATAGAGCACATTATGGCATTTTTACATGGTAAATGACACATTTACGAGCTGACGGCTCATGATCGCCATGTTTAGGTGCACGCTCAATAAAACGCTTCAGTAATGAGCAAGCGCCACCATCATATAAGCACAAATATACAGGCGGCAGGGTATTACAAGCTGTAAGCGGCGTGTATGATGGTGCGCTGCCCGCTTACTGGACTCGTATAGAACATTCAGGAGGTCATTTCATCCTCTGTATCTGGTAGTCAAACTCATTAGAATGCCGGACATTGTTATCCTCAAAGCTGTTTACTGAGATTGTAGAGGAATGCAACCCAGAGAAAAAATGCCGTAAAGAGGTTAATCTGGTCTAGCAAGGACGTGTTTTCATCATACATAGGGATGAAGATAACCAAGAGGAAATTAAAATCAGGGGCATTATTAAGGGTGCAGACGTGTATGATCTTGTCTGTTCGGTAGGATATTTATTTTTTGTTTCCAATAAACTACACAACAGACGTCTGCAGATATATAGTGCCGCCACCATACAAAGAGACAGAAAATAGAAAGGCCTGACTTCTGTAAGGATGTTCCCTAGAAAATACATTATTGCCTGTGCAAAAGACAGGTGATCAATTTCTCTGCAGTCATGCAGTGAGGAGAAACAGGGAATCTAGCCCCTGTTCTAATGAGTCTTGGGGTGTCAGTAATGTGACCCGCCACTGATCATACTTTTATCATCTGCCCTGTGGGTAAGTGATAAAGAAAACTTTCTGAGAAAGTTCCTGGCAATAGCTGTACTACAGAGTATGATGGACACAGTGACTGCAAGGGAGTTAAAAGGAATCTGTTCAAAGTTTTTTTTTTCTTCTTAAAATGTTTATTTAAAGGATTCTTTACCAATGGGAGGAGAGAGGCGCTGATCGTGCTGAGCTATCAAGTACCAGCCGAGAGGCATGCATGGTTGTCCATATGTATTAGACTAGAATGTGTGCACAATACCTGCTGATCACACATGCATCCCACCAGGAGCACGGCGACGCAACGCCATCAGGAGCACGGCGACGCAACGCCATCAGGAGCACGTTATTTTGAAGAAATCCATGTTTTTCTTAAATGTAAAGGAGCTGTTCCAGGCTATGGGCTGGACACTGATCGGCATGAGAATCTAGTTACCAGTGTGATGTATGATGGTTGTCAGTGTTACCAGTGTGATGTATGATGGCCGCTCTCTGCTCTCCTGATCTCTGTAGAGCTGTGTGTGATTATACCTCACACATCTGCAGGTTCCTCTCAGCTTCAGCTTCCAGCTCACAGGCAGACAGGGTGTAATATTGTTGCAATACAGCAGAGCTCAGAGTGCGGCAAAAAATGTGTGTGCAAGAAGGCAAATTTAATTTCTCCTGTTCTGTGTTCGTTACATGTCTCACACTGGTAACTCCCCCTTTCATTTAACATTAGCTCTGGAGGCGGAGTCCAATACAGATCAGTGTCCAGCCCATAGATATTAACAGCTCATTTACATATAAGAAACACATGGATCTCTCTGGAATAAAACATCGGATCCTAGATATCACTTTGTTCAACTTCCTATGACCTAAGTGCCCATATAGACGGCTCAGGTAAGTTGATTCTACTGACAGATCCCTTTAACTCCTCATTACATTTAAATATAAAGATAAATGTGGATATCACTGCAAGCCATCACTTAAATTCAAATTCCTATGACCTGCATGCCCATATAGACAATTTAGGAGGGTTTATCTCTGTGATAGATTAACTTTAGACAATGGGTCATTTTCTGGTGACACATTGCATTAAGCTTCCCTGGACAGGCTCACACATTCCTCCTGTATTATCTGTATAGACAATACTGCAGGGGGTGGCAGCTAAACTAAATAGGAGTCAATTGTCAGAGAAAAGTCATAGATGATCAATCTCCATGAGATGACTGAATAGCCTCCTCCCATAGAGGCCAGGGAGTGTCACTGGAGAAGCATACTGAGCCTGATCTGTGTGCAGTGTGGTTATCCTATCTTATCTGGCAGAACACTAGCAGTCAATAGTTTATCCACCTCTAATGAGAAGATAGAACACAATTATCTTTTCCCAATCTGTACAGTATAGATGTTGGCCTACAGATTTCTTTCACTATTCCTCCATACTAAGGGGCGCTCCTGTGTTCTCCATTAAAGAGCAGAAAGGATCGACAATCTAAATTAAGACATGCTGGATCCTTTGTCTTCTTCAACATCATCTGTTGAGGAAGAGTCAGGACGACTTAAAACACATTACACTGTCAGCTGACGATCTTGACTGGTTCGGGTGACGATAGTATAATGTGTATGGAGGCATTTAAAGAACCTGTCACTAGATTCATGCTGCCCGAACCACGCAGCGTGATTGTAGCCAGGTATGCTTTTCTACGAAGCGCTACACGTTTCAGAGAAAACAGTTTGAAAAGCAGGTCAGGGATCATACAAAGAGATGTGACTAGTTTGGGGCAACCCCTGGCTGCCTTCTCCTAGCCCATCTTTTCTTATGCACACATATGGGGTGTCAATCACCGCAGGGCAAGGAGGAGCCGGCCGGGGCTAGGCCAAACTAGTCACTTCTCTCCCTATAGTCCCAGGTCGGCTTTTCAAACTGGAATCGTTCTCTGTGAAACTATGCAAAATTTCAGAGAATGGCATACCAAGCTGCAGTTACTGGGTGGCCAGTGTACTTTTCATTTTTGTTACGTGGATATTCATATATTCTAAAGCCTCATTCAGACAAAAAAAAAAGAAAAGGACCATTTTTTACCAGTGTGATATGCTGGATTTGCTTTTCATCCATTTTTACTATCGTTTTATTCTTGCTTGGGAGAAAACAAAAAAAATAAAATAAAATCAAACACTTGCCCCCACCCATTAAGCAATAAAAATCTCTAGAATGACACATAGACGACATCCAAGTGCTACCCATTTTTAAGATAACCAATCACTTGAACGGACAATTTTGATTAGCAAATTGGATAAAAAAAACATCTTTTTTTGAGAATATGCAATCATGCGAACATGGTTATGGACTATAGCCGGTGTGTGTCTCCCCATGGCCCTCCAACACATTATAATGGCCTCCACAGCTTCCTAAACAATATGATGGTCTCCCTACTTTGAGGCCATACAGTTCCACTACAAGTACTGACGGATAAAATAAGAAAAAAATTTGGACTACTCGCCTTCTCTCTGTCCCACAATGTGCTGCTTTTCTCTGTGCAGATTGTGGATGAGGCGGTGTACAGCAGGTATGATCTAGTGAAGACATCATGCCTGCTGTGCCAAGACTCATATGAGCAGGCCCGACGGACGAGGCGGGAGGCACAGGCCCGACGGACGAGGCGGGAGGCGCAGGCCCGACAGACGAGGCGGGAGGCGCAGGCCCGACGGACGAGGCGGGAGGCGCAGGCCCAACGGACGAGGCGGGAGGCGCAGGCCCAACGGACGAGGCGGGAGGCGCAGGCCCGACGGACATGCCGGGACTCCTTCCTCCCACCAAAACGCATGGTTCTCATGGTCTGTCAATATTAGTGGTAAGCTACTGGTTAGCAATAGTATAACAAGCTTATTACAATTATTTGTTAGCCTTTTAAAGTAACATCTGGCGACAGAGTTTTTGAAATAAAAAAAAAAATAAAAAAGAGGATGTGTAAAACAAAAGTGTGAATACTAAAGAAATAACACATAATGCACAAGACTTATTCCTAAAATCTTGTGAACAAAAAGCAGAGCGGTCCGACCCCATCCAGCACTCAGAGTATTGGCAGCGAATCTCCGGCTCATCAGCACTAGGTCTCATACATGACTGAAAGGGCCATGATCGTTAATAAGGTAAAATAACCAGATGTAGCATGGGAATAGATGGCGAGGAGAGGCAACATGGGAACACGTAAGAATGGAGCAAGGTTATAGTAACCAAGAAACAACCAGTTACACAAGTTGCCAGCTACTCCCAATAGACACACCTGTATATACTGATGTCTGGGTGTACAAGACCAAAGTCCTCACACTGATCTATACAGTCCAATGTAAAATGTATGCCAGAATACCCTATGGATACGTGCACGCAACAGCTTAATCAGGCAGATCCCACCTAGAGCTTGCCTGAAGAAGCGCTGCACAGCAATACAAAAACTACATTGTTGTGCACGTGTTCAGTCTTATGTCACTTCTTAAAGGGGTTTTCCCATGAACAAAATACACTTGAATCAATAGATTGTGGAATAATAATAAGTTCCACACTTGAATGTTTTAAATAAAATGTTCCTGTGCTGAGATAATCTTATAAATGTGCCCCTGCTGTGTACTGTGTAATGGCTGTGTCTGACCGTGTACAGAATATGGTCTGATCATACCACAGCTCCTGGGCAGAGGCGGAAGCAAGAGAGAGGATACAGATATTACAGCCGGTGATCGCAGCTGCTGCTTTCTGTGAGGTAAAACATTTCTCTGCCTGTTTAAAAACTTGTTTACCTCACAGAAAGCAGCAGCTGTGATCTCCGGCTGTCCTGTCTGTACACTGTTTTCCAAATTATTATGCAAATAATATTTTCTCAGATTTTCCCAAATTACCTATATGAATTGCAGTCATTGTAATTTTCCAGTCAAATAACTATTAGAGTACAATTGAAAGGTTTTTGTACAAACTGCCTATGATAACAGTATATTTTTAAAAAAATAAAAAACTCAAACTGCACTCAAAATGCATGTTCCAAATTATTATGCACAGCAGAGTTTTCAACCTTTTCATTTTAATACAGAACAAAAAAATGGTCATTTTTGAAATTATAAGCATTAGCAGGTTATTACAAACTGAAATCAAACAGTTTTCAACTCAAAACTTTATTCTAGGTGATGTTACATTTGCACATAGGACCCCTTGTTCGAAAGGAGCTTCTGAACTCTCTCGTCCATTGAATTTGTCAGGTTTTGGATGGTTTCTGCTTTAATTGTTTTGCATGAGGACAGAATACCCTCCCAGAGCTGTTGCTTAGATGTGAACTGCCTCCCGCCATCATAGACACTCCTTTTAATGATGCTCCAGAGGTTCTCAATGGGGTTGAGGTCAGGGGAGCATGGGGGCCACACCATAAGTTTGTCCCCTTTTATGCCCATATCAGCCAGAGATGCAGATGTTTTATGTGCAGCATGAGACGGTGCATTATCATGCATGAAAATGATCTTGCTGTGGAATGCACGGTTCTTCTTCTTGAACCATGGCAGGAAGTGCTGTTTGAGAAACTCCACATACATTATGGAGTTCATCTTTACCCCTTCAGGGATCCTAAAGGGGCCGACAATCTCTCTCCCCATGATTCCAGCCCAAAACATTACTCCACCTCCTCCTTGTTGGCGCCGTAGCCGTGTTTGCATGGGGTGTCCATCAACCAGCCATCCTCCACTCCATCCATCTGGACCATCGAGCGTTGCACGGCACTCATCGGTGAACAAAACAGTTTTGAAGTCAGTCTTCATGTATTGTTTGGCCCACTGGAGCCGTTTCTGCTTGTGTGCAGTGGATAGAGGAGGTCGACAGGATGGCTTACGCACAGCTGCAAACCTCTGAAGGACCCTGCATCTTGTTGTTCAGGGGACGTTGGAGGCACCAGCAGCTTTAAAAACTTGTCTGCTGCTATGACAAGGCTTTTTTGCCGCTGCTCTTTTAACCTGACATAATTGCCTGTAGGAAAGAGTCCTCAATTTTCCCTTATCAGCATGCACACGTGTGTACTGTGAATCAGCTACATACTTCTTGATTGTGCGATGATCACGATGAAGTGTCTTGGCAATGTTGATTGTAGTCATGGCTTGACCTAAACACTCCACAATTTGTTGCTTCTCAGCAGCCGACACATCCTTTTTCTTTCCCATTTTGGCAGAAAATGTAGGCTGCTTAATAATGTTGGACAGCCTTCTTAAGTAATCTTGCCTTTCATTGGACACACCTGCCAAACTAATTAGCACAGGTGTCTGCAATTGCTTACAGTGATATAAAGAGCCCTGACACACATCACCATCAATGAGTTTAACTGACAAAAAAAAATTCTTACCTTATCACTCCTAAACACTTTTGGCATAATAATTTGGAACGCAGTGTATACTGTTTTCCTTCCTCCCCTGCCCAGGAGCTGTGGTATGATCAGACCATGTTCCTGTACGGTCAGGCACAGCCATTACACAGTACACAGCAGGGGCACATTTATAAGATTATCTCAGCACGGGGACATATTTTTTAACACATCCAATTGTGGAACATATTTTTTATTCTCAGATCTATTAATTAAAATGTACTGCATTTATCCATATAGGGCCACTGCAAAGGAACTTATACCACACGTTAGATGTTTCTTTATAATGGATCCCTATGGTGGCCAGATGCACCGGTATCCATCCTGACAGTGGCCGCAGTCGGGCTCATACTGCCTGGCTATTGCCACAAAAATAGTGTGGCTCTAGCTTTATCTGTCCTTTTCTGAGATCTTGTCAGCTGATTTGTGACCTAAAGGCTCAGAGCAACGTTCATGTGGTCCATAACGCAGTACAGATGAGCTCAAAGTTTGTAACTGTTTTATATATTCTTATCAGAACTAGCTCACTGAGAGAAGCTCAGATAGCTCATTCTGCTGCTAGCAATAAGAGCAGAGGCTAATTTGTAATGAACGCCAACTGTAAAAACGTTTTGTAGCCAAAAAAAATACACAGAAGTAAACAAAAGAAAAAGATCCCCAAAGGAATGAGCGCGGTAATCACAATTTGTGCACCTCACTGTTAGCACATACTCCTGCATTCATTGGTGGCCACAGGTGGGCACGGTTGTCAGCCACACGTGGCAGCTTCACCGTAAGGCACCAGCCTCCTCCTGTAAGGCCAGGTTCAGACGAATGCATTTCCCGATCTGTATATAGACCCCAATACCCAGACTGACAGCGGGTATCTTGACTCACTGACATTGCGATCTATATACAGATCGCAAAATATGCTCATCTGAACCCAACCTAAGGCTAAGTTCACACTGATATCATCACAAGTTCGATAATTTTTCCTGGAAAAAAAACAAAAGAGCAGCGTGCTGCAATAGTTTTTCCATTAAAATGTTGGCACCTAATCAGAAAGGAAGTGCTGTAAAATATCACATAAACTAGGGGTGGGTACCTCAGGCCCGTGGGCCATTTACATTTCTCCGTTCCCCAGCAGATTCCAGGGGACCGCAGCTCTTGGGATGGCAGCTGCGATGCAAGATTAAGTCCTCAAGCTGGCCAGAGACACTTTGTGGGCGAAGTTAGCACAAGATGCGCTCCCATCCAACAGTAGAAGACAGCAGCGGTAGCTCCTCCTGTGATGTCTATACGGCAGCCCCCGGTGTCTCCTGCGTGATGTCTATACGGCAGCCCCCGGTGTCTCCTGCGTGATGTCTATACGGCAGCCCCCGGTGTCTCCTGCGTGATGTCTATACGGCAGCCCCCGGTGTCTCCTGCGTGATGTCTATACGGCAGCCCCCGGTGTCTCCTGCGTGATGTCTATACGGCAGCCCCCGGAGTCTCCTGCGTGATGTCTATACGGCAGCCCCCGGAGTCTCCTGCGTGATGTCTATACGGCAGCCCCCGGAGTCTCCTGCGTGATGTCTATACGGCAGCCCCCGGAGTCTCCTGCGTGATGTCTATACGGCAGCCCCCGGAGTCTCCTGCGTGATGTCTATACGGCAGCCCCCGGTGTCTCCTGCGTGATGTCTATACGGCAGCCCCCGGAGTCTCCTGCGTGATGTCTATACGGCAGCCCCCGGAGTCTCCTGCGTGATGTCTATACGGCAGCCCCCGGTGTCTCCTGCGTGATGTCTATACGGCAGCCCCCGGTGTCTCCTGCGTGATGTCTATACGGCAGCCCCCGGTGTCTCCTGCGTGATGTCTATACGGCAGCCCCCGGTGTCTCCTGCGTGATGTCTATACGGCAGCCCCCGGTGTCTCCTGCGTGATGTCTATACGGCAGCCCCCGGTGTCTCCTGCGTGATGTCTATACGGCAGCCCCCGGTGTCTCCTGCGTGATGTCTATACGGCAGCCCCCGGTGTCTCCTGCGTGATGTCTATACGGCAGCCCCCGGTGTCTCCTGCGTGATGTCTATACGGCAGCCCCCGGTGTCTCCTGCGTGATGTCTATACGGCAGCCCCCGGTGTCTCCTGCGTGATGTCTATACGGCAGCCCCCGGTGTCTCCTGTGTGATGCATATGGCGGTCTCGGTATCTCCTATGTGATGTATACGGCAGATCTCCCACTCCTTGAGTTCTATAAATGTAACATGAGCAGTGATGAATTTCTCACATTGAGGGAACCTGCAGTGTAACATACATCTGTGATCAGAACTTACTGCTGCAAGTTCTTTACAAAACTTATAAAAAAGAGTCGCCTGCGCTACAGACCAATGCAAATCTGGAAAAGCAGTAGCAACATCATCCATACCACCTAACATCACAACTGCCCCAAAGAGAAGCAGCTCCAGCCATCACATTAGGATGAGTTACTTAAAAGGGGTTGTCCGGTCCAAACCAATAAGTGTGCAGTCGCTCTGTGTGACTATAGACTTCTGAATCCTCCCAGCGCCCGGAATGTGCACAGCGAGGAGTCGCTGGTTTCAGATCCAGGATCGGAGAGTATGAATGCGTTATACATACTCCTGGCAGCCTGCCTCTATACAATTGTATGGAGAAAGGCCACGTCCACTGGCCGGGGAGTATGTATAACTCATACATACCCTCAGGTCCTGAGTCTGAAACTGGCTAGTCTGGATGTCTCTTCCCAGCGTAGCTGCACGGATTGACAGGTCTCTGCCTATGTGTACACACGAGGGAGACACCTGTCAATCACACAGAAAGCCAGCCTGGGGGCAGCACTAGACCAGGCTCGTCTTCAGCTCTCATCCCTGTCCCGATCTTCCATTTATATTGCATAACGGATTTCAGTAAGGCTCTGATTCATGCAGCCTGTGATTTGGGCAGAATTAATCAAATGGCAGATTATCTTTAAAAATTCCTCTCTATATCATGATGTTAAATGTGGAAATACAACCTAATGAAACATGTTTTTTATTTAATCCAAAAAAAAGATCTAAACAGAAAAAAAAATGGAACATTAAAAAACCAAGTCTCTGAACAATAGAAGATGAATGGAAGGCAAAAGGCAGAAATATGAGACTATATACTGCTACATATACAGGATCCCAAATAATCAAAAAGGGTCTCGTTCCTAAAATCCAATGGTCTCTACCACCCACCTTACTTCTGCGTATACACAATAGTAAGCCTCATGTCAATGTAAACAGTACAACTCTACCGCCATCTACTGTCCAAAAGACATATTGCAAAGGAATGCAGAGCTAAAGTGGGAATGATAGAGTATTGTGGTAGTTTTCTGCATTTTGGCCACAATGCAGAAGCCAAGAAAAATGGCGGTATCTCCATCTAGACAACAGGTCTAGCACATTGTGGATAGAGCCATATAATATGCCAAAAAGGTGCAGGCGGTACACACAGGGCAGCCATAGCCTCAGCTGGGTTAGACGCAGTCAGCCATGCTTTCAATGCAACTAAGTCGATTTATTATTTAAAAAAAAAAAAAAAGTATTTTTAATTTCTTTTTTTAAATCGTGAGCTACTGGCACATATATACTGATAATATTGGTATACCACGGTTTCACTGAACATGGTGTAATATACATAATCATTGATATATCTAAAACTGTATAAACAGGTAATAAAAGCACGAGCAGCCAGTGATAGACACTTGTCAGCTGGCACCTCTACAGAGGAACAGGGTGGGTTTTAATACCTGTGAATAAACCCCAAGGGCAGATTTACAATACAGATCTAAAATACACCAGAATTCTGTCTGGCCCATAAGACTGTGTGCATACAATGCATTTTTGCTGCGTTTTTTCAACGCAGATTTGTTACAAAACCTGAAGGGTTTCCTGATGCCAACCAAAGTGAATGAGAATCCTGAAAATCTCATGCACACGCTGCTTATCTGTGACTCACAGATTTGCAAAAACTCAAGTAAAAAAAGCAGCAAAAAACACGCGTTTTTCCTACCAAGCGATTCAGAAATTTTAGCACCAAATACTTAACGTGTGCACATACCCTATCAGTGCCAGCGACCCAGCGCCAGACCACAATAGCTCCCCCACCCCATAACAGTACCAGTGACAGTGTTTCCCCATAACAATGCAATAACACAATACGGTACATGCAAAGGCAGAACTACAGCTCCCAAAATATTATTGCAAAGATACAAAATACATAAACACAGCAGATAAAACCAATTATAAACAACAAAAGGCGTACAGCTAAATGTACCACTGTCCAATGTAATGGAAAACAAGCTCAAACACCTCCCCTAAACCATAATTCTGGATCCAGATACTGATTCATCTCAAAGGAACCAATAATCAACAGGTAAACAGTAGAAATACTATAGACATACAGCGAGAGGGGAAATATAAACCTTTAAAAGAAGTTGTCCAGTACTTTAGATTACCCCTCCAATGTATCCCCCCGGGGCCCCTAAGACTTATTGTAAATACCTTCCGTTGCAGATATTGCCTGTGAGTGGCGCTATCACTGGCCGCTCACAGGCATCACGTGACCCCGCGCTGACGTCACAGGCATGACTCAGAGCTGGGGTCCCCGCGGTGGCTGCTGGGTTGTAGGCGGGAGCATCCACCGCGCACTTTCCCAATGAATGGGGAGAGGCAGAGCGCGCGGTGGATGCTGGGTGTGAGGCGTGGGGTAACCCTGCCCACAGCCTGGCATCCACCGTGGAACGCAGAAGACAGAGACCCCCGGCTGCTGCCAGCACCGGCTACAGCCGGGGGTCACGTGATGCCTGTGAGTGGCCAGTGATAGCGCCACTCACAGGCAGTATCTGCAACGGAAGGTATTTATAAAAAGTCTTAGGGGCCCCGGT
This sequence comes from Phyllobates terribilis, assembly GCF_046119375.1. Classification (NCBI taxonomy): domain Eukaryota; kingdom Metazoa; phylum Chordata; class Amphibia; order Anura; family Dendrobatidae; genus Phyllobates; species Phyllobates terribilis. Next base: position 847,840,961 of record NW_027362763.1, read on the forward strand.
TGAATACATTGGGGGGGGAGGGTGTAATATAAAGTACTGGACAACCCCTTTAAGCAGTGAGAAAATCAAACCACATCACACAGTAGCAGCAGGAAAAGGTTATAGTAATCAAATTACGTATAGACCACACATATCCGGAAAAGATGAGGTGGGGATGGAGCCAAACATGTGTCGCCCCACATAGTGACCCCCCATTGCAGTGCCAGCCACACAGTGACCCCCCCCCCATGGCAGTGCCAGCCACACAGTGACACAGTGACCCCCCATGGCAGTGCCAGCCACACAGTTACCCCCCCCCCCCATGGCAGTGCCAGCCACACAGTGACCCCCCCCCATGGCAGTGCCAGCCACACAGTGACCCCCCATGGCAGTGCCAGCCACACAGTGACCCCCCATGGCAGTGCCAGCCACACAGTGACCCCCCATGGCAGTGCCAGCCACACAGTGACCCCCCCCCATGGCAGTGCCAGCCACACAGTGATCCCCCCCCCCCCATGGCAGTGCCAGCCACACAGTGACCCCCCATGGCAGTGCCAGCCACACAGTGACCCCCCCCCCCCCATGGCAGTGCCAGCCACACAGTGATCCCCCCCCCCATGGCAGTGCCAGCCACACAGTGACCCCCCCCCCATGGCAGTGCCAGCCACACAGTGACCCCCCATGGCAGTGCCAGCCACACAGTGACCCCCCCCCCCATGGCAGTGCCAGCCACACAGTGACCCCCCCCCCCCATGGCAGTGCCAGCCACACCCCATGGCAGTGCCAGTCTGGGATTTGCTGTGGATTTTGTCACAAACGTATGTTGGCTTTTTTTGGTGTATAAAACCCCCGTGCATGCCTCCGCTGAGGACTGGTCAACTGCTTGTTGGCTGTTTCCTAACCAGATCGTTTATTCCAATACAGAGTGAAGTGCACAGCAGATACAGTGTCCTATAGTATATAGCTGACACCCTGCCCAATAAAATAATATATTTATATATTACACATACACAGATATCAGGTTCACTGCCCTATGACACATCTCTCAGGTGCAGATCTACAGTCACCTCCGGGCATTGCTGCAGATGAGGAGCAGTCTGACATCACAGCTCCAGATGACGTCATCGTGCTCCTCGCCCACACACAGCAGTGTCACGGGCGCCCCCTGCTGCTTACAATACGGGGGTGTATGTGCCGGACTCACCTGCGACCCCGCGGCCACCAGCTACGCATGAGTTCCACGGCGATCATAAGCCTCAAATAACAATTGTCCCTGCTCAGCTACCGTAGCCAGGACCCGTGGGCGAAAGCCCTCCCTCATTGGCCAGGTGATACTCGGCGCCAATTTCAGCGGCGTCTCGGACAGCTTTTGCTCTGCTTCGGGCTCTTCTAGGGAATTCCGAGCTGCCATATTTGTTAAGGGCAAAGCAAATATAGGCTTTTAAAATAACTGATGTTGTGATAAGGCAGAAAACTAGTAACGACGGTAATGTAGTACTCACGGTCACATACCAGGGAGGTGGCATAGGATTACATAGCTGAGTATTCCGGCTGCTGCTAGAGATTTGCCAGGAGTAGACATGGCGGGAGGCGCTTCACAGACACGTCGTACGGCTGCGCAGTGAGCTGTGTGTGTCCCCTCTGTGGCGGGAGCTCTAGTGTTGATGCTGCTGTCTTGTACGGGACGAGCATGTTCTGTGAGAAAGCCATAGAGCTGATCCGGGAGCTGCAGCGGGCCACGGAAGGACAGTTACCTGCGTTTAACGTGAGTGATAAGATGGAGGCTGTAACTGTACTCTGTTATCAGCTGCCTGGTCTTTCTTTTAGCAGTGTATGGCATTGTGGGACTTGTAGTCTTCTAACTGGTTGTATGCACTGTCACATGGATGAACTACCCTACATGACATGTTATATGGGAGGAAGGCTGTGCCCTAAATGTCTGGATGCCGCTCTCCATCGTTCCTGGTCCTTCTCCATTAACTTCTATGGAAGTGCTGAACTCCAAGGGAAGTCACTAGAGAGAGCTGAACAAACATGGCCACTAGTGGTGGCTCCTCCTGTGACTGATGGGGCCTGTGATCTATAAATGGCTGTCACTAGGGGTAAAGTCATGGTGTTCAAAACCCCACCAGCCCGAAAACTGCTCTGCTATTGGCTAGCGGCCTGTGTGGGGTTCAGATGCATTGGACTGTACTGCTCACATCTGCGTAAAAAAAACCTCCAATATTGACTGTAAAACGTAGGATGAGTGTGCTATTTTTTTTTCATCTAGCATCTGTATACAATGTGTTTTTAATGTCATCTTTTACATACTGTAATTCTCTCTAATAGTGTTGAGCGATACCTTCCGATATCAGGAAATATCGTATCGGATTGGATCGGGCCGATACCCAAAAAGTATCGGATATCGCCGATTCCGATACCGGAAACCAATGCAAGTCAATGGGACAGAAATATCGGAATGAAAATAAACCCTTTCTTTCCTTGTAGGTTAATTCTACATGAAGGAAAACAACTAAGAATAATGTAGAATGACATGAAAAGCCGGCAATTCATCAGCGGCATACACCGGTACCCGACAATTTACAACAGAAAGAATAGAGCTTCACACATAGATTAGATAGATAGAAACATGTCAGTCACATATATATGAAGTACAGTGACAGTGTTGCTTACTGTACTTGTCATTTAGTGTAAAGGATTTATTTAAAAAAATAATAGTGTTTTCATGCACCGTCTCTTTAAGAAAGCCGGCCGGCAATTCAGCATCTGTACCCGACAATTTAGAATAGAAAGAATAGAGAATCACACATAGATTAGATAGATAGAAACATGTCAGTCACATATATATGAAGTACAGTGACAGTGTTGATTACTGTACTTGTCATTTAGTGTTAAAATAAAGGATTTATTTAAAAAAAAATTGGCGTGGGGTTCCCCTTAATTTTAGGCTCTAGCGGAGGTTAAGCAGACAGCTGGGGCAAATGTTTGAAGCCTGGGAAGGGGGTAATACCCACGGAGCTTCCCAGGCTACTAATATCAGCCCCCAGCTGAATACCTAGCCTTTACTAGCTATTAAAATGGGGGAACCCCCCCAAAAAAAATAACGTGGGGTCCCCCCTAATTTAATAGCTAGCACAGGCTAGGCAGACAGCTGGGGGCTGATATTAATAGCCCAGGAAGGGTGCCATGAATATTGGCCCCCTCCCAGGCTAGAAACACCAGCCGTCAGCCGCCCCAGAAATGGCGCATCCATAGGATGTGCCAATTCTGGCACTTAGCCTCGCTCTTCCACGCTGCCCTGGTGCGGTGGCAGGGGGTAATAGGGTTGGGGTTGATGTCAGCTTATAATGCCAGCTGACATCAAGCCCAGGTTAGTAATGGAGAGGCGTCTATAAGACACCCCCATTACTAACCCCATAGTCAAAGTTAAAAGAAAACACAAACACCCAGAAAAAAGTCCTTTAATTGAAATAAACACACAATTCTTTATTGTTCTAAATTAAACCATACTTACCATCACGCCCATTCCAGCTGAAGCCAACGATCTCCTGCAATAAAAGTAAAATAATAAAGCAACCTCATCCTTACCTTTCCATGGTTCCCACGACAGCTTCAGCTCTGCTACATCGAGATGACAGGCTGGACCGCAGCAGAACGCTGCCATCCAGCCTGTCATCCCGCAGACACTGAGAAGCGCAGGCATGCTTGCGCTCCTCAGTGTCTCTCTGTGACGTCATCCAGATGAGCCGAGTTCATGTCCAATGAACTCAGCTCACCTCATGCACGTCACTGACAGCGTGGGAAAATTCTCACGCTGAAGTGCTGAGTGCAGGAGAATTTTCCCACGCTGTCAGTGACGTACATGAGGTGAGCTGAGTTCATTGGACATGAACTCGGCTCATCTGGATGCCGTCACAGCCAGACACTGAGGAGTGGAAGTATGCCTGCGCTTCTCAGTGTCTGCGGGATGACAGGATGGATGGCAGCGTTCTGCTGCGGTCCAGCCTGTCATCTCGATGTAGCAGAGCTGAAGCTGTCGTGGGAGCCATGGAAAGGTAAGGATGATGTTGCTTTATTATTTTACTTTTATTGCAGGAGATCGTTGGCTTCAGCTGGAATGGGCGTGATGGTAAGTATGGTTTAATTTAGAACAATAAAGAATTGTGTGTTTATTTCAATTAAAGGACTTTTTTCTGGGTGTTGTGTTTTTTTAAATACTTTACTAGAAATTCATGGTGGTCATGTCTAATATTGGCGTGACCCCATGAATTTCGGGCTTAGGGCCAGCTGATAATGCCAAGCTGGCCTTAACCCCTTTATTACCCAGTGAGCCACCGCACCAGGGCCCTGGATGAGTTGGGTACAGCGCCAGAAGATGGCGCTTCTATGAACGCGCCATTTTCTGCTGCGGACTGCAATTTGCAGCGGGGGTGGCCTAGAAAGCTTGGGTCTCCCTGCGCTGCGGATTCCAGCCCCCAGCTGCCTAGTTGTATCTGGCTGGGCACAAAAATAGGGCGAAGCCCCACGCATTTTTTTTTTAAATTATTTCTTTGAAATTCATGGAATAATTAAGAAAAAAAGGGCTTCCCTATATTGTTGTGCCCAACCAGGTACAAATAGGCAGCTGGTGGTTGGGGGCAGCCCGTTCCTGCCTGCTGTACATGGCTGGACACAAATATAGTGCGAAGCCCCACGTCAATTTTTTTTAAATCATTTCAGGAAATTCATGAAATAATTAAAAAAAATTGATGTGGGGCTTCGCCCTATATTTGTGTCCAGTCAGGTACAGCAGGCAGGAACAGGCTGCCCCCAACCACCAGCTGCCTATTTGTACCTGGTTGGACACAACAATATAGGGAAGCCCTTTTTTTCTTAATTATTCCATGAATTTAAAAAAAAAAAACGTGGAGCTTCGCCCTATTTTTGTGTCCAGCCAGGTACAACTAGGCAGCTGGGGGCTGGAATCTGCAGCGCAGGGAGGCCCAAGCTTTCTGGGCCCCACCCGCTGCAAATTGCAGTCTGCAGCCGCCCCGGAAAATGGCGCGTTCATAGAAGCGCCATCTTCTGGCGCTGTACCCAACTCATCCAGGGCCCTGGTGCGGTGGCTCACTGGGTAATAAAGGGGTTAAGGCCAGCTTGGCATTATCAGCTGGCCCTAAGCCCGAAATTCATGGGGTCACGCCAATATTAGACATGACCACCATGAATTTCTAGTAAAGTATTTAAAAAAACACAAACACCCAGAAAAAAGTCCTTTAATTGAAATAAACACACAATTCTTTATTGTTCTAAATTAAACCATACTTACCATCACGCCCATTCCAGCTGAAGCCAACGATCTCCTGCAATAAAAGAAAAATAATAAAGCAACCTCATCCTTACCTTTCCATGGCTCCCACGACGGCTCCAGCTCTGCTACATCGAGATGACAGGCTGGACCGCAGCAGAACGCTGCCATCCAGCCTGTCATCCCGCAGACACTGAGAAGCGCAGGCATACTTCCACTCCTCAGTGTCTGGCTGTGACGGCATCCAGATGAGCCGACAATGAACTCGGCTCACCTCATGTACGTCACTGACAGCGTGGGAGAATTCTCCTGCACTCAGCGCTTCAGCGTGAGAATTTTCCCACGCTGTCAGTGACGTGCATGAGGTGAGGTCATGTCCAATGAACTCGGCACACCTCATGCACGTCACTGACAGCGTGGGAAAATTCTCACGCTGAAGCGCTGAGTGCAGGAGAATTTTCCCACGCTGTCAGTGACGTGCATGAGGTGAGCTGAGTTCATTGGACATGACCTCGGCTCATCTGGATGCCGTCACAGCGAGACACTGAGGAGCGCAAGCATGCCTGCGCTTCTCAGTGTCTGCGGGATGACAGGCTGGATGGCAGCGTTCTGCTGCGGTCCAGCCTGTCATCTCGATGTAGCAGAGCTGAAGCTGTCCTGGGAACCATGGAAAGGTAAGGATGAGGTTGCTTTATTATTTTACTTTTATTGCAGGAGATCGTTGGCTTCAGCTGGAATGGGCGTGACTGTAAGTATGGTTTAATTTAGAACAATAAAGAATTGTGTCTTTATTTCAATTAAAGGACTTTTTTCTGGGTGTTTGTGTTTTTTTTAAATACTTTACTAGAAATTCATGGTGGTCATGTCTAATATTGGCGTGACCCCATGAATTTCGGGCTTAGGGCCAGCTGATAATGCCAAGCTGGCCTTAACCCCTTTATTACCCAGTGAGCCACCGCACCAGGGCCCTGGATGAGTTGGGTACAGCGCCAGAAGATGGCGCTTCTATGAACGCGCCATTTTCCGGGGCGGCTGCGGACTGCAATTTGCAGCGGGTGGGGCCCAGAAAGCTTGGGCCTCCCTGCGCTGCGGATTCCAGCCCCCAGCTGCCTTGTTGTACCTGGCTGGACACAAAAATAGGGCGAAGCCCCACGTATTTTTTTTTTAATTATTTCATGAATTTCCTGAAATAATTAAAAAAAAATTGACGTGGGGCTTTGCACTATATTTGGGTCCAGCCAGGTACAGCAGGCAGGAACGGGCTGCCCCCAACCACCAGCTGCCTATTTGTACCTGGTTGGACACAACAATATTGGGAAGCCCTTTTTTTCTTAATTATTCCATGAATTTCATGAAATAATTAAAAAAAAAAAAACGTGGCGCTTCTCCCTATTTTTGTGTCCAGCCAGGTACAACTAGGCAGCTGGGGGATGGAATCTGCAGCGCAGGGAGGCCCAAGCTTTCTGCCCCCCGCTGAAAATTGCAGTCCGCAGCCGCCCCGGAAAATGGCGCGTTCATAGAAGCTGGATGCTGTACCTGGCTGGCATACAAAAATATGGCGAAGCCCACGTCAAAAGTTTTGGGAAAAATTAATTAAAAAATAAATAATAATTTAGGGACTGCATCTTTATTAACTCCTCAAATGTCATTTAGTGTTAAAATAATGGATTTATTTAAAAAAAAAATGGCGTGGGATCCCCCATAATTTTAGTCTCTAGCGGAGGTTAAGCAGACGGCTGGGGCAGATGTTTGAAGCCTGGGAAGGGGGTAAAACCCACGGAGCTTCCCAGGCTACTAATATCAGCCCCCAGCTGAATACCTAGCCTTTACTAGCTATTAAAATGGGGGACCCCCCCCCAAAAAATGACGTGGGGTCCCCCCTATTTTAATAGCTAGCAAAGGCTAGGCAGACAGCTGGGGGCTGATATTAATAGCCCAGGAAGGGTGCCATGAATATTGGCCCCCTCCCAGGCTAGAAACACCAGTCGTCAGCCGCCCCAGAAATGGCGCATCCATAGGATGCGCCAACTCTGGCACTTAGCCTCGCTCTTCCACGCTGCCCTGGTGCGGTGGCAGGGGGTAATAGTGGTGGGGTTCATGTCAGCGCCAGCTGCCATGAAGCCCAGGTTAGTAATGATGGGCGTCTATAAGACACCCCCATTACTAACCTACAAAGTGTTAAAAAGAAAAAACACACTACACCCAGAAAAAAATAATTTATTTGAAATAAAACACACAATTTTATTTAATTCTTAGTTTACCTAAAATAATAGTTACCTGTCCACGTTCCTGCGCTGATCTCCCATGCACAGCTGTCACATCTGGAGATGGTGACAGCTGTGCATGGCTGCTGTAAGCTCACGCTGCCGGGAACACGTCCGCTCCCGGCAGCGGGAGCCACTGACTGAGGTCACCGGAGTGCATTCAGGCAGCGCAGCTCCGGAGACCTCCTTTACGGCACTGCTGTACCGTGGGAATTTCTCACGATACAGCAGGGCCGTAAAGGAGCTAACCGGAGCAGCGCTGCCTGAACTCCGGTGAACCCTTACGGCCCCGTCATTCTAGCGGCGGCAGCGGTTCAGAGCGGTCACATTCTATGTGGCTGCTCTGAACTGGAGATCTTCGTGGGACACTCGTGGACTGCTACGGAGGCGTAAGGATAAGGTTGTGGTTTATTATTTTATATTTTATTACAGGAGATCGATGGCTTCGGGGAATTAGGTGTCTTGGTGAGTATAGGTGTAGTTTTTTATTTTTTACTTTATTTTAGGTGGCGATCGGCGGGGACAGGTAATGTATGAACTAATTTATTGTAGGTAACCACTGGCCACCAATGACATGTATTTAACATTTATTGGGGACACAGTAGGGCAATTTAAATAGCAGGATCAGTCTGATGGGAACTACTGCTCCCATCGAGCTGATCCTGCTGGCAGGAGTGGACGGGGGACAGACATAGGCCGATGGGAGTAGTAGTGTCACATCGGCCTATGTCTGCCTGCACGCACACACCCGCAGACACCGCACACACCCGCACACATCGCACAGACACCGCGCACACCCGCACAGACACCGCGCACACCCGCACAAACATCGCGCACACACACCCCGCACACACACTAATCATGACGGGCTGATGGTCTGGGAGGTGAGGCTGACCTGTGCGGCCGTGGGAAAGTTCATGTGAGTTCATGCAGTCAAGCATGAACTCACATGAACCCTCTGAGGGCAACGCGGCGACTTCAAATGAACAGCTGATCGGCATCAGCTGATACCTCAGCTGTTCATTTGAAATAACCGGCGGGAAAGCGCAGCACAGAACGGGAAAGCCGGCGGTGAAGTCTTTTCACTGCCGGCTTCCCCGCCCGGGTCCTTCACTCCCCGCTCCTTGGAGCTGCGCTCCCCGCCCGGTCCTAACTTACGATCGGGATGGGAGGTGGCGAGGGGAGCGGAGGATCGGGGTGGGAGGCTGCGGGGAAGCAGTATGGGGCTGTGTGATTGTTTAAAAGCCGGCGGCTTTATACCGCCCGCCGGCTTTTAAACAATCAGGAGAATTCTCCCCCGCTGGGATGGCATTCTGATGACAGGCTGGATCGCGCTGCCATCCAACTTGTCATCCTTCACAGACACTGCAGAGCGCAGGCATTATGGGAACTTCCGATTCCGGTATCCGATATTGTAAAAGTATCGGAATTAAGTATCGGAATTCCGATACCGCGAATATCGGCCGATACCCGATATTACAGTATCGAAATGCTCAACACTACTCTCTAACTTAAAGCTAGTTTACAAAACCAATAAAGCAATCTTATATAGAGAGAGAATAGATATATATCCTGCAGATTTATGTCACAAGCCTCCTTCGTGTAATAAACTTGCACCCGTTAGTGCCTTTCATGTGGCACACAATGGTGGTTAGCATTATTTAACCTGTTAAAAAAAATTATGTGGGGGTCCCCCCCCCTATTTTTCGGAACCAGCCAAGGTAAAGCAGACAGCTGTAGGTATATATTATCAGGTTGAGAAGGTCACTGGTTATTGGGCCATTCCCAGCCTAAAAATACCTGCCCATACCCGCCTCAGTACTGGTGCATCACTTGAGATGTGCCAATTCTGGCGCTTTGCCCGGCTCTTCCCGATTGCCCTGGTGCGGTGGCAACCGTGGTAATGGTAGTTGGGGTGCTGGCATCAAGCCCAGGGGATAGTAATGGAGAGATTTCTACCGCTACAGGCTGAGTGCCATAGGAGAACTGCGGTTTTCCTATATGTTGCAATACCCTTGTACTGCAGGGGAACAAAAAAAAGCTTTAGAATTTTTATATTGTTTTACTTTTTTTAATCGGCCTCTTTTTTTCCCACGCTTTAAAAATAAAGGAATGAAAAAAAAACATTTGATATCATTATATCCCAAAGAGGTTCCCCACCCCATGACGTTGATTAGCTTCCCAATACATGATATGTCTATTATATGGAGACACAAAGCCACAGAGGAGGATGAGACCCACTACAGTCTTTACAAAGAATCTTTATTGGCGTTGACATCATTATTAAAGATCATTTATTAATTGCTAAATATTAGGTTACAGGACAATATTACTACACTGACTTATGACAGAAATGTTATATGTGTATATATATATATAGTTATTGGAAGCTAAACAACCTTTGTACATATTTCGGTGATGTATTTTTATAAAACTGAAAAATGTTCATAAAAATAAAAGTCCTCCATTTGAATGAAGCGGTGGTCGCACATGCTCACTACTGTTTTGTTAAAAGTATTGGATAGAGGGAAATGGCAGATTGCTGAACCTCCGTGTCTTCGTCATTCACATAGGCGGTGATTGCAATAGAAGTGCTTATAGGCGACCACTGCTGCAGTCAGACTATGGACACTGGACCCCTGTTGTGCTCAGTGAGGCCCCCTGTGATCATACATTTATCAGCTACCCCGTGCGTAGGTTACAAATGATATGTGAGCCCGACATAATTAAATTGTCATGGGGAAACTCAAATGATAACAATAGTGACCTTCCAACCTGGAAACTGAATAGTGACCATTCATTTGTATGTAAATGTAATAGAAGGAGTGCATTGTGAAAGTATTTGGCCCCCTTGAACTTTTCTACCTTTTGCCACATTTCTGGCTTCAAACATAAAGATATAAAATTCTATTTTTTTGGGGAAGAATCAACAACAAGTGGGACACAATCGTGAAGTGGAACGAAATTTATTGGATATTTTAAACTTTTTTAAGAAATTAAAAACTGTGTCCAGTGCGGGAGTGTATTCCACTGCTGAAAAAGTAGCTGTAGTGCAGAAGTGGCCCACACCAGTCAACTTAAGGGAGTTGAGAGCATTTCTAGGACTCGCTGGATATTACCGCAGATTCATAAAAAACTTTGCTAAGATTGCGGTCCCGCTCAATGAATTACTGAGGGCAACGGCTGGAGGAGCAAAGCGGCAACCTATTCAGTGGGGACCACGACAAGAAGAGGCTTTTCGAGCATTGAAAATGGCGCTAACGAACGCCCCAATACTGGTCTATGCTGATTTCTCACAGCTTTTTGTATTGTACATGGATGGAAGTCTACATGGACTGGGAGCAGTGTTGGCTCAAGTGCGAGAAGGAAAAGAGCGGCTGATCGCGTATGCCAGTCGGACACTCCGGGACACTGAGAAGAATCCAGATAACTACAGTTCATTTAAACTGGAGCTACTGGCACTGGTATGGGCCATGACTGAGAAATTTGCGGAGTACTTGTCAAGTTCAGAAGTACAAGTGCGGATGAGCAATAATCCTTTGGCTCATTTGGAAAACGCAAAGTTGGACGCATTGCAACAACCACTTGTTGCAAGGATGTCTAAATATCAGTAAAAAATTGCATATCGGTCTAAGGCTCTGAACACCCATGCAGATGCTCTGTCCCAGGTCACTCAGATGGGGCCGAAGAGAAATATAGATGAAGAGCTGGAAGGTGACTAGATTCCGGATTTTCGTCAATTCACTGCAGCTGTAATCGATGCTCAGAACTCCAAAGAAAAGGCAAGGCCCACTCAAATCCTGGGTAGCTCAAGAGACGAGTGGATACAGTTGCAACAGTTCGACCCAGCTTAGGGAATGGGTCTCTCTAGGTCAGAGACCCGACTAGGAGGTTAGAGCTGCTTCACTCCCAACTACCCTACAAATCTTAGGTCAGTGGGAAAGACTCTTGAAGGGTGGCTTGCTATGCCGGAAAGTCCAGCTACCTCGAGAGTTTGATGTGACCTGGCAGGTATTAGTCCCAGGAACACTAGTAACACAATTAGCCCAGGAGGCTCATGGAAGAGGTGCCCACTTCGGCGTGGAGAAGACTTTCCGGTGGTTACAAAGACTGGTATATTGGCCCCAACTGCGGCAAGAAATTGAAGAAGTTTGCCAAAAGTGTCGGCAGTGTGAGTTGAGCAAGCCCCCTGAACAAAGAGCTCCCATTCGGAGCATCCGAACTTCTGCACCATTAGAGGTTCTGATGATCGATTATCTGACGATCGGAACTTCATACAATGGCTACGGGCGTTGTTTGGTAATGACCGATCACTTCCCCAAGTTTGCAGTGGTGACACCTACTCGGGATCAGACGGCAGAAACCGCAGCCAAAGCCATTTGTCAAGGTTTCATTCGGATCTATGGGTGTCCGTAAGCGGATACATTCTGACCAAGGGGCCTGCTTCCAAGGGCGAGTCATGGATGAGTTATATATCTATGGGATCAACAGATCTCGAACATTGCCCTATCACCCCCAGGGAAATGGGGCATGTGAGCGCTTCAACCGAACCTTGTTGCAGATGTTACGGACGTTGGAAGAGGACAAGAAAATGAAATGGCCCGAGTTCGTGTCAGAGTTGGTGTGGGTGTATAATAATCTTGTTCATGCGACTACTGGTTACACACCCTGTATGCTGTTGTTTGGAAGGAATGGACGAGCGATTACTGAGCTGGAGCTAGACTCAGAAGATCCCGGTCCATACAACAGTCCGAGTACCTGGATTCGAGAACACAGACGGTAGCTTCATACAGTGAGAAAGTTGGTTGCGGAGAAGTTTTAGGAAGTAGAGCAGACAGAGCGGCCCCCGATTTCAGTGAGCCCAATCCGACCAGTAGACCGTGTGTTAGTAAGGGCCAAATTGGTTGGGATTCAGTCTACGAGGTTAGGCCTGAAGGGGGTGATGCCACAACATCTAGGGAGTTGCACCGTAATATGCTACGACCCTGTTCGTCCGAAGCAGAGGATTGTAACAGAATAGAGCCTGCGGAAAAATTAACTGAAGTGCCCCACATAGGGAGTCTGGAAGACCAAGAAGGATGGGCTACAATGCAATTGAGCCCTTCAGTCCCGAGTGGGATACAAAATGGATCAGGAGGTGATTTACCATCTTCACTGCTTGATTTCAGATACCCTGGAATCACCTTCGTGGGAGGAACCCCGCAGAACTGAACGGGCTAATGCCGGGATCCCTCCAGTCCTAACCGATATGCTCGAGGAGTTTATCTGGTTTCAGATTCAACAGAAAACAAGTGTGCTCAACCCTTGTCTGAACTTACGCTGCCTCGAAGGAGGCATCAATCTCGCAAATATCCACTCGCCCGGGGACTGGCGATCTAAAAGGAGGGAGGAATGTAATAAAAAAGTCTTTCAGAGAATCAGTGCGAGATGTACAGTACAGACCAAAAGTTTGGACACACCTTCTCATTTAAAGATTTTTCTGTATTTTCATGACTATGAAAATTGTACATTCACACTGAAGGCATCAAAACTATGAATTAACACATGTGGAATTATATACTTATCAAAAAAGTGTGAAACAACTGAAAATATGTCTTATATTCTAGGTTCTTCAAAGTAGCCACCTTTTGCTTTGATGACTGCTTTGCACACTCTTGGCATTCTCTTGATGAGCTTCAAGAGGTAGTCACTGAAAATGGTCTTCCAACAATCTTGAAGGAGTTCCAAAAGATGCTTAGCACTTGTTGGCCCTTTTGCCTTCACTCTGCGGTCCAGCTCACCCCAAACCATCTCGATTGGGTTCAGGTCTGGTGACTGTGGAGGCCAGGTCATCTGGCGTAGCACCCCATCACTCTCCTTCTTGGTCAAATAGCCCTTACACAGCCTGGAGGTGTGTTTGGGGTCATTGTCCTGTTGAAAAATAAATGATGCTCCAACTAAACGCAAACCGGATGGAATAGCATGCCGCTGCAAGATGCTGTGGTAGCCATGCTGGTTCAGTATGCCTTCAATTTTGAATAAATCCCCAACAGTGTCACCAGCAAAGCACCCCCACACCATCACACCTCCTCCTCCATGCTTCACGGTGGGAACCAGGCATGTAGAGTCCATCCGTTCACCTTTTCTGCGTCGCGCAAAGACACGGTGGTTGGAACTAAAGATCTCAAATTTGGACTCATCAGACCAAAGCACAGATTTCCACTGGTCTAATGTCCATTCCTTGTGTTCTTTAGCCCAAACAAGTCTCTTCTGCTTGTTGCCTGTCCTTAGCAGTGGTTTCCTAGCAGCTATTTTACCATGAAGGCCTGCTGCACACACTCTCCTCTTAACAGTTGTTGTAGAGATGTGTCTGCTGCTAGAACTCTGTGTGGCATTGACCTGGTCTCTAATCTGAGCTGCTGTTAACCTGCGATTTCTGAGGCTGGTGACTCGGATAAACTTATCCTCAGAAGCAGAGGTGACTCTTGGTCTTCCTTTCCTGGGGCGGTCCTCATGTGAGCCAGTTTCTTTGTAGCGCTTGATGGTTTTTGCAACTGCACTTGGGGACACTTTCAAAGTTTGCCCAATTTTTCGCACTGACTGACCTTCATTTCTTAAAGTAATGATGGCCACTCGTTTTTCTTTACTTAGCTGTTTTTTTCTTGCCATAATACAAATTCTAACAGTCTATTCAGTAGGACTATCAGCTGTGTATCCACCAGACTTCTGCACAACACAACTGATGGTCCCAACCCCATTTATAAGGCAAGAAATCCCACTTATTAAACCTGACAGGGCACACCTGTGAAGTGAAAACCATTTCCGGTGACTACCTCTTGAAGCTCATCAAGAGAATGCCAAGAGTGTGCAAAGCAGTCATCAAAGCAAAAGGTGGCTACTTTGAAGAACCTAGAATATAAGACATATTTTCAGTTGTTTCACACTTTTTTGTTAAGTATATAATTCCACATGTGTTAATTCATAGTTTTGATGCCTTCAGTGCGAATGTACAATTTTCATAGTCATGAAAATACAGAAAAATCTTTAAATGAGAAGGTGTGTCCAAACTTTTGGTCTGTACTGTATGTAATAAGGAGAGAGCGCCATCTGGTGAGCATTTCAAGTTCGCACGCTGGACCTGGTCAGGTGACCTCCAGCAAAGAATTTCAAAATTTAACTGTCAAGCGCGCAGTGCCTGAGGTGATTTCGGCGCCAGAAACAGGGAGAGACGTGACGCAGGCCGGACGCGCAGAAGGAACCAGCGAGAGAGACCGGGGTTAGAGACCGGTAAGGCTAGACGGGTGGCTGCCGGTGAACGAGCGCGGGATTCAGCGCAGCGGTCCCTCGGGTGTCACTGCTACGGAAGAGGACCAGGACTTGGATACAATATTAAGGAAATGTACAAGACCCTCCTACCCACGACATGGTAAATCGCCCCAATTGACAGGACAAAGAGAGGATAGAAACGAGTCGTGCCGATGAGTGTCATCACTGAACAGGGCTGTCACTTCAACCGCTCCCTCATGGTACCGGGAACAATCGGGTTTAGTGTATCAGGTTGGAAGGGGGACGAGTGAGGTGGAACAAGCCAAACAGGATCTCATTGACTTTGTCAGAAAAAGACTTAAAGGCCTAGCGGGAATATCCGGAGACCCCCGCTAGGGCCATTTGCAGAACCGATGGACTTCAGTGATTAATCCCATATTTGGGCTAGATACAGTATTTTAGAGAAGGATTTTATTGCTATTTCATATGTATGTTATTGATCTCATTACTGACCCCTGTTACAATCCCTGTCAGCTTTGAAATATATATATATAATATGTGTGTGTGTGTTATTTATAGCTATTTGACTGCCCTCATTTTGAGACTCTGAGCGTTGCATTCTGCCACCTGCATTACATATAGTCACCCTACATGGTGTCCTCCATCTGCCTCCTCCGCTCCTATCAGCGCCCCATTCCTCCTGCCTTCCCTTTTCTTACAATCTCACAGCACGGGGAAGGCTTGTCGCTGACACCACTACACTGCCCCTGCGTTTGTGGGAGCCATATTGAAAGCAAGAGGAAGACTGCTGATCTGAGCAGAGGGAGCAATGGGAGGCAAATGGAAGACACTAGATAGGGGAAATACATGGTCACTTTTCAGTCTGGGAGATGTCACTTTAACCAAAGGTTTCCTAAAAACTGTCTTTTTATCTTGGTGCTACATTGCTGCCGTACAATTCTCAGAATCAGCAAATTCTAGATACACACAAAAAAAATAATTACCTGTCTTACCTTTTTTTTAGGAGGATGGAATCAGACAGGTCCTGGAGGAGATGAAAGCTCTGTATGAGCAGAATCAAGGCGACGTGTGAGTAACCTGAAGATATTACCGTGCTACACCAGGACTATATGATATTCCTACTGGGCCTTATCAACCTTAACATGATGCCTCAGCAATGGCCAAAATTTATGGCAACATTAACAAAAAAAAAAAGGGTTGTTTTTTTGTCTCCTGAAGCCAAAGTAACAGTAAAAAAGCACAAAAGGAAGTACCTTATTGTTCAAACTATAAAACACACCTGACTTCAACCCCTTCATGTTTGAGCTACTTTTCAATTTTACTATTTTGTTTTTTTACCTCTTCTTCATCCAAAAAACGTTACTGTATGAGGGCTTGGTTTGTTTTTGGGTTTTTGTTGCTGGACAAGTTGTACTTTGGAATAACACCATCCATTTTAGCATAAAATGTACGGAATACTGGTAAAAAAAAATCCAAGTGAAGTGGTAAAAAAAATGTTCAATTCCGACTCTCTTTTTGGGTTTTCCCTTTACAGCAGGGATATCAAACTCGGGCCAAAAGAAAAAATTTGGACAAAGTCACAGGCCAATCAGGATATAGAATAATGGGCCCCCACATAGTCCTCCATTCGGTATAATGGGCCCCCACATAGTCCTCCATTCGGTATAATGGGCCCCCACATAGTCCTCCACGCGGTATAGTGGGCCCACATAGGGGTGGTGGTCCTGGTGTCGTGGGCCAAAGATAATCACCCTTTTTGGCCAGATTTGGCGTACGGGCCAGAGTTTGACATGTATGTTTTACAGCATTCATCGTTGGTAAAAAAATGACTTGGAAACCTGAGTCTCCAGGTCAGTGCAATCACAGTGATACCAAACTTGTATATTGATTTATTTTTAACGGTGCAACTAAAATTCATACTAATTAAATAAAGCTTCCTAGACGTGGAGGGGTTACTATCACTCACCAGTGCAGGGTGGTGGCACTTTTATTGGTGTGTTAGGGTAGAAGAGGGGGTGATATTTATTATTTTAATGTTATATTCAAGAGGACTGAGATCGCCACAGTGTACGCAGGAAGATACTAGACGCAAGTCACTAAAGTATTTTTGTGGGCTTTTCCTGACCCAGGTAGTTTATGCTCATTGTTATGGCACACAAATCTGTGGAGATAGGAGTCTTAGCAGTATTTGCAGCCAGAGACCAGGTATAGAAGACCAGAGGAAATTGTCTTTCCCCAATCCTGGGGGGCTAGTAGCGGGGCACCAAGGCGTGCACTTTCCCCAGAGGAACGAATGCCACTTCCCACTCCAGAGGTCGGGCTATCAACTGGTGCTGTCCAGGCAGCCATTCAGTTCTGGCATCAGGGAAAGTGCAGCAGGGGTATGGGCTAGCGGGAGGACCAGGAGATGGATATATGCTGAGCTCAGTGATTGGCTGCAGCAGTGATGCGAGCTGGTGACATCAGCATTGCAGCCAAAACACTGAGAACTAAGTGGCGTCAGAGAGACAGTGCTGGAGCCGGGGAAGGCGAGTACCTGCCCTGCTTGTTTCTGTTATGAATGTTTGGTACCCACTTTTCATGAAAAGAAATGGTTGTACCATTAATTAGCGCCAGTCTTATGGGCATACATCCAATTTGGGGTTTTGCTGGACATTACCACCCAAACCGTTTACAAACCATAGCTTGATTTTTAACCCCCAAAATAAGAGGACATGAACTAAAACTAATACCCTGAACCTCTTAGTAACGTCACTGCAACGCCCGGTCTGGCCGGGAGACCGCCCACTCCTGATGTCTAGCGCGGCCATAGTGAATTCATGGTGGCGCGCACTGGGTAACACCGCTCCATCGCTTCCGCAGCCCCCAGCCAGTGTGACCCCGCTCCCTGCCTATCCAGAATGAGAGGCAAGCATTATAAGGTAGAAGTAAAGTATAAAAAGAAAAAGCACATGTCATTAAACACTGTACCACTCCTGTGGTGAACTATAACTCCCAGCATGACATAAGAGCTGAAGGACATGCTGGGAGTTATAGTTCTCAGGGCAAACACATGACATAAATGTGGGGAACTATGACTCCCAGCATGCCATAGGAGCTTTTTTCCCCCTATTTTCCACCTCTAAACCTGTGTGCATCTTATGGTCCAGTGCGTCTTATAGTCCAAAAAATACGGTAATCCCCAAAATGTGTGACCAGTGTTCTTGGAGCCAGTGATGGCAATGCTGGTTGTAACAGATTTTTTTTCTACTACAGCAATGAAGCAAAAACTGAAAACCGGAGTGAATTGATACCAACAATTAAATTCCGCCATTGTTGTCTTCTACGAAATCGACGGTGCATTGTGGCGTATCTGTAAGTTGCACTTAGGCTGCTTAATGTTTTGAATTGTTGGAATTGGAAAATAAAAATATTTAGGTCCTTTTTTTTTTTTCTTCTTCCAAGTACCATTACATTTAATAATCTTTTTTCTTATTTTTCCATTTGACTTACAAAAGGGGCTAGTTTTTTTGGAGGATGAGTTCTAATTTTGAATGACACCATTGATTTTACCATACAATGTACCAGAAAAATAGATACAAAAATTTCAAGTGCCGTGAACTGGTAAAGAGAAATACCAATGCAATTCAATTTATACTGTCACTTTTTCTCTTTGTTTTTTCTTCATGAAATCACTTGCGTTTTTTTACGCAACGAGACTACCTTTTTGTTGGGGAATATATGCAGTTTTTATCACTTCTTGTTGCATTTTTCTTTTTTTTTCTGTGTGATCGATAAAACATCAATTCTGGCATTTTTTCCTGTGTTTTAGAGTTCTCCTTATGGATAAATATTTTTAGAGTTTATTCGTTTTGGCAATATCAAATGTGTTTTTATGCATTGCATGATTTAAATAATGTTTTTAGTTTTTTGTGTGCAACTTGTATTAGTCCCATAAGGGACTTTGAACCAGTGATCACTTGATTGCCTATTCAATGCATTGCAATACCCCAGTATTGTAGTGTATTGCAATGGTCTGCTATGATCATGACCATGTCAGAGATGGAGGCCCTCAAAAGGCACCGTGCTGCTATGGAAGCCATCGGCACCCTAGGATCTGGGTGCATGGGAGGCTGATGGGCCTTGAACTTAGAATAGTTATCTTAGAGGTCTTTAAAATGCTGCTATCACGGCATTTAAGAAGTTAAGTTGGTGCGATGCAAGCTAGTTCAGCTCTTGAGCCCCAATAATGGCGCCCATCGCTAAGGGTTAATGGGTATGGCAAACCTTTTACCATTGTGTGTAAGAAAAAAGAAAAATCGCAGGCTTGGTCACGAGTGTAGTGTTAGGATGGGTTCACATGCAGCGGATTTTCCTGCATGGGATGTGGATATAAGCTTGCTGACATCTACTGTTCTTTCTATGTGGTTCACTAATTAAAGGGATTGTCCAATGTAAATTTTCTGATCAGCGGATGTTCCACAACTGGGACCTGGAGTGGGAATTTTTCATTCCTGTCTAGGAACTCTTATTCTTGTTACAAACTGGAGAGGTAGTTCTGACGCACGAAGACCGACCCATTTATTCTCTGTGGGGCTGCCAGAAAAAGCAAAGTGCAGCCCTATAGGGGAATAAGTGGAGCGCAGGTCAAGCTTGCTCACTGGCACTCCATTCTCACAGGGATAAAAGTTCCCTGTTCTGGTGGTCGGACCCCCTTTATTCCACAAGTTATTACCTATCCTGTGGCTGGCTGATAACATGTTTTCCCCAGAAATTCCATTTGACTCCAAGGTTTTGAATCAATTGGTTCTAACTAGGAGACCCTAAATACCGTAATATTTTCAGGTTCATACTCGGGTGTGTATGATGTCATCCATTGGACTGATCTGTCTGAAATTGGAGGTGAAGGATCATAAGCATGTTTTTATACCTTCCAGCCTTGACTTCCTATATCAGGGCATTTTAGAGAAAAATAGTTTAATATCACTTGTCATGCATAACCTTACTGTGAGATCTGCTCTGCTTATGGACATTCTGAGACCAGTTGCCATTACGTCTTGGTGAAAATCAGCAAATATGACGTATAGGAAAGCTGTGTATTAGGGAGATATCATTGCTCTTCGGTTTAGGAGACATAAGTTTGTTTTCTAGGATAGTGTGGTATGAGCTGTGTAGAGAAAAGCTTTCCTCAGCAACAGAATGTATTCACAGATTGTATCTCTTCCCAGATATGACCGTATGCTGCGGATCCGTGCTCTTCGATGGGAGTATGGCAGCGTGCTGCCCAATGCTTTGAGGTTCCACATGTCTGCAGAGGAGGTGCGCTTCATGGTTTTTACTAAGGGCGGTCATTGTGTGTCCGGCGGCTAGTTCTGCTGCCTCCGCCATAAACATGGAAAGGGGCAATAGGCTGCTGCCAGTCACCACGTCCCTGCAGTGGTGTCAGGATAGCAGTCAGGCCTGCACACACATGGGGTTCACAGTCGTTGGTCGATGCGGGGCTTCTTTGAAGTTTTTAGCATTTATGACTTTTCTGGATTTTCTTTGCTTATGTTGTGGATCAGTTGTAAGTGGGATCTGTATATTAAAAGTGTCAATAATAAATCCAATCACGCCTTCCCTAATGACATAGAGATATACTGTACGCCTTTAGGAAGGCTTTCCCGCACCCACTTCTGGTGTTCAGGACATATTTGCTCACACATGCAGCTGTACTCGAGGTGTGAGCGCAGCTTTTTAATTTCTCTTCTTCTGATTATAGACGGATTGGTTTAATCAATACAAGAAGTCTTTGGCCACATACATGAGATCTCTGGGAGGTGAAGAAGGACTGGACATTACACAAGACATGAAGCCCCCAAAAAGTCTGTACATTGAAGTAAGTCAAATGTATGTTCATAATCCTATATGAGAGACAGCTGGGGGGACAAACAAGCACAGAGCGATATCCAGACAACCGCGTTGTATGGTGATGCGACATTGCTCATCTGGTATGGATGTGAGATGCTACTATGTAGGGGCTCAAGATATAAATCCAGCTGCTGGGGGTCCAAGCTAGAAACGAGTTGTAGGATATGCGGGTGTGCTGCACTACTGGTGAGTATGAAATCTAAATATCCAGAGAGTCCATGTTGAGATGATTGAGGTTTTATTTTCAACGCGTTTTGAAGTTTCTGCAACTTCTTCATCAGGAGAAAACCACAAAGTCACTTTCTGTGGTTTCTCCTGATGAAGTTATAGATACTTCAAAAGGCACTGAAAATAAAACCGCAATCATCTCAACATACCATGGACTCTCTGGATATTTCTATGTCATACCGAGCGGCACACCTGCATCTCCTAAAATTAATAATCCTATATGTATTAGAAGCGGTGTAAGAACTATCGCTTGTTCATATTGCAGGTGCGCTGTTTGAGAGATTATGGTGAATTTGAGATAGATGATGGCACCACTATCCTCCTGAAGAAAAACAGCCAAGTAAGTCATCTCACTGTATCTGAAGCTGACCTTTTATGTTAATCAGTGATGTGTAGCTATAGAAAACTATAAATGCCGTTTACGGTCTGTGGGTTTTGTCTTTTTCTCAGTATGAAAGGTTTCAGATAAAACGGCTGAGCTTTTACCTAGTGCAGAGCCTGAAGGATGGGTGTATGACACAGGTCACACACCGAGCCCCCGCGTCACGCACTGCCCATCAGGTCCTATACTTGGTATAACAGTGTCCATTTTGCCTGGAGGGTTTGACGCTTTAAAATCTTGTCTTGTAACCTGTATGGCAGCCTTTCAGCATGTCAAACTATGTCCACATCTAGGGCTGGGTCTACAAACAGGCTTTAACCCCTTCCCAACATGACAACTTTTTTTTTTTCCATTTCTCTTTTGTTCTTGCATCCCTTCTTCCAAGTGCCATAACATTAAAAACAATAGATTTTTGGGTTTTGTTTTTACGGCTTTAATTGTTCAGTAAAAATTACATGTTTTTGTCCAGACGGCAAAGTTTTAATTTTCACGTCAATAGCGCTGGGGCTTGTATTTTGCGTCCTGAGCTGACATCTTTATTAATACCATTTTGTAGTAGATATATTTTGATTACTTATTGCATTTTTTTTAGCAGTGATCATAAAAATCCACTGCAATTCTGGAAAATCACTTTTTTGTTATTTTTTTAAGGCATTTACCAGTCAAATGGATTAACTTTAGATTTTGATAGATTGGACATTTACAGACACAGCGATACCACATATGTTTATTACTTTTTTGTTCCTTTACTGTTAATGGAGGAAAAGAAGGATGGTTTAATATTTTTTTTTTTTATTAGTTTCTATTTTTAACACTTTTTTTTTTCCTTCTTTTAAACCCTTTTGGGTACTTCAGCTTGCGATCGTCCAGTCGCTTATAGTATTTACTGCAATACCGTAGTAGTCTTCATAGGAGCCTCTAGTCGCTGAAAGAGGACCTCTCAACTCACTGATTTTTCACCACCAAAAATAATAAATTCACTGACTGCGGTGGATCTTATGATAAAATTTTAACTTTTAATAATATATTAAAATAACAAAACAATCAATCCACCGTACTTGTATGCAGTCTATCCAGAGTGTGCCTACAGTAGGACACACCATGGATCTAAATAGACCTAAAAGGGACCGCTAAATGTCCAGAATCAGCTCATAATACATAGGTGCTTAACTCACTATCACCATCTATTTCAGAGAGAGAGGGTATAGAAAAAAGGGGGGAACTGGAAGGGAGAGGGGAGACCCCCTTCATAAAGTGCAACCAATCAGATATTGCACGATAGCCCTTTTGCCTAAAGTAGAACCTTTACTCAAAGGTCTCTACCCATTAATATTGTAGCCCTCCTCCATAAAGAGCACCCAGAGGATTTCTGCAGGGAACTCCCCCAGATAATCCAGTCTATAGCAGAGGTTCCTGCCTGGAAATTATATTCTAGCTCCTATATTTTCACTGCTTCATTGGTAGCCAGTGAATATTAATGCAGCTCACACCACTTCATTTTTAGCAGAGGAGCACAAAAATAAAAAAGTTATAGCTCTCAGAATAAAGCAATGCCAAAAAAAAATAGTTTTTGCATTGCTATATTTTGAGAGCTACAATTTTTCCATATTTCGGCTGACAGTCATGTAAGGGCTTGCTTTTTGCGGGGCAAGTTGACGTTTTTATTGGTACCATTTTCGGGACGTGACATTTTTTTAATCTCTTTTTATTCTGATTTTTGGGAGGCAGAATAAACAAAAACCAACAATTCAGGAATTGTATATATACAGTACAGACAAAGTTTGGACACACCTTCTCATTTAAAGATTTTTCTGTACTTTCATGACTATGAAAATTGTACATTCACACTGAAGGCATCAAAACTATGAATTAAAACATGTGGAATTATATACTTAACAAAAAAGTGTGAAACAACTGAAAATATGTCATATTCTAGGTTCTACAAAATAGCAACCTTTTGCTTTGATGACTGCTTTGCACACTCTTGGCATTCTCTTGATGAGCTTCAAGAGGTAGTCACCAGAAATGGTCTTCACTTCACAGATGTGCCCTGTCAGGTTTAATAAGTGGGATTTCTTGCCTTATAAATGGGGTTGGGACCATCAGTTGTGTTTTTGCCATAATACAAATTCTAAGTAAAGAAAAACGAGTGGCCATCATTACTTTATGAAATGAAGGTCAGTCAGTCTGAAAAATTGGGCAAACTTTGAAAGTGTCCCCAAGCACAGTTGCAAAAACCAGCAAGCGCTACAAAGAAACTGGCTCACATGAGGACTGCCCCAGGAAAGGAAGACCAAGAGTCACCTCTGCTTCTGAGGATAAGTTTATCCGAGTCACCAGCCTCAGAAATCGCAGGTTAACAGCAGCTCAGATTAGAGACCAGGTCAATGCCACAGAGAGTTCTAGCAGCAGACACATCTCTACAACAACTGTTAAGAGGAGAGTGTGTGCAGCAGGCCTTCATGGTAAAATAGCTGCTAGGAAACCACTGCTAAGGACAGGCAACAAGCAGAAGAGACTTGTTTGGGCTAAAGAACACAAGGAATGGACATTAGACCAGTGGAAATCTGTGCTTTGGTCTAATGAGTCCAAATTTGAGATCTTTGGTTTCCAACCACCGTGTCTTTGTGCGACGCAGAAAAGGTGAACGGATGGACTCTACATGCCTGGTTCCCACCGTGAAGCATGGAGGAGGAGGTGTGATGGTGTGGGGGTGCTTTGCTGGTGACACTGTTAGGGATTTATTCAAAATTGAAGGCATACTGAACCAGCATGGCTACCACATCATCTTGCAGCTGCATGCTATTCCATCCGGTTTGCGTTTAGTTGGACCATCATTTATTTTTCAACAGGACAATGACCCCAAACACACCTCCAGGCTGTGTAAGGGCTATTTGACCAAGGAGGATAGTGATGGGGTGCTACGCCAGATGACCTGGCCTCCACAGTCACCAGACGTGAACCCAATCTTGATGGTTTGAGGTGAGCTGGACCACAGAGTGAAGGCAAAAGGGCCAACAAGTGCTAAGCATCTCTGGGAACTCCTTCAAGATTGTTGGAAGACCATTTCCGGTGACTACCTCTTGAAGCTCATCAAGAGAATGCCAAGAGTGTGCAAAGCAGTCATCAAAGCGAAAGGTGGCTACTTTGAAGAACCTAGAATAGAAGACACATTTTCAGTTGTTTCACACTTTTTTGTTAAGTATATAATTCCACATGTGTTAATTCATAGTTTTGATGTCTTCAGTGTGAATGTACAATTTTCATAGTCATGAAAATACAGAAAAAGCTTTAAATGAGAAGGTGTGTCCAAACTTTTGGTCTGTACTGTATATATTTTTTTGGCGTTCCACATGTGGTGACATTGATAAGGTAGCATTATTCTTCAGGTCAGTAAGTTTACAGCTATACTACATTTATCGTTTTTTTATGTTTTGGCGCTTTTCCACAAAAACTTTTATAGAAAAAATTTATTTTTTGCAAAAAAATTTTTAGTGTGTGACAGCTGTCAATCATAAATACCCAATATAAATCTGTAATCGCACCGACCCGAAGAAGAATAAAGTCGTCTAATCAATTATACCGCACGAAGAACGGCGTAAATGAATGAAACATTCTTCACCTGCTGCTAATTTGTTTATTCTGCCTCCCAAAGATCGCAGTGAGGCTCAGCGCACATATATCCTGCGCTGAGTGCTTACACCAGGGTTTCTGTGTAAATCTCTGAAATAGATAATTCCCATTAATAAGTCAAATGGAGGCACCGTGGATGCCGTCTGGCTTGTGATCCGGCAGTGTCCATCTTTTTTATTAGGCGTGCATAAAAGTATCATTGGCCCCAGTTTTGTGCACTTCTGGGGAAAAAAAAAAAAAAAAGACACCACTGAACAGAGTCCAGGCGGAGTCCAGAGTAACTCTGCTGCCTCATTATAATGAATGGATCCCTCGGGGGTTTCCTCTGAATCACTCGAAGATTTAAATGGAAACCCCGATATCAGTGCTCAGCGTAGGGCACAGGATAAATGGGAACATTTTACCATTTTACACAACATTTTGGATCACAGTGAAAGCTTCAACTCCATCCACAAAAAAAAAGAAAGTCCCCACTCAGGTCTGTCATCTGTTAACGGAAATGTAGGGGACATCCACGTTACTAGTAGTACAAAGGCTCTGGAAAAGTAAAATGCCCCCCCCCCCCCCCCCCCAAAAAAAAAAAAAAAAAAATTGGGCAAATTCTGTGCTCTCCCAAATACAAATGGCCACCTAAACCGCAGTTAGCGTCCACATGTTTGGTATTTCTGTAGCGATGAAAGCCTGCCTAATTTACGGGTGCATGTCTCCAGAAGCGTGAACTGGGCGCTACACCGTACTGGTCACTACAATGGCAGTTTGCAATTTTCACTCAGCAACATCCACTGCTGCTTGTTTCTGGAAAACACCCATGTACAGGTGCATCTCACTAAATAAGAATATCATCAAAAAGTTAATTTATTTCATTTCTTCAATACAAAAAGTGAAAATCATTATATTTATATAGAGTCATTACAAACAGAGTGATCTATTTCAAGTGTTTATTTCTGTTAATGTTGATGATTATGGCTTACAGCCAATGAAAACACGAGTCATTATCTCAATAAATTAGAATAATTAACAAAAAACACCTGAAAAGGCTTCCTAAGTGTTTAAAAAGGTCCCTTAGTCTGTTTCAGGAGGCTCCACAATCATGGGGAAGACTGCTGACCTGACAGATGTCCAGAAGGCAGTCATTGACACATTCCACAAGGTCCCAGAGTTCCAATTTTCATTTGGAAATCAAGGTCCCAGAGTCTGGAGGAAGAGTGGAGAGGCCACAGTCCAAGCTGCTTGAGGTCTAGTGTGAAGTTTCCACCATCAGTGATGGTTTGGGGAGCCATGTCATCTGCTGGTGTAGGTCCACTGTGTTTTATCAAGACCAAAGTCAGCGCAGCCGACTACCAGGAAATTTTAGAGCACTTCATGCTTCCCTCTGCCGACAAGCTTTTTGGAGATGGAAATGTCATTCTCCAGCAGGACTTGGCACCTGTCCACACTGCCAAAAGTACCAATACCTGGTTTAAAAACAACAGTATCACTGTGCTTGATTGGCCAGCAAACTCGCCTGACCTTAACCCCATAGAGAATCTATGGAGTATTGGCAAGAGGAAGATGAGAGACACCAGACCTAACAATTCAGACGAGCTGAAGGCTGCCATCAAAGCAACCTGGGCTTCCATAACACCTCAGCAGTGCCACAGGCTGATCGCCTCCATGCCACGCAGCAGCAGTGCCACAGGCTGATCGCCTCCATGCCACGCCGCATTGATGCAGTAATTGATGCAAAAGGAGCCCCGACCAAGTATTGAGTGCATTTACTGAACATACATTTCAGTAGAGCAACATTTGTCAAGCTGTTGTTATAAAGTATTCTAATTTACTGAGATAGTGACTTTTGTGTTTTCATGGGCTGTAATAACAATAATAATCAACATTAACAGAAATAAACACTTGCAATAGATCACTCTGTTTGTAATGACTCTATATAATATGAGTTTCACTTTTTGTACTGAAGAACTGAAATAAATTTACTTTTGGATGATATTCTAATTTAGGGAGATGCACCTGTAGTTAAAAACCTCACCACACCTGTAGATAAATTCCCAAAGGGGTATAATTTCCAAAATGGGGTCACTTGAGGGGGATTCTGCTCTTCGGGGCACTTAGGGTCTCTGTATATGGAGTCTGCATACTATTCTAGGAAAATCTGACCTCCAGGAGGCAAATAGCGCTCCGTCCCTCCAGAGTCTCTCCGTGTGGCTAAGCAGTACTGTACAGCCACATATGGGGTATTTCTACATTCAGCGAAAACTGTGACAAATTTTGATGTCGTTTTGCCCCATTTCCCAGTGTGAAAATGTAAAATCTGGGGCTTAAACAAAATTTTGGTGGTAAAAATGTAATTATTTCTTCACCGCCCAATGGTGTAAAATTCTGTGAGGCACATGAGGTGTCAGCATGCTCACTGCACCCCTAGATGAATTTGAGGTGTGTAGTTTGTAAAATGGGGTCTCTTATGGGGCTCTGCCAATGTGACATGGCACGGTCAAACCAGCCCAGCAAAATATTTACTCCAATATGGCCCTTCTTCCCTTCTGAGCTTTGTACTGTGCCTCAAAAGTAGTTTTCGATCACATATCCCCGGGGTATCGGCATGCTCAGGAGAAATTGCACAATACATTTTGAGGTCCATTTTTTCCTGGTACTTTTGCGAAAATAAAAAACATTGTCTAAAGTAAAATTTTTGTGAAAAAAAAGTTGTATTCATTTTTTTCCTTTCACATTCCATTAATTCCTGTGAAGCACCTGAAGGGTTAATAAATGTCTTGAATGTGGTTTTGAGCACCTTGAGGGGTGCAGTTTTTAGAATGGTGTCACTTTTTGGTATCTTCTGTCATATAGACCTCTCAAAGTGACTTCAAATGTGATGTGGTTTATGGTGCCCAAACCAAGGGCAACACGACTTATATACCTGGCTACAACCACACAGCCAGGCTCTATTTCTCTGAAACGCTTCAGCTTTTCAGAAAAATATAGTTAGATAGAAGATCCAGCTGGCTACCATAGGGAGAGCCACGAGTAGTCTGACCCACCCGTGGCCGGCTTTTCCCAGAGCTGCAAGAGGTAATTGACAAGTCTCTGCCATAGTCCCTGGCCGCATCCTCTAACTAATGTCTTCTGAAATACTGGAGCGTCTGAGAAAAATACACCTGACTGCAACCGCACAGCCAGGCTTTGGTTCATGCGGTTTGTGGCTTGGGCAGTATAAATCAGCTGATGGGCTCCCTTTTAATGGAGAGATGTGTGTGACCTTCTCCTTTTTTTTTTAATCTAAAGGGAGTTACAGAAATAGCCAATATTTCATTGTGTATGGTGGTTGCCCCCTTCATTGTAGCCGATGAATTTGCTTGTTTCTGAATCTTATTTCAGTGATGTTGGACACCCCATTGATTGCATACCTGCTCATGAGAATAAGACCAGTGGCCTTTTTTTCCCACAAACACATTGCCATTCATGCCATGGCAGACAATCCTCTTAAATGGAATCTGTCTGTAGGGTCAACCCCCCTAAGCCGTCTATATGGGCATGCAGGTCATAGAGTTGAATAAAATGATACCTTGCTATATGGGATCTGATGTCTTATTACCAGAAATCCATATCTTAACATGTAAATGAGCTGTTAAAAGGGACTGTTCGTAGGATCAATATTAAGAAAATTGTGGATATCTCTGGAATAAGACATAGGATCGCAGATATCAATGTATTATTTTCAACTTTCTATGACCTCCATGCCCATATAGACTGCTTAGGAGGGTTGATCCTACTGACACTCTTTAAAGGGAATCTGTCACCAATTTTTGCTACCCCCATCTGAGAGCAGCCTTATGTAGGGATAAAGCTCCTTATTACTGTAATGCGTCACTTACTGGACTTCTTGCTCTAGTTTTGATAGATACAGGGACTTTAGCAGTTCTCTAAATGCAGAGCTCTATATAACCCTGCCTCCACCACTAATTGGCAGCTTTCTGTGTACACTGTGCATAGGCAGGGTTATATAGAGCTCATTAATATAAAGGGCTACATGGCAGCAGGTTTACTAATCCTCTTGTGATAATCTGCTGATAACAGTGATTTTATCAAAACTGTAGCAAGCAGCACAGTAAGGGACACATCACTGGAATTAGGGTCGCTGTCCCTACTTTATGCTGCTTTCGGATTCAGACTATATGGCTCAATCCTGGAGACAAGATTCCCTTTATATTCTTTCACTATACAACTTCACATTTAAAGTCTAGATGCTTATTGAACATGAGCCTCCTCATTGTTTTACTTCTCTTCCTTTTATCTACAGCATTTCTTGCCCAGGTGGAAATGTGAACAGCTCATCCGGCAAGGCATCCTGGAGCACATATTGTCATGAGGTCCTCCATACTGGATTTATCTTTTATGTGTATAGTAACATGTAAATATGGATTTCTACTTTGAATAAATCAATTTATATAATGTTGTTGGTTTGTGTGGACAGAGGAGGCTGACAATGTGCGGGGAGTGATTACTGTGCGCTCATTGTATAATGCACTTTTTGGATGACTAAAAGGGCAGCTACAGGGAGAATAAAACTTTGTTCTCCCTTTAGCCACTGCTCCAGTAAGGCCTGCAGATTTCCCCTTACACCTGTAGGAAAATAGCATTTCTGGACATAAGTTCTCTCTTAAAATTTCTAAAAAAAAATGACCCAATTCTAAAAAAATTACAAAACCACTTAATTGATTTGCAATTTTTATTATCATCCTTGTCATAAGAACGTTTATCATCAGGCCTCTGTAACGTCGTTACATTTAAGTCCAGGCTTATTTTTGGTATCTGCAGTATAAATATACACACATTTTACATATAAAACTGTACATATATTTTATGAAATGTATACAGCTGGCCAAGAACAGAAGAGTACATGTACAGACATGGTTGTGTATGTCACCAGCGTGTATAGAACAACTATTCAATAAATTCCTAACTCTGTTAAGAATGCCAAATGATTTACCTTTAATACAGATGTGATTCGGAATATCAGACATGGTGTCATTGGGCCTAGTAGGCAGCAGAAAGGGATTGTAGAAGCTAAAATATTAGTGTGGAATATTGCACATAAAGCAAAATCTATAAGAAAATGTAGCTCATGCTTTAAGATAAGGCTCGATTGGTAGCAGAAGAAAACAGTCAACATGGCTGCCTTTCCAGATCAAGAAAATAAAGTTGATTTCTTCATTCTTTCTTACGATCAAATAGAAGCAAAACATTGCGGACGTGCAGTCCTGTTTTTTCTTCTTGTGCCCATTCTGAGCCTGATATTCTTGCAATACCCAGAGGCTTAAAAAGTGGTGTGCCTATGTACAACCATAGACGAGCAGCTAAGCTAGTGCTAGCTGTTATCAGCCAGCACATATACCTGAACTGGGTGTAGCGTCCTTTTTGGGCACTGATTTTTTTTTATTTATTTTTTTTTCAGGAATTTTTTACTAGACTGTCAAGATAAAGTCCTCCAAACGGAGCACTTTTTTATGACGTAGGACAATGTCTGGGTTCTCCCGATAACACAGCAGTATGGACCCCACACTATATTAGGGTTACACCTCATTTTATAAATGTGTCGAGTAAGGCTGAGGCCACACAGCAGCACAAGCTTTGCTCATCTACAACAGACCAGTTGCCACACGATTTTGTCTCACAATTGTGCTGCCCTTTGCCTGGCAAGGGAGCATGATATCTGCCACACAGCCAGCTGCATCGTGGGGAGGCTCCCCAATGCCCATTAAAAGGAATCTCTCACCAGATTTTTGCCACCTGATCAGAGAGCAGCTTCATCTAGGGTCAGATAACTTGATTCTAGTTATGTTTGTTTTATTGAGCTGCTTAGGGTAGTTTTGATTAAAATCGCTGTTCAGCAGCAGATTACCACTAGAAGACTAGTAAACCTGCTGCTGCCAGGTAGTCCTCCATATTTATGAGCTCTACATATCCCTGCCCACACCACGGACTGGCAGCTTTTTGTGAACACTTTACATGGGCAGAAAAAATGCTACCAGTCAGTGATGTGGACAGGGTTATACAGAGCTCAGCATTCAGAGAACTGCTAGATCTTCAGCAGTAAAAACAAGGATGGAATTGGCCTCTCTGCCCCTACATCATGCTGCTTTCAGATAGGATAGCATAAACCTGGGCATTCCTTTACGATCAGCTGATAATCGCCCTGTGTAATGATGCCAGTGATCAACTGGTGAATGAGCAAAACCACTTCATCAGGCAATTTTTTTTTTTATGCTGGCATAAACAATCCAAATAATCATTTGCGGCACAAATCGCCCTGGGTAAACATGGGATGTGCTGCCAGTAACATAATGCTGTATAGGGACCGAGTGATACACTCTTATCAATTCTTGTGTAAATGAGCGCCGATCAATGTTCATTAGCAAGCCGAAATTGGCTCATCGGAAGACTGCGTTGCATTTTGTTTTATGCAAGCATTGCAAAAAAAACGATGCAACGTTTTGCTGCAGTTTACCAAAATCGCAGCAAAAAGCATTGCAGTTCTACCACAATTAAGGCAACAAAAGCACTGCACATCTACAACATGTGAACACTGCCTAAGTGCAGTATTTGCAATTTCTGTGAAATCGAGAATTAGGTCAGATCTTTTGTATAAATTGTTTAATAAGTTACATCTATAATTTTTTTTCTTTTGGATGCAGAAGCTGCCCGATTGCTGAATTATTATTCTATAAGGGAATAGTGCACCAAAAATAGGCACAAGTGTTTTGAATTGTGTACCCTCACACCTCACATACAGTCAGGCTATGAATAGGATGTGTGTGCAATGTCTTTCTTGGATGAAAAAAAATGCAGCATGTTCACTTGTGCCAGTATATGAGGGGATGGAGCGGCCACCACGCATTACTGCACGTTGTACCACTGGGTCCTGTCTCCTATGGACAGTAGTCATTTCCATTCTCTCTGGATCCTTATTCAGCCCAGTGATTCCATCCCTTCATATACCACTACAAGTGGCCATTCTGCATTTTTTCCATACACCTCCCATGCAAAGCCTGATGAAGGGTACATTACCCAAAATGTTGCTGTACTTCATTTTGCAGTGCAATAACTTTTGCATATTAAAAAAGAAAATTAAAAGCATTGAAAAACATTCAGTTTTGTGCCTTTTTTTCCTTGCGCTGTTCCCTTATACAATATTAATTTTCTGACTAAGGAGTAATGTGGCCTCCTACTTTGGAATAAGCACCCATTTTCTTCCTTGCAATATAAAATTGGAGGTTGATCAACCCACCTTTGTAGATTGTTGAATTCTATCTGCTGATCATATACACTTCTTTCAGGAGGTATACCTGCTTTATAGCTAAGGTTGACACTTCACATTCATTGCTCGGTTACACAAATCCTTTATCTAAAACGAAACAATCCACCTAGCGTCCAGTTCTCACTTCGTGGTGAATTGTCGAGTTGAAATATTTATGGGAAACATGGGAAAATATTCACATTGGAATACTAGTTATGGAGGAGCAGCAAGGTGTAATGTTGTGGATGGAAGCTGCAGATGCTTAGGATGGCAGTACAACTTTGGGCTCATTTACACGTCAGTGTTGCGTGCGTACGTGTGTGTTCTGTGACTTGTACCCTTTATAGTATATGCGGGTTTTCATATGTCCGTGGGTTTTTTTTGCAAATGACAAAGACTTGTCTTTTTGTTTTACCAGCATCAAAACAGTGCCGATACAAGTCTATGGGTCTGTGAAAATAAGACCGGGCAAAACACTGACATGTGAATGAGGCCTTAGGCTGGATCCTGACTGCGTCCACGCTCAGGAGGTATGCAGCCGACTGGCCAGTCACAATAGGTGCTGAGATATCTGTTCACCATACCCATTGTAAAGGAACTTGTATCTGGAGCTTTTCCCACTATATTGCATAGGCACAGTGTGCACCTAGCCCTGGACACGGCTGATTTCAGTAGGGCCAGCTGACAATAAAATTTTACTGTTGTCCCTGATGACAAATGTTGGCTGGTCGCGTTGTTAAAATTGAAAGCATCTGGTAGTGGCTTACTCCCCTCTGCCCATTGATAACACCTGCACGCTCCCCTGAACACAGGAGGAGGGGGAGGAACAGCTTTTGGTCAAGTAAGTGTGTGGGCCCTCTGCTAAAGTGTATGGAGACCTTGATTCAGATGTAGTAAGTATGGAGATATTGTCCCCTAAAACAATACATTTAGAGAAGAAATTATCCATACATCCAAAATCTGACACTTCCTCTAGGTTAGCTCCAGTGCAGACATGTGCATGAGGCTTTACCATAACTTTCATGGCAGGAAATAAAAAATCTGACATGAGACATGTAACATTTGGACCAACCCAAAGAAGTAACAGTAACATAGTGTTTTACTCTTAAAATAGTGCAGAATAAAAGGATCCCAACCACAAGCCCCTTTCACTACTGCAAAGTGAAATCAGATGACTAAAGGAGTTGTATTCAGCCAGTCACCTAACTGCTATTAAAGGAAAGGAGACCTGCTCTGTATACCATGCCTGGCATCATATCAGGCTGCACAGCAGCCATTGTTGGGTAGTGCATAGACTGGCATAGTCCTCCATAGTCCTTAGTCTCCAGTAGGAAGCTGCCATAGTGGCAGGGTATAAAATGACATGTGCTGCCAAAGTCTGAACAGTTCAAGCTCTGCCAATTACCCGTCTGATTGTCTTCTGCTATGATGTATGCCTTTTGTACAATTCATGAATTGTGTTCACAGCTTTTTATTGTTGGAAATCCATAGAAACGAAAAGGCTACAGGTGGAAGCCATAGTGAGGCATGGTGGTCCTAGTACCAGGACCATCCCTGACAGGCTAGTGCACATTCAGTATCAGATGGCCAGAGAGGCAGGGGCAATTTTCTTCACAACTTTGTTTAATGCTGCAATCTTCTCCTCCAGGAAATAGTTCTTCTTCTCTGCACTCTTCTGCCGCTGTTCTGTCACTTGCAGAGCCTTCATCAGCTGGGCGTTCTCCACATATAGATCTTTTAGAAGCAAGTCAGACTTGGCATTTTTCTCCAGCTGAATAGATATGAGCAAAGAAGGAGCATCAAACATTCAGACTGATACACAGCTGATTTTATAACAGGTGGGCAGCAGAGTCCAAAGCAGAAATCCATATAATTCTACAGGCAATCACTCTGTTAGTAACATATGCATGTTAAGTGGTCGTGGGCAGCTCCAGGGTAAGCAAGACAACCAAGTTACGGTTGGTCCTTTTTACCCTTCTAAGTAGTGAAGGACATATTGTTGATAGATTCTGTCAATGACAACCAATGGCAAAATCTAGTACCTCTGGCTGACTTCATTGTATTTTCAGGGTATGTTATGGCAGGTAGCCTGTCAAGCAGTACAACAGACACCAGTCAGCCTGATGGATCCCTCCCCTGGCACCTTACATCTACATGTCACCCACATTCACTGTGCCACCATGTACCGTCACCTGAAGGCTGTGGTGGGCGCTCATGTACAACATCCCAAACTTGTTCAGTTATGCTATTTCTAGTTTTTAATGGAAGCTTCAAATCTAGGTGACCATTAATGCAGGCAAGCAGCTTCATGCAGTAAAGAGCTTTCCCAGCATTCTGCAATGCAAATATACAATATAAAGCCCTGTACTCTTAATGGGAATTTGTCAGTAGGATGAACCCTCCTAAGCAGTCTTTATGGGCTTGCAGGTCACAGGAAGAGGAATAAAAGTGATACTTGCAAGTCGATGTCTTATTCCAGGGAAACACGTTTTTCTTAATCTGTAAATAAGCTGTTAAAATCTATGGGCCAGACATAGATCTCCTGGGGAATCTGTCTCCAGAACTTATTTCTTAAATGAAGGTGGGCTTTACCATGTGAAGCATGTACAGTGGCATGTAAAAGTATGGGCACCCCTAGTCAAAATTTCTGTTATTGTGAACAGTTAA
Organism: Phyllobates terribilis; assembly: GCF_046119375.1. Lineage (NCBI taxonomy): Eukaryota > Metazoa > Chordata > Amphibia > Anura > Dendrobatidae > Phyllobates > Phyllobates terribilis. Next base: position 847,875,847 of record NW_027362763.1, read on the forward strand.
GCAAGTTTAAGATGAACTAATCTCTAAAAGGCCTAAAGTTAAGCAACACATTTCCTTCGTATTTTAGGTAAAATATTTATATAGTAATTTTCTACATTTTAAAAATGACAAAAAGGAAAAATGGGCGATGTAAAAGTTTGGGCACCCTTGGAGATTTGTGTGTTCAGATAACTTTGACCAAAGTTTCAGACCTTAATTAGATTGTTAGGGTTATGGCTTGTTCACCATCATTGTAACAAAAAGCCAGGTAATGCAAATTTCCCAGCTTTATAAAAACCCAGCGTCCTCTGACCTTGTACCAAAAAACAGCGGCCATAGGTTGTTCTCAGCAGCTGCCTGGCACTCTGAAAGTGAAAATGGTGGAGGCCCACAAAGAAAGAGAAGGCTATAAGAAGATAGCAAATAGTTTTCAAGTTGCCCTTTTCTCAGTTCGAAATGTAATTAAGAAATGGCAGTTAACAGGAACAGTGGAGGTGAAGATAATGTCTGAAAGACCAAGCAAAATTTCAGTGAGAGCTACTCATAGGATTGCTAGAGAGGCAAATCGGAACCCCCGTTTGACTGCAAAAGACATTCAGAAAGATTTAGCAGACTCTGGAGTTGTGGTACATTGTTCTACTGTTCAGAGACACCTACACAAATATGACCTTCATGGAAGAGTCATCAGAAGTACACCTCCTGCACCATCACCATTAAATTCAGCATCAGAAGTATGCAAAAGAGCATCTAAACAAGCTGCATTTTGGAAACAAGTCTTGTGGACTGATGAGGTTAAAATAGAACTCTGTGGCCACAATGATCAAAGGTGGAGAAAAAAGGGCACAGAATTTCAGGAAAAGAACATCTCGCCAACCAGTAAGCATGGGGGTGGATCAATCATGCTTTGAGGTTGTGTTGCAGCCAATGGCACAAGGAACATTTCACGGGTAGAAGGAAGAGTTGAAATTTCATTAATTCTTGATACAAACATAACATATCTGTAAAAAGCTGAAGTTGAAAAGAGGATGGCTTCTACAAATGAATAATGATCCTAAACACACACCAAAATCGACAATAGACTACCTACAAAAACGCGAGCTGAACGTTTTACAATTCCCCTCACAGTCCTCTGATCTGATCATTGAAAATCTGTGGCTAGACCTCAATATAGCAGTGCATGCAAGACGACCCAGGAATATCACAGAACTGGAAGAATTATGAATATCCTTCAAACAAGAATTGAAAGACTCTTGGCTGGCTCCAAAAAGTGGTTACAAGCTTTAATACTTGCAAAAGATGGTGCTACTAGGTAATAACTAGTGTTGAGCGAGCACTAAAATGCTCGGGTGCTCGAAGCTCGGGCCGAGCTTGCCGTGATACTCGGGTGCTCGACCCGAGCAACGAGCCCAATGTTAGTCTATGGGAGACTCGAGCATTTTTGCGGCGGCTCCCCCGGCAGTCTTTTAAAAGCCTAACAAGTGCCCAAAACGATAGTGACAGTGCTCAAATGACATGGGGACAGCATGGGGATCGCCCCAGGAAGCATTTCTGACCCCCAGGTCACTGCTGTCAACAACGTGGTCAGAGGTATTAAGCCACTTTTACAGGCTCACAATAAAACATTCAAAAACGAAAATGAAACTGCTTTCCTGTGAAATATGTTAATAGTGTTGAGCGATACCTTCCGATATCAGGAAATATCGTATCGGATTGGATCGGACCGATACCCAAAAAGTATCGGATATCGCCGATTCTGATACCGGAAACCAATGCAAGTCAATGGGACACAAATATCGGAATGAAAATAAACCCTTTCTTTCCTTGAAGGTTAATTCTACATGAAGTAAAACAACTAAGAATAATGTAGAATGTATTACGCGAAAAGCCGGCAATTCAGCAGCGGCATACACCGGTACCCGACTATTTACAACAGAAAGAATATCACACATAGATTAGATAGATAGAAACATGTCAGTCACATATATATGAAGTACAGTGACAGTGTTGCTTACTGTACTTGTCATTTAGTGTAAAGGATTTATTTAAAAAAATAATAGTGTTTTCATGCACCGTCTCTTTAAAAAAGCCGGCCGGCAATTCAGCAGCGGCATACACCGGTACCCGACAATTTATAACAGACAGAATAGAGCATCATACATAGATTAGATAGATAGAAACATGTCAGTCACATATATATGAAGTACAGTGACAGTGTTGATTACTGTACTTGTCACTTAGTGTTAAAATAATGGATTTATTTAAAAAAAAATTGGCGTGGGGTTCCCCATAATTTTAGTCTCTAGCGGAGGTTAAGCAGACGGCTGGGGCAGATGTTTGAAGCCTGGGAAGGGGGTAATACCCACGGAGCTTCCCAGGCTACTAATATCAGCCCCCAGCTGAATACCTAGCCTTTACTAGCTATTAAAATGGGGGACCCCCTCAAAAAAATGACGTGGGGTCCCCCCTAATTTAATAGCTAGCAAAGGCTAGGCAGACAGCTGGGGGCTGACATTAATAGCCCAGGAAGGGTGCCATGAATATTGGCCCCCTCCCAGGCTAGAAACACCAGCCGTCAGCCGCCCCAGAAATGGCGCATCCATAGGATGCGCCAATTCTGGCACTTAGCCTCGCTCTTCCCACTGCCCTGTAGCGGTAGCAGTGGGGTAATAGGGCTGGGGTTGATGTCAGCTTATAATGCCAGCTGACATCAAGCCCAGGTTAGTAATGGAGAGGCGTCTATAAGACACCCCCATTACTAACCCCATAGTCAAAGTTAAAAAAAACACAAACACCCAGAATAAAGTCCTTTAATTGAAATAAAGACACAATCCTTTATTGTTCTAAATTAAACCATACTTACCATCACGCCCATTCCAGCTGAAGCCAACGATCTCCTGCAATAAAAGAAAAATAATAAAGCAACCTCATCCTTACCTTTCCATGGTTCCCACGACAGCTTCAGCTCTGCTACATCGAGATGACAGGCTGGACCGCAGCAAAACGCTGCCATCCAGCCTGTCATCCTGCAGACACTGAGAAGCGCAGGCATGCTTGCGCTCCTCAGTGTCTCTCTGTGACGGCATCCAGATGAGCCGAGTTCATGTCCAATGAACTCGGCTCACCTCATGCACGTCACTGACAGCGTGGGAGAATTCTCCTGCACTCAGCGCTTCAGCGTGAGAATTTTCCCACGCTGTCAGTGACGTGCATGAGGTGAGCCGAGTTCATTGGACATGACCTCGGCTCATCTTTATGCCGTCACAGAGAGACACTGAGGAGCGCAAGCATGCCTGCGCTTCTCAGTGTCTGCAGGATGACAGGCTGGATGGCAGCGTTTTGCTGCGGTCCAGCCTGTCATCTCGATGTAGCAGAGCTGAAGCTGTCGTGGGAACCATGGAAAGGTAAGGATGAGGTTGCTTTATTATTTTTCTTTTATTGCAGGAGATCGTTGGCTTCAGCTGGAATGGGCGTGGTGGTAAGTATAGTTTAATTTAGAACAATAAAGAATTGTGTGTTTATTTCAATTAAAGGACTTTTTTCTGGGTGTTGTGTTTTTTTTAAATACTTTACTAGAAATTCATGGTGGTCATGTCTAATATTGGCGTGACCCCATGAATTCCGGGCTTAGGGCCAGCTGATAATGCCAAGCTGGCCTTAACCCCTTTATTACCCAGTGAGCCACCGCACCAGGGCCCTGGATGAGTTGGGTACAGCGCCAGAAGATGGCGCTTCTATGAACGCGCCATTTTCCGGGGTGGCTGCGGACTGCAATTTGCAGCGGGTGGGGCCCAGAAAGCTTGGGTCTCCCTGCGCTGCGGATTCCAGCCCCCAGCTGCCTAGTTGTACCTGGCTGGACACAAAAATAGGGCGAAGCTCCACGTATTTTTTTTTTTAAATTATTTCATGAAATTCATGAAATAATTTTTTAAAAAAAGGGCTTCCCTATATTGTTGTGTCCTGCCAGGTACAAATTGGCAGCTGGTGGTTGGGCGCAGCCCGTTCCTGCCTGCTGTACCTGGCTGGACACAAATATAGTGCGAAGCCCCACGTCAATTTTTTTTAAATTATTTCATGAATTTCCTGAAATAATTAAAAAAAAATTGACGTGGGGCTTCGCACTATATTTGTGTCCAGCCAGGTACAGCAGGCAGGAACGGGCTGCCCCCAACCACCAGCTGCCTATTTGTACCTGGCCGGACACAACAATATAGGGGAGCCCCTTTTTTCTTTATTATTTCATGAATTTCATGAAATAATTTAAAAAAAAAATACGTGGGGCTTCTCCCTATTTGTGTGTCCAGCCAGGTACAACTAGGCAGCTGGGGGATGGAATCTGCAGCGCAGGGAGGCCCAAGCTTTCTGCCCCCCCCGGTGCAAATTGCAGTCCGCAGCCACCCCGGAAAATGGCGCGTTCATAGAAGCTGGATGCTGTACCTGGCTGGCATACAAAAATATGGCAAAGCCCACGTCAAAATTTTTGGGAAAAATTAATTAAAAAATAAATAATAATTTAGGGACTGCATCTTTATTAAGTCCTCAAATGTCATTTAGTGTTAAAATAAAGGATTTATTTAAAAAAAAATTGGCGTGGGATCCCCCATAATTTTAGGCTCTAGCGGAGGTTAAGCAGACGGCTGGGGCAGATGTTTGAAGCCTGGGAAGTGGGTAATACCCACGGAGCTTCCCAGACTACTAATATCAGCCCCCAGCTGAATACCTAGCCTTTACTAGCTATTAAAATGGGGGACCCCCCCAAAAAAATGACGTGGGGTACCCCCTATTTAATAGCTAGCAAAGGCTAGGCAGACAGCTGGGGGCTGATATTAATAGCCCAGGAAGGGTGCCATGAATATTGGCCCCCTCCCAGGCTAGAAACACCAGCCGTCAGCCGCCCCAGAAATGGCGCATCCATAGGATGCGCCAATTCTGGCGCTTAGCCTCGCTCTTCCACGCTGCCCTGGTGCGGTGGCAGGGGGTAATAGGGTTGGGGTTCATGTCAGCGCCAGCTGCCATGAAGCCCAGGTTAGTAATGATGGACGTCTATAAGACACCCCCATTACTAACCTACAAAGTGTTAAAAAGACAAAACACTACACCCAGAAAAAAATAATTTATTTGAAATAAAACACACAATTTTATTTAATTCTTAGTTTACTAAAAAAAAATAGTTACCTTTCCACGTTCCTGCGCTGATCTCCCATGCACAGCTGTCACATCTGGAGATGGTGACAGCTGTGCATGGCTGCTGTAAGCTCACGCTGCCGGGAACACGTCCGCTCCCGGCAGCGGGAGCCACTGACTGAGGTCACCGGAGTGTATTCAGGCAGCGCAGCTCCGGAGACCCCCTTTACGGCACTGCTGTACCGTGGGAATTTCTCACGATACAGCAGGGCCGTAAAGGAGCTAACCGGAGCAGCGCTGCCTGAACTCCGGTGAACCCGCTTATGCAATGACGGGGCTGCTTTACGGCCCCATCATTCTAGCGGCGGCAGCGGTTCAGAGCGGTCACATTCTATGTGGCTGCTCTGAACTGGAGATCATCGTGGGACACTCGTGGACTACTACGGAGGGGTAAGGATAAGGTTGTGGTTTATTATTTTATATTTTATTACAGGAGATCGATGGCTTCGGGGAATTAGGTGTCTAGGTGAGTATAGGTGTAGTTTTTTATTTTTTACTTTATTTTAGGTGGCGATCGGCGGGGACAGGTAATGTATGAACTAATTTATTGTAGGCAACCACTGGCCACCAATGACATGTATTTTACATTTATTGGGGACACAGTAGGGCAATTTAAATAGCAGGATCAGGCTGATGGGAACTACTGCTCCCATCGAGCTGATCCTGCTGGCACGAGTGGACGGGGGACAGACACAGGCCGATGGGAGTAGTAGTGTCACATCGGCCTAAGTCTGCCTGCACGCACACACCCGCAGACATCGCACAGACACCGCACACATCGCACAGACAAAGCACACACCCCGCACAGACACCCACACACACCAATCATGACGGGCTGATCGTCTGGGAGGTGACGCTGTGCGGCCAGCCAATCACTGTAATGCCCACAAACAACATGGCTGCGGCATTACAGTGACTGGCTGGCAATCCCTGCATGTTCGTTGGCTCTGTAAAGAGTGCCAAACATGCAGGGCGGAGACCCGAGCTCCCGCCCGAGTAACCCGGGAAATGCTCGGTGCTCGCCTAACATCCCGAGTAGCGTGATGCTCGGGCGAGTACCGAGCAGTGTCGAGCATGTTCGCTCAACACTGGTAATAACCATGCAGGGTGCCCAAACTTCTGCATTGCCCCATTTTCATAATTTTTAAAATATAAAAAATTACAATGTATATATTTTTTTGCCTAAAATACAAAGGAAACGTGGCATCTTTAACTTTAGCCTTTTTAGAGATTATTTCATCTTCAACTTGCTTAACTGTTCACAACAACAGTAATTTTGGCCAGAGGTGCCCAAACTTTTACATGCCACTATAGATCAGCAGAGCAGAATGTCAGTCATTATATGTCAGTCATTACATGTCTCACACTGGTAACTCCCACTTTCAGTTAAAATAATCTCTGGAGGCAGATTCTCTGGTAGATCAGGGTCTGGCCCATAGATATTAACAGTTTACTTACTTATTAAGAAAAACGTGGATTTCTCTAGAATAAGACACCAGATCACAGATGTCAAAGCATTTTATTTAAACCTTTTATGACCTGCATGCCCATATAGACTGATTAGGAGGGTTGATCCTACTGATAGATTCCCTTTAAAAAGATTAATGCAATAGTGTCCCCCACAAATGAACACCAGCCTCACTCACCTGCTCATTCAACTGGTCAACTTTTTCTTGCAACATTACCCGGACATTTTTCAGATTCATTTCCACATCTTGCATTCGTTCTTCCATCCTACGGAGGAGTTTCTCATGTTCTTCCTGCATAAATAGGACACATTAACAAGGATATTCTAGCATATATTGAAATGGTTATAGAGGTTTTCTGTTTTAGACAAGCCCATGTAAAGCTGCAAGTAAGTTAACAAAAGGCCTTCACTAAAATTAGTGTAATGTCCAGTGACTGATGATGTGATTCCTTAGACATCGTAACATTTCAAGGAATCCCAGCAGCAAGCTCCCCAAAGAGGGGTTTAATAGCTGAAGTGTAGAATACCTAGGTCCAAAACAATGCTAACTCTATTAGACCTTTATTTCACATGTTCACGATTCATAGGGGGTTGATTTAGACTCATTCATTAAAATGTACAAATTGGACCAAAGTAGGGCATGTAAAAAGGCCTATGGAATATAATGAATCATTGTGCAGTCTGTTTAAAATGGATAAAAACGGACTGGTGAATAAAGTGGAACTATATACTGTATATAAGCTGAAGTGCATAGAGTCTAGCATGCTGCTTATAATTTGTTCAGACAATATATATTGCATATTATGTACCCAGATTTTTACATTTTTCCTACAATAATTTTCGACAGATAAGTGTATGGAAATATTTGTAGAGTGTACAGTGACACTCTACCCTGGAAGGACATTAATAGGGGCAGTGATTCTGGTTGGTCAAGGGTGGTCTTCTCGGCAATTTTTGTTTAAACATTTAAATAAATGCATGTTCCCCGGACAGACTGCAGTTCTACCTGTTGCATGGCCAGTTGGCGGTTTGTCTGCTCAGCATGAAACCTCATCCTCTCCTGCAGCTGCTGCACTTTCTGCTGTTCTTCTACGAGCCGCTTCTGTACCTGGGCGAGCTGCTCCCTGGGCACCGCACTGCTCACCTCCTCCTTCAGCTGGTGGACTTCTCGCATGTGCTGAGATTGTGCAAGGGTCAGCTGGCTGTTGGCATCCAAAAGCTGTAAAGCCACAATTCAATGACAGAAATGTGAGTGAAGTATATGTACCACTGATTTATACAAAGATTACAAAGCACAGGACATAAAGGGCCTACACATTCTTGCAGTTTCCCCTGTTGGTCATTTATCACACTTAGGCCTTATTCAGACATCATTTTCTTTTTCGTGTGTTTAATGATGTACATGTGACATCACACCAGCCCGGATAATCAAAAGAAGAGGTGCGGATGACGGGATGTAAGAGGCGGTTCTCAAGAAGGAGCTTGTCCGACAGCCACAGATTACTGCCCCGCCGCTGGTCTGGATCCTGTAAATTAATTTGCACCAACTCTAATGACTTCTCCTATCCATTACAATGTTAATCTTGGACAGAATACGGCTTGCACACTGAAGCCATTCGTGTATTGTCAGTGATTTTCACCGATACAAGTCTATGGTTCCGTGATTGTCATTGTGTTGCAGAGAAGGAGAAAAAGACAAGACAATGTCACCGTATTTTTTTTTGCATTTCTACGGTCTGCAAAAAAGTCAGTGACATGTAAATAGCCCGATAGAACATGTACCCATTATAGTCTGTGAAAACCATAGATAGAACATGTACTTTAAGTAAAAGACGGACATCTGAATTTGGCCTAAAATAGTGGAAAAGCTATGAAGAACATGCTGATACATGAAAGATCCCAGAACAAATTACTCAACACGGTTTAATTAACTGGACATCATCATGCAAATTATAGCCAAAATCACAGTTCAGTTCATAAAGCAATTTTTCAGATATAACTGAATATTTATTTTTATAAGCAGATGTTGATGAGCAGGATTCTCTAATTAAGAATCATTTCCATTAGATTTTTTTTTTTTTAAAGACAAGACAGTCTGTCGTTTGGGGTGAATTCCCACACTGCACATTTTGATGCAGAAGTTTCTGCGGCTGAAAATCGGTTCCATTCATCCAAATGTGGTTGTTTCAGATGAATAGCAGAAAATCTGCAGCATTGGATATACTCATTACTGTAAGATCCAACTGGATGTATTCTAGAAACCATCAAGAATTTTGTGCACTCTCACCTAGAATTTAAGAGTCTGCCTCATCCCTTTATTATGAAATATACAGTTATGTGCAAAATAAAAGCAGTGTATTTAAAACAACTGAGAAAAAGCTCAATCCTCATAACTGCATTTATTTCCATATACACAAGACACTGTGAGCTGCACATTCAATTCCAAATGAAAACATGAACAAAATATACATTTTTAAACTTACAATGAAGAAAAAGGAATAATAGGCTGCTCAAAAAAAGTGTCTGAATTTTTATGTAGAAACTCGAAAATTTACAGTATAAACTGAAATTTGTTTCCAGACTTTGCTTTTCTGTTAATCACTGAACTAATATTTAGTCGTATGACCTTTATTTCTGATAACTGCTTACATCTGTGCGGCATGGGGTCAGTTAATATCGGACACCGGAGAACAGATACTCCAGCCCCAGCTGACTGCACTACAGTCCACAGGTCTTTTGGGTTCTTAAGTTTTGAATCAAAAACAGCATTTCACTCCACAAATTCTCAATCAGATTGAGGTCTGGGGATTGGTCTGTAATCAGGATGTTGCCCGCTTGATTGTGTTTTAGGGTGTCATTGTCCTGCTGAAACACCCATTTCAAGGGCATTTCTTCTTCAGCATAAGGCATGACCTTTTTCAGTAATTTGATATATTCAAACTAGTCCATGGTGCCTGGTATGTGATAAATAGGCCCAATTCAATAGTATGAGAAACATCCCCAAACCATTATGCTTGCACCTCCATGTTTTACAGACTTCACAGTGTGCTGTAGCTTGAATTCAATGTTTATGGGTGGTCTCACAAGCTGTTCTTACTGGGTTTAAAGGCCCCAGACAATCTTGCTGTCATCTGTTCAGAGAATGTTGCGCCGCTTCTCTTTAGGCCAGTCAATGTGTTCATCAGCAAACTAACCTTTTCGACATGTCTTTTATTCAGCAATGGTACTTTACAAGGGTTTCTTGCAAATAGTTTGGCTTCATGTAGGAGTCTTCTGATGGTTGCAGGACTCACCGGTCTCTGAACATCTTCTTTGATCTCCCTGGAGCTGATCATTGGATGCTTCCTTGCCATTCTTGTGATTCTATGATCTATACGGATGGTAGTATTTCTTTTCCTACCACGTGTTTCGGGTTTTATTTGCCATTTTAAAGCATAGAAAATCTTTTTAGCTCAGCAGCCCATTATTTTCTGCAGTGCTTTATATGTTTTCCCCTCTGAAATCAACTTCATGATCAAAGTTCTTTCTCCTTCAGTACAATGTCTGGAAGAACCCATTTTACTCACTGATCAAGGGCTAAATGTTAGACTGCTACTATTTTGCATAAAACTGCACCTCTTGCAATAATTGAAGTCCAACTCTTACTTTGCCCTTCCTTTTTATTCTTTTTTTAATGCATCTTTACTCAATATTCCAGTACCTTATCATGAGATTCATCCAGATCTGATTTCAGCTGATCATGGTGCTCCTTCTGGTTCTGGCATTCCTCCTGAGCTTGTTTTAATGCATACTTCAGCTCTTCTATTTGACTCACCTAGAAAATTCATATGATACAATTTATTTAAAATATATCTGGAAGTAAACGTGTGAAGCCATTTAAAGGAAAAAAAATACGTTCTTTTGTTTTTCCAAATTCGTCATTTCCACTAAATCAATGCATAAATCACATGAAGTGCATAGGCAACAGATTCACCGTTCTGTAACCAACATGAATCCTTCACCAGGTTAGAGTTCCTATTTTTTGAAGTAGGTCATAAAGTTTGTGATTTTAAGCGTGTGATAGTGGAGGACGTATGCGGTAGAGATGCTCAACAGATTGGATCCTGTTTATTACAGCAGGAATCAAATTGGATTTTCACACTGAATACAAAAGGTCTAAATGAAACCAGTGGTTTGAATGAGTTTTTTTAAAAAATATAGATAAAATATGATATACTATAATCCACAGGTTTAATTCCATATATCAAATAGAAAGTGATTCTCTTGATAATAAGCATTATATTTTAGGTTAAATTTTGTTTTAATATGTCATCTAATATACAGTACTCAGTTGGTCAAATGTAAATATAGTACAAGCTAAGCTAAATAAAATGAATGTGAACACAGCCCTGGGCCCTAATTGATAGCATCCAAAGATTATTTAGGAACTTGGCTCAGTTATTGCCCTTATACATAATATTTAGTTATTCTCTAGCGACCGGTACTGTATCAAGCAACGGGTGCAAAAACTAACAGGGCGTTCATTTTCAAGAAGGGTTCTATGTCTTTCCCAGGTAATTATAGACCAGAAAGCTTAATAATCCTTCTTTACGATAAGACCTATTAAAGGGAACCTGTCACCAGATTTTCTCATATAAAGTAGGGCCAGCACCTGTAAGCCCTCTGTAACAGCATACTAGAAAGTTGTCTATATGTCCCCAATCTGCTCTGCTTAACACAAAAAATAGCTTTTATTATACTTACCTACGACATGGTCCAGTCTGATGGGTGTCGTTAGTCTTGATCCGGCGTCTCCTCTCTTCTTGTGATCACCGTCCTCCTTCTTGTTTCATGTGGATGACACGTTCTAAGTCATCCACACAGTGTCCTCCATTGAGTTCCTGAGCAGGTGTACCTCTCTGCCCTGACGAGAGCAGATCAAAGTACTGTAATGCGCATGTGTGGGGAAAGGCCAAAGAACGCTGGCACATGCGCACTACAGTACTTTGCTCTGCCCTCAGCAGGGCAGAGAGAAGTGCACCTGCACAGGAGCTCGATGGAGGACACTGTGTGGTTGATGTAGAACGCGTCATCCACATGAAGGAAGAAGCACGGTGATTGCAAGAAGAGAGGAGGCGCCAGATCAAGACCAGTGATGCCTATTGGACCGGACCGCACTGTAGGAGAGTATAATAAAAGCTATATTTTGTGTTATGCAAAGCGTATTGGGGACATATAGACAGCTTTCTAGTATACTGTAACAGAGGGCTTCCAGGCGCTGGCCCTACTTTATATAGGAAAAACCTGGTGACAGGTTCCCTTTAATGTGTGGATCTGCCTTCCTCAGGAGCTGGTCACAGTGGGAACGGTCAATGGTTTCAAAAAAGGCTTACATGTTTTTTTTTTACAAGAAAATAAATACTTCTATACATGTGTAAAATTCTTGTTCTGAATGTTGATCCAGTTGATTCGAGGTCAGGAGGTAAACATTAGCTCTTAGGGGGCAGATTTGTGCCTATACCCCCTCTCTGTATACGTTCCCATCTTCGGTTGAAAATGATAAAAGTGTCTTTTTTCAATCATATTTTGTATATAATAGAAGTATGTATGATTGCTAATGTGGCTATGAATGTAAGTTAGAGTTGGGCAAATACACTCAAGTAGAATTGAATTTGTAATCTGCTGCTGCTGGCCACCATTTTAACGGTAAAGGGCCATCATAAAGGTAAAAAAAGGAGATTTTTGTGTACTCACCGTAAAATCTCTTTCTCTTAGCCTCTAATTGGGGGACAGGACACAGGACCTTGGGTGTTATGCTGCTGTCAACTAGGAGGCGACACTATGCATAATCTGAAAAAGATTAACTGTGGCTCCTCCCCTGCAGTATACACCCCTGGACGGCATCAGCCATCTTCAGTTTTGTGCAAAAGCAGTAGGAGGAACGTAACATCGATAACATAGTCATGCCTATGAAAAGGCAACTATATAGGAACTCATAGGAAAACCAATATGAGAACGCAACTTAACGGCCCTGAAGGGCAACAGGGTGGGAGCTGTGTCCCCCAATTAGAGGCTAAGAGAAAGAGATTTTACGGTGAGTACACAAAAATCTCCTTTACTCTGTCGCCTCATTGGGGGACACAGGACCTTGGGACGTCCCAAAGCAGGCCCTTGGTGAGAAGCAATGGACGAATATTGTGTAGACGGGTCCCTATAATTAGGGTACTGCCGCCTGCAGAACACGTCTGCCCAGGCTCGCATCTACTGAGGACTGGGTATGAAAGCTATAGTGATTGGTAGACGTGTGTAGGCTGGTCCAGTAGGCTGCCTTACACACTTTTTGTGCCGAAGCCTGGTGCTGAATGGCCCAGGAGGCCCCTACCTCACGTGTAGAGTGTGCCGTAATGCCTACTGGAAGAAGAGAATTTTTGAGGCGGTAGGCCTCTTGTATGGTGGATTTGATCCACCTGGCAAGGGTAGCTTTAGAAGCTGGCAGACCCTTGAAGCCACCTTCCAGAAAGAGGAAAAGAGAATCAGACTTCCGGAAGGACGCAGTACTAGACACATAGATACGCAATGCCCTGACAAGGTCAAGCGTATTGAAAGCCTTTTCCACTCTATGAACCGGAACCGGACAGAGGGATGGTAGCGAAATTTCTTCATTGAGATGGAAGTTGGACACAACCTTCGGAAGGAAGGATGGAACCGTACGGAGGACTACCTTGTCCTGGAAAAAAATCAGGAAGGGCTCTGTGCAGGAGAGTGCTGTGAGTTCAGAGACCCTGGGTAGCGAGGTGATTGCCACGAGGAAAAAAACACCTTCTGTGATAGAAGGCGGAGTGGGACTTCCCTAAGGGATTCAAAGGGTGATTCCTGCAATGCAGTCAGCACCAGGTTGAGGTCCCACGTTTCTAGTGGTCGTCTGTAGGGGGGAACCAATCGGGAAACCCCCTGAAGAATGTTCTTACTTGCGGTTTGTAAGCAATGCACTTTTGAAAAAGCACTGAAAGGGCTGACACCTGGCTCTTAAGGGAGGACAGGGATAGTCTGGCTTCCAGGCCCGATTGGAGAAAACCGAGTACCCTAGGTAGGGAATAGGGTAGTGGGGTTTGGTTACGAAATTCGCACCAGGTAAAGAAGGCTTTCCAGGTACGGTAGTAAATCTTAGCAGAGGTTGGTTTTCGTGCTCTGATCATGGTTCCAATGACATCTGGCGAAAAACCTGCCTGGGTTAGAATCCAGGTCTCAATGGCCACGCCGTCAAATTGAGGGCCTCTAAGTTCTGGTGATAGAACGGGCCTTGTGATAGAAGATCCGGGCGGTCGGGGAGACGCCAGGGTACGTCTGCTGTGAGTCATACGATGTCGGCGTACCATGTACGCCTGGGCCAGTCCGGTGCGATTAGGATGGTTGGAACTCCCTCCTGTTTGATCTTTCTCACCACTCTGGAAATCAGGGGGAGAGGTGGAAAAATGTACAGGAGCTGGAACTGGGTCCAGTCCTGAACCAGGGAGTCCTCCGCTAGCGCTCACGGGTCGCGTGATCAAGCCATGAAGTTGGAGACTTTGGCATTGAGGTGAGACGCCATTAGGTCCACGTCCGGAGTACCCCAACGATGTCAGATCTGTTGAAAGATTTCGGGATGGAGAGCCCACTCTCCCGAGTCTATTCCTTGCCGGCTGAGGAAGTCTGCTTCCCAGTAGTCTACACCCAGAATGTGGACCGCAGATATAATGGAGCTCGTTTTCTCCGCCCAGTGAAGGATGCGTGTCACTTCTTGCATCGCTCTGGCACTGCGGGTTCCCCCTTGGTGATTGACATATGCCACGGCCGTGGCATTGTCCGATTGTACTCTGATGTGAGAGGCTGCCAGTAAGTTATGGAAGGCTCTCAACGCCAGGAGGATGGCACGAATCTCCAGGATGTTGATGGGCAAGGTTGCTTCCGCTGGGGACCACTTGCCCTGTGCTCTGTGGTGTAGGTGTACTGCACCCCAACCCGTCAGGCTTGTGTCTGTGGTCAGGACCTTCCATTGACCTGGGAGAAAGCATTTCCCTTTTGTTAGAGAGGACCGGTTGAGCCACCAGTGAAGGGACTTCCTGGTTGACAACGTCAGCTGGAACTTCCTGTCGAGGGAAGAAGGGTTCCTGTCCCATGACTTGAGAATGTGTAATTGAAGAGGTCTGAGGTGAAGTTGGGCAAATGGAACCGCTTCTATTGCCGCCACCATCCTGCCAAGAACTCTCATGGCAAACCGGAGATCGAGGGGGTTTGCTGAGAAGGGTGCGAACTCCTAAACGGAGAGGCAGTGCCTTGTCCTTGGGAAGGAGTATTAGACCCCTGGAGGTATTTAGCATTCCCAGGAATGTCAGAGACTGGTTTGGGGCTGGTGACGACTTTTGTAGGTTGACTAACCAGCCCAGGCGACTCAGAGTGTCGATCGTGATTGAGACACTGAGCTCGCAGTCCTTGAAGGTGGGAGCCTTGACGAGGAGATCGTCTAGATATGGAATGACCACTATGCCTCTGGAGTGTAGGACGTGCATGGTGGCTGCCATGACTTTGGTAAACACTCTGGGGGTCGTGGCGAGTCCGAACGGGAGAGCCACGAACTGGTAGTGGTCCTGGTCGATTGCGAACCTGAGAAATCTTTGATGGGCAGGTGCAATCGGTATATGCAGGTATGCATCTTGTATGTCTATATTCTCCTTTTTCCATGGATGCGATGATGGAACGAAGAGACTCCATAAGGAAGTGACGTACTCTTACATATTTGTTGAGCTGTCTTAGATCTAGTATGGGCCGTGCCCCACCTCCTTTCTTGGGGACTACGAATAGATTGGAGTAGAACCCCTGGAAGCGCTCGGCTGTTGGGACACGTATTATGACACGTGCTTGAAGGAGCGAGGAGACTGCTTGGTGAAAAGCTTTTTCTGGCGGTTTTGGGGGAACAGATATAAGGAATCTGTTTGGTGAGTTGGAAGTAAATTTTATTTTGTATCCTGAAGATACTAGTTCCCTGACCCACCTGTCTTCTGTAATAGGTAGCAAGACTTGATGAAAGAGTAAAAGTCGGCCGCCTACAGGTGGAGTGTCTTTTTGAGTCCGTGAGTCATGATGAGGAGAAATTTTTTGGATTTCCCTCTTTTTGATTGGCCTGCATTTGACTGCCAGGTCTTGTCCGACTTTTGTGTCGATCTCGAGTCTTCCCTGCGTGTGAAGCGGCTGTTATTTTGTGCTGGCCGAGAGACGGACCAGCCGGAAGAGTTCCGAAAGAATCGGAATCTAGCTTGGTTACGCTTGTTATAATTGCGTTTGGGTTTCAGTTGGGGAAGAGAGGTACTCTTACCCCCCAGTAGCGTTGGATATCATTGTGTCCAACCTTTCACCGAAAAGCCGACCGCTGAGGTATGGAAGCTGCGTGAGGGACTTCTTAGAGGCTGCGTCCGCTTTCCATTCACGCAGCCAAAGGATACGCCGAATAGTGATGGCGTGTGATATTGCCCCCGCTGCACCTCTTGCAGAATCCAGAGCTGCATGAAGCATGTAATCTGCCACAACTGGTATTTGAATTGCTTGTTCCGACAGTTCAGGGGCAGAAGCTTGGAGGTCAGTTTGTAGATTTTTTGCCCAAGCCAGTATGGTCTTGGCTGCCCAGACTTGAAGCGAGCGCGGGAGCTAGGGAGGCTCCTGTGATTTCGCAAATTGAACGAGCCATACTTTCTACCTGCCGGTCTGCTGCATCCCTGAGGGTTGAGCTATCTGGCAGTGAAAGAAGTGTCTGTGCTGCCAGCCTGGAGACTAGGGGGTCCACTGCTGGTGGGTCTGTCCATTCTTTGAGGATAGATTTTAAATTCTGAATGATTCAAGAAAAACTTAGGCGGCTTCAGGGCTCCTTCAAATGAAATGTTATCTTGTGGTGCGTCCGGGGTCGGATCAGAGATATCCAGCACCCGATGTATGGACGAGATTATGTCCTCAACTAGCGCTGTATTGCTAGGTGGGCTTAGAGTTAGGGATCCATCAGATTCTTTGTCTGAGTCGGAATCTTCTGACTCCTGTGTGTCACAAAGGTGTCTCCTAGGTGAATCAGAATGGAGTATTTCTCTGGACGGGGAATGGTGCGGAGAAATATAATCCCTGTCCCTGGTAGGCGACTGTCTAGATGACCTGGGACTACGGTATCTGTCCCTCGACAGGGATGACCGTGTGCTGTGTGATGACGCAGATGAGCGTGACCTATGGGTGCGCTTGCGTCCTGACCCTGACCCTGACCTGGATGTGCCTGGGTCAGTATGTGGCTGAGTCAGACTTTCCCTTTGCTGGGTAGTCTAGGGCAGAGGTCCCCAACCGCCGGTCCGCGGACCAGGACCGGGCCGTTGGGGTTTTTCAGCCGGTCCGCGGCGCCGCTGACAGCAGAGAACATTATGCAGGACGGGGTGGGGCGTCGGGCGGGTCTTAGTGACGCGGCCCTCCTGCACAGCATGGTGTGTTCCTGACGGGGTGGGGCGTCGGGCGGGTCTTAGTGACGCGGCCCTCCTGCACAGCATGGTGTGTTCCTGACGGGGTGGGGCGGCAGGCTCTCCTCACTGACACGCCCCCGGCAGAACATGTTATGTGGGGCGTGCTGGGGCAGCAGACTGGCTTCAGTGACGCGGCTCCCGGTACCGGTGTTCAGTGTGTAGCGCTGCTAAGCAGCAGCGCTGTATACACTGACGCTCAATGTACAATGCTGCTACTTAGCAGCGCTGTACACCGAGGTCCCGCCAGCATCCTCCCCATACAGCTCCACCCCTCCATAACCCCACCCCCATATGACCAAAGCCCCGCCCCCACCGGGCCGTGGAAAACTGGTCTTGCTTAAAGCCGGTCCCTGGTGCAAAAAAGGTTGGGGACCTCTGGTCTAGGGTATGGCTTTGCAGAGCCTGAATCAATTGTCGGTCATGTTATCTATGAACTGTGTCATAGATTGTGACATTTGAGTGGCCCATTCCTCTGAAGGGTAGTAGGGGCTGCTTGGGACTCTGGCACAGTAGTCTGCGTACAATCCTTGCAATGCGGATATGCCGCTGGGAAGAGCATTACTGCAGGCTTCTCACCACTCTGGAAAAGCAGTCCTGCCTGGTTTTCTTAGACTTTGAGCCCGGCATAGTGCACCTGGAGTGGCTATGCAGGGGGGCTAACTGTACAGAGGAGGATACAGAGTATTAAAAAATTCACAGCTGAGGAGTAACTCAAGCTGAGAACTTACCCCACCAATGAGCCCCTGTGAGCAGCGCTGAAAAAGCCTGGTCCTGTGCCTCCCCGGAGACCTGGCTGGCCTGTGAATGTCCTGCAGCAGTAATGGCCGCTGTAGCTCTTTTCCTGTATCCTGAGGTGAAGGAGAAGGGGGGCGGAGCGCTGCAAGGGCGGCAGTTGCTATGGATATGCGCGCCCTGCAGCCTAGATCCGCCCCCTGTGTGACACCGCAGAGTGTCAAAATCGTCATCCGAGGGGCGGACCGGGGGGCGGAGAATGGGCGGTTTAAATTTATTTTCTATGCCCAAAAGGGCTCCAGGCCGGCGCTGTGGGAGGGGAGGGGGGGAGGGGAGGGGGGGGGAGGGGGAGGGGGGGGGCAGGCAGGGGCCGGATCAGAATCGGAACCCCCCGGATTGAAAGGCAGAATGGCGGTGGGGGCATAAATGGAAGGGGGGCTCTGAAGAGAGTCCCCCTTAGGCGATTTTAGGGAGAAAGCTGCCGCAGGTGCAGAGCCTGTGAAGGCCTGTGCCTGTATGTGCCATGGCTGCCTGCACTCCCCCCAGCTCCTACAGGATCCCACAGACAGACTGGGGCTCCTGTATTGCTGCTGCTGGTCCTCGGCTGCAGGGTGCTGGCTGGTGCTGGCTGCCGTCCAGGCCCTACCTGATGGTGTCTCAACCTAATACCCCCAGGGGGGATTAGGGAGGGTGCCGCTGTCACCGTCAGGGGGCTTTTGTCCTCGCCTCAACTTCGGACCAAGACCGAGGGAATTGGGGAAGGAGGGGGGTTCTCAACTTCGAGCCTGACCCGAGGGGTCGGAGAAGGAGCAGCATGGTGGCTACGCCATCTCAACTTCAACTGTGCACCCCATAGTAGGGGGCAGAGGAAGGAGCCATGCCGGGGGTCTCTTAAGAGACCCTCTTTTCTTCATCTGTAATCCCGTGCTGAAGCGAGGGACGAGTGAAGGTCTGAGGTGTGCCTCCTTGCGACACTAAGCAAAAACTGAAGATGGCTGATGCCGTCCAGGGGTGTATACTGCAGGGGAGGAGCCACGGTTAATCTTTTTCAGATTATGCATAGTGTCGCCTCCTAGTGGACAGCAGCATAACACCCAAGGTCCTGTGTCCCCCAATGAGGCGACAGAGTAATATATATAACTTATACTAACCTCAATGCTTAACTCACCAACACTTGTCCGGTCCTCGGCCCAACTTTTGATCCCCATCTCTCTCACACTGAACCGGGACTTCCGGCTCTGATAAGACCCAGGACAGTCCTCCGAATGCGCACGCACAAGCAAGGTTTCGTTGCACATTACTACATCATAACATTGTGACCTTTCATGCGTTTACGCAGAACCCTCCCAGGCTTCATCAAAGCCAGAAGTCCGGGCTCAGTGTGTGACGCTTCTGCACAAGGGGTGGGGATCAGAAGATGTGATGAGGCCCCGATGGGTGACGGAGAGGAGTGCAGGGGCCGGAGATGTGAACAGTGATGCAAGAATAAGGATTTATTCTATTTTTTTACATATTCCGGTTATTATGCTGTAGGGTCTGTAGAGACCCCACACTATAATAAGGATCATTAAATTCACGGAGAATAACTTCTCCACGAATAAAATTATAACATGAAAAACGCGCGAATAGACGAATTGGAGTTTTGCCTGATCGGTGATCGGCCCATTTCTAGTGTAAGTGCTATGTGGCTGTAGTGGAGTGCGGCTTTAGCAAATCAGACTTACCTGCTCAGTGGATTCTCGTAGTAATTTGGAGACAGCCTGGCACTGATCCTCCAAAGATTGCTTCACTTGCTTTAATGATGAGATTTCTTCTTGAAGGGTCGCCATAACTAAAAGCTGAAAAATTCAGATATTCTTCTGTAAATTACTTTGACTATCCTGGCAAAATATCTAACAGTTTTACATAAAGGTATCTTCAAGTTGTCCACAAAAGAGAACAACTTATAAATGTTGGTTAACTCTTGAGCCCCTCATCAGGCGATTTTCTATTTTTTGCGCTTTTGTTTTTGTCTCCCCCTCTTCCCATAGTCATAACTTTTTTATTCTTCCGTTGACATAGTGAAATAGTGAAAAATACTGCCATGTTTATGTGGGTTTGTTTTTTCGCCATTCACTGTGCAGTAAAAGTGTCCTGGAACCATGATACTACAGTTTGGAATGATTGCGGTAATAACAAACGTATGTTTTTTTCATATCCTGTTTAAAAAAAAAAAAGTATTAAGCAATGTTAACCCATTTTGCAGAAGCAGAATGGCCACTTCAATCTGTTCACCAATGGGGGTCCTGGAGGTTGGAGGCCCACCAGTCAAACTATGATGGAACTAAGTCTAACCTAAGGATAGGCATCAAAGAAAACCCATTCATTAAAGTTTCACTAAGGAAAATATATTCTGTTTAACCAACAGCCACATTTTATATTGTAGGCCTCAAAATACATTTTTCCTGCTCAACTATCCTCCACTATGGTGCTCAGTGATTAGTACTAAGCTCATGTTCCTGAATAGTCTATACTAGTGGTGGTAACACATTGCTAAGCTTTGCGTTGAGTTTATATGCCAGGGTAGAACATCCCATACTAAAGACACAGAGCACAACCTATACTAAGCGTATTAAAAAAATGCTCCAGGCTCATTTCTTAAAAATAAGGAATGTTCTAAGCAAAAGGGGGAAAAAAAAAAAACTTCTTTAGCATTATACATTTTTATTTAGCTATGAGGACAGTAAACGCATACACTAACCTGCTTGTTAGTCTCATCCAGTCCATTGAGAAGATCTTGTTTTTCCTGTTTGTGCTTAAGAATCAGATTTTCAATCTGTTGTTAAAAGGAAAAATATCACACATGTAACATCCAAATACAGCGTCATGAACCCTCATTGTCATCACACTGGTTTTTATTTTAATTGTTTGTTTTTATATCTGGTACATTTTGAAAACTTACTATGACCACCACCTTATAGGGGCCACTTAAAGGCTATGGGATATAGGGCAACCAATTGATATTGTCCTTATATGGAATCTGACACAAGTTTTTGTCACCTAAACTGAGAGCAGCATGAAGTAGAGGGAGAGACCCGGATTCAAACGATGTATCACTTACTGGGCTGCTTGCTGTAGTTTTGATAACGTTTTAACAGCAGGAGATCACTACTAAAGGATTAGTACACCTGCTGCCCTGTAGTCCTCCATATTCATGTATAATCGCGCCCCCCACCATTTGAAAGCTTTCTGCCTATGTATAATGAGCACTCATGATTAAGGGAGCTAGGCCACCTGAAACGCATTGATGTCACACACCATGTTGTGAGCTGTACTGATGATCATCTGTTTCATCCTCTATCAAACACTTTCGTGAATAAAGCTCATTCACAGTTCGGGGAGCTGGACTACATTTTCCTTCATTGATTGTTATATGCCCTGACGCAGTGGCCTCTGAACACTACCAAGATGTTCTTGACAGTGAGGTGGATCTAATATATATATATTTTTTTATCAAAACTACAGCAAGCAACCCAGTAAGTGACAACACTGGAATCAGGGTCTCCGCCCTAACCTCATGCTGTTCTGGTGGCCCAAGTGAAAGATTTAAATGGGAAAATGTAATGAAATCTAACACAATCCATAAGGCATGGAGAGGACACAGAGCTACGTGACGCCCTCCTCTGGCATTTTTTATTTGGGGTAATTTTAATGGGGGGGGGGGGGGACATTTCTCTTTTTGGCACAGAAAGCAAAATGTCTGAAAGCCTGCCTAATGATGTGGATTCACTCTTTCTTCATGTTGGGTACCTTGCTTTTAGAGAACTGCAGGTCATGCTCCAGTCGCTGTCTGTCCTGTTCCCAGGTCGCGTGCTGCTGGACCTTCTCTCTCTCTACGGAGTGGAGTTGGTTCTGGATTTTCTCGATAGTTGCTGTAACCTCTTCCTTCTGTCGGGTCATCTCTCGCAGCCGGTCTTCTAACCGCTGGACGCCCTCCTGGTGAGCATCATTCTGTGCCTTTAGATCCGATACTGTACAATTCAGCTGCTGTAATTCACTGCGGAATTTGTCAGTCTACAGAATAAAAACACATATCATGTATACAGGTTGATTAAACCCGACATCACAAGATCCATTGGACTAGAACCGGAGATAATGAGAAATAATAGTGCCAATATTGTTTTAGGCCGAAGTGGACAGTTCAGGCCCCAATGTGAGACACATCCATCAGTGCTATGCTGAATACATGAGCGAAGAGATCACTGAATTATCCAATATTAGGCAACAATGGCTACAATAATCTGTGCTTCTGTGAGGATGACTTGTTTGACCAACAGAATGGCATTAAGTACACATATCTACTATATAATCGGCTTATCCCGTCTGTCTGTCCGTCCAGGAAATCCCGCGTCGCTGATTGGTCCGGCGACAGTAGCCGCATGGAGGTCAGCGGCGATGCAGCCGGGAGATGAGCGGCGCTAGCTGGTCATCTCCCGGCTGCTCGAAGCGGAAGTACCCGCACAGGCAGCGGTCCTCACTAACACGGTTCACTGATTGTCGAATTGGCGCCGGATTTGAAACACGCTTCGCTGATTGGTCGCACCCGCCCGGCCGCGACCAATTAGCGATATTGGCACGAAATTTAAAACACCGTGACCAATCAGCGACTGGCGCAGCCCGGCCGCAAATTGGCGCCGGATTTGAAACACGCAGGCCGCCGTCGGGAGATCAGCGGCGACGCAGCCGGGAGATGACCGGTGCTAGCCGGTCATCTCCCGGCTACTCGCAGCAGAAGTACCCCAACCGGCGGCCTCGCTCCCCGGTCCTCCCATCACACTTGCCGCGTGGTCAGCGATGTTGTCACAAGCAGTATTGACAACATGACATAATTACAAAATTCATTAGGGGCCCCGGGGGGATACATTGGGGGGTTAATTTAAAGTAGTGCACAACCCATTTAAACACTGCTTCGCTGATTAGTCACGCCCTGTCGGCCGCATACATATTCTAGAATACCCGATGCGTTCGAATCGGGCCACCATCTAGTCTATAATATAACCAGGGATGTGTCCTGTCCGAAGCCTCTATAGACTGGGTATGCTCAGTGTGGCGCCAGACAGAAGACTACATCCACATCCCAGACAGGGATGAAGAGTGTAGTGCCGGAGATCATGGTGCCATAAGCAAATACCTGCCGGGGAGGAGTGTGGCTCCTCTGTTCGGGTCGGAGGCTGGGGGAGGAGTGTGGCGTCGGAATCAGTGCCTGCGCCTAGCGCAATATACGGTACCATTTTAGTGAAGACACATTAGCAGTGTGTCTTCAACAAAATGGCGCCGGATATCACGATATGCACATTTGTCTTCAATAAAATGGCGCAGTATATCACGCTATGCAGGCGCTCATTCCGGCACCATTTTAGTAAAATAACCCAGGCAACGCACTGCAGGGGAGCGATGGAAAGGTGAGTAGGAGTGTTTTTTTTTTAATCTAATTTATGGGTGGATGGGGGAGCATATACCAGGATGGGGGCACAAATACCAGGATGGGGGAGCATATAACAGGATGGGGGAGCATATAACAGGATGGGGGAGCATATAACAGGATGGGGGAGCATATAACAGGATGGGGGAGCATATAACAGGATGGGGGAGCATATAACAGGATGGGGGAGCATATAACAGGATGGGGGAGCATATAACAGGATGGGGGAGCATATAACAGGATGGGGGAGCATATAACAGGATGGGGAGCATATAACAGGATGGGGGAGCATATAACAGGATGGGGGAGCATATAACAGGATGGGGGAGCATATAACAAGATGGGGGAGCATATAACAAGATGGGGGAGCATATAACAAGATGGGGGAGCATATAACAAGATGGGGGAGCATACACCGGGATGGGGGCACAAATACCAGGATAGGGGAGCATGATTGTGGCGCATATACCAGGATAGGGGGCCATATACCAACAAAAATGCTTGCCACCCAGGGGTAGAACGGGTTCAATAGCTAGTATATTTATATGCCTCAATTCATCAAGTCGAGCATTGCTCTCTCCATACTTGATGGGAAGGCTTTCATGGAGTCAGACGCTTTTCATTCATAAAGAGGTGCACGTCTCTTAATGAATATAGTACATCTGAAAAGTGGCACGTGCCTTGCCAGAAATCTTACTCCAGTCAGAGACAGAAGTAAAACTTCTCATTTAAGGTACAAAGCAGCTTGTCATGAATTAGATGAGCCGTGTCATCGCGCCCTCTTTCCGCTAGAGCTCTACCCATGTTGGCACTGATGGGTGATATTGCCATAAAAAGCCACAAAAGTTTTGCACGATGTAGCGATTTACTTCAAAATTCTGGCAGAATCGCTTTGATGAATGAGGGCCTGTGTGTTAAAAACTACAAATACGTAATTTTATGACACATTAAGTGAATAACGCTACATCAATATGAGGATTTTTGGAGTAGCCTCAGTTATGGAGTATGTGACTAAGAGGTTACAATTAATGTGCCAAATTACAAATGTTCATGGTTACACAGGTTGGCCATTAGAAATGTATCACCTATCCAGTGGTAGGTAATGGTTGTTATGGTGGGCCGTCCAACCCCTATAATGTCCTTTTCCTTTCCCACTAAACTGTCCTCTGCAGTTTTGCACAGACTTTCTCCACTGTCTAGGTTTACCACCTCCTAAGTAAGCGTAGCATAATTTGCTGAGCTATGTCTAAAATTCTACAAGGTAAAGTACAAGGAGCAAATGACAGCTAACAGTCAACTAAAATACAGTAGAATAGAAGAAATCTACAAATGTCATATAGAAAAAAAGTTTGTACACTGATTCCAATTAATTTTCTGAGCTGAAATCAGTGTAAAGTAAGCTTAAATTCTTCATCCCAATGTTTTTAATGGAAATCCCCAGTGTAGTTCATGTGGATGCGATATGAAATCTGCTTGACAAAAAATAAATAAATAATTGCCATGCCTATTCTCGAGGGGGGTCTCTGCACAGAAACCACAGCAAGCAGCCATAGCTGGTGCTCAGTGGTTAGCACTTCAGCCTTGCAGCACTGGGGTCCTGTGTTCAGATCCCACCAAGGACAACATCTGCAAGGAGTTTGTACGCTCTCCCCGTGTTTTCGTGGGTTTCCTCCGGGTTCTCCAGTTTCCTCCCACACTCCAAAGACATACTGATAGGAAATGTAGATTGTGAGCCCCAATGGGGACAGTGATGATTATATATGTAAAGCGCTGTGGAATTAATGGTGCTATATAAGCAAAAAATACTACTACTAATAATAATAGCTACAAGCAGATTAGCCCAATTGGTATATGAATCCCTGGCAGTGTAAATCCACACCATAAATCTTGGTCATGCTTGGATTTCTGCTATGGAAGTCAGTGTCTGATTTTTCAGCATGAAAAAAAAAAAAAATCAGTGTACACATGTGTGGCACCCCAGGGGTCTGGTTTCCACAGTAATAGCAATATTACGTCTGTGAGCAGGTGGGAGGTCTCCTGGGCAGGAATCCTAAGCATGCCACACCTCCTGCCCAGTCCTGGGAGGGGAAGAACTTCCCCTACATAAACTGGGGCTGAGGCAGGGTTAAGAGAGAGGAGTTCCAGACAGAGACGGAGTCTGGTCTGGACACGCAGAAACAGGGACAGATAGACATCAGGAGCTCTGTAGGAGCCAAGGAGAAGCGCCAGGGGCTGGAGCTGTGCAGAGCTCGCCCTGGGAGAAGGTACTAAAACCGGACACAGGAGTCCGAGGCTGTGGGGACTAAGATATACCCAGCAGCAGAATCCATCCGGCAGGGGATTCCAGGTCCTCTGGCCATAAAAGCCCGGAGGCTCAGTCACAACGAAGGGACCAGCACCGCCATCCCGGAGCGGAGGCTAACAGGAGGCCCCAGGTCACCAGCCATACGGGTGAGCACCACACGGTATACCCAGGGACGTGGGCTACTTGTAACCGCCGAAAGCAGGGTAGCCAGGAAGGGTACAGACTAACGGGAAGGCCTACAACTCCACCTGGCCAGGGAACTCCGGCTTACTCGCAGACTAACCAGGCCCCAAATACTAGCCAGTACTCCCGGGGGAATTTGCCTTGTACCATCAGTAAAGACCCTGAACTGTACCCTCGCGTCTCCGTGCTTCCTTGTCGCACCATTAGTGCTGGGACATCCACACCATCACTCCCAACATCAACCTCATCCTCTGCCCTGAGGCCATACCCCTCCCGTTGGGGGTTATACCATCCACGCTGCACATCCGTACCACCGGCCTCAGCGGACTGTCCTGCAGCGGCGGCTTCATAGCCGCATTCAACGGGTGGCGTAGTCGGACACTAATACCATCATACCAATAACTGCCACTTAGTTTGACCACCCTGGGCACGGACCGGGTCACCGCCACACGAAGACTACTACCCCCATCGGATCCGGCTCCGGGTATTCCCCGCGCGCACGCGCGCCGCACTACAGCACTGGCCCAGGGGGCGCGTCAACTTTGGCGTAGTCGGCAGGATTTCGTGCCCGCAACCACCGGGTACTGCGTGCCTGAAAAAGAGACTTTTATACTTACCTGTGGTGAAGTTTCCCGCCATCAGACGCCATCTTGGACCGTTTCCCGCCGTCTTCTGCCTTCTTCCCGCCATCCGCAGCTGCTTCCCGCCTTCGGACGCCATCTTCGGGACGCCGCACAGGAAGAAGAGGGGCGTGGACACCGAAAGCGCGCGAGATCCGAAGCTCCGCCCCACGCTCCGGCCCACACAGTGACGCTGCGCAAGGTCCTGGAAGGGAGGAAGAGCGACGCTGACGTCATCGGAGTGTGACGCCAGGTCCTCAACCCCGACGATCGACTGCGGAGCCGCGGCCTACGGAAGAAGAGCATCGCAAGGTAGGCCACGGTCCACTAGGGGGGAGGAGGATGCCGGACACCGAGGGGAGCTCCACCACCACAGCCGCCGCCAGCGCCACCGCTGCTGCGGTCATGCCATTCACCATGCCCTATATCCCGGGGGCAGCCTGGCTACCCCAGTACTCAGGGGAGTCACATACCCTAAATGACTTCAGAGAAAGGCTGGATAGCCTCTTCCAGGTGTATCCCCTCACGGAGGCGCAAAAAGTGAGCATCCTGGTGGCCCAATTAATCGGGGCAGCCCAAAGGGAGGTAAAGTCCTGGCCACCTGGGAGGAAGAGGACTGTCAGAGACATACTAACCCGGCTGAAAGACACATTTGACACCCGCACCTCAGCCGAAATAAAACTAAGATTTTATGGGTGCAAACAACGGGCACATGAGAGTATAAGAGACTATGCTCTAAACCTACAAGAGGCCCTGAGAGCCATTAAGCAGGCAGACCCTGACAGCGTGGGAAATGAAGATAAGCTGTTGACTGAACAATTCATTGAGGGTCTACTGTGCAATGCCCACCGAACCCAGTTGCGGGCAATGGCCTTACAGGACCCTGACCTGGACTTTGCACAGTTCAAGGACAGAGCCATCCGGGTGCTCCGAGAACCGGCACCAGGTGGCGCTGTGACCCACAGGCGCCCTGCTATCACTTATCACCAGGAGACGGCGCCCTTGTCTGCAGGGCCTGTGGGAGCTGATGCGCAGGCTTTAAACAATGACCCAGCTACAGACCTGCACCATCAGCTAACTAAAAGCGTTGCCGCGCTAACCCGAACTGTGCAGTCTTTACAGGTTTCTACTGCAGGGAAGATCGAGCTGGCATCCGGACCGGAGGACATCCCGTGGCGCCGACCAAGGAGGACCCCACCGGCCAGAGGAAGACCCAGCGATCGATACAACGAGGACGGACGACCTATTTGCCGCTGCTGCAATCAACCCGGACATGTGGCAAGGTACTGTCATTTAAACGGGCAAAACCTGGGGTAGAGGGCCAACCCCCAGGCATAAGACCATCAGGCCCATCAAACTGGCGTGATAAATACGTAGGGGGACGTCCAATCTTGCCTGTGGTACTGGATGGCATTCCTATGAGTGCCCTACTAGACACTGGGTCACAGGTCACCACCATCCCGTACGTGCTCTTTAAGCAGTACTGGAATGATTCGGACATAACCCGCTACCCAGACGACGACCTGAGTATCATCGCCAGCAATGGTCAGCCCGTGCCGCAGGTGGGATTCAAGGAGGTGACCATTAAAATCGGTAAAGTCGAACTAGCGGCACAAGGACTGATTATAGTGGACATCGACCGTCATGAGAGTCACCCTAGAATCACCCTGGGAACCAATGTAATTGAAAATTGTCTTGCAGAGGTGATTCTCATTTTACAGCAGGTTGCCAAGAACGCCAGTTCCGGCCAGCAGCGTGTGCTCCAAAAAGAGATCCGGGCACTGATGAAGCGGCAACAGGTGGAACTATCTGGTGGTGAGATAGGTAGCGTGAGAATGTGTGACCCGTTCCCTATTGCCATGCCCCCAAAAAGTGAGATGATGATTTGGTGCCGGGCAGCTATTGGTCTAAGAGGTAGAGACTACCAAGCAATGGTAGAACCCGTCTACTCAGACAGTAGGCCCACCATTTTGACAGCACGGGGGGTGGTCGATGTACGCCATGGGAGGGTGCCCGTTCGCATCATAAATATCGGTGAGAGAGAAGTACACCTGCCCCGGTATGCCACGCTAGCTAAATTGTTCACCATAAACCAGAATTCTGTACAGGCCGTGGAACCCTTGCCTCCATCTCAACCAGAGGAAGGTAACGGCTCTAAGAAACCAATGGAGGACTGGTGTCAGCAACTACATCTGGGTACTGACTCCACTCCCTCACACCAGAAACAAGGAGTCTATCGGGTGGTTCAAGAGTACGAGAGAGTGTTTTGTAAACACCCGTTAGACTTCGGGCGAGTAAAGGGGGTAGAACACCACATCCCCACGGGAGACCATCCTCCCATAAAGGAGAAATACCGACCCGTACCCCCTGCACACTACCAACACGCCAAGGGGATGCTTAGAGACATGAAGGAGGCTGGGGTAATCAGGGACAGCTGTAGCCCCTGGGCAGCTCCACTAGTCTTAGTGAAAAAGAAGGACAACACTATGAGAATGTGTGTAGACTACAGGAAGGTCAACCGTATCACACACAAAGATGCGTACCCGTTACCAAGGATAGAAGAGTCCTTAGCTGCATTAAAATCTGCTAACTTCTTCTCTACTTTGGATCTCACTAGCGGGTACTGGCAGGTTCCTGTAGCAGAGGCAGACCGGGAGAAGACCGCATTCACCACCCCGATGGGTCTCAGCGAATTTAACTGTATGCCGTTCGGGCTCTGCAACGCACCAGGAACCTTCCAACGGTTGATGGAATGCTGTCTGGGACACCGGAACTTCGAGACGGTCCTGTTATACCTGGACGATGTCATCGTCTATTCCAAGACCTACGAGGACCACCTGAAACACCTGGCAGAAGTGTTCGAAGCTCTGGCAAACTACGGCCTAAAGGTGAAACCCTCCAAGTGTCACCTCCTGAAACCAAAGGTGCAATACCTGGGACACGTGGTGAGTGCTGACGGAGTGGCTCCTGACCCTGATAAGATCACCGTGATTAAGGACTGGCCAAGACCCTCCAGCATAAAGGAAGTGCGGCAGTTCCTCGGGTTGGTAGGCTACTACCGAAGATTCATTCCCAGTTTCACCAAAATGGCAGCCCCTATGCAGGACCTCCTGATAGGTCAATCTCGAAAAGCCAAAAACCAGAAGCCGCCCTTCAGGTGGGAAAAGCTGGAAGAGGAGTCCTTTTGCCAGCTGAAGATGGCCCTCACGGGGGATGAAATCCTGGCATATCCAGACTACATCCAGCCCTTTATCCTCCACACGGACGCAAGCAACATCGGGCTAGGAGCCGTGCTGTCCCAGATCCAGCAAGGAAAAGAACGGGTAATCGCTTACGCTAGCCGAAAGCTACGACCCACCGAGAGGAACCCTGAGAATTATAGCTCATTCAAGCTGGAGTTCCTGGCAGTAGTGTGGGCAGTGACCGAACGTTTCAAGCATTACCTTGCCTCCTCCAAATTCATCGTGTACACGGATAACAACCCGTTGACACACCTGGACACTGCAAGGCTCGGTGCTCTGGAACAGAGATGGATGGCTCGCCTGTCCAACTTTGAATTCACCATCAAATACCGGGCAGGACGCTCCAATGCCAACGCGGATGCCCTGTCTAGAATGCCGAACTTACTGGACGTAGGGGAAGATCCAGAAGATCTGGAAGAAGTTGAGCTCCCTGCGTTCCACCGTCATGGGATTACCCTGTATTCCCACCGTGTGAAGGACAGGCGCTCCGCGACGTTCAATCCCTTGCCCCACTACAACTGGGCGGAGACGCAAGACAGTGATCCCGCAGTCCGTCTGGTGAAGGAAATGCTGACCCAAGCCGATGCCAGTCTGGACCCAGACGCCCCAGAGGAGACTAAGCAACTGTGGATGGAGAAAAGTAGGCTGTTCCTCTACAGGGAGAAGTTGTGCCGGAGAATGGTTAACTCTCGAACACATGAGTTGACCTGGCAGGTAGTGGTCCCCAGACGAGACGCGGCTATGATTCTGGAGGCGTACCACAACGGAGCAGGACATTTCGGGTGGAAGAAGCTGGAGTTCTTGTTGCGTGAACGGTTCTACTGGGTAGGCATGAGAGGAGCCATCGAGACGTGGTGCAGAGACTGTGGACCGTGCCACCTAAGAAGGAAGGATCGTGCCAGCCAGAAGACTCCCTTGCAGCCCATCATCACCCGACAGCCACTGGAACTGGTAGCCCTGGACCATGTGAAACTGGCTCCAAGCAGATCTGGGTATGTCTACGCCCTCACAATCGTAGATCATTACTCCCGGTTCCTGGTGGTGGTCCTGGTCAAGGACTTAACGGCTCAAACAGCAGCTAGAGCCTTCCAGCAGCACTTCTGCCGTCCACACGGGTACCCGGACCAAGTGCTGACAGACCAAGGGCCAGCCTTCGAAGCGGAAGTCTTCCAGGAGTTCTGCAACCTGTATGGCTGCACGAAGATAAGAACGCCCTATCACCCTCAAACCAATGGACTCTGCGAGAAGATGAACCAGGTGGTGATAGACCTCCTGAAAACATTGCCCCTGGAAGAACGCAGTATGTGGCCTGAGAAGCTGCCTGATCTGGTGGACCTATACAACCACATCCCTGTAGGTTCTACCAACTGTACCCCGGCTTACCTAATGAGAGCGAGACCTGGTAAGCTGCCTATCGACCTGGATATGGGAGTCCTGACGCCCGAGGACACCTCGCCAGAGGCAGACTGGGATACAGAACGGCAGCAGCAGTATCGGAAAGTACAGGAGAGCGTCGAGCGAAGTCTGTCTCAAGCTAGAGAAAGGCAAGAGAGGGCTTATAATCAGTATGCTCCCGCTGTTCCCCTGGTACCTGGAGAGCAGGTCTTGAAGAGGAAAAGACGGCTCCACAAGTTGGACGACCAGTGGGAGAAGGACCCGTACACCGTACTGCCATCAAGCCATGAGAACCCAAAGATTTGTGTGATCAGTAAGGATGGAGGAGAAACCACAGCCGTCGTCTCCAGAGACCACCTGAAGAAGTGTCCCGAGCAGCTGCAAAACCCTGGAGAAGAAGATCAAGAAAACCCTCGACCCGCAGAGGAAAGGGAAGAAATGATCAGGACTGTACTCGGAGACTTCCCCCGGTCTTGGACACAAGTAAACGGTGCTGTCGTGGTACCCGTCCTCACCTTTCTCCAGCCAGCCCCGCAAGTGCCTACAGAGGAACCGGAAGAGCTGGAAGAGCAGCCGGCCCAAGAGGCAGAAGAGTCCACACCAGCAGTACAGGAGGATCAACCCTCTGCTAGTAGTGAGCCTGAAGTGCCCCTAGTGAGCCAAAGAGTGCGTAGAAAGCTGCCCAGCTTGCCCATAACACCTCCTACACCCTGTAGTGCAGGACCAGTGAGTGAGCTCCGTAGGTCCACTAGGGTTACCAGAGGCCAGATGCCCGTACGTTGGAGAATCTAAGTTGGCTAATTGCTTTAACTATTTTATGTTTACCTGTTTTGTTGTAGCCGTTGCTAATTATGTTTTTCAGTTACAGATTTCTTTATATGGACTGACAGGTTATGGACAGTGAGTAACCGGAACTCTGTTGTAAATATGTTTGGAGCGTAACCCAGGAATGGACTAAAGACTGTTAAAGACTCGGGGCAGGACAGACCCCTACCTGGTTACGGCTCCCTGTTCTTTGGTGAAATGGACACCCTTATTGCTTCCCGGTTACGGACACGCCGTGACCATCTCATGTATTTAATTGTTATTGTTTATACCCTGTTATGTTTTTGAAAAAAAAAAATATATATATATGTTTAGTCCGGGAGTACTAAATTTCACTAGGGGGGAATGTGGCACCCCAGGGGTCTGGTTTCCACAGTAATAGCAATATTACGTCTGTGAGCAGGTGGGAGGTCTCCTGGGCAGGAATCCTAAGCATGCCACACCTCCTGCCCAGTCCTGGGAGGGGAAGAACTTCCCCTACATAAACTGGGGCTGAGGCAGGGTTAAGAGAGAGGAGTTCCAGACAGAGACGGAGTCTGGTCTGGACACGCAGAAACAGGGACAGATAGACATCAGGAGCTCTGTAGGAGCCAAGGAGAAGCGCCAGGGGCTGGAGCTGTGCAGAGCTCGCCCTGGAAAAGGTACTAAAACCGGACACAGGAGTCCGAGGCTGTGGGGACTAAGATATACCCAGCAGCAGAATCCATCCGGCAGGGGATTCCAGGTCCTCTGGCCATAAAAGCCCGGAGGCTCAGTCACAACGAAGGGACCAGCACCGCCATCCCGGAGCGGAGGCTAACAGGAGGCCCCAGGTCACCAGCCATACGGGTGAGCACCACACGGTATACCCAGGGACGTGGGCTACTTGTAACCGCCGAAAGCAGGGTAGCCAGGAAGGGTACAGACTAATGGGAAGGCCTACAACTCCACCTGGCCAGGGGAACTCCGGCTTACTCGCAGACTAACCAGGCCTCAAATACTAGCCAGTACTCCCGGGGGAATTTGCCTTGTACCATCAGTAAAGACCCTGAACTGTACCCTCGCGTCTCCGTGCTTCCTTGTCGCACCATTAGTGCTGGGACATCCACACCATCACTCCCAACATCAACCTCATCCTCTGCCCTGAGGCCATACCCCTCCCGTTGGGGGTTATACCATCCACGCTGCACATCCGTACCACCGGCCTCAGCGGACTGTCCTGCAGCGGCGGCTTCATAGCCGCATTCAACGGGTGGCGTAGTCGGACACTAATACCATCATACCAATAACTGCCACTTAGTTTGACCACCCTGGGCACGGACCGGGTCACCGCCACACGAAGACTACTACCCCCATCGGATCCGGCTCCGGGTATTCCCCGCGCGCCGCACTACAGCACTGGCCCAGGGGGCGCGTCACATGTCCCTAGTAAATGCTGATTATATACACTGCATGTATCAAAGAAGATGTAAGAAATGTGCTCACCTCTAGGAGCGACGTCTGCAGCTCACTTTGAAGCTTTGCTTTCTCTCCCTGCCATTCAGACCGGCTGTGAAGGCTCGCTTTCTCCAGGACGCAGAGCTTAGCCTGTAGCTGTTCTGTATGAGCGGCTGATTCGTGCTTTTCATCAGCGAGTTCCCTTAGTCTGGCATTCAGTTCTTGAATGGTTTCATAACTCATTTCTCTCTGAGAACTCAGATCGGACACTGTGCCGGTCAACTGGAGGCTCTGGGCATTCAGCTGGCACAGCTCATCCCAGTATTTATCATTCTAAAAAGACAGATACTCACAATCACACAATATATACCATCATAGCTCGTTCATTCTACAGTCATTCTTCTACCCTAGATATGAATCCCACGCTCCTTCCTCACTCACGGCCATTCTCCATTTGTTTCTTATTCAGGCTTAACCCCTTCTGCTGTTTTCACAGCCTTTTTAGCTAACAGGTAGTGGGGTAGAGTTAGAGGATCATACAGCTCTATATTCCTACAAGACGTGGTAGAGGAGGGTCCTTGTAATGTCTGGGCTCCCCCATCTCAGGACAGTAGTGTGATGGCATGAACAACCTTTTTTCTTTCTGCCCACCTCTGCAGTATGTACATCCTTATTTGTAGCCCACTCCCCATACCACCTTACCTCCTGCTTTGACATCAGCAGTTCATGTTCCAGGCGTTCTCTTTCCTTTTGCCAAGACCGCTCCTGCTGAAGCTTTACCTCTTCCAGAGCATTAATGGCTTCTTGCAGCTTGACCAGAGCAGAGTGTCTTTCATCCTTTTGCTCAGTGAGCTCTTCTAGTTTCACGTTCAGTTTATGAATTGCCTCCTGATGTTGTGTCTTTATCCGGGACAGCTCCTCCTGGTACTCCTCGTTCTGGAAGAAAAAAAAGTTGTTAACTTTCTTGAATGAGCAAAGATGGCATAGTATGATAAGTGTTACCCGAGACTGATGGTTACATTCCCCATCACACCGCAGCCACCTTTATTTCCTATATAGACATTACATAAGTCCACACAGAGCTCCAACATAGATGAACTTAAAGGGGTTGTCTGGTTCTAACAAGTTATCACCTATCCATAAAATAGGTGGACTTGCTAATTGGACCCGCACCAATCAGCTGATCGGGAAATTTTTTATCCCCAACAGTGAACTTTTTTCCCAGTTACAAGATGGCGTGGCAGGTTGGACACCCCACTGTCGTTCCTATCATTCTTCCACGGGGCGGCTGGAAAAAGCCGAGCACACCACTTGGCAGCTCCATAGAGAAAGAATAGAGTGCAGGTCACACATGCATACTGCCGCTCCACTCTAACCGAGACAAAAGTTCCCTATTATGCCGATCGATGAGGGTCCCAGACCCCCACCTATCAACAAGTTATCACCTAATCTGAGGATAGGCAATAAAGGGGTTGTCTGGTTAAAACAAATTAAAGGGGTACTCCCATCTCCAAGATCCTATCCCAATATGTAGTAGGTGTAATAATAATAATATTAGCAAATACCTCCAATTAGAAATGTAGTATAGTATTTTTGATTCGCTATGCCACTTACCTCATGTGCAGGCAATACAGGATCTTAGGTATCCACGGTTACGACCACTAGCAGCTAGCTAACTGTCACTTTATCAGTGGACGTAACCATGGATACTTAAGATCCTGCAATACCATAAGGAAAGTGACATAGCGAATCAAAAATACTATACTACGTTTTTAATTGGAGATGTTTGCTAATATTATTACACATACCACATATTGGGACAGGATCTTGGAGATGGGAATACCCCTTTAGGTCTAAATATACAGTACATCCGTAGAGACTCCTGAATATAACTGTGTAAAATCTGTTTAAACGAAACAGGGAGATCATTTATCCAATCACTATCAATAAAAACTGAACCTCAGATCTTATTCCCATCTTATTAATTGATGGAATAACACTAAAACTTCAGATAATGATCAGCAGAGATGTGGCCTCTCAGCCCCCTCATCTTTCCAGAGAATGAAGGAGCTGCAGTGTGTCTGTGAATTTTTTTTCCAACACAGCAAGAGAATGGCCACCCACTGTGCAGGAGACTGCAGGAGGACCCCATTCAAGTGAATAGGACCACACCACAGTTCCCTGTGCAAACGGGGCAGGAAGTGCCTCTGCAGGAAAAACTTAAGACAGTGACACAGCACTTAGTGCATAAATTGGCCAATTCATGTGAGCCCAACAGCCAGCGACAAGGCGTACCTCTGTTGGGACCCTATCCTAACATGATACCTCTCCCGGGCTAAAAGCCTACAATTATACGAGCAGGTAGGATCAAGCTCTATTTAGAACCGACTACGGCAGTCCTACCTGCCCATATAATTATAGTAGGCTTTTAGCCCGGGAGAGACATCATGTTAGGTCAGTGTCCCAATAGAGGGGTACGCCTTGTCGCTGGCTATTGGGCTCACATGAATTGGCCATTTCATGTGCCAAGTACCTTCATTTTTTAACTTATTTTCTACAGCAGTAATTCCAATTTCATATATTCAATGTCCATACCATAGTGTTTCAGAGTGCAGCTTTAATTTGTTAGTTACATAGAGAGTGTGACTCTCTTAGCTGGCACGGCACTTGTTCATATTTGTCTGTTTGCAAGTGATGGTCAGTCTTTTGATATTTATATCCACAAAATATGCCACAAAATTTTGATAGACAGGGACCAAACTTTGACACTCTACCTATTGGAAGAACTGTGATCTCTCAACTAAAGTTGAGCATAAAGATTTGCAGGAACCTGATCTTGTATCCATGTACATACTCCAGGGCAGTAGGACTTCCTTGGCCAGCACCCGAGAGCCAGCATCCTGGGCGTCTTTTGTGATTGCAAGGTGTCAAGCGAGGTTATGATGTGCATCACACCATGATGTCGTGGGAACTTAGTAATCATAAGAGGCACACAGGATGCTGCCGAGGAAATTGGCAATGCCCCAGCCTGGCTGCCATGAAACACCTGCGTGGTCACTGCACTAGGGTCCTGAGATTCTTCTTGCTCAAGACTACTCTCAACCGTTATTTCACAAGGTGAGGAAGGCAGCATCCAGGCAGAAACTGGAGAGAGTGTATGCTAGTCTCTTTCCTTAACTCCCATATACTTGAATAAAGTGAGTTGCACAAAATGTAAAAAAAAAAAATAGGCGTTATCCAGAAATTTAAAGAAAAGAAAAAAAAAGCTCAGAATATCAATGGCGGCAGTGGTCACATGGCTAGACAGTTGCAGTGACCGGCAGCACTGGGAGTATGATTATTTTTTTTTTATATATTCTAAATCACATTCAAAGCTGTTGTCAAATTTTTTTATGGCTGGAAACCCCCTGGAGAATCAGGTCATCTAAAACACTTGTGTACAACAAGATTCAAAATATAATCTAAGGTTTATCCAAATCTGCTTTTTTGATATGTGCATAGTGGATGGTAGGTCAGGCTTTTAACAAGAAATTAACACATCTATATAAATGTCAACCCAAAACCATCTGCCATTTCTCACCTGCTTGTTTATGTCTTCCAGTTTTCCATGTGTTCTATTTGTTTCTGTACTGAAATCCTCCATCTGGATTCTAGATTTTGGACAAAAGAAAACAAATACTAAAAAAAAAAAAAATGACAATGGCACATTCAGCGGTAACAATGTATATGGACAAGTCTTTCTTTATTAGACGGTTCCCCCCAATGTTAATCTTTTGAGAACCTCAGCAATCTGCTCTTTCCAGTTGCTTCAAGATCTTATATTCTTTCAATATTGAAATGCATAAGAGCCAAATGTTTCAAAATGCTGAAGCAAGAACGTCTAGGCATTATAGTATAGTGACATATCTTCACTGGTTATTCTTTATGGTAGCACAGTTTGCACTTAGTCTTTAGCTCTTAGGTATGGAGTGAATTATTACCTGTACTTCTTATTCAGATCTTCCAGATTCGTGATTTCTTGCTGGAGTCGCTCTACTTTATTCCTCAGGAAAATGTTATCATCAGACAATCTGTCGAGCTCCATCCTATATAAGATCGAATGAAGAAAGACCAATGATAACCCATATGTGATATTTTTTTAGAACAGATAGCTGTCATTAGAAAGAGCCTATGTTCTCTCTTTCCTTCACAGAACATTGACCTGTATCTTCCATCTCAGAGAGGAGCAGGGTACTAATGGTGCCCTTTCTAACTCTATCTGTTCTGGAAGGACACCATATGGTTAGCACTGTTGTAGGGGACATTGTGTGGTTGGCACTGTTGCAGGGGACACTGTTGAAGGGGACATTGTGTGGCTGGCACTGTTGCAGGGGACACTGTTGAAGGGGACACTGTGTGGTTGGCACTGTTGTAGGGTGCAATGTGTGGTTGTAGGTGTTAAATCTAACTGAAAAAGCCACCTAAGCAAACATTATTTCTTTACTATAATTTTACATGTTGTGTACTTGCTGCAGATTTTTCCAAAAGGGTTTGCATGCAGAAAATCTGCAGTGTAATGCAGCACAAATCTTATCTACACATTGTGGAAATTTTCTGTGCAGAAAAAAATCTGCAACATGTTCAGGCTTTGTGTAGAATTCATCCCACTACAATACAGACAACTATGGGACATCCATGATAAAATCCACATCACACATTTGGATATTGCAGCAGAGATGTTATTGAAAAATCCAAAGCAAATCTGCCACTTGAGCATTTACCCTAAAGACGTACACAGTAAATTAGAGACTCAGCACTCCAAAAAGGAGAGGTCAAGGTGGCTTACATGGCAAAAATATATCTTAGATGGTAATTGGGAATGGTACAATCTGAAGGTTATATACCCCTTATCTAGAGGATGGGCCGGGCAGGTACAGCTTGCGATGTCACTCACCACTGTCTGCTTGCTGACTCAATCAGGCTAAGTGGGTATTAATTTGAATAAAAAAATTCAACTGTAATCAAAATGCTGGTCAGTCACCTTACAAAATATGAATACATTGAGACTACTGCTCTCATGAAAGATAAGTGGATAGGGGGTGGGGGGGAGTAGTTATTTACATAGAGTCATGGCCTAAAGTGTTGGCATTATAACAATTTTTGATTGTCAAATTTATTAAAGAATTTCCAGATGGTTTGAACATGAAGAAATCCTTCTAAATATAAAGCTTGAAAAGAGTGCACAACAGCACAACATGTAAGGCTTAGTGTGTGAGCTTGTAGTACTTCCTTTACTACTGAATTTGGTCCTCCTGATCTTGAGATTTCTTGTCCATGAGTGAGGAAATACACCTAAATGGGTCAATGCATGGAGAGACCTACAGCCATGGCTGAAAGTGTTGGCACCCTTACTGTTCCAGAAAATGAAGTATTTCTCCCAGAAAACTATTGCAATTACAAATGTTTTATTATACACGTTCTCATTTCCCTTGTGTGTATTGGAACACAAAAAAAACTGAAAAAAAGGCAAATTGAACATAATTTCAACACAAAACTCCAAAAATGGGCTGGACAAAATTGTTGGCACTCTTTTTCTCAATATTTGGTTGCACGCCCTTTGTAATAAATAACTGCAACCAATCGCTTCTTATAACCATCAACAAGCTTCTTATACCTCTCAACTGGAATTTTGGACCTCTCTTCTTTTTCAAACTGCTCCAGGTCTCTCATATTTGAAGGCGTCTTCTCCCAACAGCAATTTTAAGATCTCTCCACAGGTGTTCAATGGGATTTAAATCTAGACTCATTGCTGGCCACTTCAGAACTCTCCAGTGCTTTGTTTCCATCAATTTCTGGGTGCTTCTTGAAGTAGGTTTGGGGTCATTGTCTTGCTGGAAGACCCATGACCTAGGACACAAATCCAGCTTTCTGACACTGGGCACTATATTGTGACCCAAAATCCTTTGGTAATCTTCAAATTTCATGATGCCTTGCACACAGTCAAGACGTCCAGTGCCAGAAACAGCAAAAAAAACATCTTTGAACCTTCACCATATCTGACTGTAGGTACTGTGTTTTTTTCTTTGTAAACCTCATTACGTTTTTGGTAAACAGCAGACTGAGGTGTTTTACCAGGCTCTATCTTGGTCTCACCTGTCCACAAAACACTTAACCAAAAGGATTTTGGCTTACTCACATACATGCTTGAAACAAAGATTTACCCAAAATTTTGGAAAGGTACAACTATTTTGTCATGCTCATTTTTGGGGTTTTGTGCGACTTTATGTCCAAATAGCCTTTTTTTCCTCCGTTTTTTGTGTTGTTCCAATACACAATTTCAAGGGTGCCAACACTTTCAGCCATGACTGTGGGTCTCTCCATGCATTGACCCATTTAGGTGTATTTCCTCACTCATGGACAAGAAATCTCAAGATCAGGAGGACCAAATTCAGTAGTAAAGGAAGCACTACAAGCTCACACACTAAGCCTTACATGTTGTGCTGTTGTGCACACTTTTCAAGCTTTATATTTAGAAGGATTTCTTCATGTTCAAACCATCTGGAAAGCCTTTAATAAATTTGACAATCAAATATTGTTACAATATTCCATTAACAGTTGATGGATTAGTTTGGCTTTTAGGCTCCCCACCAATTTAGAGAACAGAGAAATTGTGTGACTTTGGTTCAAAGTGAGTGAACATGCCAGTTTTTTTTTTTTTTTTTGTTTTATAATGCATGAATTTGTTTAAAGGGAATCTGTCAGTAGGCTCTACCGTCCTAAGCTGTCTATATGTGCACGCAGGTCATAGGAGGCTGAATAAAATGATACCTTGACATCTGCAATCCATTAACTTGTTCTACAGAAATCCAGAAATTTTTTATATGCAAGTGAGTGGTTAAGAATTATGGGCCGGACATATATCTCTGAGAATTTGCCTCCAGACTTTATTTTAGATGAAAGGGGGCATTACCAGTGTGAGACATGTAATGACTGACGGTCTGCTCTCCTGATCTACATGTCTCACACTGGTAATGCCCCCTTTCGTTTAAAATAAGCTCTGGAGGCGCACAGGTAAATCATGATAAAAACAGTTTCCCTGGTATTTTAGTTTGAGAAGACCCGATATAGAACAATAACATTCCTTGATAAACCAACTGTTGACTGAAAAGCGAAAATATAAAAATATCTTTGGATATTCGCAAATTCACAAATGGATGTACAAAAGAAACTCCAAATGTAATAGTCATTTCAGGACGCTGTTTCTGCCTCGGTCTCTCTAGCTCTTCCTTCCTCCTGCCCCCTTACCTCTACATAGACTTTTATGAGCAGCACCTGCCAGCTCATCATTCAGTGAGCCTGTAAATTGGCTTCTCTGAAGACAGATTTTTTTAGGAATTAATTAGGAGTAGATTATCAGTCCACAAGAAGAAAGAAGATCTATTAGAAAGTTTTTTATTTTCATTTGCACTTGATTTATATAAGAAAATAAAACTTTTTAATTCAAGTGTCCAGCATTGATGTTCTGAGTACAGACCGCCATGTCCAGACCGGCTGTGGATCTCCTGATCGGAACTGAAAAGCATATCTATGACTATGACTATGAGGCCATTGAGATAGTGTCAGGAGACCTGGAGCCGGTCTAAACATCCCGGTCTAAAATCCTGGTCCATACTCGGGCTGTGAATGTTGGCCATGTGATACCATCCTTAATGCATGATGGATACTGACTCCCACAACTAAAGAACATAAACCTAACAAAAAAGGATTGACATCATGCATTATTAGTTATTCATGTACATATATATTGATTAATATGAAAAATAAAAACTAAAATAATTACTTTTAATCTATGTTGTTAGTAATATTAAAAGTTAAGTGCACAACAGAAAAGGGAGATGCCTTCTAGAAAATGATCAGAATCACACTGCCGGTTATATCTAGAAAATACGGAGGAGAGGCAATACATAAAAAAGGGCCTTAAAACAAATACATTTCTTGGTGTGGTCAGTGGTGCAGTTAGTAAAGTGTGAGAAGCTCTTTGCATTTCATTGAGAGCCAAGCGGAAAAAAAAATCCCATAGTCTAACCTGTCATCTTGACAAGCAGAAGTCTGTTGTTCTA
The DNA here is from genome assembly GCF_046119375.1 of Phyllobates terribilis. Lineage (NCBI taxonomy): Eukaryota > Metazoa > Chordata > Amphibia > Anura > Dendrobatidae > Phyllobates > Phyllobates terribilis. Next base: position 847,917,255 of record NW_027362763.1, read on the forward strand.
GTCTTCGTACCAAGTCTTCCAGTTCGAACAACCTGTCTTTCACGTAGTTCTTGTCAGTCTCCACTTCTTCCCTGGCTTCCTGGTCTTGCTTGGTTGCCCTTTCTTCTATTTGTTGGCCTCTACTCATTGGGTCTCCTATTTGCCTACGCAGTTGCCTCATTTCCTCTTCACTGCTCTTCAGCTGGTGGAGTAACATAGCATTTTTGGCTACGAGATCTTCTACGGTGACCATTCCTGTCTGGGACTCGCACATATTTTTAAGGATGTTATTTCCAGCAAAATCTTGCTGGGCTGCCATAGCTACTTCCTCTGCGCTCATTAATTTCAGCTTGTAATCCAAGTCACCATTGCCAGCTAACCCTGCCACCTGTGTCTCCAGATTTTTCTTTTCGGTACCAGGCAATTGAAGCATTGATTCCAACGTCTGCACATGTTCTCTGCTTTCATGCAACTGAGAAATTAATTCTTTTGCCATGTCCTCAGAAAGCAGGCATTTGTCTGCCCTAGTTTCCAACAAGCTGCTTAGATGGGCTTTTTCTTTTTCAAATCTTTCTGGTTCTTTCATAAGGGTCTGTTGAGTCTTTGTCTGCTCCTGCAGCCGGGCTCTCGGAGAGGTTACCAAGCCCTCTCGTAGCTTTATCAATGTATTCTCCTCTGCCTCATTTAAAGGATGTCCTTCAGCCATGTCTAGAGGAGAATAATCCTGCCTGTAATGAGTATGGGAGCTATGGTTATACCTCTTGTGCCTTTCTACGAGAGGTTTACTTGAAGTGTCGCCATCTGTGTCTCCATGCATCAATGACGGATTTTCCTGAAAATTGTGTACATCACACACGAGTTCCCTTGTATCCGTTCTATCATTTGTAGACAGCAGGGGATGCACCTGCAGGTTTACATCGGCTGCAGTCACCTCGACACAAGGATCACATAGTCCTTTCTCTGCCAACCGTTGCCGTTTTCTCATAAGGACGCAAGAATTTTTAGCTTTTACCAACAAAGTATTTAAACCCTCAATTTCCTGGTTGAGCCCATTAATGTGATCTCTATAGTGGGTTTCTAGTCTTTCCTTCTCAACAGCAAATGATTTACAAATTGCAGCTTGGTCTTCATTGTGTTCTTCCACTAGTCTTAACTGATCTTTTTTCCATTGTGCCATTAGAGTCTTCTCCTTTCCTTCCCACTGGTTTATCTCAGTGATGTGGTCTTGGATTAATGCGTTCTTCTCAGAGTCGTACTTTCTCTGGAACTCCTTTTTCTCGCGGAGGTGCTGTTGCATTAAATACTGGCAATGTTGTGTGTATTTTGCTTCGATCTGTGCCAACTTCTCAAGAACTTCATCTTCAGTCTCTTCCCTATAGATAAATGGACGTTCACCTGAATTAAACAAAATTATGCATTCATTTCATAGAAACCTACCTAAATGTCTGGCACACATCAGAAAAGTAAGATAAGTAAAATAAATCTTCTTTAGCCTAACCAGTTAAGTTATAAACCACCCTGTGGACTGTTATTTATGCAAGGATTAGTATTACCAGGAAAAAAGGGTGCATTTTTGGCATATGATTGGCCAGGATATGGCATAACCCTGCAATGGGAGTTGCATGCAACTGCAAGCATATACAACTTGTTGTGAACATAGCCTTGTGGCTGCAATGCAGCTGGCTTTAAGGCATCCTATCGTAGTCTGATTCAAAATCTACAGACCTGATCCTAGATCTTTATGATACCGTTAGGGTCCATATACATGGACCAACCGACAGCACAATATGACCTCCGATCAGTGAACATTTACAGATTGGCAGTCATTCAAATGCCTGTTTACACCTGCAGACCAGAAAACGTTGTGCACTAAGCGATCTATACTAGATTGCTCAATGCACATAGGCTGGCAGAGCTCGCACTGCAATACAAGACCGTGCACTGCCAAGAAAGATGATTTTTTTGCGCTGCGCAATGCCGCAAACGATCATTTCATCAAATGAACAAGGGTTTTGCTTATCCATCGGCAGCCTGTTTACATAGCAAGACAATTGTGAAACGACCGTTTTTCACAATGCTCGTTCACAATTATCTTGCAGTATTAAATGCATCTTTAGTTCAGGCCATGCAACCCAAGGTTGGGGCCAGGATGTGCAGAAATAGTATGGCTGTTAAAATGAACACGCATTAGAGCTGTCTGAATGAGGCCTTATGCTCGCCATATACACGAGACAGTTATCGGGCCGGCCAACTATCTCTCCAGATTCCGCTGTACACATGCAGAAGAAGGGTAGAGAAAGCCACTGCCAGAGATCTTTGTCGGCGGCTTCTCTCCCCTGAAAATAAAATAATACGGTAATCATCCAACTGCCAGATTCTTATCCCCTTTGACATCCTCTGTCAAGGAAGCGCTGGTAGACCAACAAAAACATCAGATGCTTGCCTTTCATCCAATGTGTACATGGGTTGTTAGTCTGTTTCTTGTACAGACAGTGCAGAGATTTTACAGGATCTGGAACATTTTATTTTTTCATAAACTGTTTTAATAGATAAATAGATCCAGAGATTAGATGCAAAAATAGCAAAGAAAAATGTAGTTGTCCGAAAACTTTCCTGGAACTACCGGTAGTTGAATCGCATAAACAGGGTAAAAGTCTGCAGGTTTTTTTCATCTTCCTGGTGTACGCTATTTTTCTTGGTATTGCATTAGACCACTGAAGCAGTTTTGAGGCAAAATTGTCTGGACAAATAGCAATAGATGAGGCGGCATACCAAAAGGAGCACGGAATATAGAAAAGCATGACATTCAGGCACAGTCAAAGCCTTAGTGTATTACAGTAAGCGTTTAGCAGTGGACAGACCGTCGCATAATATGTGTAGAGACGCATAGAAAATCATTCCTAAACATTGTGCAAAATGTACCCGATGTCTCTGTGTATGAATGCCAGCCTGGTGGTCTCTGGGTGCCTCAGCAACAGCACTGCCAGATCTGCTGGCTGCATGTCACACCATGACTTCACTTCTGGCAGGAGACACAGCGGTACATTTTTTTAAAGGGAATAAATTTAGAGGATTTACAACTATAATATATCACCAGTAATTATTCAGGCTCCTAAATGTTTTTAAATGATGCCTTTATTACAACAGTTACTTCAAAGTGTGTAAAAATAATGTTTAATCCTGCCGCGCAGGTACCTGGACTAGTCCCGGAGTGCCTTCACTTGTCCGTGCTGTGAGTGTGATACCACAGAACTGCAGTGACGAGTGATGATGCTCCAGGACTAGCCTGGAAACCCGTGTGATGGGATTAAACATATTTACATACATTAAAGTAACAGTTAATTGTAATAAATGCATCATTAAAAATATTAGACCCCTCAATAAATGCTCCTAATACAGTATGGTAATAAAGCCCTTTGACAAGCGAGATGGTGTCCAAAATGGCCACTGTCACATATTTCAAGCTTCAACTAGTCACACGAGGATGGGTTGTCTGATGAAAACATGTTTGAGACCGAGTCCTCTGAGCGATGTCAGAGCAAGCTGCTGTCTGGCTTCGGAGCAGCATCGTGAACGAGCATAACTTTTCTCACTCAGCCTGACCGGTTTAGATGGAGAAGGGCTGAACCAGAAGAAAATAAACCTCTCCTCTGCTGACTGAGCAGAATGGATAGATTTTCTCTCCAGCTTCAGTCCTGCTTCGTGTGTTCAGTTGTAAACCCATTCTGCTCAGTCAGCCTGAGAGATTTACAGCAACGCACAGGAACTCATTGAGCAGAATGGGCTTACAACTGAACACAGAGAAAGGCTGAAGCAGGACAGAAAAAAGCCCGTTCTGCTCAGTCAGCCGAGGAGAGGTTTATTTCTCCTGCTTCAGCCTTGAAGTTGTAAACAGGTCAGACTGAGTGAGAAGATTAGTTATGCTCATTTACTTGCTATAACATTGCTCATAGACACCCGTCTTGAGAAGTGTTTCTTTAGACACCACATCCTAATGTGTGCCTAGTATAACGGGTTGCAGACTGAAATATGTGATGGCAGCTATTTTACATCATTTCTCAGAGAAACCCTTTAAGGATAATTGCTAAATCATCAGCTAGGAAAGCATTACAGCCTTTATTACTGACTGACAAAAGACCTACGCAATGGAAATACACACTTTTCTATTAAAATTACTTGTTGTAATCCAACCACCATGACTCTGCTTGTAGTTTGATTGTTGTAACAACCATTAAAGAACCCTAAACTTAAAGGGGTTGTTCACTTTTATTTTAACAGATGTGTTTGAATAAGGACTTTGTGACACTCCGTAAGTATTGCAGGTTCTTCTCCTGCACTCACTCCTGTGACTAGACCTGTCCATCAGCCTTCTACAAATAAAAAGCAGCTCTCTCATGTGCAATTTTTTTTTTAGAGAATATGGATGGACAGATAGGGTTACATGCTCCTCCATCAGCAGCCATTATGAGAACAAGAGCTCTGTGCAGTCTATGACGAAGGCAGTACTAATAAATGCAGGGGAGAGCCTGTAAGACATATGTAATAGAAAGTGTCACAAAATTACTTTCCCAACAGATTTTCAGACTTTGACTGACAGCCGGCTGTGCACTGATGCACTGCAGAGCTCGCTGTCAGTCAAACTGCCAGAGTGTGCTTGCAGCTGCCGCTCACAGCAAGGTGACTGCAGCAGAGCCAGCCGCTCCCGGGAGGAAATAAGTTAATTTTCTCCCTGGAGCCCAGCTTTCAGTACAGCAGCCGGGCACATTTCTAATGCTATTAACCCTATACATGCAAGTTAATAGCGTTCCCTTTAAGACCCCACACACTAACCGTCTAATACATATGGGAGCTCCCGACTCCTACCTGACAGATGTTGGGGGAGAGAAGGATCTGACCTTTTGAATTTCAATAGCCAATCTTTTTGTTCTCCATGAGATAAGTCAATGACCAAGCTGGACTATTCTTGTGTATGGGAAAGTTGGGAGAGATCGCTTTTAACCCAAAGCCATCTAATGTGTATGAGGGTCTTTTTGGTGTCACTAGGGGGACAGTTGTCATCCTTCTGCAGAGGAGCTATTCCACATAAGTTTCCTGCTTTCTGGGGGAAAAAGTAATTACCTTATTGTTTTGACTAGAAGTCGCACTATTAGCACGAAAAAAAAATTGCTAAAAAAAAAAAAAAAGTGCGTTAATCTTAAAGTCCGGGGGCAGCTTCCTATGATTGAGGACACAGCATCCTTCCCAATGATATGTAGAGGCACAATTCGCTTTCCTTTAGCCTGAAACTGATCAGTGCAGGGCAAGAGAGGAAGGTAGCCTGCACATCACTAAAGCTGCAAGAATGCTGCAGGTCCTGACTTATGTGATGAGTGTGTGTATATATGTGAGTGTGTGTGTGTGTGTGCTAGAGCTATGTATGTATGTATGTATGTATGTATGTATGTATGTATGTATGTATGTTAGAGATGTGTATGCATATGTGCGTATATATATGTGTGTGTGTTAGAGCTGTGTATGTATATGCACACGTGGTCAAAATTGTTGGTACCCCTCGTTTAATTAAACAAAAACCCACAATGGTCACAGAAATAACTAACTTAAATTAAGAGTACCATCATTTCTGTCCAGACTTATTTCATGAGTTTACATTTTTTTAAAATTCTGTGGAAGCAGAAAAGCAATGTCTGACTTTCATTTGTTCATTTTCATAGATTTTTAATTTATTATTACTTTTGTCAGATTCAAGTTATTTCTGAGACCATTATGGGTTTTTCTTTCATTAAACGAGGGGTACCAACATTAACATTAAGAATAGATCTACTACCTCTTTATTCTACACTAGTTCATTAAAATTAGTAATATTGACCCCTCCAGGGATGTTTTCCTTAGTATTTTCCTATATTATGTGGTCTAAATCTAGGGTGCATCTTATAGTAAGGTGTATTATAGTCCATATACTGTATTTTTCAGACTATGTGGGAATTGTAAACAATAATAAAAAAATGATCCACATAAACAGGTTATTAACTTGGACTATCACCACTCCAGATATGTCTAATTTAATAAATACTTGCATTTTCAATTAAATAAAGCTGGAGCATCTCTTCTTATGAGCCCATGTTGTCTAGTTACTCTGTAAATCAGCCTAGAAATTCATGAACAAGTTCACAACTTTATTCTGTTGATAAGGGGTATATCCCTGCCCAGTCTGATATCGATACCAGGGGCAGACACATCATTGGTGCAGCCTGTGCAGTCACACAGGGGCCCAAGTGGAAGGTGGAAATTTGCACTATGATGAGCTATTAAACTGCAAAGGGCCCATATGCTGTTCTTGCACAGGGGCCCTTTTCGGTCTGTGTCCGCCAGTGATCGATACGATTGGTTGCAGCTAGTCAGACTGTGTAAGGACACCCCCCAATGGGTAACACCCAGATATCAATTTATTCATAAATTTCTAGGAGAAATATCAGAGGAATGGCACATTGCAGAAAAAAAGGAAAAGATTCTGCAGAATAGTGTGTTCATTGTGATTACAAGTATTTAGTAAAATACACAGGATTGAGGACAGGTCCATTTTAAGACGGGGTAAGCAAAGAATTAAAAGAAACTGAAGCAAATATGTTAGCAAATGTTAAAAGTTTTAATATGGATCTAATATGTAAAAATATGACATCTTCAGCAAAATATGGGGTGTTCTTTGTTAATATAGCTAGACCATAGCTGAATAAAACCTGTGAGAAGTGACCAGCACCAGTGGTAAGGCACAGCAGAATTCTCCTGACAGAGGGCATGGGCTACGTTCTCTGGCAGTGAACCAGCTGTGCATTTTATATAAAAAGTGGTATATATACATCTCAAAACCTCTCGTACATCGAGTGCAGTTTGTGATTATTTATATACAGTCCCGCAATGCACATAAACATATGTAAACGGATACAAAAAGACAAAGAACACACAGAGCCATGCATTAAGGGCAGCGTTCCTGCAAGAAGATAATCATGAGTTATTATTAAGCAGTCCTGCTGCACGCAAGACAGGGAATCAGAAAGCCAAATCAGCAGAAAGAAGGCCAGCAAGTCAGAAGTCATCGGCAATGGCAATCAGACAAGTCCTAAGACTACTCTGGACTAACGCGTCTATTCTAGAATACCATAGAGTAAATATGTGATATCAGACCTCACTGACTGCAGGTCATGCTGGTGGGTCCTCGTTAGATCCTCCTCCAGCTGTTCCTTCTCCTTGGTCAGCCTCTGGGCCAGTGCTGATATTTCTGTGGCATAGTATTCTTCCATGGCAGCTCGCTCCTTTTCAAACTTTTTCTCCAGTTCTTGGACGTGGCCAGATTTGGGGAGTTGTTCTCTGAGGCTGTCTATGACCTCTTGATATTTTGTATTGAGTTCTTCGAGGTCTCCCTTCTGCTCCTCTAGTTCACTCATTTCTACCTTGAAGTTCTGTTCAGTGTCTTTTCTTTCTTTTTCAAAGTTAGTTTTCGTTAGTTCCAGTTCCCGCTCATAATAATTTACCTGAAAGATCATAATTATGTTTAACACAACTAGTGACAGCATAAAACTATATTCAAGACTTTTTTTTTTCTCCACACGGCATGCATATCACCATGGAAGTTCTGGAGCTTCAACATAACCTGTCATCAGAATTTTATATTCCAAAATAACAGGCATGCATGAAAGGTGCTGTACTGCTGATTAAATCATTATGTTGCTTGCAGAAATCTATTTTGCTATTTTAGAGAAATCCATTGTTGAAGTTGTATGCTAATGATCTGCAAGTACAGTGGGTGATACACTGGCGGACTCAGACAGAAAAGGGCCCCTGTGCAAGAACAATATATGGGCCCTTTGCAGCGCAAGAGCTCCTAAAATGCAAAACTGCACCTGCTTTGGAGGTAGAAATGGGCTTCCTTACCTCTTGGGCCCCTTTGCAGCTACGCAGGTTGCACCAATGATATGTCCACCCCTGGGGTGATATCCAAGCCCACTGCAGTCGCAGATCATTAGCATACAACTTTCACGATGGATTTCTCTAAAATAGCAAAACAGATTTCCACAAGCAAGGTAATGATTTAACCATCATTAAAGCACCTTTACATACATTCCCTTAGTTTGGGGTACAGCATCATGAGGACATGTTCTCTTTAAAAGGCTATGGACACCGACATGGAAAAAATGATTTTTTTAGTTAAAAAAAAAAAAAAAAAAAAAAAAAAAAATCTGTCTGCAATCTTAATGCTTTCATTTTCAGATCTCCTGATATGCAGTTTGCAGACTGATTTTTTAAGATTCAGATTTTTATGTTATGGGACCTGTCTGTCTCTCAGTAATATAGGCTGGATGGGAAGTGTGCATGTGTTCATAAGTGGTGCTATCTGCATTCGCTCTCATGCATCAGCACAGCTCAAAAACTGAACTTATTTCCTCCTTGACTTTAGTCTGTTTTCGGTGCCCTCCATAAACCTTTAAAATCCTTTCTCCTCTCTCCAATGCAGATCTGTGTACAACCCTACACTCCCTCCTGCTATCTCTAATACTGAGAGAGGGGAGTTGTTGGGTTAAATATACATTTCTACAGGGTTTCAGCAGCAATATGATTGAGAAAATGTAGCTTAAATCTGGCACACACAACTCCCAAAAGTGCTGATAGGGCACTCGCTAAAACTGAAGTGCTCTTAACACTCAGAATTAACCACTTCAGTGTTTTTAAGTGACAAGTGTTGCTTCTAACCAGGAGCCCGCTACAGAGGTCACGTAAGAGCACAGTGGAGGGGTTATTGGCTGTGGGAGATTTTAAAGTCAACCCGACAGCTGATCCACGCTGCCTGAAAATCAGGCAGCAAGTATCAGACAATGGCTACATGATTTCAGCCAGAAATGTTTTCGGAGAATAACAGTTTAAAAGACACTGGGGACCAAGACACACAGGAGACTAGTTGGCGAGGCAGGTCCCTCGCCGCTTCTCCCAGCCCACTGCTCTGGAGTGAAAGCTCTCTCCTTGAATGCGTTTATAGAAAGATCTGTCAGTCACTGTCAGCGGTCAAAGAGAAGCCGCAAGGGACCAGCCTTTTTTGACTAGCCTCCCATGCAGCTTCGTCCCTGGTGGCTTTTAAAACTATGTATGTTTTTCTCTGAAACACTGTAGCGTACTTACCTGTTTGGAATCGTGCAGATTGGCAGCATGCATCAAGTTCCCTTTAATGAGGCTGTCCACTACACTGTATAATTCGCTCATCGATCTACACCTTTTAAATAAGTATTTTTGTAAATACCCTATGTTGCTATATGTGCCTATGAGCGGCGCTATCGCTGCTCGCTCAGTCCATATCACATGACCCCGGAAGCAGCCGCAGCTGACATCCGCTGATGTCACATCAACTTCCGGACTCCCTTGCATCACCAATGCGTGACCCGGTCACATTATTTAAAAGGTGCGCCTTGCCACAAATCTTACTGCAGCACCGGCTGAATTTGACAAGTGTGAGTCGCCATGCCCTGACCCAGATAACTCTACTTTGTCAGAGCTAGGGCGAAAATAGTGTGGTCACGCCTAAAGTCGCTTTTGTGCAACCTCACATTTGCACAAAAAAAAAAAAAAGCAACTTTTCAAAAGCTTTTTGTGCCAGAAATCTCCTTGGATAAATCGCCGCCATGAACTTTTATAAATAGAAAACTATTCTGTCTGTAGCAAAAATTAGGAAAATTAAAAAAAAAAAAAAAACCACACAAAAACAATTAAAAAAAAGCTATACATCCATTTGTCAGAATATTGGATTGCTTCTAGTGCTTAAGTTTTTTTTTTTTTCAAGTGTGTATGTATAGGTGACTGCATTTTTTTTTTTTTCACTCACCTTGGTTTCGAGTTGTATTTTGAGGTCCTGGATTTCTTGCTGCAGTTCCTTCACTTGATGCTTTGTCAGCTCAACTTCCATGTTCATAGTGGAAGACACAAGACCTAAAACTGAAATATACGAAGATGTACAAAGAGCACAGAGCAATAATTTCAGTTAAATCATGGTATCAATACAACTCATAGACATTGCCCATTTTGGGAGCTTCAATTTTTATAGTAGATTTGACGATGCAGAAACAATAAAGTAAAAGCTCATTTACTGATGATAAATATTTTACAGCTTCACTAAAATCAATAATCTCCCCCGGAGAAGAAAGATCTAGTTGGTAAAAGGAATAAGGGAAGTAAAGGAGAAAAATGTCATTTAGACATCCATGGGCCACTTGTCATGTCATGTTAGTAACACTGTGTCTGTGCATCTAGCTGAACATACACTGCTCAAAAACATAAAGGGAACACTTAAATAACACATCCTAGATCTGAATGAATGAAATATTCTCATTGAATACTTTGTTCTGTACAAAGTTGAATGTGCTGTCAACAAAATCACACAAAAATCATCAATGGAAATCAAATTTATTAACCAATGGAGGCCTGGATTTGGAGTCACCCCCAAAATTAAAGTGGAAAAACACACTACAGGCTGATCCAACTTTGATGTAATGTCCTTAAAACAAGTCAAAATGAGGCTCAGTATTGTGTGTGGCCTCCACATGCCTGTATGACCTCCCTACAACACCTGGGCATGCTCCTGATGAGGTTGCGGATGGTCTCCTGTGGGATCTCCTCCCAGACCTGGACTAAAGGGTCAGCCAACTCCTGGACAGTCTGTGGTGCAATGTGACGTTGGTGGATGGAGCGAGACATGATGTCCCAGATGTGCTCAATCGGATTCAGGTCTGGGGAACTGGCGGGCCAGTCCATAGCTTCAATGCCTTCATCTTGCAGAAACTGCTGACACACTCCAGCCACATGAGGTCTGGCATTATTCTGCATTAGGAGGAACCCAGGGCCAACCGCACCAGCATATGGTCTTACAAGGGGTCTGAGGATCTCATCTCAGTACCTAATGGCAGTCAGGCTACCTCTGGCAAGCACATGGAGGGCTGTGCGGCCCTCCAAAGAAATGCCACCCCACACCATTACTGACCCGCTGCCAAACCGGTCATGCTGAAGGATGTTGCAGGCAGCAGATCGCTCTCCACGGCGTCTCCAGACTCTGTCACATGTGCTCAGTGTGAACCTGCTTTCATCTGTGAAGAGCACAGGGTACCAGTGGCGACTTTGCCAATCCTGGTGTTCTGTGGCAAATGCCAAGCGTCCTGCACGGTGTTGGGCTGTGAGCACAACCCCCATCTGTGGACGTCGAGCCTTCATACCACCCTCATGGAGTCGGTTTCTAACAGTTTGTGCAGACACATGCACATTTGTGGCCTGCTGGAGGTGCTCTTGTTTCTCCTTGCACAAAGGCAGAGGTAGCGGTCCTGCTGCTGGGTTGTTGCCCTCCTACGGCCCCCTCCACATCTCCTGGTGTACTGGCCTGTCTCCTGGTAGCGCCTCCAGCCTCTGGACACTACGTTGACAGACACAGCAAACCTTCTTGCCACAGCTCGCATTGATGTGCCATCCTGGATGAGCTGCACTACCTGAGCAACTTCTGTGGGTTGTAGAGTCCGTCTCATGCTACCACGAGTGTGAAAGCACAACCAACATTCAAAAGTGACCAAAACATCAGCCAGAAAGCATTGCTACTGAGATGTGGTCTGTGGTCCCCACCTGAAGAAACACTCCTTTATTGAGGGTGTCTTGATAAGTGCCAATAATTTCCATCTATTGTCTATTCCATTTGCACAACAGCATGTGAAATTGATTGTCAATCAGTGTTGCTTCCTAAGTGGACAGTTTGATTTCACAGAAGTTTGATTTACTTGGAGTTATATTCTGTTGTTTAAGTGTTCCCTTTATTTTTTTGAGCATTGTATATAAGCTCCTGGCGTATACTGCAATGTTCTTTATGGACTCCATCTGGCTGATATGTGTTAGCATGCAGATTGTGCTTCATTATAGAAAGGGACACCTCCCAAAATAACAGAGCATTTAGTCTTCAGGATCTGTGCACTTAAACTCACAATACGAAATAGGTGTAGAGCAGAATACACAGGGGGGGTCATAGGACAAGAAACATTGGGCTTTAAGAACCCAAAAACAAAAGATTAAAGGGAACCTGTCATCAGATACATCCTGCCCGCACTACAGGCAGGATTCATCAGAGCCTGGCTGTGGGTTTCCAACCAGGTATGTTCTACTTTGAAACGCACCGGCACGTCAAAGAAGGGAGTTTGAAAGGTCAGTCGGGGATGATAAGACATAACTAGCCCCCTGTGGCCAGTTTCTCCCCACCCTACTCCAGTTGATTAACTGATCTCTCTTCTATGTGTGACCAAATTTTTAAAGCATGATTTTCTCTCAAATGCTGCAGCATTTCAAAGTAAAATACACCTGGCTGCAATTGCACAGCCAGGCTCCGATTCTTGCTGCCCCTGATTCAAGCAGCATGAATTTAGTGACAGGTTCCCCTTAAGAGCCAGGATGTCTGTGAACTGTCTTCATGCTCTTAAAGGGGTGGTCCGAAGGCTCCTAACTTCTTAACTATTTCGTGCCATAATCTAAGTTATTTTCTAATCTACAGTACTTGCTTTAAAAATTCCATATCGTTCCCTAATTACATTATCTAACTGCTTTTCTATTTTTTTTCCTATTTCCTGTCTGATGACAATTCGTTTGAGTAGCCCAGTGCATGCTGGGATACTCAAACAAAAGCATCATCAGGGGGACAGAGGCTGCGGTCATTGACAGACTCTGCCCCCTCCTTGAAATGAAGAGTCATCAGTGACACTAGTTTCAGGGTCTTGTCCTTGCTCTGTCCCTGCGGTGTCTCCCCTGTGTGCAGTCTCCCCCAGTGCCCTGTGTGATGAACGCAGCGTTCGCTCGGTTGTCGTTTTAGATGAACAGTAATAATGCGGCAGCAGAGCGGTGTCACTATACCCAGCAGAGACCACTGATGTCACTTGGAGGGGTGGCGCTAGTCTCCTGCATGGCTGGGTATAGTGACACCGCTCTGCTGCCAGATTATTACTGTTCATCTAAGTCGACAACAGAGCGGACGCTGCGCTCATCGCACAGGACGCTGGGGATGGGGGGGGCCGCCATGCAAGGAAGACATCACGCAAGGGAGACACTCAGGGACAAAGCAAGGACAAGACCTTGAATTGAGCATCGCTGATGATGCTTTGTTTCAAAGAGGGGGCAGAGGCTGTGACAAAGACTGCAGCCTGGGATACTGTGACACCAAAATGAATCGTCAGACAGGAAATAGGAAAAAAAAACACAAAAGCAGTTAGATAGTGTAGTTAGGGAACAGTAGGGAATTTTGAAAGCAAGTATAGTAGAAAATAGCTGAGATTATTGGGTTAGATAGCTAGATAGGGAGTTAGAAGAAAAATGCTTTGCCTTTGGACCACCCCTTTAATAAAATATGTGGTATCTCTTCTCCAGTCCTGATAATATAGGAAAGGCACCAGGAACCCAGCTCTTGCAATGGGTGGAGATCTGATCACTGGGACGTCCAACACCAATGGCATATTCTACAGAAAAGTTTGACTGCTCAGTGAGGAAAACTGTGGATGGTACTTACCACAGGAACCTGCCGCTGAGGCACTTCTTCTAGGCTTCAAAGATATCCCCTTCTTAGCAGCGGATTCTGTTGGTTAGAATCTTATTAATGAACTGCAGGCAATAAGCACTACTTGGTAATGGAGGTTATATTTTACAAATAAAGCACAGACTTACTATGGCCATCCTCAATCTTATCCTTCCCCTTGTGGTGCAATAGTCTGTTGTCCTTCATCTTGGCCAATAAACGAGAATACTTGCCCTCACTGAGCTGGGATCGGAGCGCTTCCAACTGAATCTGAAGTTCATCATTCCGGTCACGTAATTCCTACAGGGGAAAAAATGTCCATTATGAAAACTAAAACTTCATCACGTCAAGAAAAGGATGATCATTAACTAAAAATAGCTAAATCACGAGTGACAATAACAGGAATATCTGGCAAGCACCAGAGAAAGAAGGCTCACTAAGATGGAAGAGCATTGAGCTCCACTTCAACTTGAGGTGTGCCTCCCGTGAGATCGCCATGTCTCATATCAGTGTAAAGGCCCCCATACACAGACTATTGACTGGTTTGTCCGACAGTCTAATGTGTATGGGAGGCAACCGGACTGTCCTCTGGTAGAGAATGTTAGGGACAGAAGGACCTGGCATGTCAGACTTCAGACTGCTGATTCTTTTGTTCTGGAGATAAGCCACCACCAAAAATGTCTGACAGCGGTTCTCTCATGGAGAACGCAGGAGCGCTCAACAGAGCGAGTGCTCCTGTGCTTGGGATAGTTGGTGGAGATAGCTGTTGGCCAAAAGATCAGCCTAATTATCATTCGGCAGACAGCCATCTAAAGTGTATAGGGTTTAAGTGTGACAGCTGATATCTTGCTAAGGAAACTGGAGAAATTTGGAAACTTGTACAAACCCCAAATTATGATTAATATAAGCTTTCATGGAGAAGTTTATTCCATTATATGACATTAGAAACTCCCGACGTCACATTTAAACTTCTTGAGGTGGTGGGGTGGGGTTGTACCAGCAAATTTGTGAGCTCAAGAGCTTTTTACTACTTGTTTAGTTATTAAAAATAATTAGTATTTGGTGTCTTTTTTCCTAACATATGGGTCCCAGTTAAAGAAGTTATCCATGCTTAAGGTCTGTTTACATGGACAGACTAGCGGCACGATACGACCACCGATCAGTAAAGTTAACGACTGGCGGTTATGTAAAAGCCTGTTTACACCAGCAGACCAACGTAAACAATCCTCATAGGCTGCCGTAGTTCAATAATTTTTTGTGCTGCACAAAGATCTTTTTACCCGATGAATGAGTGTTTTACTCATTCATTGTGTGATCAGAAGCCTGTTTATGGCAGGTTAATTGTGAAACAAGCGTTTGTTTGTTTTTTAACAAAGCTCATTCAGGATGATCTTGCAGTGTATCTGCCCCCTTAGTATAGGACTTCAACAACTGACTAATGTAAATTAACCTCAGTGAACATGCTGCTTAACACAATACAAACGTTGATCAGCAGGGATCTCTGGGGCCAGATCCACATAAAAGAATCATCAATGGCTAGAGGCCAGCAAGGATTTCTGGAAAACTGTAACTAAAAGCTTCATTTACACTGAAAGCTAATTGTGAAGGAGAGTTCTTAACAACACTCGGTTCACAATTATCTTCCAGTGTAAACAGGCTGCGAATCATTGAGGGAAAATATCTATTGTGCAGATCAAAAGATCATCGATGTATCGTCCCTGCATACACAAGAGTCGCACTGCCAAGAACAGTGGCAGATTATGTGTCTATTACAGATCGTTTATTTTGGTCTGGCTGTGTAAACAGGCTATTAAAAGAAGGTTTATTGATCGGCGATCAAATTGTGCCACTGGTCCGTCCATGACCCTTAGTTACAAATACATGTGATGCACATAAATTAGCATGGAGCTTCCTTGGCCTGAAACATTCTACAAAGTATGAAAATGTAGATCAGCACTGATAAGGGAAGGCGTACATTATTTCATCACTTCACAAGGTGCAGAAGAAATGTTTTACTGTAAAATCGGCATGCAGAAGCACTAAATATTAGCAATCATCACACAGACTTAAAATGGGATTATACACAGATTTCTGACCAATCTGACCACAGATTTCTGATCACATTTTTGAGAGCATAAGAAAAAAGAAGAAAAAAAAATCAGTTTGTTGTGCTGGTATACAACAAAGAAAATTAATTATTGGGCTAACAAACCCCATCTTGATCACTAAGTAAAGATGAAAGTAAACCTCCCCGGATTGACTTCCTACATTATTGATTAAAGCTCATTATAGAAAGATTATCCGTGTAAAGACTCTTAGATTGGTCTCAGGGGTCAACAATTGGTCAGATATCTGTATAAGTAACAAAGCACCCTTAGGCTCACCTTTACCCTCTAGGTTACACAGCAGAAATATAGCAGTCAGATATTTTTAATAAGAAAAAAATATGAAAAATATAAGTTGATATACTTACATTTGCTATGGATTAGTAAGCGTTCGTACTAAAAGTAGAAATTAGCTACCTCCTGGTAATCAGTTTATAGCTTCTACTGTCCACATCTTTCCTCAATCAGTTACTTTTCGCATTTGCCACTGGTGTATTTGTGGTGGCCATGAGAAATATTCACAGGGTGCCATCATTTTTAATATCTTAACACTTGGCAGATTCTGGAAATGCAGCAGTTATCACGCTCCGTACTCTCAGCCAGTACAAAGACAAATGCAAGACATAGGAGCTCGATTTAAAGGGAACATGTCAGGTGATTGATGTCGCTCAAACTGCAGGCAGCATGCATCACATCCTGGCTGAACGATTGCAACCAGGTATATTTTTCCATGATTTGCCGGTTCAGAGACAATATAATTTGAAGAGGTTCTTCCCAGCACCGTTGTAGGGATTGAAAGGTCTTTTCCTTTGTGTATGCAAGGAAGTGACCTGTCAATCATTTGCAGAAGCACTGGGAAGAGCTGGTGGGGGCGGCGCTGATCTAGAATCATCTCTGGCTGGATCTTCAAAGTCTACCTACTCTGAAATGCCTTAGTGTTTCAAAGAGTGGCTGTGATTCATGCTGCCTGTGTTTTGGACAGCATGAATCCCACATAGATTCCCTTTAAAATTTAATAGGAATGTCATAAGGAACGAAGAACGACTACTCCTTGTCTCAGCGATCTTAAAGACGCACTCTAATAAGAATGGGGCCAAATTGTGCAGGTGGTATATGACTGATGCTTTGCCCACCACAAGGACTATTTACAGCGCGATCAAAACTGTGCGGCCATTGGTCCGCCTCTGGTGGGTGTAGCTTTGGCTTGCCATTACGCATGAGCCCACAATAGGTCATTGCCCCAAGTAAAAGGACAAGTAGAGCATGGGAACGCATGGCCCCAGGCAAAGATGGCAATTGTGCAAAATCTCGGTCACATAAAGCAGATCACTGAATCAAGAGTGACCCATCTGTCAGAAACATAAGAACAGGTGTGGAAGATCGTGAGGAAGGGCAGGAGAGCAGCAAGTACAACGTCCCACCCTGAAGCACTTACAGCTCATCTCTATACAATTTCAATGCTGGATTTCACAGAAACTACTACACGGATTTCTGGAATCAAGGTATGGATCTAATCAGCATGAAATCCCCTGTACTTACTAGTCACTTACATGTCATTAGGTTGAGGTGTAAAATCCTCATTACAGATTCCCTTTAAATAAACTATACTATGTAAGCCAAGAGAAGAAATAAATCCCCCGTACTCACCCGGCACTGTATTTCATATTGCCTGATGATCTCTGCAAATTTCTCCTCCTGAGTGAATAACTCCGCGCTATGCGGATCGGCAAGTTTCTGTTACACAAGCACATTTATACATAATGTCATTACACAGCGGATGTCTCTCATTTACATTATGTAGCATCAAAACAGAATTATGAAGAACAGATTGGAGGACGGTGTCCGCAGAGGAGAGCAGGCCCAATAAGCAATGCAAAACAAAACACCCTACAGTTGTTGCAGCACAAATTAAGCTGAAAATGGCACAAGCCTGTGTGTCATATCTATACGGCATCTGGCTGCCATTTTATTGTATTTTCCTCATGATAAGTGTAGGGTTAAGTCACACGCTGCCGATTTTATTGGAGAAAGTCACAAATAATTCAGATGAATGGCACCAGTTTTCACACTTTAACAAAATTTGCAACATATGTACACACCCTTAAATTGTGGTTGTGTTTTGCCATCATTGTCATGCATACTATGACCGGCTCCCCCCCCCCCCGTTTACTGTACAAGGTTTTTTAAGAAAAGTGGACCCCTTGCATATGGTTATTATTTATCCTACCATCAAATAGCTTTGCTGCCTCTATGACAGACACAACATATACAGGGATATTGCTACAATAAATGCAGGTTACCTTTTCCTTCAGTAGATTGTCTATGCTGGTTTGCAGTTTTAACACCTGATGTTCTGATTCTGAGAGTTTTCCAACAACCTCGACCATTTCCTTTTGTAATCTGTTGTTCTCCTGTCATACAATGGTAAAGAGGATGTAGAGAGAATGAACTATGAAGCCCAATAAACATTATTCAATGAGTTCACCACGAGCTTACCAATATACACAATATCTGCACTATTTTAACCATTTACTGTGTTGGATCCCAAAGGATAACCATTACCAATTGTCTTTGGATTCAAGTTATTATTTCACACAGGAGACGTCCTGGCAACAAGGATATCTAAGGGTTTTGCCAATTTGTCCTTTTCAGAATGCAATGACTGATAATAAAGATCAACAGCTGAATTTAGCTATACAACAAAAGGATAATGAGAGCCTATTACTTGCTAAAAAAATTGAGCAAATTATCCTTTAAAAATCGTTCAGATTCCCCGATTCCGCTGCTCTTTTCTGTTTTGCGCTGCATCACTCTCTCTATGGCAGAGATATTCACGTTTATTTTGGAGTGCAATATGTGAAATCTCTGTTTGCAGCACAACATGGAAGCTTGATCAGTCTTCATTGGGGGATTGCCCTTTTACATCTCCCTTACAGACGCAGCCAACCACAGCTCAACAGTGTGTGAGACTGCTGGACTTCTAGATCAGCAGCTAAAACACCCGGTTGGACTGCATGGCGAGATTTCACTTAGGGTATGTGCACACGATCAGTAATTGCGCGGATTGCACGCAGCGCACTTGCACTGCGTTCAAGCCGCATGCCAACTATGCATCTCGGTGCTCCTGCAGATCACCAGTGGACACGGACACGCGGCGTGTCTTTACAGACCGCAGCAGGTCTGTGATCCAAAAGCAATAAATATGTATTTCTCTGCAATTGCAGAGCAAAACTGGAAACAGGCAGAATCAGGGAAGCTCAGGGATTTCTATAAGGTATTAAACACAATTTTTTTTGAGCAAGTGGCAGGTCCTCTTTATGGTGTAGTGGAAAAAAATGCAAAATCCACTCATTAAAGGGAATCTGTCACAGAATTTGACTTATCTAAATGATTAATATGGGCATACAGGTTATAGACTGCTGAAAAAAAGTCCTACCTGTCTGTCTCATATCAGATGCCTTGATGTGAATAAATTATCTTTTATCACTTTATGTAAATAACCTCTTCCAGGCTCTGGGGCGGACGCTGCCCGGAAGATAACTCTGCCTCCAGAGATTATTATACATGAAGGGGAGTTACCAGTGAGACAAATGAAATGGGTCTTCTTGCAAACACATTTTTTGCCGCACTCTGAGCTCTGCTGTATTGTAACAATATTACACCCTGTCTGCCTGTGAGCTGGAAGCTGAGAGGAACCTGCAGATGTGTGAGGTATAATCACACACAGCTCTGCTGTGAGATCAGGAGAGCAGAGAGCAGCCATCATACATCACACTGCTAACACTGATAACACTGGTGACCATCATACATCACACTGCTAACACTGATAACACTGGTGACCATCATACATCACACTGGTAACACGGATAACCATCATACATCACACTGGTAACCATCATACATCACACTGGTAACACTGATAACCATCATACATCACACTGGTGACCATCATACATCACACTGGTAACACGGATAACCATCATACATCACACTGGTAACACGGATAACCATCATACATCACACTGGTAACACGGATAACCATCATACATCACACTGGTAACACGGATAACCATCATACATCACACTGGTGACCATCATACATCACACTGGTAACACGGATAACCATCATACATCACACTGGTGACCATCATACATCACACTGGTAACACGGATAACCATCATACATCACACTGGTAACACTGATAACCATCACACTGGTAATTCCCACTTCAAGTAAAACAAGCTCCTCCCCATAGCCTGGAAGAGGTCATTTATATAAACCTGTATGCCCATATTAATAGTTGAGATAGATCAAAATGTGGTGACAGATTCCCTTTAATGTATATACAAATTGTCTCTTTAGAGAAAAAGAGGACTTGAATTCTAGCGCCACCAATTGGAAGCAGCAATCCTACAAGTCAATATCGACCCTTTAACGAGCCTTGCAATATGACTTAGGATAAAAGTCAAACCAGAATCCCAATTTGCAGACACAGTGTTTTGGGGTACTGCCCCTCATCAGTGCAAAGTGGAGTTCTTATTTGACTAGGTGAGAGGCTAAGACTGGGATCTAAGGGATAAGGTTTCTCTTTATGGAGAGTAACAAGGAGTAGTAATACACTAAGAGGTAGTGAGAGGAGCTTCTGCTCTGCTAGTGAAAAGCAGATAAGAACACCACTTTTAATAATACAGAATATAGTAACTAATGAAATCACGCCACGAGGTACAATATTCCTGACCTTGATTGACAAGTTAAGCTTTTCTCTGAGATAGGCTTCTTCCACCTGGAAATTAGCAAGATCTGTCTCCAGCTCTTTCTTCTGTTGTTCAGACTGTTGCAGAAAATTATCTTTCTCTGTTTCCAGCTCGGATCGAATTATAGAAAGGCGCTGTTTGTACTCCTGCTCCAAATCCCTGGAAAATGTTGATCATAAAAGTTATTTGTATAATAATATAACACACCATGGGTGTCCACAGAAATCATAGGGCCCCATATCAAAGCCCAATCCAAGAAATGTACCATGCCTTTATTAAAGTTAAAGTTGTCCCACTTACAACATTTATCATCTACCTACAAAGACAACTGCTGGGCCCCTCACTGATATGGAGATCGGGGGTCCCAAAGTCCTGTATGATTGCTGTGGTAGTGAGGATGTGTGATAGCTGTGCAAGTTACTTCTATGGGACTTCTATAATGGCTATAAACTTTAGGACCCCCCCATCTCACAAAGCTATCATGCATTTATCACCTATATTCTGGAAAGCTGATAATGCTACTTAGTGGGCAACCTCTTTAATGTCCACCATTTCGTTTTTATGTCCAAAAGTCTTTGCTGATAAATTTCACAATATATCGGTATAGGGAGCTCGGTGTATCCCACTTGACAAGTTACACATTTTTAGCTGCACACAGCCACCACTAGGGGGAGTGAAGTGCAAACAATCATACAGCTAGTACAGCAGTCACAGGGAGCTGTATTAATATGGATGCACTGCGCTCCATCTACGGAAGTCTGCAGGCATCTGTCATGACGGTGTTGTGGCAAGCAGGTTAAGCAATTACCACCAGATGCCCCATAACCGGCGCAAGAACTCTGTAGTGAGTAAATCTAAATTTGAAAGAGAATCCATCACCATTTTTTTTCTGTGTAACCAGACAGCAGCATGATGTAGGGACAGAGACTCTGATTGCAGCGATGTTTCACTTACTGGTCTGCTTGGTATAATTCTTACTCAAATCACAGTTTTCTCTGCTGTAGATCGATCAGTTCTGTATAAAATCGCCAATACCACTGATTAGCAGCTTTCTGTGTACATTGTGCATAGGCAGAAAGCTGCTAATCAGTGCTGGAGGCAGCAGGAGGACTACATGGCACGAGACAACTAGCCCTTCAAGAACAATCTCCCGCTGATAAAACACTGATTTTATTGAAATAGCAAACGGCAGCCCAGTAAGTGACACACTGCTGGAATGAAGCTCTCTGCCTACATCACATCATACTACTCTCGGATTACATAACAAAAACTGCTGACAGATTCCCTTTAAGGTGAAAAAGAAAGCAATTAGAATGGCTACTTAGGAAGATAAAGGACTTAAGGTAGAGCGTTTAAGGTAGAGGAGTCAGGGAGCACAGTGTGATTCAATTACAAGTAACTCACTTGATCTTGCTCTCATTGAGACTTTCCATCGCAGAGTTATGGTCGTCCACTTCATCAGCCAGCTGTAGATTTCTCTTCTCTGCTCTATCAAAATCCTGTTTAACTTTGTCTCTCTCTTTAGTGATCTGATCAATTTGGTTACTACATAAAAAAAATAAAATAATAATGTTCATTAAAGGGTTACCTTAATAGACTAATGGGCACATGAGAAGTCGGAGAACAATTTTGGACACAGGACAGGACTTACTGCTGGTGATGTAATTCATGCTTGTAAGACGCTAACGCAGCAAGATAGATTCTGTTTTTCGTTGCAATTAACTCATTGTCTAAAGCAGATGTGAGATCCAAGAGGTTCACATGTTCTTCTACATTAAAATCCAGGCTCTAAAAGGAGACGATGGCATATTATTTACAAAGTAAAGATTTCGAAAACATTTTTATTTTATTTTTTTTATAATACATCTATAAAAATATTCCATTTTTATTTGAAAATCCTTATATGTAAGAAAAATATAAAAGAGATAGAGATCCACTGTACAAGAGAAGAGTACTAATACATCACTCAGTGTGAATTACCATATATTTATAAGGATGGCATAAAAGAATCAATCAGAAATTGCCTCTTAATATAAAATGATACAAAAGCGGTAAAATCTATTGTAGAATTATCCTTACCATTAATATGTCTTTGCTGTCTTGAATCCCTTCCTCCTCCCATATGATCATGATCTGCTCTGGGTTTCCAAAGCCAGTCCCATCATCAATGCTGGAGAAGAGATGAAGGCCTCCGTATCCAGACAGCAGAGACTGTGAGGCGGTGTTATGGCTTTGCTCCTCGATCTGCCAAGCGTAAATGGACAGGCATGAATAAGTGTCTGCACGGTGTACAATAAAGCCCCGTAGCATCAATTACAAGACAACTGCTTCTTAAACATCGGGGAGAAGACATGAATATACTAATATATTACACCACCCACCTGGTAAAGTGCATGTCTTTTCCTTAATGGGGTGGAGGCAGCGGGCAGAGGCGCATGGCTGAACAATCCCTCCTGAAATTCCTGGAAGCTTACTCTGCCATCTCCATCTCTGTCCAACTTATTGAATAAGTCTTCAAGTTCCTAACAGAAAAAGCACATACATCCGCATTAAACTTAAGTGGCCTAAAAGACAGGCAGAATATTTAAAGGAATTTTCCAAGTTATTACAAAATCGGTCCCCAGCCACCAATGCACAAAAATGAAGAAAAAAAATTTGTATACCGTATTTTTCGGACTATAAGACGCACTTTTTTCGTCCAAAATTTTGGAGGAAAGTGGGGGGTGTGTCTTATAGTCCGAATACTATCTCCCTGTATATACTGTGGCTCTGCGTGGTAGGAGGTCTGGGGGAGCAGCAGCGGGGAATCAGCGGGGCCTCCCTTGGGCGTGGGGAGCAGGGAATATTCATTTTCCTTAATAGGCGGCACACTGTACCGCGTCTGTGTGCCCGCTATTAAAGCTCATGAATATTCCCTACAACCCACTCCCATGGGTTGTAGGGAATATGCATGGTCTTTAATAGCAGGCACACAGACCACAGAGCGGCAGTAGGAGCCGCGCTGCGGTACAGTGTGCGCGCTCTCACACAGCGAGTGTCAGCAGCAGAGCGGGACAGCGCTGGAGGAGAGAGGAGGAGAGTATGATTGTTTTTTTGTTTTTTTTTGTGGGCAGCAGGATGGGGGTTCAAGGGGTGCCAGGCATACCAGGATGGGTGCCATGCATACCAGGATGGGTGCTCAAGGGGTGCCATGCATACCAGTATGGGTGATCAAGGGGTGCCATACATACCAGGATGGGTGCTCAAGGGGTGCCATTCATACCAGGATGGGTGCTCAAGGGGTGCCATGCATATCATGATGGGGGATCAAGGGGTGCCATACATACCAGGATGGGTGATCAAGGGGTGCCATACATACCAGGATGGGAATCAAGGGGTGCCATGCATACCAGGATGGGAGCTCAAGGGGTGCCATGCATACCAGGATGGGGGAATCAAGGGGTGCCATGCATACCAGGATGGGGGAATCAAGGGGTGCCATACATACCAGGATGGGGGAATCAAGGGGTGCCATACATACCAGGATGGGACCTCAAGGGGTGCCATGCATACCAGGATGGGGGAATCAAGGGGTGCCATACATACCAGGATGGGGGATCAATGGGTGCCATGCATATCATGATGGGGGATCAAGGGGTGCCATACATACCAGGATGGGTGATCAAGGGGTGCCATACATACCAGGATGGGGATCAGGGGAGTTCCATGCACACCAGGATGGGAATCAAGGGGTGCCATGCATACCAGGATGGGAGCTCAAGGGGTGCCATGCATACCAGGATGGGAGCTCAAGGGGTGCCATGCATACCAGGATGGGGGAATCAAGGGGTGCCATACATACCAGGATGTGTGATCAAGGGGTGCCATGCATACCTGGATGGGGGATCAAGGAGTGCCATACATAGCAGGATGGGTGATCAAGGGGTGCCATGCATATCATGATGGGGGATCAAGGGGTGCCATACATACCAGGATGGGTGATCAAGGGGTGCAATACATACCAGGATGGGGATCAGGGGGGTGCCATGCATACCAGGATGGGAATCAAGGGGTGCCATGCATACCAGGATGGGGGAATCAAGGGGTGCCATGCATACCAGGATGTGTGATCAAGGGGTGCCATGCATACCAGGATGGGAGCTCAAGGGGTGCCATGCATACCAGGATGGGGGAATCAAGGGGTGCCATACATACCAGGATGTGTGATCAAGGGGTGCCATGCATACCTGGATGGGGGATCAAGGAGTGCCATGCATACCAGGATGGGTGATCAAGGGGTGCCATGAAAACTAGGATGGGGATCAGGGGGTGCCATGCATACCAGGATGGGTGATCAAGGGGTGCCAAGCATATCATGATGGGGGATCAAGGGGTGCCATACATACCAGGATGTGTGATCAAGGGGTGCCATGCACACCAGGATGGGTGATCAAGGGGTGCCAAGAATATCATGATGGGGATCAAGGGGTGCCATACATACCAGGATGGATGATCAAGGGGTGCCATGAAAACTAGGATGGGGATCAGGGGGTGCCATGCATACCAGGATGGGGGATCAAGGGGTGCCATGCATTCCAGGATGGGGATGAGGGCCACGTAAACCAAGATGGGTTGGGGGCCACGTATACCAGGAAGGAGGGGCCATACATACCAGGATGGAGGATATTAACAGAATTGGGGGACATTACCCCAATACCAGTGTCAGCAGCAGACTCCCTCCCCTATAACAGGGCATCATGACCACATTTTTGGCTTAAATATTTTTTTTCCTATTTTCCTCCTCTAAAACCTAGGTGCGTCTTATAGTCCGAAAAATACGGTACTCATTCAATTACTCTTTGCAATTAAATCTCTGCATCTCTTTTCTTCCTGCTGGCCTTTTTACCTGGCTGCAGTCACATAAGGGCCTCAGGGGTATCCAGCACAAGACCACCGAGCACAGTGATTGGCTGCTAAAGTCACAGGGGGTATATGGGACGTAATTGCTGCAGCCAACTAAACAGAAGGCCAGCAAGTAAGGGGGTAAGAACAAAGCTGAAACAGTAAGGTGGCTCAGTGGTTAGCACTGCAGCATTGCAGCGATGGTCCTGGGTTCAAATCCCACCAAGGGCAACATCTGCAAGGAGTTTGTATGTTCTCCCCGTGATTGCGTGGGTTTACTCCAGGTTCTCCGGTTTCTTCCCACACTCAAAAGAAATCCTGATAGGGAATGTAGATTGTGAGCCCCAATGGGGACAGTGATGATAATGTATGTAAAGCGCTGTGGAATTAATGGCGCTATATAAGTGAGTAAAATAAATAAATTTAATGGGCAAGTATACATTTTATGTGTTTTGAGGTTTTGATTTTTTTTTTCCTTGTTTTTGAGTTTTTGTATTCCACATAATAAATCAAAACATGTAGTATCTCATGTGAGAGACATTTAGAAAATTGTTACATACTATCTTAAAATTAAAATTAGGATAAAGTGCATAACGTGGGAGTCCCGGTAGTAGTTGACAGTTGTTTCAGGTATTGTACATAGGACTCCTAGGAACAGCAGAGATATATGGTCATTTATAAATTGCCTCACAAATATATATGTATGCTTTGAGCCTCATAATCCTGATGACCACTTTCTGGATATAGTGCTAATAAGCTTATGGACTACCCATAACAGTAGATAAAAGAGTACTCCCATTTATTGCGTCATCCTTTCACATTTAATTCTTTTATGTCTGTTCTATGCATCTTCTTCATTGACCGTGATGTGTTATATTTGATTAATAAAGTTTTCTATTTTATTTATTATCACGGACATTGTTGATCATCATTTTTGGCTGTCTATAGTCCGTTAGTCGGCAGTAATATGGATATTAATAGCACATATTTATTTATTATTGATATACTGCTTCTTTCCTTAAGTCACTCACATTAAAAATGTGCTTCATTCTAATTTTAAGTGTTATTCCTAGAGTGAATGGATTTTTTAAAATTTCAATTAGTCAACTGCCACACGTACTGGAAACACTGACATGTGAAGGTCTTATAGGGTGGCTATTAGAGCAGGGCTATGGAGTTAGAGTCCATTTTGGTGGAGTCAAAGTCGGAATCGGAGTTGGTATAGAATGGACCGACTCAAACTCCTAAAATATATAATAAACTGGGTACAGTAGTTCAATGCAATTTATGGGGAATATTTTTTCATAAGAATTTGGGAAAGTTATGAAATGTCCTATAAATGTCTGTCCTATTCCTGATCTAAGGGTCTAGACTTTTAGCCGAGATGAATCTGTGCTACAGTAAATGTATCACTTAAACATGAGCCATGTATGTGGGAGTCGGAGTCGGTGTCATGGAAACTGAGGAGTCGGAGGTTTGGCTTACCAACTCCACAGCCCTGTATTAGAGGTAGTCAACCTATAAGTTAATGCCAACTCTAATGATCAATGCTTCGAACACATGATCACAATGTATTTACACATCACATTTACTTGCTGTCATTTTGAAAAAGACTGCAGCAATATTGTGATATGACGTCAACGTGTCATGATATGACGTAAAGTGCTGTGGAATTAATGGCGCTATATATAAGTGAGTAAAATAAATAAAACGTGTGAACACAACCAAGCCGTATGGTATTACAGAGCGCCGCAGCTCATACCTCATCACAGAGATCTTCAAGCCCAATGTTTTTGCACACAGTGGCAAGCTGTTGCCTGTTGAGGTATCCATTGTGTCCTACACCCAGCTCCTCCCAGATGTCCCGCACCTGGTTTTCACTCATATCAGAATGGGCATTTGAAATTCCTCTGGGACTGTCAAAAAATCCTGGGTTCCATGTCCTCAGTTGTCCTATCAAAGGGACAAAATTATTATCACAGCAGAAGTATACTCATGTGCATGCTTACCAACAAGGCCTCAATTTACAGGACACCCACAACATACTTTTAATAAAGTGGCAGCACATTTTTGGCATTTATTGTAAACATTTGGTGGATGATGCACATTGGGGTTTACTTATACTAAAAAACAAAAACAACCAAAAAAAGTTTTACTGACTATTTGATGTACAGGTAATATCTTGTGGGTGGGGGGAGGGTTGCCGAAAAACCAACAAAAAAAAAAAAAAAACATGCCCTTTAAGAAACCAACCCTAAAGTGAAAGGCTTCTTCCATGCACCTCCTGTGGGGTGGAGCAGAGGTTTTTTTTTTCTGCACACAGCTTAACTTCAGGAAATTAAAAAACACCAGTTTCTTGAAGCTTCTTATTCTTGAAAAACTCAGCGGGGTAGCCTGAGTGTCAAAAATGTTCTGTGCACATACTGTGGTTTTAAAAAAAAAAACACCCCTCCAATCTATCCTAAACTCTGCTGCCCGACTAATCCACCTGTCCCCCCGCTATTCCCCGGCCTCTCCTCTCTGTCAATCTCTTCACTGGCTCCCCATTGCCCAGAGACTCCAGTTCAAAACCCTAACCATGACATACAAAGCCATTCACAACCTGTCTCCTCCATACATCTGTGACCTAGTCTCCCGCTACATACCTGCACGCAAGCTCCGATCCTCACAAGATCTCCTTCTCTACTCCCCTCTTATCTCCTCCTCCCACAATCGCATACAAGATTTCTCCTGAGCATCACCCCTACTCTATAACTCTCTACCCCAACACATCAGACTCTCGCCCACCGTGGAAACCTTCAAAAGGAGCCTGAAGACCTATCTCTTCCGACAAGCCTACAACCTGCAGTAACCACCGCTCCACCATACCGCTGCACGACCAGCTCTACCCTCACCTACTGTATCCTCACCCATTGTACTGTGAGCCCTCACGGGCAGGGTCCTCGCTCCTCCTGTACCAGTCGCCGTCACGTTTTGTTCAAGATTATTCTAAGTGTTTTTGCTACGTATACCCCTTTTTCACATGTAAAGCACAATGGAATAAATGGCGCTATAATAATAAATAATAATAAGTTTCACCTGTAAAAGCTGTGCAGCTATAGACCACACTGCAAACTCACTGCAATTTGCAGTAAAACAGTGTTTGGCTTTGAAGCAGTTTTGTCCATACAGTCATATATGCCTCTTGTAAATGTACCCAAAATGTATAGACAGCTACACTGAGGCCATTTTGCCATGTCACATAAATGCTGCTTTTTTACACTTGTCATCTGTGCAGAAAGTGTTTAAGGCCATGTTCACACAATGTGCTCCTGACGTAGTTTTTGCTGTGATTTTCCAACAACCTGATAAAAATCAACGCTTTTTTAGAAATTTGTAGCAAAAAAAAAAAAAAAGCATCGCAAACGCATTGTGTGAACACTGTGTTTAATTTAAGCAAAAGTGGAT